>NC_057353.1:71061250-72330000 GCF_016509475.1 Prionailurus bengalensis
TAATTCCTTATCACTAGGGAATATTAGGGAAGCACAGCTTTACTCCGTAATTAAAATGTATTGCACATTTACTCTAGTAGGTTCTGAGCTTTGCATGGGGAAAAGCGATGGATTACAGAAGATCTTGACTTTGAGGAGATCACATTATCATCTCAAAGATGGATGTGAAAATGTACGATTTCATTCCAGTGTGGAAGACGGAATGAGAGGTGTCTGGGTTTCACCCAGGACTGGCCTTGACCTTTTCTTCACTATCCTTGGGGCTTCAGTCTTGGTCATTTCCATGCGGCAATGTTCCAACCCAAGACCCACGCCAGACTGGCTATCGCCTTCTCTCAGTGGTGACTCTTCATAGAGATTTCTATGCCTCTATATGTTCAACGTGCTCAATCTATTTCAGTCCTTAAGGTCGTCTTCATTCATTATTGTCATAGTTGCTTTGATTCCTTTTTGTGCTATTTCACAAACCTATAAAAATGATGGTGAGTACTTTTCTTGACTCCACCCATATTCTGAGAAACGCCTGCTATGACATGTATCTCCTTCCTCTGCAGGGGGAAGTATTTTGTAAACTTCCTCTGCTTTTTACCCAGAGAGGACAACTTTTACCTGAAGTAGGCTTTCTCAATTCCCTTAGAAGTTCCAAGTCTGCCATCAGATGCCTCCCAAAACAGTAGTTCAAGTTAAGAATTATCTTCTTGCAGCCTCCCTGTGATCTTACTAATTTACTTTTAGGCTCATTTATTTCTGAAAGTTTGGAGCAAGACTCTGTTTATCACTTTCTTAGTCTTTGCTAAGCGCGGGTGACTTGATTAAATTTTTAAAAGGCAAGTGTGCTTCATATTTACTAAGTAGATAAAGTATAAGAGATTATTCACTGCAGCTTTCTTTTTCAAAAAGTGCTTCCCTCAAAGTGCTCCTGAGAAGAGGTGTATGTGTATCTTATCTATCATTTGAAATTTTGAGTTTTAAGTTGGCGACCATTTGCTATGGGATCCTGGGAAAGAGATTTTTAACTCTTGTGACCTCAGCCTACCCATTTTTACAATGAGGCATAGGTGAGGTGCTCTCTAAGTTTTATCTCAGCTGTAACATTTGGTTATTTTATTGTTCGAAGCCAAAGATCATTTCTTAGGAAGTTTTCTGAAAGCACAACCTGTCTTGTACCAGTTCACAGCCAGCATGGACTAGATACAAGTTAAGTATGAATTTATAGGTTTACAAGATCTCAGAGTTCAAAGAGACTGTCAAGGTCATGGAGCACAACCCCCTACGGTGATACCTGAATCCCTTCTACAACATCCCCACCAAGTGGCCAACCTGTCTACAGGTGAACACCTCTACCAGACCTCACTACCTCTCAAGTCAACCAATTCTTTTCTGTGGACTATTATGAGGGTTTTTTTTTTTTTCCCCTCCAGTTTCAAAATATGTCCTCCTGTATTTTCCATTAGTGGATCTAAACTCTGCCACTTATGCCTTCATTAAAAAGTATAATTCTTTTTTCCACAAAACAATCCTTAGTTATTTGAAAATGCCATCAACAAATATCTTTGTCTCCAGGATAAACAACTAATTCTTTAAAACATTCCTGCTCTGGTATATGGTTCCAAGTGTGTTCCTAATTTTGATCACTTTCCTTCTTAATTTGACTCAGATTGTCAATGCCGTTCTTACTGGCCTGCAGAACTGATCAAATGTCCGAGATAATCTTTGGTGACAGAATTTGAAAATTGACTTTTAGAGAGAAAGAAAGATAATCTGATAAGAGATTATCACCGTAATCTGAGCAAAAAGTGACAAGGACCTCTGCAAAGACTAAGGCGATTACTAATAGCTGATGGATATTTTGCATTTGTTTTCAATGCATTATCACAAGTAATATAATCATGGAGCCCTTCCCATTTTAGAGTTTAAGTTACTTATATAAGAGTAATAGGTGATGGGTCTGAGATTCCAACATGTTTTCTGTGGCTTACATGTCCAGCCGTATTCTACAAGAGAAAGGAAGATTTCAAACATATGGTTTGGGAAGAATTCCATTCCACAAATAAATGGGCAGGATAGAAAAATTGTCCCTCATCGGTTTTCAAGAGAAATTGTTTTTTGAAAATTCGGTAGGGAATGGCTGCCTAGATTGGGACCACCATACAGAAATGCCAAAAACAAACAAACAAACAAACAAAAAAAGGTGGCAAAAGATTTTCATGCCTCTTTGTAGAAATGAGTTCTGTGTCTGTGTGTGGTCACTTTTCTCCTAGGATAGTTCTGTCCTTGCTTCAGGAGCCTAAGAGCGGAGATTAGCCTTCAGGCCATTGGAGCAATGCTCATGGCTGCAGGGAGGTACTAGAAATGAGCAGTCCACAGCAGCCCCCGCTGCTGGATTAACACCTGTTGCATGTATCTTTTTGGGTAGCGACTGTCTCACCCTCAACCGCTTTTTTTCTTGGAATGTATCGGAGATAAACCAGCCATCACTTGGACACCTCTCCCACACCAAGTATAGCAAAGCCTGTATCCTTCAGGAACGTCCACTGCTGTGCAATCAATCTTCAAAAGAACAAGACAGATTTTCAGGAGACATTCTCAAGTTGAGGGGCAGAAAGAACAGTGTTTAAGATGACATACAGAAGGGGTAGAAATGGGCCCCTGAACCTAACAGATGTCTGATTTGTGACCCATGACTAGACCATATCCGTGAGTAGCTTCAGAGGCTCACGGGGGAGGATTAACTGAGCTGATATATATGAAGTGTTTAGACTGTTAACTGGTACAGAGTAAGTGTTCAATAAATGCAATGATAATCACAAGAATTATTAAAGTCTCAGGTATTTCCTTTGTGGAAAAATCAAGATATCTTGGTCATATGCTGGAGCGGAGTTCTGGATTGAACTTGAATATGTCAGGGAGGTGGGAGTGACTGGGCTTTACAGAAGAAGAAATTCACCTAAGAAAGGTGTGGTAGGGGGTGGAGGGTGAGCATCCTGACATGGAGACAGGTGTGCTTGAACTTGGCCTACGACCATTCTCTAGCTTGAAATGCATCAAACTTGCCAGGGAGAAGATTTTTGCTCAATACACTCAATGATGTTGTCAGACTTCATCAAGATAGCTCCTGAAATACTTCGAAGAAGGGAAGTAGGAGTGGTAAGCCCTCCCAGGCCATCTTCAGAGCAAGGTTGTGAAGACCTTAAGAGATCAGAATCAGAGACTGGCTGGGCTAGAAAAGGCTTTGTCAGCCATGAGCTGCTACACGTGGGAACAGGGCAGCAAAAGGAGTTTTTGCCTTGGTTTCCTTAGTGTCCCTCTGGGCCCGATATGACAATAAATGACAAACACCTCATCAGATCCCAGAATACATTCAGCCGGCACTTTCTTCATTCTGAGTTCTAGTCTGGGATTTAAATCCTCACATGCCTCCCATCACTGACAGGTAGCATAAACTCGTGAGCCAGGACAGGCCTCAAGCAAAGGGGCTGAGTTGCTTGGATTGGCAGCCATTGGCCCTGCTTGATTATCTTCTCTTTCAAAAACCTTGGGACCCAAAGGAAACAAACAAAAAGTTGACCCCCTGGGGGTGAACTTCCCAACAGTGATCCCTTTTCAGGCCTTCTTCTCCCTCCCTGTGTTCCCATCACTAAACACATACCCTCCTGTATCTCTACCCAGCAGAACCATGGGATCACGGCCACCACATAGGGAGATACAAGGAGTATCAAGGAGATACAAGGGAGATACAACTGAGTAAGGCAGCCCTGGATTCAAAGCCACTTCCAGGTCAGACAATGTCATTCAAGTTCTCCGAGTTTTCTTTTCTTCATAGTAACTTCTGTCTTAAAGAGTTGTTGAGGTTTACATATTGCCCGCCCATAGTGAACGATTAATAGAAGCATGATAGCTCTGATAACAATCGCTTTCATTACTATTATTTCTATTTTGGTGAATGAACAGGTACCATGATCAAGACTGGGCACGAGGGTGGAGTACTTTAGAGTCTCTGGACCGGCATGCAAGTTTCACTTTCCAGTGATCTGACACATCAACCCATTGAAGGGCATAGGCTTCATGAGTTTGTATCATTCCCAGGAACCTCCCCATCCCCCACATAATCTGGAAACACCCCCCGCCCCCCGCTCATGTTTGGCCTCCTGGCCTGAGGACTCCTTGGGTTAGAGATGCTGACCTCTAAAGGTCCCTCTAAAAATGCATAGAAGTAAGACCATTTTAGCATCCTCCCTCACATTCATACACAAGAATTTGGCTGCTGCCCAGAATGAGTTAGTTTTGCAAGAAAGTGGAGGTGGGGGAGGAAGAGAAAGACTCTAGTGAGGTATAAAGATGACAAGGAGGATGTGGTCCCTGGATGTCAGGGCAGTTTTCAATCAAGAAGGGTATGAGAGAAGGCGAGCAGGTGATCCTTCCTGTGGAAGCAGAGTAGTTCTCTGTGGTGAGTCACCTGTCTGGGGTTCCCCCAAATTATAAACACCCGGTGGAAACTACAAACCCTTGAATGCAGAGGCTATGTGGGAATGTGGAACAGAAGTCCCAATACCACTGTTCTTATCTTGCTGCTGCCATTAATTTACCTGCTGAGAGATCCCAGACACGCGGACTCATCTTGGAGCCCTTTTCCTCAGTGTTCTGCTGGAGTGGCTGTGCGTTTGGGGAGGGAGGGCTATTGTCCTGTTCTAATGTAATTTTGCCCTGACAGAAGAGAAACAAGAAGTGAGACTGAGAAAATCTAACCAGTCAGTCAGAGAGCCCTGACCCAGCTCTTTCCTCCTGGGTGTTCTTGACCCAAGGAACACAGGCTGAGTAAAACACACTCTCATACGGGAGGCACCTGTGGTCTAATCAGGGAGGCAGCTAAGAAAATGGACCACAGCACTGGGGCACATTGTGAACACGGTATGGTAAATGCCATGGCAGTGAGGGGCCCTAGAGCTAAGTAAGCCCTGTACGTTTGGCCCAGGAAAAGGGGAACCGAGAGACTGTTAGAAGATTCCAGGTGGCCACTGCCCTGCTCTGCTTCCTTCAGGTCCTCACCTGAGCCCAGCTGTGCCAGGTGTCAAGGGTGGAGGTAGGCCGAGACCTTTCCCCTCTTCTTCCCACTTCCTCCACATAAATTCACATCCTCTCTTGAGAAAAAGACATCCCTAGTCAAGGAAAATGATATTTAAGTAAGGGGAAGAAGACCTATTTCCTCACAGTGAGAATTTAGGAAGATTCTGAAGCGTCTCGAAATTTCCAAACCCGTGATTTTTACTTCTTACCTACTTCTTCATAGCGATTATGAAGTTCAGTGACGATGACGGTGCTGACAAAGCGACAACAGCAAGTACAATAATGATGATGGCATCCATGCTAATCACCAAGATGTAGTAAGTCCTGACCAAATGCTAAGAACTCTGCATGCATTCTACAAGACAATAGTTCTGCAATTGTTCTGTCTCCACAGAGGAAGAAATGGACACACAGGGTTAGTTAAGATCACTGAATTTTATAATGGGGCGCGGCGGGGGGGGAACTCTGTTCAAACCCAGGTGTGCGACTTCCGAGTGTGAGCCCATCACTGTTCTGCCTGGCCAATGTGTGGCTTCATGGTCTTACCCTCTTGTTCTCATGTTCTGGTCTTCGAGGGAAGCAGGCCAAGGGTACCTGGAGGGGGTAGGCTCTACTCTAACAAAGGAATGCCTGGATGGAGATGCCGAGGGTGATGCCTGTGAAGAAGAGAGCAAAACAGGCCAAATCACCAGAGCAGACAAGGGGAACGTAACGCATTCCTTGAGTGTGGGCGTGTGGCCAAGTGACCCAGACAAGGAGAATTGATCTAGCTGGTGCTGCACAGAGCACGGGACGGCGGCTAATAAAAAGAAAGCAATCTGGATAGTTTATTCGCAGGCACTGGCTCGCCCACACTCCCACGAGGGCAAAGGAGAAGAAAAAGTACACTTTGGGAAGATTCTGGCTAACGATCGCAACCTGCTTTTGAAGGACTCCACTATCCTTCCAGTGTTTGTGCTTCTACTTCCCCTCCCAGCCCCATCCACCCTCTCTAGAATTCAGATAGCTATTTCCAAAAACCAGTTCGTCAATTGGTAGCTGCAAGTGTTGAAAATTGCAAAGCCTCTTTCCCTTCTCATTGGCCTCGCAGGGGCCATGAGCTTGCATTGTAGACTCAACGTGGAAGAAGGAGCTCTAGAGAAAAGATAGACAGCTTTGCGACTTCCTCCCCCTGACCTGGTCTGGCTGTGTTCCACCTCTTCCCTTGCAAATTGCACGGGCTACACCATCCTGACCTCCATTTCATGACATCTCTTCCAAATGTTTGCTTGATGAGATTCCCGCCACTAAATGAGGTTTATCTAGAACTTGAAGATGATTGAAACAGAGAGTTTGGGGCTCTTTGGAGGCTTTTGGGTTTTTGCAAGCTGGAGTGCTATATATAGCTGTTACTTTTAAGTTCCTATCTACAGCAAAACACAGTTTCCTGCTTTCTCTGAAAAAGGCACTTTAGCTCACAAGCTGGGGCCTCATCAACCAGAAATACCTACATCCAGATCAGCATGGGCTGGTCTCACGTTGGGGAGAATGGAATCAATCCTCCTCCCTTTCCACAACCTGCAGCCTTAGCCCCCACTCTCCTCCATATTTAGTCTTCCTCCACATCGAGTTCTCTGAATTACTATTTTAATGAGGGAGCTATAGAGTGCTGTTGAATAGGATTGGAAACAGAACCAGTACTTGGCCTTCCCCTGAGCTCATGCTGAGCACTTTTCTAATGTGAGTACCCATCTTTTCACTGGTTTTGGATTCAATACCTGCACATGGATGGCTACTGGGCAAGCAGGGAGACAAAGAGCACTAACATTCCGACATTATACTCAAGCGGTGTGACCTTGGCCACGTTCCTTTTGTTTCCTCATTGGCACATGAGGTCATGGGAAGATTAAAAAAGATATGTGGAAATGTCAGTAGTAACTTGTTATTAAGGACTTGGGATTACATGACCATCTTTGAAATTATTCTGTATCTCATGCCCTGGGTTCTGAGTAAATATTGCTGCCAGTACCAAAGTCACATTTTTCAGGCATTTTTTTTTTTTCAGAACGTGTAATTCACATGGGTGGTAAATGAGTTCTTCAAATGCTAAACCTTTGGGGTGCCTGGGTGGCTCAGTCGGTTGAGCATCCGACCGACTTCAGCTCAGGTCATGATCTCACAGCTTGTGAGTTCGAACCCCGCGTTGGGCTCTGTGCTCACAGCTCGGAGCCTGGAGTCTGCTTCGGCTTCTGTGCCTCCCCCTCTCTCTGTCCCAACCCACTCGCATTCTGTCTCTGTCTGTCTCAAAAATAAATAAACATTACAAAAAATTAAATAGCTAAACCTTTCATTTAAGTAGTTGTTTAAAAAAAAATCAGCCATGGATCGTTTTCATTTTGATCATTCGATTAAGGTATGCTGCCAGCTTTCTCCACTATAAATTACTCTCTTTGCATCGGCAGTTTTTAAATAGTTTGTGGAGAAAACATTACCAAAAATGGGATGAGCCATGTGATTCCTAATGAGATGCACTGACATCACTTGTGATGTCCCTGCCCTAAATGCATAGACTGAATCAACCCACTAAGAAATATCAGACAAACCCAAACTGAGGAAGAGGCTGGTATCCTTCAAAAGTGTCAGTGTCAATGCAACACAGTAAGGCTGAGGTATTGCCCACAAACAAGGAAACCTAACACATGCCATCTAGATGCAATATGTGATCCTGAACCAGATACTGGACCAGAAACAATTGCCATAGAAGATATTACAGGAAGGGCTGGTGAAATTTGACTGTGATCCATAGATTAATTAATAGCATTGTGCCAAAATTAAATTTCCTGGTTTGGGGTTGCCTGGGTGGCTCAGTTGGTTAAGTGTCCTACTTCTGCTCAGGTCATGATCTCACAGTTTGTGAGTTCAAGCCCCTCAGCGGGGTCCACACTGACAGCTCAGAGCCTGGAGCCTGCTTCGGATTCTGTGTCTCCCTCTCTCTCTGCCTTTCCCCACAAGTGCTCTGTCTCTCTCTCTCTCAAAAATAAATAAATATTTAAAAACATTTTTTTTAATTTCCTGGTTTTCATAATGGTGCCATGGTTGTGGAGGTGAATGCCCTTGCTCTTAGGAAGTACATACTGAAGTATTTACCAATAGAGGGGAAAGATGTCTGAAGCTTATTCATGTAGGTGTATACATATGGGGTGGGGGGGGTGATAAGACAAATATGGCAAATTTTAACAACTCTTGAATCTGCATGAAGAGTATATAGTGACTTCTTTTTGGTATTGTTATAAACTTTCTGTAAGTTGGAACTTATTTCAAAAACAACAAGTTGAAACAATCAAATTAGAAACAAACCCTTCAGGACAGAAAAGCTGCTGAACCACAAAGCAAACTCCTATATTCCTTAAGAGCTCAAAAGAGTTGAGCCCTGTTTCCATGAATTCTGTTGACTGAGACTGTGACATCATCACCATGATAATCCTCACAAGAAGTGTATAATTAGAGCTTCTCTGTCACAGATGGTGACTGAGGTGGGGCAAGAACCCAAAGAAAATTCAAGCACCTTGTTGGTTGGAGCTCTCCCCATCAAGTTTTGAACGAAGTTGCCTAACAAGGTATCATTCAAACATTCACTCATGTGTCTAATCAAGATTTGTTTCACATCTATGTTCCTTTCTGGAACAAAGATGTTAGCAATGTCTTTTTCCTTCCCTCAAGGAGTTTATGGCTCTGACGGGAAGACAGTCATGTCGTAGGTAACACTAATCCAGAGTGGCGTCGATTACAGCAGAAACAGATGTAAGCTGCTATTAGGAAGGAAGGAACCAGGAGAGTAAAAAGAATCTTCATAAGGGGATGACACTGACATCTGAGGGGGTACTCTAGCAGATAGAAAAGAGCCTTCCAGATAGGGTAAAAGATGGTCCTCTGAACAATCATAGTATATTTGCAAAAGGTAAATCATTTGATGTTGATAGAATCTAGGGGATGTAGTGGGGTGAAGGCAGAAATTGCCAGAAAGAGTTTTGTGCAAAGAGCTTCCCCCCTCCCCTTCATATTAGAGTTTGGATGCTTTCATTATTCTTTTTCTTATCCAAGTAGCAGTCAGCTGAGTGTGGCCCAAATCCTACCGTGGATAGTTGCTCCCCGTTTCCCTCTAATGTTGAAGTCAACTAAAAACCCGGCCATAGTACATCCTACTATTACTCTGCTTGGGTTCTTATTGGAGAAGGTCACAGATTTCCCTCCTTCTTCCCTCGTCTCAAGGTTCTTTCTGGATTCTTGATCTCACTAGTGTCTCGTCACTTGCGGCTCTTCTCTTCCTAGCTTAAATCAAGACAAATGTGGAACCTAGTCTTCTTTCCTTGTTTTGGTTCAAGATTCAGAAAGAAAAAAAAAGTTTTGGTGGTACTACAGAGAAAACCATGGGAAATTAGTAACGAGGTCTCGCCTTCCCAGAGACTTCTACGGACTTGCTCCTCACAGGGGTTTCTCACCGTCCAGAGTCTTCCTCACGGGCTTTCTGACTGCACATGAGCCAAGGCCTCACTCTCTTCATGTTCTCTTCTCTCTCTTCCATTTCCTGGACTCGGCTCTACCTCTATTTTGGGCCTACCTGAAAAACTCCTTAGAGTGTTTTCCATTTGTGCACAGAATAATTTATTTTTCACCCAAACTCTCAGCTCCGCCAATCTTTAAAAATATAAAAAGTTATTATGGTTTTCCCTTAAACAAAGGGCCATCCATCTGGGGTTTTCAGCTTTTGACAGCCAAAGAATTGGTGGAAGCTTTGGCATTACAATCTTTCCTCTCATATGATTCAATATCTGGATGTGGTTTACTTGTGTTTGGAAGGAAGGGAATAGTATAAAGATTTGTCCTCCCACCAAAGCGCATTATTTTACCCCATGGAGGGCAAATGTAGTTAAAATTAATGATATTTTTATTTTTTTAATTTCACCACAATCAAACCCTTCTTCCAGAAGGGTTTTTGTGAGAGATAGCTCATGAACACATAAGTCAACTCAACTTGGACAGCTCAATTGTAGAGTATTTAATACTTCTCGAGACAGCACATTCCATCAGGCTGCATTGTCCTTGGAAAAAAGAGAAAACTGCATTATCCTTGGGAATATTCACACAATTAGTATTGATAAGAGGATACCGGATGCTGTATGGCGAGGGTCAGTACACTAGTCCGCAGGTACAATTTAGCCCTGTCTGTTTTACATGACCCATATCTTTTAAAACTATTCCAGCAAATCAAGAAAACACTACTTCATGACACATGAAAATTATATGAAACTTGAGTGCTAGTTGTTTTCAAGTTTTTTTGGAACACAGCCATGGCCATTCGTTTACCCACAGTCTCTGAATGCTTTCTCTACAGTGGATGAGTTTAGTTGCAATAGAGACCATAAACCCCATGGAATGTAATCGAGTTGCTCTCTGGCCCTTCACAGACTACTGCTGTAGATTATGCAAAATTGGGTAGTTACCACCTTTGAATCTAGCTTTCAAAAGCAACCGTTAATTTAAAGATTTTCTACAACCTGCAAAGCTTTTATCTTACTACAGTTTTTTGGCTTGTGGTTCTTAAATCTGCAAGTCTATTCAACTCTAAAGAGAACGTAAGCCTGTTTGTAAGTGTGTATTCATAATCATAAAGTTCACTTGTGTGTGTATGTGGGTGTATGCGTGTATGCCAGTGTCAGAGTTCCATGTGTGTAGATTTGTATCAACTAATTAATTCAAATGTACAATACAGACAGTTTAGATCTGCCTGAATAGTGATTTTCATTGATGATCAAGGTTGGATAAAATTGTTCAGCATAAAGTACAGATTAAGCTGTGAAAATCATGTTTTTTTTTAATAGCTAATCAGATGCTTATATCTTTTGTGGCACCTGCTGTTGTGTGTCCATTTCTTAGATGATTTCCTAAGTAAACAAACACATGTTAGTTCCTGTTTTTCTTATGAACGTGACTTCATATTTCATATGGCTGTTTTAATTTTAGTCTTAATGCTGCTGACTTGTTGCACTCAGAGAATTAAAAACCATTGAGTTTCTGTGCCACTTTTAAGAGATTACTTGGATCGCAGATACATAGATGTGTGGTCCTCTTCATTAAAATAATGGCTTTGTCAAATGTCATGGCATTCTTTCAGGGACAGGACAAGCTTCCGGTTTCAGTAAGCTCTCCCTTTCCTATTTCAGTAAAGCCAGTTTAGCTCTGGGAAATGGCCGAGAGGTCAAGTCATTTTGCAAAGAAATATAGGTCTGCAACTTCCGTGTGTGTGGGGATAAGAGCCAATGGTTTCCACTTCTGATCACAGGCATAGTGGAGTCTCCCAAGGAAAGAAGGAAGGAGCAGGGAAACATGGTGGAAAGAGTACCAGGCAGGAAGTGGGAAACCTGCCTCACTGCTTTTTGGCTACCAACCGACCCCGGAGCCTTAGCAGACATACTTAATTTCTTGGTCCTCAATTTTCCTCTTTTGAAAATTAAGGAGTTCATCAAATCAATAGTTTTCATGTTTTCTAAAGCAGCAACCACTTTGATGAAGTGAAATCCTATGGGCAAGACTAAAACATGAGAGAAAGAGGAGCGGGACTGGCCTGGTAGAAGGGAGGAGCCACTGGGCCTTCACTTGACCCATGGTGGTAGGTCTAGAAGAAGCTCCTCTTCCAAGCTGAGGGCGCTCCAAAACAGCTTGGCGGCTAGAAGACTGTTCTGCTCCAAATAACCATGGGTCACAGTTACTGTGTGCATTGTTTGTGTCTGCATTAATGAGTTGGACTTGCTAAAAAAAAGTAATGTGTTCTCTTAAATGATCAAGCATCCCTTTTGCAAGAATAGTTTCATTGTGTAGTATGCCAGATGAGTATTATGAACAGAGATGGAGGGGCGGTCAACTCAACCTCGGGTACCATCAAGGGGAGTCACCTAGACACAGGAATTACAAAAGAGATTCAGCGTGATTGGGTTGTGCGATTGGGTCTACACTTGCGCACCTGCCTTCTCTATTACTCTCAAGTGCTGTGCGGGAAGGATGTATATCTTAATCTTTTCCCAGTGCCCAGTAATAGAGAATATCCTGAGAAATTTCAATAAGCAAATACACAAATGAGAGGTTTTAAGCTCACCGTACAGAAGTCAAATCGGTACCTGAAGAGTGAAGGGTTATCTGGGAAATATGAGAGGAAGACCTATTATTGGAAAACTGAGGATGAACTCCAGTGAACAGTGAGCAACTTGGACAAAAAGTTCCATTCCTGAATTAACTCCACTTATCACCTTGGGTGCCCATCTATAAATCTCAGTCTGGTAGAGATAAACCACACAAGCTCTAAATTTCCTCCCAACACAGATATTCCATAAATCCATGATTAAATTAAGAAAGTTATCCTTTAAAGTGTTTATACTTTAAACGATTCAAGTAATTACTGTGACTCTCTACTTCCCGAATCCCTCTATCTGCAAACTCCATGTGTTCTCCCTAGTGCAACCTTTCAAGAACCATGGGGAAACATCAGGTGATCTCAGATCACTCTCAAGATTACCCCCTTCTTCTCCACCACCCAACAAGGTTCCTCACCTCATTTTGTGCCTGTGGGCTTCCTGTTCTGGGAGGTTCAAGGACAGGGCACCACACAAAAATGTTGACACCAGATGACCACTGTGACCTTAAAGTGTTGGAGGAGCTTTCCTTTGTATGTGACATCAGTAGGATAGAGGAACTGCAGAAATGGAAAACTGTAGAAACTTCTAGAATTTTGTCAAAGAGATTGTGCTGGAGAGATGATCTCAGTAGCCGTACCAGTTAGGGTTGTTTGGGGATAACTAACCAAAGCCTGCTACCCCCCCGATGTGGCAGGATCACCAATTTCACACTATACTCCAGGTAGGCAAAGAAATGGAAGGTTTCTCATTTTTATGTAACTCAGCTAAGATGGGTTCTGAACCCCAAATCTTCAGGGTGGGAAGAAAGGACTTGCTAGCTGATGACATCTCAGTTTTTCCAATACAAACAAGATGCCTAGCAGTTTAAAATAATCTTTTGGGAGTAAACTATTAATATTTCAACATCTCCACCCATTCCTCTATTTTCTTCCCAAGATGGCATCTGGATGAATCAGAGAGCTTTCTCAACCCTTCTGAGAAGATGGAGCTTTGGATCCATGTGTGGGTCCTTGTCCCACTCTGCACTTGTTGCTGGCTTTGATGGAGATGATGCCTCTTTGCAGCTGGTCATTATTTTTGTCGAAGCATTCACTGCAGAATGAATGTTCTGGCATATTTTGTTATTTTTGGTTTGAATTTATGAACGTTTATTTATTTACTTTGAGAGAGAGGGAGAGAGCACATGTTCATGTGGAGGAGGGGAAGAAAGAGGAGAGAGAGAGAATCCCACTGTCAGTGCAGAGCCTGATGCAGGGCTCGATCTCATGAACTGTGAGATCATGACCTGAGCCAAAATTAACAGTCAGACGCTTAAGGGGATGAGCCACCCAGGTGCCCCGTTCTTGGTCTGAATTTAAATCCTAGCTGAACCATTTCATAACTACGCAATCTTAATGAAGTTGTCTTATCCTTAGTTTTTTATTCTGTAAAATGGAAAGTATTTTGAGGGTTCCATAGAGATAACAAATGTTCAGTGTTTGGCATATAGTAAGCCCTGAATAAATGTTAACTGTTATTATAGAAATCAATATGAGAAAGGGCAAATAGCAAATTTAGGGACCCAGCAGGATGGAACTGCATGTTTGCAGGATGCAACAACTCTTATTATTGATGGTTTTTAAGTTCTAGGTATTTTAACCTCAAGGTTGGTTTCAAACACACTAGGCTGAGTGACCTTTGCGGGCTTTGGATATCCCCAATATTAAGCATCAGCCTCAGTACATTTCTCAAGTTTTTCTAACATCAGGCTTTAAAACCAGTAACCAGACAGTTATTGATAAGCAATCAAGCCAATATATTTTTGAGAAACTCAAGAAGGAAGGTACTTTCGTCTTTACTCTGTCTGGCTTTCAATCACTTCCTTACATATCTTGAGAGCTGACACTAATTTCACAGCATTCAAGTGTGAGAAAAGATCATTCCAATACTGACTGTTGAAAAAAAAAAAAAACAACCCTAAAGGGGCTTCTGGCTGCTAGGCCATTATACTTTCTAAATCAATCATGCCCAATATGTATACATTTACACTGGTGGTTTCATTGGCCAATAAGTGTATATTCCCTTACGAGGAGCTCTGCAGCGTTCTGCTCACTTAGTCATTCTGTTCACAAGGATATCACATTTTTTTGTTTTCAAAGATCTTGGCCTTTATTCTTATTAGATCTCTACTCAAACAGTTCTTTCATTTCCTGTGGGTATCTCATGAACCCTTAGCAGGTCCTCCACAATTATAACTTTGATCTTTCAACCAACATTTAGTAACATCTATAATGTGATGGGTTGTGGAGGCAGACAGTAAGAAACATGACTATTTAGACCTGCTTGACTTCTCGGGGGGATACTCTGGCGGAGTTTGTGTGTTTAAAAAGTGCTTGGGGGCGGTTTGGTTCAGCTGATGGTAGAAAAGATGCCCTCTCTGCCATGTATCATTTCCCACCAGCCTCTGTTTCCTCCTTTCTCACCACATTTACAGAGCTTTCAGTGTGTGCTTCTCTGTTTGGTCCCCTCCTGCCTTATTCTGGCTCCTGCTTGTGTCACATCTTGGCAATGACTGTCCTGAAGCTCCCAGTGAGAGACAAATCTCCAGTTCCATGCAATGTCTGCACTCACCTGTGCTCGACTTCTGAGCAATTTTGGGAGCTACGTTCCGCCTTTGACTTGCCTTGTGCAGTAGTCCTTTTTCCACCTCTGACTTGCCTGGTGCAAGAATCCCCTGTTTCCACCTGCACCTTTGGTCACTATTTCTCAAACTCTCCCCCAGTTATGATTCCTTGACTAAATAGATATTGAAAACCTCGGGGTTTCTTGTGGCTATTTTGTCACCTCCATCTAGGCATTCTCCCTAGGTCACGTTTTCTGTGCCCGTGGCATCATTAACACCTCAAAGACTATGACTTTTGGACTGGAGCTTCCAATGTACATCGCTTTTTTCCAGGCTCTAGATCTCTACCTTAATATCCAATCACTGACTTGACATTTTAGACTGGATGTTGCACAGATAAATGCAACCGTGTACATCTCAGACTGACCTCATAACCTTTTCCCAAGAAGTATTCTCCATCTCTAGCATTTTCTATCTCAGTAGTGTCACCTCCAGCCTCACACTTACTTACGTCTGTTACCTCAGTCTCCCTGGACATTTCCTTCAGCCTCAGGTGTACAACTAATAGCATTCAAATCTAAGCCAGACCCCTTCTAAATATTTTTTTTGAATCCAAGCACTTATTTACATCTTCACTGCCATAATCCTGGTCCCAGCTAGCATATCTTTTCCGAAAGAACTTTCCAGAATTTTCTAACAGGTCTTCTTTCTAGAATCTTCTAACAGGTCTTTGTCCTTCTCTTGTTCCTCTTCTTCTTAGTGTCCGGATAAGACAGATGTTTTGAATGCTCCTCTGGCCCTGTAACTCCCCTCATGAAAACCTTCCAATGCCTTCCTATTATTCTTAGACTATAGACCACCTTTGCATGTTCTGGCCCCACCCTAATTCCACAGCCTCATCTCATACCATCTTTCTCCTCCTTTGTATCCTCTCAATGATTTGCATCCTCATTCACCCAGAATACTTGAAATTAATTCTCATCTTACTATTCCATCTGCCAGTCCTCCTTTCCAGCTACCTCTTGCTCATCTGTCATGTCTTGGTCTAAATATTATTTCTTCAGTGAGGCTTCTCCCGATACTCAGACCACATAATATCTCTCTTGTACATGCTCTCAATTCACAATATATTTTTTTTGTAATTCTAAACATATGGCAATCTGTATGATGATATGTTTTATTCTGTTTCCCTGATAGACTATAGAAACTATGAAATCAGGGATCTCTCTATATTACAACTTTTCTCATCGTCATCACTAGCACAGTGTAAAGTTATTTGTTGAATAAATGAATGAATGAGTTGGCCATACAGTTTCTGCTTAAATGCTTTCAGTTGCTAACCGAAAACTTTGCATTCCCCCCCTCCCCAATGCCTCACCTCTGTATCCTTCACTAATGTGGGACGAATAATGCTTGATAGTTTTGTTGTAATGGGTGAATATATTTCACATCTAGTAAGATGTGGAATTCTCCAGGAACACCTGTTCAGATCCCACCAGACAAATGAACACAAATATTCAAGCGGACGTGGAACAGAGTGGGTTCTGGCCATTTGCAACCCTCTCCATTTCACTTCCTAAATGGAGAACCATGATTACAAAGTAGGTGACCTCAGGATCAGGACTGGGGCAAAAATGGGGAGAGTGTTTATGGATTAATTTCGACATGTTCCTCCTTGAAGAGTAGCACATTTTCGGGTGATGTGCTCTAGGGAGAAGAAGACTGGCTGGCCTTCTGAGCCCTTTCCCCCTTACTTGACTGAGTTAGACTCACAGAGCTATTTTCTCCGGTCCAGAAATAGAATGGCATATTGGGTTTGTGAGATAACCAGCCTGGTACGCAGCATTTCTACTCACTGCGACAGCATTAATCTAGAGAGCCAGAGACACAATTTCAACACCACCTTCATTTAATTAATTCACCTAAAATAGTTTTCCTTTTCAGGGACTGTGGTGAGACCCACAGAAGAATGCTAGAGCAGGCAAACCTCAGCACATCTGGAGTCCTTCCTCACACCCCCGCAGAAGGGAGGGCCAGGTGCCTTTCTAGGAAACAGAATTTTCTGAATTGTTCTGTTGTCATATTATTACTTAATGGTGGCGAGAGCCAAAAATAATTTGAAGAACGTGGGCTATAAACAGCCACCCACCTGCCTACCTAAAACGTTACCTGGTAAGAATTCTGCCTTCTACCAATCATCTCCCTTTCCTCCCTCTCTCTTTAAAATGTATCGGTTTTATACATGGTTGCACAAACAAGCATCTTCTTCACGCACCTTCCAGCCCTACTCTGACTCAGTAAGCAGGTTATTCTGTTTGAATTTCATTGTGAAGAAAAGTAAGAGTTGAGAACAGGCTGCCTACGACAGGACGTACAAGGTGAGGCTTTTGAATCATGAACCATCTTACACACAGTGTGATCTTGGACAAGTGGCTTGAGCTTTTCAGGGCTTGGTTCCTCCTGTATGCAAATAGAGGTCAATGGTAACACCCCCTTTGCTGTGAACTGCTTTCTATCTAATCACGTCGACCACTTCAATAGTACAGTACTTGAACACATGATAAGTACTGTTTTAACTTTCTAATTAAAAAACATTTTTTTTAATGTTTATTTTTGAGACAGAGAGAGACAGAGCATGAACGGGGAGGGTCAGAGAGAGAGGGAGACACAGAATCCAAAGCAGGCTCCAGGCTCCGAGCTGTCAGCAGAGAGCCCGACGCGGGGCTTGAACTCACCGACCGTGAGATCATGACCTGAGCCGAAGTTGGACGCTTAACTGACTGAGCCACCCAGGCGCCCCTTAACTTTCTAATTTTAATTATTATTAGTATTATTATTAATTATATTTTATTTAACAATTATTATCTCATTAATATTATTCATACTTAATATTTAACAATAATCGAATATGTTACTTTCTAATTAATTTGCTTTTGATAGTTCAACAATAGTCATTAATTAATAATATCCTGGCAAGCAAAGGGATCCGAATTCTTTAAGCAGCCATGGATACTTCCAGGGCCCTCCCTCCTCAGCTTTCTTTCCTCACTTGCCCATAGTTGTAGAAGCTTGGAGGCAGGGGCGCCTGGGTGGCTCAGTCGGTTGAACGTCCGACTTCAGAGCTCAGGTCACGATCTCACGGTTCGTGAGTTCGAGCCCCGCGTTGGGCTCTGGGCTGATGGCTCAGAGCCTGGAGCCTGCTTCCAGTTCTGTGTATCCCTCTCTCTCTGCCCCTCCCCCATTCATGCTCTGTCTCTCTCTGTCTCAAAAATAAATAAACATTAAAAAAAAATTAAAAAAAAAAAAGAAGCTTGGAGGCAGAAATAAGTGGATAACACAGATTCTCCCTCTCACGGGCATTGCTGGAGGATTCTGAGCAACACTGGAGTTGCAGAGGGGACCCAGGCCAGGGAGAGGCGGAACTTGTTTTTACCAATTTATTTCTAACTCTGAGGTTTGATCACTCTGATTTCAAACTGCATTCCTGCAGAAAATGTTACTGAAGATTTCCCACACATAAGGCCACGTTTGGGACTGGATTGTGTCCTTTCAAGATTCATGTGTTAGAGTCCTAACCCCAGAACCTGAGAATGTGACCTTACTTGAAAATAGGGTCACTGTGTATGTAATGAGTTAAGATCGGGTCATTAAGGTGGGCTCTAATCCAATAGGATAAGGATCCTTATAAAAAGGGGACATCTAGGCACAGAGCCACACACACTGGAAGAATATGTGTGAAGATGAAGGCAGAGATCAGGGGAATGCTTCTACAGGCCAAGGAATGCCCAAGACTTCCAGGAAGCCATGAGTAACTAACAGAGAATCATGGAACAGATTCTCCTTCACAACGCTCACAGGGGACCCAATCTGCCATCGCGTTGCTCTTGGACTTCGAGCCTCCAGAACTTATTGAGGTATTTGTTATGGTGATGACAAATTAATTAGGGTGATATTTGTTACAGCAGCTGTAGCAAACCCATACAGACCAAAGGTATTACACTTCAAAAGTTATTACCCATAAGATAAAAAAGTTATTTCTCCCACTTCGAGGGGGTTCAGCCTAGGGAGGGATACTCACATTACTGTTCCCCAATAGCTTGACACGTATTTATTTCTGCACAGCTAGTTGCAGATTGTTATTCCCTCTCATGCTTCCTGGATTCTACAGCACGCTTTTGGCGTCTTTTCTTATGTACTGACTTGTAACGTATGTATTGTTCCTTTAGGATGGGACATGTATTCGTCCCTTTCATCCCTACACAGTACATTTGGGACAGAGAAGAGCCAGAGATGAAGAGAGGAAAGAAAAGCAGAATAAAAGAAGACAGGAGCAAGGGACTCCTTCCTGTAATGTCCCTGTGGGTGCTGACTCAGCCCCTTCCCAGGAGTCTCTGGTGCGGCACGTTGCCGTCCATCTCTTAGGTGCTCTGGGTTCTATAAAGTTGCTTCTAATTTTGAAATGAAATTTATTTCTCTGCAACGACTGGAACTGTGGTCTTAGTTCTTCCCTCTGGAGTAGTACACATTAAAGTCTACCCTGTGTCTTCCCGTCCTTCACATAATTGAAACTTGGTGACAAGTGCCTCGAGAGACTCTCTTCTGGAGATTACACCACACCCCAGACTGAGGTGGCTCACGATCAGTTCACTGTGATGTCCAAGGGCTCTTTCATGCATACTCATTTCATCTTCAGGGCACTTCTGCAGGGTAGGCACTATCTCCAGAGCAGAAAACTTGAAGCTGGGTGAGACAGAGGGATTTGTCTGGGGGTCACACAGTTGAGAAGTGGCGCATGTGGACTCATACACCCATCTGTCTGACACAAAGCCAGGTTCTGGTTCCACAAACCTGGAAGTGAACTGTTTTCAATGGTGAGTCTGATTTACCCTCCTGCTCTGACCTTCACTCTTGCCTCATGAAGAAGACTGAGGTTGATGATTTCATTAATGACAACTGGGGCCTTACACTACCCAAACAAGGTCTATTCAGCAAGAGCAGGCACCAGCTGCTGGCATATGGCTTTGAGTGCCAATAGATATGACAGTGCCAGGCAAAACAGCCTTGACTGGCAGCTGTTCCCCTGTCCAGCTGTCCAACAGATGGGGAGATGAGCAGCAAAGTGGCCTGGCTGGCATCGTATCGGTCTGCTTCTTTTTTTTTTTTTTTAATATGATTTGAATGTCCTAGCGATGAAACTGGTGAATGATGTTGTCTCTGAAATCGAAGTAGGCCTACACAAGTATCCAAAATTCCCCCACTCTGTTATGTAGTGGGGAAAAAAAAAACTGGTTTCAAGGTGAGATGTCAGGGTTTCACCCTAGATCTGTCATTGATCTGTTGTGTAAACTGGGGCTAGTCACTTGGATTCTAAGGGCTCAGTGTTCTTATTTATAAAAACCCTTCACTGCTTTGTGTGATGATCGAATGTGAAGATGTGCTTGAAAGTTATTTAAAATAGAAAAAGTGCAATAAAGCATAAACACCTAAGAATTGTATGTACTTGACAGATAAGAGCAATTATCTGGGTGACGGAGGGAAAAGCGGAACGTTTGGTAAAAGCACAAAAGAACCCCACAAAATTTAACAGAGCAGGCCAGAAGGCTCACTGTCCTGTGTAGAGATCTGTAGACCACACATCTACATTAAATAGCAGAGCATTGAGCTTTTATGAAATTGATTTGTCACTTGTTTTGCTAGTATTTTCAGAAAGTACATTTTTTTTTTTCATTTTGACTGTGGTTTGTTTTTCTTATTAGGTACCCTGACTGCAACTGTAAGATGAAAGCCCTTTCTTATAAACTTTACAGGGATGGGACTGGTGTCATTACTAAGGAATAAATAAGATGCAAATGTATTGCAATTCGGCAACTATTTGAATGGAACAATGGATTACATCTGAAGGATTGTGGGGAATAGTTTTGAGTCACTAACGTTGAAAATTGTGATGCCAATTAGTTGCCTATGCAGTGAACATAAAATGGTGCAGTTTGGTAGGACCCACAAAATTGTAGAATCCAAAATTCTCATTAGAAGAAGAAGAAACTCCTATTCAGAGAGACAGGATCGAAAAAGAGAACAGACGTTTAGGAAACATCTCAGACCTTTCTTGCTCCTCACGACTAAGTGTGATTTGTTCATCTTTTAATGTCCCATTAGAATTTGTTCATTCTTTCGTATGTGTATGCGTGCGTGTGTGTGGGGGGGGGGGTGTGTGTCTAAGTTTCTATGTGGGCACGGTAAAAAAATCTTATATTTAAAGATTGAATTTGGTGCCCTTGGAGCAGAGACTAGGGGCTTTCTCAGCAAGAATTAGTGTTGGCACTCGCCAGTCTGTCATGGATCAACGCGAGACACGGGGCAGTTGGATATTTCGTAAGACAAGATTCTCTCGTGTCATACTTACCACCATGTGTATGTCAGTGTCTCCCTGTAGGTTGAAAGCTCCTTGTAGGTAGGCACAGTTTTCGTTTTACATTGCCAGATGTAATTCTCACACCAGCTCTACGGATTCGAGAATATCGACTGACACAATGCCACGGGTCTGCTAGGTCACCTCTTCTCTGCACACTATCCTTCTTTTCATCATCGGCATCATTGGCTACCACCATCGGCTAGAGAACATGACATGCCCTATGGGCTATAAGTGAGAATAGGATCATCAGAAAAGGAAGGAAAGGAAGCAGGACAGGTTCTATTTCCCAAGAGCTTTAGGGAAGCACCCTTAGAATACAGAAATACACTTGATAAGGACTCAGGGAATTTCTGTGCAGCTCTATCATCTGTAAGACTTGCAGCGATTCTTAAATATAATCTATGGCTCTTAATGCTAAGGCCTGCTGTTATTTTCAGTAGTTCCTGGATGAATAAGGGTTTACTGTGCCCAGATTCATATTGCCATGTAACTAAACACATCAAAACCTAGTAGCTTAAAGCAACTATTTATTTAGCTCGTGATTCTGTGGGTTAGGGGAGTGGTTCTGGTCTGGATTGGTGTTGATAATCTCTGATGGGCTTTATCAAGGGTTTACAGTTGGCTGATAGGTCACTTTGTGGCTCGATGATCTAGGATGGCCTCACTTACATGTCTGGCCGTTGGCATCCTGTCACCTAGAGCAATAGGAGTGATGGAGCCTGTGTCTCTCATCATTCAGCGGGCTACCTTGGTCTTGTTCTCAAGCTAGAGATTTCTAAGAGCATAACGGGAAGCTGGATATGGTGCTTCTAGAAGATCCAAAGCATTAGAAGAGTACTCCAAGCCTCTCACGTTTGAATTTTTTTTTTTTCTGAATCAATTCCCATGGCCTGCTGTGTAAAGCCCATATTCCTCACCCTGACATTCAGTGTCCTACACAACATGGATTGTACCTTACTTCCATGTCTCCCATCTCTACCCTTCCACTCTTTTTAATTCAGACATTGTTGTGGAGCTGAATCGCACAATTTGTATACTCCAAATAGCGCATCTCCCTTTCCTCTGGGTTTTCTCATGGCCTTCCTGTAGCCAAGTATTCTTTCTTTTGACCTCCTCTTGCTGATACTCTGCTGCCTTTTTAAGACCCAGCAAAAACGCAGACCCCGTGCACGTCCTTTAGCATGTTTTGTTAATGCTTGTGTGATTTTCTCACGCTGGACAGCATGGTTTGCACTAATCTTATAGCCCTTAGTACACGCCTCTTGCAGAGTAGACTGAAGCTCTCTTGAATACAAAGATAGTGTTTCCTTTTATTTTGCACTTTCCGTAGTGCCTAGAATAATGTTCAAAACACACTTGGCAAAGGGAAAAAAATGTTTGCTGTTTGCGGACTTGAAATGACTTGAGAGTTCAAATTACCTAGGAGGGTATTTTCTTCATGTTTTTGAAACTAACCTTGTTCACCACGATTTATCTCTCCATAAGGGTCTCGGACTGTAGTTTTAATAACAACAAAAAATATGACTATGAAGATAGCATTTTCCATCCCTCCCACAATAACAATTTGAAGGCCGTTGGTGACAGAATGTAGGAGGTGAAGCAAAATCATTTGCCTGGAGTTATGAAGGTGTTGTCCCATTTCCCTGAAACCATAGGCTGACTCACTCCTGCTCTTTGAGCTCTCCTACCCCCCATGCTCCCCTCCCTTGAAGACTCTCCCTCCTCCTGAGCTAATAGCACTAACAGGTCTTCGTTGATTTCTACATTTGAAACCTATGAGGAGCCCCAGTATCATGTGAAAGACTGGCAGCAAAGTAGGAACCCCCCACCCTCTGTTTTCAGGCCCCAGTTGATGTTATTGTTCTCACTCAGCCATTTCCTGCCTTTGGGATTGATGGGGGGGTGGGGGGAGCCTCCACATTCTCAGACATTCCCTTAACAGCGGAGACCTTGGGCCTTACACACACTCACACACACTGAACACACTCACTCATGCATTCTCACACACCCACTCACATACTCCCACGCATTCACACACACACACACACCACACCATCAACCAAATTAAACACATATTTCATTTTACATTTTTTTCTACAAGCACAGAAATCCGTTTAAAATAAAACCCATGCCCCCACACACTGAAAATCACCAATGTACTATATTGTGTTTGCTTTAAAATGTGGCTGATCCTTAAACAGAACATCCAAGAAAAAACGGAACAGCCAAGAGGAACCTGAAGTCATCTATAGATTTCCTCTCCAGTCTCGTGGCCGTTCCTCTCTCCCATCACTTTACAACTATTGGGAATTTAGTGACTTCCCTTCTGGTCTTTGTGCTGTATATTTGCTTTGTATATTTGTGTCCATAAACGTTATTTCTGAAATTTTTATAAATGGCGTCAGATTGTAATTAACATTCTTCAACTTGGGGCTGGTGGTGGTGGTGACTCATGTGTATTTGAGATCGACTCTTGCTAATACACCTAGATTTAACGGATTCGTTTTTATGCATAGTATTCCAGTAATTCTTTTACTGGAATATACCATTCTTACATTCACTCCTACTGATCTTGGATTGGGCTCAACTTCTTTGCTCTTATAAATAATGTTGCATTCAATGAGCAAACGCTGTGCTCCGTATGGGGTGCAAACTAGAAATAAGATTGTTAGGTTCTTGGTCATTTTAACTTTATCAGATATCCCTTCACTTTCTCTGCCTCTTGCTTCTCTCTAACATTCTTCTTTATTTCTATGCAAGTGACAATTCTCAAATGCAAACCTGGTCATGTCGCTGAAATGTTCAATATATGAGGTGACTTCCCATCGTCAGTAGGATACGGTATAAGCTCCTTAGCCCGGCATTCAAGATGTTTTATGATGTGGCCCTGCCTACCTCTCCAACCCCATCTCACTCACAATTTATTCCCCCTCAATATTAAAGCATTTCTTCTTCCATGACGGCACAATGGAGTGTAGCGCCTCGGTCCTTTGTATAAACTCTTTCTCCTGCCTGGATTTCTCACTTTCCCTCCTTGGCCTTATTTTACCTTTCAAAACTTATCACAGACCATCCTCCTTTAATAATAGTAATAACATGGGGCGCCTGGGTGGCGCAGTCGGTTAAGCGTCCGACTTCAGCTAGGTCACGATCTCGCGGTCTGGGAGTTCGAGCCCCGCGTTGGGCTCTGGGCTGATGGCTCAGAGCCTGGAGCCTGTTTCTGATTCTGTGTCTCCCTCTCTCTCTGCCCTTCCCCCGTTCATGCTCTGTCTCTCTCTGTCCCCAAAATAAATAAACGTTGAAAAAAAAAATAATAATAGTAATAACAATGACTGAGTATTCGCCACGTGCCTGAAATTACCTTTTGCCAACTTCTCTTCCTGCCAAACACTATCTTCACTCTTTTTGAAGTTCATCCCAAGTAGAGCTAAATGCTCCCTGTCCTGCCCCTCCGTATGTGCCCCTCCATATATCTTCTACACATATGTGTGTTATTGGATCTATAAGAAGTACAACGTTAATAATCATCTTGATATCTTCCACTCGTTGTCGGCTCTTACCTGTGCCACTCACTTTACTCATATGTTTTCTTAATTTAAAACCACCTGAGGTAAGAATTATAGTCACTAGTCATCGTTTTGCCTTACAAGAAATTCAAGTTCTGATAACTGAATGAATTGTCCCTTTCTGTTTTATTTTTTTATGTATCTATGTCTCCATGACTTTTTGAATAACGTGGAGAAGGGACTGCGTTGTAATAGTCACGTATGTAGCCCTCGTACTCAGCATAAGGTAAGTCTCGGCCAACTGTTTGTTAAACAAACGGGTTAAGCATTCTTGTTCTGAGCTCTTTTATTGTCACTAACACTGTGGTCAAGGCATTTTGCCAAATGTGAGTTAAAAGTCACATTTTGATGTCAAAACCACTCCTTAACAACCAAATAATGAAGCCACGAAGCCTTCGCGTGTTTCAGCCGATCACAGCTTTCCTTTTCCAAGGTTTAATGCTCCCTCGAACTCACACTGGCTTGGTTAGGTTCCAATTTTCAGAAATCATTGGTAACCCAAAGAGAGAGGGTGGGAAAGCCCTGCTAGCTTCTCCTGAACCTAAGTATGACATGAACTTAAAAGAAAGTGGACTGCAGTCCCTGAAGTCTACCTGGGTCCTCACACCGTCTTTTGTAGGAGAGATCCCTTCCTCTGAGTCGGGCAGAACTGCATTCCCAATCTTGGGTAAGAGGGCAAGAGAAGGCATGTCACCAGATGTGAGTAAGCAATTGGATCAGACACACAGAGAAAGGTCCAGTGGGTTGGGATATGACTATGAGATATCAGGACTGTAAATATGCTTATTATTCCCTAGTGTTACACCCGGAATACTTGGCCAGCAATCTGTGAACTCAGGAATAGAGGAGGGAGACCTGGCAACAAGCAGTCGGGACAATCCCTGGAGAAACAGAATTGCATAATCTCTGACCTTGTACTTTCTTCTTCATATGATTCCCCTCCAGGGAAGAAATCATAATTTAGGATCTGCAGCCTATCGGAACACGTAAGCAGAGACACCTGTGTTATGCACATTGTAGACGTGCCTTGTAAAGGGTTGATCTGTTGTTTTATGAATCCTTGGCAGTGTGTTTCCAGAAGCTAATATTCTGAAAGAATACTTGTCAAATGGAAATATTTTATGACCAAAATTTTCTTGAGTTGGTGAGGAATTAATGCCCAGCATGCCAATGCCTAAAGTCAATGGCTACGTTGAGAAGACATCAGATGCCACATAAAAATCTGCTGCGTTCAGTGCCTGGAAAGTCAACAATGTGGGTGCTGCACATACAAATAGCTACCATTTCTTGAATACTTGCATGATCTTAGGAACTCGGTTGAGACACATTCCTGCTATCCCTCCGAAACTTCATCTCCAATCCTTATAAGATAGTTATGAACTATGCAGCATTCACCTCCCTACCCCCTCCCATTTTAAAGATGGGAAAATAGAGGGTTAATAACTCATGGAAGTCAGTAAGCTAGTGGGTATGATACCGTGCCAGAACCAGAACTTAGAACTGGAAAAATTTCCAAATCACATCACCTTTTATGGGAATCTATCTCCAGCATCAGAGTTAGACTCTGTGCCAATTACCACCGTATGATATTTTGAAAGCATCTGGAGGAAGGATTGGCATGACATGGTGTGACCTTCTTTTCAGCCCACGTCTCTGGTGGCTTTTTCTCTTTAGACATAAGCCAATCCAGTCTCCATTCCAGACACACAGGGCATTCTAAGCTACTTTTGGAGAGTGATATAAATTGCAAAGGTATTTTTTTGTAACTAATAATAAAAAGTTAGGCAAGAGAAGTACAAACATAACTAAAGTGACAGGTTGATTAATATTCCAGCAGGATTATAAAATGACAAAGCTGGAGGCATCACTCCAGGTGGCAGAAGGTAGTGCAAACTCTTATATGCTGTGTTTTCTATTGTATAAAAACAAGAGAGAGAGAGAGGAGGAAGGAGAGAGAAGCACCGATAAACACAATGTGCTAAGTAAAACCATGGTGGTCAAATGTAGGGCTTAAAATGTCTTTGTTTCCATTCTAGCTATGCAAAAGCAAGACTTGAGCCATTTACCTAGCCCTTCCAGCCCTCAGTTTCCTCAAGGAGAAAAGAAGAGTACCCCTTCTGTGGTGCTATGCTGATAATAAATACAGAAGACAGTCTAGAGGTGGTTAAGAGTAACTCTGGCCCTAGGGGTCGAAACCTGGTCTCCACCACTTGGTCTTCTTCACGTATCAAATGAGGGCAGCAGTGGAATCAACTTCATATAGTTTTTGTGGAAATCAACACCGTCCGTACGTATAAAGCTCTTGGAACAGCACCCAACAAAACTTGAGGCTCGTGTGTGCTTGCCAAATAATAGGTAGAAACAATGTAAATAAAGCCCTCAGTCCAGTTTCTGCCACACTGTCAAAGCTTCTCTAGGTGTTAGCCTTGATGGTAATTCATATCTCAGGATGGGCTTCTGCGTGATATTAATGAAGAGAGACCCACCTTATTTTATTAGAACAGCCAAGCCCTAACCAAGGCCATGACTCTTTAATCTTGAGGTGACTTTATAGCTCTCTCCTGACCTCACTCCCTCGGGAAAGGCATGTAACTGTAACATCCCAGTATGGTGAGATTCTAAAAATCACCATATTGTTCTAATGTTATAATAATTCCTATCACCCAAGGATCAAGATTCCAGTTATTCTTCCACTCTATGTCTTATATTTTAGCTTTATAAAAAGAAAAGAATACCTACCCCCCTTGCATGTTTAGTAAGGCTAGAAAAATTGATCATCCAAATTGAAAGTTGAAGATAAGACGAATACTTATTGAGGGCTATGTTGTTTTCAGTTAATCCATAAGAACAGTTAGGAGTGTTGGGTGAATTTGGCAATAAAAGTGCTTGGGCTAACATCCTTATTCTATTAGTTCCTACATGTGTGGTGGTGGGAAATGTACTTTATCTTCCTGGTACCCAGTTTCCTCATCTGTAAAATGGAAAAAATAACAGTACCTAGCTCCAAGAATGTGTGAAATTAAATGAGATAATACAAGGAAAGGCTTAGAACAGGGCCTTACATACAAGAAACACTCAAGAAATGTTAACTGTAATTCTTAGTCTAGCCTTGTATATTAAAATTAATATTGTTTGATGTGCTAGAAGATGTGGGTTCAAATGGGGGCATGGCCACTAGGCAAAGACATCTACATATTTTCATCTACAAAATGAAAAAGAAAATATAAAAATCCCTTTGAGCTCTAAACATTTATAATTTTTGCTTTTATTTTACTTAGGTACCTCCAACCCTTTCCAGAAATAGGTAGTGCAAAACTGAAAAAAAAAAAAAAGTAAAAATACTAATCTAGTAGCTGAAAAGATAATTAGTAGAGACAGGGTCACTGTATTGTGAGATGTTTTTTATCTGTATAAACTCATTAATGTTTTTTTCAGGATTAAAAAAATAAAAACTTGAAATCAGCCCAGGCTTTGCATTTCTCATTATGAGAAAAAAATTTCCTGCAGTTGACTATATGACATTTAATGACACATGGTGAAAATTTTAGGGTAGGCCCATACTCCTCTGAGTGACTCATAATGTGTTTTCTAGAAGAAAAAAACTATCCTGTAAACCAAGATAGGCCTTCTGAGAAAATGAGAGAACTGAGATCTCACACTGTTTCTGGAGATTTGGAAAGCCTGTTCAAGAGGACTCCTTTTTAAGTTGTGGCTGTCCCCTTGAGCCTCTGAACATTCACTTTACTTTAGTCTTGTGTTTTCATTGGGAAATAATAGACACACACTATATAAAGAGAAATTCAGGGAGTTATATGGTAACCACCCAAGTTATAAACATGTACCAGCCAAACTATTTAGCATGTTATATTTTGCTTCTCATCTTTTTTTTAAAGTTTATTTGTTTATTTTGAGAGAGAGTCAGAGACAGAGCACACGAGCTGGGGAGGGGCAGAAAGAGGAGGAAAGAAGAAGAATCCCAAGCAGGCTCCACACTGTCAGCATAGAGCCCCACACGGGGCTTGAACTCACGAACCATGAGATCATGACCTGAGCCAAAATCAAGAGTCGGATGCTCAACCAGCCGCCCAGGTGTCCCTGCTTCTCTCCTTATTGGTTTTAGAACCAGAATTCTGTAGATACAGTTGAACTCTCCCTGCTAGTCACCCTATTTTTCCTCATTGTTCAGCCAAGTCGGGCGAAATCAGGGTCTCTCCTCGCACAGTTCGGTAGAAAATTTTTACTCCATCAGCGAGAATAGAAGGAGCATGGTTCCATTTTAAACTTTGCATATACTGTTTTTAGGGGACAAATCGAAGTTCAAAATTAAATTTTATGTTTTTGAGATCTATTTATATGGATCCAAATATGAAGTCGAACTGCATAAGATTGCCAACAACTTTGACCTATAAAAATAACAATCTTATGTGAGGAGGCATCATCCATCACGTTCACTGGGTAATTCACTGTTTCACAACTTTAACACACATCTCCCCATTGTGACACACTCAACTTGATTCCAACCTTTTTATGACTAGAAACTGCTATGAGGTCTGTTAAAAGTCTGGAATTTTACCCTATTTGTAAGCCAACAGTTTGGTCTGTCACGGTTTCGTGAATTCTGGTGCTTGTAGCAGAGGCAAATGGCTTTGTTGCTCATGGCATGGCGAGCATTGTAAGAATTAGCATATTTGCACCAATTTCCCTTGTCTCTCACTTCTGCTGTCTCTCGGCCACTGCGGGGGCTCAGGTGCAGACTATGCACACACTGGATTTGCATCATTAGCTGAGGAACCCTGAGCTTAGGGAACCTGAAGTTTCTAGAACGCACTGTGAGCAAACGTGCCTGATCTTTGCTCCAGGGAGACATTACTTCTGTTGTGCTGGACAGTAAGCAAGCCTGCCCTCTGCAGACACGATCTCTTTCTTCCAAGCCTGTTCACCTTACAAACATCCTCGAAAAGTTCATTTGAAATGGAAGGACACTTAGTGCCTTTGCTTGCAAGATGTGCAGAAACCCAGGAAACCCACGAATAATTGTCTCCTGAGAATCTTCTGATACAGAGGGAAGAATTTCATTGGGACAGATATCTAAACATAAGATGATTAGCCAGGTCAGATTTGTGCATCAACACTGGTTTTCAAATATTGATTACTCTCCAAGGTAGTTAACCCCAATTTTCACTGCCATCATCAGTATAAGATCTTTGCCTCTGTTTTTCTCAGTAATTTATTCTTTCCTGATTGATGGCCAGTATCTCATTTTTAAAATAATGTTCATTTATCCACTTGCTAGTGACAGTTTGTATATTTTCGTCTTTAATTGGGCATGTGGGTTTCCTCATCTGTGAATTTCCTTTTTTTTAAAACAATTTTTTTTTTAACGTTTATTTATTTTTGAGACAGAGAGACAGAGCATGAACGGGGGAGGGGCAGAGAGAGAGGGAGACACAGAACCGGAAGCAGGCTCCAGGCTCTGAGCCATCAGCCCAGAGCCCGACGCGCGGCTCAAACTCACAGACTGCGAGATCGTGACCTGAGCTGAAGTCGGACGCTTAACCAACTGAGCCACCCAGGCGCCCCTCCTCATCTGTGAATTTCCTTTTTAAATGCTTTACTGTTTTTTTTTTTCTTGTCTGTTTGTAGTTTATTGAGATATTATTGACCTGGAGATGTTTTACGCATTCTATATACCGATCCCTTTTCCTGGTTTTTATAAATATCTTTTCTCTGTTAATCACTTGATTTTAGTGATTAGTGACAAATATATTCGTCATGTATTTTGTGGCTTATTTTTATTTTTATGTAAACGAACCTATCAGTCTGTTGTTTACTTACGGTTTGTGATTTTTCCTAACATAATCTAACAGTCTTGCCCAATGTAATAAATATATTCTTTATATTTTTGTCTACAGGTTTAAAATACACACCTGTAGATCTTTCATAAGCGGGAAATTTGTTTGGAGGTAATATGTAAGAAAGATATCTAATTTCACTGCTTAAAATATAGATAGGAGCATGCCTCAAACCATCTGTTGACAATTCCATTTTTTTCCACTGAGGTTTAAGGAAGTATAGCCTTCTCATATGGTGACTGTTGGTATCAGCAAGCTAATCCAACCCAATCTTTTCAACCTTATTTTTCTTCAAAATTGTTTGGGTGACTTTTAAACCTTTACAATTTCCCATGCATTTAAGGTTAAGCATTCTGGATACTAGATGGCATGGTTTAATTATGCTAATTTTTCTATACTTCTTATCAAATTTTGGACTGCCTTAGATATTCAATTCTGAGATAAGTGAGTCAAAAATCGACTATGATCAATTATTGGCTGTATTAGTCAATTGCTACTTGCCTTCTGAAAACTTTCGCCACGTGTGTCTTGAGACTATGTTGCCACATGTGAATTCATGGTTATTATACGTTCTTGGTGGTTTATTTCCTTTTATCACTAAGCCATATCCCTCCTTATCCCTGTTATTAGGGCGCCTGGGTAGCTCAGAAGGTCGAGCGTCCAACTCTTGATCTCAGCTCAGGTCATGATCTTACTGTTCGTGAGATCAAGCCCACGTTGGGTTCTGTCTTAACAGCACAGAGCCTGCCTGGGATTCTCTCTCTCTCTTTCTCTCTGCCCCTCCCTGCCTCTTTCTCTCTCTCTCTGTCTCTCTCAAAATAAACTTTAAAAAAATAAATAAATTAATTAATACCTAATTTGTTTTATTCGGTTACTATATTCAGTCACTATCTATTACATATTACTAGGAAGTTAATCTTTTTCATTGCTGGTTGAGTTAAATTTTTCTATGCTTTTTATTTTTCAAATTCTCTCTTAATGTTTAAGTGTACTTCTGTCAATAACTCTGCACTAATTTTCTATTAAAAATCTATGTAAAAAATAAAAAAATCTATTTTTACTCTGTGTTTTTAAAGTTCATTTATTTATTTTAAGAGAGAGCTCGTGCTCTCAGCACCCATGCGAGTGGGTGAAGGGCAGAGAGGGAGAGAGAGAATCCCAAGCAGACATCAGGGAGCCTGATGTGGGGCTCGATCTCACAAACAGTTAGATCATGACCTGAACTGAGGTCAAAAGTCAGACGCTTGGGCCACTCAGGTGCCCCTAACTCTGCTTTTTAGTAGGTGTTTGTTATAGACTGAACTATGTTTCCTTCAAATTCGTATGTTGAAGTCCTAGCCTCCAAATGCTACATTTGGAGACAAATCCTTTAAAGAAATAATTAGGGTTAAATTCGGTCATGAGGCCGGGGCCCTAATCCAATATAACTAGTATCCTAATAAGAAGAGGAAGAGTCACAAAGAAAAAGCCACATGAGGTCAGAGAGAGAAGACAGCTAATTCTTTGTCACGCCGAAAAGAGACGGCCCGGGAGAAGTGAAGGCCGCCAACATCTTCGTCTTAGAATTCCAGCCTCCAGAACTCTAAGAAATTAATTTCCGTTGCTTGCGCGACCCAATCAGGAGTATTTTGTTATAGCATCTCTGGAAAACTGATACAGCATTTTAAGCTTATTTTACATATCGGGAGCCTAAATAACCCCAAACAAACAGCACCTCTCTTAATTATCTGTGTTCTGAAAAATTGAGAAATCTATTGAATGGCAGATGGGTTTTTGAAACCTCTGTCACTCACCAAAGCCAATATGAAGAATCTTGCTTTGAGACAACAGGCAAGTGGGCTTACAGTATACCTACTTATAGTATAACATGGAATGCTATAAGTAGGCAAGCTCACTTACCACATCCTACCAGTAGATACGGGAACAATCTTCCCTGAATGCAGACTGCTGGGGAATGGGAGGCACTGGAATGTGCTTTCTGTGGACGGCAAAAATAAGTGCTCTCATTCCAATGCCCGGAACGTCTGGTTAGTCTTTCTAAATTTTCCAACCAGGTAAGTTACCCCATATCAGGAGAGAAGTAAAGAGACAGATAGAAATGCCGGAGCGTGGTAAAGAAATCACTCCTCATGAAATTATTTTGGCTACAGTTGATATAAACAATTGGGTATAGGTTGTTCAGGAAACAGAAATCTTCATTTCTCTGGAGCACATGCCCAGGAATACAACTTCTGGGGCATACAGGATTTGAATGTTTAGTGTCCTTAAGAAAGCGCCAAACTGGCTTCTAGTTGGCTGTACTATTTTGTGTTCCCACTAGTAATGTGTGAATATCCCAGTTTCTCTGCATCTTTCCCAGCATTTGTTGTTGTTGCTAATCCTTTTTTTTCTGCCATTTTAATCAGTGTATAAAGATATCTCATAGTGACTTTTTTTTTTAATTTTAGAGAGAAAGAGAGCGTGGGTAGAGGAGAGGGGCAGAGGAAGAGAGAAGGAGAGAGAGGCAATATTAAGCAGGCCCCATGCTCAGCACAGAGGCTGACACGGGGCTCGATCCCATGACCCTGGGATCATGACCTGAGCCAAAATCAAGGCTGGACACTCAATACTGGGTTACCAAGGTGCCCCCATCTCATAGTGATTTTAATCTACATTTTTCCAATGGCAAATTATATTGAACACCTTTTCATATGCTTATTTGCCATCCATATATCCACGTCAGTGAAATACCCTCTCAGGTATTTTGTTCATTTTCTAATTGCATTGTTTGGAGTTTTATTGTTGGGCTTATATATATATATATATATATATATATATATGTATATATATGTATGTATACATATATATATATGTATGTATATGTATACATATACATACATATATATGTATACATATACATACATATATATGTATATATACACATATATACATATATACATATATATACACATATATACATATACATATATATACATATATACATACATATATGTATATATGTATACACATTTATACATATATACATACATATATGTATATATGTATACATATATATATCTTCTAGATAAGTATATGTAAAATATATATCTATATATGTATATATAGGTATACACTTGAGATTATATGTATTTAAAATATACATGTAATATTATATATACTCTAAATACTAGCCGTATAATATATGGTTTGAAAACATTTTACCCCACTCTGTAGCTTTTCTTTCCATACTCTTAACACTGTCCTTTGGCAAAAGAGATGTCTTAAGTATTGGTGAAGTCCAATTTATCCATTTGAAAATAAACATTGCTTTGAGTTTCAAATCTAAGAACTCTTTGCCTAGCACTATATCCTGATGACTCTATTCTATTTTCTTCTAGAAGTATTAGAGTCAAATGCTTTATATTTAAGTTGGTGATCCATTTTGAGTTAAACGTCCACAAGATGTAAGACTTAGGTAGAGGTTTATGTTTTGCCTGTGAATGGCCAGTGGCCCATGCACAGTTTGTTGAGATGCCTATATTTTCCTTGGCATTTTTTGTCAAAATTCTGTTGGCCATATTTGTCTTGGTATTTTTCTCTATTTTTTTATTTTTTGAGAGAGAGAGAACATGCATGAGCAGGAAAGGGGTTGAGGGAGAGGGAGAGAGAAGAGAGAGAGAAAAGAGAGAGAGAGAGGGAATCTTAAGCAAGCTCCACCCAGGGCTCGATTTCATGAACCTTGAGATCATGACTGAGCTGAAACCAAGACTTGGATGCTTAACCACTGAGCCACCTACATACCCCCGTGTTGGTCTCTTTCTGAGTTTTCCATTCTTTTCCATTGGGCTGTCTTTTAGCCAGCAACATACATTCTTGATTATTGCAGCTATATAAGAAATCTTAAGATCAGGTTTATCTCTTCTACTTTATGCTTCTTCAAGATTGTTTTAACTATTTTGGTTCCTTCGCCTTTGCCTATAAATTGTAGGGCAATCTTGTCTATATCTGTAAAAAAAAGTCTTACTGGGATTTTGGTAGGAATTATGTGAAATGTGCATACCAACTTGGGAGGATTGGCGTCTTTTCTATGTTGGGTCTCAGATCTTCTGGTACTGCTCTGGCAGGGGAAGAGGTGCTGCTCCTTCATTACTCCAGGTGGAAGCAGAAGTCCAGGTTCTCCACTTGGCATCTGTTGACCCCCAAAGGGAGGTTTCTTGTTGCTGCTGGACCATGGTGGGAAACTTGGCGCCTAGGGGGTCTCCAGTGACACTGTGGTGGGGATGACCTCGTTACTATTCTATGATAGTAGAAGTCCTGACTTCATTAGGTCTCCTCCAATACCACCCCAGCGAGGAAGGGAAGGGTACCTTATTGTGTCAAGGTAGAAGTGCAGGTGACTAGGGCCTTGTTATTGGCCAACATGGAAGAGAGTACAGGCTCCTCACTTGGCCTCTGACACTACATCAGCAGGAGTGTTGGAGCATTTTGTTACAGCCTCATGAGGGTGGAAATCTAGGCTCACCACTCAAATTTGCTAGCTTGAGCGTGGGGGGAAATATTTTATGTTTTGCCTGGATGGAGTGGAGTGGCTATCGTCTAAAAGCGTTCTGTCTTGTTAAGCTGACCGTTTCTTCATCCTTTAACTAGACAGAGCAGCCTTCTATTGGGGCTGATTTTTCATCTGTACCCATTGATGTTTCTAATTTGCTGGGTTATCTGGCCCCAAGGCTGGGATATGTGATTGAAAACAAACAAATCCCAAGGCACTTACTGCCTTTTCATTCCGGGACCCTGTGTTCCTAGCTGGTTTGCCTTTTTCTCTCCCACATTCAGAGTCTATGTTTATTTTATACACACTGTTCAGGGTTTAACCACACTTATCAGAAATGATAGGAAAAGTATATCTATTCCATCTTCCAGGAAATGAAAGTCCCCTCCTTGATTTTCAAAGAGCCTAAAGAGTTAAAAGTATACACAAGATTATCACTCAGAAAAATATTGTGCAGCCCTTCGTGTCAGTACATACAGATGTTCCCTGGCCCACACACAGAAAATTTGGAAAACAAGCTAATCTCTAGCCCCCTAAAGCAATTATCACTGGCAAAACTATGTTCCCGGAACATACTATTTACCATCGCCAAAAAATATAGCAGAGGCTCAATGATATGTGAATGAAAGAGAAAACCTTGGTAGGGTCCCCATCAGAATGCTAGTCGGTTGACGCCAGGTTGCTGGAATTTATGACTTGTAAATTTAAACTCAGTTGAGAGAAATCTCTTACCTACAGTTTGGCACTCTGCATCCGCCTATTTCAGAAGGAAACCCACCTGTACATACATCATATCTTTCTGGAGGATACTCTGGTTTCCCTCCTGGATTCTTTCCGTAATGCCACATACCCATGTCTTCAGCTGTCCTTTGGCTAAAACTATTTCTTGGCAACAGAGTTTTCTTCACTCAAGGCCATGTCCCCCAGGGATCCCTGGCCTGGACAATGACTGACTCCTGTGGGCATACAAAGTTCCAGTCTCCTGCTGCAGTTGAGGGCTCTGTGCAGTTTGACATGAACATGCAACCACATCCTGGGTCAATTTCTTTCTCTGGTCAATTCTGCCTTGCACAGGTCCCCATCAATGTATGTGTGGACAAACTTTCTCCATGCAGTGTCTGTATTAAACTATTTTGGGGGGATGGGGGAAAGCAGTTTAAGACACTCTTAATTTCCATTTCTCCCTTGAGCCTTGCATTTCTCTCGTTGTTGCTCTGAATTGAGTGCAAAGCAGTGTCCACATACGTTTGTGAGCAGAGAATTTTGTTCTTGCGCCTTAGTAACTCTTGCACAACTATTCAGTGCGGAATTATCTTGGCTTAAGATACCCTCTCCAGGAGTTTTCTCTCTCATACGTTCTGTGTTTTTTTTTTTAAATTGTAATCTGGCTCAGCCAAGCTGGAATATACCTCACTCATTTATCCAGCAAACATGTTTCAAGCAGCCATTGGGTACAGACACCAGGAACAACCCTTGCGACCTACCACATAGGGTGTTTGGGGAATTAAATGTGTCAGCCCAAGCAATATGTCCGGTACGGTGTCTGATTGACCAAGCAATTTTTCAAGGAATGTAAAGCCACTGACTGTGCTTTTTCTGCATCTTGTCTGTGACTACGGGAAAAACAAACAAACCTTGTCATTATCTGGTGACTGTGACTCTTGGTTACCTTTGGCAAAGGAAGGCTAGGAAGTGGCTGCTAAAGGAAGCACCATCGATGGCTTGTCCTCTGGGCCAGACTGTCCTGATCATCTTTTCCTGCCCAGGCTGTCCATCGCCACAAATGAACAGTTCTATTGTGAAGAGACCGGAGTGACCATTCTCTGTGATTTCTCTGGAATACCGTTTGTAAATGCTTCTTCTGAAGGAAATGAGAAAATGCTGTTGTGACATAGTCATCAAATGACTGGGCGCTGCAGTTCGTGTTGGATGTCCTGGTTTCTGGTCTCTTTTTAGCTGTCCCAAGCTGCCCCAGAACCTCAGAACTAACTGAGGAACTTAGGCATGAACTCAGCCCTTCACTCCAGGACTTGCCTGTGGAAGACCTTTCCATCAGAGTAGACATTCAACCAAACTTCTTGAGTTCCTGCTCTGTGCCAGGCAACCCACTGGTCCCTGGAAATGGACAGTCACTAAGGGCTGGCCCTAACAGGATATGTCGCAGTGCATACTCTGGTCGGGCACATGTATAAATATGCAGTGACAGCGCAGTGTGCAAGGTGTGTAAAAGCAAGAGCCCAAGGGATTACGGCACCATTGAGTAACCAGAAGAAGCAGATGAGTCTCAACACTCTGGCCTGGAAGGGACCACAAAAAGCCATTTGATATCAAGGTAAGCTTGCTCTTTCTAGGTGAATCTCAAAGGGATAATGGGACACTGATTTAGTGGAATGGACACAAGTTTTGATTTACACACACTTGAGCCTCAATCCCAAATCTACTTTTTAGCTGTTGGTTTGCAACATTGGGAGCTCCTTAAATGAAACTGGAACTGCCCCCATACAGAAGGAAAGGAGAGACTGATGTGAGAGGCCCAACACTCCAGGCAGGTGGGTGGCAGGTTTAATAAGCAAGAGGACTTACAAACGAGCTCGACTTGGCCACAAGCCAAGTAGCTCCCTGTGTCCACCCACCAGATTGTTAAAAGTTCAACGGCATTCAGATGGTCTCAATAACATCTTACTCTCTCAAGGCCGTGTCCTTGAAACAGCTCTTAGTGTGGAAACGGTGGACAAATGCACATTCCAGGGACAGGGGAATAGATGAGGAGCCTCTGACTGCCCTGGGACCAGTGATGGTCACTTCCTCTTGATGACCTCTAATATTAGGTGTGTAAATTTTATTATTACCTTTTTCTCTTTTTCCTTGTCTGTACCATGAACATGATATTGCCCATTAGAGTTGTCTTTTGTTACAATTAAATGTGTAATATATGTTGGGGATAATTAAGTATGCAGTAAATGATAATAGTTACCAATATCCCAGCATGGTATAGTCTCCGGGAAGAGTTGTTTTTTACATGGACGTAAGTCAGAATCTCAGACTTTCCAATCAGCAGCATTTGACCTATGAGAATTATATAACTTCTATGTGGCTGAATTTTTCCATCTGAAAGTGGAGATAGTATATTTTAAAGCATCTGAAATGTAAGATCTGTTTGACAAATATCACTTTCCTCCTGTGAATCTTTCATGAAATTATTTATTCAGATAAATTTTGAAACTATGTGTCTTTAACCCGTGTTAAGTCCTCTACTTTTATGTCCCTTGGGGGGTCTCTCTCTTGCTTCCATCTGAGTAGAGAAAGTCAGAGAATCACATTTTATCCCAGTGGGACTATTGTCTAGAGGTCTATAACCCTTGTTCAGGGAATCCACAATGAGCAAACCAATAATAGTGTTAGTAGAGGGGACTACATGTTTTGCTTTGGAGTCCACTCTTCCTCTGTTCTGTCTCATGAATATATCCATGAACTTGCAGAGGGCTCACATATTCTTTTCTAAAGAACTTAGTTGCTTTAAAACTGTAGAAAATATGCATGATTCCCTGTGTGTGTGTGTGTGTGTGTGTACGTGTGTGTGTTATGCATGTGTGAGGATCTTGCATGTGATGATGGTGATTAGGAGAAATAAGGGACAGAACATAGTTCTGGTCTAATCTTGATTTTGTTTCAGCATAGTATGTGGGCTTCTGTTGATCCCAAGATGGCCCCTACAGTGTATGAGCTGCCCAAGGAGAAACTCTCCCTTTCTCTAACCTGCCATCTCCTACACCTCTTACTGCGTTTTGCACTTAATTCCTCTCCCCGCCTAATGGGATATCAAGACCCTTCACCTCCAAATTCTTTAAAGATCAATATAAGTGCCACCTTTATCTTAATCCCTTAATACTTTAGTTTTGAAGATGAATATTCAGTCTCTAATCTGAATTATGATTATATACTTACTTCGTTTACTCTACTAGATTGCAAGTTTTTGAAGATAGGAACCTTGCCTGATTCAGTTCTTTATTGATCGCACAGCTCAAAAAATACTCAATCCAAATATAAATTAAAATTCATTGAGTAAAGCAATGTTTCTGGGAAAGCAGGAAAAAGAAACAGTTACCTTACGATAAAATGAGAAATAGGGCTAAAAATAAATCTCACGATCAACTCTGATCAAAAATGGTACCAACCTGTAGGGTAACTGTTGGTTTATAATATCTCCACCTATCACTGGAGTGGGAGTTTATGTTCTTGGGACGAGGTGGTGCTGGAGGGGAAATGGTGTCGCCTGTCCTTCATCCCCAAGGACTATATATGGAAGGTTGTCAGTCACTATGTGTTTAAGGAGTGAATGAAGTCAGAGGGTTGTTCCTCTCAGCCAAGAACCAGCTAGAGAAGAGAGTAGGAATGCTCTCAATCCCAGGTAAACAGCAGCATCCTATCTCCCAAGGTTTTACTGAGACATGAGGTGCTTCGCTCTAGTCCAGAAGCGGTGAACTTTGGTCTCCTTCCCATATCCTTATTCTTCTTTTGCTCAAAAGCAGTAAGGCCCAGACAGCTAGCCAGAATTAAGATTCCAGTCTTAGTCTTCAAGACTAAAATCTGATTAAGTCAGGGATGCCTGGGTGGGTTAGTGGTGAAGTGTCTGACTCTTTATTTTGGCTCAGGTCATGATCTTGGGGTTTGTGAGGTCAAGCCCCATGTCGGGCTCCATGCTGACAGCACAGATTCTGCTTGGAATTCTCTCTCTATCCCTCTCTCTCTGCCCCTCCCCCACTCGCAGAAGCACACGTTCTCTCTCTTTTGAAATAAATCAATAAACATTAAAAAAAAACTGATTCAGTGTGATATCATAAAAAGCTTTGGGGGATTAAAATATCTAACCCCAACTCTGTTTCGGACTTGCTGAGTGACCCTGAACAAGTCATTTTCCTTCCCTGATTCTCTGCGTCTTGTTTGTAAAATAAAGTTTTTTGGCAGAGATATTAAGTTTCTTTCTGGACAGTAAAATAAGACAGTTTGCAAGGTAATTAGAGAATAATTAAGCTCTCTGGAATAAAATTATCAATAGAAAAAAATGATAATTCTTGGAAACAATTACCTTCAGTGAAGCAGTGTGTTCGGCACAACCCTCACGAGTTCAGGAAAATGGCTTTTACGTTTAGATACACTCTGACACTAATTTACGACACTATAGAAAAATAGCATCTGTTGAAGTTTGGGGGAAAATCAAAATTGGTACTTGTTTTCAATGGCAGGAAAATATGATTGTGGTAATGATGGCATAATTATGCTGCCCTAAATCTAATTTTAGCATCTGGGTATAAGAATGAATGGAAAACCGATATAAAGGAAGAGGAAGACACATCAACTTTCCTAAGGACAGTAGAGCCATAAGAAGTAACAGGATTGGTTTATAAAAACACAAATCGTTATCCACAAACCTGATTATAACCACACACACCCCCAAAATTTTCTTTTGTGAGAAATATCCAATTTTCAGACCAAAAAAAAAAAGATGATGATGAATAATTCTTTAAAAATTCAATTGGAGAGGCCCACTGCTGTTGGTTAGAGCCAAGTTGGACCCAGGAGACATTTTTCTCCATACTTTTACTGAGTGTGGTCCTGAGCTGAAGTCAAAAGTCAGACGCTCAATCAACTGAGTCACCCTGCTGTCCCAAGAGTAATTTCCTGATGCTCAGAATTGATTGACACGTGAGCCAAAGGAGGAAGTTTTGGGGAAGGAAAAGAAATAGCCGACAGAACATGGACCTCAACCCTTAATCCTCTGTTTCTTTTTTAGGTCACTTATTCTTGGGCCATATTCTTGGGCTCTCCTTATTATCTGCAAATTGGAATAATGATACTTATTCATTCATAAGGTTATTATAAGGAATGATGATAATGTGTGTAAAGCACCCATCAGTGTTAGGCAAGTACTAGATGTTCATTAATGAAATATTTGGTCTCTTCCCAATTAAGAGGGTTTTTCACAGTATAGTCTTCTAAACAGCTGCCTGCATCAGAATCACTTGGTCTGCTTCTTAAAAGTGGGGCTGGCTTTTAAAATAGGAGAGCACCTTACCTGGTTTCTCTTGGAACTCTGGACTTTCACAGGTAGATGCCTTCTAGATGACCTTTTTCTTATATTTTCCAGGATTAAAATCAATGTACTTATCACCAGTATTGGAATGTTTCTATCAATTTCCAGTCATCCTTTTGATGACATTCAGTATTCATACAAATGTGGATGATCAGAGACACCGATAACCCACTCCCCCCCGTAGCTGGCCTGGGAAGACATTTTCATACTTACTCATTACCCAGAGTAAAGGGCTCAGACGAGTTTTGAGAATTCAGAGTTCTTCAGGCAAAAATGATAAAACTAAGTTTAAAGGTCAAATGAAGAGACTGCGGAGAATTGTTAATTTTTTTCTACTCTATTGCCAGCCCGGTGGCCTCAGTGTTTGGGATCCTTCATATCTTTATTATAAATGATTGCACATTCTTGTGATGAGAAAACATTTTTTTTTAAAACAAAACCGATAAAAACCTATACATGATTTCAAATACTCATAGGGGCATACATAAAAGCAATTGCATTGATGCAAATTAGTTCATGAAAAAAAATCCAAGCTCTTAACAATATTTGTAATTTAGGGTTTTTTTGTTTTTTTGTTTTTTGTTTTTTTATTTTTATTTTTTGTCTTGAGCAAGTGATTCCAGTTTGAACAAAAAAAAATGTTTTTAAAAACGTCTTTCGGGGCGCCTGGGTGGCGCAGTCGGTTAAGCGTCCGACTTCAGCCAGGTCACGATCTCGCGGTCCGTGAGTTCGAGCCCCGCGTCAGGCTCTGGGCTGATGGCTCAGAGCCTGGAGCCTGTTTCCGATTCTGTGTCTCCCTCTCTCTCTGCCCCTCCCCCGTTCATGCTCTGTCTCTCTCTGTCCCAAAAATAAATAAACGTTGGAAAAAAAAAAAAGTCTTTCTTCTTTTCTTCTCCTCCACCCACCCAATAGGTTGGCTTTGTGGGTTTTCCTTCCTTTCACTCATCATGAGATGACCCTGTACAACAGAGCCAGAGATGTAAAACAGGGTGTAGTTTTAAATCTTACAAATTTTTTCCACATCTGCTTCAGGCTGTTTTCCCCGCTTCAGGCTGATGTCTTTACCCTCAAGCATAAGTGATTGTAACATCAAAAATTATGAGGAGAGGGTTGAGAAATGATGTTATTTTGGGGCAAAAGTGATACTTGAGTTTTAAGAAATTTTTAATGTACGCAAGTTTCCCAAAAGGGCCAGGAAGCGTCATGAGGTTTCAACCCTCCTGAAATTGGATGATCTTCTTTTCTTTGTCAAGTAACATTCTCAACCTCAGTGGTAAAAATTCACTTCCGGAAATGCTGTCTGATTTGGATACAGATGCCAGGAGTCTGAAAGAGGGTAACTGGCTGTGGGGGTCCATCCACAACAGACCTAATTAAAGAAGGGATTGGATTCCCTCTTTTCTTCTGCTCTGAAGGTCATTTGCTGGCTCCCACTCACTGAAAATTTGGCTTTTCTCTCAGTGCCAAAGTATTTAAAGGTTCCTTTTAAAGGAAAAAGATTTTTCCCAGTCCTAAACAAGGCCGCTGGCCTTTACTTGGGTTCCATTCAAGCCAAATTTACATTTTACTGTCAGAAACTACACACAAGGCAGAACTACAAAATTGAGTCTTGTTAACCCATCTTCTGCCTTGAGTTGCTTATGTACAATGAGATTCCGAAGCCCTGAATCATTTATGTTCTTTATTTGCTTCTAGTCTGTCTTGTCTTAGTCATTTTTCATGCTTTTATTTCATTGTCCCTTCATTCAGCAAAAATTCACTGACCCACCTTGCAAGACATAGTGTTTGGGCTACTGATAGTCACGGTAGTGAGGCGATGGTAATTTGGTGACAATGATGGTGGTGTCAATGACGAATATTTGGATAGCACTTCAGTTGACTGTGTCCCATTTATGGCATCATTTTATCCTCACCGTGGCCTGTGCTTTTGGTTGTTCACGCTCATCGTCTCCACTTCACGGATAAGAAAAATTTTCCAAGTCACGCAAGAATTGAGTGGAGCGAAGATTTCAACTCACATCTCTTACTCCAATTACTATGTTATTTCACTACATGAAAAGGGTCATTTTAGTGAAAAAGCGCTCGTTCCTGTCCTCAAGAAGGTTATAGCCAAAAAAGGTAGCAAAACCTGCACAGGAATAATTGTGACTCTTAGAGAAAAGACAGTGATGGAAATCGGATATATCTTAAATGTCAACAAACATTCGTTATATTCTGTTATGCTTCTATGTTATTCTTAATGTTTACTTTTTCATCTCACAAAGATAACCGTTGTCTGTATTTCAGGAAATATTTTAGTCTTACTCCACAATTTTCATGTTTTCTCTCCTCCTCACATTTTAATTCATGCCTAAAGCCACTGTGCTGTGTGAATCCATTTCTCGCCTCAATGTGCCAGCTGTCAACATCTTCCTTTGGTATAGCAGTTGTACTCTATACTATGCCGTTCAGTCTCTATGTCATATCGTCCCGTGTGTTAGTTATCACAGTGCAATGGGCTGGAAATAATAACAGCATATTACTTTCAGAGGATAGATTGTGTTTACATACATTACATCACAAAAGCTTTGAGTGAGCCCAATGGAGTAGCACTGGTGACCCATGCCATATAGGTGAAGAGATGAGGTTCTGTAAATTTAGGTGATTTCCCAAGATTATGAAATGAGTAACAACTTACTGATAAAGCTGTGAAGAGTAAATAAGTTGAATATATGTAAAACTCTAGAGTGTAGGAAATATGGTAAGTACTCATTAAATGTTGGGTATACAAGTAGAAATTCAGAAGCTTGAACTCAGATTTTCTGAAAGTTCTATTTTGTTGATAGCACTACTATGTATAAGTTCCAAGCTTCCTGCAAACTCAATGTTCACCTTCAATTTCATTTTTGAAACAATCGTATTATCTTTATGCAATGTAAACAGATTTTTATCTCAGAATACAAATATATAGATAAATTATGTCACTCTCATGACCCATATACATGGCAGGAAACATTCCAGGCAGTCAACTACTGGGTTCTTTCTTCTAGCACCATATGTAGCCACGGAACAGTCCTCTACACATAGTAGACTGAGAACACACTACAATACTACTGTTACCATCTTGTGAGTCAAAATGTACTTCTATCTAAGCTCTATGATTTCAATTGTTTAATGGTTTCAGTACACCTGGGTGACTCTAACAATGTCTTCAATCACAAAAGTCTCTGATTTAAAGATATAAAGTATCTTAGGACAAACCTATATCTTTCATTTCTTTGTACCTCTGTTATAGTCTAAATGTTTGTGTGTCCCCCAAGTTCACATGTTCCTAACTCCCAATGCAATGCTGTTAGGAGGTGGCCCTGTGGGAATTGGTCAGGTCATGTGGGTGGAGCCTTCATGAATGGGTCTAGTGTCCTCATAAAGGAGATCCCAGGGAGCTACCTAGTCTCTTCTGTCAAGTGAGGACACAATGAAGAGTCTATGACCTAGAAGAGGGCCCTCACTGGACCATAATGGCACCCTGATATGGAAATTCCAGTCTCTAGAACTGTGGGAAAGAAATTTCTGTGTTTATTCTCTACCTAATCTGTGGTATTTTGTTATTAGCAGTCTGAGAGGACTAACACAAACTCCAAAGTGGCTATGTTACTACCAGGTATATAATAGCTATGCAAAGCACTCTTGATGAATAATGAAAGAAAAACAGACAAAAATAACGATGTACAAATATTTATTGAATGTCAGTATATGGCAAGCACTGGCTAGATTTTAGAAATATAAGAAGACTCACACAGAGCTTCCCTGGAAGCAAACATTAACTAAATAAAACTATACAGAATATGTCCCCAAATCACAATGGGATTAAGGTAGAAATTATTAACAAGAAGATAAGTATAAAATGCCCAGGGGATTCTCGGAAGTTGGTAATTACCACAGTATGAATTTTGAATGTCTCAGAATCTCAAAATAAAAGAGAGGGAACAACGAGATAATAAAACCAAAACCCATGGGTAATATTTCTAACAAAACTAGATGAAAAAATATTCTTATGAACTTCAAAATACCAGCAAGTGAGGAAAAACTATATAGCCTAAAGACCTGCATGGTATTGGCATTTGCCTAGAAGCGGCAAAGGGAAATAAAGGCATGTCTGACCCCATAGAGAACAGGAGAAGGTAAGCACCCGTAGGCATCCACTGGAAGCAGCATCTAAGACTTAGGGTGATCTCTCCCATTCAGGTAGTAGGTGAGTGCAAATTTCTGTTTAAGGGGCTGGATCATTCTAGGTCTTATAAACTCTCAAAACTCACTAGCCAGGACTCTTTTCCAGGACAGGACTCCACACTGAAAAGAAACTTCTAGAGGGTGAACCAAGATGGAACTGGAGAAGAATCAGAGAGAGGAGAAAAGGTCCAATAAAAGCAGGGCAGGGCAGAAGAGCCATGAAATCTCAGAAGACAAGCTGCCATATTTGTTAACACTACCTGAAAAAGTCAAAGAGGGGGTGAAGTTGAACATGCTACCCTGAACTACCTTCTAAAAGTTCATGAAAGTTAATTCTGTATAAAACTGAGCAACAGTAAAGTATTGAGGGCATATCCAATTCCAAACTATCATGAGACAACAGTGGAAGAACAATCACAAAATCCCTATAGACAATAAAATTAGACCAGAAAATTACATCTTCAAAACAGATAAAAACTGTAGGTTTCTATTTCGAAACTAGCTAAAAGACCAGAAGAAAATTATATGAGACACAAAAAGAACAACATCAATCAAATTTAGAAAAAGCCAGATATGGGGTAAAAAATCTCAGGAAAACACTGAATATTTTAAAATATTAATATCAGCGGTGTAAGTCAGAAGGTACACAAAAACGAATAAACAAAATAGACAATAAACACGTCCAAGTGCTTTGTTATGACTTTCTATTCCACCATCTCTTGGTACCAACATAAAATGATGAATTGGCCCTGTACAGGAAGGTAAAGAACAGACCAGGCCCATGTGTTCATTTTTTACAGAAGACTCATAACACGGCGGAAAGCAAATTTTTTAGAAGCCATATGGACACCACTTTTACAGATGGTTGTCCAACACTTGCACACTATTGCTTGTTTTAGGGCAGAGCAAAACGAATGAAATTTTAAGCAATATCAACAATTTGCCTCCCTGTAAATTCTTGCGTAGTTGCTCTGAGGGCTACAACAGTAGGACGAGTGATTGGGAACTTAGATTGTGAGACCCAGACCAAGTGTGATTCTTAGGAGCTGAGTGAATATAGGCATATGGCTGGCTCTTGGTAATTTCATACACTATGAGGGAATATCATCCTTGGCCTCACGGCATCGTTCTAAAGATGAAAGGAGGCACTTGTCAAATATTTAACAAAGCGCGTGGCCTCTGCTAAGTGGTCAATAAATATTAACTATGATTATTATTACCTTCTGATACGTAGAGAGCTCTCAACCTGGTACCAGGCAAGTAGAGCAATTTGCTGTGTTCAGAGCATTGTGTTAGAGGAACAGAGAGCGATGGTTACTATAATGAATGTATAAATACATTTTTTATTATTAGGTTTCTGTAGTTTTGTCAAGGATCCTACTTAAAAGCGTGGAGACTTTGGTTTGGTGTAGATTTGCTTCTATCCTGAGCATCTTTTCTCTCCATCTTGGCCTTGTGCTTTCTTTCTATAAAATAGGTATAGCGATAGTTACTTCGCTGGGATGTTGTGCGACCTTACGTCTGAGAACTGCATCAGCAAGGAATGGAAAACATGGTGAGAGGAAGCTTTAAGAGAGAAAGGAAGCCTGAATACGAAAGACAAGAGTTCTACGGTACAGGCTAGCTTTTGAATTCTGTTGGCATAGAATCTTAGGCTTGAAAAGGAAAATTGGAAAACTGAATTTTGAATATATTCTTTATACAAGCACAAATATGTTGTGTTTTTATATATATAAATTATGTATATATAATGTATAGTCATACTTATAGTATATACCTTAATATATAAACTATACTATATAAATATACAATATACAATATATATTATTACATATAAATATATTTACGTATAAAATAAAATTACATATCACATACAAAATATAAGTATACAATCTCTATAAATATTATACATCACTTTGCCACTCTTGCTACTAGATTCTCAAGTCTTGGGATGCAGGGCTATTTTGTTACCTTTGTATTCTTTGGGCCGCTCAGTAAACGTGTACTGACGAATAAACGAAGGAATATATAGAAGCTGGAATTACACACTTATGTTGCCATTGCATTCCTCGAAGAATGTGAGAATTGGAGTTCATGACAGTGCTCGCGCCCTGGAGTAGGATTTATTCGCTGCCTAACCAACTTTACAGAAGCAATTAACCTACCTGCTTCTCCATTTTCTCCTCTCTAAAATTGGGTTATTACTAAAAATTCTTCTTAACATAGTTTGGGGTTCAACTAGAATGCGTTAAATATTAGAAATCTGAAGCGTTATGCAAATGTGAGGCATCATTATCATAATTATTATAACAATGTTGTTTTTATTCTTCATTGCTACGTCTCGTGTCCTCTATTGCTCTGCAGACATCTCTTTTCTCATCTTCCCCAGGGTGCTGGGATACCGGGATGCCTCTTTAGAAAAGGACATGTCTGTTCTAAAGAACCAGAACTTTCTATCTTGGCATTTTCACAAAGGCCACACATGCACAGCCACTTAATGACTTCATCAGCAGCTTTCGCACTTGGGGGAGAGTTTGCTATGTGCCACCTAATATCCCTTTGTTCCTTATTAAGGCACCTTCCAAATTTTAGCTGGGCACATGTCTACTCAGAATCAAGACTGCCTTTTTTTTATCCTCTTTGCAGCTGCCTATGATTTCATGCCTACACTTCGGTGCCTTTTCCGTAGATGGAAATGAGTATATAACTTTCAGGCAATGTCCTTAAAGGGATATCATCTTTCTCCTTCCTGCTGCCTGGAATGCAAACATAATGCTTCTGCTTGGGCAGCCGTCTTGAGCCATGAGGTGGAGACCATGTGTTGAAGATGTTGAAGCTACAAAACAGACAGATCCTGGGTCCCTGACACTGAAGAGCCCCATACCAACCTGACCTTCTGTAAGCCTAGCAAAGAAAGTAAACAGCGCAGGTATCCTGTTTAGGCACTATTCCCACTCCCTACCTACTCCCCATTATGAACGTTTTTGCTATAATCTGGAACCTCGTCCTTATCTACTACGCGTACCAGAAATCTGCTTGAAGCCTGTTCTGGGTTTGATACCTTGGAGCCTAGGTCACTTTCGCAGTGAGCCTTATAAACAAATTCCAAAAGTAGCCTTTTTAGTTAGAGAACACAAAAACTCTTGCACAGCTCCCTCAGCTGTAGAATGTTGCCTTCTTAAAATCATTTGTCTGTGGTGATCTGTGCTGTGGTGAGGGGTAATGGCCCCAGGGGAAAAGCTAAAGATGGATGGAATCTTTTGGATTCCAGGGAGCGGTCAAGCCAGCTGACCTGAGAGTCCTTCATGGCAACCAGGGAGCCCTGGAGCAAACCCTTGTAGGAACAGGAGATACCAGCACTGGTCCAGGCAGTGTGGTTCACTCTACTTGGTCCCACAAAGTAGGAAGGAGTCTGTGGGCCATGGGAGCAGAAGTCCAACTTGAGAGAATGCTGGAAGGGGAGCATCCCAAGTTGCTTCCCTCTTCTGGCTGCCAATACAAGACCCTCAGAATGACTGCTCAGTAAAGATTGCTTGCTTTTAGAGGAAAAAAAAATTGGTCTTAGTTCCTGTTCTGCTGCTAATTGGGCAAGCCATTTGACATTTCTGGGTCTCAGTCCTCTAATCCTTAAAGTAGGAGTGATAATAACATTTACTTCCAGGGTAGTATTGGTATGAAATTAGATATTGCATTAATTTTTTTTACAAACTTTAAAATCCTATATAAATTTATATGTTTTATTTTCGAAAGAAAATTGTCTCCACACTAATGCCTTTAAAATATGCAAAGGTATTAAGAATTTGCGTCTATAAAGCAGTATTCATTTCCTCACTGTGTAATAGTTATGATTCATCGTCAAGGGACAAGAAACATACTAATTTAAGTTAAAGAGACTATGTATTAAAAAAATACAGAGGGATTGTGGAATTCAATCTCAGAGATGCAACTGGAATGAGGAATATGAATGTTGTAGAAGCCCCTTTTCTCTCCTCTTGCTGTTCTTTGTGTGTTTGCCTCATTCCTTTTTCCCTTCAAACTTCTTTCCTCAGGTTCTCTGGTCTACATAGTGGGAAAAATAGTTGACCCAGTGGTTTCCAACCTTCGCTTTTATATTTTACAATCCAAGATCTAGAAATTTTAACCTAATTTGACTGAATGAGGATTAAGTACTTCATCTTGGAACAAGTGCCCACTCCTCAACAAGTCAACTGTGGACAGAGGCTAGGTAAAACCCCTGTTGCCATCACAATCATGGCAACATTGTTACATGTATGGCCATTCCCAGAAGAAGAAGAGCCATTTTGCTATGTTGGTAAAATAATAGGAACTAACTATATATCAATTTTTTTTCTGTATAATAAAATATTCAGTCATAGTGGCATAATTTTACCTATCCCCTGGGACTCAATATACTTATGGTTTTTAAAAAAAAATTTTTTTAATGTTTATTTATTTTTGAGAGAGACAGAGACAGAATGTGAGTGGGTTAGGGGCAGAGAGAGAGAGGGAGACACAGAATCCAAAGCAGGCTCCAGGCTTCCAGCTGTCAGCACAGGGCCCGACGCGGGGCTCAAACCCACGAACTGTGAGATCATGACCCGAGCCGAAGTCGGATGCTCAACTGACGGAGCCACCCAGGTGCCCCATCAACATACTCATGTTTTTAATTGTTGGTTACATTAAATTATAACATGAGTCTTTAAAATTATGTTCAAATCCATTTAAAAAAGTGTTTTTGTTGATGTTTAATTCATATAACATAAGTTACTCACTTTAAAGTAAAATGATTCAGCGACATTTAGTACACTCACAACTTATGCGACCACCACATCTCTTTGGTTCTGAAACATTTTTATTACTCCAGAATAAACCCCCATACCCATTAAGCAGTTAATCACCATTACCCACTCCTTCTCACTCCTGGTAGCCACCAATCCACCTTCCATTTCTATAGATTTACTTATATCATAGATGATGATGGATGATAGATAGATAGATAGATGATAGATACATAATGTCATAAGAAAATAGAGATAGTTTATATATAACTACCATTACTTTGGCTCATTGATCTGGTTCTCTTCCTGAGTATCATATTTGAACTATATAAAACTTACTTTCCTACCTAGATGACGTTCTAGGCCTCCGTGTGAGAATTTTAGGGTATCTTCTCATCTTGGCAGCCATTGTTGCTCTCACACACAAACAGACGCACAGATGCACATACACACACATGTACATAAGCTTGCACATACAGATCCCTCAATGTAGTTTCTTAGACACTGTTATTTTAGGGATTATTAAGCATTTCAGGGATCATGAGTGGTGACCATACTTATAAAAACTATGGCTACAAATTTTGCTAAGAACTGTAAAATTAAAAGTAAGCTGCTATGAAACTACATTAATGAGGAGTCTTTAGGTTTGCAAAATAGAAAAGGGGCTTTTTGGCCTGTCTCCTCCCCTTGTAAATTCCTGTGTCGCTTACCTCCTCTGTTCTTATTTCCTCTTTCATCAGAGGAAAGTAGTCAGAGGACGTGGTCCAAACTACCATGGAAGGGTCGATAAGGTATATTATATCGTTTTTTTATCACCTCAACGTTAATCTGTCTCCTATACTCTTGGTTCCCTCGTAAAACAAATAGTTGAGGATGCGCCTGACTGAATTTGTCAATCGTGTCAGTTGTTCAGGAAACTCTCAAAATAGGGAGTAGACTACCGCAAATAAAGTCTAGGAGAGAAAGGGGAATATGTGATACTAGAGATCCTTGGACACGGAAACAAGAGGCCTCTTGGATGTCAGCAGGATTTCTCTGGAGTTGGAAGCGTTCCTCCTCTGTGTATAACATTGCAAAATGCATTGAGTTTCACAATCGCTCCGTGGTTTGCTGTGAAGTCACTGGTGGCCTCTCCACTTCCCAAATCATTTCCCAGTGAACACTTTGATCCTCTATGATATCAGTCTCTTGAGCCACTAATTGTTTCCAAGTGATTTTGCCTTGCCAAGAGTCTGGGTGGTGTCTTACATCGGATACAATTCCTTGCACTTATATACTTGTTTGCCTTCAAATTCCTCTGAACACTTTACAGTAGGGATTCTCCTATACAAGAGAGTTACAAGATGTAAAATTGTCTTTAAAACTGGTTATCTAGGATCTTCCTTGGCACACTCAATAGCTGACTCCCAGGGAGACACATTAAAGTCACAAAGCGGTACAATTCTGTCTTACGTATTGAGGGAATTTTTTTTCTACCTATATGGATTTTAAGATAAAGGTATGAGAGGAAATGTGAAAGACTTTAGAACCATTTGAACACAGTAGTTATATGAGATCCAGGTTTCCAACTCTGCAGAGAGTTTGCATTCACCATTAACTAGTCCTCTTCCTCATGCCTACACCCCACTAATGACCATCCTATTAATTGTGTTTTCCAAATATTTGCCCAATAGGTTGTTTTCTCTTTCCCCCTCCCTCCCCACCTGTGCTGCCCAACACCATTGTTTCGCACTGACCCACTTTGGGTCTCACCTAGAATTTTAAGTAGTTTCTCAATTTCTAATCAATTCCCATCCCCATTTTCAGGCATCAGATTTTTAATCTGCTAAAGGAGCATACTAATGCTTATCTCTTGTTTTGTTAGGATTAAATGAAGCAAACTTCAATAATATCTGTGAAAACCTCTAATGAATTTCTTAGCACATAGTCATCACTCAATAAATGTTGCCTTCCTTCTTTGATCCTCAGGATCGCTTTTCCTGTGCTTGTCAGAATTGTCTTTCTAAGACAAAAAAAAAATTGGCTATCTTGGTACTACCCTTAAAGAAAACTAGAGGCTTATTATTATTATTCAAGAGATGAAATTCAAACTATGTGGCATGACAGGCTTTCATGATCTGACACTGGTGTATGTCGCTATTCTCCTATGTGATGATTTTCCATAACACATCGTTACCCTGGCCACTTCAGGGTTGGACATTCTCATTTCTCTGAACCTTTGCATGTGTTGTTCCTTCTGTGCACAGTGAGCTCTATCTCACCACTACCATGAACTCTTATCCTTCAGTTGAAGGAACTCTCTTCCTAACTTCTGTGCTTGGCAAACTCATTCATTCTTTAGGTCCAGCTTCCAGTTCACCTCTCTCCCTACGTCTTTTCAGAACTCTCGATCCCTGCCAACTGCTCATAGACCTCCCAATGTTTATCATCACTGTGATACTTAGCACACTGGATTATCACTACTGATTTGTATTCTGAGTTCCCAACCAGATTAAGAGGTCCTGGAGAACCAAGAACCAGTTTTACTCATCGTTATGTCTCCATCGCTTAGATTTGCCATTCCACACGGCAAGGTCCTCAAATCCATATTGAGCAAATACATATTTTTATTTTATATTACACTTATCCACTCAGTCAATATAATTGAGAACCTATCATATGTTAAGTGCTAGGCTAGTCTCTGTGGGGGATGCTTAGATAAATAAAAATAGACCTACTCTCCGGAAATTTAAAGTCTAGCTGGGAACATAACATATATATCACATGCCTAAAACAGAGGATGGATAGTGTCAAATTACTTCCAGAGAGGGAGCGGTAAAACTCTCCAAATGATGAAATAGATATACTGCATGATGTTTACAGATCAACCAGCAAGTATTCCCGAGTCCCAACAAACTTTCCATTCAATCTTAGTGTATTGAAAACTAATGATATTCTACTGGTCTATTCTGGGACTATACTTAGGATATACTTGGCAATAATCCATAAAATGGTGATGGGAAAATTCTGTTTTTATTCTAGAGAAAGGACAATATCTCATTCATCTTGCTTTCCTTTTGGACTCACTATATGGTCTGGCCCATTGTAATAACTCAGAGTTTGTTTGTTGAAATAGCCTAGACTGCTGACTTAATGGTATAATTACAGAGTTCCAGTGCAAATAATTTAAAGGTGACTTAAATTGCTTTGGATTAGTAACTCTGTCTAGGTTTTAAAGCACAAGAGTTAAAGCTCAAGCCTTCATTTATTCATTCATTTAACCATTTTTCTCAATCATCATCTCAGCTTGGATTAATATAACAAATACCATAAACTGGGTGACCTGAACAACACAAATTTATTTTTCACACTTTTGGAGGCTGGAATTGCAAGATCAGGATGTCAGCATAGTTGGGTTTGGTGTGGACCTTTTTTCCTGGTTTGCTGTCTTTCTGCTGTGTCCTCTCATTATGGGGTGTGGGGAGAGAGAGGGAGAGAGAGAAAGAGAGAGAGGGATGAAGGTTCCTCTCTTAGGACTGAAGACCCCATCGCCAAATACTATCCCATTAGGGACTAAGGCTTCAACATACGAATATTGGGAGGAACACATTCAGTCCATAGAAATCTGTATTGATTTATTCATGCAGTAAGTCAATAAGTGTTAATTAAACTAGCTCTTCCTATTCCTAGCTTTAATAAACCTCTCCTTCTTGTGTATTACTTTGCATTCCCCAACTAAATTTTAAGCCCCCTTAGGGCAAGGACCTCTTCTCTATTATACTGAAGTAGGTAGATATTCCATGCTAGAAATTTACTGGATAACTTCCTACTTTCCTTTTAACTATGACAGCAGCTCAGGCTACAAACCTAGACTTAAAATGGATTCCTATTTATAAAAATCAGAATTGATCAGACAGACTCGTTTCTGTTTCATCTCCATGGAAACTTTTCTTTTTCCCGGCTGTCGATGAGGAAGCACCATGGTGGGGGGTGACATAACCTTGGAACAGCTCTCCTTTCAGGTTGGAGCACTTACTCAGAAAGCTCTGGCATGTGTGCTGCAGTCCCCAGCACTGGGAACATGAGGAAACTCATAAATACAGATTTTGAGAAGCCAGAAGATTAAACGAATGTCAGCTTCGCAAGGCCACGCTCTTTCAGCAGAAGAGAGACACAACGTAAACAAAGAGCTTGAAGGTGAAAATGAAATTTTAGAACAGAAAGAGAGCACAAAAGATGGATTTATAGCAAATCAGGGCAGGAAGGAAGAGAAAAGCAAGAATGCAAAGCACCAAACAACCGAAAGTCTGCAGAGAGAAAAGTCAATAGATTGTTTAAAACCTGTGAGTCATTTGCTTCCTGATTCAAGCAGGTCAATGACAGAGGATTCATTCCAATTTCATAAACATTTATTAATAGTGGGGGTGTAAGTAGGAAGAGGAGGTGAGAGGGGAGGTTGGAATGGGGAGTGAGCTCTGGGTTGTGAAAACGGGAAATTTGGAGAAGAAACAGTGTTGTATACCCTACGTTGCACCGATCTTTCTATAGAGTTAATACTACTGTGTTCTTACCTCAAATGTTGGAGGCAGGCAATGCTATTCTCATCTGACAGATGAGGAAACCAAGACTTGAGGGCTAAACAACTTTTCCAATCACACAGTAACTTCCAGAACCTATTTCCAAATTTAGGTGTGTCTGATTCCCAAATTTATCTCTTATCCTCAACCTCATTTTATCACCGTGCCTCGCTCAGGACATTGTGATAGAATTTGAGGGTGGGAATGAAATTAAGAATACAAAGTTAACTATTTAAAAAGTGTTCTGGGGGCACCCGGGTGGCTCAGTTGGTTAAATGTGTGACTTCAGCTCGGGTCATGATCTCACGGCTCGTGGGTTTAAGCCCTGCGTCGGGCTCTGCGCTGACAGCTCAGAGCCTGGAGCCTGCTTCGGATTCTGTGTCCCCATCTCTCTCTGCCCCTCCCTTGCTCACGTTCTGTCTGTCTGTCTCTCTCTCAAAAATAAATAAACATTTAAAAATTAAAAAAAAATAAAAGTGTTCTGGGCTAATAAGAAAAGAAAGGCATGTAAGTAATGAGTCAAATCACCTGATAGAATGAAAGATGTGCTTCAGTGGATATAAACAGTGCACTGAGGATTATAGATAAAAGAGAATTTCATAGGGATTCTAGTAAGGAACAGGAAGTGCTATCGAGGAATATGGTGTTTATGGACCTGAATGAAAAGATGTTCTATCAAGTTTAAAAAGTGAATAATTAAGGGAAGACTATTGTACACGAGGAGGGGGAAAGGCTTGTCATGCACAGAACATGGAAGTAAGATTGGAAAAACTGCTTGCCATAAGGCCAGGGAAACCCTTGAATACAAGCCTAGGCATTGGATTCCATATTCTGTGAAATGGGGGTCAATGGAAGAAACTTGTGTAAGAGGGAGAGATAGTCTGCTGTATGGATGTCTGGGTAAACTGCTGCCTCGAGAATAGCCACAGGTTACTTCATGATTAAGGAGCTACAGAAAGGCCTCTGCTTCCAAATTGCTATTCTTCCCACACCCTTAGCCTGGAACTTTCTTCATTTGTGTCTAATGTTTGTAACAAGTGACCTAACAATATAAACAATATAAATTATTGCCATTTCCCACCCTTACAAACCCAGAAGGAGTGTCAGAAGGCTCCATATCCTCTACTTATCTGGGATGAATTACATTTAAATAATAACGATAGGCTAAAAGAAGAAGAGGGTCAGCAGGAGGTAGAAAAGAGGACCTAGCTACAAGGTACTGGGTTCAGAATCGTAACTCCACACCCTCGGAAGTCCTGAAGGGATCAAGGTAGTGATCCTAATCCTAGAGAAACTGGGATGGCAGGCAGGTACTTAGGTATGAGAATCAGTTATAAATGCAGATCTTGAAGCCAGAGTTTAGGATCAAGGGTACAACTTGAAATAAGATCCAGAGTTTTAACCTGAAGAATGAGGTAAGGTTAAATCTGCAGGCAAAGAGAGTATCTCCAGTTTTGGAGTCAGATGACGAGGATAGCAAAAAATTAGGCTCATCCTTGCCATGCAAAGAGGCACCAAAAATTACAATAAGATAATAAGCCTGGAAAAAAACCCAGGAATATAAAAAATGAGAAGAAATTCTGAGAAAAATCCCAGAAACTCCACTTCTGGTCTTAGAGCTCTTTCTGAAAAAGTTAAGAGTTTGTGAAGTACCTAGATTTGAGAAATAGAAATGCCTATCAGTCTTTCTAATAGAAATTTATAGTGAATCAAAAAAGGAAACCATCACAGATTGCAGGATTGGATCTCAACGTTTAGAAACAGAAAAAGAAGATTGTTCTCAGAGATGCTTACTCCCGATATTTTTTATGCCTCGCTGACTTTCCTTACAGTATAATAGGAAAGATGCAGCATTTGGTAGCAAATAGATGCTGGCTTGATTGCCAGCTCTGCCTGTTACTTCATATGTTATGTTGTTCTAATTCCTTAATGTGGGAAGTGGGAATAAAAGTGCTTACTTCATCAACTGTTTGAGAGAATCCTGATGAAATAGTTTACCTGAAATCCAAATGTTAACAGAGATAAACAGACTGTGACAAGCAGACCCTAAGATGACACCCACCTGCTGGTGTCCAGGCCCTTGTATAATTCTCTCCCTTGGTTGTGGACTGGTTTAGCAACTTGTGTGCCATCAACAGAATGTGGCAAAGTCATGGGATAGCATTTCCTTGACGAGGTTACATAAGATTACGATTTCTATTTTGCCAATAGACTCTCTCCCTTGACCTTGATGAAACAAGCTACCAAATGGAGAGGTCCATGTGGCAAAAAACAAAGACAAATTCCTGCCAATAGCCAGCAAAGAACTTAGTCCACTAATATAACAGCATGCAAGGAATTGAATTCTACCAATAACTGATGAACTTGGAAGAAGATCTAGTCTTCCCTCATTAAGCTTTCAGACGGGACCCAGCCCTGGCCAACATCTTGACTGCAGCCTGTGATAGCTAATGTTGTATGTCTACTTGGCCTATGATGCCTAGTTGTTTAGTCAAACACCAATCTAGAAGGGTTTGGTGCAGGTAATTTGTAGATGGGATTAACGTCAAAATTGGTAGACTTTGAAAAAAAAATTGGTAGACTTTGAGTAACAGTTAACATTTAGTTTATTTGAAGAATTTGTATAAAGCATATTACTCTCCATAATGTAGATGAACCTCATTCAGTCGAAGACCTTAACTGAGCGAAGACTAAGGTTCCTCAAAGAAAAAGAAATTCTCCACAAGACTGCAACGTGGAGATCTTTCTTGAGTTTGCAGTCTATCGTCCTGCTGAATTTGGATTCAAGACTTCATCTCTTGCGTGAATATCTGGCCTGCCAGATTTCAGACTTCCCAGCCCTCACAATTGTGTAAGGCAAGTCCTGAGCATAAATCCCTCTCTCCCTCCCCATCTCTCTCTAAATATGGGAGTCCTTGAGGCAGAGGACCCAGCTAAGTTTGCCTGTATTCCTGACCTGTAAAAATGATTCAATAATAAATATTTGTTGTTGTAAGCCTCTGATTTTGTGGCAATTTGTTATGAAGCAACCATGCATTGAGAGATTTTTAAATTTTGGTTCACAATATGTATCCCGTGTCCAGTGGGATATGCTGTGCCCTGCCCAAGCTTTGTGTGACTTCTGGGTGATGGCATATTTACATTCTCCTACTTATTCTTGACTATGAGTTCTGGTTTCCATCAAGTTCTGCTCGTTTTCATCTCATCTCTTTTCTATTATCTTCTTCATGTTTCAAACTAACTAAATATGAAACACACACCTTTCTTTGGTATACTCTCAAAACCATTCATACTATGTATTAGTGTGCATCTTTACTAAAAATGTTTTAGAATATAACGGCTAATATCGTAACAATTTAAACAATAAAACTTTAGCAATCAGCTATTTTAATTTTTGGCTTAAAATAGCATCTTCATGTTGCTCTGCCATCTTGAATTTCTTTTTGGCCACTTTTCTCCATGGGCTCCAAATTTCTGTGAGGCTATTTGGTACCTCCATTTCCCTTTTCCTCAGCACTAATTTCATGCTCATCTATATTGCATGCTCTTTTTTGAGGCCTTACATTGCCCATCAAAAGTGATCCATCAAGGTATTTCTCTAAGCAAAGAGTGCCATCCCTAAGAGAAACTCTAATGTCAGGAGTTAAAATAGTTTCTTTACTTTGCTACGTATGTAAAGCTACCAGAAAAGTCACACAAAGGCAGCAAATATTTGACAGATGTTAGTGTTCCTTTCTTTCTTCTCTCTCTCACTAATATTCTACTACTTCCCAGGCCTTTCTAAGCATTAGAGGCCAGATCAATGTGGTTAGGAAGCTGGTGCCTCACAAGTTTTAACAACACAGAGAAGGTTATCTAAAGCAGTGTTTTTCAAACTGTGTATCATAAAGGATCAGTTATTTTTTTCTTTAAGAAAATTTCCTGTACACTACAGTTGCTGGATACTTTTGCAAAATGCAATAAAAATAAATGTTAGATCGAGGATCTCAAACTTTGTCCTCTGAACTTTGAGGAACCATTGAAAAGTTTTCATTTGAAGAAACACAGAATCACCCTGTGCTCTAGAGAAGCCATTCAGGCAGCAGAGTGAAAGATGCATGATGTATCTTGAGGCCACTGGGGAGATAGATGGCTGTCTAGTATGGAGAGGAAAAGAAGGTAGAGTGGAGTGACATTTAGAAGGTATACGTGGTAGGATTCATCCTCATTGAAGGAAAGAAGGATGGATGATAGAAAGAAGTCTTTGAAAGCAGAGGTCAGGATTCTAAGCCATGATGCCCTGCCCCTGCCCAAGAGGAAATTGCCATAGCTTTCTCTTCGGTTGTTCTTGCTGCTGGAACCTCTTAACCAGTCTCCCTGCCTTTATTCCTAACTATTCTCAACAACTTTTTCATATTCCAAACATAATTCTGATTACATTACTCTTCTACTTAAAATCCCTCAATGCTCTCCACTGCCTTTGAGAGAAAGAAAAACACTTATGTGGATTACAAGGTCTTACGGAAAAGTCTGCGATTGTTTTTCTAGTCTTACAACATCACAGTTTCCTCATCAAATATGAAAATGTTTAAAAATATTTTTAAAAACTGATGCCAGGACTGTCTGAAAGATTGAACTCCCTCATTAATTTCTGCTGCTTCTCCAAATTATTTTAAAAGACAGTGAAAAAAATGTTTTAAGGCATAAATTCACAAAGATAAAGGGAGGAGAAACAACAACAATATTAGCAACAAGATATAGCAACGATATTCTGCAATACTGAAACCCAAGCTATAAATACAGGGAATCCTGAAAGCAAACTATTTTGTACCATGAAACTCCAGAAAGTTCCAGAAGTTCAAAAGATCAGGTACTTCTGTAAGTGGTCTCAGAATGATTGACTCAAGATTGTATAAGAAGTCAGACCTTCAGATCCCTTCTTCTTTCTCACGCAATAGGCAACATCCCTCTCCTAGGTCACAGAAGAATGGAGGTATGGTCTCTGGAGAAGTTGAGCCAGAAGGACAGCAGAAAAAACTGACATTAGAGAATAAAACAGGAAACATATTTATATGCCCTACAATGATATTCTCTTCCTTCATGAAGCAACAAATCAGTGGGAAACAGGCCTTAACCTTTGAGGAAGTGCTAGTAAATTCCTTTATGGGGAATCTGATCAGCCAAAGAGAAAAGAAATACAAATACTGACATATGGGAATCCTTCAACACAGTGAACAATCCACATCTTATAAAGAAGCCCATCTGTTGACAAGGCCGACCAATGAGCAGTGAGTTTAAAGCAGCTTTTAATTTTTGATACATATGTATGAACAAACAGAAATGCAAAGGTAATATGACATTTGAAAATCAACCTATGTAATTTACCATATTAGCAGAATAAGGAGAAAAACCACATCTCACGAAATAAAAAAGCATTCATGAACAAATTCTCTGCAAACTACTCTACAAAAAAATCCTACAGCTAACATTATATATTATGGCTTGTGACTGAATGCTTCTCTGGAAGAATGGGAATAAGAGAAGGACATTTAACTCGCATCACTTCCATTCAACAACAAACAAGATCCTAGTCACTTTAATGCATGTAAAAGAAGCAAAATGCACATAGATTGAAAAGAAAAAAAAAAAACAGTTCTTATTCACAGATAATGTTATCAGATAAAAAATTCTAAGGACTCTACAAAAAGCTTTATGAACAAATAACTGAATTTAGAAAGATTATACAACAAAAAATCAATATACAAAAAGTATTTGCATATTTGTACTAGTAATAACTAATTGGGAGAAAATCTTAAAAGATATTACAATAGCATCAAAAAGCATGAAATACTTAGGAATAAGTTTTGCAAAATATATGCAATACCTATATACTAAAAACTATAAAACAGTGCCAGGGCAACAAAAAAGAAGATAAATAAAGGGAGCATAGATATACCATGCTCATGGATTGGAACACTGAATATTGTCAAACTGTCAATTCTTTTCAGGTTAACGTGTAGATTCAATGTATCTCCAGTAAAAATCCCAGCAGGCTATTATTTATTTATTTATTTATGTTTATTTATTTTGAGAGAGAGTGAGAGAGAGCATGCATGTGCGCGAGTAGGGTAGGGGCAGAGATAGAGGGAGAGAGATAATCCGAAGCATGCTCTGTGCTGTCTGCCCAGAGCCCTACACAGATTTTGACCTTAGGAACCATGAGATCATGACCAGAGTAACCAACTGAGCCACCAGGTGCCCCCAAGCAGGCTATTTTAAAATAAGACTTGACAAGCTGATTTAAAAATTAATATTGAAAGTCAGAGAATCTAAAATAGATAAAACAATTTTTAAAAGGAGTGACATAGTGTTTTACTCACTCTAAAGATGCAGCAATCAATCAGCCTGGTATTGCCATAAGGAGAGATATATACATCAATAGAACAGAATAGAGAATACAGAGACAGACACCCACTCATATGGTCAACTGGTTTTTAGAAAATTCACCCAGGTAAGTCAATATAGGAAATATAATCCTTTCAACAAATTGTAGTAGAAAAACTAGATAGCTATAGAAAAAAATAATATTTGGCTTGTACCTCATACTCTACAGAAAAATTAACTCAAAATGGGTCATAGACTTACAGGTAAACTAAAATTATAAAACTCATAAAATAAAACATAGGAGAAAACATTCACAAACTTAGAATAAATCAAGGCTTCTTGGACCTTACTCCAAATAACTCACCACAAAGAAAAAATAAGTAATAAACTGGATTTCATTAGAATTACAAATGTCTGCCCTTTGAAAGAAACCATTAAGGAATGGAAAAAACAAACCACTGTCTGGGGGAAAGTTTTCCCAGTGCCCATACCTAATGAAAAGTTTGTATCAAGAATATAAATAACTCTTACAGCTCAATTATAAAAAGTCTAACAACCCAAAGTACTTCAACAAACAGTATATGGATATAGGAATGACCAATAAGCACATCTACAAACGCTCAGTGTCGCTAGCCATCGGGGAAATGGAAGTTAAAATTACAATGAGATACGACTAAGCATCCACTGGAGAGGCTGGGATGAAAAGACTGACAATACTAAGTATTGGTGAAGATATAGAGCAGGTAAAACTCTAGGAGTAGGAAATGATACTATTCTCAAATCAGTTTGGCAGTTTCTCATAAAGTAGGACATATACTTAAATATGACCTAGCTATTCCATTTTTAGGTACTTACCTAAGAGAAATAAAAACGTGTATTCACACAAAGTCTCGTCCATGAGCATTTATAGCAGCTTTATCATAATAGCTCAAGCTGGAAACAACTCAAATGTCATCAGTATATGAAGAGATAAACCAACTATGGTATAGCCTTACAACGAAAATTGTTCAACGGTAGGGAGGGATAATGAGTAATACATGTAAACAATCTGGATAAATCTTAAAAACAACATGCTGAGGGCGAGAAACCAGACCCAAGAAAACACGGTGTATGAGCCCGTTTATATGAAATTCTAGAGTAGGCAAAACTCATCTATAATAATACATCAGTGCTTGCCTGGGGCCAGATATAGAAGAGAGTTGATTGCCTAGGGGAATGAGGGAATTTCTAGAGATGATGTAAATGTTCTATATTTTCATTGGAGTGGTTCCGTGGATTCACCTATTGGTCAAAGGTCATTGGATTGTGTACTTAAAATGTTCATTATATCTTGATAAAATGTATTTTTATCTTTTCTTAGGAGAAAGGTATTATGAAAGAAAAAAATCAGGAAAATTTACCAGACATGTAGGATATATGTTTCCAGATTCTTAGTACGTGTTGGTTAAGATTTTTAACTTGCTTGATTACATCATATGTGTAATACCTTTATCGCAATGCTTGGTACATAGAAGATGCTTAATAATCGTTTACAGGACAAATACCTGGGTGGGTCCATTAATTCCTAATGTCCATTAATTCCCACTTATCATGAGCTTATAGATGCTTACATTGAGAAAAGGGAGTTAATAAAGAGCTTATAAAAGTACAATCTTCCTTTCTTCTAAGGAGGCCTGTCTCTTGGCCTGGAGCAAAAGCTGAATACAGGAACCCACTGGAAATTCTAGTGCAGCTGCCCGGGCAGCAAATTCAGCTACTATACAAAGAGGGGCCCCAAGGCTCAAAGAGGAGAAAATGCAGGTAGTTAACAAGGTGAAATCTGGCTAATAGTGTGGAACTAAAGATCCAGAAAGAGCCTATTTAATGCAAAGCAACTTCCTGAAAGGAAGCCCAGAATTTGGCAAAATGCCCTAGGAGGCTAATGTCAGTGATCTGAACCACAGATAGAGAGAGGTCTGGGCCTGAGCCATTCCACGGCTCCATCCTCTTTTGAAGACCCAAAGAGCCTTCTAAAGCTTCCTGCTCAACTGCCTTTTCACAACTGAGAATATGAAGGCCCACGGAAAGGAAATGACCTACCCATTGGTGCATAGGCACAGAATCACAATTGTCCCCAGACCACCTACATTTTCATTACATTCCATGCCCAGAGAGCACAGAGAGAAAATCTTTCACACCGGCCAATTGGTGTGTGTTTTGCCTACGGTTGTATTTGCTTGTCCGGTGCAAATGAAAATCAAACCATTTCAGAGCTCCATGTATCGTGTCTGAAAATAGGCAGTTTCTGATTGTCTCCATTTGTGACGGGAATCGTGTTCCTTGGACTTTTCTCTGCTGTGAACTGAATCCTGGCTCCTTTGGAGGAAGGAGGGCATGAATTCCTGGGCCTAAATATAAAAAGGAAACCATTCAGCGCCTCAGGCGATGTCAACCAGCCTTTGCCCCCCCAGGTTGTTGCAGTGACATTTTGCTCATCAAAGGGTGGTATCACCTGGCACTCACGGGCGGCGACTGAATTGGTTTAAGCTGGCTTCTAGCTGACACCAGTTGCAGCTGTGGTTATTAGGGTCTCGAGCTACTCCAGTTATTGAACAGCATTCTTGTTTTGTGGCTATAGGTGTCACCTGACTGTTTACGGTGTGTTGCTACAATTAAAACCTATTTCTTGTATTTTGCTACAAGCATTACATGCTTCTTTATAACCTTCAGTGAACATGCTCACTTCCTCATACACCTTATCTTACCACATCGAGTAGGTGCTATATGTGGTTGAGGGCCTACTCAGACAATAATTGGATGCTTTCCCTACATTGCACGAAGGACTAGCCAAATGATCCTCTGAGGACAAATAATTTCAGCTCTTTGATTTAAATTTAAAAACTGAGTACCCCCCAAATTAAAAATAGACCTACCCTATGACCCAGCAGTAGCACTGCTAGGAATTGACCCAAGGGGTACAGGAGTGCTGACGCGTAGGGGCACTTGGACCCCAATGTTCATAGCAGCACTCTCAACAATAGCCAAATTATGGAAAGAGCCTACATGTCCACCAACTGACGAATGGATAAAGACATTGTGGTTTATATACACGATGGAGTACGACGTGGCAATGAGAAAGAATGAAATATGGCCTTTTGTAGCAACGTGGATAGAACTGGAGAGTGTTATGCTAAGTGAAATAAGTCATACAGAGAAGGACAGATTCCATATGTTTTCACTCCTATGTGGATCCTGAGAAACTTAACAGAAGATCATGGGGGAGGGGAAGGAAAAAAAAAATGGCTAGAAAGGGAGGGAGGCAAACCATAAGAGACTCCTAAAAACTGAGAACAAACTGAGGGTTGATGGGGGGGTGGGTGATGGGTATTGAGGAGGGCACCTGTTGGGATGAGCACTGGGTGTTGCATGGAAACCAGTTTGACAATAAATTTCATAAAATAAATAAATAAAAACTGAGTACCGCTACAGTAGATGATGGCATACGGCACCATGGCAAAGTAAAAATAGCTCTGTATTAAGAATCAGGAGATGTCTGAAGGAAGTTGGGATAGATGGCTGATGATCCTTGTGTCAAAAGGAAAAGAACCAAGCTCCTGTCTTAGTCTGTCCAGGCTGCTATACAAAATGCCACAGATTGAGTAGTTTATAAAGAATAGATATTTATTTCTTATACTTCTGAGATCAGAGTATCAGCATCGTCAAGTGACCGCCCTCTTCTGGGTTACAGATTCTAGGTTGTATCTTCTCATTGCAGAAGGGGCCAAGGAGCTGCCTTTGGCTCTTTCATGAGAACACTAACCCCCTTACAAGGGCTCCACACTCCCCACCTCCGAAGGCCACACCTCCTAGGGCCATCCTACTGGGCATTAGGATTTCAACGTATGAGTGGGTCGGGGGCACGATCATTAACACCATTACAGCAACCATTGTTTATTGAGTACTGGTTGTATGTTTGACACTTATTATGCTCTATTATAAACCTTAAGCAACATAAGGACAGCTTTATATCTGTTTTGTTTTGTTTTTTTACTTTTTATACTGATGCTCATCAGAGTATCTGATACTTTTTAGTTATGCAACAAACATTTTTAAAATGAATGAATGAATGAATGTAATATTTTAAATTCTACTTTTCAGATTGGGAAATGTTAGGTAACTTGCTCAAAATCGTACAGCGTTGTGCCGAAATGCTTAGGATCAAATTATGAATGGCCTCTTTGATTCCAAAGTGTATACTCTTCACTACACTCGTGGGCTTTTAGTCAACCAATAGATAATTACCTAGACAGGTCCTCGTTCAGGGGAAGGTTGATAGAATTGAATTACAATGTTAGGAGCATCATTAATTTTCCTTGTGTATTAAAAAGTTGACAGTTTTACAAGGTAGAGAATCACGAGTTTTGTTCTGCATAGGTAATCTTTGATAAGCATGTCAGATAAGTAGGTAGAGAGGTGGAAGGGGCTGCTAGATATACGAGACTAGAATTCTGGAAAGCGGTGAGGGTGGGAGACATACATCGAGGGGTCTTTGACGTGTGTACAGAGTGTTTAAGCTCTGGGAGCCTAACTGTAAAGGCCTCTTCAAAAAACCGGTACGTGGTAGTTAGACAACCACAACATACTTGACGAGAACACTCAAAGTGTTCTCAAAGGATGCCCTCAAAGTGACTCGGTCTGATGACTGCTTCCCAGGTTTGGCAGAAGGGTTGAAAGCAAAAACAGTCTTTGCTGAGAATTCCTCCTGGCACAATATCAGACTTAAAAAATAGCAGAGTCGACTCAGCTACAGACTTAGACTGAGAGTAGACTCAACCACTATAAGGTTCAGAGAAATTACAATGAGCTCTTGGGTTAGTCAAAACATAATAACCATATCAAAAGTTCAGATAAGTGCAGACTGGATATGATGACTTATTTCTTTTCTTCGCTTTCTTTCTTTCTCTCTTTCCTTCTCGGTTGGTTTTTTGTTTTTTGTTTTTTCCTATCCCAGAAGACAAAGCAAACTTCAACACGCCACACCCTGGAGATTTGATGTACTGAAGGTTCTGAACTCTGGCATTCAGTTACCACTGGACCACGGACTGTGTCGCACTGCAGTGATTCATCCACTGTCTGCCTTCTCCGCATTCTGGGCTGCTTGAGGGCAGGAACAAACCCCCCCCCCCCCCCCCGTTAGCGTATCTCCAACCTCATAAAGTCTCTGGAGAGTCGTATGGAATCAGTCAGTGTGAGTTGAGGAACTCAATGAGTACTCGAGAAGGTTAAATTCAAAATACCTAACAGGGAAATATGACCCCAAAATAAAAATAATTATTCCATGAAATTCTATTTCTAGAAACGGCAATGAGTCTTCACCCTGCGACTTTATAAGGTATTGATTACGAGTTTTCTTGCCACCAATGTTTGCCTCAGTTCCCTTTCTATAAGAACAAAGGATTTTATATGCACCACATAAGCTCATGGTGTTTCGTTTCTTCAAATCCAAACCCATGGAACCCTGCCCTCAGGCTAGCCACTTGGACAAGTCAGCCATTAGCTGTGAGTAAATCTGGCCATTCCTCTTGACCTCTTTCTTTAGAGCCCAAGAACAGAAGAGGACTTTCTCTCTCCCTGATCAGGCTTTCCCTTATTTTACCCCAGGTGACTGACATATCTTTCGGGAGAACCCCCAATGGACTAAGGTAATTTTCTAGACATATAAATAAGTGAGGTCAACAAATAACTTGAAAACTATAAGAAAAATTTTCCAAAGGGCCTTCTATCTTAATCTTTACTTCATATTTTTTACTTAGGCCATTTGTAAATATCTATTTGCTCTGTGCTTATTTATTTCTTGGCCCATCCCCCAATCAAATGTGAACTACTGAGGCCGGAGAGACCTTTTGGAGACCAATGCAATCTATATAATAGACCTGTCATCTATTGCACACTCAGAGCTTAACACAACACCTGACACTGAAAATGTGTTCCAAAGATATTTGTTGAATGCATGAATTATCTCCAGTCTTTCTAATGATTTACAAGTTGGACAGTATTATCTTTATCTTTCAGGGCACAATTGAGTTTTGGAGAAGTGACATCTCTAACGTAGTGAAACGGATATAATACTTAATTCTGTATTTTTTTTTTTTATGCCAGTGTATCTGTTTCATCATATTGTACCACTCTGTCAAAGCTTGGTGAACATTCAGTGTTTGCAATTTTCTTTACCTCTGGCTGGTTTCCTAAGGTGTTTACACCTTACAATATTTAAAAAAAAAGGGGGGGGGGCGCCTGGGTGGCTCAGTCGGTTAAGCGTCCGACTTCAGCTCAGGTCATGATCTCGCAGTCCGTGAGTTCGTGCCCCGCGTCGGGCTCTGGGCTGATGGCTCAGAGCTTGGAGCCTGCTTCCAATTCTGTGTCTTCCTCTCTCTCTGCCCCTCCCCTGTTCATGCTCTGTCTCTCTCTGTCCCAAAAATAAATAAACGTTAAAAAAATTTTTTGAAAAAAAAAAGGCATGCTTACTGTTTTAAAGTTCAAGACTTCAGAGAGTGAAAGAGGAAATTCAGGTAACCGGTAGATGGTGGGAGATATAAAAAAGAGATATTGAAACAAGAAATTTGGGGAGAAAAATAGTAGGATAAATGACTGCAGATAACTAACTAGCAAAAAAGAATATACAGTTTCCTGATATTTACAGTCAGTTTTTCTTGATTCACACAGCAGTCTCTTCTTACAGCATTTTAGTCATAGACAAGAATAATTCTTAAAAGGAGAATGTTAAGTATTAAGACACATTTCTAATGGAGGTATGTTCCGGAAACAAAATTAAGAAACACGTCTTCCATTCAAGTTTGTCAACACTCTTGGTGTAGTGACACCACGATCAGTGGAAGTCTAAACTGAAAGCAGGAGCTTGCTCAAATGTGCACTCTAGAATATATACCATTTGCTCTGTGATTTTAAAGACACCTTTTCGAGTGCCTCTGTTGTTGGATCAGGGAAAACAAACCAAGATACAAAAATAAAATAAAATAAAATAAAATAAAATAAAATAAAATAAAATAAAATAAAATAAAATAGATATGCTGACTATAAAAAAATACTATAGAAATTAAGTCTATGCCTATTGAGACCCTAAAACTTCAACAGATTCAAAGAAGCAGATTGTATATGAACCAAGTAATGTGAGGGTGCTAAAGAAGGACATTTTTTCTGAAAACAATAGACCAACGTTTTCTCATAACTATATAATTCAAAGCCAAGGTGCAGATGGTGCATTTAGTTTATATTTACTGTCAGCAGATAGGTTGGTGTATGTCTTCAAAATTATTAAGAACTGTTGGAATATCTGGCTAAAAAGCGATTACTTCACAATTCTTCTGAAACACATTTAAGTTGTATTGGCTTTGAGGTTTAAAATTCTTTAATATTGTGATTTGGGTTCTTGTACTTGGTGGAAAAGCTTCTGCTGGGTTCAAAAAGGAAATCAAATCTGATGGGCATTAAAAAAATATGAAGTGATGACTAACAACACTTCCATTCCCCTTTTCTCCACACAAACCAAGAACATCAAGGTCCTGGTTTCATCATGGAAGGTGTGGGCAGGAAGTAATTGTGGAAGGAAGATTGAGAAATAGGGATATTCCTCATTACATGGAAGACATAAACACATGAAGGGAACACAGATCATTTCCCTAACAAGATGGGTCCCCTAGAGCTATATTGGATCAGGAGACAATTTGGACATGAATGGTGAAAGAAATAATTCCAAGGGCCTGAACACCTAAAATAAAATTCTTTTTCTTGATGTGAATGTTTAGATACTTTTCTCTGAATTCAAGGGTGAATGGGTTCTTAATTGGTCCGAATTCACTGCCAGGGCTGCAAGACAGACTTTTACTCTTCATTAAAGAGGTACTACAAAGAATTTTGCATTATTTATTATGCTAACAAATAATTACAAGTCTTAAATTAAGAAGGGTTAAGAAGGACACAACAAGTCAGGAGACTAGTTGGTTACTTTTGTAATAAACCAGGGTGTAAATGATGGTGACCTTCATTAAGGGAGGTGCATTATTGATGGAAATGAATAGCTGGATTTCAGATCTAAAGAGGAGCTAGTGTAAATGGAACCCATCTATGGAGGATGAAGAAAAAGGAGGAATCAAGGATGGAAAAGAGGCATTTGGCTTAGACACTGAGATGAAATAAGGTAGATGAAATGAATAGAATGCCATTTGCTGAGACAGGAAAGAAGAGGAGGAGGGTAGGATGTTTTCGAATTGCAAAAGATAGACCATTGAATTAACCAGATCTTATGGACATGGCTTTATTCAGTGGCACCTCCTTTAAAAATAGAGAGGGGATGTTGGGTGGCACAATAGATTGATCATCTGACTCTTGATTTTGGCTCAGGTCATGATCCCATGGTTCATGGGCCGGAACCCCATGTTGGGCTCTGTGCTGACAGTGCAGAGCCTGCTTGGGATTCTCTTTCTCCCTCTCTCTGTCCCTCCCCTGCTCTCTCTCTCTCTCTCTCTCTCTCAAAATAAACATTTAAAAAATAAAAGAGTAATAGGGGTGCTTGGGTGACTCTCAGTTAAGCATCCGGCTTTGGCTCAGGTCATGATCTCGTGGTTGTGGGTTTGAGCCCCACCTTGGGCTCTGTGCTGACAGCTCAGAGCCTGGAGTCTGCTTTGGATTCTGTCTGCACCTCCTTCTGCCCCTCTTCCACTCACGCACTGTCTGTCTGTCTGTCTCTCTCCCTCTCTCTCAAGTATAAATAAGCATTAAAACATTAAAAAATAATAAAAAGAAATAATAATAAAGAAAGAAATAGCCTGCATGTGGCATATACTTCAATTATTCTTAGAAACCTGCCTTTCTCGGGCCTAAATGTCCATCAACTGATGAATGGATAAAGACATTGTGGTTTATATACACAATGGAGTACTACGTGGCAATGAGAAAGAATGAAATATGGCCCTTTGTAGCATCGTGGATGGAACTGGAGAGTGTGATGCTAAGTGAAATAAGCCATACAGAGAAAGACAGATACCATGTGTTTTCACTCTTATGTGGATCCTGAGAAACTTAACAGAAACCCATGGGGGAGGGGAAGGAAAAAAAAAAAAAAAGAGGTTAGAGTGGGAGAGAGCCAAAGCATAAGAGACTCTTAAAAACTGAGAACAAACTGAGGGTTGATGGAGGGTAGGAGAGGGGGGAGGGTGGGTGATAGGTATTGAGGAGGGCACCTTTTGGGATGAGCACTGGGTGTTGTATGGAAACCAATTTGACAATAAATTTCATACATTGAAAAAAAAAATAAACCTGCCTTTCTCTATCTAATCGCTGACATTAAACTGGATTTGAAAAGGAGGGAATATCAGAAACATTTTTATGCCTTTAAAGAACTATGTTATATCCTGCAACCTCTATTATCTCATGATGCTATCATACTAAAACTATAAGGTAAGTAGTCATATCCTCATATTAAAGATGATGTACAGAAAACTTTACTCCCTTTTCAGAGTAAAGATTTCTTGCTGGCATTTGAGGTAGTGACATGTAAAAGAGTAATGAGACTTGTGATATTTTCTTCCAGATGAAACCTCCAAAATAAAAGAGCTCAAATTTTGGGTAGGCAGCTTAGGCATAATATGAAAGAGCAGTATCTAATAATTAGAGCTACCTAATAATGGTTTTGGTTTTCAGGGAATCAGAAGACAAGGTGAATAGCCTTTCCCAGGGATGCTATAGGTAAAGAAACTTTCTTCATGGGGAGGAAGATGGAATTAGAGTATCTCAGAATCCGGATAGAATATTTTAGTAGTCATACATAAATCTTTCACATATTTACCAAGCATGAGACAACATGGGGGAAAACGTTCTCAAGTTATTTTATTAGTTCTCTGAAAATCACGTTTGTATTATTGTCTTCATCTTGCACTTAAGGAAACCCAGACACAGATAGGCAAGGAAAATTGTTCAAACTGTCACATAGCTCTTAAGTCCTGGAGCCAGAATTTCAAGTGAGTTTGCCTTGTCAGAAGAGTTTCTCAGCCTCAACACTATTAAAATTTTGATTTGCAGATTTCCTTGTTGTGAGAGTTGCCAGCTACTGACCTCTACCCACCAAATGTCAGTAGCACCTCCTTCCCCAAGTTGTGACAACCAAAGACTCCCTAGACTGCCAACTGTTCCTTGGCGGGTGAAGTTGCCCTAAGTTGATTGAGAACCACTAACTTACCAAAATATTGTTGTGCTTCAGTTCAATACTATCACTTCTGCTTCTTGTACTCAACCGTAGACCTCTATAAATTCCATATTGTTCATGTAGAATTTCCTTCTCCTTTTTACTAAACATTTCTTTTCATGATGTAAAAAGTCTGCACTGGTTCTATAATTTGGAATGTTTTAAACTCATTCTTCAAGAAAGCAGGGAGCTCTCCATATTATAGAAAAACAAGTTGAAAGGGAGATACTCCACAAATTACTGCTGTTATTATTGTTGCTGATATCATTATTCATCAACTTCTTCTGTTGTCACTTTTGTCCTAATGTGGACATGATCGGGCACAACTTAATTTTACAGAATCGGCACCATTGTCAGCATGATTTGGGTTCACTGGGGACCATTACAGTTCTGGGACTAGCTGTTCACTTAAAGGCTACGGCACATCACACCAGGAATAAACTATTTTCCTTGTCTGTCCACATTTGGCTACAAAATTTTTGTTCAGTTATCAGTTGATGTCTGACTTTCTCCACATAGCTATCTAGTACAATATTGAGATACTTTTAATCTCATAAAGTTAACAAAAATGCCAAAATATAAGCCAAGAGTGATGGGGTCATACTACGGAATGAAACATGTAATTTGTTAAACAGTCAATTTAAGACAATTCTATTTGCATGACTATCTAACAACATGAAATACTGGGATGCTGGCGTTAACTTCTGTTTTGTTTTTTCAAGACAGTTTATAAAACATTTAGCCAAGGAAGTTTAAAAGGAATGTTTCTGGTCATTTTTAAATTTACATTTTGGGGGACATGGCGGGACTGAATTCTAAGACAACTACTCAAAGTCTTTTGAAACATAATTTACAGACATCTTTTTATGAATGAAGATCTTGAGTGGAATAAGATTCAAGGGACATTAAATTGGGGAAATAAGACCACATAGTGTCAAGGGAATATTGCTGACAATTTTCCATGCTGGACTATCTCTTTCTCAATAGGAAGTCTCATTTACTCTATGCTCAGAGTGGTCCCACTAGGCTCTGAGAGGAGACTCCCCAACATGCATGCTCTGGTGACCACAACTTTTTCCAGAGTGTCTGTGGCAGTCATCCTGAGCTCTGCCCCAAAGCTGTAGCAGCACTAGTCAGTTCTTACTTCAAATGTCCTCAGGGTTTTCATTCACTAATCCAACATTCGCTGAGGGCCCATTACGTACTGAGCATTCCTCTAAGAGCTGAGAAGTCATAGATCAATATACTATAGTCCCTGACTTGAAAGGGCATTCACTCTGATGGGAGAAACATAAAGGAAACAAAGAACTAAAGTTGTTTGCCCAATGGGATGGTGGAGGTAAGGATAGAATACTGAGGGGCCCAGAGGAGGAAGATCTTTCACAAACCGTGAGAAGATGCTCTGGGAAGTTTGGGGGAATCTGGAAGGACAAATGGGATTTGGCTAAAGAAGGGAAGGCAGATAATCCCAAAGGGAGTAACAAGTAAAGGTCCAGAGTGTGATGAGAGCATGGTGCAGTGAAAGAACCATAAGCAACACGGGATTCAAGAATGGTGGTCGTTGGGGAGGTGACTGCCTGGGAGGAAGCCAAATCATGAATATGCTCTGTATAACTTCGCCCTTGGTTCTCAGCATTTAGAAGAATAGTTCTCAACTTTGGCTGAATATTCAAATCATCTGGAGACCTTTAAAATATAACTGATATCTGTACCCACCCCCAGAATTTTTTATTTAATTAGCCTGGAGAGAAGCATGGATATCCCAGAAAATAAATTCACATGTTTCAAAATGGCAGAGTACTAGCTGCCTAAGCTATGTGAAGCAGAGTGTCTCTCTCACTTTTTCTCTCTCTTTCCATCTCTCAAAGTTCAAAAGGAACTTTGGTTCTAAGAACTTTATGGCTGGAAACTACTGTGGGTTTCAAAACATTGTTGAAATTTGTAAAGGGAAAGAAATGCAGAGCTATACACAGAGAGAAAAGTCCCATAGCATTTAATCACTTAGTCAATTCAGTTAACAAATAACCAAAGAGAACTTCTGTGTTTCTAGTCACTACTCTAGGTTCTGAAGATACAGCAGTAAACAACAACAACAACAACAACAAAAAACCCAAATCCTTCCTCTCAGGTAGAGTACATTTTAAAGGGAGATTTAGAAAAAAAACAAATGATAAATATGTAACATGTCGAAGAGTGAGAAGGATCTTGAAGAAAAATAAAGCAGGAATAAAGGAAAATATAGTGACTAGGGTTATATTTCAGACACGAGTATCAGAAATGACCTCTAAGGAGATGAATTTAGGAAAGGATTTAATGAGATGAAGGAGACACTTATGAGAACATATGGGAAAAGACGACTCCTGGCACAGGAAATCTGAGTGCAAAGGCCCTGAGGTTAGCAGATTCAAGGAAGAATGAGGAAGCTAAGGTGATTGAACAGAGAGAACAAGGGACGGTGGGAGGCGATAAGGTTGGGCACATGATGAGTGATCTTGTAGATCACGACAAAGTATGGATTTTATTCTAAGCATGGTGGGAAGATGAAAAACAAATTAAAATTTTAATTAGACTATGTAATTTATTATCTAAAAAGCAGAATAGACTTTATCGGGTAGGAGTAGAAAAAGAAAGGTCAGTTAGGAAAACTATTGTTTTGGACCAGGCAAAAGATGATGGGTTGTGAAAAGTACACTGGGAGGTAACATAGGAGCTGGCAGGGGAAGGTCACTCTTGGGTTATACTTCACCGTAGAGCCAACAGGTTTAGCTATTCTGTAATGAATTTGAAAATAGTATAGGAGGGAACAGAAAATAATAGAGGAGGGCATTTATCAGAGCGGGGATATGGATGAAGAGTTTGGTTTGGGAAAAATAAATATTTAATCCTCAGTAGACATCTAAGTGAAGACACCAACTTGAAAATTGGATCTTTGAGTGTGAATGCAAGGAAAGATCAGGGCTCGGAGAACAATTTTGAGAGTCATCAATTTACAGACAGTGTTTAAAAAATCATGACCTTGAAGCTCTAATCCCTAGTGTGATGGTAGCTGGAGGTGGAGCATTTGGGGAGGTAATTAGGTTTAGATGAGGTCATGAGGGTGGGGTCCCTATGAAGACATCAGTGTTCTTTTTTTTTCCTAATTTTTTTTTTTTAGTGTTTCTTTATTTTTGAGACAGAGCATGAGCGGGGGAGGGGCAGAGAGAGAGAGGGGGACACAGAATCTGAAGCAGGCCCCGGGCTCTGAGCTGTCGGCACAGAGCCCAACGCGGGACTCAAACCCACGAATCATGAGATCATGACCTGAGCAAAGTCTGATGCTTAACCAACTGAGCCACCCAGGTGCCCTGACATCAGTGTTCTTTATAAGAAGAGGAAGAAATCAGAACATTCTCTCTCCTCTCCACGATGTGAGGATACAGGGAAAAGGCAGCCATTGTAAACGAGAAAGAAGGCCCTCACCAAGAAGTAAATCTTATGGCTCCTTGATCTTGGACCTCTTAGCCTCCAGAACTTGGAGAAAGAAAAAAATGTTTGTGGTTTATCACCCAGTATATGTTATTTCATTGTCACAGCCCCAGCAGACTAAGACACATAAAGTCTCTTGTCATGGGGTGAATGTCATCGTGTTCTGTTTCCAGAGTGTGGTCCAGAGTATGGGCAGAGAATTTTAATTTCACCAATTTTAATTTTATTGGTTTTGGATGGTTTTATTGGTTTTATTGGTTTTGGATGGTCTTATTGGTTTTATTGGTTTTGGATGGTCTTACTGGTTTTGGATTGGTTTTGCCATCTAAGTCTATAATAGGCAGACTAATGGCCCCACAAAGATGTTTTGTTCTAGCCCCGGGAAACTGCCATGATGTTAGGTTAAGTGGCAAAGGATGCAGATGGAATTAAAATGACCAATCCACAGACCTGGAGATGGAGATTACTGTGGATTATTCGAGCAGACAATGTCATCACAAGAGTCTTTGTAATTAGGAGGGTCAGAGCCATGTGATGAGAGGGCCCTGCTCAGCCACTGCTGACTGAAGATGGAAGGATCACGTGGGAGCACACGAGTGCTGGCGGACTCCCAATATAGACCCTTCAAAAGGAAATACAGCCCCACTGACATCTAGATTTCAACCTGTGAGATCCATTTTTTTTTTTTACTCCTGATATGCAGACTGTAAGATATTGAATTTGTGTAGTTTAAAGGCACTAAATTTGTGGTAATTTGTTTCAGCAGCACTGGGGAACTAATATAAGCTTCCTTGAAAGAGAGGCAAGCATGTGATTAAAATCATGGAACATGGAATAAATAATATATGGAGGGACATGGGACCACAAGGAGACTGAGGACAGAAAGGAGTAACAGAGAGGATCCCATGTACCATGCACTAGAGTCCTCAGTGAAGGGAAAGTGTTTCTGGAAAATGGGAACCAGAAGGACAAGGAGGTGAAAAGACAGGAGGTGCTGCTCAGAGCAGGAGAGGCTTGAAGCTGTGATTCTTTTTTCAGGGGAGGGGCATTGTTAGGAATGACCAGGTCTAAGTTACATCCACGAAGTTGGGCAAGTGGAGGTGAGTGGGAAAGTGAGGAGAATGAGATGAAAAGAAGACAGGTAGTTGGATAGATCCACCTACAGGAATATGAAAATTACCAACAAGGATGACAATAGTAGTCATGGAGAGAAAAGTGGGGCAGAGGCTAAGAGAGTCCATAAGTGAAGAGGGCAGAGCCCAGGAGTTCTGTATTCAAGGGATAAAGTAACAGCTGACGTAGTCTGCTAGTGTCTTTTTCAAATGGTGCGGGGTATTTTATTTTTTTTTAATTTTTTTTTCAATGTTTATTTATTTTTGGGACAGAGAGAGACAGAGCATGAACGGGGGAGGGGCAGAGAGAGAGGGAGACACAGAATCGGAAACAGGCTCCAGGCTCTGAGCCATCAGCCCAGAGCCTGACGCGGGGCTCGAACTCACGGACCGCGAGATCGTGACCTGGCTGAAGTCGGACGCTTAACCGACTGCGCCACCCAGGCGCCCCTTGTGCGGGGTATTTTAGAGAGAAAGAGGATAAATAGTTGGGGAGTGGCAATAATAGGACATATACCCCTCTTTTAGATCCACTAAGTGTGTGGGAGGTAAGATTGAATCCAACTGATAGAGCCTCCGAGGAAGCAATATCCTTGGGTTTAGTTTATAAGAAATATGCTAATGACAGATTGAGTTCTTGAGTGCATTGTGGGAAGGTTTGGGGAATCAAGGATAGTGTGAGATTGGGTCAGATTACAGAAAGTATACTCTTATGGGGTTGAGGGCCAGAAAATGGGGTGCAGGTTCTTTTCAAATTAGTCTATATATTCAATGACATTCCAGTCAATTTTCCAGTAGTATTTTTTCATGGATCTAGACAAAATGCTACTTAAGAACCATACGGGAGAATAGTTGTCCAAGAATAGCTAAGATTCTGCCAAAGAACAAGGATGTTATCCTTGCCCTAGCAGATATAAAGACTTATTTTTAAGCTGTGTTCTTTAAAACAGTGTAAGATTGATGAGTGAAACCAAATACACTGCCCAGAGACAAACACTTACATATAAGGGAATCGTTGAGGTGACATTACAAATTAATGGGGAAAATGAGCTTTTTAAAAATAAAATGAGGAAGTGGCTGTTCCACATTTAAAACAAAAGTAATCTGAAACTCATTCCGTATTAAAAATTATTCCAGGTGATTTGAAAATTGAAGACCCAACTCATAGAGAAAAGACTTCAAAACAATTTGAAATACGTGTATGAAATGTGTGTGTATGTATTTTATTGTTAGGAGGTAATTAAAAAAATTTTTTTTTAATGTTTATTCATCTGTGAGAGACAGAGAGAGACAGAGTGTGAGCGGGGGAGGGGCAGGGAGAGAGGGAGACACAGCATCTGAAGCAGGCTCCAGGCTCTGAGCTGTCAGCACAGAGCCCGACGCAGGGTTCGAACCCACAGACCGCGAGATCATGACCTGAGCCGAAGTTGAACGTTTAACCGACTGAGCCACCCAGGCGCCCCTAGGAGGTCGTTTTTAAATTAGACACAACATCTGGCCTTTTCAATAAGATGGTCCTGTTCAGCAGAGAAATAATGGTGCACTTTTCTGGTTGACCAAAACCCTAGGTCCTTGACAAAGAAATAGCTTTTACATGACAGAATGTAGTAAGGCCTTTCCCTCTTATTTTAACCAGTGGATCCATTCCATTTTACATAGAAATGAACACAACAGCCACAAGCTGTGATTCTTAGTTGAACTACTGAAGTACTATAGTGAGTGAAATTTCCTTTCCGATTCTTGCAAGAGTTTAGGGGTCCTGATTTTCCACATTACAAGCTGCTGGATTTTTGTATCATAGATCATCAGGATGGTTTAAGGAGAAGGTAGAGGAAAATACGTCAGTGCGATGTCATTGTAGAGCAGAAGTCCCCTGAACTGGACATCAGAATGATCTGGGGATACCCAGATGAAGAAGGGGACCTTAAGTAGAATAAGCATACTTGAGACTTGTCCGTCTGGACAGGAGGGAACAGTGGTGGGGGGCTGGCCCTGACACAAGGTTGGTCACCTCTCTTGGCCTCAGCTATTTAAGCGACAACAATTCTTGCCTTACCTGTCACACAGCATTGGTTGGGGGAGTTAAAATCACTTTGGAAAACATTTCTTGAACCATAACTATTGTTTGCAAAACAAGCACCAGGCACCAGGGGAAAAACCAAGATGAATAAAACCTACCCTTGCTCCCACACAACTGAAATTCAGCTGGGAAGCCAGGCCTGGAAAATATTGCCAGGTAGCATCATGTGAAATAAGAAACAAAAAAAAAAACAACAAGCAAAGTCATGAGGATAACAAATCCGGAAGCTCTTAAAAATCACAACTGTTTTCCAAACGAAGGGACAGTTGTGGTAATTGTGACAATCTTACTTATGTCAAGTAGCCAGGAATGGAGAATCTGTAGCATCTCTCTGTATTCTAACATGTCAAAAGTCAGTTTCCTTGACAGTTATAAGATATATGTCCATTACCTTAGGGCAAATCAGACGTCTTGCCCAATAAAGGAACTTGCTAAGGCTCCATGAAGAAAACGATGCCACGCTATCCACATCTTGGTCTACTATACCGACTTTTCCCTTTGAAATATTGCACTGCAATAGACAATGATCCCACTTGATTGAAAACAGATTTGCAAATTTACAGGGCCAAAACAATAATTTATAAAAAGCCTCAGTCATTCTATTGAAACCACTGCAGTTGGAATGAAAATATCATGTCTGTGTGCTTCAGACGTGTTTCTTACTCAGCAGTCGGAGTCTCACCCCTTTTCACTTGGGCCAAAAGGACAATCTGTTCCCAACAGCCTGAGAAGTCTTTTTGTCATTTTGCAAACTTGCAAAAAGGCGGGGGGGGGGGGGGGGGAAGACACCAAGTCCTTGGCTTTGTGAGAAAAGATTGTGGTGAAAATTTTCACACGTTTTCCTCTCCTTGCAACAATTTTCAGTGTTGCGCACTTCCAGGGGTGTGGGAATTTGAGTTGAAATACTCTGATTCTATATGGGCTTGGTAATTCAAACCAGATTACTTACCTTCATTTGGCTTTAGTTTGTTATATGCACAATGTGTCTACACAATACTGTTTCAAGGACCACTGCGGAAATAGTTTCTAGACTGCAAATCATGCCCTCCCAATATGACTGTTAACCTTTTTTTTTTTTTTTTGAGAGACAGAGAGCAAGAGTGTGGATAGGGGAGGGCAGGGAGAGAGAGAGGGAGGGAGAGAATCTTAAGCAGCTTCCATGCTCAGCACAGAATCCAACGCAGGGCTCAATCTCTTGACCATGGGACAATGGCCTGAGCTTGAAACCAAGATTTGTACGTTTAAGTGACTGAGCCATCCAGGCACCCCATGACTGTTTAAGGGAAAATCTTACAGTTTAGTGCTGATCTTGGCTTCTTTCACTGTACTCTCCAAAGTGTCTATGTATCCATTGCTGGTATTTAATACATGCAGTTGGGTGACAGGCAGAGACTTTGATTCTCACAATGTTGTTCAGGGCAGAAGGGGGTGTCACCTAGTTAGATACCCAGGCTGGTCCCCTCTAAGATAGAGTGACTTGATAAGCCCATGTGGCACATGAGAATATTGAGGCTTTCAGATGTCTACAGTCTTGCCAACAACTAATTATCTAGTTTGAGGCAGAGAATCTAGTTTACTTCCAGGTGCCCTTTTTTTTTTTCTTTACTTATCCAAGTCTTCTACATCATCAAGGACAAACACACTGCTTTAATTCATAGACCGACGTGATTCACCTCCCTTGCTTTTTCTTTCAATTTCTTTGATCCCTCTTCAGTACCTATTTTCTGTACAGATCACGTGGTAGCTAATCATGTTCTGCCTTTGACACCCTTTCTATTATTATCTTGATGTTATATAATAACTAAGTGTTTAATTCTTATCTACCCCTTGAGGATTGGAATTATGTCTTTTTGTTTATTCTACAGCATCTTGCATAGGGTCTGGCGCACCATAAATATTTAAAAGTATTTATTGCTTGATAAGCTAGTCCTTTTCTTACAAATCCATGCTGAAACATAAATATTCAGAGCTCAGAATGGACCTTCAAGATGGCGCTACAGTGGATGAACATGACACCCAGAGGAACTGAATGGTTTTTCCTTGACTCCCTCCACCATGGGTGACAAATAAGGACTGGGATTGCTACCTTCCCACTGTCAACTCAGTACTTTCTCTATTTATTTCTATTGCCTGTACTGTGACTTAACCCGTTAAGGCTGAAGGATACCCATGATTCTCCAGACTCATCCTCTGTACCTTCTGTCTTGTTGAATAAATATAAGGGAGTTTCGATCAAGGGACTGGTCATCAGAAGCTAGTTCTGACAGCACTCATCACATCACTAAGCTAAAGGAAGCTGCCTATGTCCCTAAGATGGCTCCTAGTGTCAGGGTGCTGATACCTTAGGCTGCCTGGATGCCGAGAGGCCATTAATGGGCTCAGCTAGGGGCCCATCTGGGACTTATGAAGCTGTCTTACAAAGCCTTCATCCTCTTCTTCAGCAACTCTGGCCCCCATCACCCCCAGAACCAAGAGAGGCAAAAAGAGATGGGACAGTCAAAGCTGGGGAATCAGCAGCCAGTGGGCCATATGGAAACGTTTGGGGATTAGGAGCAGTGCCACATGTGTTCAGCTCGTTCTGGATGAGGCATTTATCCCCCTGCAGTGAAGAGGAAATCACTTGCAGTGACTCACTTGTGGGGAAGCAAGCATGGCCTGAATCAAACCAGCTCCACCTCCGTCACTTTCTGGAAGTGGGCAGCCATGATCACTCATCACTAATCAACCATGGAATACGTATCCCGTACCATTTATTCTAATAAGGCTGCTTTGGATGGGCAGGGGAGAAGAGATGCTACCTTGAGTCAATAAGGACCAAAGCACTTTCTCCCCCATAGCAACTGACCACCTATTGTGAGCTGGGTGCAGTGCATATTTATTTTATTTAATCCTCACAAGGATCCTATGAGGTAGGCACTGTTCCCATGTTGCAGGTGAGAAACTTGAGGCTCATCAAGATAAGCAGGTACGTGGAAGGTTAACAACAAAGGGTGGCAAAAGTGGGAATTGAACTCATATCTGTCTCTCAGGTTCAAAGCTCATGCTTGCTCCATTCTGTTGAAGATGTGTGTCAATAACTGTTCAATCAGAAAAGCAAAACCACTAGATAGTGCACGTATATCCATAATAAGGGATCTGACCTTGCACAATTGTGCAGCTGGTCAAATAATCTCAGCAAGGCTATTGTCTGTGTATCCAATGCTAGACCTTGCCACCCACGAGGCAGATACTGGAGAGAGAAAACAGGGGTGAAGGGGGGGGGACAGCAAGGCAAGCTTGAAGCCAAAACCACAAGTTGGAACCCAAGAAAGGGACTGAAATCTATGTTGGTTCTCATTGCCTCTGACCTTGATGATATAGGTGTCCTACAGAACATGCTAGCACTTTTCATCACAGAGCTAAACACCCACACCTTGTCCAGGAGATGGATAAGCTTAGGAAGGAACCAAGAGAGGCTGAAATGGTTGTCAGTCCTACTGCTGCCTCATGCTGACAAAGTGAGCCATAAGGTAAGGAAGATCCTCTGTAATCTACAATATGGTGCTGGCACCCTTCTAATCTTGTACAAGAATCTTTGTTGGCCCCACACCAACCAGAAACATTCTGGAAAAGAAATTTTGGGAAACCTAGGTTAGCCTAGGCAAGTTAATACGTTGTAAGCCACCATAATGTTTTTGTGGCAACAGAGCTCTGGTGTGGTTCTAAATATCTTAGCCAGACCACATTGGAATCCAAAAACGTGACCTCCTGGTAGCTCTTCTTGGATCCTTAAGTAGGTCCTGAGTCCTTTTGCTTTGTGTTACAACCTGTTGCTTTGCTTTCCAACCCTGTTTCCAATGTCCCTTGCTCCCGTCTACTACCTAGAACACCACACTTAAAACGTCCTATCACTCTTCTGGTACCAATCTAGTTTCTTCTACTGAGTGTCTATATGCTCTTGTCTCTTGGATGACAGCTGCTTTGGGCTGTTACTGTTACTGTTGTCCATTGTTATTTTTGTTGTTAGAGGGCTCCGGTTCCCACGAGACATTTGTGACCGACTTTGTATTATGCTGTTTGCTTTCTCTTCCCATTCCACCAAAGAGAGAAGCCCTACAAGGCGCAGGAGGCAGTGTCTCTCCAGGGGACCAATTTATATAGAAGAATATAAATCCCACTTGTACCTCACACAGGAACAAGTTTAAGATATGGCTTTTATAAACAGACACTTGGATCTCGGTGAGGGGATTTGAAAAGTCAAACATGCTGGGGCCATGACTATAAAAGTAAAATTACAAGGCTCAGGAACCTTTCCAGAGACAGGCTTATTTCAAACACTGCTATCTCGTAGGTGTTATTCTTAGCAGAACACGGGTTCATGTTGGCTTTCACTTTGACATCCAGCTGGGGAGACAGTCACGCAGTAGCTTCATCAGACTGCAGAGGAATTCATTACAACACACTCCCAGATTCTCCTTGAGCCTTATCACGGCCTGCAAACCCTTTCCCTCCTCCCCTAGAGAGCCCTCATTCATTTCTTTGTGGATTTGTTTATTCTATCAGTAAAAATAGATCAGGTGCTTACACTGTGCCAGGTACTCTGCTGGGTTCCCCCAATACAAAGAGAGATAAAACAGAGCCCCCACCCTCGAGGACTTAGAAATAAGATAGAGAGAAGATAATTCAACACATTTAATAATGTGCTATGGATGCTATTCCAGAAGTCTGGACAAGGGAGCAAGGGCACACACAGCAGGGAGAGAGCAATTCATGGGGGACAAAGAAGGGACAGTTAAACCTTCACTGAGGAGATGGATAGTAGACAAATGTTGAGCGATTACACAACTTTATTGAATCAGGGGCATCGCATACTCTGAGTCCTTTTGATTAGGAATTTAGGGTCCTGTCCTCAAATCTCAGATCTGAGACACACCCGTGCATTCACCTCAGCCCCTCCTCGTCCTCCGCTATCCTTCCTTCTGAACTTAAAGAGGTTATTTGAGAGCCATGATGCGAAATGCCCGTGTTCGAATCCCAAGTCTGTCATTTACTACTACGTCACCATAAGAAAGTTATTCAACCTATTTGGGCCTTTATTTCCTCAGATGAGAAATGAGGCTATTAATAATACCTACCTTATAGGGTTGTCGAGAGGATGAATGGATGTGAATACAGGCATTTAGAATATCGTTGACACCTGTAAGCCCTATAGAAACATTTATCGTTAATAAGACATTTTCTTCTTTAATTTGATGTAGAGACAAGGGCAGTGTTTTAGAACTGCACTTTCTACCATTCTTCACCTTCAACACTGGACGATTTCCAAGAAGCAGTATGACTTGGGCAAGTCACTGAGTCTCTTGAGCCTCAGTTTACCCATCTCCACAGAATTTAAACGTAAAGACTACCTACTACGTGTCAAGCATTCTTTAAACTCTTCATAAATATGGTTTCATTTTATCCTCACAATAGCTCGCCGAGGTGGATTTTGTTGCTTTTACTTGCAAATGAAGAACACAAGATACAGGTGCCTGTCTCCAGAGACCATGAGCTCAACCCCCTCATCCAAACTCTCTCCGAGAGTGCTATCATTCTTATACCACTGGGGCGGGGCTCTGTGCACAATGATTTATAGTTATCAGCTCATTCAATTCTCAGAACAATGCTCCCCCCCTGTGTTGGGGTTATTTGTGTCCCACTTTATAGATATGCAAACTAGGAGAGGTTAAGCAGCATGATCTATGGAATAGAATTAAAAAACGTCTCTGCACCCCAGTCTATCTGAGCCCAACGCAGCGTCTTCACCCGCTGAGTTATGCTATTTCTCTCTGGGTGGAGACGGGGTGGGGGACCAATCATAGACACACACATCTACCAACAATTCTGCAAATAATCCCAGGAAACTTACGGCGTCTCTGAAGGCCATTCATACAACCATGGACGCCCCTACGATGTGCTCCCATTCCGGCTTTTATACAACCCTAACCAAATATGCATTAGGCTTTATTCTGTAGATTTGGCCAGGAAAGCAGATTTTTTCAAAGTTCACCTATCTCTCCAAGAGTTGTTAACAAAAGCCCACTGGCCCCCATCACCCTCAGTCTTTCCTGAAAACTGGCTTTCAGCCCATCTGTCCAGGGGTAGAGCCCTTGGACTTGGTGAATTCTAAATTTCCTTCTAGATTTGAATTCGTTCTCTTAGATATAGGAGCCCTCCGAATCCAAAGCAGTGACTCACCACTTTAGCTGTTCCATTTTTGTACCCAAAGGGGACCTCCTTCTTATATATTTTTTTATCTGAGATCAGGGGTTAGCAGATGATAGCCCACAAGCCAAACCTGGCCTGCTTCCTGGTTTACTGTAAGTAGAGTTTTATTGGAGCACAGCTACACTCGTTTATTGATGTACTACCTATGGCCGCATTCACGTTGCCATGGCAGAGTATCTGTGACACAGACACTGTGGCCCACAGAGCTTAAAACATGTACTGTGTGACTCTTTACACAACACATTTGATAACCAGCCCCTGTGTGTGGCCCAGAAATGTGCTTCCCCTCGCTTTGAATACAATTTGGGAGGCAGTGTGGCCAAATGGCCAAGACCCCAAGATCTGAAATCAGACTGCTTCGAGTTAAAACCACAAAACATTACTTGCCCACCGTAATAACCCAGAGTCAAGTTTTCCATCCTAAAGCGAGACCTGAAGGAGACGGCATGGGGGATGATGATAATGACAGTGACTGAGGGGACGTGCATGCCGGGGAAGGACGTACACGGAGGGGTGACCATAAAAGGCCTCCCATTTGCGTTAACCGTTGTGGTAATACTAAACCATCGCTGAAACAGCTCTTGAACCCTCTTCTTCATTATTACCAGCAGCGCCCCTTTTCAGACCCGTTTCACCTCTTACCCCCTTGGTGTCCTGCCCCACCCCGGCTCATCCTGCAAGACAGACAGTTTCACTCCTGAGGCATAACGGGCCATGTTGTTCCTGGCTTCAGAACCTTGAATAGACTTTTCACTGCCTGGAGAGCAGCAGGCAAATCCCTCTGTGCTTCTGCCTCGAGTACGTAGAAAATCCCAGCCTGTTCCCGGTGCTCTCCTTTCCCGTGCACGCTCCGCACTTCAGTCCTGCCTCTGTCAACCCATCATCTCTGCCCGGGGTGAGTCCCCGCTTACATCCCCTCGCCTGGGCTTTCAACTCTTAGTCACTCTGGATGGTCCCAGTGTCATTTGCATATGGAGGATAGCAGGAGACTGGTGCTTGAAATGCAGTAAAAACTAAGCCTGCATGCAGTTGGTGTTTCATAAATGCTTTCGGCATAAATTCGAGATGGAGGGAAAAAGCCATCCTAAAACTCAGGGACCCAGAAGGGGTCAGTTATCCGTGGCCTGACCCCATTTCCTCCCCCAAAGCCCCGCACTGCGGCGCGGAAGGCCCTCCTCTGGCTGCAGGATGCTGGGGGCGGGTAGCACGTTTCCTGCAGCAAAGACAAAGACTAAATTGTTTATTGCTTCTCCTCGGAAAAAGATGATGCAAGACGGGTCTGTGTGCTTAGTGGATGGGCATCTGGACAAATGAAGGGGGATAATCGGGTTTTGTTGGAAAATCAAAATAGAGGGGAATGGGTCAAAAGGTGCGGAGACCCCGCCCTCCTTGTCAGTGTCTCGAACCTCCCTTTCCTTTGACTTATCACAGAAAGGTCTGCACTTTGGAGCCAGTAAATCTGCTTGGCAGGTAATCGCTACCCATCCACCAGCTGCTGCCTTGGCAAAAGGCGCATAGCCATCGCCATGGCAACGCACAGGCAGGCAAACGGCGAGCAGGCCTGGCTCGGGGCCAAGGTAATCCGATGGCACTGGGCTTTGTTAATAGAAAGAGAAAAGCAGGCCAGGGCCTCTTGCCTCTGTCTCTGCCTCTGCCTCTGCTTCTGCCAGTAAAGGCTGGACAGGAGCGGAGTGCAAGGCTAATTAACCCGCCCGACCAGCTGTTGGCTGCCTCTTGCCAAATCCGACAAGTGGCCCGAGTTTGTCATCTTCCAGGGAGGCTGGGCCCTGGGGGAACAAGGCCCTTTTCTCGATGATGTCATCTGAGTATTTGTAGAACTTCCTCTTTGTGGGAAAGTTCTCTGGCGAAGTATAAAGGGATTTGACTTCCCTCGGAAGACCCCTTGGCCTTTTGAATTTCGAAGAGATTTTTCTAGATGAGAAAGGAGGCCGGGTGGTGAGGGGGATGGGTCACCCATATGTTAGGTCATGCATTAGGTGCCTAGTCGGAAGCAACTCTCAGGGAGGAACGTTAACATTGCAAAATCCCTCTTCAGCTGGAATAAAGCACGGGCCATCTTCAGGTGGGAAAAATGGATCCTCTTGGAAAGACCATTCGTGAAGGGAAGGGAGTTAACATACTGAGTATCTGGCATGTGACAGATTGCTCAGGTATACAAAGTGCCTGCAAGGTAGGTTCTCTTATCCTCCAGATGAGGAAACCCAATGAGGAAGGAGTGTGCCAAGGTCATACAGGTTAAAGTGGCTGAGCTGAGCCTGGAGCCTAGACTGGTCCAAAGCGCACACTCCTTCTTTCTGCCCACTTTCCGGTGATCACCACTATACTCCCAGCATTACCGACATCCTGAAGAGTATCTGGTTTTGTGGGAATAAAAAATCTGACACAGGATTTGTTAAAAATGCATCGATATAGGAGTGGCTGAGTTGGTTAAGCGTCCGGCTTCGGCTCAGGTCACGATCTCGCGGTTTGGGAGTTCGAGCCCCGCGTCGGGCTCTGTGCTGACAGCTCAGGGCCTGGAGCCTGCTTCCGATTCTGTGGCTCCTCCTCTCTCTCTGCCCCTCCCCCGCTCATGCTCTGTCTCTATCTCTCAAGAATAATAAATAAACTTAAAAAAAATGCATCGATATATGCATAGTGAAACTATACAAAGATAAACAATTTAGCTTCGCATGACCTTTATTTAAGATAATAACCCTGCTACACTGAGTACCTGTGTCTGAGGCATTATGTGTACATTGTTATTATGCCCCAAAATAAGGATTTCAACCTCGTTTATGAATGAAGCAAGTAAGGTTCAGAGAACCAGGGGCAGCAACTTAAAAAAAAATGGCATGAGAACAGGTTTGATCAGACTGGAAAATCTGGGACACTCAGTGGCTATATATGGCTATAGCCTTGAAGTCTTAACAAGCAGTTACCTGGGGTAAAGCTAGGAAGGAAGGGCAGATTTCCTGTGACTGATAGAGAGAAGGAGGACATGAGGGAGGGCAGTGGAAAGTCTAAAACATGCTGGAATTTTGCCCCAGAACCATCTATATCCAAAAAAAAAAAAACGTGTAGGACTTGATCTCTCTGAAGTTGGCTATTATTTTCCCAATACAAGTAGCACTTACAGTGGGTAAAGAAGTCAGGGAAGACTGGGGGAAAAGGTCATCACCAAGAAGGAGTGATATTCTAATCCTTTTCATGGCTCCTGCTTGAAGCAGCACCTTTATAGACAGCACCTTTATAGGCAGCACCAAGGAACACGAACCAAGGAATGGAAGGGAAGATTCATTCCGCATACATCACACCAATCCCTCTGTCTCTCTCATTTCGGTGCATGCTGTGCTCTGAGAGGCAGATGTCATCATCCCCAAGCCCCATGGTAAACTGAGATGTAGGAAATGGTAAGTTAACTCTCTTGAGGAAGAAGCAGAACAGAAAGACATGTCTCCTCACCCTTAGTCATTGTTCTTTCCAGTTTTCCAGGATACCACCCATAGTCCCATGCTCGGGAATGTGGCCCAGTGAGACTGAGCATCAGTTAACCTGAGCCTGGGAATCCAGAGGTCAGGAATAAACAGGGGCCCCATAAAGGGTGCTGAGCAGTAAAGGGAAGAAGTCAAAACCCTGTTTGGTTCCAGGTAAGAATGAGTTGAGGACCTGAGGATAACACTGAATCTGGAACAAGGTAAATGTAGGAATTGAGCAAGAGACAGCAAACAAGACCGCAAATGAGTTGGGAAGTAGATATTCAAGATAAGATTCTTATGGACTGGCATGGTGCGAGAGAGCCTGTTGGGGGGGAAGGGGACTTGAGAAGCATCTGGACTCAGGTTTGATTGTCGTCTTTGCTACTTGTAACACTTAGGTGGCATTTCTCAAATGTTAGGCTTTACATACATAACCTTACAGGATTCTCCCAGTAGTCCTATGGAATAGTAGTGTTATTTATCTCTATTTAAAGATAAGAAACTACAGCAAAGGGAGATTAAGCAATTTATCCAAGATCCCTGCATTATCTATTATCGTGTGACAGATTACCCCAGAATGTAGAGGATTAAAAGAATACAAAGCAAGAAAGGTGTCCTCTATGAAAGGGATCTCATCTGAAGGCTTGACAGGGGAAGAATGTGTTTCCAGGTTAACTTATATGGCTGTTGACAGAACTTGGCTCCCCATGGGCTGGTGGACTGGAGGCCTCACTTCTTCACTGCCTGATGGCCAGAGGTCATCCTTAGCTCCATGCCATGAGGGCCTCTTACCACATTGGAACTTGCTTCACCAAAGCCAATAATAGAGTCTGCTAGCAAGAAGGAAATAACCGAATCACCAAAATGACAACTACACAAGGTTGCCATATTCTACCGGTTAGAAACAAGATATTCAAGGGGAGGGGACTATGCAAGTCTATGAACACCAAGAGATGGGGATCAATTGGAACCACCTTAGAGGCTGCTGATTCCAACATTCCAGCTACCAAGCATCAAAGCTAAAACTGGAACCTAGGTATTAAGGGTAGCTTAATCCTATCCTTATCCTTAACCATCATGCTGCATAGCTACCCAGTCTTGTGACCTTGGGCTAAATACTTTACTTCTTTGGATCTCCATTGTCTTTTTTGCACAAACCATCCATTGATAATATCTGCATTTAAATATTGTTGTTGGGATCAAATATAAAACATATAAAATGCCCAACAGTCACACTGCATCATGTCTCAAAAGCACTTGAATAAACTCAAGTAGTATTTAATGCAGACATTGTTGTTTAACCAGAGTAATCTAGCATAACTTGTGAGGGGGATTAGAGAGCTACCGTTGTACAACACAAGGGCTGTATTGGCCTGTTATGGGTCACCCCTGGCACTTTGGACCTTCTGTCTGCTTGGAAGATCCACTTAATTCTTGGCCTTTCAATGTCTCCCATTGTAATGGGGCTGGAGCTCCTTCATCATAGAATTGTCCCAGAGACTGGGATAGCTCAAAGCCTTGGGTATGGCCTAATGAAGGACCATTATTAGGAAATCAAGGCAGACCCTAGAATATTTCAGGACACACTCTCACCTTTCCTTCCTTCCCTCCTGCTGCCTGACAACGTTGAGGAGGTTAATGCGCCCTGCTGCCTGCCTTCTGCCCTACGTTAAAGCTGTTTCCCTACAGCATGACTGAGACACATACCCTGTTCTGGGTAGAGTCCTACGTAAAACTTGGTTCATGAAGAAGCTTCTTCCACTCTGCCACTCTGTTACAAGGACTGTGTACTGTTGTCTTCCTGATGTGAAAACAATGTAAGACACAAGTTGGTGTTTAACATATTTCTGTTGCCCCACGTTCGTCATTCTTCTGTTAAGAGAGAAGAAAAAATCCCGAGGCCATGGAGACTAACATTCTGTGAGAGTCTTATAACCCTAGCCTAGTTGACCTTACCTTTACTACTGTTGCCTTTATGGAACCCATAGAACTCCCTCAGACAGGCTCCATCTAGCCCACATTCTTAACATTATTCCCTGAACCCACCTCTAACACCTACACAGTGATCCAGGTGATGAAACCTGTGGAATACTGCTCTGAGTCACTGCATTGGGAACTGGAACAATGGAGTTAAAAATGAAAGCATGCAACTTCATGGCTCCAGAGGGTATGTTTTAGCTTAACCTCTATCTCATGCCTACTGGTAGCAAGAGACCTGGGTTCCAGTTCTGCTTCCTACACCATCTGTAGCTCACTGTGTGGTTTTGAGTACAACCTCTTCCCTCAGCAGGAATCAGTTCCCTCATCTATTAAGTGGAAAGCTTTAATCATACTCTCTCAGTGTCCTGGGATTGGGTTGTGTGATCACTTCTTTCTTTGCATCTGTCATTGAGTTTTCTGTGTACCATGTAACTTGAGGAAAACTCTCTGTGAATCTGCACTCCAAGCTATCCTAAATATGGCAAAGCCAAGCCATTTCCTGTTAAATTTCCTTGGAAGCATAAAAAAGCAGAGATTGTGACTTCTCAGCTAAGTACATTTTTTCCCCAGACCTACTTGAGGGAGGATGGGATGGGAACACTGTGTCAGACAAAATCAAAACGTACCACACAAGTGGAGCCCTCGGCTAATCCAAACAAAATGACGGGGGTGGATGGTCAGAGCCTGAACAATTTTAATGCAGGCATGAAGATAGGCCACACAGTTAGATCAGAATTTAAATAACCTCGCTTCACATGTTCCATTTTAAATCCCCCCTCACCAGCACTCAAAAAAACTTCCAAATGTTTCATTTTGCGAAGCAGATGCCCCTGGAAATGAAGACCATTCCTCTATTGTCTTCTCCTTTCTCCCTTTCCCAGAGTTAACTGCTTGCTGCCCAGGACCGGGAATTCTGGCAGCCGGTGCTTCCTCTGTAAAGAGGGGAAGAGTGGCTCACTGTTTTGGCCTGGCTCTCACATGACATGAGCTTAGTAAGTAACATGTTTATGGGATGCGCTAAGCCAAACTGTCAGTCCCAAACACAGACCAGAAAATACAGATGTTTGTCGGCAGCTACATGAGGCATCATCCAATCAGCCAAGACTCACTGAGCATCTTCTTGCTCATGCCAGGCACCAGCAACAAAGTGGTGAGTAAAACAGTGTAGTCCCTGCCCTCATGGAACTTAACTGCCTTTTAAATGTAGTCAGAGGATGGGGCACCTGGGTGGCTCAGCCGGTGAAGCATCTGACTCTTGATTTCAGCCCAGGTCATGAGCTCATGGTCATGAAATCAAGCCCTGCATCAGGCTCCATACTGAGTGTGGAGCCTGCTTGGGATTCTTTCTCTCCCTCTCTCTCTCTGCCCCTCCCCTACTCATTCTCTCTCTCTCTCTCTCTCTCTCTCTCTCTCTGTCTGTCTCTCTCTCTCTCCCCCCACCCCTAAAATAAATAAATACACATTTAAAAAAAAATGTAGCCAGAGGAAAGATTTAAAGCACAGGTGAGGAAAGCATAGCTTTCCTGGAAAAACAGTGCCAATTGATTGGTCCAAAAAGGTGAGATGGGATCATAAGTGGGCAATGAGTTTGAAGCTTAGAAGTGAGTAGCTTGATGTAAGGCAGAATGCAACATAAGTAGAGCAAACTGTCCAGCACCAAGATAGGGAAGAAGGTAAGAATACTGGAGACCTACTTCTTGTGGGGCAAACTGAGTGGTGAAAACTAGATTGAAAAGTTTTGAGGGTTCTATTGGATAAAAGAATGGAGAGTCTACACACACTTCCTCCTTGCTTTGTCTTTTATTCTGCCAATCCAGCATCTAATATTTTTAATATTTTTATAGACCCATATTTATCCTCCTTCTTTCCTTTCAACAATTATTCTTTGATATTCTTATCCATATACATAGTTCAAATAATGCCAAAATATTGTTTTAACCCTCAAAATGTGTTCACAAGTGGCTTTGTCACTGTATTTTCACAGGTAATGTAGCTCTAGGTACTATGACATCTGCAATTAAGAAGACGACCAGAGGGAGAGTGAGATACAGGATAACTTAGAAATTATTGTCTCTTCAGCAAAACTTTGTGGGAGCCAAGGATGGTGCACCAGGACAAGAAAAGGTCTGACGACTTGAAGGGGGTGGTGAAGCATGGAAGCTGCCTCTAAGTAGTTGATGCAGTGAAATGTGAGTAAGGGATTAGTCACGTGAGGATGAATGGTGGGGAATTAGAAGGAGAACGCTATTGACCCAATCTGAGGTAGAAAGTATATACAGAAAGAGATATGCAATACTACCATGAATTGACTCAAGAAGTATTATGCCAACGCATCATAGAATGAGGAGCATCCTAAAGTGGACAGTGTCCTGCATTGGACACCAGGGTGGGCCACCCACATCTCCTATCAAGGGAGAACTTGTGCCCCAGCTGTAAGTCCTTCCAGTGATTGCCTTAGTGTTAGATACCACCTCAGAGAACCTTCCAAGGACAACCCAAACTCAATACTGATCGATGGGGGGATTTAAAGGCCTGACCCAACTTTAAAAGACTCTGGAGGGGCGCCTGGGTGGCGCAGTCGGTTAAGCGTCCGACTTCAGCCAGGTCACGATCTCGCGGTCCGGGAGTTCGAGCCCCGCGTCAGGCTCAGGGCTGATGGCTCAGAGCCTGGAGCCTGTTTCTGATCCTGTGTCTCCCTCTCTCTCTGCCCCTCCCCCGTTCATGCTCTGTCTCTCTCTGTCCCAAAAATAAATAAACGTTGAAAAAAAAAATTAAAAAAAAAATAAAGAAAAAAAAAAATAAAAGACTCTGGAGAGCCAGTCTACGTCAGCCCTTGCCATGGGGTCAGCTAAGGGTTTTGAGACTGCATTGTGGCTTGACTCCTTTCCTTCCCAATCCTACTCCTTCCTCTTCCCATCAACAGGTATTGATTCCAAAGCTTAACTTAAAATATCCTGCATGCTTACTCTAACTTTGTCTCACAATCTGTTTCCCACGAAACCCAACATATAACAACACTTAACATATCAAAGTAGAAGACATTTTCTTTTTTGGTAATTTCAATTATTTGAACATGATTGAGAAATTACGGACTTTCATTTTATCTTTCCCTGTCACTCTTTAAGGGCTATGTCCCTTCTTCCTTGCCTCTATCTTCTCTCTCATTTTCATTTTATCCTTTCTTTTTTCCCTCCAGTCGTTGCCTTTTCTTGACTTGGTTCAAGGCTACTGGGATAAGACTGAACACGAACCATCATTATCTCAGGATCACTAGAATGAGCCCAAAGCAGAAACGATCTTCAGGACCATGGGCAGCAACATATATGCCACCCCTTCCACCCCCAAAATTGTAATTCTCTCAATAGCTATGTCAAGCAGACTCAGAGAACTCTCTGTCTGTGATGTTGATACTGCTGATGTGACTCCTGCATTAGGATGGGTAGATTCGTCTTCTGAGTTGGTATCCAACTTCAAGAGTTCATGATTCCGGGCTTGACTTTCTCATGTATTCTGCAGCTCTGGCAATATCACTACCTTTCCTTAGCATCCTGCCTAAGTATTAGATTGGCATATGGGTGTCTCAGCCGGACAAATCTTACTGAATCATTGCAAACCACTTATGATCTTCTTTGTACATGGCTGCCTGGCTTGCCTAACCAGTAAAAACAGCTGGAGAGTAAATAATACCCTTACATACATTACATGAAGCAGTTAAATTTCTTACTCTGATGAATGTTGAAATGTATCATTTACTCGAGTCAAAATGTCTTCTGTGGAACATATTTGGAGCATCTTTTTTCCCAATCATCTTTTAAATATACTTGTCCTTTTTACTTAAAATTTTACTTAATTGTGCCTTTTTACTTAAAATTTTAATATAGGGACTCTTTCTAGAGTCAGCTAGAACAGCTGACTGTTCTTTCTAGAACAGCCCCCATTCCCTTTGCCTATATGTAAATAAAATATATTCTAGGAAAAGAGAGAGAGGGCCCTTAAAAACTACTAGTCTATAAGTTTCTTGAAGGCAGAGATTTTACCTTTGTTGATCGTCACTGTATGACTAGAATAACCAGAAAGGATGAGTGTTAAAACAATAATATAATTTAAAAAGTTAAGTTGAACCAAGTTGAATAAAAGTCTGTAATTTTGGGAAATACAGTAACAATGCTTATTTTGAGGGAAGTTTTTTTCCTGCTCCGAAGGCACAAAATCAAAGTTCTATGCTACTGACATAAGACAGAGTTTCAATGCATCGCAAATTCAGAGCAAAGAACACAATAACTCTGTCTTCCAAAAGGTGGTTTTGTGCTTTTTTTGATAAGGTACTGCCTCAGACTTCACAGAGGAGATACTACTTCTGCCCAGGGGATTGGAAACTGTCCTTGGAGGGGAATGAAAGTTAACTTGAGGTACTGTTCTCAGTGACTCTCTTTTCAAATGGGTTGACAAATGGTTGGAATGACCTGCCTTGAGTATAAGGACAGTCCCTGCTGTCCCTATGCCTTAGGCAAAGACCATAAAATAGTAAAGCCATTGCAAACAGTCTCTACTTTAAGACTACTACTAATAATAATAACAGGAAAATAATAACAAGAAGAAAATAAGGGGGCGCCTGGGTGGTGCAGTCGGTTAAGCGTCCGACTTCAGCCGGGTCATGATCTCGCGGTCTGTGGGTTCGAGCCCCACGTCAGGCTATGGGCTGATGGCTCGGAGCCTGGAGCCTGTTTCCGATTCTGTGTCTCCCTCTCTCTCTGCCCCTACCCCGTTCATGCTCTGTCTCTCTATGTCCCAAAAATAAATAAAAAACGTTGAAAAAAAATTTAAAAAAAAAAAAAGAAGAAAATAAGAATCATAATAATGGCTTCTATGTAAGGGTCCATATTATGTCCCAAGCACTATTATAAGCATTTACAACATCTAATTCTCCTACCACCTCCTGTGATGTGTTATCCTCCTTTTACAAATGTGAGAACTCAGAGTTGGGCCAACTAAGTTACTCGTTCAAAGCTAAAAAGTGAAAGCAAAACAAAGAAGTTTGTTAAATGAATGTATATATTCCATAACCTCGATGAGCTGTACAGCAAATTGTCTAAAATTAATTCTTCTGACAAATGCTTGAAACAGCATAGAATCTTTGAAGCTAGAACAATGGCTTGGCTTGTCTAGACAGATCATGTTGAACATGGATCAAAATATCTGAAAATTTGGGATCTGGTCCCCTCTGCCTTTAATGGAGGCAAAAGGGTGGGGGAATTTCCTTTTTCTCCATCTCACTGTAAAGTCTGTAAGGTGTTTTCCCAGTTTTTAAAAAATAATAGTGTTTGAACATCACTGTCAGACGAGAAATAGTGAACAAACCTCCTAAGTAAAGTGAAAAGAGGATCTGCATCCTGGTTTGATCAAAACCAGCAAGATAAAAATACGCTTTGAGCACCTTCTTTGACCATGTGGGTTTTCTACCTGGATCAAATGAATTGAAAATTCTTCACACCACCCTGACCCTCCTGTCCTCCAAGCCCCTGTGCAGACAGAGACAGAGATGGCACCTTTGTGCTTGAGAAGCACTGGACTCTGTGCCCGGGACCTGGATTGGCTGTGGCAGGATGGGCAAATCCTTTCACTTCTGTGGACTCCGGTTCCTCCTTTTGGATGAGGCAACAACAACCCCTGGCTTCTTTCAGCCATGAGCTCTTTGATTCTTCATCACACTAGATGGTATTATCAATTCTTCAAAAATATACTTCTTTGATCATTCTCTAGGAACTTCTTATATTATTGAGAAGGCAGTCAGATGAAACTAACAGACTAATTCCTTTTTTCAACAAGTCTCTTTTGAATGCCTCCTTTGGGCAACATGTCATAAGTGGGCTCAAGGGCTAACACGGCGAAAATAACAAACACTTCTGTCCTCATCAAGCCTTAATTCTACTAGAAGGAGATGTCCAATGAACAAGCAAACAAGTAAAATAAGAACTGTGCCACATGATGAAAAATGAAATAAAGTGGGGAAACAAAGCGGGCAGTATGGAAGTAGGGAGGGGTTCTTATTTTAAACAGAGTGGTCGCGAAAGATCTCCATGACCAGGCGCAAGTGAGAGGGTAGAGCCAATGGAGAGAGTTAACTACACAGATAAGCAGAAGAAAGAGCTTGCTAATCAGGAGTTCAATGCAAGAACCCTGAGGCAGAAGCAGCTTGGTGAGGTAAGGGAAAGCAAGACCAGGGTGCCTACAGCAATGTGAGTAAGGGATAGCATGATCTGACTTCAGATGCTCTGTCTTCTCCAATGAAAAGAGATGGAAATGAGACAAGGGTAAAAGCAAGATGGCCATGCTGACAGCCCTTTTCTAAAGGACTGCAGTGTGGAGGTGACTGCCTCATACACAGTGTGCCTGGGTGCCCTCCATCAAAGGTAAGTCTGCAGAGTTCATTCTTAGGTATTGACACAAACACCTGCTGTACCTCTCCAGGTAAGGTTTGATCATGGCTTATTGAAACATATGTGGGATTTTCAAAACAATAGGAGATAAAGTATAAGTCATTTATAAATTCTTCCTTACCTTTGGAGCAGGAAAGTGTTATACCACATTAAGCCATATAGCACAAATAAGTTAATATGACTACTGTGTAAAAGACACTAAAATCTTCAGGGGCAAAAGACCAAAAGCCTGATTTTTTTTTTAAATGGAGAAAACCATAAACAGACAAATCACAGAAAAACTGTAAAAATAGCCTTTAAATATGTGAAAAGATGTTCAATTTCACTCATAATAAACACTAAGATATCATTTTCACCTATCAGATTGGCAAAAATTCAAAAATACAAAAATATATTTCATTGATAATGCTGTGGGTAATAGGCAGTCTCATACATTGCAGGTGGGAATACAAACTGATACAAACATTTTGGAAAGACATTTGGAAAGAAAAAAACTACATTTTTACTTAGCAGTGACCCGTTATACCTGTATTTAGGAATTTATCATAAAACTATATTTCTAATGGGAAGATGCATATGCAAGAACTTTCCTTGGAACATTATTTATAACTGCAAAATATTGGAAACAATCTGAATGCCCAGTACCTTGGATAGCGATTGGATAAACGTCGGTACATCCACACAATGGAGTCTTATACACTTGTAAAAAGAATAAGGAAGATCTTTCTAGACTGATGTGGAGTGATTTCTAGAATATGTTGTCCAGTGAAACAAGCAAAGTGCAAAAGATTATCTATAGTATGCCACCCTTCTTGTACGGAAGAAGGAGATAGAGGAAAATAAACATGCACCTACACAATTATGCAGAAAAAGTACAGGAAGGATAAACCAGAAGCTAATAAGATTGGTACCCACATGGAGTGGGTAGAGAGAGGGTAGAAAGAGAGGTAGAAAAAGTGAGAAAGGGTGGAGATAAAGTCTCTGAATATTTATGTAACATAGTTTAAGAGCTTTTGATTCTTACAACAATGATGATGTTCATATATTGAAAAATATGTGTGTAAGTGACTAAAATCAGGATGTGAGGAAAATCCAATGGAATGTAAATAGCAACAAATAAACCTAACTATATTACAACAGAGTAGCATTGCCACGCTGATGCGCGTGAGGAAGAGAAAAACTAAGTTACTTTGAACACAGTATTTCGACTGTATATTATATGGCTAAAGACAAGAAGAACCCTGGACAGAGGTACCTGGGTGGCTCAGTCGTTTAAGTGTCAGCTCTTAATTTTGGCTCAGGTCATGATCTCATGGTAGATGAGTTTAAGCCCCACATCAGGTTCTGCCCTGACAGTGTGGAGCCTACTTGGGACTCTGCCTCTCTCCCTCTCCCTCTGCCCCTCCCTGCCCTCCCAAAATAAAGAAACTTAAAAAAAAAAAAGCTTATTTTTTTTTTCAAAAAGAAGAACCAGGTGCCTGGATGGTCAGTCGGTTAAGTGTCGGACTTCAGCTCAGGTCATGACCTTGGCGGTTCGTGGGCTCAAGACCACGTCCAGCTCCATGCTGACAGCTTGGAGCCTGGAGCCTGCTTCAGATTCTGTGTCTCCCTCTCTCTCTTTGCCCTTCCCCTTCCCCTGATCGTGCTCTCTCAGCTCTCTCTCTAATAAATAAACATTAAATATATATATATATATATATATATATATATATATATATATATAAAATAAATGTAAAAAGGAGAACCCTGAACAAAGATTGTTGATATATACTACAGTAGTACAATTGTATGTTGGTGTTTCCTAGGGTATATTGTTAGCAGTAAATTTATTTTCACAAGGACATAGGTTAACAATACTGAAATGTTACATGTATTCTAAGACCAAGCAAATAGGTAAGTATATTGTGGACAATGAGAACCAGATTTCTCACTCTCAGAGAAAGGATTTACAAATATGGAAAAGAAGATGGCAAGAATAAACCCTGTGGTGTTGAATTAGAATCAAAAATATCAGTATGACCTCATAATTGTTAATATATATACAAGTAGTTAAATAGATACAAGTGTGTGTGCAGATAGGGATGTATATCTGAATTCTGCCTCTCATCTCTGAGTGAGCCTAGGTGCAAATGGCACCTCAACAGCAATGAACACACCTAGCACCCACATATTGGTTCCCCAAAAACAGTATCCAACAAAAATAACCAAGGCTTCTTGGAGAAATGGCTGATTCCAGGAGCCAATGTGAAGGTCCTAATGGTCCAATCAGGATCAACATGTGTAAGAAAATTAATAATGACTGTAACGGGTTGTACCTTTCATAGACTGAAATAAACATCCACGAGTTCATACTGATACGAAGTTTTTAAAAGGATGAAGAAATAAGTGGGGGAGAAGGGAAAACTCTGCCTTGTAGCAGAATCTAATTAATAAAACTAGAGGAAATAATAGAAATAGAAATTCACCATTGGGAGAACACCGCAGCCGTAACTGTTGTAGAGAAGAACCATGAAGGCAATGAAATGAACTGGGGAAAGTATGATGAGAAACAGGTTATTTGCATAGTCTCAAGATATCTCCCCACAAAGTAGTTACTAAACACAAAGGGGGAAAACTGTTAACTTCACAGGGAAGAAGTCTGGCAGATACAACCTTATGCAAGCGTTCCTATTAAATTGCCATTCATAATAAGACCTCGACATATGTACCTCCTGGTGAGAGGCACAAACATGCATACCCAAACGTAATCATGGGGGGAAAACCATACTGACCTAAATTGAGGGATAGTCTACAAAATAACTAGGCGGGACTCTTCAAAAGTGTCAAGGCATAAAGGACAAAGACCAGATTGAAGAAGTAATAGGAACACATGACATCCAAATGCAATATGGAATCTTGACTGGAGCCTGGACTGAAAAAGAACATTAATGGGACAACTGGTAAAATTTGCATAAAGTGTATAGATCTGATCATGCAATTCATCTCAGCATTAACTTCCTGGCTTCATTATTTTAGCATGATTATATAGGAAACTGACATTTGGAGAAGCTGGGTGAAGGGTATATGGGAACCTGGCGATATCGTTTTGTAAATGTAAAACTATTTTTAAATTAAAAGTTAGAAATTTAAAACTAAAGTGAAATCAGTACAAAAATGAAGTTATTAATATTCTCCCCCTTCCACATACCTTGCCGTAGAACACCCTTGAGATAACTGCTTTTATCACTTTGGTGTATTTTAAAGTGTACAATTCAGTGGCCGTGAGTAGGTGCATGTATTTTTATATCACTCTTTTGTTGTATCTGAAGTTCAGAATCTCAGGCTTCTGTTTATTTTATTCAATGTGAAATCCTCAGCACTTAAAAATTACTCTTGGGGGTTGCGCCTGGGTGGCTTAGTCGGTTAAGCACCCAACTTTGGCTCACGTCATGATCTCGCAGTTCGTGAGTTGGAGCCCCGCATTGGGCTCTGTTGCTGACAGCTTGGAGTCTGGAGCCTGCCTCAGATTCTGTCTCTCTCTCTTTCTCTGTTCCTCACCTCCCCCCCTCCGCTCTCTCTCTCTCAAAAATAAATAAACATTAAAAAAAATTTTTTTAAATTACTCTTAGGCACTGAGAGGCACAGCTCTCAGTATACAATAACTCAATATTCATCCATTAAATAGATAAACAGCAGATATGGCTTATATCTGACTCTTGTCATTTGCTAGCGATGTGATTTCGCAAAAACTGTTTAACTTTCCTGAATCTTGATTTTATCATCAGGCAAATGGGCGTATCTTTGCCCCACTCATGAGGTCATTGTGAGGGTCTGATGAGGGGTATGTAGAAAGCATGTAGCAGAGTGCCTGGTTCTGATTCTCCTTTCTTCCGCCCTCGAAACCTTTCTAGTAATTTTGAAGCGATCATATTAGATGCCACATCTAGTGTGTTGTTACTGGTTTTGTCATTTTGACACGTGAGTTTGAGTCCACCAAATTACTTTTAAAATGGGGACTTCTCTGCTTCAGAAAAGTTCATGTGAACCTCTTACCTCTTATCTAGATTTATTTTAACTCCCCCTTCCCACAGGTTAAACTGCCTAGATAATCCTTATTTGTAACAGTATCTTGATTGTATAGGATCTGCCTTACAAAATCCTTTGTATTCAAGGCCGTTGAGGGGGAATTGGGGGATAAGGCAGGGAACCATCACTTATCAGGACCTTCCTCTGGACTGAGTCTGGTGATTCAAGATCGTTCTTTCTGTTAAACCCGTGAAGTAGGAATGACACCCATTTTAGGAAACTCAGGAAACAGAATGTCAAGTAGGTCAAGTACCCAGGCAGCATCCCCTAAGACTAGAATATAAAATCTATAAATGCGTAATGTAAAAATAAAAATACAGACAAATAAACAAACTAGAAGCCCTTGGACAGGCAACAACAGTTATCTATCACAGCCTGTATTCCTCACATCAATAAAGGCAGAAATTTTGTGGGTTTTCCCCCACTCACATTCCACTTTTGCATATACCTGCATCTCTCCTCTTTGTTGATGGAACCTTTATTGTGGTCCTACTGTGTGTGTAGCAGAGTGCTATGCTCCTTTCAAAGGTAGCAACGATTCCTTCCACTTGATTCCTTCCACGTGATGCAGAGCCCTTACTTGACAGCTCTTGCCTCAGACACTATATGCAAAACATTTTTAAAAGATGATAAAAAAAAAAAAGTGCCCCCTCCTTCATCCTCCCTTTTGTTTCTCTTTAGTCTTGTGGATGGAATCACTCCACCTAGCACTCACCCCTTTAAGAGCCAGCAGAGTTGGTTGGGGCTGGGCACCCAAGGTCAAAGATCTGGATCCCACAGCCGGAGGAGGGGCGGCGGCTTCTCTGTGCAGAAGCTATACCCCCTTTCCCTTCCCCGTCCTCCCTTCACCTTGGTGCTACTTGGTCTGAGGCTGCTTTTCCTACTGTTTGCTTTGAACATATAGTTGCCATTTATAACCTTCCTTTTACAGTTCACACTCCCTTTTCCGTAGACTAACTCTTTCCACGTGCACCAGCAGCCTGCGAAGTAATTATTATGAACCTCATCTTGTAGGGGAACGTGGAGCCTCAGAAGGGTTCACCTCAAGATCTGTGGTCCCCAAGTGGATGGTCAAGACTTGGACTTGGGAGCATCGCTCTTTTGAACCTACTCTGGCCCTCTGAACATAACTATCTCACAAGTAACCTAGAGCAGACATCACAAACTCCTCTAAACAGCAGGTCTGGCCCTAGAAAGCACATGAGTTTCCAACCCTGAGCCCTTTGTCCCTTTCTCTCTGATAGGACTGTAAGTGTCAAGCTACAGAAAAATTGAAGGTAATATAGAGGTTTTCATGAGCAATTGTCCCCACTACATTGCCAGCTGTTGGGCTCTTGGTCTTGAGAATAGCTTCCTATTTTTGTCCTGGGCTTTATTCAGCTCTTCTCTGTCCCTTTCTTGCCAGAGGAAGGATGAGAAAACTGTTATACAAACAGACTGGATGTTAAGTAATGCAAGGAAGGTAGTTACCATCACCATCCATCCTGTCTCCAAGGAGAGGATAGAGGAGAAGTGCTGGGGGGAAGACAAGACACTGTATTGAAGACGAACTGCTCAGCATTAAGAGCTGTTGCGTACTCAAAGAATATCAAGGCCAATTCTACTCTCTTTCCCCTGGTAACCTTTGGGGAAAGAGAGAGTTCAACTGTTGAGATAACTCTTCATGCTTTAGCTATGCCCCCCGCCCCCAGCACTAAATAATTAGATCTAGTGAATTTTCCAATGGAATTTTTTCCCCCAGCATTGAGGGGAGCAAGAGGTGGGGTCACAGTGAAAAATCTGAACAGAAGTTGAAAGGAGAGTTATTTAAAGAACTGACACTGGAGACGTTTCCACGTCACTATCCATTCTGGCATTCGGAGACAGGTTGGCCTTTTGATATGACCTCTCTGCCACCCAGCTCTAGCATATCCCAGTGCCTCTGAGACTCTGGATTTGAAAACGATATACTTGATCGAACCCATCCTCGTTGTACCTTTCAACTTGGCTACCAATGCACTGTTTGAACAATGAGGAAGAATAACAATTGCAGTGGAACCCATCGAGGAGATGTGAGTTGGAGGAACAGAGTGTAATGAATAACCCAGCCTTTGTCGTTACAACTCCAGGGAGCACTGTGTGTGTTGGCTCTTGCTTATCCCGGAAATAATGATTTTTCTTTAGTGGTCTTATTTGAGAAAGCATTTTGAGTTGGGCTGATTGGCCTCAGCGTTGTCTCTTGAAGCAGGATAGCTTATGGAGCCTCGGGGTCAGATGACTGGCAGATTCTGCGTAGAGCTCCCGTGCGTAACACAGAAGAGCCACCAGAAAGTCCTTCCTGTTTCTCCGTGAGCCATCGCGCTCAGCGGGCGATCAGCCAGGCCTATGCCTGTGACGTTGTTGAAGCTACTGCCTGACTGGCTAGTGACTCTAGAGGCTGCAGAAATGAGACCAGTGGCACCTATTAGACTAGCCGACTTCTTCAGTTCAGCTCTTGATTTTTGTATTCAGTCCTCAATTAGTGAAAGCGTGTCCCTGGAGAAGGTATAAATTAGCCTCACCGATGAACGCGGCACAGAGGCGTGGGAACAAAAGAAAGCAGACTGCAAGCATGTTAGCATCAGAGTGAACAAGGACCAGACGTACTCCCCTCGTACTTCCTTATAAGGTTATGGTTGACCTTGGGAATGACTACGAAGTTCAGTTCAGTGTAACTCAACAGACATTTATTGAGGCCTGTTATCTGCTGGGATCCAAGCTGGGATCTGGCAGTAATAGTATGAGAACAGATAATAAAAATGATTAATATTTATTTAACAGTTTCTGCTAGCTAGACAAAGCTAAGAATATTAAGTGTACTATCTCACTTAATCCTTACAACAACCCTGTAAGGTACATGCTATTAATAACTGAGGAGACTGGGGCTCAGAATGAATAAGCGTTTGCGCACGTGCATATGCCACAAAAAAGGGGAGACTAGGATTCCAACTTGGGTACGATTTCTCAACGTGGCATACACTGGCTGTGGCAGACTGTTAACTGTTCACCAAAATCCATTCTACATCTTCCTGAGCGTTTTTTGCAAATGGGGTCTAGTTATATGTGCCTTCTCACTGGTCAATTATAAATAGAAACAATGTGTACTTAGACCAAGGCTTTAAAGAAGAGGTATGCTTGGGCCACCTGGGTGGCTCAGTTAGTTAAGTGTCCGACTTTGGCTCAGGTCATGAGCTCATGAGTTCAAGCCCCGCATCGGGCTCTGTGCTGATGGCTCGGAGCCTGGAGCCTGCTTCAGATTCTGTGTCTTCCTCTCTCTCTGCCCCTCCCTGACTCAAACTCTGTCTCTCTCTCTCTCTCTCTCTCTGTCTCTCAGAAATAAATAAATATTTTAAAAAATTTAAAAAAAGAAGACGTATGCTTCCTCCAAGACTTCTTTCTCATTCCATTGTCTGAATGACGATAAAAAGCAGTGCTATGGAAAAGTAGACTTTTTTTCCATCACAAGATGGAAAAAGCCAAGGTCTCCAATTCACTGCACAGAGGAAAAGCACTTGCCAACCAGGAACATCCACATTAGCTCAAAAAAGAATTTTACCTTAATTATTACACTACCTAATACAAATATAAATAAGTCATAGTTTTTATCTTTGAGTCAAGATGAACAATCAGATTTTAAAGAGCACATTTTTGGGTTGAATATTTTTGACCTCCAACACATATTTTTTTCTCAGAATGCTTTCTCCTACCAAAGCTCTCAACACTGAGGGAAAGACTGATTTTATAAAAGACATATTTGAGGAAATAAGAATGTTGATCTTGGATAACAGAAAAAGAGCTAGGGCAGGATGGTCATTAATTTCAAATGAAGGGTTACCCAAACTATAAGTTTCATGAGCGTTAGTTTCTGTGTCCTTAAGAAGCAAAATTGGGACTAACAGAAGATTTAGAGAATAAAGATATAGTTCATTATAAAAAAGCCTGCTCTATTTGGTCAAAGTGCACAAAGATGAAAAGGATATCTTCGAGGAAATAATGAGTTCCTTCTCACTGGGTTTCTTTAAGAGGTAATGAATGAGGTTGGACAGCCATTTAGTACAAATATTGTAGAGAAAATGCAGGCAGTAAATGGGAAGTTCCAGATTAGTGTATCCTCTAATCAAAAGACCCTATAATTCTAGGAGCATTTGCTTTTGTGAGTCTTTGAATCAAATTCTATGATTCCATCTTCCTAAATCTCCAGGTTTCCTCCTGATGGAATAGCTCAATGTGTGTATCTCCTGGAGAAAGAGATGAGTATTGTGGGTAGATTTCTCCATTTGAGGACTGCTTTTGTTTGAACACTGGCTCTGTTTCTTTCTAGACGTGTGCCTTGAACCAGTTATTCAACCTTTCTGCACCTCAGTGTCCTCACCTGTAAATGCAGACCACCATCATCATCATTAATTCCTACCGAATGGGGTTTTAGGAAAGATTAAATGAGCACTTAGAACACATCATCAATGCTCAGTAAATGTGAACTGTAATTATTCCTGGGGAGTGACATTTTTTAACGAGATGTTTCCTTATCCCACCGCCAATATTTACCAGTGCATTGCCCTGTTCTTCCAGAATTCCCCAATCTCTGAAACAAAACAGTGAAAATGGATGTGTTCCTCTGCCTGAAAACGTTTCCTCGTTCTAATGTGTGGGCATATGCCATCAAATCAAAGGCCCTAGAGAATGACTGATACAATTTCAGCTATGGTGGCAATAAGTTATGAGAAAACAAAATTTTTGGCGAGGGATCTTTTGGGAATTAATTTGAAAATCCATTATCTGAGAGATTAGGGCAATTAGGAATTATGTGTCAATTTCTCTGAACCTCAAACGTCTCATCTATAAAATGGGTCCTCTGGATACCATCATTTCTTATAGCTCTTCCCTCTCTCCTAAAGCTGAGGTGCGGCCTTGTTTTTAATACCATTACAGAAATTCTGCCAAGTATGAGGACTAAGGAAATCATTGGGGATGGTGACCCATTTTGCTGACCCAGATAGACGGCCTGTTTACGTGTAATTGAAATGAAAACCTAGGAAAAACCATGATTGATCAAAAAGGAGAAACTTTGTCAGAATAAGAGCAGAGCTAAAGAAGTTCTTTTTGAAACATCTAGTTCATTTTTTAAGAGGTGTTTACGAATCTCTTGCAAGATGTTTTCCTGACCTAAATAGCCCATCTTCCAAGATTTTGAAGCAACATCTGCTTTGTTTGCTTTATTTAGGATTTATTCCATTCAACACCTGAACCTGTGTTTTCATGAAGTTTTATTTCCTAGCAGATATTACAGTTATTCATTACATTTTCTTATATATTCTAGGTTGCTCTTTCCCCCTCCCATTCTTATTTTGTCCCTCTCTCCGCCTTTCTCTGAGTCATAAGTTGGTTCTCCAGATTCCAGAACTAGAACATTCAAGGCACTGTATCCAAAATAGCCTGGAGTCAGAGGGTGAGAATGACAAGAGATAAATTTAGGCATTAACCCCAAAGGTTATGGAATGGGAATGGAAGGGAATGGAATAAAAGCTGATCATGAGGGAGAGAGAAAGAATTGCAAATAAGTACAGTAAATAGAAGGTTCTAGTAATTACCATAACAGGCATAGGGTTTTTGGCATTCATTTTATCGGCCTCTAGCTGCTTGAGTTATGAGTGGGTCGGTGTTGGTAAAAGGTTGAATTTTATGAATAATGCATTATTCATTTACTCATTCGTTCAACAATTATTCATTGAGCAATTACTAGGTCTCAGGGATATGACGATGAACAGAGATATGACCATGACATTCCTGCCATCATGGAGATGTATTCCTATGGAGATCAGGTCTCTGAAGACAGTAGAGGTGAAGGTGTTAGGGACTGATTGGGTGTGTGGTTGGGGGAGTTCTATGTGGAGAGGAGGATCAGAAATGGAGACAGTTGAGCTAAGCCTAAGACGAGAAGGAACCAGATGCACAAAGAGTGGGAGGAAAAGCACTCTAGTCACAGGGAAGGGCAAGGACAGGTCTTTGAGGCAGAAATGAAGATAGGCCATCATCCAAGGAAAGCCAGCAACGGGTGAGCAAGGAGGAGTCGGCACCAATAGAAATCAGACAGGCCGATTGGGGCAGTTCACTCAGGACCTGGCAGAGCGTGGTAAAAATTGTACTAACATGTTCCCTCTCGTTGTTTGTTTGTTTGTTGTTTTTGTTTTTTCTTTTTCTCTTTCTTCATATTATTTGGTGTTGCTCAAAGTTCAACTTTTGTATTTGGCTCTCACTCATTCTTTACTTTCTTTCTCTCTCTGTCCACGTCTCCTTCTTTGGCAGAGATTTGCACTCATCTCTCTCCCTCTCCACTCTCCCTGATCAGTTATTAACCAGTTCTTCTTGAGAACAATACCTAGCATGCACTCCTCTTCCCCTCGGGGATTGGGGATCCCACCTGTAACAGCATCCTCCTGACTCTGCGATGGAGTTTCTTTTTACTCCGCAGCTTGAGGTCTTACCTCTCTTCTGAGTCTCAAGTGAAATGGGTCTCTGTACACTTAGTGAGGCAGTTGGTCAAACATGGCCGTTCCCACTTGTGTTCTGATATCGCACACACGTGTCCCGGGCACTTCAACGTACGTAAATAATTGCTCACAACAGTCCTTTCAGGTAGATATTATTATTCCTATTTTTACAGACGAGGAAAGGCCCAGATGCTTTCCCAACGTGACACAGACAGAAAGTGGCAGAACTGGGGTGTGAATGCAGATGTTCTTTAATTCTTTGATGCTCTCTCAAGCTCATACTTAAATTTTATGTAGCCATTTGACATTTCACTTATTTTTTGCTAGTCTTCCTGCTTTGATGGTAAATCTTGAGAGTGGACACTCTCCAGCTCCCATTTTTCTTTCCTACATCTGTGCTTTCTCCGTGAATCACTGCCTTCCTTCTTGGCACAGGCTTGGTTTTCCTATAACCATGAAATGTTTCCAGCTCACCAAAAAACATCTAGTGCATCTCTCTCTGCACTCTCTCTATGCCTTATCACATTAGTACGATCATTTGTTTCTCTCTCTTCCTCTTCCAGTTAGTCTCTAGCCTGTGCTGTCCATAGTTGCTACTCATCACGGGTGGCTCTTCAGCCCTTCGCATGGCTAAGGAACTGAAGTTTAATTTCACGAAAAGTTCTTGGCTAACTTACCTTTAAAAATTACAGCAGCATAAAGTTGTTTCCCATTAAATATACCTTTATTATTCTGATAGGAAAACATTTCATTCTGAACTACTGAACATGAAGCATCTGAGTTCAGACGTACCCTACATATAAAATATGTATGGATTTCACAGACTCACCAAGAAGAAAAGAAATGCAAGCTATCTCATTAGTAATTCTTTGTATTGATGACTTGGGGAAATGACTATTCTTTCTGGACCTAGTGAATTAAACATAATATATTAATAAAAATAAATTTCACCTGTTTCTCTGACTTTTTACAATGTGTCCACTAGAAAATTTAGAATAACATGTACGATGTGTACGGTATTTCTGTGGAACATTGATGCTATCAGCACTTCAAAGATAGGGTTGGTGTTCTGTTTATCTTTGTAGTTTCAGACTCTGGCATGTGCCGGGTACGCAGTAGGTGCTCAAAATATGGGGTGTGAATGAGTGAGTCAATGAATGAATCACTTTACCTCGTCTTTTAATATTTTGCATGCTGCTTCGCATGTAGGAGGCAGTCAACGAACGTTAGGTTTTCAGTTGGTCTAGTGGTCACGGGTGTAGATAAGAGCATTTTATCCAAAAGAAAGCACAGCTTTTGTCCCTTTCCTCTGGTCGCCATTTGTGACTTTTGGGTCTTTTTTGAAGGGAACATAAACTCAGAAAAAAAGAAAAGAAAAGCAAAAACCACGAATTGCTAGAGTAAGGATGATTAGAGTTTTCTTTGCCCTTATTACTAAAGTACAAGATGAGGTTTTAAGGAAATTATCATCTGCCTTCTTTATCTGATTCCAACATGCACATTTCTTCCACTTTTTATGTATCCGACAATTAAGCTGTCTCCTATAAGTAAGGAATATATTGACTGCCACAACACAGGTCATTTCCTAATTTTTTTTTATCCACAAATAGCTTTTGTTAAATCAAAGTGGTTTCTTACTATCCATGGCATCTTAGAACATGGAGATACGAGTAAGGTCAATGGAGTTTCAAGGCTAATACATTTGCATAAACATAATGGAATATTTGTGACATGTTCTTTCGGGATTTGTTCGTGATGAACAGGTATATATAAAACCAGATTAGGGGCGCCTGGGTGGCGCAGTCGGTTGAGCGGCCGACTTCAGCCAGGTCACGGTCTCGCGGTCTGTGAGTTCGAGCCCCGTGTCGGGCTCTGGGCTGATGGCTCAGAGCCTGGAGCCTGTTTCCGATTCTGTGTCTCCCTCTCTCTCTGCCCTTCCCCCGTTCATGCTCTGTCTCTCTCTGTCCCAAAAATAAATAAACGTTGAAAAAAAAAATTAAAAAAATAAAACCAGATTAATGGGATCCAAAACAGGTCCAAAAAGTAGAATGAAAGCTTAAGGAAACCCGGACCGGTTTAACTGGGGGAGGCTTCTAAGAAGTGATGCAGTTGTTGAGACACCCTTTTGGTGTATTTCCAGTAGATAAAATCCAAACTGGGGCAAGCCCTTTCCTGATCTGATTTTGACCTCCTGCTGTATCTTTATCTCCCACCCTATTCCCTGTCTCAGACTCTGTATTTAGACATGTATGATTACTCATACTCCTCAAATGCATGTGATGACTTCAACTGTTGTGTCTTTGATCATTTGTTCCCTTACCCAAAGGGCTTCTCTTTTGGTTGGGCAGTTACAAAGGCTTTACTTCCTTTGTGGAGACTTCTCTGAGCTCTCAGGTCTGGCCCATCTTGAACATAATTCTATTGCAGGGAGTCCATAAGTCATTCTTTTCCACATCTGTCTGGCCCAAAATGTTTTGGTTTCTTAAAGATAGGAACATTGCCTTATTCAATTTGATTTCTCTGAGGAAGTTGTTCCCAAGACTGGCTTCACAGTAGAATCACCTAAAGAGCTTAACATAACAAACAAACAAACAAAAACTATGCCTGAGACCCACTTGAAACCAGGTATTAAATCAGAATCTCTGGAGGTAGGACCAAGGAATGAGTGCCTTTTAAGTTATCTGTTGATTCCAATATGTACTTGGCTTGAAAAACATGAATCTGTAGCACAGCACAGGACAGGACTTCATGCATGTTCACGGATTTGCATTAAATTGAAGATTAAAGGGAACTGTAGTAAGTTGTAGCGGGGATTCAGAGGAAGGCATGGAATCTCACCATTACAATGAAAATATTTCTTGTATGTACTAAGATGAAGACTAAAATAGTCTGATGTAAGAACTGCAGATATTCTGCTCTACATTGTAAGAACTGAGATCATCTACTCTTGGCAACTTTCAAATATGCAATACAGTATTATTAACTATAGTCACCATGCTGTCCATTCCATGTCCATGACTTACTTATTTTATAACTGGAAGCTGGTACCTTTGAACCCTCTTCACCCATTTCACCCACCTTCTACCACCTACCACTAGCAACCACCAAAATAACTACAATTACGTATGGTGACAAGTGTGAACTAGACTTCCTGTGGTGATCATTTCATAATATATACAGCTATTGAACCCTCGTGTTTTTACACCTGAGCTAATGGAACGCCACGTGTCAATTATAACTCAATTTCAAAAAAAGAACTGAGATCATAGCACTGAGGACATTTTGTTCATCTGTGAAATAAAGGGAATGTACCATTTGGTCTTAGCACCTTTTTCAAGTCTAAGCAAATAATAATCCCAGAATCATAAAACGGAGATGGAAAGTCTCTTACTGACCCTCCCCACCAGGTATCTTAGTTTACAAATGACTAAATAATTTTATGTATACAATGCCTTATGATTTCCAAAGCACCTTCATAAACATTATGTCAGAAAACTCCATGAGGTAAAATTGAATATCCCCATTTAGCAGAACAGAAAATTGAAGCTTGCACGTGTTATGTGATGAACCTAAGATCACGCACATAATTGTCTCCTGTCTTCCATTTCATTTGTATGTCCCAGGAGAAGAGGAAGAGAAAGCTCAGGAAGCTTTTAAGAGCTTTTGGTAACAAATATGAGGGCCTTCATTTTTCATTTTTACTGTGCACAGAATCAGACAAGTGGGTGTGATTTATTATCAGCACGTTGATGTGTTTGTAACTTCCATTCTCCTGTTCTGTATAGAATTCTCTTCCCTCATCCATATCCCTACCTCATTCACATCACCACGGTCTAGTCATGGCTCTCTTATTTCCTTATTTCCCACCTCTTATCAAGACTCTCGTATCAGTACCTACACATGGAGAGTACTTTGCAGGTAACACATGGGCTTATTTCCCCATGTTGGTCCTTGGGGAGCCATGCAACAACTTTTGTGGTGGGCATTATCATTCTTACCACAATTTTACACATTAGAAATATACAGCCAAAAAGCGAATTGATTGAAACATAGTCAAACAACTTGGTTCTTGCAAATCTAGGGCTCTATTTGTATCTCTGGGCAGAGGTTTGGAATCTCATCTTCTGTCCATCATTCTATACTGCCTCGTGGGAGTGATCTGCATTACCTGACGAAGTACATACCTGGCAGAAAGGAGATTTTTGACCAACTATAAGAAGTAGAGCCACAGCATAGGTCTCAAAGGATTTGTAAGGCAAGAAGGGGCATTTTGATATGCAGGTAACCAAAATTATTGTTTGGCCTATATGATAGATTATTTTGACATTTACAAATATTCATTTCCCTCCCCTTGTGGAAGGAAGGTACTTCCCACTCCATGAATACTTAGCTTGGTTGTTTGATTTGCTTTGGCCATTAGAATGTAAATGGATGCCACGTCCAAGTTTTTAAATATGACTGTGCAGCTGTGTATGAATTTATGCCTTCAGTTGCTAGGATGGCCTGCAGCAGATATGGGCTGTTGCTTCAATCATGACCCCAACATGAGAAGACATATGAAGCATAAGCAAACAGAGTTGACATGTAACTGACATGTAATCGGATGGAAAAAAAAAGTTATGTTGTTATAAGCCACTGAGATTTGGGGATTGTTGTTAAGCAGCAAAACTGACTTATACAGTCAACTTCTCATAGACCAAGCAGATCTTCAAACTATATTATGTGAAACGTAAGATACTTTTAAATAACAAAGTGGTATATGACTTTAGGGAAGACATGTAACCATTCACCACTCCCACTGGAAATGCTAACCTATTCAGTTATGGGCAAGAGCTAGGAATAAAAGTAGAAATTGGATGTATCTTCTAGTCATTAACAATGTTAATTAAGACTCCTCAGCTGCAAAGTAAGCATTGTGAAATACAAAGACTTCATTGGAATGATAAATTTTAAAACATTACCATTATGACCAGAGCAGTTTGAGGCCAAACTTAGTAGAAGATTAAAATTTCCTTTTAAATCATTCTAAAATTTAAAACTGTATCATTAGCACAGTATTATCCATATGCTTTTCTCAACTGTTTAATTACAGAGGAGGCAGTTAAGCAGATCAAGAGACTCTATTAACAGACAAACCCAAAAGCAAATATGATGAAATGTAATTACAGGGAGTAAATGATCTGGAATTTCCCAGATCCTCCCGGAACTCGAGGAAAGTTCTAAACATGACTTATGCCACAGCCAAGTGAACTGGTACTTAGCATTCCCCATAGTGGATGGAGATAGCACATTTGGATAAAATAACTATTTCTTGAATAATCTACTCGCAAGTCAAAAAGTCAGGATTTATCCAATTGAAAATTATATTTTTGAATACTTCCTTTTGATATGAATACGAACTCCTAAGATAGTATTAATTAAGGCGTTCTCTGTCTAAGAAGAAGGTATTTTTTAAAAAGTTAGAAGCCACATATGCTTTTGTCCTATGGTCAAAATACATCATGGTTTTTCTTGTTTTGTTTTTAACAAAGTAATGAAGTAGATACACAACAAGGTGGGAAGGGGTCACAAGATTAGGAAAAAACTTTGGGCTTCAAGAGAAGCATCTCATTTCAGAATCTTCCTTCGACAGGCCTTCTAACATATAACTAGGTGGAATATATCACTGCTCTGATTCATTTGCCCAAGTTGCTGTGCTCCTTTACGGATTGAGCAAATGTATTTATGTATATTGCTAGGTTTCCCAGACTCTACAGATCTAAAACGATGAAAAGAGGGGCGCCTGGGTGGCTCAGTTGGTTGAGCATCCAACTGTCAATTTCAGCTCAGTTCATGGTCTCACAGTTTGTGAGATCTAGCCTCGCGTGGGGCTATGTGCTGACAGCTAGGAACCTGCTTGGGATTCTGTGTCTCCCTCTCTCTCTGCACCCCCCCCTTCAAAATAAATAAATATTTTTAAATTAAAAAAATAAAAAATAAAATAACGAAAAGAGGAATAAATAGATTACTAGTTGGATAAATGACTAATAAATTGGTGTGTATCATTTGTGTTCATTGTGTGGGTTTTTTTTTAAATATAATTTATTGTCAGATTGGCTTCCATACAACACCTGGTGTTCATCTCGACAAGTGCCTTCCTCAATGCCCATCACCCACTTTCCCCTCTCCCCCACCCCCCATCAACCCTCAGTTTGTATTTAACAGTCTCTTATGGTTTGTCTCCCTCCCTCTCTGTTTGTAACTTTTTTTCCCCCTTCCCTCCCCCTGGGGTCTTCTGTTAAGTTTCTCAAGATCCACATATGAGTGAAAACATATGATATCTGTCTTTCTCTGCCTGACTTATTTCACTTAGCATAATATTCTCCAGTTCCATCCATGTTGCTACAAATGGCCAGATTTCATTCTTTCTCATTGCCAAGTAGTATTCCATTGAATGTGTATAAACCACATCTTCTTTATCCATTCATCAGTTGATGTACGTTTAGGCTCTTTCCATAGTTTGGTTATTGTTGAAAGTGCTGCTATAAACACTGGGGTACATGTGCCCCTATGCATCAGCACGTACACTCCTATATCCCTTGGGTCAATTCGTTGCAGGGCTATTGCTGGGTCATAAGGGTAGTTCTATTTTTAATTTTTTGAGGAACCTCCACGCTGGTTTCCAGAGCGGCTGCACCAGTTTGCATTCCCACCAACAGTGCAAGAGGGTCCCCGTTTTGCCACATCCTCTCCAGCATCTATAGTCTCCCGATGTGTTCATTTTAGCCACTTTGACTGGCGTGAGGTGGTATCTCAGTGTGGCTTTCATTTGTATTTCCCTGATGATGAGTGACGTTGAGCATCATTTCATGTGCCTGTTGGCCATCTGGGTTAACGGCACTAATGTCAATGAGATAATCTATGCCTCAATTGAATAAATTGTTTTCTGAAAAGTTGAGCTTCAATTGTTTCCACACGTTAATTTTAAGCGTAAAAATGTAAGGTCACAATATAAATGATCATAGGGTATTAAAATTGGAAAAACCACAAGTTTTCCTAATTCAGTTCCTTAAGAATCCTTTGCAATTTGTCATTGAAAAAACAGCTCTTTGTTCCTTATTTAAGTAATATGTTTATTCCCTTTAAAAGCAGCCCTTTCATTGTAGGACATCAGCAAGTTTTCTCTCACGTTGAGCCAACTCTGTGTCTTTTTAACCTCCACCCAATCGTGTGGTTCCCTATTCAAAAGTTACACGGTTTTTTTCTCCATATTTTGTACAATGGACACGATTATGGTTCTCCTTTATTCTTTGCTCCAAGATAAACTACTCTATTTCCTTTGATAATTCCCCAAATCTTATTTCTCATAAGAATAAGTTTTTAAAGAAAATATTTTTGTAAAATCAATAATCACCTTGTAACATGCTTTGTAAGTTAACTTTGGTAATCCTAAGCTTCTCTATAAAGCAAAATAATAAAAGTTTGCAGTTGGTGCAAAAGATCTTCTTCATGCTAATATATGGAATTTGCAAATCTTTAAGAGGCTAGCTATATCCTATTCTTAAATTGTCCTTTTGTTTTTAAGCTCACATATTTATTTTGAGAGAGAGATAAAAAGCACAAGCAGGTGGGGGCCAGAGAGAGACAAGAGAGACAGAATCCCAAGCTGACTCCACACCATCAGCACAGAGCCCAATGCAGGGCTCGAACTCATGAACCGTGAGAGCACGACCTGAGCCGAGATCAAGAGTCAGACGCTTATCTGACTGAGCCACCCGGGTGCCCCTTAATGCCCCTTAGTTTTTCATTATAGATGATGTCATTTTTCGTGGAATTATGCACTTTTAGGGCACTTTTTATATACCTTTATCACAGTCGAGGGCAGCAAGCAGAAACCAACACAGGTGTTTTTAAAGGGAAAGAGATTTAAAACGGAGATCGTTGCCTCTAAATGTTCTGGAAAAACCTGAGGAACATGCTGAGTGGTGAAGCAGCTATCTGTTGTGATATTCTCCTAAACTGAAGAAGGAGGAGCGTTAGTAGTCCTCGGCAACCGAGTTCAAGAACAAACAGCCACACTCTGAGCGTTCAGGGACCAGAAACCAGGGTCAGGAAGCAGCTACTGGTACTTCCTCATGGACCCTGGAGCTTAGAGTCCTTCCCATTCGTGCCACCACCCCTCCTTCTCGAAACACTAAAGCTGGAAAATGGACACCAATTCCTCCACAACTTTACTTACCAGAGAGAAACTTTCCAGGGGAAGATGGCCTCTGCCGTGATTTTGCCTTCTCAAACTCGAACGACTGCCATAAGTGGTACTAAATTTACCTCCAGATCCCGAGCTCCAAGAACCTCTGGAAAAAGATGGTCTATAGCCTTCTATGCTCAGCAGTACAGGTGACACGTAAGAGATGGTGGGAATGGACGCTAAGCCACATCCTGAGTAGTATCTAAGCATGCAGTCTTGCTGAAAAAAAAAAAAACAATAAAACCAAAAACAAATAAAACAATAAAAATAAAACAACAAAAAACATAAACAACAAAAAAACCAAAAAACAACAAAAAAAATAAAACAATAAAACCAAAAAACAAAAAAAAACATCAACTGAATACCAAATATGTTTGAGGAATTGTGTTAGCCGCTTGGCACATGCAAGTTCATTCGGTCTCCAAAATCCTGTTGTTAGGTATTATCTTCATTTTGTAGAACAGAAAACAGGCTCAAAGAGGCTAAGTAATTTGTTCAGGTCTATGCAGCTGCTAAATGCTAATCTGTATTTACATTTGCTCTTCTGTCTTCAAGTTCAAGAATATTTGTCCTCTGCCACGCTTTTTCTTTTGAGACAGAACTTACTGGCAATGCTGTAAAACATCCCTTTCCAGCCCTGGGTAGTTTTGACTGTTATAAAAGTTCTTCATCATTACTGAGCCTAAATCTCATTTGTCTACACTCTACTTCTTGGGATCAGAGTCAGTGATTCCAGTGTACCTTTTACAGAGCAGCACTGTGTGTGGGTGTGTGCTTTATCAATTTTATTGTTTCTTTTTCTTTCCTTTTTTGGATGTTCTTCCAGCCTACTTTGAGCTAGGATCACAATTAATGCTATAAATAAATGAGCCCCCACCAAAGTTTCTAGCTCAAGTCCATGTTTATGAGCCAACATTTTATTATGAAGTGTGGTTGCTCTTAAGTTACCCAAGCCAGGCAAGGCAAATGTATGAGGGAATTTGGGGAGACAATGGGTATAAAACAAACCATTGATTTCTTTTGTAAGTTCTTCAGAGAAGATATATTGTATCTATTAGGGGTTATAGCCCATCGCACTGTAAGCTTCTCCAGGAGAGGGGAAAAAAAACCAACAACAAAAACCAGTGATCTGTTCCCTGGAGAGAAATATAACCACCAGTGACTGGTGGAATGAGCCACGTGGATTGCAAGCTTTTTCTCTCTGCAATTACAGTGCAACACATGCTCTAAGCTAATAAGCAGACAAATGACTGCTGCAATCTGCTTCAGCAGCCCACATTTCAGAGGGACTATTTAAAGCTCTGGGTCTTTTCTAAGCAAATTCTTTTGAACTTGAGTCCCAAGCATGAAGCTATTAACAGTCTACCCAGATAAATAAGATCCTGATGTGATGGCAATGCCATCCCCATGATATATTTATCTTTCAATTTGCCTAGGCCGTAGCGATAAACCTATAGAGCAATCACATTATTGCTTATATGCAATAGGCCGGCATAAGTTCTTTACATGCTTGTCGCCAACAAAAAGTTACCATGTCATTCTTTTGCGCTGGGAAGCGTTATTCTTCCTATACAGGAGGGAAAGAAACAATAGAAGTGAAAAGAGCTTGTGAGTTTGTAGAAGAAAAGTTTCTGGAACGAATCTGTGCTTTAGGTTTATAATCCGCTTAGATGGTGCTCTCGGGACCATTGCAGACATAATAAGTGTATTATATATCTCAGCGAAATTAAAAATACAATTAGCTAAAATCTGTGCTCCCTTCTACTGAAAGGGCCACGCTTGCATAGAGAAGCAAACGTTCAATGGAGTCCATGATTTTCCTCAAAGGGAGATGTGGGTGTCACAAACTAGATTTGCGTGGGTTCAAATTTCACTGAGGATTTGCATGATCCCAGAATCCTGGAGATTCTTCTTGGGCTAAAAGAAAATTAATGTTAGGGATGAGAGAGAGAGAATGGGCTTGTGAGTACGTGCACTTGTGCGTGCACTTGCATGGAAAACAGAAGAGGGTCTGCAGAATGAATCTTCAGCAGAAAGTGGAGCTGGTAAGTAACACCTTGAGGGAAGGCAGCTCAAGGGACCCTAAACGTGATCCAATCTGCCTCTGTGAAAGAATGAATCTGGATCATGGGAAAGTCAAGGAAAGGACTGCCATATCCCATAAGCCAGGGAATGTCCGCACCCTGTCTCTGGTGCTTAACCTCTGAGAAGAACACTTGACATTGGCCAGATTCACCCCTGGGTCCTTGGATGATGCCTAGATAAGCTCTTCCCATTGCTCTAGCAACTAGAGCCCCGCTCTTGAGGTATGGGAGGAGAGGCATGACAGATAATGCTGTGTTGGATACCATATTAAATGAGAGTTTTCAAATACCATTTGAAACCCACTTTTGCTCTGGAAAACATGCCTCTTATGTGTATGTTTTGTTAATGATTTGGGATGTGCAGCTGCAATTGAGGTAAGGGAGAAGCTTCTGGGGGAAGAAGAGAGGGGGTTAATCATTTAGGGATTCTCAGAAGTGAGCTACATAAACATACTCTGACCAACTTAAGTAAAATGGGAGATTTGTTGAAGTGATGGGGTAACCTTCTGAATGAGAAGAAAAACTATAGAATCAAAAGGGAAAAGCACCAGGATAGGTCGAGGGATCTAGTGAGAAGGACTTTCAGGGTGCCATGATGGGATGGATCTGCAGTGAGAGTTCAGTGTTTGTACCACTCCATTTGGGGAGAGAGCATTTAACTGGCATAGGTTGGGCCCTGACCCACCATTTTTCAGGAAGAAGTCAGGGTAATTTAATTGAAAGTTTCTCCATGATACTATGGCATAGGAGGACCCTCTAAGCTATGTATGGTATATTTAGCAAGCACAAAAGGAGAAATGTGGCTGGGCTAGGACAGACAACACATCATGACCATTAAAAGGATGCAGGAGATTGCTTTTAGTAAAAATAATGGTGAGAGAGAATAAAAACAAAACCATAAAAACAAAAGGACGAGACAAAGCATAAAAAGAGAAACCCAAGAAGGAAAAGAGGAATAATGGAAAAGAGATGAGAGGAGAGAACAGAAAATAGGAGAAGCTGTTGAAAAGAAAAACATTTGCCCTAATCCTTAATCAATGCTTGGCATCCGTATTATTAATTTCTTTTGACTGAAGAAACTGAGGCTTGGAGAGTAGGGGTAATGTGCTAATGGGCACACAGAGGGGTTGATTCAAAACCAACAGTCTTTCTACTGCAGAATTTCCCCTGCAATCATCCTTTTGTCCACAAACCCTGAAAGAGATCTTCTCCAGACCCCAAAATGTTTTGATGATCAAACAGAGTTACCCATTTTTCTTTGTTATTGTGTACTAACTGGAAGTCAGGCTACCCTGGTCAAAAACCAACTCAATTCAATTCTGTACTAATGGACAAGTACTATGCTGGTGAATTCCAGAGGCAGGGAAGAACCAGGAGGAACCAAAGGGAATCTGTGCAGTAGAATTATACGACTGGGTTGTTTGGGTGGTAGGCAGCAGAAACTGACCCTTGTTAACTTAGGTCAATTTATAGTCTTGAGAGTATGCACATCAGAGGTGAATTCACATGCATGCCATAGGTTAAGGATATTAAATGGTGGTTTGGAACCACAAACAAAACTGGACACGCTTAACGTACATATGGCAGAACACTAGAAGAGATCGTTAGATATTGGATGGAAAAATCAGAAACCCTAAAGACTTCAACACCCTCTAATAAGTGGGCCAAATATAACAGGGAAGCCTGGAATGGGGCCCCAGTCAAGTTCTGCAATGAGAACTTCCAGTTGAGGATCTTACAGGATCCAAGTTCCACAAGCACCAACAGAGTATTGTTGTGACCAAAAAACCAATGTAAAGTTAACATTCAATTAAGGAAAACGAATGTCCACAATTAAGAAAGAGAGACTCCTGATTTATTCTGTACTGTGTATACACTTGCAAGTGTTCTGTTAATTAGCCACAGTGAAGTTCCCTAGAATGTTTTAAACAGTAACACCCTATCAATATCATAGTGATTCACTTCTTTAAAAAAAATTTTTTTAACATCTATTTATTCTTGAGAGAGAGAGAGAGAGAGAGAGCCATCAGGAGAGGAGCAGAGAGACAAGGAGACACAGAATCTGAAGTAGGCTCCAGGCTCTGAGCTGTCAGCACAGAGCCCGACGTGGGGCTCAAACTCATGAACCATGAGACCATGACCTGAGCCGAAGTCGGATGCTTAACCAACTGAGCCACCCAGGCGCCCCAGCAATTCACTTCTTAAAAGCATGATTTCCAACCAAGTACCTGGAATGGGATGAGTTCTCCGTTAGAAAAAGCAGTATGGAACAACCCACCACGAGTGTAAATCCAGCCCTGAGGAAATCTAACCTGCTGTATTTTTTCAGATGCTGCAGTTGGTCTGTAAGCGCCTAACATGACCGAATCCGGCTCTCACTGTGGAGACTCAACCCATTTCCTGCCAGTGTTGAGGGATAACTCACATTTATTTAAAATGAGAAGGGAACCAGAGAAAGCATGTCACCAAGTCCCATCTTTGTTGAGGACAGAGAAGGGCAGGGAAGAGACATTGCTTCCCGTCCAGTCTTGAAACAGAGGCTAGAATCTGGATGTAGCTTGAAATCTAATGCCGTTTCCATTTCTTGGCTCTTTTAGCAACATCCTCTTTCCTTAATGTACAGCCAGCTCCCTGGTTACTGCTTCCTTTGACTACAGCCCAACATACACATGTGACTAGCTTCATAGATTAACCAAACAGAAGTCAGTACAGTAGATTTCTTGGTTATATGATAGGAATTCCTCTTGTCCTGTTTAGCATGTTAAGGCACTTTCTGTATTTGATCAGACTATACTAAATGCAGATTTTCTGTAAGTGCCCAGGGCTTCAGATAAATCCGATTATATCTGCTGGAATATAGGTAGTTCATCTAATGAAAAACAGACAGGGGAACTAATGGAAATCAGGAAGCCATTCTAAAAGAAATGAATTGGTTTTGTTTCCTTTGGATTTGGATTTCACTGAGTAGAGGTAGTATTGGAAAGCCACCTTGATCTCTGTAAGGCTGCTTCCTGCTGAAAGGCAATAACCAGTCCCCACCACTCAGGCCACCCTCCCCCATTCACCTGCTAGGATCCATCTCAATATTCAGCACTCCTCTGAAGTGTTACTATTCTAGGGAAATCTCACAATCTTGTTTGAGCAGGGTAGGACATCATTTCAGACTCTCCCATTTTCATCCAAAGCATTTATCATACTTTGGTTTTTATACTATAGCCCTATTTGGTAATTAATGTTTTATATCTACTTTCCTGAGTTTATAGAATGAGGGAGAGAAAGGACTATGTTTCTCTGTCTTTCTTGCAAGCTACTGTTCTCCATCACCTAGCCCAGTTCCAGGTAGAATACTAATTATCAATAAATCTGTGGACTGACTGAATGAATAATTAAATAAATTAATATGTATGCTTGGATACTTTTTCTTTTAAGCAATAGAAAGTTATTCCTAAAATAGAAAGTCTCACAGCAAATTCACTGCCTTGACTTTTTTTAATTTTAAAGAGGAATTAATTCATTTGGCTTATACCATAAGGAGCTGAGCAAAATCATGTAGATAGATAAAGAGGTAGATAGATAGACCCACTCATGAAATTTTTGGAGAGATGTACATTTTTTTTCTTTTCTTTAAGTTTATTTATTTATTTTTTTGGGGGGGGGAGGGAGGGAAGGAGAAGCAGAGAAGGAGAGAGAGAGAGAGAGAGAGAGAGAGAGAGAGAGAGAATCCCAAGCAGGCTCCATGCTGTCAGCATAGAGCCTGATGTGGGGCTCGATTCCAGGAACCGTGAGATCATGACCTAAGCCAAAGTCAGATGCTTAACTGACTGAACCACCCAGGCACCCCTAGAGAGCTGCATATTTTAAAATAATTTTTAATTCTGTGTATTTATCTTTGGAGGTTGCATTTGTAAATGAGGGATATATATTATTAAGAGTTATTTCAGGAAGATTCGTTTATTCAGCCAGTCATTCAACACTTCTTTTGTTCCTAATGGTGTCGCGTCCAATACTGTGTGCCAAGGATACCAAAATGGACATGTTTTCCATCCTTGGGAGCTCACAGTTTGCTCCTGCTATAGATAAATAAATCGATAATGATGAAAACAGTTGATGAAGATACTGTAGATGTATGTCTTGCAGGTAAGGGAAGGCAGGAGAGAAATGTGGATGAGGGGTTTCAATTCAGACCAGAAATGTCAGACATTGTCATGAACAGATGATACTCACAAGGCTCTTGAAATACAAAGAAGAGTTGCTCAGGAAATTGAGCAAGGAAAGGTTTTCTAGGCGTGATGGAAGGCGTGAAGGGCGGGGAAACTCGGGGGACCCTGAGATCTGTTACTTTGTTGGTATGGACTCCTTCCAAGGAAGTGTGTGATGTGGGGAGAGAGGAGAGGGAACCAGATCTGGCAGACATCTGAATGTCAAGATGATGATGACATTTAATGTATATGCTCCTATGGGTCGGGTGCTTGCTCTATTCCATTCGTTTTCCCCAGCATTCAGTAGAGAAGACAACGTCACCCTTTGTAAGCACGTGTGCCTGTGGAGCAAAGCAGTCATGGCAACACGAGCACTAATGACTAGTATCCTTTATTGAGTACCTTCAGTGTCGGTAACATCCAATCTAATTCTCCCAACAGCCACAGCGTGGCTACTAGGTATTCTCTTTTTACCAGAACAGAAACTAAGACTCTGGTAAGTTTATATCAGATTCTTCAGGTCCCACCGTGACCTTGGGGCAGGGCTAGAATTAAATCCTCAGTCTCTAATGATTCCAAAGCTCACGCTCCCTTTGTTGTTCCCCAATGGTGATGAGTCACTGTTACACTAAAGATGGTTCTGATTACTCTCGTCTAAATCTGAGTACATATTTGCTCCATCTAATCATTCCACACAGAGGTTTCTTTCCAGCACAAAAGCGAAGTGCCATTTGAAAACACCCAGAAGTAATTGCTTTGTCGAGAATTAAGCTCCAAGATTACCCTGGTTAAAAAAACAAAACAAAACAAAAACCAAACAACGTTCAGATGTTTCTCTTTCCGAGCTGGGATCAAACAGTATAAGTAATTCATGGAAGGTGTAGGGTCCGACTAACCTAATATCTTGCAAGTTGACCCTCTCTCTTTCTTATGCTGGTTCCCTTTCTCGTGTTAATTGCATTTGGCATCTATAGCAGAGGCCAAGAATAAAACGTATAGTATTTAGAGCTAAGGAAAGACTCGAGGTCTCCTACCAAAGGAAGCTTGCTGACAGGGCAAACAAACCCATTGAACTTTACTTAGGTTGCCTCATTGTCACTTTTGATCTTATTTTCATTTACGACCTTGTGCGCAAGCCTGGCAACCTGATGCAAAATGCAGTGTACTAACATATTTATTCAGTCTTTGTGAGTAAGGACTTACGTCACAGTTGGTAAGTTTGCTAAACTTCAGGCTCCAAAATATTGAACCACTAATTCCTGTTTTGTTTTGTTTTCTTTATTTTTATGTTGTTTAATTTTTTCACCTATTGCTCTAAAACTCTGCATTCCATGGGACTTGGTGGGGGTTAGATCTAGCAAACCTGACCAGGTTTCTCTTGTTTCTTATTCATTAACATATTGCAAACATATCATGTTTGCTCTCCACTCTGGAACTGACAGCTTCATGCGCAAAGATGACACTAAATATGTACTTGTGGCTGTTTCAGAATTGGGAGCACCAAAGTCATATCAACTGGGCACGTATTTGCAGTTGACTTGTGACATGTAGGAGACAATGATGAGGGTAAAAAGCAGAAAAAGACAAGCCACTTTTCTTCGTGGGGTTTTCAGATAGAACTAGCCTTCTGTGAGACAATATTCATTCATCAAAAGCTTACTGTATGATAGGGCACTTGGGTGGCTCAGTTGGTTAAGCATCAGATTCCTGATTTCTGCTCAGGTCATGATCTCCCAGTTCATGAGTTCGAGCCCCACATTGGGCTCTGTGCTTACAGCATGGAGCCTGCTTGGGATTCTCTGTCTCCCTCTCTCTGACCTTCCCCTGCTCTTTCTCAAAAATAAATAAATAAACATTTAAAAAAAAGAGCTTACTTTGTGAAAACGTTATACTAAATTCTTTATATTGAGTTAGAGATTTATTTGAGATTGGCAAGAGGCTAAACCATAATTTTATATCATATTAGGTAGGTGATTTGGGGCAAGTTTCTTAATTAATCTCCCTGGACATCTTTCTTATTTATAATTAATGATTTTAATTGTACATATTTCATGGCTCTTGTAATTCGGCCTCTTATTAAGACTATGATGTATCATTGGCTAAAGGGTCAGAAGGCATGCATCCTGTAAGCCCTCTTCTGCACTAAACAACAATTCTGTGACCTCAACAATTCAAAGAGTGGTCATCCTGACTAAGTCAGAACCCAAATTCTGGAACAACCAGTTAGTGAGTCTGGGTGATTGAGCCCACATTCTGCCTCCCCCAATGTCCCGGCTGGAAGCCGCTGATTTGCCTGTGAGCAGAAAAGTCTCATGAGGATAGGGATATGGAATAATGACTTGAACTATATTTGACTGTGGGGATTCCAATCTTATAAATATGGCTGGTAACCTCAAAATCATGGCTTTAAGGGCCAGGAAGGCAGATCGCAAAAGAAAGGGAGCCCGATAGATGTTTACCAAGTAATCAACAGGACTTCTGTATTGTGGAGGAGAACAGGAGAGGTGTAATACAGGGAACAGTGAAACAGGTAACACTTGAATATGGATTGACCCAGTTAGTCTAGTGGTGTTTGTAAGCAGTTATACAACCAGATGTGATAGTTAATTTTACATGTCAAGTTGGCTGGGCCATGGGGTGCCCAGATCAAATATTATTTCTGAGTACGTCTGTGAGGGTATTTCCAAATGAGATTAGCACTTGAATCGGGAGACTCAGTAAAGCAGACTGCCTATCCCGCTGTGGGAGGACATCATCCAGTCTATGATAGCCTGAATGAAACAAAAGACTAAGAAAAGAGGAATTCAACCCCCCCCTTTTTTTCCTGCCTCCTGTTTGAGCTGGAGCATCTCATCTCTTTTTCTACTCTCAGATGGGGATGTACACCTTTAGCTTTCCTGGTGCTCCCTCCTTTGGACTTAAGAGTCTAATTCTGGCTTCCCTGGGTCTCCAGCCTGCAGATGACAAATTGTTGGAATCCTTAATCGTGTGAGCTGATTTCTCATCATAAACAAATATATGGATTTGTATGTTGGTTCCGTTTCTCCGGAGAACCCTGGCTATTACACAGCGTATGACATTAAATGCAGTAACACTTGGGTAGCACACATATTATAAGCATAGTAGAGGATGGAAACTCGTCTCTCCCACTCTGCAAGATGGCTAAGCGGGCAAAGAGAAACACAGAGGCTAAGACGACATCCATCTGCCCTGGCTTGGGTGAGAACCTCTGCAGACCAGCTGATGGTTTCACCAGCTAAGTAGTCTTCCTCATAGGGCAGAAGATGGCAGAGAGCCTGCACCAAGGATCTGAGCCCCAGAGGCCAGCAGAGAGTAGCAGCCCACACCTCATGCTCTCGTGCTGGAACCACATGCGTCTGGTTGGAAGAAAAGTGCCACCAATGCACCACTGTGGAACACAATCTAATTAATTAACAATAGTAGCATCTGTGATTTATTAAGCATGTGACAGATACCATGTCAGACCCTCCATAAAAAAGCATTGCGGATTCTCACAACTAACAATCGCCAACCCCAGTTTAAAGGTAAAGAAACCAAAACGTAGGGAGAAGATGTAACTCTCTGTTCATCACACGGCTAGGACTCGAATTACTGGCCCAATCAGGTCCCAAGCTCTCACCCTTTCCACTATGATATAGCGGCTGGCAGAAGATGAGAATGGGCAGCTTTGGAAAACACCTCAGGCATCACAGACATTTCCTGGCCACCATAGTTACGCCATGATCCAATTCCATGGTCCAATTCCATGATCCAAGGGAATTCCTGCCACATGCCTACGAGGGAGCAATGCCATTTGACTCCATGAGACCGTTTGATGTTGGAGAGTCTGTTTGCTTTGGCCTGTAACGCTGGAAATGAAACAGTGGTCTGGATAAATAAATGACCGATATTGCTTGTTTGAATAGGAGGGAGGATGTGACTTATAGGCAAGAATCCCCACTAAATCAACCAACCACACGACAAGCCCTTCATGTTAATCACGACTAAATGGGAGTCCTGTTCATCTAATACAGATTTAGAGATATATGAATGAGAGGCAGGCTGGTTGCGTTCAAAAATAATTAACGAATGAGAAAATGGACTATTTGTCTCAGTCTAGTAGAGCAGTCCTGCCACTTGTTAGATGTTTTAGTGATTATAAAGAGTGCAGAAAAAAAAAAAAAAACAACTTTTGACTCTCAGTTCAGCCAAATCAAGGCCAAGAAGTGGCAAAGCTGGAACCGGAATTCCTGACCCTGTCCGTATTCCACGCCACTGCTACATGAGCAGTATTTATAGTAATATAATAACGAGAAGATGAGAAGGAAGAGAAGGAGAAGGGGAGCGAGGACAAAGAGGGATCAAAGGGGGGAGGGCGGGGGGAAAAAGGGACTTCTGACAACTATTTAATGAGCCCGTATACCTGGGATATGCTGAACTCCGGATTTGAATCGTAACCTCTTCAAAGCATTCCTCTCCAAGAGCACAGCCATCGCCCTCCGCAGTGGTGGAGTCTAGTGGGGGAGGCCGTCACTCCATTACATTCCACAAGTGTGTCCCTAGGAAAATGCTTGTAGCTTCTCATGACTGCTTTTTCATCTACAGAATGGGGGCAAGGTGTGATCTGCGTCTAAGACGTGTTTGCTGGGGACACATTGCCACTCTCTGAGGAGGCTCACACTGTGTGGGCTGTCCCACCTCGAGGTAGAAACCACTGCACTTACTCCCCTGAAAAACATGTTCAGCGCAGCTTGGCCAACACAGGGTATCACACAGGGTATCAATGGCTTCTCCTCCCCCTCGCTCCCACCCCTGCCCCCCAAATGAACAGCAGCAAGGGGACCAGCGGGAGAGATGGGAGCGCCACGTGAGGAGGCAGGAAGGTTTTGTTTCATCCATGTCATTAACTAACTTAAGGGACCTATAATCACCCAGCAAGCAGGCACTGGGAAAGTCACTGCTTCATATTTAGTCCCTGGCACAAACGTGGGGGGGGGGCGGGGGCAGTCCTTAATAAATGCTTGATGAACCCATGAATCAAAATAAGAGTAGTTAACTCTTTGGGAGTCTGTTCGATAGGCAAGACTCTCCGCGAACCATTTTACAAGCAGTTTCTCGTTTAACCCATTCATTTTTTTTTTTCCATTTTACAGATCAGAAAAAGGACACTTAGAGAGGTTGGAAGACACAATCAAGGTCATAGGTCAGGATGAGATTTAAGTCAAGGGTCAGTGACTCCAGTTTGTCCTAACCACTGTCCTAAGCACTGGCCTCGCCAGTCCAATCTTACAACTTTGCAGAGGAAACAGAAGACTGAAAACGTGCCATAGCTCACCTGAGGAACTCCATGGCCTCACATGATGTGTAGGCATGCCCTGGATTTGCAGAAGTATATGCCACAAGAAGGAGAAGGAAGAAAAGCACACTTCCATGGGGAAATAGACAAGAGAAACTTTTCCTTGGAACGAATGGGTGCATTGCTGAATTTCTTAAGTTATCAGAGGCTTTGGCAAATGGAAAGGAAAGTCTGCAAGGAGCCTTGGAGGAGAAGAAAGCAGATCCTAGAAGTTTCAAAGATGATTCATGACTTGAACAACCCAAAAGGGATGTCAGAAGCGCCCACAGAGATTTGGTTGTGGTAACACTGATTCCAAGACCACTGGACTGACTCTGAGAGAGACGTTTTTGCAGTGATTCAAGGCTATGGATGAGTGGTGTAGTGAAAGCTTTACGAGCAGGGTCATATATGATGTATTCGGGAGAGGGAAAGCCAAGAACAGCAAGTTGTACTTGGTTATAATTCCACTCTATGGTCCAGAAAGAATGACTGTTTCCATATTATTTAGAAATAAAATGGTTGCTAAAGACAATATAGCCAGGTAAAGGCTGTGAGATTCTGTCTCAGGCGGGACAAGCTAGAGGGAACAGACAAGAGGACTTAAAAACGATGTACGACTGCGGTGTGGAGGTGAGAAGATAAAAGAATGACTCTATTATCCGACTTGCCACTTGTAACCCATAATACAGTTTCCCCGGGCCTCGGGTCAAACCTCCGAGCCTCTCCATGAAGCTCTTTCTGATTCACTCAGCTGAGAGTGACACCTGGCTCTTCTGACTCCAGTCACTCAGAGAACCTGTACTCTGAGCCTGCAGTGTGGATCATGCATTAAGTTCGGGCAAAGATATGGCTCCCATCCCTCCTCCCCCGCCAATCAGCGGCGATGCTTGAAGTAAGGATGGAAGCCATGTCTTACACATCTTCTTTTTTAATATGTATTCATTTTGAGAGAGACAGAGACAAGAGACAGAGAGAGAGGGAGACAGCGCAAGAGGGGAAGGGTCAGGGAGAGAGGGAGAAAGAATCTCAAGCAGGCTCCATGGAGCCTGATGCGGGGCTCGATCCCCCAGCCCTGGGGTCATGACCTGAGCCAAAATCAAGAGCCAGCCGGGCACCCCTCTTGTGTATCTTTTTATTCCTTATTATACAAGGACAGAATCATGGTGTTGCTAAATAGGCATATAATCTAGATTTGCACAGAGCGGGTCCCAAATGTTGTTTTGCCCTACTGTTGCATAGTTTTGAGCAAGTAGGAAAGAGAACTGACACCTGTAGATTTCCTACTCTACAACTATGAGTCTATGCCCAGTGTCACCTTCTAGAAAACTAGGGGCAATTTTCCCAACCCCAAGGATGGCCAGGGGATGGGATGCTGTTTTCATATTAGACATATTATTTCAAACTGAGAGGATCATCCTAGAAGCGGTGTGTTAGGGGAAAGCTCAGTCAAAATTTGGGAAGGTTAGAAAAGCTCATCAAAATCTGAAGGACTTGGGCCAGGGAGCAGGGGCTATTAGCTAAAGCAAGAAGAAGGGCAGGAGAGACCCTGGAACAATGCCCTGAACCTAAGAGTTCCGTGGCAAAACTTATTCGTGTCCTCATGTCCAGGGGAACTTCGGCCTCCTCATCTGCAAAATAGAATGAGGGAGACTATCTGCCTCACTGGGTTGCTGTGGAAATTGAGGAAAATAACGTAAGTAGTAGCACTGAGTACATGGTGTGAATCTCTTTCTTTTGTTCCCCATCTACTAAATTGTTTATGCTTGAAACGTGTTCACTGAGCCCATGAATAAATGCATCAAGTAGCTCACGAGTCCTTCTTAGCGTCTTGGGCACTGCACTGTCTCCCTGACTTTTGTCTTAAAATCCCTTGTCCCAGATTCTATGTCTAGGAATTGACGCATTTCTTAACTGCCTATCAGGAACAGAAAGGTTCATTTACGCTTTTTCCTGCACGTTCTGGTGACTGAGACTTAAGAAAATGTGGCAAATGGAATCTTAAGAGAGCAGGGCTCAGAGATGCACTGTACTCTGCTTAGTTACAATGAGTATTTCTTTGGCAGGAATTATCTGACACGTCACTGGTAAATAGGGGAATCATGTCAATAACAGATAAATGCCGTGTTGGCCAGGACACGTTTTTTTTTTCAATATGTGGATATTTTGAAGCAATCAAGGGTAGCTTATTTCCTAATTACAGGGAAAGATTTGAAGTCGAAATTGAAAATCTGTGAAAGGGACTTTATATAATGCATGAGGTGGCTAATTTGATGGGTCACCGAACTGCAAGCTTTCCACGATGTTGACCCAACAGGGGAGGACATGTGCGCAGATGAAGAATTGCAAAGACATTTCCTCCTAAATCGAAGTGGTGCATGAGTGAAAACAAAATGGATCAGACATTTAATTTTGATCATTGTGGTCTCTGTTAGAAGCAAATGAACTGCAAAGGCCTGTATCTCGAAGGAAGAGTGGAGTTTTAAAAATTTTTTTAAATGTTTATTTATTTTTGAGAGAGAGAGAGAGAGCAGAGGAGGTGCAGAGGGAAAGGGAGTCACAGAATCCGAAGCAGGCTCCAGGCTCTGAGCTGTCACCACAGAGCCCAACGCAGGGCTCGAACCCACGAACCGTGAGATCACGACCTGAGCCGAAGTCAGATAGTCAAGCGCCCAGGCACCCCAGGAAGAGTGGATACTTAAGCCCCATGTTTAAATCTACAAAGACTGACTATCATTCAAGATCCATCTATTTTTAAAACACTTTGAACTAAATGAAAATGAGAACACAACCTACCTAAATATGTGAGATGCGGGGAAATTTAGCTCTGCATACCATTTGTTTTTTCCTCCCCGTTAGGATGGTTATTGCTTTTATTAGTGTCCAGTTGGGGAAGTTCCACAGATTTTTGAGCGGTCTTCCTCTAAGCTGATTTGTCTCATAAACTGTGTGATTTTTTTAGTGCGTAATTTCAGAGAGCATAAGGGTTTTCAGGAACACAGATGTAGTGGGTACTGTAATGTTGTGGGTACCGTAAGGTAAACAGCAGAGGATGTTAGAGCTGGTGTCCTCTTTGGGGTTTGACAGGATTGCCATGCCGTCCAAGGACTTCCCCCCATGCTGTCCAAGGACTTCCCCCCATGGCGTCCAAGGACTTCCCCCCATGACTGGGAAGACCAGGTTGAGGAGCAAATCAAAGGGAGGCAGAAGATGAGTCCTGACCATGGGGCCAGGAAGAACAACAGCAAAGAAATCTGTGCAGGACTAGTGGTGAAGACAATTTGAGTGGAGAACGCCAGGAGACAAGGCGGTGAAAAAAAGAGGCTCGGTCACCACGCAGTGTGGACTGAACTGTCTCCCTAAAATTCATGTGTCGAGGCCCCCAACCCTGCCATGTGACTGTTCAGAGAAAGGGCTTCTAAGGAGGTAATTAAGGCTAAATGAGGTCATGAGGGTGGGTCCCTAATCTGATAGACTGGTGTCCTTATAAGAGAAGGGAAGAGACACCAGAGATCTCACTCTGTCTCTGTGCTCACACAGAAGAAAGGCCATGTGAGGACAAAGTGAGAAAGTGGCTGTTCATAAGGCCGGAAGCAGTCCTCACCAGAAACCAAGCCTGCAGGCATCTCGTTCTTGGGCTTCCAGCTTCCAGAACCCCGTGGAAACGCATGTCCGCTGTTTAAGCCGCCCGGTCTGCGATACTCCGTTACATCAACCTGAGCAGGCTAACTAATACACTGTCTCAGAAGCTTGGGTGATACGGATTAGATATTCAGTTTAATGGAATTACCCCCACTTTTTGCAAGTTGTGTTACATCACTCCGATTGTACAGAAGACCTACGGTAGTCCATGTTTCCGTTAATGGAAAGAAATCCGAAGGGGAAGCTTGCTGCCACAAGAAGGGCCAGGAAAGCGAAAACACCCTGCCTTCAGTGTTGGTTTTGCAGCAAGCTGTTAAGGAGGCAGCCCCACCCCCACCCCTCCTGGCCAGCACCCCTGGCTCCCTCCCCAGGAACCAGCTCAGCCTCTCAGCATCAACCCCGGAGTTTCAAACTGTGTCCGTGAGCATCTCTGCTTCCTCTTGATTTGCGTGTGCGTGTGTGGGCATCCACCGGTAAGATGTGTCCTTACGGTATCAGAAAAGCCTCAGAAAGTGATTTTGGGGTCTTTGGGGATGCTATAAAAAAATTCCCATTTAAATTAATGGCACTGGATTCTTCATTTTATGTCATTTCATTTTAGGAAAGGTTTCAAGGGAAGGTTCTATTTTTCAGGAAGCAGGGGAAATCCGTATACCCTATGTAGCGTTTCCTGCGGAAAGGGTGGGACACCGGGCAGGGTCCTGTGTAGGAGACAGAATGAGTCCGATGTGGCTTCTGTAATCTCTGCATTCCAAGAGCTCTTAAGGTGTGGAATATTGTGGAAACATGACTTAATAAGCCCATGAATGAGAAGCCAGAATCAGTCCCACCGGAAAGCCACTGACAGAGGGCTATGGAGTTTCAAAGAAGAAAGTGAGCGTTCCCAGTAGCAACGTTAATAAAGGATCTGTAGAGAAAATTGCATTCAAGAGTTCCACGCCATTCTGTATGAAGCCGATAAACGTGGGTGCCAATTTTCCATATATTTACCTAAATTATATGACTTGTATATGTATCCTTTTAATTCGCTTTTTATTGAGGTGTAATTTACATATCATAAAATGAGATGAATGTAAGCATCAATGAATTTTTACGTGAGTAGATCCTCACATAACCCCCAACTAGTTTAGAAATAGGACATTTACTTTTGATTTCCCTTATCTTTCTCTGCTGTTTTCCTGGGGCTCTTTTTCTTGGAGATAATAGAACAACCATGGGCTTTGTGGGAAATTAAATTGCTTTTATTTTCCTTTCTCATTAAAAAAAAACAAAAAACAAAAAACACTCAACTTCAATTCCAGACACCAAAATCCCCATCTTCTTACCAAACACCACTAAGGGGCATGTCTTCTGCTCCACACGTTTTCTGTTTTTCTTTTCTTTCTCTATTGTTAATGCTTTTAAAAACAAGTGAGTTTTTGAGGCACCTCGGTGGCTCAGTTAAGCATCTGACTCTTGATTTTGGCTCAGATCATGATCTCATGGTTCATGAGACTGAGCCCTCAGTCGAGCTCTGCACTGACAGAGTAGAGCCTGCTTGGGATTCTCTCTCTCTCTCCCTCTCTCTCTGCCCTTCCTCTGCTCATGCTCTCTCTCTCTCTCTCTCAAAATAAATAAACATTTAAAAAATAAAACAAATCAGTATTTGATATAAATAAGGTTTTTAAAGTGTGAAAAAGAATTTAAAGGATGCCAGAAACCTTCTTCATAGCCTGGCCCAGGTGCTATGACCTCAATCACCATGGACCTTAATCCATTCCACCTCTGATGGAAACAGGAATTTTTTCACTTTGAGGCAGTTATGAATAAAGTCATGTATAAGAATTGTTTTGGCAGAAATGAGTGTGTATTTTTGTGTAAATAACCACTTGAGATATAAATGATACTGATACAGATATAGATAGACATCTCACCAAAGAGTTACTTGAATTGCTGGGTCATAGGGTGTATGCACCTTTACCTTTTGTAGATATTCCAAATACATTTTCTTCCTATTTTTTTTTATTTTTTAATATTTATTTTTGAGAGAGAGAGACACAGAGAGAGACAGAGCATGAACAGGGGAGGGGCAGAAAGAGAGGGAGACACATTATCTGAAACAGGCTCCAGGCTCTGAGCTGCCAGCACAGAGCCCGACGTGGGGCTCAAACTCACAAACGGTGAGATCGTGACCTGAGCCAAAGTCGGATGCTTAACCAACTAAGCCACCCAGGTGTGCCACCAATACGTTTTTAAAGTGGTTGTACAATTTATAGTCTCACTCTTAGTGTCTTAGTGTTTAGTTGCCTCATATACTTGGGGCAACATTTGATATCATTAGTATAATTTTAGACTAGGTGATTTTTAAAAAAAAAGTTTCAAAGTAAAAACAAAGAACAGGTAACAAATATATAACAATATATAAAATATATATAAATTTATATGTATATAAATTTATATTATATATAAATATATATAGTATATATAAATATAATATATAAATAGAATATAAATATATAATATATATATAAATTTATATAAATATATATATTATATAAATTTATATATATAAATACATAACAAATATAAAACAATAACAAATATGGTGAGTCAATAATTCCTCTGAATATCAGGGGTCCAAATGCACCGATTAAAAGACAGGGATTGTCAGAGTGGATCAAAAAGCAGACTCAACTACATGTCGTCTACAGGAAACCCACTTTAAATATAAATACACATATAGGTGAAAATATCGAGTCAATGGAGAAAAATAAAAAGCCGTGCTAATAGTAATCAAAAGAAAACAAAAGTAACAACATTAATTTCAGAAAGAACAGACTTCAAAGCAAGAAGAGTTGACAGGGATAAAAGGAAAAGGGGGCATTGCATAATGATGAAAAGGTAAATTCTCTAAGAAAACGTAACAATGCTTAACGGGTGGTAACAAACAACAGGGAGTCGAACTATGTGAGGCAAAAAACTAATAGAACTTCAAGGAAAAATAGAGGGATCCACGATCATAGTTGGAATCTTCAACACCCTTCTATCAGGAATAGACATATCCAGTAGGCAGAAAATCAGTTAAGGACATAGTTGAACACAACACCATCAATCAACTGGATATAATTGATACCTATAGACTGTTTCATACAGTAACATATGGTTCTCAAGGTCATACGGAAAATTCACCAAGATAGATCAAATTCTGAGCCCCAAAACATACCTTAACAAATTTAAGAGTCGAAATCATACAATATCCACACTCAGACCATAATGGAATTAAACTAGAAATCAACAACAGAAAGATAAATTTAAAATCCCAGAATACATGGAGATTAAGCAATGCACTTCTAAGTAAAACATGAGTCAAAGAAGAAATCTTAAGAGAAATTTTTAAATATTTTAAAATAAATGAAAATGAAAACACAACTTACCAAAATGTGTGAGGTGCAGCAAATACAGTGCTTAGAGGGAAACTCATAGCATTGAATGCATGTATCAGAAAAGAAGAAAGGTCTAAATCAGTAATCCAAGTTTCCACCATAGAAAAATAGAAAAAATAACAAATTAAATTCAAAGTAAGCAGAAGAAGAAGAATATGAATTAGAGCAAAAACCAATGAAATAGAAAAGAGAAAATTAGTAGAGAAAATCAACAAAACCAAAAGCTGTTTGAAAGATCTGTAAGATCAGGGCTTACTGAGAAAAAACCCACAAATTACTAATTTCAGAAATGAAAGAGAGGATATTGCTGCAGATCACATGGACACTGCAAGAATTATCAAGGAATACTATGAAAACTTTATACCCAGAAATTTGATAACCTAGGTGAAATGGACCAACCGCTTGAAAGATATGATCTCAAACAAGAAGAAATAGACAATCTGAGTAGGTCTGTACCTATTAATATAATAATTAATCACTTTCCCACGTAGACGACACCAGGCATAGGATGGTTCACTGGTTAATTCCACTAAATATTTAAGGAAGAAATTATTCCAATTCTTTACATTCTCTTTCAGAATATAGAAGCAGAGGGAATACTTTCTAACTCATTCCGTGAGGCCAGTATTGCTCTAATACCAAAACAACAGCATCATGTGAAAACAAACAAACAAAAAAATCGAACAAAAAATCAAAGAAACAAACAAACCAAAAACTACAAACCAAAATTACAGACCAATATTTCTCATGAATATATACAAAAACAATCTCAACAAAATATTAGCAAATTACATTCAACAATATGTAAAAAGAATTATATACCATGACCAAGTGGAATTTCTCCCAGGTATGCCAAGTTGGTTCAACATTCAAAAATCAATTAATGTAACTCATCACAACAATAGGTTAAAAAAGAAAAATTATATAATCATATCAATAGATACACAGAAAGAGCAAATGAGAAAATCCAACACATACTCATAATAAAAAAAGCTCCTAGAATTAACAGGCAATTATAGCAAGATTGCAGGATACATGGTTAACACACAAAAGTCAATTACCTTCCTATATACCCGCAATGAACAACCAGCATTTGAAATTAAGAACACAAATACCACTTACATTAGGACCCCAAAAATGAAATATTTAAATATCAAACAAAATATGTACGAGATCTACATGAGGAAAACTGTAAAACTCTGATGAATGAAATCAAAGAAAATCTAAATAAATGGAGAGACATTCCACGTTTATAAATAGGAAGATTCAATATTGTCAAGATCAGTTCTTTCCAGCTGGAATTGTAGATTCAGTACAATTCCAATCAAAATCCTAACAAGTTATTTTGTGTCTATCCACAAATTCATTTTAAAGTTTATATGGAGAGGCAGAAGACACGGGGTAACCAATACAATATTGAATAAGAAGATCAAAGTTGGTGAACTGACTACCTGACTTCAAGAACTACCATAAAGCTACCGTAATCAAGAGAGTGTGGTATTGGCAGAAGAGTAGAAGAGGAAATCAATGGAACAGAATAGAGAACCCAGAGATAGATCCACATAAACGTAGTCAACTGATCTTTGACAAAAGAGCAAAAGGCAATACAATGGAACAAAGGCAATCCTTTCAACAAATGGTGTTGGAACAATTGGACCTTCGCGAGTAACAAAAGAAATCCTTACACCCTTCACAATGGCTAGTAGACTTAAATGTAAAATGAAAAACTATAAAATTCCCAAAAGAGAGCATAGGAGAGGAGCTAGATGACCTTAGGTTTGGCAATGACTTTTTAGGTAAAATACCAAAGGCACAATCCGAGAAAGAAATAATCGATGAGCTGTACTCCATTAACGTTTAAAATGTCTGCTCTGCAAAAGACAGAATCAAGAGAATGAGAAGACGATCTACAAACTAGGGGAAAATATCTGCAAAAGATACATCTGATAAGGACTATTATCCCAAATAAACAAAGAACTCCTAAACCTCAAATAAAAAAAAAAAAACAAACCTGACGAATAAATGGAGCAAAGACCTTAAAGACGTTTCATCAAAGAAAATATACAGAAGGCAAATAAGCATATGAGGAAATGCCCCACATCATATGCCATCAGGGGAATGCGAATTAAAGCAACAATGATATACCACCACACACCTATCAGAAACAAAATCCAGAACACTGATAATACCACATGCTAGCAAGGATGTTGAACAATAGGGCCTCCCATCCATGCTGGTGGGCTGCAAAATGGTCCGGCCACTTTGGAAGACAGTGTGGCAATTTCTTACAAAACTAAACATATGCTTACCATACAGTCCAGCAATAGCACTTCCTGGTGTTTAACCAAATGGGCTAAATGAGAGAGTTTTTAGGGCAGTGAAAATACTCTGTATGATAATGACGGATACACATCATTCTACATTTGTCCAAACCCATAGAATATACACCACCAAGAGCACATCCTAATGCACTTTGGGTGATAATGATGTGTCTGTGTAGGCTCATAAATTGCAGCAAATGTTCCACTTTGGTGGGGGATGTTCATAAGGAGGGAGCTATCTATGTGTGGGAGCAGAAGGTAGATGGGAAATCTCTGTATCTTCCTCCTAATTTTGCTGTGAGCCTAAAATTCCTTTAAAAAACTAAAGAAAACACACGTTGCAAACAACGAATATTTAGCATATTTGTCCCGTTTCTTGCATATGATGATAGACGCTGACTTTTTCAAGCATTTATGTGAGTCATTATCTTTTCCTGGTCTGCCTATCTTGAGGCTAGCTCAGGATTTCTTCAGGCCTGTTTGTCAAAGGACAGTTTGGCCTTAAATGATTAAGAAAATTCCATGATATTCTAAGAAGGGAAAAGTCCTTAGCAAGCCAAAAGCAGTTCTTAGAAGAGGCGTTAGCCTGTTATGTATGGAACGCTATCGTCCTATATATAAATTTTGGGTCAATGCAGCATTATGCGAATTGGTTTCTTGCTAGGTCTCTAAAATGCGAACGTACAGAGGGACAAGCACCGTGCATGGTTGGCACTTAGTAGGGGCAGGTGGTTCCGTATATGTGCACCGAGTCAGTCAGCTTTAGGGGTGTTGCAGGGTGGTTGGCCCCTGCAAGCTGAGATGCTTTCAAATGACATTGCGTGGGCGGGGTCAAACTACAGCACTCCACTGAAAGGCTGCATTTTCCATTTTGCCCTCCCAAGTGTCTCAGTAGATAAATACGAGTTGATTACAAATGAGTGCAGTGGCGCCCTGAATGGGGTTTGGGGGATTGATTAATATGTCTCAGAAAAGCCAAATCAAACAGCATGTAAATGGCTGCTGGAGAAAAAAAAATTCCCCGGCCAATTTTCCGTGAGTGCCTGAGTCGAAGTTGCCTCTCCATGGCCCCATCCAGACATGGGCTTTTCTGTAGGCTGGTGCAGCTGAGACGCCCATGTGGTGTCCTAACTAAATCACACTTTCATAAAATAAGCAAACATTGCTGAACCCTGGCTACTCACCAGCCACAAGGCTGGGTGCCAGAAACGGATGAAAAAGTTGTGTCTCGGATCCCCAAGAGCTCACATCCTAGCCAAAAAGACCGGTCTGTGCAAAGAGTGGAAGACTGTGCAAGAGGCTCGGAGAAGCCGGAAAATCTTCGCCTCGGTAATCAGAGACTAATTTTATTCCTGACTGCTACTAGTAAGGTCAGGGTTCTTCAACAGGTTATTTAGTCCCTTTAAAATTCCACTGATTTGCTTCAAAATGATGGCGATGATGCTCAGAGATGTTGCACATAAAGCACCCGGCACAGAAGGCACTAGATAGCCGCCCGTTCTTGTTTTCCTGTGCAGGTGGAATATCCGGGACCGGCCATGCCTTGCGCATGCCCGGAACCGCAGCTCCTTCCACTGTCGGGGTGAGTTTCACAGCCTCTAAATCCTCTGACATGTTTATTTCACCCCTGAGCTTTCTTGACTTCCCAGGAAGTCGGATGTGGGGCTTTGAAGGAGGATGTAAACACTGGACCTTCTTAGGTGGTTTTCAGACAAAAAGGAAATTATAGGAAACCAGAAAAAAAAAATTTAAAGAGATGGACTTTAAGCTGTCATCAGTCCCTGTTGTCATCTCCAGCTGGGCTGGATTTCCTGATATCACATAACCATCCCAGAAATAAGGTTGATTTGGGGTCTAGGAATATCTGCAGCTCCATGCTGGTAGGAAAACAGGCACATATAAAAACAGGACGTGGGACCATTAAAGGCATCAGTTCAAAACTCAACATCCGAAAGCAAATACGTTTACTTTCCTTAGTTCAGATTTGGAATAGATCACAGTCTTCTAACACAGTATCATTTGGACCTGTGTAGGAGGGATAGGAATGGTCCCCTGAAGATGTCCGTGTCCTAATCCTGGGAATCTGTGACTACATAAGGTCACATATTGAAGGGAAATCAAATGCAGATGGAATTGTGTTGGTAATAAACAGACCTTAATATACAGAAGTTACCCTGGACTATCTGCATATATCAATGTCGTCACAAGGGTGTGATAAAGTGGAAGAGGGCAACGGAAAAGAGAATCAATCAGAAGATGTGACCATGGACGAAAGGCACAGAGTGATGCAACATGAGTGGCTTTGAGGCTGGAGGGGGGCCACAAGCCAAGACATGTGGACGGCATCCAGGAACTGAAAAGTCAGGAAAACGGATTCTCCCTCGAGCCTCTAGAAGGGAATACAGGGGCTGTGAAACTTTGATTTCAGTCCAGTGGGACTCCTTTCAGACCTCTGCCCTCTAGAACTACAAGACATTGTGGTTGTTTTCAGCACTGTGTTGTTTTAAACCACCATTTGTGATTTGTTACAGCAGACATACAAAATAAATACAAGCTGGAGCCACAGACTGGAACAAGATACTATAATTTACTGGGCCCTAAAATGGACTCACCTGTGAATTAGTCACTGACCCGGAAGCCATACCAAAGCTTTGTTGGTGGTTTCCCCAACAAAACATCCAAACGACAAAAGCCACCCCCTCCATACCTTTACTATTATCAATTTAAAGATATCTTACTAATAGCTATTATTTTTTTAAATGTAATGATTAACGAGGTGCCTGGGTGGTGCAGTCGGTTAAGCATCTGACTTCGGCAGGTCATGATCTCACGGTTTGTGAGTTCGAGCCCCACCTTGGGCTCTCTGCCGTCAGCAAAGAGTCTGCTTCAGATCCCCTACTCCCTTTCTCTCTGATCCACCCCACCCCACTTGTTCTCTCTCCCTCAAAAAATAAATAAACATTAAAAAAGGAAAACAATGTAATGATTAGTAATAAGCAGTAAGAAAAGCTGTAATTTGGTGGGAAATTGTTGTCAGGTTTAATGCTAAGTACTTTATAAGCATTATTTCTTCTGGTCAACTCTAGGAACTACATGCAATTTTTCTCTCCTAAAGGAAAAGAGAAATGAGATGCAAATACATCCAGGCCCTAATTTTGCATTCATTCTCAACTTTTTATTTCCTACTCTTTTAAAACAAATAAATATATCTGTTTTCAAAATTATTAAACCAGAAAATGTACTACCATCTGAAAAGTCTCAGATGCAAGAAAACTTTTTGTTCACATTCAGACCCAGGTAAAGAGAATTTTGAGTACACATTCAAATTTTATGAAAGTAAAGCAGATTATTTTTATTAGGCAAGAATCACTGTAAAGTTATTTTGAGAACAAGTGCCTCTAAATGATTATAAAGTGTATTTGTATTTCCAAAATGTTGATTTAAACTGGAGCTTCTTTTTTTTTTTTTATTTTAGAGAAAGAGCATGAGTGGGGGAGAAGAGCAGAAAGAGAGAGAGAGAAAGAGAGAGAGAGAGAATCTTAAGCAGGCTCCGAGTTCAGCGCAGAGCCTGATGTGGGGCTCGGTCTCACGAACTGTGAGATTATGACCTGAGCCGAAACCAAGAGTCAGGTGTTTAATGGACTCAGCCACCCAGGCGCCCCTAAACTAGAACTTCTAAGAAAACTGGCACCGGAATTCCTTCCTCGAAGGCATCTGCCAAGATTAGATTAGACATATGAAAAACGCTTTGTAAACCATATATATGTATATATATATATATATATATACACATATATATACATATATATATGTATGTATTTGTTGCTTGCTATTTTCTATAAATGTAGTAGTAACAGAACATATTTCTGTAGCCCTTAAGATGTTTAAAGGTCTTCAATGTATACTCATTTCATGTAATTCCTAAAGATGAGTTGGACGGGTGTTCTTCAGAAATGAAGCATGAAAATTCTATTTAGTTTCCTTTGAAAAACTCTCACCAAAGGCAGCTATGTGCCATGACCATGTGAAACACAGAACACAAAAGACAGATGAGAGAGGAGTTCTTCCTTAAGGAGCTCACCATCTATTGGGAAAAAATAAGTCCAATATTATGGAGTAAATGATGGTATTAAATGACTTTGCCCAACGCCACACAGAGAGAATTAACCCCACTTTCCTAGTTTACACACACACACACATACACTCTCTCTCTCTCTCTCTCTCTCTCTCTCTCTTTAAGGCCCTTCTTCTCTCCTTCTACATCTCGCTCCTGGGTCAGAAGATGGTTGGCACCTTTCTGTGTGTTCTTACAACCCTCCAGACTGAAGTCGCTCGGCTTGGAGATGCTCTTTTCTGATGCCTACTAATTGTATTATCTGAAGAAATTGTGAGAAGCGCTAAAAATGGGTTGATCAGAGTTGTGTCTTATAGTCCTCTCTGCACCTATCAGGACACTGGGCACTGTGTTCATAGAGTCTCCTTCATCCAATTCATTTAGAAAACACTCATTTAGCATCTACTGTGTTTAAATAATGTGTTAAGTGCTGACGGTATAGAAATAGCATCACTAATTATAATAGCTACTGTCTATCGCGTATTTATTATGGATGAAGCATACTTGCAAATATCTTGTATGGGCTAACGAACTTATTTCTGATGAGAAACAATGGTATTATTGTCATTGTTCAGAGGAGGGCACTGAGAGGGAGGTTAGGTAGTTTGCATAAGGCACAATTTGTAAGTGGGTGCAACACATTTCAAACTTAAGAAATGGTTTGGGCCAGCACACTTAACCACTGTACTAATCCCTGACTTTGAGAAGAAAAAGTATTCCTAGTTTCCTGAGAATTTTATCTTGAAAGAGTGTCAAACTTATCAAGTACTTTCTGCATGTGTACTCATATAATATGGTTTTTTTTCCTCTATCCAGATAATCTGCTTAGTTATCTTGATTAATTTTTGGAAGATAAATCCACATCACGATCCCAGAATAAATCCCATTTGGCCATGATATAGTATCTTTTTACTAAATCTCTAGATTCAATCTGCTAATATTTTCTTTAAGAATTTGTTTCCATGTTTCTGAGAAATATAAATTTGTAATTTTCTCTTTTTGTGAAATATCCTTCTCTACATTTGTTAGAATTATGCTGTCATTATAAAATGAGTTCAGGAGTCCTCCTGTTCTCAACTTTCTGAAAGAATGTGTAAGACTGATATTGTTTACCTTGCAAATGCCTGTAAGAATACACCAGTGAAATAATTGGGCCAGAAGTTACCCTTTCCCACTTAGTATGTGGGTTTGCTTGTTGGGAAGAAAGTTTTAATTGCAGATTCAATTTTTTTTTTGATATAGTGCTCTTCAGAGATGTGGAGAGTCTCTAGTTATATTGCTACTTTTTTCTTGATTAGTCCCATTATAGTCAGACAACATACTCTGTATGAGTTCAATCCTTTGGTATTTATAGACTTGCATTCGCTTAATAGGGTGTCTGTTTTGGTAAATATTGCAAATACACTTGAAAACACTGCGTATTCTCTAGCTTTTTAAATGTAGTATGTCAGTATAAACACCAATTAATTCAAATTAGTTAATAGAGGTTTCAATATATATTCCATATCCTATTTGATTTTTGGTCTTTTTTAAATTTTTTAATTTTATCTAAATCCAAGTTAGTTGATGTATAGTATAATCACGATTTCAGGAGTAGAATTTAGTGATTCATCACTTACATATAACACCCCGTGCTCATCCCAACAAGTGACCTCCTTAATGCCCTTCACTCTTTTAGCCCATCCCCCCACCACCCAACACCCCTCCTGCAACCCTCAGTTTGTTCTCTGCATTTAAGAGTTGCTTATGGTTTTCCTCCCTCTCTCTTTCTGTCTTATTTTTCCTTCCCATTCCCTATGTCCATCTGTTTGGTTTCTTAAATTCCACATATAAGTGAAATCATATGATATGAAATCCATATGAAATCATATGATACTTTCTCTGATTGACTTAGTTTGCTTAGCATAATACACGCTAGTTCCATCCACATTGTTGCCCATGGCAAGATTTCTTTCTTTTTGATTGCTGAGTGATATTCCATTGTGTATATATCCCACATCTTCTTTATCCAATTATCAGTCGATGGACATGTGGGCTCTTTCATAATTTAGCTATTGTTTAAAGTGCTGCTATAAACATTGGGGTACAAGTGCCCTTATGCATCAGCACTCCTGTATGCCTTGGGTAAGTTCCTAGCAGTGTAATTTCTTGGTCGTAGGGTAGTTCTATTTATAATTTCTTGCAGAACCTCTACACTGTTTTCCAGAGTGGCCGTACCAGTTTGCATTCCCACCAGCAGTGAAAATTTTGGTTTCCTTTTTTAAAAACTATATTTTAGGGGCGCCTGGGTGGCTCAGTCGGTTGAGCATCCGACTTCAGCCCGGGTCACGATCTTGCGGTCTGTGAGTTCGAGCCCCGCGTCAGGCTCTGGGCTGATGGCTCAGAGCCTGGAGCCTGCTTCCGATTCTGTGTCTCCCTCTCTCTCTGCCCCTCCCCCGTTCATGCTCTGTCTCTCTCTGTCTCAAGAATAAATAAACGTTAAAAAAAAAAAAAAAATTAAAAAAAAAACAACAAAAAAAAAAACTATATTTTAGAACTTACCAAAGTAACTAAGTATTTTGTCTGTTTTTCCTATTAATTCTGCTATAAATATGTGTTTGTAGGTGTATGTACATTTGAGTTTATCACAACTGCCTATTGGCTATTCCCTTTCATCTTTTTAAAAAAATTTTTTTAACGTTTATTTATTTTTGAGACAGAGAGAGACAGAGCATGAACAGGGGAGGGGCAGAGAGAGAGGGAGACACAGAATCTGAAACGGGCTCCAGGCTCTGAGCTGTCAGCACAGAGCCCGACGCGGGGCTCGAACCCACGGACCGCGAGATCATGACCTGAGCCAAAGTCAGATGCTCAACCGATGGAGCTACCCAGGCGCCCCTTCCCTTTCATCTTTATGAAGGTTTCTTATTTGATTCTTTAATACTTTCATCACTGCCTATTTTTTCCAATATTAATATAGTCATACCAGCTTTCTTCTGGTTCGTGTTTGCTGTAACATTTATTATTATTATTATTAGAATTCTTCTTATATTATTTTACATTTAATCTATATTCTTGGAGTTTGCATATGTCTCTCTTACACAGCACATGCTTGGGTCTTGGGTATGTACATTTCAACTTTTTATCTCACAACTTTGTCTCTCTAACAGGTAATTAGACAATTTACATTTAAAGTAACTACTGATATAGATCAACTTGAGTCTGCCATTTTATATTTATTTCTAGTTGTTCAAGCTTTTTGTCTGTTTCCCTGTTCCTCCTTTTCTGATGTTTTTTGGATTACTCAACAAATGTTAGTACTCTGTTTTGTTTCCTTTATTTCCTTCTTACCTATACATCTTATATTATTTGAAGTGCTTCTTGGATTACAATACACATTTTAACTTATTGCAATATGTCTTAAATTAGCACTTTACCAATTTCTGAACTATGCAAGACCCTTACAATGGTATATAACCCATTTACTCCCTTCTATAGTTGTAATTAACTTATTTCTTCGTTGTTTTAATACTCACACTGCATCATTATTATTGTTGACTTAAAGGCTGTATTATACACTTATCCATGTATTCACCCTTTCTAATGTTTTTATTTCCTTTTGAAATTCCATGTTTTTATATGGGATCATTTTGCTTTAATGTGAAAAACTTTTTTAGTATTCCTTTTAGGGAAGGCCTGCAGGCAATAAGATCTCTGAAACGTGTCTGAAAGCATTCGTATTTCACTTTCATTTCTGAATAATATTTTTTTGGTGGGGGGATGGAATTCGAGGTAGCATTTTGTTTTGTTTTGTTTTGTTTCCCTTCCAGCACCTACAGATGTTATTCCATTATCCTCAGGGTTTAATAGTTTTATTGAAAAGTTTCTTGTCTGCTGAAGACAATGTGTCTTTTCTTATGGTTGTTTTTAAGAATTTCTTTAAATGTTGGTCTTCCACAATTTACTTGTGATGTGTTAGTGTCTGATTTTTCTTTGTGTGTGTCTGGCTTGAAGTTCAATTATTTGTTTGAATCTCTAAGTTATCTTTCATTGTTTTTTAAACTCATTCATCATATTCTTTTCAATGCTTCTCTCTTCTCTGTCTCCTTTCTTTGTGAGACTCCAATTATGTGAATGTTAGACCATTTCATAGTCTCCCACGATTCTATTATAATCTATTCAGTTTTCTTTATTTCTCTTTATCTCTCTCTCTCTCTCTCTCCTTTAGTATAAATACTTTCTATTGCTCTATCTGCATTGTCATAAATCCTGTTTTCTGCTGTGAAGAACAGTGAGTTCTTAATTCATGGCATTGTATTTTTCAGTTTTAGAATATCCATTTGATTTATTTTCGACATTCTATGTCTTGGTTGGAATTAGCTATCAATTCATATTTCCCTCCATTTCTTCATATTTTCTTCAATTTTCTTTAATGTATGTGTTTATTTTAAAGCATTTCTGCCTGCCTTTATTGGCTATTATTTCTCTTGATGATGGATCCCATTCTCTTCTTCCTTGTATATTTCCTAATATCTTTTATTGATGTATATATCCCTATGTGTAAAAGGACCATAAGGACTAAAATTGATATTACTTTTTCCCAGATAGTATGCCATTTCCTCCAACAGCAGAATAACTGAACCTTGAATTATTTATCAAGTAAGCGAGGTCAAGATTGGTTTGTAGCTCTAGCCAGACCCAGTTCAACTCTGCTTACAAATTTCTCAGAGGCGAAAACTGTCCTTTGTTTATGAAAGGCCCAACTTTTTAGCAGAACAGAGCATTGTTGATTCTCTTGCCTGCCTGGCATCCTGCAAAAAGCCTGTGTGGGAAAACAAGTTCAGCACTGATGGTAAGTCGAGGTTCTAATTTTTCACATGGGCCTGCATAGTCAGCAAATACTCTTTATTCACTAGTATTCTTCTGCCAGTAGAAGGTCTGGTCTTCAGACTATGCTCAAATTCTGCAAATACTCGCAGTGCGGAAAATTGCCATTAAACCCTACCAGCTGAGAGGGATTTTTCCCTTTTCAAATTTATCCTTCTAGACCTTATTGACTTCTATAGTTCTCCAGTGATTAAAGGAGTCTGATTTTATCATGTATCCATTTTTCCTAGGTGTCACAATGGGAGAAAAGGCCTACCACTAGATCCCAAAAATTAATCGGAACTTGAGGTCCATATATTGGTTAAGTAAGCAGAAAACTCAATTTTGTTAAAAAATTTTTAATGTTTATTTATTTTTGAGAGACACAGAGAGACAGAGCATGAGCAGGGGAGGGAGGGACAGAGAGAGAGGGAGACACAGAATACAAAGCAGGTTCCAGGCTCTGAGCTGTCAGCACAGAGCCCCACACAGGGCTCCAACTGATGAGCTCTGAGATCATGACCTGAACCAAAGCCGGACGCTTAACCAACTGAGCCACCCAGCCACGCCTCAACTTTATTAAATTTTAAAGTTTTTTAGATAATACAATTATCAATCAGTTTTATATGCATTTTAAATCCCATCAGTTTCCTTATTTGTGAAACTTTGCAACATTGCTTTGAAACAAGGGCAGGCAATTTCAGGCCATTTTAGTAAATAGGGTTTGTCTTGGAAAACTGCGGGCTAAGTCATGGTAATGGGGTCTGTGTACCCTAATGATTCTGCTAACAAATTTTTATTAAACACCTGTTCTGTACCATGCGCTAAATAAGTGCTGTGGATTTGCATCGAGCACAATAGCACATTCTAGGTCCAGCAGGAGGATGATAGTCTCATGGATGCCACTTCTGCAGAGGTCACATCTTGCTAAAGGTATGAGAGGAATACAATTTATTAATGTCATTGTCTTGTGACAGTGACTCACCTGGGTGTGTCAGCAGCCCTCAAGAGGGAATCCATACCCCCAAAGAGATGTCTTTAAGGTGGCTCACAAGAAGGAAACTCTTTTTTTCTAAATAAATGTAAAACGACATCTTAAAGAGATAAGATGGCATAAAACTATAAAATGGAAAACTATGGTAAAGCCAATTATTCAGGAAATTGTGCAGAATGTTAGCAAGTTTCCAAACAGACTTGTAGAAGCAGAATACTGACATAAAATGTACAGTAGGCAAACAAGTCATCGAATAAGAAAATAGAAGCTAGAAAAATTTCAGGGCAGAGTACCTAAAATGATCATCTAGATGTAGTGAGCTTCTTTTTGTAAATCAATCCTTCATTATTTTAGATATAAAAAGACAAGACCTCAGTAAGATCAAGACTGAAGACACTAATACCAGAATTCTGAGAATAGGGAACTATCTTCCTTGAAATATATCTTCTTTGTGTTATTACTTTCCAACTTCCTTGGTAGGAAGCTATTGGCAATAAATAAAAGTTGTTCTTTTTATGGAGAAGTACATATTAATTGGAAATTGTTATCTTGAGGTTAGAGACTGCTACCATCTCCATTTTCTAGGTGAGGAATTTTAATGACAGAAAGTTTAAATAACTCGTGTCACAGAAGGAAATTGTGATGCCAGTTTCAACTCCGATATTCTGGGTCCAGGGCCCTTGCTTTTACTAACACAGAACCGTGTCCGATTCAAAAGCATCACAGCACACAAGAGTATTTTTTAAATGTTTTTATTTTATGAGAGAGAGAGAGAGCAGGGGAAGGGCAGAGAGAGAGGGGGAGACAGAGGATCTGAAGCAGGCTCTGTGCTGACAGCAGAGAGCCTGATGTGGAGCTCGAACTCACAACCTGTGACCAGAAGTCAGACCTTTAATTCAGCCACCCAGGCCCCCCAAGAATAGTAATCTTTAAAGTGTTTAAATCCGTCACCTTATAAAATCCCTACGACGGTCGACAGGTTATTTACAGAAACAGCTTGCAGGATTCCCCAAACTTTTAAAGACATATTACAGTTTAAACTATTGGCCTAAAATGGTTTACTCATGTTCTTAAAAGCCCCTTTATTCACACCAATCTTTGTGTTTGTTCTCCCTTCACCAGAATATCAGAAGACCCGATGCTCTTTTTTATTCTGATGCGTGTTATTTCATGGTTAACCCTTTCCGCTTGCTTTCAACTTGGTTCCACCAAGCATCTCTCTCACTCCCCTGCATCCGGTCAATTATTTTCCAAGGGCCACTGTAACAATATTCCAAAGACTAGGTGGCTAAAACACCAGAAATTCATTATCACCCAGTTCTCAAGGCTAGAAATCTGAGGTCAGCGGTCAGCTAGGTTGGCTCCTTCTCGAAACTGTGTGAGAGAATCTTTCATGAATCTCTCCTAGCTTCTGGTAAATAGCTAGCAGCCACAAGTGATCCTTGGTTTCTGCTGCGTCACCCCCCAGTCTCTGCGTACATGATGCTCTCCCTGTGTGCTTATCTGGGTCCAGTTTTCTCTTTTTATGAGGACACTAATTATACTGGATTAGGGACCCACCTTTTATTATTAATTAAATTAATATTAATTGTACTAATTAAATTAAATAACCGAATGAATTAAGTTTCTTAAATGCATTACATAAATTGAATTAATTAATTACTTTTTAATTAGCTAAGGACTTCATTGTCGCTAATTACGTCTACAACAATTTTATTTCCACGCAAGGTCACATGCTGAGATACTGGGGTCAGGACTTCAACATAAGAATAATTGGGGTACACGGTTCAACCTGTAACAGCCACTATGGTGGATTTTTTTTTAAATCTCTGGCAATAAAATTAATATTTCTCCCACCTTAGGGGCGCCTGGGTGGCTCGGTCGGTTAAGCATCCGACTTCGGCTCAGTTCATGCTCTCACGGTTGGTGGGTTCAAGCCCCGCGTCATGATCTCATAGTTGGTGGGTTCGAGCCCCGCATTAGGCTCTGTGCTAACAGCCCGGAGCCTGGAGCCTGCTTCTGGTTCTGTGTCTCCCTCTCTCTCTGCCCTTCCTTTGCTCATGCACTGGTCTCTCTCTGTCTCTCAAAAATAAATAAACGGGAAAAAAAAATTTTTTTTAACAATATTTCTCCCACCTTATAAAGATCATAACATCTTTTCTAAAAAAATTGTTTGTAATATTTACTTATTTTTGAGACAGAGAGAGACAGAGCATGAGCGGGGGAGGGGCAGAGAGAGAGAGAGACACACAGAATCCAAAGCAGGGTACAGTAGATATTGGACTGGCTCCTGCCAGTGTGTTAGCAATGTTTCATTTCCAGTGGAGGCGGACAATCATCTGGACCTTGCTCTCCTGCTATCTCTGTTTCTGAGCTATAGTGACCAAGGTTGGGTTCTTCACTAGAGGACACTAAGAGTTAGGTCACAAGGTATTTATTAGGGACCAATACCTGTTTAGGGAAGGGCGGGCAAATAGGATTGAACAGAGGTAGAATTCACCTGCAGTGCAGCTCCAACAAAGCCTTAGCCAACTAGATTGAGTTTGGCAGGAACTAACCCCTCACCGTGCTCTGGGTTGAGCAGGAATGGCCCGGTCTTTACCATTCCGCCTTGCTCCACATCTGGGCTGCCCAGGGAAGTATGCAGTAAGGGCAAATGGCAAGGTCAGGTACAAATCACGGGCTTGAGGCACATTTCAAGTAACCAAAGGTCGTCTGTATTCAATCCAGGAATCACTTGGTTTATTGCACAAGCTCTCATATCAATTAGTCACATGAGACACTTAGAAAGGAAAGTTAACGAACCGCTGTGAAGAGGACTGTGGAAGAAGGTGTCCCAGAGCGGCCAGCGAAACACTCTCCAAGCATGGGTCCTTCAACAAGCCACAGGTGTGACTGCAGTCAGATTGGCTTCTGCGTGGATAGAACCTCGGGCAGCATCTGGCTAGAGCAATCTTCACATATGTAATGTGGGTGGTCAATCCGCCTGGGGGCCCCTCTGAGACATCTCCTTCTTTTAAAGGTCCACTTGGTTGGGTGGGATGTTACATCCAATGGTGTTTGCCATTTGGCTGAGTCCACTCCACCTCCCTGGAGTGTTTGATGTGTACAATTCCAAACCGGTTTTACTTACCTATTGCTTTACCTGTTTGGGCACACTCACAGTCCTACCTCAAATGTTAACAAACAACTAATAAGGGAGTTCACACTGACCACCGGGACTCCATTTTGTCTTCCTCTAACTTATAGGAATCCCGTGCAAAGCATAACATCATGACTTAGTGTAACCTTGGGCAAGAGGGCTGGCTCTCTGCAGTCAAGTAGATCCTGAAGTTTCTGACTGTCCGCTGACGTCACACCCCTCAGCTGGAAAGCAAGTCCTTCCCTGAAGAGGCGTCTAGTGGTGAATCGTGGTATCTCCCCCAAATATCCAATATGGTGAGGTTTGATTGGCTGTCATGATTCATCTGCCCAGCCTTTGACCGGCAAGGAAAGATAATCAGAGGGACAATTCCACCAGAACTGCAAAGGAGGAGAAGGGATAGTTTTCAAAGGGGAAATGAGATTTTTATCTGGTAAAACGTGGGATGGATACTGGTCACAGCAAAAACAACAGAATTTTTATATTCTTTACCATTTTCTTCCATCTTTTCCATGTTTGAATTGAGGGAAGCCCGGATTTCTCCCCTTGTCACTCCACTTAGCCTTTGCTAAGCTCATATTTCTATTGATTAGATTAATTGCCTGCCGTTCCAAACACCCCCTGCCCTTCCTTGTGGGAGAATTTGCTCCCTCCTTGGAGGTGAGATTTATGCACGACGTGACTTGCTTTGGCCAATGAAACGCGAACGGGAAGGGCGTGTGCTATTTCTGAGCAGAGATTGTACCAGAAGCTGGTAAGTTTTGCCTCGTTCTTTTTCTGCTCTGCAGTGAAACTGACTGTGTCTAGCTGGAGGCTGTGGAGATTGGACCCCAGGGTGAAGACACGGAATAGGGTGGCAGGTGGTATTACTCTAACCTGCAGGAGGGACACGGAGACTGAGAAGTCTGAGGTGTACGATTTGCTGCCCGAGCTCACCCTGCTCCCAGTCAGCTGAATGGATTTTGAACGAGAGTTCACACCCTGTTCGCAACTTGTCGGACGTCCCTTCCCGTCCCAGGGTCTCAAACTCGGATACCTCTGGGAACGGGGCAAGTACTTTCACACTGTGCCCAAACCAGTGGTAATTCCATTAGGGAGAGCTAGCGTCTGAGGAGAAAAGGAGCGTGCGTGTCCCTGGCTAAAGGCATTCCCATTCAAAGGCTTTTTTTTTTAAAACTCTGCCAAACCAAACCCATCTTCTGGATGACATCAGTCCTGGAACCACCCGTTGAGCCCTCCCGCTACCAGCCAGGCCTCTCGGTGTGGCCCAGAGTGGCAATGCCTACAAGCTGATGGGGATGAGTTCTTAATAGACTGGAGCCTGAATTCCAAGCAACCAGGCAGTTTCTTTCCATAGGGAGATCAATGCTAATGAAGGGCATTGCGTCAAACTACAAAGAATGGAATCGAAGCCATCCCAATACAGTTTCGTGAATAAACTCTCATTTTTTGCTTTTCATTACTTGCTCCGAGAAGAGCAAAACAAACAAACCTATTTCCTCAAGGAGTGAACATGCCCAAATACCTGACTTCCTTTCAGCCGGCCCATCCTGAAATCCTTGCTTCAAATGACTGAAGTCACCGGAGAAGCACCAGACTCCTCTAATCTGTTCAGCAAGGCCGAGGAAGGAGAAGGCAGGCCAGAAGACAAGTCTGAGCAGATTCCCCGAGACTGGAGCTCTTGGAAGGACGGAGGGGCCGTTTTCCTCGGCAGAAAAGGGGATGGGATACATTTGCTCTGTTTTCCACTTTTCTGTTCTGAGACATGAGCCACACTTCGAACGAGCTCCTGAGGAATCCCTAAGAATAAACTATTTCTGGCCCCACACACCCATTTCTCTTTGCGGCAATCAGATTACACCCTCCCTCCTTTCTCAGAGGAAAATCAAAGCGCGCCACTCCGGAAACATTCGAAAAAGCCTCCCTTCCTCCGAGCACGCTGGTAGCCGTGTAGGTCCAAGAGCAAGCACTGTGGGAGTGTGAGTTCATATCCTGGTCTTGCTGGGCAGATGACATCACTCTTCTTTTCCGTACAGAGTTGTTCCATATGTACTGCTTACTGAGCAAAACACACATGTGTGGTGACTGTTGATGGAAGATGCTGGCAATGTGAGCCCAGCCAGCTTTGTCGCTGAAAGGAATCCGCAACGGTCTCGAAGCAACGCTGCTAAAGTGATAGTCTCGAGCCCGCATCCAGAAACAGTTCCCCAGGCTGCATGGAATCCATTTCCCCAAGGAATTCGTGGCGCTTTTTGTGAAGCCCTCTCGCACATCAAAGTTTCTTTAGCTTCGTGTTTGGCACTTGGGAGGTAGAACAGAAAGCAAGTGCTTGAACCATGCTGGGCGTTTACCCGGTGCGGGATTCTCACACGAAGCCACCTCAAATGGTCGCCCGCTTCCCGGTTAAGAGGTGACAAGAACCCAGGCTCGGAGAGGTGAAGGAAATCCCTCGCTCACCATCTGAGCCCTGGTTGTCTCCCTGGCATTTCTGACAGCAAACCTGGCGCGTCTTCCTCCCTGCTCATCAGGAAACAAGGCATCAGGTGAAAGGCAAATGATGGTTTCTGCTAACATGTTTTTGAAAACAGGAGTGTTTGCCCATTCCCTTCTCTGGAAGGCTTCACAGTCCATCTGTTTCCTCGAGTTGTTTTTTTTTTTTTTTTCTTCCTGTTTGACGGCAACCTAGGCTAACGGAAGCGGGCACTCGATGCCCGTAGAAGCAAAATCGCACACCAAGTGTAGAAGTTACAGTGACCGCCGTCGTTCTGAAAGCAAAACTGAATTTCCAACAGAGTTTGATCCTATCCAAGTGTAAACAGGACGGCAGACCGATGTGTGTCGGTGGCAATGCCATGAATTCCTGGGTGGGTTTACTAGCACCTTTCCTTGCCCTGGTCTGCCTCAAGGCTTTCTCCAAGGTGCTCGGTGAGACGAACCCATTTTCTTTAATACTGTTGGGATTTCTGAAGGCTCTTCTTACCCCGCCCCTCCCCCACCTGTCTGAATCTTCCAGGGTGGCAAATGGAAGGATTGGCCCCTGAGTAGGATGGTTTCCTAGCCCTCTCTATCCTTCCCAAACCCTCCCCTGATTCCAGTCCCGGGAAGCCAAACTTCTTCCGGTGAGGTCCTTCCCCAGTAATCCCAGGAGCCTCTTCTCAGTTCCGCTACAATCATGATCAGACTGAGCATTTCTCCAGAGCTTAAAACTCAAGCTTCCAAGTCTGACTCTTTGGGGCTGGGAACAGATAGTGCTGATGATAAAAACAAAACAAAACACCCTTCTCTCCTACCCAGGGAGCTGTCCCCCCAAGCAGGCTCTCCAATCCCCAGGGGAATCTGCCAATATTACCATAATGAAGGATCAATATAGAGTTGCCCTAGCAACAGTAATCAGCCCTGAAAAGCATCTGCCAGGGATGCCTTTGAATGCACTGGGTTGAGGGGGCGGGGAGACAGAAATGAGGAGTGAAGGAAGGTTTGTCTTCCCAAGTTTTAAGGGGTCTCTGCATAGGAGGTCACTGTGCTCACGGTCCCACACTTTCAGTGAGGGGTCCTCAGTCAGCTCACAGCCCTAGGAGGCTCTGCTGTAAACAGGCTGATTTCACTTGAGGCTTCCTAAGGGGCCCCTGAAATATGCAGGCACATTCTAAAAGTTTTCAGGAACATTTGTCAGGAACCAAGTTTCCAAGAGTGGGAAATTGATATGTAACAGCAAGCTCCACGTGTGTCAATTGCTGAGCTCTGCACCACTCATTCCAGGGTGGAAAATGAAAGAATCGGCTGCAGTCGGGGCTGGGAGAGTAAGACTTGGCCAGCAGTGCAGACAAGGAGAAGGTCGGGTTGGGAGTGTCCCCCCCCCAACCCCTCCTGTTCATTGATTCCAGCTTTAGCTCCACGCAAGTTTATTTTTAAAAACTTGGATGCTTCATTTTCAGAGAGTGATCTAAAAATATATGCCTGCGTGCCTGTGGTTGCAATGTGTATATAAATCCAAAACCACAAAAGAAAGTGATTATACTCAGCGGCACAGATATACCAAAATGCAGAACTGGAGGATCCCTTTCTACCTTCTGTATCAGGACGTGGCATATGCTCATATTAAGCACACGTAAATATCAGAGTTGGCTTCATGAATGAGCAGAATAGGTTTTCTACGCAGAGTAATTTAAAGGACATCAAGGAAGACTTTTGCAAGTATGAAACCATATTGCCCTTCTACTCTCCCTAAAATGACATCTCTGGCAAAGCTAAGATCGTAAGAATGAAAGCAAACATTGGGATATTCTTCCCATGTCCTAGGCATCACACTTAGCCTTTGACCGGTATTACTCCCTTCACTACACATGAGAACCACATAAATCAGGTACAGCTATTATGAGTTAACAGATGAAAACAGTAAAGATAATGGAGATTTAGTAATTGACTCAGAGCCACACCCATGGAGGGAAAATGTTATCTGATTCTACGATCTATGTTCTTAACTACCATATTGTGAAAGGCTGTGTGGTTAAAAGGATGCCTGACTTCTAGAGCCAGACTGCCAGAGCTTGAAATTGAGCTTTGCTCATTACCAGATTTTTAATCTCAGGCAAGCTAATTAACCCTTCTGTGCCTCAGTTTAATTCCTTTGTAAAAACAAGGATAATGATTGTACCTACCTCACGGGGTGGGTGGGTGGGGGGGTGGGTTGTGAAGAATCAACAGGTTAATTGGTATGAAGCACTTAGAACAATGGAGGACTGCAAGTCAGGTTAGTGATTCACTTTTGCACAGTACTGCTATCCAAATCTTTACGGTAGATCTGTGTAGATCTGCGTTCTTTTACAAGTGACAAGAGGGCTGCAAGTTACATGCTCAGCCAGTCAGTCCTGGGCATTAACATGGATTGTTTCAGTTAACCAGGCTCTAAAATCAGAAACAAGACAAGGGTGCTCACTTTTACCACTTTTATTCAATGTAAGACTGGAAGTCCTAGCCAGAGCAATGAGGTAAGAAAAAGGAATAAAAGGCATCCGTATTAGAAAGGAAGAAGTAACATTATCTCTGTTTGCAGTTGGCATGGTCTTATGGATAGGAAACCATAAAGGCTCTACAAAAAGACTGGTAGAACTCATAAAGGAATTCGGTGAAGTTGCAGGATACAAAGTCAACATTAAAAAAAAAAAATCAGTTGCATGTCCCCTACCTTAACAGCAAACTATCTAAAAGAGAAAACAATCTCACTTACAATAGAATCAAAAATAATAAAATACTTAGGAATAAATTTAACCACGGAGGTGAAAAATCTGTGCACTGATGAAAGAAACCGAAGAAGACACAGATAAGTGCCTTCTCAGACCAGGAACACAGGGAGGATATCCTGTATTCACGGGTTGGAAGGACTATATCGTTAAAATGTCCATACCACTCAAAGGGATCTACAGACAATGCAATTCCTACCAAAATTCCAAAGGCATTTTTCTCAGAAATATTAAAAAAAAGTCACAATAGTCACATAGAATCCCAAAAGTCCCCAAATAGCTAAAAGAATCTTGAACAAGAAGAACAGTGTCACACAATCTGATTTCAGAATATACTACAAAGCTATCATAATCACAACATCATGGTACTGTCATTAAAAACAGACATGTAGGTCAGGAGAACAGAATACAGGACCCAGAAATAGATCCACACACTTACATTCAACTGATCTTTGACAAAGGTGCCAAGAACGTCTCCCATCAGTGGTATTGGGAAAACTTGATATCCGCATGCACAAGAATGATATGGGGTTCTTTTTCCCCACCATATACAAAAAAAAAAAAAACCCAAAAACAACCCTACTCTAAATGGAGGAAAGGCTTAAACATAAGATCTGAAACTATAAAACTACTAGAAGAAAACACAGGGAAGAAGCTTCTTCGCATTGGTCTGGGCAATGAGTTTTTTTGGATTTCACCCCAAAAGCACAGGAAACAAAAGCAAAAATAGACAAGATTCTGCCAGGCTCAAAAGCATCTGCTCAGCAAAGGAAATACTCAACAGAGTTCAGGGACAGCCTTCAAAACGGGAGAAAATATCTGCAAAGCATACATCCAATAAGGGATTAGTATCCCCAACTCAAACAACTCAATAGCAAACAAACAAACAAACAAACAAACAAACATCCCAATTAAAAAATTGGCAGAGGAACTGAATGGGGAGTTTTCCAAAAACAAACAAACACCAAAGACATACAAATTGCTAATTTGTGTTTTTCGTATTTATTTTTTTGAGAGAGAGAGAGCACGAGCAGGGGAGGGGCAGAGAGACAGAATCTTAAGCAGACTCCATGCCCAGCCCAGAGCCCGATGTGGGGCTCGATCTCACAACCATGAGACCGTGACATGAGTCAAAACCTAGAGTCACATGCTGAACTGACTGAGCCATCCAGGCACCCTGCTAACTGGTATACCAAAAGGCACTCAACATCACTGACCGTCAGGGAAATGAGAATCAAAACCACATAAATACCTTAGGCCTATTTGAATGGATATTATCAACAAGATAAGCAAGGACAAGTGATGGTAAGGCTATGTAGTGAGGAAACTCTTGACGATGAATGGTAAGAATGTGAACTGGTATAGCCACCATGAAAAACAGTACAGAGTCTCCTCAAAACACTAAAAATAGGACTACAATATGATCTGGCTATTCTGATTCTCTGTATATATGCAAAGAACATGAAATGAGGGTGTTAAAGATGCACTCCCATCTTTACCGCAGCATTACTTAAGAGCCAAGAAATGGAATCAATCTAAGAGTCCATCCATGGATAAGTGGATAAAGATACATAATATCACATATTACATATTATATAACAAGGAAAAACAAGGAAACCCTCTCATTTGTGATGACGTGGAAGAATGTGGAAGACATTATGCTAAATGACACAGAAATATAAATTCTGCATCACTTCTATATAAAATCTAAAATATGGGGCGCCTGGGTGGCTCAGTCGGTTAAGCAACCAACTTCGGCTCAGGTCACGATCTCGCAGTTTGTGAGTCCGAGCCCCGCGTCGGGTTCTGTGCTGACAGCTCAGAGCCTGGAGCCTGCTTCGGATTCTGTGTCTCCCTCTCTCTCTGCCCCTCCCCTGCTCATGCTCTGTGTCTCTCTGTCTCTCAATAATAATAAACATTAAAAAAAAAATAATCTAAAATAGCCAAACTCAGAGAATCAGAGACTAGATTGATAGTTGTCAGGGGCTGGGGTTTGGGGCAAATGGGGAAATGCCATTCAAAGGGTACAATGTTTCAGTTATGCATAATGAGTAAATTCTGGGGATCTAATGGGCAGCATGGTGACTAGAGTTACTAATACAATACTGGGGAGCCATATGGTCTCTGTTGTAAATAGCTCAGCTGCTATAGCACAAAAGCACCCACCAACCATAAGTAAAGAACATGTCTGTGTTAAAAAAAAAAGAAAGAAAGAAAGAAAGAAAGAAAGAAAGAAACCCTTATAGACTCTGTAATATGAGTTCTACCTAATTTTTATATGTCATAAAGTATCATTCTTCTTTGGACTTTCCTCACCTATCCAAAAATGCAGTAACCGTTCTTGACACGGACCACACAAAACCAGGCAGCAGGATGAATTTCGCTTGTGGGCATTAATTTATCCATCTCAAATACAGGGTATGGAAAGTTAGCAGAAGGTTCTTCTTCATAGGCAGAGACTACCCAGGGCTACACGGAAGGCCTAACCTTCCAGGATCCAATCAGCATCTAGTTACCTTGGAAGGAAATGAACATTTGCTTTGGGTGTCGCTTCGATGTACCAGGGCCTGAAGGCACCACTTTATAAAGTTCCTATGAGGTGGTGATATTACTCCTTATCTTACAGCTGAAGAAACCTTTACTCCGGATCACAACACAGCCAGTAAATGACAAGACTCTGACCGACACAGGGATGACTGGCTCCAAAGCCCTTTCTCTCTGTTCATTGTAACACACTGCCTAGCACGATCAGAACTCGATCCAGGAAGGCCCCGACTAAGTAAATTGCCAAATGGTCCACTTTTGTCTCAGTGCCAGAGGAATAATGCTTTCGTGGAGTCAGTAGGTACTGAGAGGTTATTCATCCAACTCCCTTATTTTGCTGCACAAGTAGAAGGCTTGGCAATGCTAGGTTCAGGGTGAGATATGCAGATAAATAGCAAAAAAAAGACTATAAAGCAATGCCTCCCAACTGAGAGCAATTTTGCCCCCTAGGGGACATTGGGTTATGTCTGGAGACATTTTTGGTTGTCACACATGGAGAAGGGGTGCTACTGGGATCTAGTAAGAAGAAGCCAGGGATACTACAAAACACCCTACGATGCACAGGACAGACCCCCACAAAAAAGAATTGCCTGGCCCCGAATAATGCTACTGTTGAGCAATCCCAATCTAAGTGTCCAATATATCTGCAATTCCTAAAACTCAACTGTCATCAAATCAAACTTCTACTTAAAAAAAAAAACAGGGGCGCCTGGGTGGCGCAGTCGGTTAAGCGTCCGACTTCAGCCAGGTCACGATCTCGCGGTCCGTGAGTTCGAGCCCCGCGTCGGGCTCTGGGCTGATGGCTCAGAGCCTGGAGCCTGTTTCTGATTCTGTGTCTCCCTGTCTCTCTGCCCCTCCCCCGTTCATGCTCTGTCTCTCTCGGTCCCAAAAATAAATAAAAGTTGAAAAAAAAAATTAAAAAAAACAAAAAAACAAAAGTTATCAGCGACCTATGAGATAGAGTTCAAACTTTGTAGCATGATCTCTGTTTCCCCTTCCTTAGCCTGAAATATACCCCAGCCACTTACCCAGCTTTGTGCCTTAGTCACACTTGAATTTCCCTGAAAATAACCATTGCTTTTCTATCTATCTCTTCACCTTTGTTTATGTTTTCTCTCTGTTTGGGACATTTTTCAATCCTATTCTCCGCCATCAAAACTCATCTCATTTACTCCAATGTAGCTTGAGTTCCACCCCTTCTTTTTCTTTTTTTTTTTTTTTAAGATTTTATTTTTGGGGCACCTGGGTGGCTCAGTCAGGCAAGCATCCGACTTCAGCTCGGGTCATGATCTCACAGTTCGTAGGTTTGTGCCCCGTGCCGAACTCTGTGTTGACAGCTGGGAGCCTGGAGCCCCTTTGGGATTCTGTGTCTCCCTCTTCCCTCTGCCCCTCCCCAGCTCACACTCTGTCTTTCAAAAATAATAAATAAACGTTAAACAAAAGACTTTATTTTTAAGTAATCTCTGTACCCAATGTGGTGTTCAAACTCACAACCCCAACATCGAGAGTCACGTGCTCCACCAACTGAGACAGTCAGGCATCCCCTACCCCTTCTTTTAAGTCATCAACGGATGCCCCTTTCTGGGTCTCCACAGCACTCTTTATGCACTAATGCTAGGGCAGTAGATAGGGTCTAAATTTGTACATTACTTACTGGTTGTTCCCACATGAACTCCCAACACCAGTTACCTTGTTTAAAAATTTTTATTTATTTATTTTGAAAGAGAGAGAATGCGAGCAGGGAAGGGGCAGAGAGAGAGACAGACAGACAGAAAGAGAGAAGCTCACGTAGGCTCTGCACTGTCAGTGCAGAGTTCAACACGAGGCTCAACGTCAGATTGCTGAAATTGAGTCAGATGCTTAACCGACTGGGCCACCCAGGTACCACCAACACCAGTTACCTTTAATGGGTTCCTTGGGTTCATGAGTATCTCTGATTATATCTGTTTCTTCTAGATGCTTAACACCATGCCTGGCACAGGGAAGGCTCTGGACACATCAGAGCTGTTTCGGTGAAAACTCTTTGTTGGGAACAATGAAGAAAAAAGCTAGAGTAGAAGACACAGACTGATTCAAGCAACAATATATTTTATGCTTTAATATTTCTTTTTTTTTTAAGTTTATTTATTTATTTTGAGAGAGAGAGAGAGAGAGGTGAGGAGGGGAAGAAAGAGGAGAGAGAGAATCCCAAGCAGGCTCCACACTGCCAACATGGAGCCCAATGCAGGGTTTGAACTCATGAACTGTGAGATTATGATCTGCGATGAAATTGAGGATCAGACGCTTAGCCGACTGAACCACCCAGGTACCCCTACACTTTAACATTTCTGAAATCTGTTCGTTAAACAACTTTCACTCTACCGTTGTAAAGGAACCACTTTTCGTTTTCATAGATTCATACCCCCTGGAAGATGAAAGGAAGGACCAGTGCAGGTCAGGAATCACTTGGATGAGTAGAATGGGAACTTCTGCTACCCCATCCCTACCCACCTTGGGTAATCTGCATCTGCTGGGGAGTCAAGGCAGGCAGATCCTTATCCCCCAGAAAGGGGAAAGATTTGTCTTTGACCTGCGAGAAGAACCAGAAAAGACTTCCTTACGGGTCATCACCATTTGTCTATGGGGGCATTATCCCTGGTACCAAGAAAATATGTTTAGTGCTTGATTTTTTCCCATACGTATATTGGTAATTCTATTGTCGGACAAACTTTCTCTTTAGTAGCAGCTTATTCTTGGGTGAGCAACTCACCATTTTTTGAGTCTCAATTTCTTCCGCTACGACATGGAGATACGAACACTAATATTGTCGGTAGGAATACGTAGCGTAAATTAAAAAACAAACAAACAAACAAACAAAACAGCATAATGTCTGATAGCAAGGGTTGAAAAATGTCAGTTCTTTCCATTTTGAAGAAGTCTCTGCCCTAAGGAGTTGATAGTTAAATCGCCCCAATTTGTTAAGCCAATGATTACCAGTATCTGTTTAGGCTCTATAGAGGAGGACCCTAAAAAGATAAGATTTCATCTCTGCTTTAAGGGATCTGGTAGTGTGGTAGAAAATGGTACAATGCAAGATACTATTTGAAGGAAATGTAAATTGCATGTTACAAGTATCTAGCTTCGGTTTTAGGAAATAGTGAGGGCAAATGGGGCAGGGACAGCAGAGAACACTCTAGGGAAGAAATCTGAGTGCCTAGACTTGGAGGGTGAGGAGGGAGCAGACAGGTGGGGAGGTACAGGAAGACTGTACTTATCTTTAACCATCCATTAAATGAGAAATGACTCACGGAATAGTCTCACCTACAAGGAGGCCAAAGCCACGTTTAGTCGAAGTTTCCAAAGCATTTCAAAAAGAGAATTGGATGCTACACCTTTTTACGATCCAACCATTTCCAGATATGATTCCATTAAGTGCCTTTTAAAGATTTCTGCTATCACTCTCAGCAGCTCAGGGAAACGATTCTTTGTGGTTTGACGTTCCTTTGCATTTACTCCAGAGGAAAACTCACCATGAAAATTTCCATATGTTGATCTTCTCCTATACATATTTATGTCAACAGTTTCCTTTTTAACAACTTTCAAAACATATGCTGTTTCCCGAGTTATTTCCCCTAAAAAGTAATGCAGCAATACCATGATTCATGGATTATGGAGACTGTACAGAGTTATAGAAGTGGGTGTGACATTTCTACCCGGTAAAAGTCATTGTCCCAGAACATTCAGGTGGCGAGATCCACCCACCGGCTTGAGAGATTCACACTGTTCTATTGCAGTCTGTGAGAAACTTACCTCTGATGAAGCAGGCTGTTAGTTTTAGCAAGAGATTGTCACTAAACCCATGTGCAATATAAAATTCAAACTAGTGAAAAAAATATCACAGGAATAAGGTCGGAAGGCAATTGATATATACAAAGTCATGAGATTGGAAGCTCTTACTTTCCATATCTTCCCAATAGTCGTGTGGAGTTGGAAATAAGAAGCAAAAATGAGATAACATGACAATGTTTGAGGTTGTAAATATCAAGGCAGGAATTTCCCAAAGATCCATTGCAAGCTTTTTGTAATGAGATGTTCATCTCCCAAAGACTCAAATTGAGTTTGGGGGTTGACTTGTACTCTATTAACAGTTTGGGACAACTTTTAAAAATCTGTTTAGGATATGTACCCATGGTCGGCCGAAGAAGAGATAGCATTTACTAAAAGTACTGAATTACCCATGTTCATCCTTCCAAAAACCATAATAAAATCTCCCCTCATTTTATGGTCTGCCATTTGTCCTTCTGCTGCCCTTTCATCCTTAAAATAAGGATGCAGACCACAGAAATTTTAAAGTCCCACCACTGCTGATTTCTAGTCTAGATTAAAAAGAATCCATGCAAATTAACAATTGCCAGCATGTAAGGAATGCTCTTTCTATGTAGGCACATGCCAAGCACTTCCCATGTACTTTCTGGCTCTTACTTCATAAGGTTGTTGGCCAGGATAAGTGAGTTGATACATGGATAGCACTCAACACAGTGCATGGCACATAGATCTCTAAAATTGCAAAGACAGAAAGGAGGGAAGAGTACTATTATTTTCCGCCCTTGAAAAAGGAGAAGAAACTAAGGTTGTAAAGAAGTAATATGACTTGCCCAACGTCATTCAAATAGTCTTGTGAGGTCATGACTTGAATCCAGGCCCAAAGTCCAGATCTAATTAATTGGTGTTTATAAATCTAAAAATGAGAATGTTGGGCACGCGTGGAGCAAAGATGACCATCCTTTCTTAAACAAAATTATGAGCTGTCAAAGGGTTTTAAAGTATCGTGTTTGATGATGAAGTACAGGAGAAGAACTAGAAGTCACTGTCAAGTATAATAGGTTCTAGTTTACGATAGCAAGGGATGCTGAAAGTTCATGCATTGCTTTATGTTTAGTGATATTTAAATTTTGTTTCTCATTATAGTTCATGTAATTTCCCAACCAGAAATAAAAGAAATAAAAATTTGGGTTTGGTATATTTATATTCTCATTAAACCTTCTAATAGAGGAGCACCTGGGTAGCTCAGTTGGTTAAGCGTCCGACTTGGGCTCAGGTCATGATCTTGCAGTCTGTAAGTTCAAGCCCCTCATCGGGCTCTGTGCTGACAGCTCAGAGCTTGGAGCCTGTTTTGCATTCTGTGTCTCCGTCTCTCTCTGTCCCTCTCCTGCTCACACTCTGTCTCTGTCTCTCAAAAATAACTAAATGTTTAAAAAATTAAAAAAATACTTCTAATAGAATTGATTTTCACTCTATGAAAATGGTCAAGATTGTGATTTCACAAAAGGTGGGCTTCCTTCCTTGTTTTATTTTATTTTTTTATCATTCATCACTCTACCTATGTATTCAAAAGCATATGTATTAAGCAAAGGCCTATGGATACTCAGAAGAGGAAGAGGGATATTTTGCTGCAGAATTGAGGAAGTATTTTTGGACATGATGCGGCTTGAGTATTGTTGTTGATGAATGAAAAGGAGTTCCCTGGCTACCTAAGGAAGAAGGGAAATGGAGATCAGGCGTCCCAAGCAGAGTGCGCCTCTACAAATGACAGAAAACAAAAAATGGTCTTTCTGCGAAGCGAAAGGTTCAGGATGTGGCTGCAGGCTGTTTCGAGGGGCCATGAGGCTATTTTGCTGTTTAGGAGTGGGAGGAAGGCATTGCTGGATGATAGAAAAAGTAAGTGTTGAGCCAGGCATCAAAAGATGTTGAGTGGAATGGATAATTTATATTGGAAAGCACATTGAAAGAGGTTTGCAAAAAAAGTGTGTAGTCAGTCATTCCACAGATTAGAAGGGTTCTGACTGGTATCCTGGTTATAAGAAAAGGGACCCATTTTATACTCTGAAAATGTATTTCAGTGATACACCTTCTTACTTGTAGATCTCCTTACACTTTGAAGACAATTTCATGAGCGTTCCTGCTCTATAATTGAGAAATCATAGGGTTTTAGGTCAACTATCTTTGAAGCTTTGCCTACAGTGTAATATTGACCACCCAGACTGCAGCATCTCCTGTATCTGTGGCCAGAAATGCCTTCTCCTGCTGCACCGTGACCTGAGCAGCCCTTCTTTTCCTATGTACATCAAGTCCAGATAAAGAATGCTTTTACTTCTCTTTCAGGCAGGCTTTCTTACTGTGTTGATTCCGACTCTTCCCCTCCTTTCCTACTTCCTGTCCACTGACATTTCTCCCTTCCTTCCTTCCATTTTTTTTTTCTCTAAGAAACATTGAATGGAGGGCTTCTGTGCTGCAGAGATTGAATTAAACAATGTAAATTAAATGTACATAAAGGCATAATCTTGTCCCTAAAGGCACTCGCTGTATGATGGGAAAGAAGAGTGGGCTTATGATTTTCAATAAAAGTTGATCAATAAAAGGCAGTATATATTTGGTCTTTACCATTATTTTTATTTTCTCTGACATTTATCCTATGAAGATCTATAGATTTTATGTTGCCAGCAGTCTCTACCGTGGTGTCACGTTCCTTACCAAGTATATGTCTTCACTAAAATCCCATTGGTTCCATGTCCTGTTTCCACATATCTATGGTTCCTTTGCTAAGGGACAGTGGGACAGAGTATTGTTACCGACGATACGTTGGCAAGATTTTGTATTTTCTGTTCCAGTGTCCCAACGGCTTTAAGATATGAATCTACATTTTGTAGTTGGTTACCATCCAAAAACCACATTTAAAATCAGGCAGACACAATCACTCCCATTTTCCAGAGGTGGCAACGCGAGAAAGGAAGTGATTGGCCCAGGATGTTTGTGAAACCTCTTCTATCGGTTCCTCGCCGTGCTCCTGCACTGTCTTAGGCTCACATTTCAAAAAGGGTTTTTCAAGGTGATCTCTAATTTTTTTTTAATGTTTAGTCACTTTTTGAGAAAGAGAGAGTGAGAGTGGGGGAAGGGGCAGAGAGGGAGACAGACTCTGAAGCAGGCTCCAGGCTCTGAGCTGTCAGCACAGAGCCCCAAGTGGGGCTCGAACCCATGACCCATGAGATCGTGGCCTGAGCCAAAGCCGGATGTTAACTGACTGAGCCACCCAGGCACCCCCTTCAAGGTGGTCTTCAGCAAACTAAATTCCTAAAAGACAGTATTTTGCAGATCGGACAAAATATATGCAAAAAAGAAAATTCCACATCTCTGTAGAACATGTCAATTCTGTGTATCTCTGTGATTAGTATTGATCAGGAAATAATAGGTAAGAAATGCGTTTTTTGTTCACTGGTTTGGTTGTGTTTTTCTTTTTTTTTAGTTAAAAATTATTATCCTCTTCCAATATTTTAACTTAGAAAATAATACTGAATTTTTCAAATTTGCTACTTTAATAAATAGGTTTTATTTTTTCATATTCCCCATTTTGTTCCATTCAAATACAGGTTTTACATGAGTGACAATGTTACTTAACACTTTGTTCATGGTGATTTCTACACTATACACTGTTCCGATTTATATTTAATACCTGGATACTCTATTCTCTAGTAAATGGATGGATTTAATTAGTCTCCTGTTGTTGGATATTTGGTAGGCAAACTTTTTTTTCATTTAACGTTTATTTATTATTGAGAGGCAGAGAGACAGAACATGAGCAGGGGAGGGGCAGAGAGAGGAGGAGACACCGAATCGGAAACAGGCTCCAGGCTCCGAGCTGTCAGCACAGAGCCCGACGCGGGGCTGGATCGAACTCACAAACCGCGAGATCACGACCTGAGCCGAAGTCGGACGTTCAAGCGACTGAGCCACCCTAGGCAAACTTTTTTTTATTCTTAGAAATAACACTGTAATGAAAATCTCTTATGTATGCCATTTCGTTCTGCTAAACTAATAAATTTAAACTTCATTCCCCCACCAGACTGTGGATCCTTTTTGAGTTTTTACTGTATTAATCTTTTCAGGTCAAGTGCCTGTCAGAGTTTTAGGTATATGGTTGGCACTCTCTGAAAAAAATACATGAATAAAAGCAATTTCTAGATTCACATTTATTGGGTCAAGGGATACGAATGGCCTCTTAGCTCTTAATATGCATTTCCTGGCTCTTTACTCATGGAGCTATAAAGCTCAAAATGACCTAAGCAATGTACAAGTTTCATCACAGAGGATGGTGCTGGCTGTTATAATTTTTATAATTTCACGAATTTCATTGTTGTTGGTAAATGACATTGCTTTCATTTAGAAGTCTTTGAGTCCTCATGAGATTGACTTTTTTCCTTAAAATTTTAGTTGTTTTCTTGTTTATTACTTTTTCTTTCTAAAACTCATCTGCCTTTAAACAAGACTCCTTCCAAAGTGTTTTTCATCAGCAAGTACTTTTAATTTGAAAAAGTAGAGCAAGAAGGACAAGAAGGAAGAGAAGGAGGAGGAGGAGGAGAGGAACCAAGGCCCAACTTTTGCACCCCAAGGAATAGATTTTAAATGTGTTCCATTTGGGATGCCATCTTAACTAGACCCAAAGGCATGAAATTTAAAAGCATATCAAGTTCACCTTTTCAAAGGAGATGCTGCTAAATAAAGTTAGGACATTCATGTATATTCAGAAGTTCTAAACTCTGCTCCCAGCACCAAATGCCAAAATACTATACAGCACATAAACATCTTTGTTCTGCTGAAAGTGATATCGCTCAGGTCAAAATGTCTCTGTGGCTTATTTCTCACTCAGGAAACTGTTCCAGGAACTAACGTAGACTACAGTTCCAGAAGCTAAAACGAAGCACTTTTGCTGTGAAAAAGCACAGTTTCCCTTCCTTTACAGGTATTCTTAATTTTACATTTTACTCTAGCTTCTTGTACGGAGCTTTCGAAGATGTGTTTGGACAACGAAGCTCTTAAATGTATATCAGCTTCGTTGCTTATAAGATTAAAAACTGCTGTAAGAGGAAGAATAAAACACTATTGAGAATGCTTATTGTATTAAACACGAGGTGCCGTCATTGGTGTTTAAACTTCACGACATTTGATGTATAGATATTATTGTCGGGCAGAGGTTAAATAAATTGCTGAGGTCATGTAGTTATTGTATCGTTCTTTCTGACTCCAAAGGCCTAGATTTTTTCACTGTCGTGTTAGACCTAGGTTTACTGTCTGAGGCAAAATAATCAAAATTTGCCAAGATGGCTATTGAAAAGAGTGGAATGGGGGCACCTGGGTGGCTCAGTCGGTTAAGCGTCCAACTTCAGCTCAGGTCACCGCAGTCCACAAGTTTGAGCCCCGCGTCAGGGTCTGTGCTGATGGCTCAGAGCCTGGAGCCTGCTTCCAATTCTGTGTCTCCCTCTCTCTCTGCCCCTCCCCCGTTCATGCTCTGTCTCTCTCTGTCTCAAAAATGAATAAACGTTAAAAAAATAAAATAAAATAAAGTAAAAAGAGTGGAATGGATTAGGCAAGGGGCCAAACTCTGGCATTTTCCTCTGTTTGTGCTGTGCAGACTATGATTCTGTCCAAATCACATCCCATTCCATTCCACCCTCAAGACACACTTCCTTGTTCTGCACACCCAGCTGTTGGCCAACTATTTCTTTTAACATTCACCATCAGAGGATGTTCAAGTTGAAAGAGGTTTTGAGGGTCATCTGCTCCCCCCGATACCATCCAGATATTGCCAAAGTCTCCAGATTTGCTTACAGTCCTCACGTTCTTAGAATGATTGAATTTGAAGAAGAGTGAAATCGGTTTAAAAAAAAAAAAGTGTAATATTTTAAACTCCAGAGAAGCAGCTCCTACCTACCTTTCTAATGAATGAGTGAATGAATGAAAGAATGCTTACTTTCTCCATGATTTTCTTTCTTTCTTTTTTTTTTTTCCTTTTGCCAAATGGGACAGTACAGTGGTTCTGGCAGAATATAGATTTTTAAAAGCACCAGGCACAGAGAGTCACATAAACTACTTAGGAAGGGATGACCTTTTTATGTCTCGGGGTTTTTTTTTTCCCAAGCCCTGATCGGGAAGAAAGAGTGCAAAAATCTTTCTTCTTTTAATATGAAAGTGTTACGGTAGACCTGGGTCAGGTGCGGTCACTTCCGCAAGGACCATGAGAGAAATTTCTCTGTATTTAGAATAGCTGTGCTTTGTCCGGGTAACTGGTTCACTTTTACCTAAGAACTGCCGTTTGCACACTTACCATACGTACTTGTTTATGTTGAATACCAGGAAAGTCAGACTCAGAAACCCTGACTCTGCAGAACTGTATGAAATCACATGACGTCTATTTTGTATGTGAATTACACTTCTGGTATTTCTTTCGTGTTTTCTACCTTTATTTCCCATTTCCCCTCTCCCCATCTGTGTTTATTCATTTGCTTTCAATCTCATGTCACAATGGACATTTTAGAAAGCCTCCTCAGATCCCTTTTTTTTTTTTTTAAAGTAAACTTGTTTTTATTTACTTGAGAGAGGGCATGCGTGGGCATGCTGGGTAGAGGGGCACAGGGAGAGAGGGAATCCTAAGCAAGCTCTGTACTCAGCCTGGAGCCCAAGGCAGGGCTTGATCCCACCATCCTGGGATCATGACCTGAGTTGAAATCAAGAGTCAGATGCTCAACCGACTGAGCCACCCCGGGGGCTCCTCCCTAAATCCCTTTTGAGATAAGTTGAGACAAACAAATAACTATGTGAATCAAGAGAAGAATATCCATGGACAAAGAAGGGTTGAGAATGTATGCGCTTCGGTGGTTTCAGTGTTGCACATATTTTTGAAAAAAATAATTAAAATGAGAGGAAATCAATGATCTCAGTAAAACGCCGATTGTTTTTGTCCCTTGGAGTATACAAAAGTTTGACCATCTTATTTTGGCATCTACGTGGCTCTCCCAGGTGAAGACTGGGCGTTCCCTGCCTACCAAGTTTAATTTCAAGTCGGCTGTCCCAAAACCGATCTTACTTGATCTTCTATTTAAGTGAAATAATTCCACTCTCGATCTGAATTGCCGATGCTGTAGAACAATTACTTTGAGGAGTTAGCTGTGAAGTCCCAAGTTCTGTGCAGCTTTCTTTTCTTTCTTTTCCTTTTTTTTTGTCTTGCTAATGATTCAAGAGCTGAATCTGGCGTCCAACAGGGCTCCCCTCTTCTTTGCCTGGTTGAGAGACTGATTTGGTGTGCAGGGGGAGACGGGCTCTAACAATGCGGTCTGGGGGGGGGGTTGCCATCACAGGACGCAGAGGTCATGGGCCCTGATACACTAGCAGCGCCTGTTTTCTTGTTTAAATCTTGGATGGAAAGAAGGTAAAGATGAGCTGTAACAATGGCATGAAAGACGTCTCCCCAAAGCCATTAAACTGTGTGGAACTCTTGATGGCTGAGAATTGTTTCACGCTGTGGATTGATGAGTGGTGGGGGTGGGGAAAAGCATGACACACTCTGAGAGGCAGTGATTACCCATCTAGATATGAAAACTTCCGCAAAAGCTTTTTTTCTGTAATTGTGTCTATATGTATGTACCACATAATACATACATTTAATCATGTTCTGTATGTGTGTATATGTATGCTCGCTTGAAAGCATATTCTTGAGTGCCTAGGATGTGTTAGGCACGTATCTAGAATTGAGAACACAAAGAACGATAGTCTCGTCCCTTCAGGAACTTTCAGTAAAGTGGAAGAAACAGGCAATACTAGTTCAGTGACAAAATGCTAAAATAAAGGCATGAGGTAAGGAAGCAATTGCACGGCCATGGCAGTGAGCACCTGCGGGGAGCGGAGGGAAGGATGGGTTCAGGAAAGGGTTTAAAGACAAGGTTACATTCCATCAAGCATGCAAGAGTAAGTAGAAACTTGACTGTCTGCATTACGGTCTTCCTGTTTATTGAAGGGTGGAAATTTGCCAGTTGTATAAAGAATGCAAAAGGCCGTCTGGGCTGAGTGAGTGATATATGCAGAAGCACCCAGGCTTGCTTGACAAAGCATGATGGGTGGAGGAACCACAAGAAGTTCACTGTAACTTTCACATCATTGAATACTGGGGTCATAGAGTAAACATATGTAAACATAGAGTAAACGTAGAGTAAACAGGGCCTTGTATTTCATGGTGAAAGTTTCCAGCAGGTGAGTGACTAGGGGAGTTCGGGTAGGAGGCATCACGAGATCCATGTTTTCTGAGGATGACCCCAAAGGCTTCATTGCTCCGACATCAGCTCCCAACAGTTATCAACATCTTGAGGCTACAAGTAAGTGTTAGAGCTGTTACCACAATCTGTGACAAATGTAATAACAATTATAGTTAGGGTCCCTCTGTGCCTCTGGCATGTGCGACTGAATCAGTTCGATGAGGTTCTTTAGAGACTAATGGTGTATATGCCAACTCTAACCTTAGTGTTTCTCTGAAATACCTTAACTATTCCATGCTATGCTTTTTTATTGCTGTTGACGTCACATTTTCTTTTTTTTAAAATTTTTTTATTTTAATCAACACATAGTATTATATCAGCCTCAGGTGTACAACGTAATGATTCGACTTGTCTGTATGTTATGTTATGCATACAGCGCAAATGTATGTTACACTCTTCAAAGCAATGAGCAAGCCTGTCCATTACTTTTTCTCCCTTATCTGTAGGGATCACCTTTTAGTATAATGCAGAATTGGTTCAGAATTAGCTAGCTAAGACCTATGATATACTGTAATCATCCATCAGGGATCACCCCCCAGGAAAATGAAATACAGAGATCTTTGGGTCTATTTTTTTTTAATGTTTATTTATTTATGTATTTATTTTTTTTTTAATTTCTTTTTCAAATTTCTTTTTTTTCTTTTTTTTAATATCAAATTTCTTGTCAAATTGGTTTCCATACAATACCCAGTGCTCAGCCCAAAAGGTGTCCTCCTCAATAACCATCACCCACCCTCCCCACCCTCCCCACTCTCCCACCCCCCCATCTACCCTTAGTTTGTTCTCAGTTTTTAAGAGTCTCTTATGCTTTGGCTCTCTCCCTCTCTAACCTCTTTTTTTTTTCCTTCCCCTCCCCTATGGTTGGTCTGCTACCTTATATTCAAAATAGGTAAGTCGAGTCCTAGATATGTTAGGAGTACAGTGATGGGACTATGGTGGCATGGCTAAGTCCTTACTTAAATCTACCTCTTTCTCATCTATATATCTTCTATCACTTACCAGTGTATCATACAAATAGTAAGACCGCTTTGAAATAAAACCAAAAGTGGAGGAAAAAAATCACATCCAGATTCTGCCATTTTAGCACAGCAATTATTATTGTTTATATATTACCTCCCATCTCCTTCCTAAATATAATTATGTTTAGTTGAAATTAGCATATAAACAATTTTTACCCCTTTTAAACTTAAATACACACCCATACCTTTCACAATGGCACTCTATACTCCATTAGGCTCTCCTTTCATTCAAATCCCTTCTTCAGGGATCATCAAATTTAACAACAGAGTTAACAATTTAACAATTTAAATTTAACAATTTATACCCAGATTATATGCTTTCCCATTATACGTAATATTTTTTAAAAACCCACATCTACTAACATAGAAATAAATAAAGTAGGTAGGTGGCCATTTGTTTTCATAACAGTGAGACCATATGAAACAACTATTCTGGGACACCTGGGTGGCTCAGTTGGTTGAGTGTCCAACTTCCACTCGGATCGTGATCTCATGGTTCGTGAGTTTGAGCCCTGCATCCGGCTCTGTGCTGATGGCTTGGAGCCTAGAGCCTGCTTCTGTGTCTCCCTCTTCTCTCTGTCCTTCCCATGATCTCTCTCTCTCTCTCTCTCTCTCTCTCAAAAATAAATAAACATTAAAAAAAAAAACAACTATTCTGAGCCTTAAATTTTCTCCCTGATTCCATCACAGGCCACTTTGCTGGCTCATAGATATAGATCTAATATCTTCCTTTTAATAGCCTCAACTATTGCATAACATTCATTAGCACACAATTTGTCAACCATTCCACTCTCAATGGCCATTAGGACTCTCTTCCTCCTCGCTATCCTTCGTCGAGAGAATGTGAGGAAAGCAAATGAAAGGAGGTAGAGGCTGAACTAAGAAACAAGATAGAAAGGAGGGGAAAGGTCACCCTGGAATAGAGGCAGTGGCCAATTGCAGTGGAAGATGGAAGGAAGACTGTGTTCTGACCCCCTCATATGCAAAGGATAGTACAGATCTAACTTGGATTACAATCATGGAGAACTTGAGATTTGAGTGGCAATGCTTTCTGTATACTTTTGTTATCTCAAATTGCATTCTATTGAAGTCTGTAAAGGTGTAGCGTGATATTTCACAAAATGTCCATTTCTCTGTGCCTGACCCCCTTCCACGGTCACAGCGTGGACCCCAGCCCCAGCCCAGCCATACCCCCGCTGTATGGTGTTCTCTGCCCTGCCTGTTTGTTGCCCACCCCTCAAGTTCTGGCAAGGCTTGCAGAAGTGACCTGGGAGAGAAGGATCAGAGGTCCTTAAATACTAACCGTGGACAGAGTAACAGAGTAAAATAATAATAATAATAAGCAAGCATACAATCGAAGATCTCAGAAGTGACTTTCCCTGAGAGGTCTGTACAACAGATTCATGTCAGCCCTGTGAATTTTGTCGGCAACTGACTGAGAAAACCCTGGTTTTCCAAAGCCCTGGTTGGTCAACACCGAATCCGAATTTACAATTCCTGGTCGTCTCAGAAGACGTCACTCAAACATGTTCCTCCTCCTACATGGTACAAGGGAAAATATGGCCCAAGGGATTTCTGGTTCTATCAGGGTCTGCTGTGGCTTTATCCTCATGAGAACGAACACTCAGGACCCAGCATTTCTGCTTCCCTTCCGCCGAGGCGTGCGAAAATGGAGAGCAATAAAACAACAATAAACAACAAAAAATTACAGCCAAGCCCTCTCCAGCGTCCGGAGACAGCATTTGGCCTGGCTTTATGTGCTGGCTAATGCACAGTTCAGGAAGAGGGGCTGGAAGGTTCTCATTGTATTTCTCCTTGCTAATAGTTCAAATGTGTTTCCTCTGGATAGAACCTATTACATTCAGCTCGTCATTATTTGTTTTTGATAGTTGATGGGCCCGTGATCATTTGGCTAAAATAAATTCTTACATCCTTCATATCAAAATGTATATTTAGGAAGTAGTTCTGAGTTTCTCTTCTTTTTGGAGTCTCGTCCAAATCATTATTTTTGAATATTGCTCTCTTTCTCTTTTGTCTTCTCTTTTTTTTCTTCTTCTTCTTCAGCCTGTTCTTGCTGTAGGTACCAAGGAAGAGTAAAGTGATCTCAGGCTAGGCTGTAAAAGAGAGAAATCTAGAGGCAAAACCAGAAGAATTCAGCATTTAAATAGCTCAGTTGTCAATTCTAACAAATCCAAAGCAATAACCACTCGCTGATGTCCATCTCTCCGAGGTGCTGCTCTAGGCACGGTGTGGTGGAGATGAAAGGCATCCACACACACACATGGACCCCCTTTGGGAAGAAAACCAAAGTGCAATTTGATTAGGGTTATAAGCTAGGATTGTACATTCTGCTACAGGAACACACATACGGAAGCAATTTATTCTGCCTGGAGGGGTCCCAGGAAGCTCAGCGCTGAATGACTGGACTGAATAATAGGGTGCTAACTTTCAAACGTTTTCTGCTGGAGACTTACCATTCAAAATGTATTTCACATGGTTGTCCCAAACACACAAGCACATGCCTATTTAGACGACACTTATTCTTACCGCCTGTGGTACGTTCTTGTATTTTTTCTTCTGTTGTGTTCCAATTGTTTTAGAGGCTGGTTGATACCCATTTAATTGAACATCCTTGAGCAATGAATGGATTGAGAACTCAGTTTAAAGCATCCTGAAATAGTGGGGCACCTGGGTGGCTCAGTCGGTTGAGCGCCTGACTTCGGCTCAGGTCATGATTTCATGGTTCGTGAGTTCAAGCCCCGCGTCAGGCTCTGTGCTAAAAGCTCAGAGCCTGGAGCCTGCTTGGGATTCTGTGTCCGCCTCTCTCTCTGCTCCTTCCCTGCTCATGCTCTGTCTCTTTTCCTCTCTCAAAAATAAATACACATTAAAAAAATTTTTTTTTTTAATCCTGAAGTAGAACATGGACATTTCAGTGACACAGAACTCTTTTTAAAAGCTGGTGTGGCCCACCTGAGATTTGGACAGTTGGCTTAACTTTGAGTCTGAGTTTCCCCGTCTACAGGAAAGGTGCAAGTGGTTACTATTTACCTGACCTGGACTAAAGGAGGTAACACTTGTAAATAGCTGTGTATAGGGAGAGCTCAACAGATGGGTCAGTGAGGGGACTGACCAAGAGTGGGGGAGGGGACACTAGGCACACAGACTCCTTTGGTGGGATTGTCCCCCTCACCCAAAACAAGATAAGCGCTGAATGATATGCCTAGAAGCTTACAGAATATAAGGTGGAAGCGACAAAGTTTACCAAGGCTCTGGCCCTAGGAGAGTGGGTGTGGGTGTGTGCGTGTGTGGGTGTGTGCTTGAGTGTGAATCGGTGAGTGTATATGTACGTGTCTGCAGGTGTATGTGTGCCTGTGTATGTGTGTGTGAGAGAGAGTGAGCTTGTATGTCGGGGGCGGGGAGGTTGTATGTGTGCACTCTCATACGTGGTGAGGCTTGTGTCAGTACAGGGACTAAACTCAGTTCCCCCTTTTCAGTAACCTCTTAATCATTCGGTTCCCCCTTCTCAGTAGCCTCTTAATCAAGTCCCCTGAACTTTTCTCTTTTCCTGAGACCTTCCTCTTCCCAATAGACCACAGCTTCTTGTAACCCTGACACAGTCACCTCTCCTTTCTGGATTTGATCTTCCTTGCACATCTCTACTGAATGTGTTAGACCAGATTAACACATTGTGAAAAATATTTTCGGAAAACGGTGGAACACATTTTTAAGCATAATCTTTAGAAGGTACTGATATTTAATCATGGGCCGAGAGAGAGAAATAGAGCTATAGATACATAGTAATAGCTAACATTCATTAAGCAGCTACTATATGCCCAGCTCTGTGCAAAATTCTTTGCAGGTATCAATTCAGTTAAGACCTGTGACACACCATGGGGGCACCCGGGTGGCTCAGTCGGTTAAGCATCTGCCTCTCGATGTCAGCTCAGGTCATGATCTCATAATGCGTGAATTCAAGCCCCGCATCAAGCCTCCATGCTGACAGTATGGAGCCTTCTTGGAATTCTCTCTCTCTAACTCTCTCTCTGCTTCTCTCTCTCTCTCATAGTAAATAAATGAAATTAAAAAAAAAAAGACTTGTGACACCCCCATGATCTGGTTACTATTATTATTGCCCCCAATATGCAGATAACAGATAACTTGGTCCAGGTCACAAAGTTAGTGGGTGACATGGCTGGGATTCAAATTTAAATGCAAATATATCTAAATACATATCTTTCTGTGGCCCCTTTATAGAAACCCAGGCCACTGGGGGCTGTGTTTGAAAACCCTCTGGAATCAGGTGATGTATCTCTGAGTCTATGTTTTTTGCTCAAGCAAACAATGAGTTCATCGGTGACTTCACAAGGTTCTAAATAAACAACTAACCCCACAACACTTTCCCACATCCAAGGATGTACATACAGACGTACACATAACACATTATATATATATATACATATATATTCCCATAAACATATATGTGTATGTACTTTATATATTTGCTTTATATATGAGTATATATTTACACATATGAATAAGTTATATATGAAAGAATAAACTATATATCATTAAAATATATGAATAAACGATACGTCTGATGAAGATGTATCGTATATATGCCGTACGTATACATACGATGAATTAAACGGATGTTACTATAGTACAAACCTGGAATGGGCAGCTGATCCGTGACAGAGGCAGCACACTCAATGCCATTTCCTAGTGTGCCCTAGAAAACCCCCCACCTCTGCCTCGGCCAGCACCAAGACTGGAAAAGAGCCAACCCTGGGAAGCGATCTTTATACCTAATCAAGCTTCTGTTTTGCAAGCAAAGATAAATTATAAATCCTGAATTACAAATCAGCCCTCAAGCCCTATTATTGATCCCTGCCCTTGTCATTACCCAGTTCATTCTGCTGGGGTCGAGGACCCAGGACCGCCTGTTTGCAGGTCCTGGGTAGCATTCGGAGACACATTAGAGAGTATATATTTTCACCAAAACCCATGCTTAGCTCCAGGGGAACGTGATTGTTAAATATAATGCATATTTACTATTGTGCCTTGAAAGAGGATTAGCGGAGGAGGACATTACTTTAATTTCTTCCATGTGGCTCTGAGCGCTGGTGGTTAATTTCCTCCCTGTACTTCAAGAGGGCGTTGTGGTTAAAGAGTTAAAGGCTAATTAGGCTCCCTGTCAAAAACAACAAAACCCTGGCTTCAGTGGATTCCCTCTGACAAAAACACCTTTTACTCTGAGGCTCCCTGTTGGCCCAGATTCCAGCCTTACTGGAGTTCACCCCGAGTGAAGTCTTCTTAGAAGGGACAGGAGGCCTGTCTCCCAAATGCACTGGAGTCAGGGAGTCAATGCTGGCATTTACTTTCAAAGGAGTCTGTGATTTTGTGTTGAGGTTGCAGGGAGTGGGGACGGAGACCTGGCAGATGGTGGGAACCAGGCTAAGTAACTGTTAGGAGGGTCGGGTGGGGCGGTAGTTCATTAGCTTCCCCTTATACATCTTTATTACAGGAAGTTAATGAAACAATCTTTGTCCCGTTTGAGGATAGAAACTGGAGGGGAAATGTATCTGAACCTCCAACATCTCTGTTTAAGGCTGTGTCTCTCTGTCTCACGAGGTTGTTAGGAGAATAGCATTTAGCAAGGCTGCAGAGGCTTTGTCACTGTGCTCGGCACATAAAGGGCTTCCTCTGTTAGTTTCCTGCCCCCACCCCCCCAGCTCCCCACCAACAAGGGATTTAACGTGCAAGGACTGTTGTTCAAAATCCATGTTTTCTACTTACCATCTGAGTCACATTGGACAATAATAGCAGGTAATCCTTGGTGAGCCCTTACGACGTGCCAGGAACAAGTCTAAATACATGTATTAATTTATTTATTGCCCTCTTTCATCCTCCCAAGCACCTGAGAGGTAAATAACTCCACCATCGCAGAGGAACAGAATATAGAACGTTAACTTAGGGTTTACTGTTCCAAGTATGGAACTGTATTTACTTATTTATCCTCACAACATTGTGAAATGGATCTCATTAGTTTCAGTTTTAAAGATGAGTAAACTGAGTCGCAGAGTGAGTATGGAATTCTTCTCAGGTCAAGAGGAAGAGCTGGCATTCAGACCAACACTGGGGTCCCAGAGCTCTTGGACTTGCCCCTCCCGAGGCATGTTGCCTCTCCAGACTTAGTTCCCCCATTTGTAAAATCGGGCTAATGCAATGGTAACTATGTCAAACGGTTGTTGCAGTGATTGAAGAAAATTGTAAATTTGAAAACACTTTACAAAAGATAACATGATAGTATTGTAATTGTGGGAGTTATCACAGTATAGCCATAAATAAATACACACTTGAGTACACGATGAGTTTATTAGAAGGGGAAAGATAAGCGTGAGATTTGTTGAATGCCTACTAGCCTACGATGTGCTATTTTTTTTTAACTCCTATTACCTCATTTTGATATTTTTATCCCCAATATATAAAAGAACAAACAGGAACTCAGAGAAAGTTCAGTAATATGTCCCTATGACTCATCTGGGAAATAGGCAGAATTACAAGCCAACTTTGACCAAGTCTGAGACCTACTGTCTTTCCATTTCGCCATGATGGTTTATGAGAACAAAAGAGATTTATCTCCCCATGGCGTTTTGTCACATGGTGCTCATTATGAATGAAGTTATCCATGCAGTATTATACTATTACAAATAAAATCTTTTACCCAGAGATTTCTTGTGGCCCTGAAAGCCAAATTTCCCAATCAGCTTGCCATTGTGTGTGTGTGTGTGTGTGTTTCTTAATTTGAGTTTTAAGGTTCAGTCTATCTGGATTTGCTAAAACAGTGCTGGGCTCTTTTACAGACTTGAGTTTCAGATCTGGTGCTGCTGGCACCTCACCTAAAGACAAATCTCTAGGACAGAAACGAGTTCTACGAGCAGCTAGATTTCAAGGGAGGGCAGAGTCACACATCAGAAGTGCCTTCAAAAGTGAAGTGTGAACTGAAGAACACTACTTGGGTTCAAATCCTCACTCTTATTTTCACTGGGTGATGAGAAGCAAATCTTCAAACCTTCGTCTGAAAATGGGATTATTATTAAATCTGCCTTATAGGGTTAAATAAAATGGTGGCTGTTACACAGTAGATGTTCAATAAATGTTCATTTCCTTCTTACCAGTTCCCTTCTAGAATGGAGTTTTGGATTATGGAAGTGAAGGCACATGCATTACCATTTTCCTGGGACCCAGGAGGGACAGAATGAAGTGAAGTCCATACTGGAGGGCAAGAGAATGTTTAGCTTTCTTTTAGAGCTTAAGTGGAGTCAGAGGTTATATACCTGTTAGGATGCCTGATATATGTCGCATAAATGAATAACCTTTAAGTGCCGTTAGTTTTGGAGTCAAGGGGGGAACGAGAGTTGGGCCAATGTGGTGGTTAAAATAACAGCAATAGGATGGGAATGGGGGACAGAAGCTTATCTTTAGTTTCATCCCCTTTCCAGTGACTTGATGGAAATGGTCATGCGCTTCCTGAGCCCGAAGACACCCCTTTCCCTGATCTTGGATGCTATTCCCACAGGGGCCACTCTAGGCAGAAAAACATTTTTATTCGTGAAATAATGTGAATCCCTGCTTTCTTTTTTCTCATTAGATGAAGGGTCTATTGGACAACATTCATTGGCAAAGTTGATGTGATTTAGAGCAATCAGGAGATACGCCAACCAAATTAAATTTCCTCCGGTTTCCTGAGCAGCGCAAACCCTCTTATGCCTCGGGGCCTTTGCACATGCTTTTTCCCCCCTCTGCTTGGAAAGTGTTTCCTTTTCCCTGCACTGCTCATCTTCACTCGGTTGACTTACACTCATCCTTCAGGCCTCATCTATTCAGGGAATGGTTCTGTGATTCCATTCATCCTCCCAGGGCTAGTTTGCTGTATGTTGAACACATTTAGATTGCACTGCCTCGGCTCTCTACACAATTCTGATTTTTTGTTCGCTATATTTCTCTCTCAAATATTTTGTAACCTCGGCGGGAACTTTGCCTATCTTGCTCACTGCGGCATCCGTGCTCAGCACCATATGTAGCACGTAACGGGCACTCAAAAGATGTTTATTAAATGAGTTCATAAAAGAGTAATTGAGTGAGTGAAAGTGAACGAGTCAAGCAGGTGTGATGTAGCAGAAAGAATATTGAGCTGTGAATCACGATGCCTTGGGACCATTCTTAGCTTCATTTTTAACTAGCAAAGTGACCCCTAGGCCACTTTAATTTCTTATGCCTAAAGAAGCTTATACTATTATCTCAAAGGGTTGTGGGAATTCAATCAAGTGCCTGGTGTATGTGGATGCTTGATTAAAAGTGAGTTCTTTCCCACTGTAAGAGAAATCATTGATGGGGGTTATACCATCGCCAAGAGTTCAAAAACCAGCTGGGTTACTGGAGGCCCTAGGTCCAAACTCCCTCTCCAGATCTGCTACCCAGAGAGTAGCCGTCAAAGATAAATTTAATCATGCACAGCTGCTCCAGAAGGTGGTGTTCTGGAGCCAGGGACCCGTGTCCTCGATTTTCCCTTCAGCAGAGGGACTGTGGCTCTGGATGGAGCATCAGATGCCTCCTTGGGCAAGAAAGTCCTCTTTCAGGAAGGCTCCCGCTCTGGCATCAGTGACCCACGTCATAAAGGTGAGTCATTTTCCAGTTTCTAAGCCTTCAAAGCAACATCCATGAAGGGTCATGGGTGGAGGGAGGCCCGCCCTCTCTCCCCTGCAGCAGCTTTGTGCCACAAGGAACCCTAACAGGTGCTGAACTGCTCCTTGAGTTCTGTTGGAAGTCGAAATGTTACGTCTACACAGAAGCGCTCAACCCCTGGCACCCGGTGGACGTTCTTGCACATAACCCGCCAACGTGTTGTGCTGGAGTTGTTTTCCGCTGAAATACGTTGATAAAAAAGATCCCAAAGACAAAATTGTAGAGGCAGGGACTGGAAGCTTCCGGCAATCTCTTGCTTGAGCAGCCCTTCCCCTAGCTCTGGACTCCAAGCAGATACGTAAAGGGGCTGAATGCTAGTCCCTTGGTAAATCATGCTTTTGTGGGGAATGGGTGGGGCCTGGGGGACACCCACCCAAAAGGACCCTGGCAGGCAGGCCCAACTCATGGGAAAAATGTGATTTCCTGCTTGCTGTGGACGCCTGGGAGTCTGTGCATATTTTCATGTATTTCCTGCTCTGCTGTGGGATTTGGGGAAATCTAGAGCATCGTCTCTCTACGTTTCAGGCAGCACTGTGTAGTCAGCATGAAGCTGCCAGAGGGAAAGGGCCTGGACTTCGGGGTGAGACCAGCCTGAGCTTAATTCTCAGCTGTCTACTTACCAGCTGTGTGAGCGTGGACAAATCACATAAACTCTCTGGCCCTCAATTTGCTCATTCTGTAAAAATGTCTCCTTTTGGGGGGGGGGTTCTTTTGGGGTTTCAGTGAGACAAGATACATGAAGTGCCCCAAGAGTGCTGGGCAACTAGGGAACACCATACTCCTTTCCTTTCTACCGCTCTTCTTTTTTCTCAACGTGAATGAGACAATCACGTAGAAAAAGAGTTGTCTTCTCAGATGTAAGAAGATCAATGAAGGGTCACTGTTCTCTCTGAGAAGATATTAATATTCCCAAGGCTTCAGTCTATTTAATATTTACAAGTTATAATTTACTTTTTCTCAATGTTGCATTCATATCGGTGATTGTCTCTTATTCATCAGGGAAAATGACACCAGGAATGACCAAAGTGAAACCTTTCACATTGCAGTTACTTGCATCTCATTTATAAAAGTTTTTCATACGTCTTATAATAAAGTCACAAATCCAATGGGATCTGCAAACATGAGCACTGAGAGAATATGAGTAGCACAGATTCAAAACAGAGCCCCTGCTAAGGAGCCTGAAAAGGCTTTGGTCAACTCCCCAGCCTGCAAAGCCCTCGAGAAAGGGAGATTAGATAGACCTCAGGATGCCAAATGGCTCAGGGGAGTAAGCAATGAGGTGTAAAGCCCCCTTAATGGAGGAAAGAACATCTCCCCTGGGCCTCCTAAAGTTTATTCTATCAGATTTCCAGGAAGCAAAGAGCACACATCCCCAGCCAGTATTATTGGCTCCTTTCTCTGAGTACAATGATACAGTATTTGACATTACTATATCAGTACGATTTCCAAAAACTTAAAAACAGTGGATTAATTCCTTGCTCAATGAGAAGATATCTTCTACCATATAGAGTATTCAACTTACCCTCCTAAGCTGCTCTGTTAATTATTTACATGGAAAGTTCTGGATCTGTCATAGATATGATAATGTATTGACTGTTGTAGGAATGTTTTCAGACAGTGTTCTTAAAATACAGCAAGGTACCATAAGGTGATCAAAAGCAAGGTAGAAAACAAAGGTCAAAAAAAAAGGGAAAAAACAGATTCAGAATGACCTTCACAATTGTTAGGAAGACGCCGTGAATTGTGTTTAGCCTCTCAGTGGTCACTGGAAAACAAAAAAATAAGCAAATAAATGAGTAAAACAAAAAAGATAGTCACACCATTTAATGTCCATGGAAGAAACTGGTTGGTAGATATGTGCACTGGGGGCATAACATGCCTTCTCTCCAGTCCTGTCAAACCTTTGGAAAGTTGCCAGTAGCATCTCTGTGATAGTAGGAATCAGAAGAACAGAAGTCTAGCCCCCAGTCTTATAGCTGAGGTAGGATTTGAAGCCAGATGTGTTCTGTTGCCAAGTCTGTGTCCTTGTCGCTGAAGGATGCTGTTCCTCTTCTGTGCATATGGTGAAGCTGCCATGGATGTATCACAGTCTTTTTTTGGAACTCACTGCTCTCGACCTCCCTTTCCAGAGATTCTAGGAGGAAGGTGTGAGGTTCCAAAGTGGTGACACTAGAGGAGGGTAGCCAACCAATGTACCAATTTATGTGTGTGTGCGTGTGCGCGTGTGTTCAGCACTCACATCAGGGCGAAGTTCAAGGACACACACCACCGGCCAAAAACCAAGGCAAAGGTCTCTTGGACCGAACCTGTAAGTTCTTGAACAAGTTTCTGCATTCTGTCATCTCCTCCTGCCACTTCCCTAAGTTCTCTCGAGAGAGAATGAAGGAGGCCTTTACCCCCATACTATCTCCTATCAGTAGATTTAGAGAAGTCTGGCAAGTCATAATTGATATCTGAATACTGTTCTAATCCCAGCTTTGCAGCTCCCCAGTGCCCCACCTCCTGAAACATGGGCTTCCTTTACACTGTCAGAGACAGACTTCTGTGTTTGTGGAATGAATATCGGAGCTTCACTCTGCTTCATATGTCTTTGCCTTTTTTTTTTCTTTAAGTTTCCAGGATTCTCACTGGGAGAAAACTGAGTCAATGGCCTAGTTCCAAGGCATATTTTAGAAGAAGCTGTCTAGTAGAAATTTATGATACAGCTGTGGTTGCGTTCAGTGTTTTAGCTATTCATTATTCAACTCCTTTCTGAAAAACATCCCCGATGGAGACTGGTTCCTATATCACTGTGCATATGATCTGACACAAAAGAGGTTCTCGTGGCCCACTTCCCTCTGTTGGCTCCAACAAGCAGTCCTCCGGTGCAATCAAGAAACAAGTCGTGTCCTCATCAACCGATGAGAATCTTGCTGCCAAAGACACAGGCCAGTCAAGGTCAGATCATTACGGTAGTATGTTGGTAGTGCCATCCTAGCAGTTGTGACAATGACATTGGCTCAGGCCATGAAGGTGGGGATCATATTGATGCTAGAGGTAGTGGCTTCGCCTGAATGTTCCAGCTGTATGAGTGTGCTGTGTGTCCTGATGCCTGGTCTGGAGATGCTTCAGTTCCTGCTACTGTCTAAGCTGGGTCTCTATGTTTCCCATCCGTCCCTCTATCTTTCCAACAAATTTGTCTCCTACTTGATTTGGCCATGATCCTTTTCCATTGTTTGCAACCTAAACACATCATGAGCACAGGAACTAACGATGACTGCACACTTACTTTCCCGGCAGGTACTATGTCAAAGGTTTTAGCCCCTGGTGTAACTGGCTTCCCACTGAACCTTATAAGATTAGTTATTATTATTTGCATTTTATAGATGAGAAGCTTAAGACGGAAAAAAGATACAAAGAAGCTAAGCTAATAGTTCACTTTTTCTGAGTGTTTAATAGAGGCTGACTTTTTAAAGTACCATCTCATTTAATCTGCATAATCTGCCATATTATGTAAAAACATATTTCAATGTATCTAAGACAACATTGATTGCAAAATATACCATTCTTTATGTACCACTAAGAAAGGAAATACCTCCGATTAAACTATGGCATGCCGTTAATTATAAGATGGATAATATCAGAGATATTAATTTAGAAAAACATATTTTAGAATATGTTAATTATAGCATGTCATTACTCCATTTTAAAAATGGGGTAACCAGACACTGAGGCCCAGCAGGATTTAGAGATCTGCCTGAAGTCCCCCAATTTGCACGTGGTGGTAAAAGGATTTAAACCTAAATCCATCTAGCTGCAAAGCCATTAATCACTATGCCATATTGTTTTATAGTCATCTAGCCATCTAGTAGTAGGACTGAAATTCAGACCCATGTTTGTCTGACTCCAAATTAATAATAGATAAAATGGAATGAGTATCCATTATTTGTCGGGTATGGTGCCTGGAGGTTTACAGTTATTGTCTTATTTAATATTCATAATAAACCTGTACAATAGAGGTCACTTTTCCCAATTTGCAGATAAAGAAGTTGAGACACTGGCTTGCTAAAAGCCATAGAGCTAATAAAGAGCAGAGCCAAGAACTGATTCTAGGTCCTTCTGTCTTCAAAGATACATGTTCCACCACCTTACCTGGCTACTTGTTTGGCACGTAGCTGAAGTTTGCAAAAAGTCCTCACAGAGAAGGACCAATGCTCATCTAAAGAGATGAATTCCTGTTGAAGGATTTCCAGACATTGATGTACATATGTAGGTGCCTCATATCATGTCATCAAGGCCATTGCTCAGACTATAACTCAGGCAAAGGAGGGTATTTCTGCCTGTTTCCTCCACCTCCCTACTCTGCCCAGTTCTGTCAAATTATGTAGCTACAGGAACCACTCAGGCAGCAGCTTTCCTAACTGGATGTGTGAAGTTCACAGACGAAGAGCATAGGTCTCTAAAGTCTAAACAAAGAAATGGGAAGTGTTAAGCACCCTCCCCCTTCTTTGCTCCTTGAGAAGTTTTCTACTGTCCTGCATTGGGCTTCATGGTAATTATGGCAACTAACATTACTGCTTCCTATCTTAGTTATGGTTGTTCCCCAAAGTAGACCTTCTGATAAGGACCTGGGGCCAGGTAGTGCATATGGAAAATGATCTCAGGAAGCCCAATCAGTGATCTAACAATGCAAGATCGAGAAGGCAGAAAAACAAAGAGTGTATTCCCAAGTGACTTACTCCTGGAGGCCACTGCTGGACTATCACTGAAGAACGCTGTAGAACACAACTCAGATTACCGGAATGACGGATGGAATACTGGAGTGTTATCCACTGACCCCTGTCTCGTTGCTGAAGATTTTCTCTTGGCATGTGAAATCCCTAGTGTTTTGGAGTGTCACCTATGGGCATCGGCACAAACCTCCACTGATGTGGGATAAAGTCCTCAGATAGAGAAGCAGAGAGCTGCAGGCACTTGCAGGAGGAAGTTATCGGACGCTGGGAATCGTCCACTGCAGCTGCGGGTAAACTCACATGCCTGTTAGAGGAAGAAAATGCTTCTCAGCCCAACCTTCTGCACTTTCTTACCATGGTCTTTACTTTCATTACCCAACTCCATCCTTATAGAGGTGTCAGTTGCCCTAATAAATGCTATTCTGCCTCAAGTTGGAGACTGTGTTTTATCTGTCCTGTCTCTGTACCTCCGGGGCTGGCACAATACTGGATAGAGCACCGTAGTAATGTGAGGAGTGAGGGAAAGAGCTACCAGTGAAATGGTATGGAAGTAAAAGACCATATAGCCTTTTCCAAGAATTCAAGTGGAATAGTGGAACACCACTCTGGAATCCATTACTTTGATGGGATTGATCAAAATAACCCCCATTCTTCACTCTTCCTATATCCTGATACTTTTCCGTATGACTTTGTCTCTCACTCTGACTCTGCAAATCGCCACATAACTTGTCTTGGCCAATGGGGCGTTAGCGTGCGTGATGCAAAGGCAGGTTTGAAAGAGTTTGGATGGTTATTCTTGGTGGCTTTTGTAGCTTTGCCATTGCTATGGGAACATACCTGGATTCGCTTGTAAGAGAATGAAGGAAGAGTGGGACAGAACCAAGTTCCCTTGGTCGTCCTCCATGAGACAACGCTAGACCAGCCAACAGCCTGTAGACCTCAGATGTATAAATGAGACTAAGACAACCAACAGTGTTACCAGGAGACCCATAGCTGAACACGCACTGATTGCAAGCCCAAGGGTGAAATCAACTGATTTTCATTCCTGAGCCCTGGAACCCTGCAGACACAGAAGCAAAATGAACATTTATTGTCGTAGGCCACTGAGGTTTGTGATTGTTCATAGAACAGCATTTTTGCAGCAATAAGTAACTGATACACCCCACACAGAGTACATATGGGAATAAACAGAAAAATGGCAAAGTGCTATTGAGAGGCAGATGCTAGGTAGTCAGCTAGTCGCACTCAACAGCTTAATGACTCCCTTAGAGTCACCAACCTAAAACATGTGTGATTGACATCAGTGCATCAATAAATTTACCCATAATTACATGGCATCAGCTGTTTGGGTCACTTGTCACTGGTAGAAGCTACAAATGTTAAGGCTGTAAATGGCCGGGGTGTAGGATTTGTAGGGCAGAGGAGCAGAGTAAGGTGAGGCTGACAACAAAAGCAGAAGCTGGACACAGATGAGTTTGGATGCTTTCCTGGAGTTACCAGGGTGCCCAGGGGATTAATGAATGTCAGTCGAATGAATGAGATATTCTGGGAACGATGGACATTTCCTGGCATTACTCAAGTGGGGTGGGTCCCTCCTTTACCTCTGTGAAAAACTGGCTCTGTTAGTTAGTGAAAATGCCATCTGCTACTGCAAATTTTACTGGCCTCCTGGGTTTTTTTTTTCCCCGAGTAATATTTGCCAGGTTATGTAGCATATAATCAGAGACATAGGGCACCTTTAAATGGTGTAATTTTTCAAGGCAGAGAGCCTTCTGTTAAAGAGAAGATGGGAAGAAGACCAAATCAAATAACAATTATGAATAATACACTATTCAGCCCATAACAAAAGGCTCTGGATTTTATAATATGTTCCTGCCAAAGGCCATGTGTAATATTTCCTTGTTAGTAGTTCTCAACCGCTATGAAATCCACAAAACCTCTCCCAGCTGCTGAAGACTTATTCTCTCTCCTGTCCCAGTTTGAGACACATCCATAAGGTTTAGAAAATATGATGAAGATTCCCAACTTGAATGACAGTAATAGTAATCTCCTAAGGCTTTAGAGAAAGATGTAAGAAAACCACAGTGCATGTCTGTTTAAAAACCATTCTGTCTAATGGTTTGTAGTGTTCCAAAGTTTGGGGGTGGGGGTAGGTTGAGACAGAACTATTTAATAAGCTTCCTTCCAATGACCTGAGTGATGTTGGTATTACGTTAATAATCAGTGCAAATTAAATTACATTAAAAGCTGAGGTTCAAAGCTAAAGCATTAAGAAAGACTTGAGCAGGTAGACAAATTTACTTCTATTTTTTTTAAACAAGAGTTTCATAGGACTTTAAATGCATGTATGGAAGTTATGAATTCTTCTATATACATGAGGTTGTGGTACATCTTACTGCTTGAATCAAACTTCTCTTGAGTAGAGAACAGAAATACAAGAATATTTAGAAAGATAGAAACATAAATAAAAGAAATATAAGAATGCCCTACCAAGAAGAAAAGACCAAATGAGAAGAAAATAACTTAAAGGTAGTTGAGAAAACACACAGTGCATCTAATTCTCATTTCTCTGGCATTCTTAACAGGTTGTTTGTGATGTCGACTGAAAACCAGCATTTATGGGGCCCATGAATAAGGCTGGCACCACGCTAAGCACATGTATTAGCTTATTTAATTCTTCCAACAATGTTTTAAAGTGGGTACTATTTTTACCCTCACTTTGTAGACAAGGAGCTTGAGTCTAAGAGAGGTTAAGTATGTTGCCCAAGGTCACACGGTAAGTGGCAGTACCATCAGTCAACCTCATGTCAGAATGATTTTACAGCTCGTGATTTCATCACCACACTCAAATATTAACACCTTTTGACACTCCATCTGTGATGAAAGCCAAATCCTGGTGACCCTCTAATCACAACAACAAAAAAGGGTTACGGCTGCTTTCTATTGACTCTTGGAAAGATTCCAGTTAGATGAAACAGTTACTGATAATAATTTCATAGTAATCAAGAAGCCTATTAGTTTGCACCTAGGTATTGCTGTTTCTTTAAACATTGCTATAAGAACTTAGTGATTCATGGCTAGTTAAATTAAATTGTTTCCTAAGCTGGCAAAGCATTATCTTTAACACATAAGGTATAATTACCTAGAAGACTTTTAAATTGCTACTCATCCCAAAGAAAGCTTGGCCAATGAGTTCCCAAAGGAATGGAGCAAGGAACTTGGGGGTGTCTTCCATAATCTTGCCAAGTTAAATCACAGAAAGTGCCAAGGACCTGGAATTTACAGGGTCTTCACATTCAGGGGGACCGTGTTAGGGCACCTTCCCTTATCCCTTCACCTTTGCCTTCCTTCTGTGAAAGTGATAGTTGACATGTATCTCCTTCCATCATCTTATTGTCCCAAGGTAAGAGTTAGTGCTCTCCCTTGCTTTTGCTGGCATTCTTGCACACCTTGCCAAGTTGTTGCTTCTTCAATGATGCCGATTCTTGCATTCTTGTTGGGAAAATAAATTCCAGAAGAATATGTCCAGAGATTTTTTAATAAGCTTATTTATTTATTTTGAGAGAGAGAGAGAGAGAGAGAGAGAGAGGCAGAAAGAGAGGGAGACAAAGAATCCCAAGCAGGCTCCACACTGTCAGCACAGAGCCTGACAAGGGGCTCAATCCCACAAACTGTGAAATCATGACCTGAGCCAAAACCAAGAGTCAGACACTTAACTGACTGAGCCCCCAGAGGTATTTTAACATAGGATTTTAAATATTCTTTAGGTATGGTGAGGCCAAGAGATCAGGGAAGGACTCATAGATCCCCGGAGGAAGGAGAATGTTATAGAAGGCCACTCGGGGAAGCACCAGAGTCCATCAGGAGGCAGAGAGTGGGGAGAAGAGGTTTTTATTTTGTGGTTTCCATAGACAGGAACAGGTCATTAAGGGTGAGCAGACTTATGATTGGCTACTTTGGGTAATTTCAGTGAACTCTGGAGTGGAAGGGCTGTCCCTAAGATGTCTGGAACCTAGCCTTGGGATGATGAGGGCAGGTTGATGGTGGGAGGGATGCAAGAGCCCAATAAGGGAAAGTTGAGGTTATGAGTCTGAATTGACTCTAGGAATTGACTAGGAATCCTCTAGGAATTGACTAATGCTGGAAGGGGCAATCCCTCCTGGGTCAGAAATTCCTCACATGTCAAGCATCAGAATACAGAAAATAAAAGATATGTTTAATAAAAGAGGGAAACTATGAAGAGTTCATCTTTCTGACAGTAAATGCAGAACCTATATGCACTTGCACAGGTGTGTTTATGCAGGTGAGTATCTGTGTCTATGCTGGATTAATTGGTTTCACAGTGTTACCTGAAGTCTTAGAATTCCCTCTGATTCAATATACATTTCTAGGAGATGTATGGGTTCTCCTCACCCATCTCTCACTGTCTTGGCCTGGCTCCAAGGATCCTGTCTGGGGAGCAAAAGCAGTGTTTTACAGACTCTTCCTTCCTTTTCTAGGAAGTCATCAATTGTGGTGGAACTGGAGGTCTACATTGTGGCAGTCATCATTTTAACCTCCCATTTCTATTAGCTTCTGCCAAACTGAGAGCTGCTGTCATGGTTCAAGATGAAGATAGCTTCTCCTTCTCTTCCTCTCTTTTAGTGTGACCACAGGTTGCCTTTAAGAGTTGAGGTTTTTTTGTTGTTGTTGGTTTTAAGTAAGCTCTACGCCCAATGTAGGGCTCAAACTCATGACCCTGAGATCAGGGAACACATGCTCTACCGACTGAGCCAACCAAGCACTCCAAGAGTTGAGCATTTTAATTAACTAACTTCTTTCTTCTTTCCTTCTATATGAATATTCATGCATTAAATTCTGTATGCCAACATGAATCCAGGCACCTGGGGGGAACACCAAGAGAAATCAAACAAGAAGTTCACAGCCTCATAGAGCCTCAAAGATGAACACCTTAAGAACATTCTCTGAAAACAAAACCCACAGTTATTCATTTGATGATTCAAGATCCTATTAGGCCTTGAATATCATCTACCTTGAGAGAGACACTGCTTTCAATTGCTGTTAGGAAATATATCGAGGTTTATCGCAGGAAAGAGGAAGAACCACAGAAATGGCAGACTCTGTGCTCAAATTGGGAGACAAGAAATTCAAGGCCTGGGGTTCTAGGATCGCATATCTGATTTCAAATTCCATCTCTGGGTCCTGCTAGTCCTAGGATTTGGGGCAAGGTGCTCAAAGGATCTAAGATTTAGTTTTGCTTCTGTTTAAAGAAAATAACTATTAAAATATTGCACAAGAAGAAATAATTGATCAAATTAAGATTGCTGTCAAGATAAACGAGACAATTTGTTGAGAACACTTGACACTGTGCCCAACGCATAATAAGTAGGCACAAATATTCTTTACTGCTGTTAGCATTATTATAAACAGTGATGTGTTTAAGCAGAAAACCCATGAGCGTTGATATCTGGAATGTTTGAGTCTCACAATGGTTGATTCTGCCACTTATGAGGCATGTTCCCCTGGGTATGCTACTTAACATTTCTGAATCAGAAATAACCAAACCTACTTTTCATGAATTTCCTGAAACTGGAAGATATTGGATGTGGGATGTCTATACCTTATGATGTTCTGGCTTCCATGAGAAGTGGTAGCTGTAACTATTAGTGATTAACTGAGAATCATACACTCCTGGAATACCAGCCATGCATTTCTGAGGGAGAAGAAAACAGGGGCAGGGAGGTAAAAGGATCCTTTTGCTTTTTATGATGCTCTGGGGTTTTTTTTGGCAGAGCTTGAGTAGAGGTCACTGGTTGGCCTCTGTACAGGATGGCTGTGGTTCCACCCGCCCAACCCACGGTGCCTTTGGTCCAGTCTCCAGGACTAGCATTTATGCCTGTCTCTGTGGCTACCTATGACCGTAATTGGAGTAAGTCCAGCCGGCGAGGGCAGGGGGGCCCTCAAGTGTGATTCTGTGTTCCCGGGTGCCTTCCAGTGGACTCATTTTGCTGAAGGAATGTGTAATATGTACTGAGATTATGTGGGGCCTCTGAGTGGGAGGACACTCGGGGCCAAGGGACTCTGGAGCCAGGCAAAGTGGGGTAGGTAGCAGGCCAAGCAGCCAGGTCTCCACATGACAGAGTTATCAGTCCAACCATTTTCTCTTTTCTGATTCAGAGGGGCTGAGAAGTTTCTATGAATAGAATAGAACCAGCGATGAAAGAAGATAGAAGAAAATAAGTGGGTAAGGAATCCAGAACCAGGGGATCGGAGCTTGAAGGCGGGTTCGACCACTTCTTAGCTGTGTGACTTTGTGCGAGTGTCTTTATCTCTCCTCATCCCTAAACTGCCTATCACAGTACGTGAAATATTATAGACCCATTTTGGGGATCACATAAAGCACTTGTCAGTTTTCTTGATCATGACACTGACATTTCGCACCAAAGGTCGCAATCCAGGTATGTGTTTTATTTGCCAGTGAAGACTTCAGGAAAAGACACACTCAAAAACTGCTGGTGGAAATGTAAGTTAATGTAAATTTCAATGCAGATTGTATAAGTATTATTAATACATATGTATCAGTAGATGGATATCATTTAAATATAAAATATGCAAGTCCATAGGCAGTTCTATTCAGAAATTTCATCTCTGTGAATCTGCCCACAGAAATAGCAAAACACTGCTCTCTGCAAGTATATGTGTATGAGTCTACTGCATAAGGGAAACATAATCTACATGCAGTCAGTATGTATGTGTAAGCACCTAAATTATAGCATCATTGGAGTAGCAAAATCCCATAGATGAAGCAAATAATGAACAGGGGGAATGGTTGAATAAATTGTGGTACAATTAGAAGTATAGCAGTTAAGTTTTCACAACTCTCTCATTTTTTTTAAAAATATTTTTTAATGTTTATTTATTTTTGAGAGAGACAGAGACAGAATGTGAGTGGGTTAGGGGCAGAGAGAGAGGGAGGCACAGAATCCCAAGCAGGCTCCAGGCTCCGAGCTGTCAGCACAGAGCCTGACGTGGGGGGGGACTCGAACTCACGAGCTGTGAGATCATGACCTGAGCCGCTCGGATGCTCAACCGACTGAGCCACCCAGGTGCCCCTCACAACTCTCTCTTAATGCCACTTCCCTTCACACTACCTTTCCATTTCTTTACGTCTTCGTGCAGTAGAACATCTGGAAAGAACATCACCTCTGCTCCCTGACCCAACTCTTCTCCTTATTCTCTTCAGTCCACCTCAACCTCCTCCATTTCAGTGAGGTTAATCTCTTACAGCTCATTAGTGCTGCACCCAGCAGTTAGTTGTGAAGAATCTCCTGGAAAACTATGCAGCATTTGACATAGTTGATCACTCCTTCCTCTGGAAACACTTACTTCACTGGGCTTCTGGGAAATTTAAGCCTCTTGCTTTTCTTGCTACCTTATGGGTTGCTCCTTTTCAGTCTTCTCTTGTGGTTTCTCCTCTTTGGCCCTGTCTTAATGTTGAGTGTCCTTGATGTTCCCTGCCCTAACCAGACTCACTCTCTGGGAGATCTCTTCCAGACTGATGGCTTAAACAACAACTGTGTGCTCACAACTAATGACTTATATCCAGTACATAGCAGGACTTTGGAAGGAAGGAAGGAAGGAAGGAAGGAAGGAAGGAAGGAAGAAAGGAAGGGAGGAAAGAAAGAGTGAAGGAAGGGAGGAAGGGAGGAAAGAAGGGAGGGAGGGAGGGCGGGAGGAAGGGAGAGGAAGAGTGGTAGGGAGGGAGGAAAGGAGGAAAAAAGGAAGGCGATATTGTTGACTTGAAAAGGTGCACTCCACACATATAACAAAAAGAAATATAAGCATAAAGGCTATAGGCACAGATAGCATGGTTCAAATCTAGAGCCCTTCACTTCCAGGCTGTATAATTTGGGGCAAGTTATTTAATTTCCTGATGCTTCAATTTCCTCCTGTAAAATAAGGATAGCAACAGCTCTGTCATTTCCTTAGTGATATTTTGGACATTTAAATATGCTAGAACATGTAAAATGTTTAAAACAGTACATGGAAAATTATAAATGTTTCTAAGTATTGGCTATTTTCACATAAAGGTAGAACCCTATATTTAATATAAGACCTTCTATAAGAATATCCTAATGACTCAAAAGGGGTAAAAATATAATTTAAAAAGACTCCAATGTTCAAAGCATAAAGTGGAATGATTAGACACATTTATGGATCACATTTATGAGAAGGATATCCTGGATAATGTTAACAAATGAGTGACACGTTGAGAGAAGATATTTTTAATGTTTAAATTAAGAAGGTATTAATTTCCAAAAAAAAAAGGAGGGATTAATTTCCAAATATACTTTTACTCCAAACTAACAGGCTAAAGCAGGAAACTCATGGGAAAATGGACAAGGTAACCAGGCAATGTACAAAAATTGCAGTCCAAATGTCCGAAAAGTATATAAAAATATGCTTGAGCTCATTAGAAATAGCAAGACCGAACATTTTAACTGCAAGATGCTGCTTTATACCTATTTGGATGGCAAAAAAAAAAAAAAAAAAAAACCCAAAAAACAAAAAACGCAAGTGTTGGGATTATCCATTGTTGTCAAGACTTTGGGAGGGCAGGAATTTTTATGCACTGTTGATGAAGAGTGAACTGGAACAAACATTCTGAAAAACAACTAGTCAATATTTAGCTAAAGTAAGTATTTCTTTTTTCCCTGGGATCCAGCCAACCCAATCCTGTACATATATTCCTTACAAATATTCTTGCAAATGGGGGCGCCTGGGTGGCTCGGTCAGTTAAGCATCCGACTTCCGCTCAGGTCACGATCTCCTGGTCCATGAGTTCGAGCCCCGCGTCGGGCTCTGGGCTGATGGCTCAGAGCCTGGAGCCTGCTTCCAATTCTGTGTATCCCTGTCTCTCTGCCCCTCCCCCGTTCATGCTCTGTCTCTGTCTGTCTCAAACATAAATAAACGTTAAAAAAAATTCAAATATTCTTGAATGTTCATGAGGGACCATGGACAAGCTTATTTTTCAGAGTATTACTTTTGGTGGCAGGAACTAAAGGCAGCCAAGCTTAGCCCCTAAGGAAATAAATAAGTGATAGATGCCAACTCAGAAACTGCAGGTATTAATAAGAAACACAAGCTAGATGCCCACGACCACATGGATAGATTCCCCCAACATAATGCTAAGTTAGAAAGAAAAAAAAAAGATGAATTACAATACAATATCATTTATATGAATTAAAATACACATATATAAGACAACACTAGGTATTTTAAGAGAACATATTCCAGGACATATACCGATCCCTTTATGTTGGGTGTCCATGGACTAGAGAATGGGGCTCACACCCCAGAATTTGGAGGACCGAGACTTGAACTCCAGTGTCACCTGAAGGGATAGGTATCATTGTGCTTAGGCTGATTAGCTCAGCTCTCTACACTTAAAATCTAATTCAAAAATAAACAGCAAAAAGATAAATCTTGCTCCGTAAACATTTCTATGATGTGAAAAACAAAAACATTTCAAAACATATGCGAAATGGTCTTTACTCCGTACGTTACAGTGTGCTAAAACCAAAATTAAACATCCTTGACGTGATTTAAAAAAGAAACATTACATAGTAGTACTCTTGCGCTGTCTTTCCTTGGAGTTATCTCTTAAAAATCAGTGTTCAAAAGGAGTCTCAACTTTTTATTGCCCCAGAATTATACTTCTCTTTGTAGTTACACAGACCGCAGATGTTTCTGTACATTTGTAAATGGGCCAGGCCTGAAAAGCTATTTACAAAACTGGAGTCAGCAGACCAAATGCAGGAAAGAGTCTGTTGTTGACTGTTTAAATCCGATATCCAACCACTCTGTAAGTGGTTTCGTGGGTTATAGCACAATTGTCACATCATCTGTGACTCAGTCCTGTCACTCCTTATAAACACTTTGCTAACTGTTTTTAATTTCATCAGGACACCTCCTCTTAGCCAGATGCTTTAGATTTATCTCCCTCAGTCTCTGCAACTTTCCTTGATCTCTGTTAATTGGCCAAGGTCCGCCTACTCTCTAAAAGTAATCTGCAGTAAAACTTTCCAAGGTGTTCCAATAACACCTTGGCTTTCTTGTCTAGAGTCCTCTGGATACCCAACCTTTGGCGGACAGGACAGGAGTTGCTGTGTCCAACTGGAGGAAATACCACCTGTAGAATGGAAGAGGCGATTCAAAACAGTTTTACGAGGCTTCTGGGAAAACTGTCACACTAGAATGGCTCGGGATCATATGTGTATGAAGCCCGGTGTTTAATCATCTATGCATTCCTTTTGTGGTACCCACTGAAAGACCCTTGGCCTATGGAGGAGCCCAGTAGACTGACTGGCCAACGTTCAGATTCATTTCTTCCCTCCGTTGGAAGCCAGATGAATGCCTGGAGTTCTTCTTCCCCACAGAGGCTACACATCTCAGACACACATGGCTAAGAACCATTTTTAGATTTATGGGCTTTACAATGCCAAGTGTATGTGTGTGCATGCGTGTGTGTGTGCGTGAGAGAGAGAGAGAGAGACAAAATGTCCTACAGATGATAATGCGATTGTTGAAATAAAGCGGAATTCTTTTGTCAAACAAGCCTGTACTGTTCAGGGCTACTTATAAAGAAGAATCTTAAGGAATATGCGTTCAAGGCAAGGTTTGAGACAGTGAAAAAGTAAACTCTCTCAAAGCAGCCATGAATTCACAAGTTCCGCAAAAGAAATAGAAGTCTTTTACAACCACGCGAAGGCAAAAAAAAAAAAAAAAAAAAAAAAAAAAAAAAGACTCTTATCCATTTGCCTTCAGATAATGTGAAGATTAAAGGGAAGAGAGTTGACATTCAGAAAAAGTCTGGTTTAGGAATAAGCACTGTGTGTAGACAGCATGGTTTCATTTTCTCCAACCACTGCGTGAGGTGGGAATTTTTATTCCAATTACATAGATGACAAACGCCAAACTCCAGTTTCCAAAGGATGAAGTGACTTTCCAGTGAACACACAGCTTGTGTGCATAGAGCTGAATCTTGAATCATGTTAGATTATAAGCTTCTAGAGGTCAGGCACTATTTCTGTCTTGATTACCGAACTCTTAGATTTAAACCAATACCTAAGAGGGGCGCCTGGGTGGCTCAGGCGGTTGAGCGTCCAACTTCAGCTCAGGTCATGAGCTCACAGCTTGGGCGTTCAAGCCCCATGTCAGGCTCTGTCCTGACAGCTCGGAGCCTGGAACCTGTTTCAGATTCTGTGCCTCCCTCTCTCTCTGCCCCAACCCACTCGCATTCTGTCTCTCTCAAAAATAAACACACATTAAAAAAAAAAAAAACAATTCCTAAGAATGATGGACGTGAATTAAAATTTAATGAGGAAATGAATGAAGAAATGAATAATTAATTAAATAATTGAATGGAATGATTTCTTTCTTTTTTTTTTTAATGTGTATTTATTTTTGAGAGAGAGGGAGACGGACAAAGTGTGAGCAGGGGAGGAGCAGAGACAGGGAGACACAAAATCTGAAGTAGGCTCTGAGCTGTCAGCACAGAGCCCGATGTGGGGCTCAAACTCACAAACTGTGAGATTACAACCTGAGCTGAACTCAGACACTCAACCGACTGAGCCACCCAGGCGCCCCTTGAATGGAATGATTTCAATAAACTCTTTCCCATATCCCTTATAATATGGAACTTCAGCAGTTACAGCCCATGGAGGCCGACACATTGCTGGAAATAAAGGTCTGATGGAATTCACCTAACAGAACCTGAACTTGTTGCATAAAGTACAGCCAAATAGAAGGATTTGGGGCATCGCTATGATGGGCAGAGTAATAGCATTTGTTACCAATTCCAATGGTTATACCAAAGCCATTCGATAGAGACTTCAATAGCTATTTAATAACTATTTAATGAGACTTCAATAACTTATTTAGAAAATGGGATGATCTTATAATAAATTTCTGAAAAATTTACTCTGAGCTCTGCTTAAAATGCAGTTCATTAATTGATGGACTTTAATAAAGAGAATAACTCTGTTCCCCTGAAAAATGAAGAAATAATATGGTCTAGAAAGCCACAATTAGCTAGTCTAAGAAGTGCACAGTGCTATGTCTTCCTGTTTTAATGTGCACATCTCTGTTTATTAATTATTTCCTCTCATCATGTACTTGTTTGTTCTTACTGTTTTCTGTAACTTGCCTGTTTGTATTTTTGCCTGTTTTTTTTAGAGGGAAGTGGCTTTTTTTTTTGACTGTCAGGATATTGATTATGTTCTACATATCAATTCCTTATTGATTTTAAACATGGAGGGGGAGTCCCATTAAATTGACAGTTTTATGGCAGTTACATTGACATCTCTAATCATTCTAGAGTTCACATTTTTTTGTGTGATGTTAGATAAGGATCTGGATTCATTTTTCATGATTAAATGAACTCACACCATCTACTGTTCCCATTAATTACTTGTGCCAACTTTATCATATATTTAGATCTCATATATTAATGAGTCTGTCTCAGAGCTCTTTATTATCTTCCATTAGTCAATTTGCCTGTTATTACACCAATAAAACACTACTTTGATTACTATGGTCTTGCCTCATATTTTAATATGTGGTAAGGATAAGCTTCCTCCCTCTCCTGTTTTTTTTCAGTCCATATAAATTTTAAGTTTACCAAGTGCATAAAAATCACCCAACTTGAATTTTTATTGGGCTTGCGTTAAATTTGTATATTAGCTTGGGGAGAATTGATATGTTTCAATTGGCATTATCCTCTCTAAAAGCGTGGAAATATCTCCACTTACGCAAATCATCTTCCATGTCCTTTATTAGAGTGTTAACACCTTGTCTACAGTGATCTTGTTACTCTGTTTAGTTCCTAGATAGTTCAGCATTACCGAGTATTATAGAGTATTTTATTTTTTTATACATCTTTAGCTAGTTACTTCTTGTATAAAAAAAATAAATTAAATAAAAACCCAAAAATAAAATGAAATAAAAATAACACTGATGCTTTTAGAGTGATAGTATATATTATACCATCCTTGTTGAACTCTTTTTTTTTAATTTTTTTTTTAATGTTTATTTATTTTTGAGACAGAGAGAGACAGAGCATGAACGGGGGAGGGTCAGAGAGAGAGGGAGACACAGAATCGGAAACAGGCTCCAGGCTCTGAGCCGTCAGCACAGAGCCCGACGCGGGGCTCAAACTCACGGACTGTGAGATCGTGACCTGAGCCGAAGTCGGACGCTTAACCGACTGAGCCACCCAGGCGCCCCATGAACTCTTAAGGCTATTGGTTTATCTTGTTGATTCCATTACTTCTTACTGCCATTCACTTCATTTACATGTAATCCACCTCATTTACATAAATATTCACAGATGCTTATATACACACAAGAATGTGTAATTCAGTATGTCATTGGCACAATTATTTCGAACAATCTGTTAGATCAATTAAAAATGAGAGAAATAAAAGCTTTTATTTTACCTTCACTTAGTTCTTCTTTGATGTTCTTCTTGACTTTATGCAAATCCAATTATGTGACCTATATTATTTTCCTTCCCTCTAAAGAACTTCTGTTAACACTTCTTTTTTCTTAATTAACTTTTTTTTTTTTTTTTTTTTTTTTTTAGAGAGACAGAGACAGAGACAGAGAGAGAGCATGAGCAGGGTAGGGGTAGAGGGAAAAAGAGAGAGAGAGAGAATCTCAATCTCAAGCAGACTCCATGCTTAGGGCAGAGCCCAATGTGATCCCCTGACCCTGGGATCATGACCTAAGCCCAAATCAAGAGTCAGACGCTCAATCATCTGAGCCACCCAGGCCCCCCTGTTAACATTTCTTCCAAAGCAAGTCTACTGGCAAAAAATTCAATATTTGTTTGTCTGAGAAAGCTTTTATTTCCCCTTAACTTTTGAAAGATAATTTCACAAAGTACAAAATGCTAAGTTGGTGGGGTTTTTTTCTTGACACTTGAAATATTTCACTCCACTCTTTTGCTTGTGTGGTTTCTGAGAAGTCAGATGTTATTCCTCTGTAGGTAAGGAATTTTTTCTATCTGGTTTCTTTCAGGATTTTTTTTTTGTTTACCTTTGATTTTCTGTAGTTTGAAAACGATATGCTTAGATATATACAGTGTATATAGTATATATATTGCCATTTATGCTTTTGGTGTTAACCAGCAGTGATAGGATAGTTCCAGTGTCCTAAAAGTCCCTGTGCACCTCCTGTTTGTCCCTCCCTCCCTCCTCCTGAACCCCTGGTAGCCACTGAGTTTTGTACTATGTCCCCAATTTTGCCTTTTCTAGAATGATAGATAGAATTATACACTATGTAGCCTTTTCAGATTGGGTTCCTTCACTTAGAAATATTCACTTAAGGTTTATCCATATCTTGTCATGGCTTGATAACTGATTTCTTTTCATCACCAAATAACACTTAACTGTATGGATGCAGCACAGTGTGTTTACATAGTCATCTATTGAAGGATACCTTGGTTGAAGCTGCCATAAACATTTTTGTAAAGGTTTTGGCGGGGCGCCTGGGTGGCTCAGGGGCTTGGGTGTCCGACTTCGGCTCAGGTCATGACCTCACGGTTCGTGGGTTCCAGCCCTGCCTCTGGCTCTGTGCTGACAGATCAGAGCCTGCAGCCTGCTTCAGATTCTGTCTCCAGATCTCTACCCAGCTTGTGCTCTGTCTCTAAAATAAATACACATTGGGGCGCCTGGGTGGCGCAGTCGGTTAAGCGTCCAACTTCAGCCAGGTCACGATCTCGCAGTCCGTGAGTTCGAGCCCCGCGTCGGGCTCTGGGCTGATGCCTCGGAGCCTGGAGCCTGTTTCCGATTCTGTGTCTCCCTCTCTCTCTGCCCCTCCCCCGTTCATGCTCTGTCTCTCTCTGTCCCAAAAATAAATAAACGTTGAAAAAAAATTAAAAAAAAAAAGTATGTCTAGCTTTATAGGAAACTGCCAACTCTTTGCTAAAGTGGCGGTGCCATTTTTCATTCCTGCCAGCGATGAATGAGAGTTTTCGTTGTCCCTCATCTTTGCCCACATTCGGTGGTGCCCCTGTTTTGAATTTTAGCCATTCTAATAGATGTCTAGTGGTATCTCATTGTAGGTCTAAGTTGAAATTCTCTAATGATGTATGGTGTTAAGTATCTTTTCATGTGTTTATTCGCCATCTGCACATCTTCTTTGATGAGGTGTCTTTCCAGATTTTTACTTTTTCTTTTCAGTTGGACCATCTATTTTCTTGACTTTTCTCGATCATCTCTTTGTTGACTTTTAAGAGGTAACCACCTCTTTAAGAGGTAACCACCTCTCTGGTAGTTGACTTTTAAGAGGTGGTTTCTCTGGTACATTTCAGATACCCCTCAGGTATCAAATACGTGTTTTATCCCATTCTGTGGCTTGTCTTTCCATTACTTTATTCACTCTTATAGCATTTTTGTTGCAGCAAACTTCACATGAAATAAAATTCACCGTGTAAGAGTGCTCGCTTCAATAGTTTTTGGGATACTCACTATGTTTTTATGTGTGTGTTTCACTAATATGCCTACAGACAAAATTTCATCTGGTACGCAACAAAGAAACATAGAAATAAGTTTTTTAATTTTTTTTAAAGTTTATTTATTTATTTTGAGAGAGAGGGAGAGAGGGAGAGAGACCATGCGGGAGGGGAACAGAGATAGGGAAAGAGAGAATCCCAAGCAGGCTCCGTGTTGTCAACTCAGAGCCTGACACAGGGCTCAAACTCACAAATGGTGAGATCGTGATCTGAGCCCAAATCAAGAGTTGGATGCTTAACCAACTGAGCCACCCAGGTGCTCCTAGAAACAAGTTTTTAAAGTTGGTGGAAAAACTTATGTCGAAATGATTGAAAATGGCACCCGGAAATTTATAAGGCTTCCTAAGGGATTTGCAGGGGTGTCATTGATAATGCAGGTTTCTCTCCTTTACACACTGACTTTAACGAGTCTCACCTTTACCTGTACTCTCTTCTCAACACACACACACATACCCATGTTAATTGTTAAAATTACCTACAAGTTTTATTATCCTATATTTACAAAGATGAGAGAACAAAGCCCAAGGGAGCTCAACCAAAACCAATAAAAGTGGGATTTGAAACTAGGTTTATGTGCTGCTGGATAAAGTGATTTTAAAGCTACTATTCTGTTAGCCTTTTATATGTGTATATATGTACGTACACATGTGTGTTTGTGTTCATGTATATGTTTTACTATCATTTAGGCATCGCACAGCCAACCTATCGGGAGGCCACTGCCATTGAATAGTTTGTTACTCACAGATCTCAAGAAGAGGGGTCATGCCACACCATGGCAGTGGAGGACTGGGGACTGAAGAAGTATGGAGGTCAGTCAGGAGGCAGAGAGAGAGGGGGAAACTGCGGCAAGGACCTTTATTGGGGTTTCTGCAAGAAAGAATGGTGGGTGAGACAAGATGGGCAGATTTAGGATTGGCTAGCTTGAGTAATTTCAGCTGATTTAGGAGTGTAGGGCTGTCTTCGGTTGTCCTGGGATGGTGATGGGGGGCGGGTAATGGCCTGGAGCGAGAGAGCTAGTTAAAGGAAGTATTTGGTATGACTCTGGACCAAAATGTAAGCTCATAGACCAGGGGTTTGCCATCTTTAGAAAGTAACTAGCCCTGAGTGAGGCAGCCCCCCAGGGTCAGCAAGTCCCCAAAATATCAACATATCAAAAACACAGTCATGATTAATAGAACGTACGGACATACACACACATATGTGTGGACACATAAATGTGTATTTTAGCTCTAGTTGTATAGCTGGGCTGGGAAAGAGAGGATGATTTTTCCTGTAGCGACGCAGCTGTCCAAACCTGGGATCCCACCTGGCAGTTCCCGTGCTAACATCAGTGTGGTGTGCTGTCTACTGTGTGAGCCGTCTTGCTTGTAGTTTGAGCTTGGCTTCATGGGATGGTGAAAGCCTCACAGAGAGTCAGTGCCTGGGACAAGAAGCAGAGAAATGCAGTTTTCCTGCAGGCTCTGCATCAAAGGTTAAGGGGCTTGGCCAACTATCTTACAGGGAGGGAAGGAGAGGGAAAGGATGAGCTAAGTGTCTCGAGATTACGTCTTAGATGTGTTTCTAAATCATTCTATTTAAATTGTTTTATAAGTTTAAATTCTGGTTAAATGGTTTTATAATTAAAAAGGCATTTTTGTTGTGGTGGTTGTTTTTAATGATATAGGTCTAGTAAGTACAATTTTGTATTTTATGTTTTTAATTTTATCTCATCTTATTTTCAATTTTCTATCTTAAATGTCCATGCCAGTGGCTGCAGAGAAGGCATCGGCTGTGGCTGCTGATATGGTAAAGTTGGCTAAAGAAAGGTCGGCTTCCACACTTGCTCCCGGGGTGTTGGCAAGATTCACCTCCCCTTGGGTTGCTCATGATGTCCCATTTATTTATTTCTTCTTCTGTTGCTTGTACTGTTGATGTCATACCCAAGAAACCATTGCACAACCTAAGGCCATGAAGATCTAAGTCTATCTTTTCTTCCAAGACTTCTATAGATTAAGCTCTTGTGTTTAGGTTTTATACATTTTGAGTTAATTTTTCTATAGGGTGTGAAGCAGAGGTTCAAATTCATTTGGCACATGCTTCTCCCATTGTCCCAGCACCAACCGTTGACAAGACTATTCTTTATCCATGGACGGTCTTGGGGCACTTGTTGAAAATTAATTGGCCAGAGACACACGGATTTATTTTTGGACTCTCAATTCTATTTCATTGAGCTAAATGCCTACAATTCTATTTCATTGAGCTAAATGCCTACAATTCTATTTCATTGCACTAATTGCCTACTTGGACCAATACCACACCGTCGTCTTTACCATTGTTTTGTAGTAAGTTTTGAAATCAAGAAGCGTGAGTCTCACTAGTTCGTTCTTCTTTTTCTGGGTTTTGGCTCTTCTGGGCCCCTGGCAATTCCATTTGAATTTTAGAATCAACTCATCAATTTGGACAAAGAAATCAGCTGGGATTCTAACAGTGATTGTGTTGAAGCTTTAAATTAATTTGGAGAGAGTTGCCATCTTAACAATAGTAAATTTTTCCATCCATAAACATAGGATGCTTTTCCAACTATTTGGGATATCTATAATTTCTTTCAACAATGTTTTGTAGCTTTTAGAGTATGAGTTTTTAATTCATTTTGTTAAATTAATTTCTATGTATTTGATTCTTTTGGATGCTATTGTAAGTGAATTTTTTGCTTATTTCATTTTCAGACAATTTATTACAAGTATATAAAGATACAATTGACATTGCATATCAATCTTGTATCTTGAAACTTTGCTGAACTCATTTATTAGTTGTGATAATTTTTTAGCGGATTCCTTGGGATTTTTTTTATTTTTTTTAATTCTTTTCTTGAAATTCAAGTTAGTTAACATACAGTGTATTCTTGACTGCTTCGGGAGTATAACCCAGTGATTGGCCTCTTACATATGACACCCAGTACTCACCCCCAAAAGCGCCCTCTTTAATGTCCATCACCCATTTAACCCATCCTCCAACCCACTTCCCCTCCAGGAACCCTCAGTTTGTTCTCTGGATTCAGAGTCTCTTATGGTTTGCCTCCCTCTCTGTTTCTTTTATTTTTTTAAATGTTTATTTATCTAAACAGGCAGAAAGTGAGAGAGAGCACAGGCAGGGGAGGGGCACAGACAGAGAGGGAGACACAGAATTGGAAGGAAGCTCTGGACTCTGAGCTGTCAGCGCAGAACCCGATGCCTGGCTGGAACCCACGATCCGCGAGTTCATGAACTTAGCGGAGGTCGGCTGCTTAACCGACTGAGCCACCCGCATGTCCCAGGCTCCCTCTCTGTTTTTATCTCATTTTTTGATACACAAGATTGTCATTTGCAAATAGAGATAATTTTACTTCTTCCTTTCTGGTCTGCATGCCCGTTATTTCATTTTCTTGCCTAATTGCCCTGATTATAACCTACAGCACAACGTTGAATAGAAACGGTAAGAGAGAATTTCCTTGTCTTCTTCCCCATCCTTGAGGGAAAGAACCTATTCTTTCACCACTGCATGTGTTATCAATGGTGAACTTTTTATCAATGGCTTTTATCCGATGGGGGAAGTACCCTTAGATTCCTGTATATTAGATGTTTTAATCACGGAAGAGTTCTGAATTTTGTCTTTTATTTACTTTTGCGCTCTTATATACTTCCATTTGCATATGCTGATCACTCAGTAAGTAATAAATGAAATTCATGTATGCGTGAGTGGTTAAGTACAATCAGAGTGAACTGAAGAAGTGATTTCATTAATGGTTGAAACATGAAAAGAAAAACAGATAATCGTATTTAAGTGTCTGTACGTCCTGAAAACTTGCTTCACTTTTTATATAGCATAGGGAAATAGATTTAAATTATAAAATTTTGTTTTGTCAGTTTAACATACAACCCTGTAGTAAATATAAAGCATCGATACTTGAGGCAGGATGTTTTGTTTTGTTTTGTTTTTTGAATTAGAGATGCTTACCTTGAGCCCATAACAGAAGCAACATTTTTCACCTGATAAGCACTCATCCTATTTGCAAATCAGACTTACAAAGAGATGAAAACTCCTTACGTTTCTGTTATATCAGTCAAGAGACTAGGACTCAGGCAGTAATAAGGCCGTTGGCTTATAAAAGAACCTCTGTGTTGCAGTTGTTTGTGAAGAAACTTAATGCTCTTGAAGAAAGCGGTCCCCGGTGAAAGCACGCCTTATTTTTAAACAAATTGCCTTTCATCCTATATTTATTTGAGGGGCTTCTAAGACCGTCCAAATAGAAAGGCACATTGCTTCCTTTAAATAGCTAATATGAGATGAATCCAATTACAGTCCAGCCTGCTTGCAGCTCTTCGGTCTAGAAACGCGTATTATTCACAGAAGCAGAGAGAATGGCCCAGGGAGGAATGCGTCTGTTTGCCCTGAATGAAGGCAAGTCATTGCTGTAAGAGGCCAGCTGGTCTCCCTGCACAAAAGGGGAAATCGTGCAAAATAAACTTGTAAAAGTGAGTCCACTGTCATCAGCTTCGTGGTGGAGGCAACAAATGATAGAAGAGCTGAGAGCGCCTGGTCAGGGGGTGAGTTGACAGGCGTCAGAGCCAGGGGGCGTTTCTAACCACTTGAGGATTGACCTGACGAGGCTTTTGAAAAGCACAGGCTTAAATACAAATAGGTACACTCTTCCCCCCCCCCCCCCCCCCCCCCCCCCGCTGTCGGGAAAGAATTGCAACTACGTGAGACACCCTGCTTTGGAAACTGATATCGGGGACAAAAATTCCCATCAGAAGCAGAGTGACCATATGAAATGTATTGAGACCCGTTTGAGAGTGAGAGAGGTTGCTCTGAATAATTACAAAGGAAACAAGCATACACTGCAAGGGTCCTGGGCAAACCAAGATGAATGGATGATGTAAAAAAATGTAGTTATTCTTTTTTTTAGTTTTTGGGGGAGATGATGCAGGGGGCGGGTAAGAACTGGAAAATTTTAGGGGCGCCTGGGTGGCGCAGTCGGTTAAGCGTCCGACTTCAGCCAGGTCACGATCTCCCGGTCCATGAGTTCGAGCCCCGCGTCGGGCTCTGGGCTGATGGCTCAGAGCCGGGAGCCTGTTTCCGATTCTGTGTCTCCCTCTCTCTCTGCCCCTCCCCCGTTCATGCTCTGTCTCTCTCTGTCCCCAAAATAAATGTTGAAAAAAAAAATTTAAGAGAACTGGAAAATTTTATTCCAATCTGAAAACAAGCGCATCATACTACTACCCACAAGGATTTTGTTTTTGTTTGTGTTAAAGTTTGGGTCCTGTGACAAATGATACCCTCACAGGAGTCATTCTCTCCCCTGAGAGACCCCTGGATTGGTTCTAGGCTAGAGAGAACAGGAAATGCAAAGAGCCGGTGGTGAGAATAAGCTTGATGTGTCCCAGGCAGGATAAGAAGCCAGCAAGGCTGGAGAGACATGAGGAAGGAAACAAGTGATGCACAGGGGCAGCTCATGGAGGTCTCCTCCTTCCAGAAGGCAACACAGTAGAGAGAAGGGCTGCCTGACAGCATCCCTAGCTGAGTCTAGAGCCTGGCTTTGCCTTTTGTGGGCTTTGTACTCTTCGACCTGTTGTTCAACAATGCCTGCCTCAGTCTCTTGTACCTTATCAGAGGGAAAGTAGCTTACATGCACTAGAATACGTGCCAGCGTAGAATGTCAGCACAGCATAGAGTCACTATCCAAGTGTTCAAAAATGTTTGTGGTTGATATTGTCATTCACTTCATTAGGGGCAGTAGCTTTTCCCAAGGAAGAAAGAGATCAGACCCAAGGGCTGATTTTTGAGACCCTGACACCTGGTCCGGAGTGTTTCTCCTACTAATGGGTCATTTTAGTACTGAGATGATTATTTTTTCAGATCTTTTGGATTCTGGGCAATTAGGTCTAGTAGCCTATGCTGAGGTCCACAAACAGAATTCCAGCTTCGATTCTCAATTACTGAAGTACGAGTTTAGATGTCTCAATCCTGTAACCCATATCCATGGACCTCAAAGTCACCCTGGAAATATCTGGGACTCTTTCCATGGTTTTGTCCTCCAAATGGTAAGAAACCCAAGACCTACTCTGAAAAATAATAATGTAACCACCAACGGCAATGACCACAGTGATAATCATGAATGGTAGCCAACGTTTGTTGATCCTTCCCTTTGTGACAGCTGACCACCTTGCTGATTGCTCTCAAGATACTACCTTTATTTAATTCTCGAAATAACCACATGAGTTCAGAAAGTTTAGGAAGCACGGCTGGGGTGTGGGGGTTGGAGGACTGGAACCCAAACCCAAGTCAGCCTGCACTCATGTCTGCGCTCTGCTGCCTCCCCACGGGCAGAAGTGTTGGTAAGGCAACAGCAGATACTTTAGGCAGAGAGTCACCAAAGTCTCCTTTCAGTCTTTTGAACTGCAAATCTTGCAGGCGTTGCCCAGCTGATACCTTTGCTCCTGCCAAAAAGGAAATGTCTCCATCTTACAGCGATCAGGATTTTCCTAGTGCTTGTGTCACTCATGGCGGGTCAGATGAAACACCCAAGGAAAGAGCATCCCCAGCAGGTCACTGAACTGTCACGGATGACATTAATCCTGGGCTGCATGCGTGATACTCTTGTGAACTGATATGTGCCATGCACTGTTGAAAAGCTCTAACCTATTTCCAGAGAATGACTTTCCACCCGGAGAATCTGTGCCTTGCTCAGCAGTAGCAAGCACAGTACGCCTAATTCTGGTGCCAGCCTGACCTTATGCCTGGTGAAGCGGCATTGAGCGTTCACCTTATTAGACCTTTATTGGATCCAGCCGATTCATGGAAAGCCATTACAGGAAAAAACTGACTCTGGGTTGCCACTGCGTAATTCTACTCTGTCTTCTATTTCAAGGTGACTAGCACATCTCCGTTATCAAATTTCAGGGAGGAAAGAACATTAAAGCCAACCCAGGGAGGTAGCCTTGTATAGTAGTCACAAGCACGGAAGCATGTTTTCTGAGGTCAGTATAGATGAGTTCTCATCTCAGCTTTGGAAATGAATACTTAAATGACTAATTACTCAAAGCTTTCTGTTCTGCAGTTTCCCTTGGTATCTAGTATACGGGCACATTGAAAGATCAACTGGCATTATGGATGTGAACAGGCAAACTCATGTGGAAGGACCTGTTCATTCACTGGCCCCACTTCCATTCATGATCCCTGTTTCCTTGGCCACCTTCCAGCTAAGGTTCATCATGTGACACACTTCTGTCCAATGGGACAAGCAGACTTTTTGGGTGGGCTTTCTAGAAATATTTCTGTTGTAACTGATAGAAAGGGTCTGTTCTGTGGCTCCTGGGTGGCTCAGTCGGTTAAGCGTCCAACTCTTGATTTTAGCTCAGGTCAGGATCTCATGGCTTGTGGGATCGAGGACCATGTCAGGCTCTGCACTGACAGCATGGAGACTGCTTCGGATTCTCTCTCCCCCCTCTCTTTCTGCCCTTCCCTTACCCATTCTTTCTTTCTCGCTTCAAATTAAATAAATGAACATAAGAAAAAAGAAAGGGTCTGTCTTTTGCCTCTTGAGTCTTACGCGCGCACACACACACACACACACTTTTTTGTTTCCTGGAACATAGATGTGAAGTCTGAAGTATGACAAGTCGTCTTGTAACCACAAGTAAATATGTGAAAACAATTAGAACAATTCTTATCACGTGGTTGGTACTACAAAGTGTCAATATTGCTATCATCATCATGATTGTTTATCATTATTATGAGCATGAGGGTTAGTAAATGATAATAGAGTGAAAAAATAGAAACTTTACAAGTCCACAATAGCATTGATGAGCCAGTCTACCCACCCGCATCATCTTAATTTGGACTTCTTGAAGTATTAAACAAAGAGCCTTGGGTTTCTCTAAGTTATTGTTAGCTGGGCATTTTGGTACTCGTAGCTATATGCAATCCTCAGTGATACAATACAGGACCCGTTAGTTCTTGCTCATTTCATTATTTTGGTCTAAAGAAATGCCTAATGCTGCAACGCCCGATACAACACCTATGCCGAAAGGTCATCCAGCCTCTGCTTGCACACTTCCAGTGACTGGCAGCTCACTACCTCCGAAGGCAGAGTAGTCTACCTTTGGGCAGATTTGACACCTAGAAAGATATTTCTTATGCTGATCTATATCTGTTTTCCTGGATTTAAATTTCTTTCTTTTTTTTAAATAATAATTTCTGGGAGAACTGTTGAGCCTATCAATTCTCTTCTCTGTAACAGACTTCTATGGAGTACATTTATTCACATTAAACTTATGATCAGTTTGAACGTACAACAGTTGGATTACAGGTGTGATGCAAAATTTGGTGACATTTCTCTTTACTCTCTCTTTATGAATCTCTCTCAACATCTTCCTTTTTCCCCCGTGGGCGTATTTCACCCACATCACCTTTCTGTGACGGTCCAGGAAAAATGCCTAAGCTTCTTTCTGTATGAATGCCCCTTCAAGTTCCAGAGTACTCTTGGTCTCTCTCTTTAAAAGGGACTCATCCATATCTCCATTTGCTGCTAATCAAATCGGTTTTCTTATGTCGAGGTATAAATGCTTGCTAACAGTTATGTTTCCAGTTAAAATATTTGTGAAAATATCAACTATCTTAACACTAAGGAGCGATATTAATGGTGAAAAAACCGTGTTGGTACCCTGGTATCTGACCCAATAGAAGCTGACCCACCTGCAAACTACAGAGACAGTATCGACTTCTTTTTGGCATGAATGTTGTCTGTCAGGGATGCCTGATAAAAGGTTTCAACAGTTCCTTGAGGAAGTGAAGCCAGTGTATAAAGAAGCCTAAATAATCTGATTTTCTCCCTTGTTATAGGATACTCCGACCCTTATTTGACCCAAATTGTGACCCTGACAAATATCACAAAAGCACCTGGGCAATTTTTCGAGGTGGACTCTCATGAATGAGACAGAGGTGGTTGTTTACTGCTGGGAACTGCTGGGCAAAGGATGCCCAGGGCCTGCCTGGATAGCGTTTTGCTTTTCACAGAAACCATCAGAATGGGAATGGGAGAAGCTCTCTGCCGAGGTGAGGACTGATTGCTGAGATATCAAGCACAGGTCTGTCAATGAGAAGATGCCTAAGAGGGGTCTGTTTCTACCCCGACCACACCCCTCACCCAAACATCTACTCACACAAAAATAGCATGTAGGTGCTGAGAAGGGCTCTTTCTTGTGCAAAATTATCTTTGCATCAAATCCCAGGGAAGTCAGCGTTTATGGAGGAAATCAGCCAATAAAGCCGGTGAGAGCATGGTCCAAGGTCAACTATCACGTTGTGCATCTCCTTTCCTACCTTCTAATCAGATACCTTTAAGCAAATTTTGTAAGGCCCCCAGCCTAAGTGGGGATAATGGTGACATTTTCTGTAATCTTTGATGAAATAATTAATGGTACGATCTTAAAGCCCTTAAAACCGTGATAGTCATAGAGTAAGCATTCAGAAAATGTTAGGTATTGTTCATTCATCGAACGAGATCTTATACTGCACCAAGAACTACCCTAAGATCTGGGAAGCGAATGTCGAACGACACATGCATTGCAGGGGCACCTGGGTGGCTCAGTCGGTCGGGCGTCCGACTGCGGCTCAGGTCACAATCTCGCGGTTGGTGAGTTCGAGGCCCGCGTCGGGCTCTGTGCTGACAGCTCGGAGCCTGGAGCCTGCTTCGGATCCTGTGTCTCCCTCTCATGCTCTGTCTCTCTCTGTCTCAGACATAAATAAACATTAAAAACAGAAACAAAAACAAAAAACATGCATCGCCTCCTGAGCTCATTTGACGTGAAGCAGGCCCACCATGAAGGAGAAGAGGCAGAAGGCTGAACTTGGAGGAATCAGGACACGGTATGTGCATCAGAAGAGGCCCTGAGAGACCTTTTTGTGGAGAGTTTGCCAATCAGATTTCCATCTTACAATGGAAAGCAGGGGAAGACCAGTGCAGAGACACCTTCCCCTCTGGCTCTCAGTTCCTACGTCTAATCCTCTGGAAACACCTTTTCCTCACTCATCTCCAGAGGCCCTAGACTCCAGGCTCTACAGAGATAAAGGGAGCCCATAACCAACGCAGGTACGACTAGAGGCCCGGGTAGGATTGTGTTTCCTTCCATCCTCAATACCACAGCGTCAGGTGTTCGAGTTACCGGTGGTTCTCATTTTCTGCGCGGGTCGCCTGAGGACCTCTGTCCGGAGGTTGTCACTGGGTTTACCAGAGTCAGCCCTCCCAAGTGCTGAGGGAGGCGGTATTCCCCTCATAATGTTGTGGCTTGTGGCAAATATTGCTTCCATCTGCAAACTGCCTCAAAATTCCCATCTTCAAAACTTTCGTGGTTGTGACTTTCTTAAATACATTCTTCCAACAATGCTGTAGAATTGTGAAGACGATTTATAGAAGCTGTTGGATTTCAAGGAAAAAAGCAAAAACGATTTGGTCCAGAACACCAAAGTTTGAGTCCTGTCTCTGCCGCTAACTAGCCATCTGGCCTTGTACAGACACTGTATAACCATCAGAAATCTTTCCTTTCGAACGATTGGGAGTTGGATGGTTTCCAAAGTTCCTTCTTTCCTTTTACATCCTCCAGGTTCCATCTTCTAATTGTACAGACGAAGAAACAGACGCCTAAAGACAGAGGGGGATGGCCACCCCATCTCTCAATTAATTAATTAATTCACCCAGGAACATCCAGGAGGATTTCATTATTATATGAGTCAGCAAAATTACTTTGTGGTACCAGCGATTGTTTTATCCTGCCTGTTAGAGAATCAGTGCACGGCAAGGGTGAGTTTCGTGGGCCTGGTCGGTTTTAAAGTCAAGGTCTCAATTCTTTCTCAATTCTGTTTCCCCTTCCTTGTTTGCGTCAATCAGGGGGGATAAAAGAGTTTGCTCTAAAATTAGCCGGCAGGGTTCTTTCATCTTGGATTCTTTTGAAATGAGAATTTAAGGCCAAGCCTCAAGTAACTAAAAATCTAGTTTTTCTTCCGCAAGCTTCTGGAATGTCTGGACTTTCGCCCTCACCAGACCAACACAAGGGTTTCTCAAGTGGGATACCATTTTTATCTCAAACCAGCTCTTTTGAGGGAGGTTACTGAAAAAGCATTGGCCAAGGGTTTTTTTTTTTATTATTATTTTACTTTAAACCATGCCCTGTTTCTCTCTGGGGTTTCATGCATCCACTCCTGGGGCCCAGGACGTCCAGCGAGCCCTCCAGTGCCCTTGCTGAGCTGCTGTCCTCAAGCTGAATGAACATAGAGTGCAAACCAGACAGAGCTGCGTGTTCTTCAGCCAGCAAATGTGGGGCTCTAATGTGCACTTTCTAATCTAAATGCTGAGGCAGTCTGTTCTTTGGCCACCACAGAGGAGCCAACAATCAAGACAGCGGAAAGGAAGCCAGTTCTTGGGATCCGCGATGCGTCCACCCAAGGGCTGTGGTGACTTGAACACCATGGAGTAAGCATAGCTCGTGATGGGTAGCCATGGCCGCGTGGTTTTGGGCCTGCTGGTTCAGTTCAGAGTGAACTACTTTGGGATCATCAGGCAAGTGTAAAATTGCCCCCTGGGGCTGCACTCCCCATTTAGCTACTCGGTCCTAAATTCTATAGTGCTGGCAGCCAGGCTGTTGGCCGTGGAGGGCCAAGCTGCCCAAATCACCAGGTCCTTGGGAGGGTTGTGAACATTAACATCACCTATGGGTGCGTATGAGCAAAGCATTTAATTTCTAATCACTGGAATGAAAAAAAAAACGGGTTCAAATATTGATGAGTGGCATTGGACAAACGACCGAATCTTTCAAAACAACGGTTTATTGATGCGAACACACACACACACACACACACACACACGTTGCATCTAACACAGTGTCTGACACATAGTGAGTACTCACTAATTATAAACAATAATGATAATCACAGTAGTAAAAATGTTATCAGGAAGGATCTCTTGCCCATGGAAATCATAGGTAATCTTTGGGTTAGAGAGATGAGAGGTAGACTCGGGTATCTGCTGTTATTCTCCTTGTGCTTTCTGGACATAGGTTTTGTTTGCTTGTTTTCTTGCTATAAAGTGAGGGTCCTAGTATCTACCAAAGAGGAGGGCTGTTTGAGGATTGTCACTATTTCACAGAAAGCCTTGAACACATTACCAAGCATATGGTAGATACTGGGGTCAGTCTTATGAGACCTCAGTCTGTTCTTTGGTTATGCAAGGAAGTTGGCCCAGATGATCTCCGGGCTCTATTCTTTCCCGAGTCGGTGGCACTAAGATCCGTAATTCCAGGGAGCTCAGACAAATGCAGCAAATGTGGAGGACGTTGGTCACCAGCTATTATTGCAGGAGAAAGTCTTCAGGGCAGTCCTCCTACTTGGCCCACACATGACCTTGCCCTTGCCCTCTCCCCCAGCTCCCTATGAGGGACATCTTTGCGGCCTCGCCTGACCTCTGCGGTCAGATGCGTGGACACAGGAGCGGTGAGAAGGTGCTGATCAGACAGACCCCTGGAGACGGCTTCAGTAATGGGAGTTGACGGAGGATGAGAGGTTCCCCCAGCTGGCTCACACCCGAGCCTGCAGGGTGTTTTGGGGTTCTTGACGACATTTGATGATTTGACACAAATGCACTCACACAACACTTTATGAACTGACCAGAGTCAAGAGCATTTGTGTTGCTGTGGACACGTTCCGGCCCACCAGCCCCGGAGAGGCAGCATAAGTCTCCACGGCACAGGAAGTGAGCCCCCTCTCCCGTTGTATTGACAAACTGGATGTATGGCACAGCACTCACTCATTAGTATTCACACCCCACCCAAACTGGGCTTTCTGCAGGATGTTTTAAATTACGAGAGAGGAGGGAATCAAGCTAAACACACTTATGTTATGTAACTTTTTTTTTTCCAAAAGGATTAGCTGTACTAGGGACACACAGCTGTTCTTTCCACAAGTCTCTTCAGAGCTAGCTCAGACAATGGTAAGGACAGCAAGCTTAAGACCAAATTCCACATTCCTCTCTCCCTGGCTGAAAATCCTGCTGCAAATTCCTGCCTTGAGCAGGAAATGTGTTCAGCTGAGGCGAAGGGAGCTATGTCGAGTCTAATTGGCGGGCATTCTGCTCAGTTCTCATCACGTCTTTCTCTCCTGTGCCCCCCTGTCCATATCTTCTCTTCTCACTCACTCTCCCGGTGAGGATATCCATTTGCTTCCTTTTTTTACTCTTCTTCCCCAAAGACAGGCCGGCCATGACGCTATACTTTCAAATTTCAGGGCCCGTTATGCATACAGGCCACATACAGTGTCCAACAATGAATATTGCGTGTGCAGCTTAGACTCATTTTCTTAGGTTGTTTCAGTTTCAGACCTCATAAAACCTGGTCTCCCCTTGGTAGCAGCACCCCAATTTTTTTTTGGTGGGCACCCAGCACTTCCATCCTTAGCCCATGGGCCTTGGGGATTGAGCAACCCAACTCCAAGAGGTGGAAACAGGAGCCAATCTAGTCAATCAGTCCCTTCCATCTTTTGACCACAGAGATTATGTCAGGACTAAATGACCCAAGCAGTCCAATAGTACTCGAGCATGAGACTTCAGTTGCAACAAATGGGGGGGGGGTAAGACATATTTTTTTGCCATTGTGTTTCCTGAAAAGGAAGGATATAAGCCCATAACTGGTAGGGACATCCTCACCATCAAGAGAGAAAAGCTTACCTGAAATTGAAGGCACACGGTCAAGACTGTGTGTATATTTCTAAATGCTGTATTCATCCCCCAAACAATGGCTCCATGTTGATAGAGGCCATGCATGTTCTTTGCCAAGGAGTTTCCTCAGTGAACAAAATACCTAACATTCCTGTCCTCATAAGCTGATATACTAGTTGCGTGAGATGTATAACAAGATATGCATGCAGGGACACCTGAGTGGCTCAGTCAGTTCAGCATCTGACTCTTGATTTCGGCTCGGGTCATGATCCCAGGGTTTGTGAGTTGGAGCCCCATATTGGGCTCTGTGCTGGCAGTGTGGAACCTGCTTGGGATTCTCTCTCTGTCTCTTTCTGTCCCTCCCTCATTGCGTGAGCATGCATGCATGCTCTCTCTCTCTCAAAATGATAAGTGTATACACACACACACACACACACACATAAGTATATATATATATATATATATATACACATACACACGCACACACACACAGGTAATGATGAATGCCATGCAAAAAAATAAAACAAAATAAGGTGAGAGAGAACAATCAGCAGAAGACTCAAGTTATTTATTTATTTATTTATTTATTTGGTGTGTAGAGAAAGAAAGTCCCTGTAATGACATGGCAACTGACTGAGACCTGAACAAAGTGTGGGATGGACCCTTTGGACATGCAAGGGAAGTACCATTGAGCACGGGAACAACAACTTATGCACGGGAGCATAAGTGCTGGTGCAGGAAGATGAGCAGGGTGTCAAGGAGGAAGGCTGTCCTGGGTGAGAGAGAGAGAGAGAGAGAGAGAGAGGAGGAGGACGGGGGGAACACAGGGGCCAGAGTATACTGCAGAGTCTTGTCAGGCCCAGTAAGAATAAGGAAGCTGATTCTAATGGTGCTGGAGAGCTGTTGGGAGTTTTGAGAAAAGGTGTCATGTACCCAAATGCACATCTTCAGGGACCGAAACAGGCTGTAGTGGAGCCATAGGGGAGGCCAGACCAGCCAGGAGGTGACTACTGTGTTCTCACAGAGAGACCACGGGGGCCTGGCCCGGGCTGCAATATCAAGGGCAGTGAGAGGTGGCTGAATGATGCATAGGTATTGAAGTTTGAGAAAACAAGATGTTCTTTTTTTTTTCTAAGTTGTATATGTATATATATATTTTTTTTTATTTTTTATTTTTTGGATAAAGAGTATTCCAAGCAGCTCCACACTCTCAATGCAGAGCCAGACGCAGGGCTCGATCTCACGACTGTGAGATCATGACCTGAGCCGAAATCGAGAGTCGGGCCCTTAACTGATGGAGTCACCCAGGCGCCCCAAGAAAACAAGATTTCCTAATTGATTGCATGATAGATGTGAGTGAAATAGAGGAGTTGGGGATGGCTTCCTAGTTTGGGGCCTGAGCTCAGTGTGAAGCAAAGCTGTCATGGACTAGGACTAAGACGGGAGTCACCAGGGAAGGAGCAGGTTGGGATTAGGGTTTATCAACTGTACTTCTTATGTTTTTAAAATCCTGTGTGATGTCCCTTAACATTTGGAACTAAGGACCACCTGCTTCTCGATTTGTCTTACTCTGAACATCTACCACACTCTCCGTTTGTTTGGTTTGTTCGTTTGTTTGATCTGTGACTTTTCTGGCCACTTCGGCTAAATCTGGCTAAATCTGCCTATTTTTGTCTCCCTGGGTGATCATCCTCTTTCTCTGCTTACCCTTTAGAAGTGTTCTGACCTGTATTTTCCAAGTTAATAAGTGGCCCTGAGACCTCATCCATATATATGGTTTGACTATTGTGACCCTTCTGGAAACCACATATTTCTATTTCAGATCCCTTGTAACGTTAATATCTATTTCTAGAAGTCCCACAGACACCTCAAATAAAACTCTTTCCTAATCAAACCAATCATATAAATATGCTCCTCTGCTTGTGTACCTTCCTTCTTAAAAAGACACGATCGCCCATTCGGTTGTCTAACTAGAAACCGGAACTCATCCCGTTCCCTTCTCACTAACCACATCCCTGCCTTTAGTTAGCGAATTCTACTTCCTTAATATATTTAAACTGCATCTGATGGCTTTCTGCCGTTTTTGCCTGATGGGCTGCCTCCATGAACTTGGGTCTGGCATGTTGTTCACTTCCCATATACCTTCCACGCTGCTGTCAGACAGGATTTTTAAGACAGATCTCGCTGTGTCATTCCTTTACTCAGAAGCGTTTACTGACTCTTCACAGCTTTGGGGACCGAGTGAAAATTCAATGTTCTTCATGCTCTGATATTTGTGAGCACAACGCGTCACACGCAACTTCCTCCTAGTGTCTTCATCTGGCCTTTGCATCCAAACCCTTTCATCTGTTTCCTTGTGAGCTTGTTGAAAACAAAGCGACTCTCCCTCACCTCTCATTGGACTAGCAAGATGTTTATCTTTTTAATTGATTTGGCATGATGTCCCAACATGAATGGGGCATGTGCCAGCTGAAGAGGAGGGCTCAGCCTGGCTCTGCACCCATCATGGTCTCTCCAAGCAGTGTCTGTCCTTTGCCCTTGCTTCTGCAGGCTGCACGGTCTGCCTCTGTCCTGGATCCAAGAAAGGGAGAGCGAATGCTGGTGCTCTTGGGGGCAAGGTGAAATACGGCTTTGTAAGCCCTGTTCCAACTAATGCCAATCAATTTCTCTGGCCAGCTTCCTACTTTCTGCAGAGCTGGAAGACTACTGCTCAAGATAGCCATGGCTCAGCCCCAGCGTTTGGGTTAAATGCTCCTCCAATCGTTGTGAACAAGAAGAGATGGTGACGTTAGCCGCTGCCAGTAGGGAAGTTGGATATCAGCTTCTACCATTTACAAGTCTGATTGCTGTTTTAGGCAGGTGTGAGAGACAATAACAAATGAAAGTTGTAGTTACCAACTAAAAAACCACATAAATGTCCCACGACGCATCACGTTTCCTCTTTGGTGAGGTTCCCCTCCCCCACCCAGATTACTTTTAAATGTTACATTTCTCTTCTTATGAAAAATACTGTTGTGAGGTCCAAGAAAGTTCTATTCTTGTCTTCAGAGGTGAACGGCCAAGATTTTGTGTGTGGTCATGTCTGCGGGCTAAGTATTTGGGAAAGTCTTGCAAATAACATGGTGTGTGTGTGTGTGTGTGTGCGCGCGCACGCGTGTGCGTTGTGTGTTCAGAAGTAATGGGAGAGTGGTGCTTCAAGCACTGTTTATGAGGGATAAAATCAGATGAACTTTGAGTTTTCTGTGATCCGGGAGATTCTATTATCTAATGAAACAGAATTCCATTTTATCTCCCAACTCAGTAATGAACGCCTGGGGCAAACCTATCTTGCTGAACACTGTTTATCTCCAGCGGCAGAGGGTCAGGATATGGCATTGTTTTAAGTGGGTATTAAAAGGATGAACAGAAATGTCTGTGACAGAGGGATCACGATGGCCTTTTTCAGACGCCAAATGTCACTGTGTCCTCTAGGCTCCGCCTAACATCTGTGAGAGAAAGTGAGCATGTCATTAGAGGGAGTGGAGCCAGATCAAGGCCACTGCTCTGTCAAATGGCATGCCTGATGAATAACCTCGCCTCGTGGCCTGAGGAAGACAAGGTGTCGCATATTATCTGATTTTAATGTGCAGTGGAAAATAGGCAACAATAGCTGGACCAATAGACTGTTCAGAGTTAAGAAGGTATTGAAGAGGCAGTGAGGTAGGCAATAGAATATGGGCTCTGGAGCAAAAGATCCAAACTTAGAAGCATCATCGCCATTTCCTTCAACAAGCTACTCTCTCACAATTGGTTTCTTTATCCATAAAAGAGGGTGTTCGTTCATTTATTCGACAGTATTTGGTGCCCTCTGTGTATCAGACACTAAACTAGGCTCTGGACATGAACAAAACAGAGAGAGAGCAGGGGCAGGCATAATCTACATTTCCAGAGCATATCTATCCTACCTATCACCATTCGGGAGAGCACTGACCACCTATGGTGTGGTTCTCTCTGTACAGGAAGATGTTACACGCCGCGTAAAATGTCTGTAATTCAAGGATGTGGTCTTACCCATCTTGAACCTCCCGGCTCCTAGCCTGGGAGGCTTATTTGTTGATTGCAGTTCAGCTCTGGTCGTGTTGTCTTCTGTTCATCATCACCCTTTCTATGGTCTCATGATAATTTATTCACTGCTCGTCTGAATTCATCTTGCACCTCCCTCTTCTGAATTCTGTTCACATAACGTTGTGGACCGAATTGTGTCCCACGTCTCAAAAAATACATTCAAATCCTAACCCCCTATACCTGAGCTTTTGATCTTCTTTGGAAATAGGGTCTTTGCAGATGTAATCAATTTAAGATGAGGTCGCACTGGATTAGGGTGGTTCCTAATCCAATGACTGGTGCTCTTAAAAGATGAAGGAAATTTGGACACAGACACACAGAGAAAATAACCGTGTGATGATGGAGGCAGAGACTGTAGTGATGGATCTACAGGCTGAGGGCCACCAAGGATTGCCAGCAATCACCAGAAGCCAGAAAGAGTCAAGAATGAATCTTCCTCTAGAACCTTCAGAGAGAGCATGGTTTGGCTGATACCTTTATTTTGGACTTGTAACCTCCTGAACTGTGAGCAAATAAATTAATATTATTTTAACCCATTCATTTCGAGGTACTTTATAAAGGCAGCCTACGGAAGCTAATATACTTACTTTCTCTCATCGGAACTACCTTTATCTCTTACCTTTACCTGCTGAAAGCCTATGTCTTCTTCAAGGACCAGCTCAAATATCACCCAGAAGCTCATTTCAAAGTAACCTACATGCTGAAGTATTAAGGAGCACTCAGAATATATATGTCTCCTAGGTTTTTTTTTAAGTTTATTTATTTTGAGAGAGAGAGAGAGAGAATGAGTAGAGGAGGGGCAGAGAGAGAGAGAGAGAGAGAAAGAAGGAGGGAGGGAGAGAGAGAATCCCAAGCAGGGTCCACGTCGTCAGCGCAGCACCAGATGCAAGGCTTGAACTCACGAACTGTGAGATCATGACTTGAGCCAAAATCATAAGTCAGATGCTTAACTGACTGAGCCACCCAGGCGCCCCACCTCCTAGTTTTTTTATGTTTTATTTTGCATAGTAACAATAATAAAAGAAAAACTAACATGTATGTTATACTTTCAAAATGATCTAATGTAATATTCACAGCAGCTTTGTGGGATTGGAAACACAGATATCATTATCCCCATTCTGCAAGGGACTAAACTGATGGGAAGAGAAGGTGAGCAGCCCGCCTAAGCACAAATAGCCAGTGTATGTCCACAGGCCGATGACAAACAAAAGAAGGGCTCTCACCTCGGTTCTGTGAATCTCCCTTATAGCTTGGTTAGTCTTTCTCATCAAGAAGACCTAATCTCCTAGAAGTTCTTTCTCAGCAAATGGTGAGTACAGTGTGCATAGTCAAAATACGTTCTTTTTTAATGGACTTTTCCCTTCCCAAGTTCCAGAATAAGCTCATTAGTTCAGCCTCATCAAAAAGCACTATGCCTGGCAAATAACATGCACTTAAAAAATGCCTATCGAGTGGATGTTCTGAACCTATTGTTCTCTCTGCTCCAGTCCTCCAGCTCTGCTCTTCTCCAGACTTCTGATGAGGTTGGTACTGATCAGGCTTCAGGAGAAAGCTTGGGCACCATTCCATGCAAGGTGAGGAAAGGAGAAACAAAGTGCTTTTCCATTATGTCCCCACTAAGAAAAATGCTTACGCTCCCTGCTCCTTTTCAAGTCTAGGAAACCCCACAGCACAGATCACAAGAAATGAGAAAGAGTCCATATTTGGGTAGTAAACTGCCTCCCCCCAAAGCCCCACTGTCTTCAAGAGATCGCCAAGTCAGTGAGGGGGAGGTGGGGTTTTCGTCTTCTGGGGTGACAAAGATCTTGAAGTTCTAGAATTATTCACGACCTCTCCTGTTTCCTCTCCCTGTTATGGAACAGATGGAAAAGGATTAGAGCCCAAACAATTTTGTTTGTTGGCATAAATCACACAAGACACCTGCTATTAGCAATCTCATGGATGAATCAATGCCTTTTCTCTAGTCAGAAGCATCGAAGATTGAAGTTAATCTCTCTTCCTTTTGCTCTCATTTTTAAAGTGTCATAACTTTATCCATAGAATAGATGGGGTTTTAAAAAGATGTCCTCACTCGGATTCCCACCTTCTGAATCATCAGATACTCTCCGTCCATCCATTTGCCTGAGAGGCCCCTGAACAAAATCAAATGGCAACACCCCACAAGAATAGTATGTTTGTTCCTTCTTCCAGGGTCAAGCCGATCTATATGTCGTGTTTTGTGCCTCATATGCATCTCCACAAAGTGCTGAAGGCTTAGCCTGGAGCGGTTCCCAGCACATGCTGATATCAATCTATGCATTTGCAGTGTGCTCTTCTTAGACCCTGCTGGAAGAGTATTAACTTGAATAGAGTGTTTGGATGACTGCCTGGGAACAAGTGAATTCCACCCTGGATTCACTGCATGAAATCTTGGTTTGCCGTGCTGCACCCTGAAGATGCTCAGAAGGTAATTTCTTGTTTTGTTTTGTTTTGTTTTGTTTTGTTTTGTTTTCCAGCAGAAACCACTGTCTCTTCATCAGGTAGGACTGTGAGATAAGGAGTCTGTTGGATGATGGTCTTGGCCAAATCCTTTAAGGACCACATTTGACATGTGGCTTTGCCTGGCTACCTCCTGCTAATCATTTAAAGCTCCATTGGACTGCATCATCCTCCAAGAAGCTTCTCGTCACCTGGGGTTGGCAGATAGCACTGGAAAACCCCACTTTTATGCTATGTCTATCTCGTCCATTATTTAGCAGTTGCCTGTTTTCTTTGCTGTCTCCATTGTAAGGTTGTTATCACAAATGATATTGGTGCTATACCTAGGCACCTGAGATCCCTTTTACTTGTTGGGCTGATGTACTCATCCCCAGCTGTCACGGGTGTTTTAGCTCATGGCTTTCATCCTCAACTTTCTCCAGAGGATTCTCATTGGGCTATTGAAGCCATTTCTCCTTGGAGATCCTGGAGTTATGATGCACTCACCCACCCACGACCACCACTTCTCTCAAGTCAGGACAGATTCTATGGCACAATTTATGTTCTTGGTCTCCCCAAAGGATTAGGCTATAGTTAGACCTTATGTGAAACTATTGTATGTATAGCTCCCTCCTCTTCTAATGTGCTTTCCTCATTCCCTTAGCAGCTCGTCCTGAAAGTACTCCTCCCATCAATCACATGTACAGGAATCCTTGTCTCAGGCTCTGTTTTGAGGGAACCTGACCTGAGAGAAATATGTAATCTCATTACATTCTCATAACAACCAAAAAGTAGGTATTAATATTCAAGCTGGAAAAATGGAAATTCAGGGACAGTAAATAAAACTTTGAGATGTCATAACTTTATCCGTAGAATGGCTGGGCTTTTAAAAAGATGTCCTCACTCTCATTCCCACCTTTTGAATCATCAGATACTCTCAGTCCATCTGTTTGTCTGAGAGGACTCTAAACAAAATCAAATGGCAACACCCTACAAGAACAGCATGTTTGTTCCCTCTTCTGGGGCCAACTTGATCTGTATCTCTTGCTACATAACAAACACTTGCCTGCCACACACCAGGTCCTCAGTAAAAGATGTTACATGAAATAAACTGAAATTTCCATTAATGCACCCAATAATCTTGAGTGAGACCAGGTATTGGTTGGTGATAAAATGGGAGAATTTGAAAAGGGCCATGATTTGGATGCCAGACAGGTCCTCTGGTCCTACAAAAAGAGGAAATCCAGATTAAGAACATCTGATTAGACCTAAGGACCTAATTACACAGACCTATCAGTCAAGGTAATTCATTGCAGTGTCCAGCCTACTATGGTAGGTCCTACAGTTATCCCTGGAAAGAAGTGAAACCAGATCATCTCGCTGGATGGCTTCTGTTGCAGGAAGTTAAATGGCTTCTATTTAAGAGACTGGGTTTCAGTGAAGAAATGGGCAGAAAACATGAATAGACACTTCTCTAAAGAAGACATCCGGATGGCCAACAGGCACATGAAAAGATGTTCAGCGTCGCTCCTTATCAGGGAAATACAAATCAAAACCACACTCAGGTATCACCTCACGCCAGTCAGAGTGGCCAAAATGAACAACTCAGGAGACTATAGATGCTGGAGAGGATGTGGAGAAACGGGAACCCTCTTGCACTGTTGGTGGGAATGCAAATTGGTGCAGCCGCTCTGGAAAGCAGTGTGGAGGTTCCTCAGAAAATTAAAAATAGACCTACCCTATGACCCAGCAATAGCACTGCTAGGAATTTATCCAAGGGATACAGGAGCACTGATGCATAGGGCCACTTGTACCCCAATGTTCATAGCAGCACTCTCAACAATAGCCAAATTATGGAAAGAGCCTAAATGTCCATCAACTGATGAATGGATAAAGAAATTGTGGTTTATATACACAATGGAATATTACATGGCAATGAGAAAAAATGAAATATGGCCTTTTGTAGCAACGTGGATGGAACTGGAGAGTGTGATGCTAAGTGAAATAAGCCATACAGAGAAAGACAGATACCATATGGTCTCACTCTTATGTGGATCCTGAGAAACTTAACAGGAACCCATGGGGGAGGGGAAGGAAAAAAAAAAAAAAGAGGTTAGAATGGGAGAGAGCCAAAGCATAAGAGACTGTTAAAAACTGAGAACAAACTGAGGGTTGATGGGGGGTGGGAGGGAGGAGAGGGTGGGTGATGGGTATTGAGGAGGGCACCTTTTGGGATGAGCACTGGGTGTTGTATGGAAACCAATTTGTCAATAAATTTCAGAAAAAAAAAAAAAAAAAAAAAAAAAAAAGAGACTGGGTTTGATAACAGAGTGGACACATTCTGATAAACAAATGTGTTTTCTTCTCTGGGACTCACCATGGTTCATTTGTTAATCTAAGCTATCAAACCAGATGAACTTTCAGAATGGTACTTCTCTCTGGTGGATGGTGAGTTACTTTTATTTTCCTTTGGGAAAGGGAAATGGATGAGTGATTCTCAATAGTTGCATATCCCGAGTGAGTTGCCTTCTCACACATAACTCATCTTGTCTGCAATGTTACGTCTGTTGGTGTGGCCACCTTCACCCAAATCCTTGAGCACTCCTCTCTGCTGAGAATCCATCTGTCTTCTATGGCACCTTACTCCTACTTTAACCCAAAGTGGGATGAGTCACCCCTCCTCCAAACTTCTGAACTCTACCTATAAACCCACTATGTTTATCTGTATCGTAACACTTATTTTTGCAAATTAAAATTCTCTCTCTCTCTCTCTCTCTGTCTTCTTTGTGCACCTGATGTATCTGTCTCTCCCATTAGATTTTGAAACCCCTAAGGAGAGATAGGCCTCTCCAAACTGGTGCATCTGAAGGGTGGCACATGGATGGTACATGATAAACGTGAACCATGTATTGCGTGAGTAAATAATTAAAACGTCAAAAAGTGGCAGATTCATGGTAACAAGACAGAGCCATAAGTAATTTCTCTACTATTCTCACTGCCAATCATATCTTGTTTTAGAGATAAAAATGGCTTAGAATTAAAGGCAAAGCTTAGTAAAGATTCAGAGATGGGACAAAATGGTTAAAGATGAGGCAAAAAACACTAATTGGAAAATCCAGATGTGATTGGGCTTATATCACAATTATTTTGACATTTCAATTCAATTCAATACAACTTTGTTGGGGAATTTCCATGACCTGCCAACACTATTTTCCAAGGACAGTTGAATGGCACGGGATATAAAGGGAGAAGCAAGGAGGGGTGAGAGTAGAGAGGTAGTTCAGGGCCAAATTTGTAGTGCCCCTAGCCACCTTAGGCAAAGTAATTGAGTGTGCACTGGAAAATTACAAGAGGAATTGCTTACAACAAAGTATGTAATCACAATCAGTACTCAAATAATATTGTTGCCATCATGAAAAAATATCCTAAGACCGGTCTTTTGGTGCTCTGGACCCAGTTTCAATGCGGTGATGGGCAGGGGCTAGAGGCTAGTCCAACACCAGCGCTAAACAATTTTGGGGATGCCAGCTGGGCAGTTTACCATTCAACTCAATTCTGACACTATCTACCCAGAGATCACGTCAGATTCCATGCCTAAGGCTTCAGTCCTACAAGATTGTCTCCCTGCACAAACTTCAGATGCCAGTGACAAGCCCAGGCTCTTGCCTGTACTTCTGACCAACTTGCTGTAAATCAGAGGTTTCCATGATCTCCCCTTCAATTAACTTGCTAGATTGGCTCACAGAAGTCAGGAAACCTGTTTACTCACTAGATAACCTGTTTATTATAACAGGATATAATTCACTAACAGCCAGATGGAAGCGATGCACAAGAAAAGGTGCAAGGAAAGGGCGTAGAGCTTCTATGCCTCTCCAGATGCCCCGCTCTCCCCAAAACTCAATGTGTCCACCAATTTGGAAGCTCTCTGAACCCAGTCCTTCGGGGTTTTTATGGAGGCTTTGTTACATAGGCATGATTGATTAAATGATTGGCCGCTGGAATTTAACTTCATCTCCAGCCTCTCTGCCCTATTTGGGGGGAAGGACTAAAAGTTCCAGCCTTTCATCACAAATTGGTTCTCTTGGCAACCATCAGCCTTGGCCTAGGTTACCTAAAGGCCTTCCAAAAGTCACTCCATTAACATGACAAAAGATGCTTTTTTCTCTCCTCCCAGAAAATTCCAAGCAGTTTTAGGAGCTGTGAGGCAGGAACTATAGACAAAGACCAAAGATATCTGAGAAATCCATTTTGGTCACTGAATGACCAAATACATATTTCTTATAAATCACAGACTTGCACTTGGGATAAAACAGATAGCAGGAGAGATTTGGTCAAGCTATTTAGAATCTTACATGAACTATGAGTGAAGGTGACTACCTCTTTACCTGTTATAACAAAAGTCAAAGCCAATGTCCCAAAGTTAATAGAGTAAGAATGTTTATTGCTGACACGCGGTGCTTGCCATGCTTTGGGCACTGATCTAAGCGTTTTATGTACAGTAGTTCTTTTAATCTACGCGACACTCCTGTGGCGTGGATACTAGTGAAGTCATCTCCATTTTGCACTGGGAGATTAAGGAACTTGGTTAAGGTCGCAAAACTACAAACCGGCAGAACCGTCACTAACCACAGGAGGTTTGTTAATAGAAGCCATTGCTGTACTAACTTCTCCTAGAATGTAGGATCATCGACTGCTCTTCCATACAGTTTCAAAGATGCAATTAACTGTCTTCCTGAGAGCATTAGGCTGCAAGTGTGGCTTGGGGGCAGAGGAAGACAGTTGGAATACACATTCCTTTTCGCCTTATAGGTCTGTGTTTTTGTAGAAATCAAGGACCCCAGATTTTACCGTAGAGACGATCCCTGACTTATGACGGTTTTCAGCTTGGTGCAAAAGAAATATGCAGTCCGTAGAAACCATACTCTGAATTTTGAATTTTGATCTTGTGGGCTACCAATGCATGGTACGGTCCTCTCTTGTGGTGCTGGGTGTAGGCAGCAGCCGCAGCTTCTGCCAGCGACCACAAGGGTCCACAACCGATACATTGATAACCATTTTGCACCCGTAAAGCCATTTGTCACTTTCAGTATGGTATTCAATCAATCACATTGAGCTATTCAACCTTTTAGTCTAGATGGGCTTCGTGTTGGATGAGTTGGCCCAACTGCAGGCCATGTAAGTGTTCTGGGCACGTTCAAGGTCCATGAGGCTAAGCTATGATGTTCAGTAGGTTAGAGGTATTACTTACATTTTTGACTTAGAACATTGGGTTATTGTCATAAGTCGAGGAAGACCTGCATGGAATCCTTCCTGAGGATAAAACCTCTAGATTTTATATAGAAGTTACCTATATTAAGCATTGAGCAATACACATAACCAAAAGCATATTCCCTCAAGACAAAGTGGGTGGGTGGTCTGGACGTGAGATAGTTTTCGAGTGAGTGTTTCTCACCTTCCTACCATGAGATCACAATGTGCGCCTATCTCAGCTGGGGATTGGAATGGCCAGGCTTGAGTGCCTTCCATAATTTACATATAAAAATTCACAGGAGTAAAGTGACTTTTGTAAGACCTCTAGTCAACCAGAATTTAAACTTTTTTTTCATTTCAAATAACATGGTATTTCAATTTCCCAATATAACAACTAACAATGCAATACTAGCAGGTTGTATCTTTTTCCAATGGTTATCTACCCTCCTTTTATTCATTTAGCAGCTCAACATTCATTTATGGTTTGCTTTCAATGGATCAGACCTCTTCCAGGTACCGGAAAACCAGCTGGAAATGAGCAGGTTACGTCCCTGTTCTCACAGATCCCGACTTCTAGACAACGGAAGTTCAAGCAAGAAGTGATCCTATAATAAGTGAAACACTTTCAATAAATATAGCGCTTATGAGGAGAAGTAAACCAGGGTGAAGTGATAAGAATGGCAGTGACTGTTAGCTTAGAAATTTAAGGGGGGGGGGGAGGTGGTGCTATTTGAATAGGTGACATCTACCTGAGTTTGGTGTAAATGGTAAGGAGTCAGGCAGACCGTTACCAGCGGAGAAAGCAAGTTCAAAGGCAAGAATGAGCTTGGCCTGTGAGAGAATCTGAACAGGCTGGCATGGGGACAGTGGTATGATGTTGGGTCTGATAGATGTGCAGAGGTCATATCTGTGCTCTGGAGTAAGGAGCTTGATGGGAAGCCACTGGAGACGTGTGCATGTGTGGTCTTGTGTGTGTGTGTGTGTGTGTGTGTGTGTGTGAACTGTGTGCATGTGTGTGCATGTGCTTTTACAAGCTCTGAGCTAAAACTCCCTTGCTTTCTTTTTTAATTTTTTATATGTACAAAAATGTTCAATACAATATAATGAGAACCATGCTTCAATAGCCCTTAAGAAATGAAACACACACACACACATACACACACACAAATAACCTAAATCCATTTCGTTTCCCTCTTGACCCCATTATTGTACTTCTCTTCCTCACTTCTTCACTTCCATCCTTCCAAGATGTAATCCCTGACCTGAATTTGGTGGCTTTCATTGACACGCTTGTCTTTATGTTTTTTAGGGCGTAGGTAGGAATCTTTGAATAATTACAATATTCTTTGGCAGATGTTTAACATTTGCATGCATAACTTCATATTGCATATTTCCTGCAACTGTTTTTTTTTTCCCTCGGTACTGTATGTGTGAAATTTATCCACGTTGATACACATGTGCAATCCATTGTGTAGATATAAAAGTTTTTTTTCCATTCTACTGCCAATGGATATATTGGTCATTTGTTCACTATCCAAAACACTGCTGCAATGAACATTCTGGTATGTGTCTTACTACCTGAGAGATGGTCTAAGGCGGTGCTTCCCAACCTTTTCCATATGCATGAAAATATGCATAAACCTAACAATTCAGATGAAACAGCCCGTCCAGCTATCGGGATGAGCCCGCTGTAACCCCTTCAGGCATGTGCCATTAATACTTTTCCTCTGCCTGATCTATCAATTACTGAGAGCGCTATGAAAAATGTTCCCTTTATGAGCGTAGAATTATCAAATCAGTTTTGTCAGTTTTTGCTTTTCACTTTTTGTGCTTATGGTATCAGATTCATTGACATTTAAAATTTTTATATCTTCCTGGGGAACTGTTCCTTTTATCACTAGGCTGTGATGCACTCTGTCATTGGAGATTTTGCAAGCAGGGAGGGATATGATCTGAATTATGTCTTACAATGACGACCCTGGCTGCCGTAGGGGGAATGGAACGTAGGAAAAAGGGAAGGTGGTGATCAATTAGGAGGCTGCTAAAACCATCTGGGAGGGACATAATGGCAGGTTGGATGAGGATGGTCGTCCTAAAGATAAAGACAACCTCAGATTTGTAGTATGTTTTGAGTTGACAGGATTCTCTGATTAAGCGAATGTGAATGTGAATGTGAATGTGAAAAAAAAGAGAGAGAGAGAGACAGATCCAGGATAATATTTTGATTTTTGGCTTGAGCAACTGACTAGAAGAATAACAGTATCTTTGTCTCCTGATATGTGAAGATATGGCATAGTGCCTTTTCCAAAAATGGCTGCAACAATATTTCCATGCTGGTTTAGAAACTTTACACTCCCCCGGGTATAGTTATGGTTCCAGTCAGGTCTCTGTGACTTCCTTAGCTGATATATGGAATGACATTGTAGAAATGATGCTACGGGGCACCTGGGTGGCTCAGTCGGTTGAGCGGCCGACTTCAGCTCAGGTCATGATCTCACAGTTTGTGAGTTCGAGTCCCATGTCAGGCTCTGTGCTGACAGCTCAGAGCCTGGAGCTTGCTTCGGATTCTGTGTCTCCCTCTCTCTCTCTCTGCCCCTCCCCCTTGTGCTCTGTCTCTCTAAAAAATAAACATTTAAAAAAAATTGAAAAAGAAAAGAAATGATGCTATATGACTCCTGAGATGAGATTATACAGAGTGATACAGCTTCTGCCTGGTTTTCTCTTGGGATAATCCTCCTAGGAACCCAGCCGCCATATGGTGAAGAAGCACAGACCACATGGAGAAACCCACTTGGAGAGGAACCAAGGTCCCTGGCCCTCGGTACTAGCTAAGCTTAGCAGCCAGTACCAACTTGCCAGCCAAAGTGAGTGAGCCATCTTGGAAATGGACCATTCAGCCTTTAGTCCAGCTGCCCATCTGATGATGCATGAAGCAGAGATAAGCCATTCTTGTCAATCTCTTCCCAAATTGTAAATGTGTGAAAAAAAAAAGTTGTTGGTGTCTTAAGTCACCAACTCTTGGGGTTGTTATTTATGCTTGGGATTGTTTCATACCACATTTATACAAAGAGCTCGATTTTATTTTATGCAGCAATGGACAATAGGAATAGATATATGGAAGAATATCTTGAAGAAAGGGGCCAGGGCACAGAGCTCTCTTTTGGCTATGTTAACTTTGAGATTAATGTTAGACATCCCTCTGGAAATTTCAGATAAATAATTATATATACATATATGTCCAGAGTTCTGTAGAGGGATTGGAAATCGTTGACATACTATTGAAACCTACAGGGATGGATAAGTTTATCAAAGTAGAACCTGTAACTAAGAAAGGAAATAGTGTCATTGATTCCAACTTATAATTATTGTTTTGTCATGTCATTGATTTATCCATTCATTCCACAGATATTTTAAGGCCTTTTATATACCATTAACTCTACTATGTGTAGGCATAATTCTGCCTATATAGAGTTTATATTTTAGGTGTTATTAGACTTTGGTTTCACCTAAAACATATTTTACATAATACTTTGGAGACTATATAGACTTTCCTGGGTCATCATTTTAGTTTTTATGCCATTTTTATATAGGGAGGTCTATATTTTATTTTTAGACATGGTGATCTATATGTCTTACATATATCATGAATGCCTCTGCTAAATTCAGGATTACTGTCTCCTGGATGGACTCACTCACGTGGGCATAAATTGCCCATTTGAATAATATGATAGTTGGTGCTTATCAAGTTTCCCAGAGACTAGGGGATCCTTGGAGCTAAGAGCATGAAGTATGTGGGAGCCCAGAACTTTCCATCTCTACTTTTAACATTTGATACATAGATAATTCTCATGAGTGTTCTCTTTTATTTTTTTAAGTTTATTGATTTTTGAGAGACAGAGAGAGAGAGAGCACGCACGTGCACAAGAGAGAAAAGGAGAGAGAGAATCCCAAGCATGCTCCATGCTGTCAGCTGGGAGCCCAACACAGGACTCAAACCCACGATCTGTGAGATCATGACCTGAGCCAAGAGCAAGAGTTGGACACTTAACCAGCTGAGCCACCCAGGCTCTGTCACTTTTAACTGATCAAGAGCATGACTCCTTTTGGACTGGCAGAAGCCTTGGTACGTCATGCTCAGATATTTCTCATGATAATTCAGTTTAATCTTAAAATTTGGTAGACCTCATGCTACTGTGAATGGTAAATGTAGAAAATGATAGGTGGAGGAAAAGGCATTGTTACTCTTATAGCCTTGCAAACAACTGGGTGAACAAACCCTCCCTTATCTTATTAATGGGTTTTTTTCATAAAATGTAAGTCCTCTCTTTTGGGTTTCTGGACTCAATTCCAATGTGTGTGTTAAGGGTGGGGCAGGTAGTTTTCTCACACCAACAAGCAATTCTCAGGGTGTCTGAGAATTCAACTCAGTTCGGACACTTCCTACCCAGAGGTAGTATCAGGTTCCACAGGTAAGGGCTCAGTCCCACAGGACTGCCCTCCACTCAGATTGCCCATTGCAATCCCAGGTTGCTACCCGTGCTTCTGACGGACTGGTTAGGAATCAGAAGTTCCCACCACCCTCTCCTTGGGTTTAGTTAATGTGCTAGAGAGGCTCACAGAATGCACCAAAACATTTTACTCATTGGATCACTGAATTATTAGACAAGGATATAACTCAGGAACAGCCAGACATAAGAGATGTACAAGGGAAAGGGGAATGGAGTTTCTGTGCCTTCTCTGGGTGCGCCACTCCCTAGTGCCCTAATACCCACCACCAACCTGGAAGATCTCAGAACCCTGTCCTCTTGGGTTTTTATAGGGGTTTTATTGCATAGTCATGATTGGTTAAATCATGGGCTGTCGGTGCTCAATTCAACCTCTACTTCCCGGAGGTCAGGGGATGGGATTGAAAATTCCAACTCTCTAATCACATGGTTTGTTCCCGGGGTGACTAGCCCTCTTCCTAAGGTTACCCAGGGGCTTCCAAAAGTTACCTCATTAGCATAACAAAAGACACCTTTATCACCCCCATAACTTAAATTCTAAGCGTTTGGGGAGCTCTGTGCCACAAACAAGGACAAAGACAAATATGTATTTCTTACTATAAATCATAATATCTCCATAATTTGGCAATGACTTAATAAAATTGAATAGCAATTCTTTGTTTTTTAATTGACAATGATTTATTTAGCATTTATTATGTATTAAATTCTTCACATATACTCTCTCTTTCACCAAAGAAACCCTGTAAGCTAGAAGGTTTTAATCTATTTCACAAATGTAAAATTTGGTGTTCAGGAAAGTTTGGACCCAGGATTAAACAAATGTCGGTCCTTTTGGCTCCAGACCAAAGACGCCAATCACACAGCCTCTCACTGCACATCTTCTGAAGGGAATTTTGGAATCTCTGCCCCCTCGTTCTATTGGAAAGAGATAAAGGCACATAGAGGTAAAGAGATTGCTCCAAAGCTAGTAAGTGATAGACGTTGCGTTCAAATTTAGTTCCATCTAGCTCTAAATCCAAGACTTTTACCCACTCTCCCCATACCACGGCAGCCATTTTATTTAACCCTGGGCACTGGAGGAAGAGCCATATTCTTTCTTGCCCAGCATTACCACTGGCCTTGTAAAACAGGAGCTTCTGTCTTCTCCCAAATATTGAATCAAGAACTTTTGCCTTTCTCTTTAGCTCTGATGTATTCCCCTCCATTCGAGAAATTGGAGGCTTTGAAAAGAGTCACTTTGTGATTGTTTTTGGATCTCTTCTATAAGACCTGCCTACCTGCAGGCCAGACCCTCCCCTGCTGAGGCAAGCTGCCCAGCACAGGCTGCAATTCTGTGAGGAAAATCCTGCGTGTCCCACTACTGTGTCTGTGACTGGGTTGGTGAGTCTAATTTAGCAGGAAAGGAGAAGAAAGGTTTACTTTGTATACCGTTCCAAGCTGTACTGCATCCTCTAAACTTGCTTTGTCAGTAACAAAGCTATTTGTTTATTCCTATTTTATTTTTGTATTTCGGTAAATTTGACATCCGTAGAGAGAAAGGCAGTGTCAGTAGTAAAGTCAGGGCCACTCTTGGAAATGCCTCTGTCTCAATAGTATATAAAACCCATAGGAAACTAAATGGTCAAAGCTCTTACTCTCCTCTTCCAGGTGTGCTGTGACTCTTAAACTCCCTCTAGACAGAAATTCTGGAGGGGCAGCTGGAACAAGGGGTGAATTATTTAGACCGTCCCAGAAAGTCCAGTGCTGATGACCAGTGGTTTCCTGTAAAAACTCTAATACTCATGAATTAATTCAACAAATACAGAAGTGCCAGCTGGGATCCAGAATTTATTGACTAAAGAACCATTCATTACCTCTAAAGCCTACTGGTTCTGGAATGGGCATCATGGCCTGGACCTTTACTTAAGCAACTGCAAGAGCAAAGCTGAGTAGGCAGGAAGCAAGTGTCAGGGACCCGAGGACACACCAGATCAATGCCGCCACTACTCATTTTAATTTCCGTGAAACAGTTGATTTCTTTCAAGCCCAAGATAATTCTTTGTGAGGCTCCTGAGCCTGAACGAATGTGCATGACCACTCCACTGCGCACATCCATCTGTCAAAAGAGAAGATGAGGAGCAAGTGAAATTAGACCATGGCTCTCTGGTTTCCCCTAAAAGCTGCCAATGAATGAGAGCATCAGCTGCACCAGACTGGGCTAGCCGGGGCTCTCATCCTTAACCGAACACTCTACACCCAGGCAGTGAGGCACATCCTGTGAATAGGGATGACTCAGCCTCAACAGGTGTCTGATGGCTTTGCCAACCAGCCGCCTGTTCCAATGGGCTGGAGCAGCGGCACATTCTTGGTGGCATGAGAAGGCTGTGATGAATAGCCGGCTTGTGTCTCCTCACAGAGGGCAGGGATTGGGTTGGGGCAGGTGTGAAGGGCAGACCCAAGTGCATCAATGCATATTCTCAATCCCTGTGAAATGCACTGCCAACTGGCACATCAGCAGACTTTGGGTTTCCGAAACACCCCGTGGTGGTTCTCGTCCTTGGAACCTCTGAGTCAACATCAACCATCAGTGGAACTGGTTATAATAATACCTTCCAAATATTCCAGGTTTTAAGTTTCCAAGACCCGGCATATTTATTACACGATAAACAACCTTTCGTGTTACATAAGGGTCGGTGTTACGATGCACATAGCTCAGAGAAATCAACTAAAGCTCAGAAGGAGAATTCTCAAAGTCCTGTGGTTCCTTCAGGAAGGAGCAGGGCACAGTCCGGGTCTCTAGATTCCTAGTGCTGTGTTTTTTCTAACACTCTGTATTGCTGAAACATACGTGACTCGCATTGAATTCCCAGAGACTCCTGGGAGAAGAGCTGAATTAAAATTGTTCTGAAATAAACTAAGCTGGAGGACAGTAAGTTCATTTACTGGATTTTTTTCTAATATTTATTTATTTATTTATTTACTCACTCATTCAGTAGATTTAAAGAAAGACAGGTAAGGATAATCCTGTACCCATGCAAATAGATTATAATCCCGGCTATTTATTATCCCTGGACATTTTCCCAGCCAAAACTATGGAAATAACTTGATCCCATGGTACCGAGGTGATACCTATTGGAATGATCACGTGATTTTTCCTCGACCCCAATTAGGAGTCTTTAATAAAGCATGACTATGTTTCTCATTCTCAGCTATAAAACTTTTTTTTTTAATGTTTATTCATTTTTTGAGAGAGAGAGTGACAGAGAGTGAGCAGGGGAGGGGCAGAGAGAAAGGGAGACACAGAATCCGAAGCAGGCTCCAGGATCTGAGCTGTTAGCACAGAGCCCGACGTGGGGCTCGAACCCACGAACCATGAGATCATGAGCTGAAGTTGGCTGCTTAACCAACTGAGCCACCCAGGCACCCCTCAGCTATAAATCTTGATAGAAGGTCCAGGACTTCTGTGGTGTCTCCTTAACTGTCAAAGCCCAGAATTCTTTCTACTCTGCCATCCTCCACTCTCATTTTTCCAACTTCTAGATCAAGCTTTTCTGCTTTCTCTTCAAGCTCATGGCTCAGTTACAGCCAAAATAGTCACATGAATATTCACAAAATATCCTGAAGGAAGAAAGGGACAGAAAAGAACATACCTCTTTGCCTTACAAATACTTGGGTATTACCAATATAACTTCTTCCACCCAGTTGGGTAGCACTTAACATCACTACATCTATCTATAGGGGGGACCTAGAAATTCTGTCTATAACTGGGAAACCATATACCCAACTAACACTGGAGGTTTTATAACTGGGTTAGTCTTGGAGTTTGGGTTTTGGTAGACAACCAGCAGTGCCTGCCTCATGCAGTGTAGCTGCTCAGCATGTGTGAACCCAAATGGAAAAGATAACCCTGGAAAACATAAAAAGAAGAATGGATAATAAAAGGAATTTCAAAAGGAAGGAAGAATAAAGCTATTTTTAACCAAAAGATTTTATAGGCAAGGAAACTAAGATAAAAACAAGTTAAGCCAAGTGTCCAAGATCTTGTAGAAATGACATTGCAGAGCTAGGATCCACATCAGTGTCACCTGACTCCAAAACACTTGCTCTTAATTATTGCTTTACGTTGGCTTCCACATGATTACATAGAGCCTTTTCATGGAAACACTCAATACGATTCCTCTTCTATGGACCACTAGAGGTAAAGAAGCACGTTTATGCTCACACAGACAAGTGGCCAAAAGGAAACTTTGACCCAGTTCTTTCCATCATGACGTGGTGATACAGATTCATGTGTTAACAGCCTTAAAATCAATTTATAAAATAAGAGCAATCATTAAGAAAGAGAAAGGGGGAAGGTCTGCACAGGGTCCTTCATTTGCCCTTCTCAAGGCAGCAACGGCTTTCCTCACCTTCATTGTATTTGAGCAGAGCTCAATGAGACGATCAATATGTTGCTGACATGCTTGAAGCAGATCAATTGTTTTTGACTTGATTGGTTATTCAATGATAGAACCATGAAGGGTTCATTTGATAGACCTTGTGAAACCAGGCAGAAAGAGATTCCTGAGGACCACTAAGTATCCCAAGCATTATCCAAAATGTGGTTGTCAATGATGCATGAGGAGAAATAGAGAAACATAAGCTCTGGACTAGATAAGGAAAGGAGTATGGGGAGTTTGGAAAGATAGCTTATAAGAGCTTCACCTTGACACCAAGTTGGCCATTACATTTAAAATTGGCTTTGCCCTACAGAGAAAGACAGATACCATATGTTTTCACTCTTATGTGGATCCTGAGAAACTTAACAGAAACCCATGGGGGAGGGGAAGGGGGAAAAAAAAAAGGTTAGAGTCGGAGAGAGCCAAAGCATAAGAGACTCTTAAAAACTGAGAACAAAGTGAGGGTTGATGGGGGGTGGGAGGGAGGGGAGAGTGGGTGATGGATATTGACGAGGGCACATTTTGGGATGAGCACTGGGTGTTGTACGGAAACCAATTTGACAATAAATTTCATATATTAATTAATTAATTAATTAAAATAAAATTGGCTTTGCTATTCGGGTACTGTAAACCCATGACCCCACAGCATCTTTCAATGAGCCATGTGTTCACATTTCCATCCTTGTACGTGACTACAAGAGAGTTTGATTTCAGTGAACCTATGGCATTTTGCAAAATGATCCTCTTTTGGAAAGACAAAAGATAACAGCTACTACACTCACGGAGTGCCAATCATGAGTGTACTGCACTTTGTATAACACTTACAAAACACTGTTCCATTCGATTGTCAGAGCAACCCTACGAAATAAATGTGATAATCCCCACTTTACAAAGAAGGGCATGGAGCTCCAGAGGTGTTCAATTTCACCCGACTTTTCACAAGTTAACACTGTAACTCAAGGACTCTCCAGGATAAAAGCGAAGTCTCTTTCTTGATATTTTGGGACAGATAATTTAGCATGGGAATGAAATAACATCGTTGAACCAGAAAGAGGAATAAACATTGTAGAATGAAGGGACATAAATACACAGAAAACACTCTGTACCTTCAAGATGTTTATTTGATGGAGACATTTTAACTTTTTGGCCTTTAAAAATTTATGTGTATGATTGTGTGGTACGTGGGTGTGGTAGTCTGTGACAGTGCATCATGGGAGACAGATGTTCAGCTAACCAGCTGTTTCCAGACACGACGTTGGCAATGCAATTTACATATTTTTAAGGTACGGATTCCAAATTAGCCTATCCCCGTTTGTTACAGTGCTAACAAAAGTTTGTCTAGTCATACAAGCTAGCTTCCTGTCTCTTTCTTAGCACTATTGCTTTGTGCATATTAATTCACATAAGCAGGAACTATCAAACCCCTATTATATGCTAGGCTTGCCCTATGTAGATGAGGTTTGACCTCTGACTTCAAGGGGCTTGTGTTTGAACTATTCATAGTTGTTGGCATTTAAAATATCTATATTGAAAATTGGTGTTGAAATGTTAGTTTTACTTATTGTCTCTTACTCAAGCAGTCTGTATTCAACACAGACCATAATACAAAATAAAAACAAATGCAATGAAAACACATACACACACACTGAATCCTACCATACAAAGACACACACACTGAATCCTACCATACAAAGAACATCACTATTAGCTTATCAGAAATGTTAGCCTTCACATACATTTACTGAGTCCTTATTGGGTCTAAATCAGTTTTTCAACCTCATCGCTACTATTATTTGGGGCCAGAAAATCCTTTGTTATGGGGTTGTCCTGCACCTCATAGGATGTTAAGCATCCTGGGGGTCAAAACCACCCCTATTTGAGAACCACTGGGTCAAAATACATTAAAGTACACCATTTCATCAGAACAACAACTATTATTTTTACCTCATTTTACAGCAAAGGAATCCGATGGTCAGAAAGGCTGAATGACCTGGGTTGGTCCCTGAAGCCATGAAAGGGAGCAGAGGTTTAAATACAGCTGTAACTGTCGTCAAATCTCCCCCCCCCCACACCCACCATCTCTCTTCTTGAGAAGAATAAAATAATAAAATGTACCACCATGAGACCTGTCTTTCTTAATGTCCAACAATATATCGTGTGCATCTTTCCATGTAGGTCAATAAAGATCCACATCGTTATATGCTATTCCCATGTGGGGATGCCCATTATTAATCCAGCCAGCCCTTCACTGTTGGACACTCACGCTCCAGGAGGAGCATTCTTGTACATTGATCTGTGCATACCACATTTCTTCTAAATGTTTTATCGGTCAGAATTTCAGCAAGGAACTTATTATTCCAAACTTGACATTTCTGATTGGAAAAGGTGGAGAAGTAATAGCTATGGATGGGGTTTATCTCAGGAAAAGTGGTACGTATTCACAACCAAGTTTTAGTGGCTTTGCTGTACTTAGTGCATATTAGCAAAATGGTTTTCTCAGTTTAGATGTGTTTTTCTCTGCAAGGAGATCACAAAATTTTCCACAAATCCATCAAGATCGTCCCAGGAAATAGAACAATTGCTGCCCAAATAAGGAATATGGGGATCTAACCTATAATTTTCAAGCTCCAGGCATAGAGTTGATCACAAAACTGAATACTTTTTCCTTACAGAAGTATCCAGAGATTTTCGGTCTGGAATTGAGTGATTTTAAATTTTTACTTAATGTTTATTTATTTTTCAGAGACGGAAAGACAGAGCATGAGCTGGGGAGGACAGAGAGAGAGGGAGACAGAGAATCCAGGTTCTGAGCTGTCAGCACAGAGCCTGATGTGGAGCTCAAACTCACAAACCAGGAGATCGTGACCTGAGCCGAAGTCAGAGGCTTAACCAACTGAGCCGCCCAGGTACCCCTGGCATTGAGTGATCTTACATATTCTATTTACTTTTTAAAATTTCCCCTGGTTTATTAGAATGCATAACTATATCTCTATTTTTATTTTTTTTATTTTTTTAATGTTTATTTATTTTTGAGAGAGAAAGAGTGTGTGTGTGTGTGTGTGCAAGTGGGGGGAAGGGCAGAGGGAGATGGGGACAGAGCATCAGAGGTGGACTCTGCACTGGGAGCAGCGAGTCAGATGCAGGGCTTGAACTCACGAACCCTGAGATCATGACCTAAACTGAGGTCGGATGTTCAACCGACTGAGCCACCCGGACACCCCTATATTTCTATTTTTAATAGTAATTCATTCTATTCAGTAATCATTGAATATTCTGTTCCAGGCAGCAGGCCAGAGTCTGAAGATACAAATACGCCCAAAGTTCACCAGGTCTGAGTGGTATGTATGTATATACGATACCGACTTCTAAAACAGAAAACAGTAAGTTTTCCTGTTCTCTCCTGTTCTGTTCTTCACACAGAACCTCAGTCTATTCTCCTCTGATCTTACACACCTCCCTTGTCCTTGTACCCATTCTTCCTGCTGCACGGGATGTCCTACTTCTCCATGCTATCCCCACCATCATTCACGTGGGAGGCCACATCTCCTCATTCAAAATCCAGGTTGAACGTCTCCTATTTTTTAGGAGCTTCCGTGTCCCCTTAAGCACTCCTGTTCCGTGCCCCTATCTGGGCAATGCCTCCCTCCATTAAGGCCCTTACATCCCCCTTTTGCAATTATTTGCTTACCGTCTATCTTCCAGACAGAGATACTTGTTCCTTTAGGTGCAGGCGCAATAATTGTCATCTCTGTGTCCCAAGAGCCTAGCAGGGTGTCTAGCACATGATAGGCACTCGGTGAATTCTTACGGGTTAAATGGAGGGAGAGGAGAAAGGCAATGTGTAGTATGTATTCTTGGCCTTGCTGAAATTTCCCCGGAGGGCAGATAGGATAATCCATCGAGGAATGGGAGGGCCAGTACTAAGAGAACTCATCTGATAGTAGGGCTGCCCTGGTTTTCTCCCAGGAGGAATTAAATCGTAACACCCCAGATGCATGCAGAGATTGATACTATCCATCCAACGACACGGCCAAGGAAATTATAGGTTACTGTGAGACCTCAGGACGGTCTCCCCACTGGTCATCAAACAAGATCTAGATAGTGTTGGATTTCCAGCAGGATTTCTTTGGATAATATGTGAAAGCCAAGATGCCTTACGTGGTTGAGGGAAGGAACAAATAGAAAGCAGGTAAACAGATGTCGATCAAAGCGCAACCTTCACGTTGCGTGGCAATCATCTTACTCGGCTGTCTTGTCTACAAGTGTGTAAAAGGCTTGAGGGTTGGAACCGTGCGATCTGTTCATCTTTTTAACCTCAGCGTTCTTCCTAGGGCCTCATATACAGTGGCTCCCCATTTAATGGTCCTTGAGTTGCAGAACAGGTTTATTCCCCGCCCCCCTCCAAATTTTCAGCAAGCACATAGGCACCAGAGCAAAAGTTTCCTTGGGTACTCTAGGTGTTTTCAAGAGAGAAGAGTCTTTCCTGAAGTCACCTTAGATTTCTGAACAGTAACCTGATTCCGGTGGTAAGCTGGAGCTAGCTGGCTTGTATCAGCTTGTGAGAGCCAACAGTTAACTACCAAGAAACGTCGGGAGCCGGTTGTTAATATCTGGGTAGCTTCAAACTGACCGTGGAGGGAGAATTTATGCCCCAGCAACTGGCAAGCACTACAAATCAGAGGTTTCTCACCACCATCTGCCCCCAGAGAGCCAGTTTCCCACCACACCACGGCCGACATCTAAGCCGCACACTCCAGATTTAGCTTTCAAACAATCCTCCTCTGGTTGCAGATCTCCAGTAGCTGCAGCTAAAGAGAGCTGATGTAGGTAATGACCAACAGTTCAGGGAAAGAGAGAAGAAGGAAATGTATTACACTTCATACAGTGCCCTTAAATGGCACCTGTGCAATTCAGGAGATACTGGTAAAGAGCACAGCGTTGGAACTAAGAATCTCTTTTTAGGACAAGGGATTTATTAGCTCTAAGCCCCAGTTTCCAACCCGTAAGTGGGACTAAGTGACTAACTACTTCCAATGGCTGGCTATGAGTCTTAAACAAGGTAATGTACACACTAAGAAAATATCAGCCACTTCTTGAACATATACCACGTGAACGTACACGAACGGATGTTGTTTCACGGCCATAATTCCTTATCTGAAGCCCATAGGGCCCGAATTACTTTGAATTCAGATATTTTGGATTTTTAGGAAGATGATCCAGTTCAAATAGTGCGTGCGTGCGTGTGTGTGTGCGTGTGTGTGCGTGTGTGAAATACCCCAGAGAGATATCAGAGGGATCTAAGGCAGCTCTCTGTAACCAAATACATTCGTTTTTCTACAGCGAAATTCATGAAGATTCACTCTAAATGAGAGTAAGAAATATTATAAATAGGCTCAAGTTAATTCAGGTCAGATTTAGTCATCAAACGAGTGTGCATCGAATTACAAAAATATTTTCAGTTTCCAGAGCCATTTGGATTTTGCATTATGATTGGGGATTTGGGCCTCTATTATTGATATTGTTGTTAGTTGGCCATGCCCAGTGGAATGATTTCATAGCCAATATTTTCTGGGGAATTCTGACTTCAAAGAGCCAAATACATCTTTTCCTTAAACCATCAATATGGTCCAGAAACTTCAGCTTTGTCTCTCATCCTGGCTTTCAGATCACGAATGGATATAAATATTCTTTGTGTGATTCATAAACGAAGACAGTCAGTCTCGGTAGAAATCACCTTGATCTCTGAAGGAACTGCTGGTGTAAAATATGCTGCCAGCCTTTGCTTTGGGGTATGTGGAAAAACCGTCATCAGCCCTAAACTCGCTCCTGAAAAATTCCCCTTCCCTTTTAGATATTCCCTCTTCAAAGAACAAATTTTTACAATACGGGCTTCCCCCATGCCCTCTGAGGTATAAAAATATGGGTCTGCATTTATATTTCAATTCTTCTGAAAGTAGAGGTGGCTTTTTTTTTTTTGCTACTTGTTTTGTTGAGAGAATGTTGCATTGTTAGTTATGAACCTAAGTAAACAACCCTCTCTTTCTGCTGAAGAGGCAGCAGCCCAGATTTCCATGTTCTGACTCTACAAGGCATGACATTCTGTTTTATGGTTTCTTAACAGGATAATGGCTTGGACATTTCTAGAGTGGATATGATTATATTTGTTGATTGGGTTTGTTAAAAATGCACTCACATTTGGCCTTTGCTAACATGAACATTAAATACATCACAGACATTAATGATCCCAGATAGTCTGCCCATTAGGACATTAAGTGGCAGATCTGATTAAAGAGACGCGTACTCTGTACTTTACAGGCAAAATCACTCATACTTCCTTGGATTAACTGAATGTTAAGGACCACAGATATTAGGCTCTTCTGGGCACACAGCTCTTCTTCCTAGTTCTCTAGACTGATAACAAGAACAGGGGCAACGACACTAAGAATTAAGTATCTAACCATTATTACTATGAGGACTTTCCTGTTCCCTGTTGATATTCCGGGCATTTTGCTAAGAAGGAACACAACTGGAGAATCACACAATCACACTTAGAAATCCCAGCTCGGATAAAAAATTCAGTCATATATGTCAGACTGTATTTCAATTTCCTAATATGTAAAATAAAATAATTCAAGAGGCACCTGGGTGGCTCAGTCCATTGAGCCTCTGACTCTTGATTTCAGCTCAGGTCGTGATCTCACAGTTCATGGGTTTGAGCCCTGAGTCAGGCTCTGCACTGACAGCGTGGAGCCTGCTTGGGATTCTCTCTCTCTCTCTCTCTCTCTCTCTCCTGCTCTCTGCCCCTCCCCTGCTGTCACTCTGTCTTTCTGAAAATAAACTTTAAAATAACAATAATAATAAAATAAAATAATTCAACCTTTCAAAAAATATAAGAACATATTTACTATGTACTTAATACATACGTACTTAAAACATATAACATATTTACTATGTACTTAATAATACATATACATATGAACACATATACATTGATATTGACCTATATAAGTGAAATCCCTACAGCACAGTATCTCACTATTCTCATATTCCAACATGATGTCTTTTTTTTTATATATATGAAATTTATTGTCAAATTGGTTTCCATACAACATCCAGTGCTCATCCCAAAAGGTGCCCTCCTCAATACCCATCACCCCCCCTCCTCCCTCCCACCCCCCATCAACCCTCAGTTTGTTCTCAGTTTTTAACAGTCTCTTATGCTTTGGCTGTCTCCCCCTCTAACCTCTTTTTTTTTTTTCCTTCCCCTCCCCCATGGGTTCCTGTTAAGTTTCTCAGGATCCACATAAGAGTGAAACCATATGGTATCTGTCTTTCTCTGTATGGCTTATTTCACTTAGCATCACACTCTCCAGTTCCATCCACGTTGCTACAAAAGGCCATATTTCATTTTTTCTCATTGCCACGTAGTACTCCATTGTGTATATAAACCACAATTTCTTTATCCATTCATCAGTTGATGGACATTTAGGCTCTTTCCATAATTTGGCTATTGTTGAGAGTGCTGCTATGAACATTGGGGTACAAGTGCCCCTATGCATCAGTACTCCTGTATCCCTTGGATAAATTCCTAGCAGTGCTATTGCTGGGTCATAGGGGAGGTCTATTTTTAATTTTCTGAGGAACCTCCACACTGCTTTCCAGAGTGGCTGCACCAGTTTGCATTCCCACCAACAGTGCAAGAGGGTTCCCGTTTCTCCACATCCTCTCCAGCATCTACAGTCTCCTGATTTGTTCATTCTGGCCACTCTGACTGGCGTGAGGTGATACCTGAGTGTGGTTTTGATTTGTATTTCCCTGATAAGGAGCGACGCTGAACATCTTTTCATGCGCCTGTTGGCCATCTGGATGTCTTCTTTAGAGAAGTGTCTATTCATGTTTTCTGCCCATTTCTTCACTGGGTTATTTGTTTTTCGGGTGTGGAGTTTGGTGAGCTCTTTATAGATTTTGGATACTAGCCCTTTGTCTGATATGTCATTTGCAAATATCTTTTCCCATTCCGTTGGTTGCCTTTTAGTTTTGTTGGTTGTTTCCTTTGCTGTGCAGAAGCTTTTTATCTTCATAAGGTCCCAGTAATTCACTTTTGCTTTTAGTTCCCTTGCCTTTGGGGATGTGTCGAGTAAGAGATTGCTACGGCTGAGGTCAGAGAGGTCTTTTCCTGCTTTCTCCTCTAAGGTTTTGATGGTTTCCTGTCTCACATTCAGGTCCTTTATCCATTTTGAGTTTATTTTTGTGAATGGTGTGAGAAAATGGTCTAGTTTCAACCTTCTGCATGTTGCTGTCCAGTTCTCCCAGCACCATTTGTTAAAGAGACTGTCTTTTTTCCATTGTATGTTCTTTCCTGCTTTGTCAAAGATGAGTTGGCCATACGTTTGTGGGTCTAGTTCTGGGGTTTCTATTCTATTCCATTGGTCTGTGTGTCTGTTTTTGTGCCAATGATGTCTTTTTTTTAATGTTCATTTATTATTTTGGGAGAGAGAGACAGAATGCAAGTGGGGGGTGGGGAGAGGAAGAAGGAGACGCAGAATCTGAAGCAGGCTCCAGGCTCTGAGCTGTCAGCACAGAGCCCAGCACGGGGCTCGAACACACAAACCATGAGATCACGACCTGAGCCAAAGTTGGATGCTTAACCGACTGAGCCACTCAGCCTCCCCTTTGATGTCCTTTTTTTAATATGAACTTTCAGTTTTAGAATGCTTTTAGATTTATAGAAAACTTACAAAAATGTTATGAAGTTTCCCATATACCCCTCATCCAATTTTCCCCATTTTTACAACTTACTGTGATATGTTTGTCAACGCTGAGAAAACAACACTGGTACAGTAATCTTACCAAACTCTAGACTTTATTTGAATTTCACCAGTTTTTCCTTTTTTTTTTAAAGTAGGCTCTATGCCCAATGTGGGGCTTGAACTCATGACCCCAAGATCAAGAGTTGCCTGCTCTATTAAATGGTGACCCTCACCAGTTTTTCCTTTAATGTCGCCTTTGTGTTCCAGAATCCAATTCAGGACACCATATAACATTTAGTTATCAAATCTCCCAATTCTTTTAGTTTGTGGGAGTCTCTCCATGTTTCCTGTTTTTTATGATCTTGTCAATTTTGAGTAACTCCTTTCTGTTTGAGAGGCAGTATGTCACAGTTATCACGGAGAACTTGAAGTCAGACTAAGACATCCATTATGATTCTACCACTTACTACTCATGTGACCAAGGAAAAGCCCTCCTGGCCTCAATTCAAAATGGGAATAATACCACCTGCCTCACAGGGTTGTGTTAAGGATATAAAATTCTAAATGTATTGGCAAATACTTTGGCAAATACGTGGTTCTCCAAAGAAACAGCCAACAGATGTGTGTGTGTGTGTGTGTGTGTGTGTTTGTGCGTGTGTGTGTGTGTGTGTGTGTGTGTTATAAGGAATTGGCTCACATGATTATGAAGTCTGGCCTGTCCCAAGATCTGCAGGGTGAGTTGGCAACATGGAGACCCAGGAGCGCTGATGGTCAGTTTCTTTCTGAAGGTAAGCACTTTCAAGACCCAGGAAGAGCCAATGCTTCAGTTTGAATACTGGAAGCATGGAAAAAAGCCAATGTCCTAGTTCAAAGACAATCAGGCAAGGAAAATCCCCTCTAACTCAGGAGAGGGTCACCCTTTTGCTTCATTCAAGCCTTCAACTTGGATGATGCCCACCCACATTAGGGAGGACAATCCACTTTATTTGGTCTGCTGATTTAAAAGTGAATCTCAGCCCGAAACACCCTCACAGAAAAATAACAGAATGATGGTTGACCAAATATCTGGATACCTCAAAGCCCACTCAAGTTGACACATAAAATTAACCATCCTAGTAAGTAATATGCCCCATACCCACAGGGCTTTTCAGAAACAGTAGCTATGATTATTCTTACACTACGATGACTGTCAGAAGACGCTTGAGGCTTTTGTTTCCCCTTATAAATCTCCAGTCACAGGACTGAAACAAGACCTTGGATGCTGCTGAGCCGGCTGTTGTTTTCAAAATGAGCTTAAAGCAATAAAAAATACCTTATATTTATTTGGTGCTTACTATTTGCCAGGTACCATTTTAGGCACTATGAGGTGATTTAGTCCTCGGGGAAATGATTATGAGCAGGGCACTATTATTATCTCATTTTGCACGTGGAAAAACCACAGTTTAGAAAAGTAATTATACCATTTTAGTTGTGAATGAAAGACCGCTGACTTTTATTGAGTGCTTTCTATAGAGGAGACATTATCCTGAACACGTGAAGTGGATTATGTCATGGAATCTTCACAACAGATTTATTTCATATAAAGTCTTATTAATGAACCCATTGTATAGATCAGATACTTACATCTTACAAGACATTTTGTCTGAGATCATAGACTTCAAAGAGAGATGCTTGGATTACAGGTTGAGTCTGACTTTGGGACTTTTGCCCTTGGCCTTTGTACTACTCAGCCTTCTCCATGTTTGCTAAGAGAATGGGTGGAAGAAAGTACAAAGATACCAGAGCCAGGAGATTGGAATTCTCAGATATGGTATTAATGTCCTGGGATACCTTGAATAAGTCACTTCTCTCCTGGTCTCAATTTCGTCTCGATAAAAGGAGGAGGGTTAGGGCCAGACGTTCTGGTTGCATCTCTCCCTGCTTCCCAAAGGAAGTGGTATAGTATAATGGAAAGACTATGGAGTTTGGGGTCCAACAGACCTGGACATGAGCATCCCAGCATGCCCCTTCCTACCCCCTCTTATAAGTTCTACAGTCTTAAGTAGTTTGTTTAATTGGCCTATTCTCACTCATTTATCCAAAACTATAAATGAGGCATCTATTTTGTGCTAGAGATAATATTTCGCTGGGATGAACGCATAGATCACATCCATGTCTTCATGGATTTTATTATCTAGTGGAAGAAAAAGAGAAATGCTCACTTTTGCCTTCTGGGGAAAAAAAAAAACCCAGCTGAGGCCACTGATACTTAGAGCACACAGTCACTTAACAAGGGTCAAAGACAACGCACACCCAAAGTGCATTGCCTCTGCCTAGCAGTAACGGTGCATTTTGCATAATGGTTGAATGAGGTTTCGGTGCACATTGTGCGGGGAAATGCTTGAAATTTGTTTCTCGGTTGTTGCTTTCTGTTGTGAGCCAGGAGAGGTTTCTTTCCACCCCTTGGTATTCACATGGGTGGATCCCATGACTGAATTGATTTTATTTTCACAAGATAATTGCCTGAGGCCCGGATGGACCCAGGGGTTGAAACAAAGATGTGTGTTAGATTCTGCAGGTCAGGGATCTCTGTGCCACTTTCTCAAGGGCCTTGTGAAGAAGTGGATAATTGGAGCCAAAGAAGGCAGGAAACGCTTCATGCAAGGGCTGGTGCTGGGAGGGCGGTGAACGGCCGAGTTGTGGTTCAATTTCCCAGAGGGCTTGAGAGGCAAATGAGCAGGATGAACAGATGAAAAGCTGACCTTCACCACCCACTTCCTGGAGGATCTCAGGCGAATCACTGCTTTTGTGACCTTCCTTTTCCTCATCTGTAAAAACCACCCTCTTGGTGCACTTTGAGAACAGGGTGCTCACCTTTATGGTAGCACCTAGCATTTTATGTTAGATTCATTGTTTCCTGTTGGGTCACTTCTGTCCCCAATCCGTAGTCTCTGCCTCGTCCAACCTTTGTCACCCCTGGCTTGAATCACATCAAAACACTTCTACACTAAGGCAATTTTTCCACCTTTGTGCCCTCTCTGATCTATTCTCTTTACTGTGGATGAGTTATCATCTCAGATTGCAAATACGATCACCTACTCCCTCACTTGCCATACTTAAGAGGCTTCCCACCATTCCTGAGATAGCTAATGACAGTCTTCGTACAGCTTCTAAGAATTTTCCAGGCTTATCTCACTCTACTCTCTTCGTACCCCCTGACCTCCAGCCACACTGGCCTCCTCTCATTTCCTCCTGACTCCACAGCCCTTACCCTGTGTGTCCCCTCTGCCTAGAACACCTTTCCCGACCTTCATCTTGGCTAGTTGCCTTTAACTCATTCTTTATGTCTTAGTTCAAATGTTACCCCCTATAGACTTAGCCTCATGCCTAAGACTAAGTGCAGGTCCCTGTTTCCTTCCTAGATTTACCATAGTTTGTCATTTTAGAGGTGTATTCTTTTGCGTTCATAGTCTAGAATGTTTGTCTCACCCATTTGACCATGAGCTCCATGAACATAGGGAGTCCACATTTTATTCTTTTATCCTTGTAATCCTGCACAGTGCCTGTTACATAGCATGTCAAATGAATATTTGTTGAAGGAAGAAGTGAACGAAGAAATGAGCAGATTTATCTGTCCTCCGTCTTGGAGACTGGGGTCCAGGCCTTCATTACTATGGGCCTAGTGCTTAGTAAAGTGCTTGGAATGAACAGGAAGTTTTCTACTAGCATGTGTTGAAAGGAGACACCTCATGAACAGTCATCCTGGATGATTTGACAGTCTCACTCCAACAATACATTTCTGTGACCCTGAGTCTGTGGTTCTCCACCCCCGTCAATGACAGCAAGTTGGCTGTGTCATGTCATGCCTTTGCAACATCTACTCGTAATTAAACCAAAACCCAAAACTCTGGACAAAGCCTTTTTATTTTCAATAGAGTTTAAGATGTTTTATGGATCCAAACTATGTCCATTACATTTGCCACCATTTGACTTTCCTGTTACTCAAAGACATATGCCTGCTGACTTCAGCGGGGACCCTAGTGCTCTCTGGGCCACCGGGGTGACCAGCCAGTGGTTGGATAATCTAAGGAAAATGGGGACAGAGGGAGTACAAAATGTTAATTAAAATAAAGCTCATGCAAAGGGAAGTAGGGTCCCACACAGGAGAATAACAGCAAACTAGAGGTTTTGGCTCAGGGTATTTTATAGGCTGTGTGCTCCTGTGTTATCTTAAGGGCACCCAGAGAGAGGCTTCCAGAAAGAGCCTGGTGAGCCCTTGCATGGAGAAGCCAAGCCCTCAGACTTCTGACTCAATGCCCCTTCTCTTCTAAAGCACCAGACTGGGGAAGAGCGGTCTTTAGAAATAAAACTGCCCTGTGGAAGACCGGAGAGAATTCAGGAGTCCCGAGGATAAAAGTTTAAAGAGAATACCTCTCTGTCTGGTGGATAATCCAAAAATCAAGGCAGCCTTTTAGTTTTCACTGAAGTCAACCCCTGGCCAAAGTCTGCATAATTAATATAATGTTTGCATGGCTGTTCGAAGATTCTAGCGGGACTCTCACGTTTATTGTCCTCGGTAAATCCCACAACACCGTGACGCTGAGATGACTGTCCCCATCTCATGCAACAGGAAACTGGGATAAAGGGACGCCACCAGAGTCACTGCTACCAAGTGGAGGAGATGGGAACTGGGACTAGAACCCGCCAATGCCAGAGTGAAAGCCTGTGTTTTGTTTTGTTTACTTTTCTCCCCTATGATTTTCCGCTGCCTGGCCTAGGGGCACCCCTTTGGTGTGATCCTGTGACCGAATCAAATGGGCTCAGGAAGCCTGATCGTTCTTTCAAAGACCTCAAATTGTGCTCTGAAGTTGGAGGAAATGAGAATAACATTCATACATGAATAGAGATCTGAGGAATTAGTGGATGTCAAGACTCACTTCTGTAGAGCAATGCCGATCGGGTGGCTCTTTCGCATGGTTCCTGCCCCTGTCTTCCTTCAGGTCTCCAGTGTGCGGTATCGGGACGACTTCAGAAGCCCCTAACAGGCATCCCTGCCCCAGCTTTTGCCTCCCCTGTCTCCCACAACCCACCAGGGCCCTGCCGGGGCCACAGTGGCATTTCTAAAAGATAAATTGGGGGGTCACATAGTTTTCCTTCTCAAAATTCTTTGATGGTTTCCCATTACTCCAGGACAAAGGACAAACTCCTCAGCGGGACAGTTACAGCCATTCATAGCCGATCCATCTTGGCATTACTTTTTCATTTACCAACCTCACTTTTACAGAGAGCCTTCGGGGCCAGCGCGTGGCTCTGGGGAAACGCACATGAGTAGGCCCGGTGTTCCGGAACTGCCCAGTCTGGGAAGGGGTGTCGCATATTCTGGATTTTATACTCTGGCCACCGTGAGGTTCTTCCTGTCTCCTGGAATACCTCCTCCTTTCGAAAGCTCTGAGGGTGTTCGTACTACTCCCGCTTTCTAGAGCGTGTCTAGCCCAGAACCCCTCCCACAGAGCTCTCCGACCACCAATTTTCCGCCTAGCAAATCCATCCTATAAGGAGATTCAAGTTGTTACCTTCTCTACTCTGCCAAGCTGTTCACAACCTGCAAGACGTTTGTTCAACTTTCTTTACCTGGATTAGAGCACATGTCGTTTCACGTCATCATTACTTGTATGAGCTGTCATGTCCCCAAAGTCACTATGACTACCTTGAGAGCAGGGACCCCACTTTCTCTATTCTCAGTGCCTAACACAGAGTGAGGCACCAGACGCAAGGTGCTGAGCTCCTTAGTAACACCATTTGCCCGGCTTCTTGCCTCGTGAATGAAGCGTTGTTGTGGCTGCTCCGGCTGCAACCATTCCCCCCTCCCCTCTCCCCCCAGATTTCCCTCCAGCCTCCCCCTGCATGTCTGACACTTGGGTTTACGTTCCAGAACAATCTGTGGCCATCTGTCCTTCCTCATTCTTCAGAGGCGATCTTTCCATGGAAAGGTTGCTTTGCTCTGGGTAGCATCCGCTAGCATTTAGCCCACTGCCAGGCCCACAGAGAGATCTCAGGAGCAGCTGTTGCTTTTGGAAGATGATGGAGATTTGCTAAAATTTCTAGGAGCACATAACTACCACCCTTTGCTAGATGGATAGATAGATAGATAGATAAAATATGTGTGTATATTACTATGTGTAACATGTATATATAATGTAAGGTATATTATATATATATATCACTCATATAGGTATATATACTACTATATATAATGTGATGTAGAAATATTCAATACATGTAATATTACTCTGATATATAATACATGTGTATATTACAAGTATGTATATTATAAATATGGCTACCTCTTGATTTTTCAGCTTATCACAATTACAAAAAGAAAGCCATTCTTCCTGATTTTTATCAGTAAACTGCAGTAACCTGAAGACTTCTTGGGGAAGGGGCCATGTTTGGGCATATTTCTATTTTTAGCCTCTTGCCGACACCTTGTGTACGTCACTGCTCAATGAACGTATTGTAAGAATGGGTAAATGACCACGATGTGCACCATCTGTTGAACTTAAACCACACGGGCAGTAACTTACGCGCTTTGCATCTATGTGGTTTCATTTAATCTATGAAATAACCTTGTGAAGTAGTTATTACATTCACTCTGCAGATGAGGAAGCTAGGCTCAGGAAGCCTAAGTAAATCAGCCGCGGTCACGGGTCTTGTAAGGAGCACAGTGTAATTCCAAAATAGAGCCGGCAGCGGCAAATTTCCGTGCTCTTAACCTCCATGCTGTGCTTGAAGGAAGTACCTTCACTCGTGAAAATAGAGCCACTGGGTAGAATGCAGGGCGCTTTGCTTTCCTCTGTGAAGAGAGACAATAGGTCTGTGCCACTTCCCCGGGAAGGGTCCAGACTCCGCTTCCCTATTCTATCATCTGTCACCAACTAATGCAAGCGGGGGGATCAAATGACCCAGTTTGTATGGGACTGGAGGGTTTCCTGGAATGTGGGGATTGCAGGGCTCAAGTCAAGGCCAAGTTCACCCTAAATTCAGGGCTAACATGAGAGCATACAAATACTCAAGAAAAAATTCCTTTGGTCACTTGCTTTATACCAAAGAGTGTGCCTAGCACGTAGTGTGTGTGTGAGTGCACACGTGCATGTGCGTGCACCATATACTACTGCTGGGAGGAAATGGGGGCGTATTTTCTTGTACCATTTATTCAAACTCCGAAACAGAAGCTGGGCCGGACCCGAGCGGAAGGAGCCTCCTTTCTGAGCTGAAGTTTAAGATACTTACCTTCACACTTTGTAGGTTAGGGAAACCACAAACAAGACATAGGCTCATTCTCCAACGCACTCCCCGGAATCACGCACAGTCTCACCTCTCCCAAACCGGACACATTTCCCACAGACTCAGCCTTGATTCAGGCCCTGCCAGAAATACAAGCAAATAAATACTCACGTAGTCACCCCGCCGTGACTCACACGTATTCATTCAGCATACGTAATCGCACACCCAGGTTTACGTGGGTACGCGCACGTTATTGCAAACTTGCACACAAATATGCAGACCGCAAAAGTGGCGTAGACACATTCCCGATACCTTTTCAAGGGGGACGTTACCTGTATATGGACGTAATGCAATGTATCGTTCACGTTCACACCAAAGAGGGAATGCAACGCAAGATATATCACCGCAGAGACATTCATCGGTATACGCGCATCCACCCTCAGAACATGCAAGGGCACACAGCTTTATTTTACCCACTACGTTAGCTTTACTTACAGACACATATTCACAGATGCTGACGTATTTTTCCCTAGTCCACATCCCTCAGAGGTATACACGGATTCGCATATATGCATAAGCACATGTGTCTATTACCCCTTTCTCTCTTTTACCCACACACGTACAATATACCCTGGGCAGTTGCTTGACTTGCTCTCTGGGACAAAGCGGGACACAAGGACAAACTTTAAGAAAGAAATATAGATCGACAGAAAACAGACAGATGCAGCAGGCACACACCTATAAAGGCATACATATATTTTAACTGTCTCTTACATCTGACCATGCACATTTTCTGTCTATGCATCCCCAGTTAGATACACATCTCCAGGATCCACAAAGACAAAGAATCCCGGGCCAGACAATTCTTCCTAATCTCCGCATTGCCCCCAATACCGAAAAGAGCCGGCGTGTTCCGCTGATTCTTTGTGTTATCTTCAAGGAAAACAGGGGGTGGGGTGGGGTATGCCTAGGCCAGTTGCACATGATCTGTGTAGAGCCCCACTGCCAGCGAGACGCCCAGAATTAGCCAGGTTCGAGAGGAAACTGACCATAGAGGAATGTTTTTCTACTTAGCCAAAAAGATCCGGCTCCTTTGAACACAGACTTTCTGCTCAGGCTCCTAATGCAGTCCACATTTGGCCATTAAATCCTAATTGGAGGCCTGCTGGGGAAGGTATGGGGGCCCAGGCTGCCAGCATTTCCTGGGTCACATCCCTGCAAGACCCGGCCTAACCCTGCGCCCTTGTATGACCTGCCCTTTTGAACTCTTAATCCTGCTACTGGCCACAAAGAATTAGGAGCTCAATTTACTCCTGAAACCACAGGCACATCCCCTTTGGTCTTCCTCTTCTTGTCTGCCGTCTCTTGTCCCCACCCCCACCCACCGCCACACACATATACACGCTTTATTTTTCTTTCCTGTCCTCCTCCTGGGTGAGGAGGCAGGATGTCCTGTGGGGTCTTAATTGAAAGGCTCCAAAAAGCCTGAGACTTTTATGATGAAACAATTGTCCTTGGTAAATGTCAGGCTTGTATTTGATGATATTTATGACCTTTTTTCCATTAGCCTGTCATTTTCCTGAGAAATTATGACCCTGGCCCTGTCAGCCTAACCAGGCCAGTTTTATATATAGTAAGTGGTGCACAGATGAGAAGAATCTCACCCTCCTCAGCCCAAATGACTCTCTGTCACGTCAGATTCAGGGCATATCTCACCAGGTACCAAGAAGCAACCGGAGAGATAAGATAAGGCCGAAATAGCCTTGAAATGATCACTTTGGAGGGTCCGGGTGATCTTGGAGTGGGAGCTAGCCTTAACTCTGCTGCTTGCTGGCTGTACTAACTTGCACAAGCCATCGAGCATCTTGGGTCTTCAGTATTCTCATCCAGAAAGTGGTGATAATAATGTCGGCCCTGTCAAGGAATTGCCATCAAGATCAAATAAAAAAAGTTACAGGGAAAAGGGCTTTGCACAATTGGAAAACTAATCAGATATCATTAATATTATTGAAATAAGAAAGGGATTCTCCATTCATCAATGGGAACTTCAAGCCGGACTAAGAAATAGAATAATTGTCTTGAAATCTGAGGAAAATCACTAATCATGGCCAATGGCTACAATATACAGGAAGATAAATTTGGGTTCTAGCTAAGGAGTAATTTCTCAAGGATTGGAACTGTCAGAGGATGAAATGGAATGCTTTGGAGGCATTGCATTCCACATTCTTGGGGATATTTACCTATTGCCTCCTGATGTCAGTCTCTGCCTTGATTCTCCTGTAGACCAGTCTTCTCCAGTGATGGAGCCAACTTAAAGAAGGGTGGGACATAAATCGATAGCCCCCAATCTCCTTGTCTAGAAGGGTCTGGGCTTTAAGCACAAGTCTAGACCTGAACCCTAGAGTCTCCATCATGACTGCTGGCATGGCTCATCCTAAAGAAGATATGGTAAAGAACATGGGTGCTGGCATCAGAATCATGATTTCAGATCCTTACTAGCTTTAAGGCATTGAACAATTTAATGAAATTCTCTGAGCCTCAGTTTCCCTATCTTTAAAATGGGACCAATGATAACATCCACCTTATAAGATCACTGTGGGATTAAATGAAATAATCTACTTAATGTACGTGGCCCAGTTTCTGGCACACAGAAAACTTTGGGTAATGTTAGCTTTGGTCATTAAATGATGATAGGGCCGATGGTGAAGTCAATGATGGTGATACAAAGTTGGATTTTCTTTAACATGGAACTTTCTGTAATAGACCCAGGAGCCAGTGTTCCATGGAAAGACCTCCGTTTGAGCCTGTTGCCAACAGGCAGGGCACAATGAAGAAGAAATTAGAGGCTGCTACACGAAAATAACTAATTGGAGGAAGGGGATCTCATGCTAGGCTGAGTCAAGAACACAGCTTTGACAAAGTGGCATGTAAGGTCAACTCGACAGGACGAATCGAAGTCACCCAGGTGTGGAGCAGAGGAAAAAGCATTCAGGTAGAGAAAAGTACATGGGCAAAGGTCCTGGGACATGAAAACATTCGGTCAGTTGAAGTAACTGGAAAAAGACTAAGGTGTCTGGAGCATGCTCGGTGGCACAAGGTGAGTTTGGTCAAAGGACAGGCTCTGAAGAGCCCTGAACACCAGGGCATGGAGTAGCTATTGGCAGAAAATCCCAACAGGAGAGCAGTATGGTCAGACTTATGCAGGTCACATGCTGGGAGGTCACAGGCAGGATTTAAACAGCAACATCCCAGGGCACCTGGGTGGTTCGGTTCGTTGAGCATCTGACTCTTAATATCAGCTCGGCTCATGATTTCTCGGTTTGTGAGTTCGAGCCCCACATCGGGCTTTGCCCTGATGGTGCGGGGCCTGCTTGGGATTCTCTCTCTCTCCCTCTCTCTCTCTCTCTGTCCAGTCTCTCTCTGTCTCAAAATCAATAAACTTAAAAAAATGTTTTTTAGACAGCGACATCTTACCGCAGCCTCATAGTGCTTCTGGTAGCCCTTGGCTGAACTCATGAAGGAGGGGAAGGCTGTGTGGCCATGGCTGCTACTGTGTTTCATGCACAATCAATCAGTAGAGAACTCCAAAGTCACACGGGGACACTGGTGCTCCGCAGAGGCTTTGCCCCAGCACTAGAGTCTACACCTTCTGATTCTTATCTTTTTTTTTTAATTTTTTTAAATGTTTTATTTATTTTTGAGACAGGGAGAGACAGATCATGAACGGGGGAGGGTCAGAGAGAGGGAGACACAGAATCTGAAACAGGCTCTAGGCTCTGAGCTGTCAGCACAGAGCTGGACGCGGGGCTTGAACTCACAGACTGCGAGATCATGACCTGAGCCGAAGTCGGAGGCTTAACCGACTGAGCCACCCAGGCGCCCCTGATTCTTATCTTATATAGTATTACATTCCCAGAGCCTAGAAATAATGTACTACACATAATAAGTGCGCGATAAAATTTTTCAAATTAAATGAATCAGACCTGAGCACAGCCCAAGCCAACATCACCAGTGGGTGGCTCCTTCAGCTCTGGAGTCTAGGAGGACACGCCTCTAAAACACTAGTCCCAGGGGCGCCCGGGTGGCTCAGTCGGTTAAGCGCCCTACTTTGACTCAGGTCACGATCTCACAGTTCCTGGATCTGAGCCCCGCGTTGGGCTCTGTGCTGACAGCTCGAGCCAGGTGCCTGCTTCGGATTCTGGGTCCCCCTCTCTCTCTGCCCCTCCCTCACTTGTGCTGTCTCTCTCTCTCTTTCCAAACAAACAAACAAACAAAACAACAACACAACACTGCAAAATATAAAACACTGGTCCTTCTATCGGACTAGTCCACACACGGCCAAGGTGTTCTCAGGTCCCTACCATCCCTCTCAGGCATAGTCCCGGCTGCCCATTTTTGGGAACTCTAGGTCACAAGCCAACACTCTCCTAAATGATTTTTTGCAGGCTCACCAGATATTTGACCCGCCTTTTTCATGGACCAGCAGATAGGAGAAGTGTAGGGAGTATGAGGTTACATTTTTGGCTTCTCTCAGTTTTCCCATAATATTTTAAATGGAGTGAAATAATGTTAAAAAACAATTCAATTTCCAGCGTCATACCTACGTGAATACTTTTTGCAATGTGATAAAAAGGACGCATTCCCAGCTGAAGAACTTGCAATAAGAAAACAATAACATGAAATATATTTTCACCCTGCTTTTTAAATTTTGTCCTGCACTCTGAAGACTTCTAAATCTATCCTTTATCCTATTTTGGTTTTGACCTGAAATTATAGTTCTAGTAGATAGTTTAATGTTGTTAGGTATCTAAATAAAATCAGTGTCCAAAATTATTTAGTTAACAGATTCTTAATCCACATAATCCTAAAACTCAAGATCCATAGAAAGCAGAGAAAGTATCAGAAAAGTAAGTCCGACTTCGGCTCAGGTCATGATCTCACAGTTTGTGAGTTCGAGCCCCGCGTCAGGCTCTGTGCTGACAGCTCGAAGCCTGGAGCCTGCTTCGGATGCTGTGTCTCCCTCTCTCTCTCTCTGCCCCTCCCCTGCTCACGCTCTGTCTCTCAATAATAAATAAGCGTTAAAAAAAAAAAAAAAGAAAGAAAAGAAAAGTAAGAGAAACTCCCAGGGATCCATGTGGACCGGGCTTTAAATATAGGAGCTCACATTCGCACAAGTGGAATTGATACCCAAGTGATTATTTTCAGGATAAATGCTTAAAACTTCACCTTGCACACAACAAACTGAATTAAGAATGAGTGGACGAGTCAGGGAATGAATGACCCTGTGGAAGGGGAAAGGGCCTTAACACATCTGAATTTGACCTGTGTGGCCTTGCCAGTTTCCATTGTATCGTGTTTTCCCTGAGCACCTCAGTCAGTTCAGGCTGCTGTAACAGACTATCAGAGACTGAATGGCTTCCACACAACAGAAATTGATTTCTCCCACTTCTTTGGGCTAGAGATGTGAGAGCAGGTTGCCAGCCGGGTCAAGTTTTGGTGAGGAGCTTTTCCAGGCCGCAGGCTGCCGTTTCCTCCTTGTGCCCTCACATGGCAGATAAAGAGGGCAAGAGAGCTCTCCGGGGTCTCTTTTGTAAGGGCGCTAATCCCATTGGTAAGAATGCCATTCTCGTGACCGAATTACCTTCCAAAGGCCCCACCTCCTAATACCATCGCACTAGGTTTCAACACATGAATTTTGGAAGGACACAGATATTCAGTCCGTAGCGCTGAGTGTTCACACTTCTATCCCCTGTGGGGGAGTGGGTTGGGCATTTCATCCATTGCCAACGGGAAGAGAGCAGATGTGATGTCTTAGCAGAGATTTAAGAGCTTCTGTGCGGTTGACTTGTGACCTCGTCCATGTTCTGTTTAAATCCTCTCTCAGCCTTGGTTCTCAACTTGAAGACATAAACAGAACCAAGGCTGACCCAGCACAAAAAGAACAACAACAACAACAACAAAGCAAAAAAAAAAAAAAAAACCAAAAAACAAAAAACGCGTGTTGGTAACAGCATCTGAAATAGTTTGGGTTATTTGCTTTTGCCTCACAAACGTGAAACACCTGACTAATGCACTATTGTTTAAATAATTGTTTGATCTTGGCCACTAAACCACGTCAAGCCTCTGTCCTCATTTATACAATGGGGATAATATATATCTGCTTTATCAACGAAATGTGGGGATTGTATGAGAAACCAAAGCGTGCCAGGCACCATAACCCATGGCTTAAAAGGAAAGCCTCGAGTGCTTTCATTCACTTGAAATCTTTTTAAGCTCATGCTCTCTCAAAGTGCTACTTTCTTTTTCCTCAACTATCCATTCCAATTCAAGCCAACTCCGTTTGTCAAGCATCTCTTCTGGGCCACAGTCTTTGGCGGGCATTGTGCCCACGAGGCAATGTTTTCTCATATTCGCTTTCCAGCTGAAGAGTAAAAATGACACTTACAGGACAAGGACATGGGTTTCTGGCCAAAAGCAAATACCTGCCCCAAAGGGAACTTGGATTCCCACCAGTGTTTTCATTATGAGATTTAAATATTATATGAGATTTTAGGCCTCCGGCCACTCCCTGAATGAATAAATAAATAAATAAATAAATAAATAAATATCTTCTGAGAGTTCACATAATCAAACCTAACAAATTGGAGAGAGAAACCAATCCGGGTAGTCAGACTACAGGACAGGATTGTTTTATTATTTTTTAAGTGTTTATTTATTTATTTTGAGAGAGAGAGAGGGAGAAAGAGCAGGGAGGGGCAGAGAGCAAGGAGAGAGAGAGAGAGAGAGAGAGAGAGAATCCCAAGTGTGCTCTGTACTGTCAGCACAACCTAACTCAAGGTTCAATTTCACCAACCATGAGATCACGACCTCAGCCAAAATCAAGAGTCGGACCTTAACTGACGAAGCCACCCAGGCGCCCCAGGACAGGATTGTTTTAAGCCAGTATGATGCTGAAATGCAGAGTTCTCCAATGTTACGGAAGTGGGAACTCACTCAAAATACTATTAAAACTATATCTCGGCAGCAAAGGAAGTAGTAGCATTGTTCCAAGTGTGGTCCCCGGAACACCTACACCAGAGCCATCTTGTGGGGGTGAGTTAACAGGCAGAGTCCTGGTCTCTGCCCCGACTTAACCCGGTGAGGATCTCCGAATGGCCAAGGTAAAGAAGGCCACATTTGTAAGTTTCTCTAGGTTTCCTTTAGAACCTTGCTTTTGTTAATAGCACTATTCCGTTACTTCGTTTCTGGTATGTTTTGCTATAGTATCTACAGTTTACGCAACATAAAATGTACGAATCTTAGATGTTGAGTTTGGTGAGAGATTTACTCGTGGGACTCAACTGAACACACCTGGCCATCACCACCGAAAACGAATCACAGAACATTTTCATCACCTGAGAAAATTCCCTCCTAACCCTTCCCAGCTCCCCACGTCTGCCCAGAGATAACCTCTTTCTGACTTCCACCACCAAAAGTCGTATTTTCCTGCCTCCGGGATTCACAAGAACGGAATTATACACAATGTGTTTGTGTCTGTAAATGTGAGTGTGTGTGGCATCATGTTTGATGTGTATGTTTGCACATCATGTTTTTGGGATTCGGCAATGTTGTTATAGGCATCAGTAGTCTGTTCCTTTGAATAGTATTCCAGAAGATGAGTATAGCAGAATTGTTATCCATTGTCCTGTTCGCACACATAAGGACTGTTTCAAGTTGGGGGCTGTTATGAATCTGGATATTATAAATAAATATTCTTATATTACTTTTCTGTAAGCATATGTTTTTTCTTTTATACACATGTAGCAGTAGAATTGGATTATATAGTAAACATATATTCAAATTTACATGATACTCTCACGGGCATGAGAGTTCCAGGTACTCCACATTCTTGCCAACAATTAGTAATTACAGTCCGTATTTTTGCCATACTAGTGAGCATGGAGTGGCATAACTTGGTGGGTTTTATTTGCATTTTCCTGCAGAATAATAGTTAATTAACCTGATGGCTAATAGTGTACCTCTGGTTCTTTGTAGATCTTCTTTTGTGAAATATGAGTTCAAGTCATTTACCCCCATTTCTTTCCTGCTCACCGCATTTGGACAAGCACAGCTCTGGAGGTAAGTACCCTGATCTCGTAACCAAAAGCTTTGGCTCTTGACTGGCTCTGCTATGCAATCAGCGATGTGAGTTCGGGGTCCTATTGGTTTGTTTGCTTCCTCATCTACAGAATGTGGGTCCCCCCCTAGGTCATTCCTTCACTTATTTCCCTTTTTTTTTTGTGGAAGGAAAACCAAAGAAGGAAATAAGGGAGCGAACACCCATTTTCTAAAGACGAATGCATCCTCAGGGAGATCTGAAAAAATACACATCAGACTTGGAGTTTTTACATCAATCCCTGCGTTAACACATAAGGAGTCAGTAATGAAAGGCTGTTCTTTGAGTAGCTTCAGAAGCAAGTAGAGAGAAAATAATTTTTAACTAAAGGTTTTCCTCACCTTTATACCTCACCCCCACCTCACCCCAAATAGTGACTACCCCACAGCTTCCACGGATGGGAGGGGTGGGGAGACACTAATGAGTGTGCAGAGGTCAATGGATCCCAGACGTTCTGCATCTTTCTTGACCACTTCTGTGAAATAGATCAAAGGCCAAGAGAGGTTTATGGAAGCAGGGCTGGGAGGACGTGTGCTTTGCTTATCAGCCCAGGCTCCGGGGTGGTGTGAACCCAGAAGAAGGGAAAGGGCCCTTGACAGCCACCTAGAAATTCTTGATGTCGTGGCACGACACAGAGTCAGTCATTCCACAGTGTATACCCAAGACATAAAGAGGCTGTATAGACAAGATGAATGCAATAGAGGACTCATTAAATATCAAATAAGATCAGCCTACATAAGTCCCTGCATGGTCTCTGCTCTTCCAAAATCCACCTGTGGGGAGAGCTGAGGTGATGCTCCTTTTTGGTGTAGTTTGTTTTCCCGTCTAGCACTGTATGTGAAGTTAAAACAATATAAAAGTTAAGTTGATGTATACAAAAGTACAAGTGTATTTGAAATTTCTCATGTGGTTCTCTGGGCTGAAATTAATGTGTAATTAATACGCAAAGAATTTTTTTTTTTACAAGAGGTGGAGAAGAATCCTTAAGGACAAGTGGTTAAGTAACTTGCTGAGGGGTTAAATCAAAGGTTAGACCAAATATATCTGGTAACTCCCAAATCTATTCGTCTTACTCTTGACTCATGCTTTTCTTTTTTATATATACATTTATTAAGTGTTTGATTTTAATTCCAATGTAGTTAACATCCAGCGTGATATTAGTTTCAGGTGCACAATATAGGGATGCAACACTTCCATACGTCACCTGGTGCTTATCATGACAATTGCCCTCCTTAATCCCCATCACTGGTTTCACCCTCTCCTTCCACTCCCCTCCCCTCTGATAACCATCAGTTTGCTCTTTAAAGTCAAAAGTCGACCTCTTGGGAGGACACCTGGGTGGCTCAGTCAGCTAAGCATCTGACTTAGGCTCGGGTCATGATCTCACAGTTTGTGAGTTCGAGCCTCCACCGGCCTCTGTGCTGACAGCTCAGGGCCTGGAGCCTGCTTCGGACTCTGTGTCTCCCTCTCTCCGCTCCTTCCCTGCTCATGCTCGCACGTGTTCTCTCTCAAAAATAAACATTAAAAAAAGGTCTCTTTCTTGGTTTGTCTCTCTCTTTTTTCCCCCCTTTGCTCATGTGTTTTGTTTCTTAAATTCTGCATATGGGGGATATCTTATGGTATTTGTCTTTCTCTGACTTCTTTCACTTAGAATAATACTCTCTAGATCTGTCCATGTTGTTGCCAGTGGCCAAATTCCATTCTTTTTTGTGGCTGAATAATATTCCATTTAATATGTATACCGCATCTTCTTTATCCATTCGTTTATTGATGGAAATTTGGGCTGCTTCCATAATTTGGATATTGTAAGTAATGCCGCTATAAACATAGGGCTACATCGATCCCTTTGAATTGATTTTGTAGTTTTGGGGTAAATACTCAGTTGTGAGATTACTGGATCATATGGTGGTTCTATTTTTAACTCTTGAGGACCTTCCATACTGTCTTCCACAATGGCTACACCAGTTTGCATTCCCACCAACAGAGCACGTGGGTTCCTTTTTCTCCACATCTTTGCAAACACCTGTTGATTCTTTTGGTTTTGATTTTAGCCATTCTCCAGGTGTGAGGTGATAGCTCATTGTGTTTTCCATTTGTATTTCCACATCTTTTCATGTGTCTGTTGGCCATCTGGATGTCTTCTTTGGAGAAACGTCTGTCCACTCCATTTGCCTATTTTTAATTGGATTATTTGGTTTTTTTGGTGTTGAGTTGTATAAATTCTTTATATATTTTGTATACTAACCCTTTATCAGATATGTCACTTAAAAACATCTTCTCCCATTCAGTATGTTGTCTTTTAGTTTTGTTGCTTGTTCCCTTTGCTCTGCAAAAGCTTTTTATTTTGAGGTAGTCCCAGTAGTTTATTTTTGCTTTTGTTTCCCTTGCCTCAAAAGACATATCCAGAAAGATGTTGCTATGACCAATGACAGAGAAATTACTGCCTGTGTTCTCTTTTAGGATTTTTATAGTTTCAGTTCTCACATTTATGTCCTTAATCAATTTTGAGTATATTTTTGCATATGGTGTAAGGAAGTGGTCCAGTTTCATTCTTTTGCATGTAGCTCTCCAGTTTTCCCAACGCCATTTGTTGAGACTGATACACGAGGAGTTTTTTAGAAGTGCCCTAAAGTAACATGTAGCCAAGGCAGGGTGCCATAGGACCGAGGTAACATGTAACCTGCAGAAGTACACCTGAGTGGGGCCAGCCAAAAAACTACTCCCTTAGCCACACTTATTTGTCTACCACCATTTTTTAATTTTTATTTTTTAGCTCATTATTTTGAACTCTTTATAAAGTCACAGAAGTTGCAAATATAATACAGAGAAATCCTTGTACTCTTCACCAAGTTTTCTCCGATAGTTACATCAATATAATTGGTTACAGTACAATATGAAAACCAGGAATTTGGCAAGATACAGAACCATGTCATCACCACAGAGATCTTCCTCCTGCTATCCCTTTATAACAGTTACACACTTTTCTTCCCACCATCCCCAACCCTCAGCAACCAGTAATCTGTTGTCCAGCTCTATAATTCTGTCATTTCTAGAATACTACCCAAATGGAAACAAATAAAGAGGGAACAGTGTAACCTTTGAGATTGGCTTTTTTCACACAGTATGATGACCTTGAGATCCACCCAAGCTCTTGTAGCTATCAGTAGCCCATTCCTATTTATTGCTGAGTAATAATCCATGGTATGGATGCACCACAATTTATTCAACCATTTACCTACTGAGGGACATTTTAGTTGTTTCCCGTTTGGTAGCACCATTTTTTTTTTAATTGAGAACAACTGGGGATGAATCTGAGAGTCTATTGTGGACCCGTTCTATTATACTTTATCCTAAGAAACTATATAATGAAGGCTTACCTAATTGTAGCACTCATTCTCAACAACTCATTCGCTTTTGGGGGAAATTCCTAAATTAAAGATTATCCCCAGATATATGTATCATTGTAAATCATGGCAGCAAACATATGACATACTGTCTTACTCCTGTACTGGTGGCAGGCACCATAAATCAGTCATGGCACTCTTTCCCATGAATCTGGAGGTTGCTCAGAGCCCTTCACAACTCAGATCTACAGACAGCCGTGGCTAATCAATCCGAATCATCATACAAATGGAAACTTCCCTCTGGTCCCTCTTATAAATGTTTGGCCTAGGTGACTGGAATCTGACTCTCCCAATGAAGAATAGCATGCCCAGAATGAAGAAAACTTGGTAAAATCTGATCATGATATTTATGTCTTGTTTACATTGCCACTTTTTACAGTAGGCGTAGGGTTCTTCATGGTTTTTGCCCCATTCGTTGTTAGGTCTCCAGCTTCCACAGGTAGTGCTCCTCTCTTTCCATCATGTTTTCAAGCAAAGGTATACCAAGTCCTCCTAGCACACTCTTTCTCAATTCTTTGACTTTCCGTACACTGCTTCCTGTCACTGCATGGTTTTTGGTACCTTTTCTCACCATCGCTACCCCACTACTTGCAAGGATCTTCTTCTTATGGAAATGTGAACTTGATGACCACGTTGGTCAAAGGTCATGAGCCTTTGGCAGATAGTGTCTCTTGTCCCTCAGCCCCGTGGACGTTGTTCCCATCCATCCTCTCCACTCCTGAGACCAGCAGTCTATCGACTACATCTGCCAGACGCCCTTGCCTACCGACTTCTTGATATTTGTACCATGAGGAGGCACTGATGGGAGTCTGGACGGTGGGAGGAAGGACAGAGCATGTTTTTCCCATCTTGTAGTGGCACCCCCAGCAGTAGCAGCAACTGTGCTAGCTAGCATGCGTGTGGTCCTGGACTCCCACTCTGGCAGCTAGATTCCAACAGCATCCACATCCAGTAACACTGTTTATCTTCTCTCTTTCTTCTGCAGGATTAAAGGGCGTCTTAGTAGTTTCCTGTAGTTATTAACCTGTCACCATCTTGCTTGTGTGGCTCCAATCCTTCCAGCACCTTTATAAAGTTGTCTGTTTCAAATTCCTTATTTCGAAACACGCGGAGAGGATTCTGTTTTTCTAATGCAGAGCATGAAGAGCAAGCAGGAAGATTATTACTTATGAGTTGTCTTCAAGGGGCTCTGAGAAGCTGAAATTATTGTCCCGAATCATATCCTGGAAGCAAACTCCATCCAGTTCTCTCTCTTGGGCTTTACCATCATTTAAACTCTAAGCCCTTGATCACTCTCTAGAACAGGAGCAGCAAACATTTATTTGCAAAGAGTCAGATAGCAAATGTGGTGGCTCACACAGTCTGTGTCGTAAGTACTCTGCCATCACAGCATAAAAGCAGCCATTGGCGACGCATAAACAGTGGGCATGGTTATATTCCAGTAAAACTTTACTTACAAAGGTAGGTGGCAAGCCAGATTTGGCCCACCAGTGGTAGTTTGTTGACTTCTGCTCTAGAGAGTTGAAAATGTAAGAGGAAAGGGTAGAACTGATTATCACCCAGGGAAGATGATCCTTCATTTCAATCATCCATTGTTACTCATTTATCCACTTTTCAATTCATTTTTCAGATATTCATTGAAGCTGCTCTAGGTACCTGGGATAAAATGGAGATTAATACATGCACAATTCAAAAAGGAATATTTCATTTGATAGATAAAGCACAAGAAATCTAATTTTCAGTAAGTCTGGAAATGGCCCTCAAACTCTAAATGCCAACCCTTTCCCTGATAACTTTTTACCAGTCAGAGGCACACTGCCACCTGCCTTTGTGTGATCTTGTCATGACTGTAACTTCTACTTAAGAAGTACCCCCCCTTATGAAATGAAAGGGTATTCATTACACAGATGAGCATTAGCTTTCCAATCCAAGTGCAAGGCTTTAATCAGCCCCGAGAAACACTTGAAACACACAGAACCTCTAAATTGCATTATCCTCTGGAAAAAATATATCCACTCCCCCATACAGAAAACAATTCCCTTGTTCTTATCATGGAAGAAACAAAAGATACCAACAGAATGCTTTCATGTATCCCTTAAATAATGCCTATAATTAAATGTACCATGTGCCTGATCGAATAAAATTTCATTTGCTTTCCAGCTTCCTCTGAATAACACCATGATTTAAAAGATCAAAGGAATAGGCCATTTTGAGTTTTTGAGATTTTTTTTTCAAGCACTAGCATTAATCTGTCAAGAACAAAAATATCTTCCTCTATTCTGAAAAATATCGATGGTAACCAGAGTCTCTCCAAATTCATATCAAATCTAATGTTCTGTTCAAAATCTTGTTTAGAACTTGTTTTTCTCCTATCACAACATGGAGTTGTACCCAGAATTCAAGTTTTATCTTTTCCTATTTTTTTTTCTTTTAATTTTTATTGGAAACAATTTCAAAGCTAAAGAAAAAAAAATTGTGAGACTAATGCATAGAATTATTGTATCTCTTCTTATTCAGAGACTCCCTTGAAGTTTTACCAATGGTCCCAATAATATTCTTTGTGGCAGAAGGCTCAAATCCAATATCACATGTCGCTACAAAGTTGCTGTGTTTCTCTGATATCCTTTAACCTGGGATGCCTTCCTCAGTCTTTTCTCAACTTTCATGACCTTGGCACTTTTTAAAGATTATAGACCAACTATTTTGTAAATACCTCTCCACTTTGGTTTGTTTCATGTTTGTCTGTGATTGGACCCAGGTTAAGCATTTGGGGTGAGAATGTCACAGCAGTGATCTGTGTTCTCATTGCCCCCCATCCAACGGCCCATCAGACCGTTTTTCCCCATTACTGGTGGTAGGAAATGTGATCATTTGGCCTTGGCCAGTTTTCTCTGCTCTAGTTACTTTTCTCACCTTTTCAATTAATAAGTACCTTGTGAGGAAATTCTTTGAGCCAATTATTTGAGCAAAATCCGATTTCACATCCCATTTCCATACTTTAGAAGTCTTCTGCGATGATTGCTACATGATCAACTCCAACATCTCATCTACATTTATAACATTATTGTAACACAGAGCGCTCTTACCTCTCCATCTATTTATTCATCTATGAGACATGAGGGCATGTGGATTCATGTTTTATTGAATGAGCTATAACCCTTTAATATCATCACTTATGTTGATGTGCAGATTGTCCAAGATTTGAAGACCCCTTCAAAGAAGTCAGGTAACTTATTCAAAATCACACAGTTGGTAAAGTGCTGGGACCAGGAATAAAACCTAGGTTTCTCACCACGTTGCTTTTTAAAACATATTCAGGCTTTTCATAACAACAGAACAATCATTTCATGTCCTTGTGAATACTCAGAATTAAGCATTCTGCATTTGGTTTAGAGAATGGTTCTTTAATTTAATTTAGAGAATGGTTATGCTTTTGTTAGGTGAAAGAAAGCTATTGGTTCAAATCACATATTATTTGTAGGAACTGAATATTTGTTCATCCCCCCCCCCCCCCACATACACACACACTCATACATGGAAGCCCTACCCCTCCATGTGATGGTATTTGGAGGTGGGGCCTTTGGGAGGTAATTAGGTTTAATTGAGGTCATGAGGGCAGAACCCACATGATGGAATTGGTGTCCTTTTGAGCAAAAGAAGAGGGACCAGAGCTCATTCACTCACTCTCTCCCATGTGAGGATACAGTGAGAAGATGGCTGTCTGTAAACCAGGGAAGTGTTCTCCCAGGAACAAAATCTGTCGGCATCTTGTTCTTGGATTTCCAGCCTCCAGAACTGTGAAAAGATACACGTCTGTGGTTTGAGCCACTCTGTCTATGGTATTTTGTCACAGTGGCACAAACTAAGGCTATTTTAACAAAATTAATAGTGGCATAATAAAAACAGCTTTTAAAAATTAGATTAAGATCATGAAAAAGGACCACTATTGGTTTATAAAAATCATCAAGAAATGCCATATACATATTTCTAAAGCCAGGACAGTAGCTCTTGATGTAGCTCTTAGAAGCTTACAAAAAGGTTTCTGGCACATGGTCTTACTTCAGAAGGATAGAAATTGATAACAGTCGTATATTTTCCTTACAGCTCTGGAATTCTAACTTTTCATAAGGAAGGTCTCCCTCTCCAATCACATATCTCCCGCATATGTTGGGAAGGAGTAATCAGACTATAATGATCAGAAATAGGAGGGAGGCGATATATTGGTGACTGCCTCAGTAACATCCTTTTATGCTACCATTTACAAATGAAATCCAACCTGCACTTGCTAAAAGTTAAATTGCTATTTTGGGCAATTGGATCAGAGTGAATGATCCCATGGGAAACTGGGAGACACAGGACTTCATCACAGGAGATCACAAGACGACTCTGTGTGTTTGCTTCTGGCTCTGGTTTCCACCTCTCTAGGTCGGCAGAACCTTCGTATCCCACATATCTGCATGCTCAGCTTCTGTTCGTGGTCAGAAGTGTCAGGTTTCTTCTTCGGTGGCAGCCTGGGCAATTGAAGACCCGGGTCAGTGATTACCACTCCAAGGTGTCACCAAAAGACAAAAATGGAAAGAGCACCATCTGAAATCGCACAAGCCTGGGTTCAAATCCCAACTCTGTCACTTCTTGTCCTGATTTCTTGGGTCAGTTATGTCAAGATCTGAGCCTTATTTTTCTCACTACCATTTGAAAATGTGGACAATACAGGAAGTAGTTATATCACACACCGAATGTGAAATGATTTTTTTTTAATTTTTTTAATGTTTATTTATTTTTGAGAGAGACAGAGACAGAGCACGGGCAGGGGGAGGGGCAGAGAGAGAGAGAGACACACACACACACACACACACACACACACAGAATCAGAAGCAGGCTCCAGGCCTGTCAGCACAGAGCCCAATGTGAGGCTCGAACCCATGAACCATGAGATCATGACCTGAGCTGAAGTCAGACGCTTAACCGACTGCCGCAGAAAGTGACACGATTTATACATACATGACACTAGATAGAGTTTCCTCCAGACCTTTAAGTGTATGAAATCTCCGGGGGAGGCAATCTTTGTATTATGGTGCACTGATTAAGATTATAATAAATAGTAAAATGGTTTAAGAATCCAGAGGAGGAAGGCCTGGGTTGACAAGAGAATGCTTCCCAAGGGTGAGAGCAGTTTACATGGGCCTTCTGTCTGGGTGGGCCTGGGGCGACTGCTGAATAACGAGTAGGAAGAGCAGTGGAACATTCTAGGTGTTTTCAGATTCATTTAAATGGTAATTGAACAACCATTTGTCTACTAAGTGGCAAGAATTATGTTGACACTTTAAATATGAAATTAAATAAGACAAGCTCTGTTAGTTTCCTAGGCTGCTGTAACAAACTACCAGAAACCAGGTGGCTTAGAAAGAAATGTATTCTCTCACCGCTCTGGAGGCTGGAAGTCTGAAATCGAGATGTCTTCAAGGCTTTTCCTATCTGGAGGCTTTAGGGGACAACCCTTCCTTGTCTCCTCCTAGCTTCTGGTGATTGCTGTCAGCCTTTGGTATCCCTTGGCTTGTGGCTTCCTCTCTCTAATCTCTTCCATTGTCACATGACAGTCTTCTCCCTGTGTGTCTCTTCTCCTCTTGTTAGGGCACCTGCCATATTGGATTTATACATTGCATTTATACCTGCTTTACTTCAGTATGACTTCATCTTAACTCACATCTTAATTGCAAATTAAGATTGCTACTTCCAAACAGGTCACCTTCACAGGTCCCAGTGTTAGGACTTCACCATATCTTTTTTTTTTTTGCGGGGGGGGGGGGGGGTAGGACACAATTCAAGGCTTAATACGCGGATTCTTCTTTGGGAGTTCATAGTGGGAGACAGACATGGAAAAAAGATATAATTCCAATAGCATTTGAAATATGCTTTGTTGTAGATTTGCTCAGGGTGGTATGAAATAATGCTTAATTAAGAGGAGTGTTTAATAAGACAGCAGTGGGAGGGGATTGTCAGAGAGACGTTCTATTGACAGCACGTCTAGTGAATTCTGAAGAGGAGTTGGAGTCTCAGGTGAACAAATGGACAAAGGAAAAGGAAAATACCAATGAAGTTAGGGAGACATGGAATACTTTGTGTATGGAAAACACTATAAGCAGAAGTTCAATATTGATAGAGGAGTGGGGGTCAGAGAAAGGAGAGACGATAAATCTGGGGGTCTGGGTTGAGCTAGAACATAGAACGCTTTGGCTGATGTTAGGCATCTTAGGCTTTCGTTCGGTTTTCCATCACAACTTTACTGAGCACTTACTAGAACGGAGCGGTCAAGTCATTGGTTGAGGTTAATGGCATACGTAATTGCTCTGATTAAGGTAAATGCAACAGACAAGCACATAAATTCACAGTACTGTGCCTGAAAAGTTTAAGTGAAAAACAAAATATTACCAAACTACCAATGTACTGGAATCATGGATTCTACGTTGAACTACTAATTCATGCAAGTGTATCGCAGTTGTTTGGAAAATTCATGGTGGAGATTCCGATTCTTGGCTACTCCTCGACATGGAAGACCAGACAATAAAAAGGATTGGCAGCATCATACATCTTCATGTCAATCATACTTGTAAATATTTAAGTCACAAGCTGTAACAGGCCGGCAATTACTATTAGCAGGAAGTGTACTGTTTAAAATGAGACAGATACGACACTCTCCGTCATTTCAAAAAATGAATTCCCAAGTGTTTCCAGAACTATACATAAGAATATGTAGTCTTTATTCCTTCCTCCAGTCCAGTACTCTTTCTTCACCGGGACAAAGAAACATTCTAGAGATGGTCCAACTAGATACAAGTCCTTCCTCTACACAGAATTCATTGTTCTTTTGCTGCCAACAGGTGGCTTCCTGAAGTATGTCAGCTGCAAATAGAGGGTCCTAAGGACTACGGGGCCCATGAGCAGATACTGAGCAAACCAGGCTATTTGAGGTGCATTCCTTTCTTCTGAGCTTGGTGTTAGGAAAAGGTAACGCTGCTTTCCTATAGCAGACCCTCAGGCCCCTCTGAGGGCTTGAGTATGGGACAGTGAAGGGTCTGGAGCAAAGGAAGGACTAGTGGGTACTTAAAGTGCTGAAGTCCGTGTCCCCAAACACTACTTAGAAAGGGCCTTATTTTTGGCCTCATGCCCTTCTCCAGTTTCATTTCCACCGAAGAGTGGCCTGAACTCTGTGACCTTTTCCATTCACACTTGTGGCTAAAATTAAAATTGCAGAGTCCTGGGGAGGAGCGAGCCCAAGCCCTTGCTAAATACCCACTCAGCCATCCTGGTGCTCATCCCCTACCAAGAAGGGAAGGAGAGACAAATTCCCTTAAGTAGAATGTGCATCCGGAAAGGAAACAGAATACGTCTGCCCAAACTCCAGTAGGAGATGCAGGATCCAAAGAGGAGTAAACCTCATTCTCAAAGACCTTGGACCCCAGTGAGGAGTCTGAGGCTCACATCATGGATTTCATTACGAAGCATGCTATTACCAAGTGACCTAAAGGGGTGGTTAAAGATAGTAATAATAATAATAATAGCTACTGTTCCCAACTCCTTTTATGCACATTGTCTTAGCTGATCTTCTCAGCATCTCAATGCTTTGTAAAACAGCACAGTGCACTTTTTAAAAGTTGGAGGAACTGAGGTCCAGGTAGCCAAAGCGTACGGGCCAAAGTGATCTAAATCTCGTCATTTCAAAACACGATGCTATCATCCCAAATAAAATGCTAGTCTCGGATGGGGAAGGAAGAGTTGAATTGTGACCAGCAAAATGCAGTGGTAATTTGGTACTGGTTACAAGTAAATCCTGTGGCCTGGATTACAAAATAGCATTATACGATTTGTCTTCCTTCATCCATCTGCAGTAACACAAGACACGTTTTCCAAATAGTTGGGAAGTTAAACCTTTTTCTCCATGTACTCATATGTTTATTTATAATTCTTTCTAGTCATCTCTTCCTCAAATGCTTTTCCAGTCCCTGTACTCATTGCTTATACATTTCGAGTTAAGTTTGATAGAAGATACTGGGAATCCCCTTTTATCCAATCAAGATGCTGAGCCAAAGGAAAGCAAACCCCTTCCTTGGACAGATTCCAGAATGTTGATGTAAACATGAAATTCCAAGATGGAAGTACTCATCTTTTTGAGATGCGCTTACCCGTAATCAAGTGCTATGACCAACTTCCTGGAAATACTTACGAACCCTCTTGTAGACAGAGCCAGAGACATTTTATATCATTGTTTAACAGGACTGAAAATGCCCTTTTTCTCAGTCTCAGGAAGAGAATCAATCCATCGTCTACAATATGAGCTAGCAAATCCCATCCGTTCCTCAGTAGTTGGGTGTTAGATTTATCAGTTAAATACGTCTCTCCACAATAAGTGCATATTACATAATTAGGGATCATTAATTATTTGGTGAAGAAATGAATGTTAAGGAATAAGCACTTTGATGCTATTTAAACTGCCTACAAACATGAGCCATGAGTCACAGAGTACGTGGAAATGCCATTTGTGATGCTTCTAATATCTGACTTGCATTAGGTAATCTGTGTGACGTAGATGACAGAGGGAAAAACTGGGAATAGAAGGCACAAGCTCCAGCCTGACTCAACCACTGACCTTAACAAAACATCTTATCTTATCTGGGCCTTGGCTTCTGATACCAAGGTGGAAATAGAGCGGAAGGAAACTACTTTCTGGAGTACTCCTATTATGTGGCAGGCACTGGATCGTACTTTATCTAATTTAATCTCCTCTGCAAGCCATCATGAAGGAATTATTGACCCCATATACACCCAGAAGGAAGCTCAGACTGGAATGGACTCAGTAACTTCTCCAGGTTATTACTTGTGAAGGTAGAGATGACTTTGAACTCTGGTCTTTCTGACTAACGGCTCCTTCTATGGCAGTATGCTCTTAAATTTAGGAATGAAATGCTCTTTTAAAAAAGTGAATTTTTTCCAGTCTTGGAATTAAGTGAGAAGCAAAAATAAAAAGGACAAAATTGTGTCCATGACCTTGAGGTCTTTTTGCCAAGAGGACGGTTTTCAGGGGAAGGTGGAAGGAGAAGGATGTTCAATTTGTAAAACGGATGCCAAACTGTTCTAAATGAAACCAGAAAATTTATTTTCAATGAAACCCGCTTCTCCTCATTATAAAAGTAATAGGTGCTTATTGTGTAATCCTTAAGGGGAAAAAAAACCAAAATAAGACACTCCCATCTTATTCACATTTTGATATTTATTATTCTACCCGTGGAATTAGTAAATTTTTCTAGCCCTCAAGATGTATCTTTTCACCATGGGATCTCACTTATGTGAACTGCATTGATTCAAAATTGCTGATGAACTAGAGACAGGCTAGACTACACATAGCATATAACAGGAACTGAATAAATATTTGTTGAATAAATGAAGAATGAATACCCATTCATTCACACCAATGGACATAGCTTGAATGCACATGGGTTCAAAGCCTATCCCAAGCCATAGAATACATAAAAATTAGATTAAGAATGAGGTTCCGAAATACAAAGCACTAAATTTTTAAAACTTTGGTAGGAAAAAGAATATAAAACAAGCCACAAAAAGGGCTCAAACACACCATAATGGGGTAAAAAATAAACAGTTTTAGAACTGTTTACACTGTTCAATACCAATGCCTATGAAAGACTTAGGCATTTGGATGTGAGTTCAGTGAATCTACGACAATTAACCTTTGATTCAAATACACAGATGACTTGGTGGTTTATCTGTTTAAAGAAAATCTGAGAAGCAGAAACAAGGGCAGACTTTCCAGAGTCTCCATGGGTCTCTCTGTATTAACACTCTCGGGCAATTTTGGTCTCCCTGTTCCGGTGTTCCCTCACCTCCACTGTTAAGTGAAGTATTTGAAGGACACAGGATGTTTCAAGAACATTAGCTCTGAAGCTGGAAGCCTCTTTCTCCAATTATAGGTTCACTTCTCACTGTATCATGAGACAAGACACAGAAGTAAACTTCAGGTAAGCTAGACTGGACCATCGTTTCTCAAACTTCAGACATTTAGGCCTCTTATTTATTTATTTATTTATTTATTTATTTAATGTTTACTAAACCAGTTTTATTTTTTTTGACTCAGTAAATATTTTCTTCTTTTTTCTTTTGTTTATATTAAATATAATTTGTTGTCAAGTTGGTTTCCATACAACACCCAGTGCTCATCCCAACAGGTGCCCTCCTCAATGCCCATCACCCACTTTCCCCTCCTCCCCACCCCCCATCAACCCTCAGTTTATTCTCAGTATTTAAGGGTCTCTTATGGTTTGCCTCCTTCCATCTCTGTAACTTTTCCCCCCCTTCCCCTCCCCCATGGTCTTCTGTGAACTTTCTCAGGATCCACATATAAGTGAAAACATACGGTATCTGTCTTTCTCTGTAGGACTTATTTCACTTAGCATAATACTCTCCAGTTCCATCCACATTGCTACAACTGGCATGATTTCGTTCTTTTTCACTGCCAAGTAGTATTCCATTGTATATGTAAACCACATCTTCTTTATCCATCTGTCAGTTGATAGACATATAGGCTCTTTCCATAGTTTGGCTATTGTTGAAAGTGTTGCTATAAACATTGGGGTACAAGTGCCCCTATGCATCAGCACCCCTGTGTCCTTTCGGTAAATTCCTAATAGTGCTATTGCTGGGTCATAGGGTAGACCTGTTTTTAATTTTGGGAGGAATCTTCACACTGTTTTCCAGAGTGGCTGCACCAGTTTGAATTCCCACCAACAGTGCAAGAGGGTTCCCGTTTCTCCACAACCTCGCTAGCATCTATAGTCTCCTGATTTGTTCATTTTAGCCACTCTGACCGGCGTGAGGTGGTATCTGAGTGTGCTTTTGATTTGTATTTCCCTGATGAGGAGTGACACTGAGCATCTTTTCATGTGCCTTTTGGCCATCTGGATGGCCAAAAGTGTCTATTCATGTCTTCTGCCTATTTCTTCACTGGATTATTTGTTTTTTGGGTATGGAGTTTGGTGAGTTCTTTATAGATTTTGGATACTAGCCCTTTGTCCGATAAGTTATTTGCAAATATCTTTTCCCATTCCGTCAGTTGCCTTTTAGTTTTATTGATTGTTTCCTTCACAGTGCAGAAGCTTTTTATCTTCATGAGGTCCCAATAGTTCATTTTTCCTTTTAATTCCCTTGCCTTTGGACATGTGTCCAGTAAGAAATTGCTGCGGCTGAGGTCAGAGAGGTTTTTCCTTGCTTTCTCGTCTGGGGTTTTGATGGTTTCCTGTCTCACATTCAGGTCCTTTATCCATTTTGAGTTTATTTTTGTGAATGGTGTAAGAAAGTGGTCTAGTTTCATTCTTCTACATGTTGCTGTCCAGTTCTCCCAGCACCATTTGCTAAAGAGACTGTCTTTTTTCCATTGGATATTCTTTCCTGCTTTGTCAAAGATTAGTTGGTTAGGTCTCTTATTTATAATTTTGCCAAGTTCATATGTCACTCAGGCCCCAATTCTGCAGTCTCCATGAGCCTGATCATCATGGCATTAGCTAGCCTGCCTTCTGAAGCTAATATCTGTGTAATCACTGATAGACGCTTCAGTCATAGTTTTCTATTAGATGTTAAGATATACTGTATCCACAATCATTAAACTGGAATGTGTATATGTGATTACTAAAAATCACATTGCTTATTACTAGACATTTACATGATCACATTTTTGGATATAGATGAATAGATAAAACAGCTAAGAGCCACTTCAGGATCAAAAATCTACACCTAGATGATCATTAGTGATGATTACTTAAGACCTCCTAAGATTTTAACATTTCTTTATATTAATCAGTTTGTTATTACTACTTTTAGTAGTGTAGAAGAAAAAATGAGAACCCGCATATATTTATATATGTATATCATCTACCTATCTAACATCCATCAGCTCTCTCCCTACCAATCCACATCTTAGTCCATTGTGTCCTTTGCCTCTTTCTATTTTCTTAGAATACAAAGTAGATTGTGCCACCCACCTCCTTAAAAACCATCATGATGCCTCAGAATCTGTAGAGCTCCACGCGAATATCTTAGCACGGTCTTCAAGGTCTTTCGTAGTCTGGCCTTTTGAACATAGACCAATTTTCCACCCTCATATTTACTAAACTCCTTAAGGGTAAGATTAGTTCAGAGCTCCCTGAACATATCCTATCCTGCCAGACTTTTGCCTTTGTTCGTGACATTCTCTGCCTACTTCACCATGTGAAATCCCACTCATCCTTAAAGGAGTACCTGTGCAGGGGCGGGTGGGTCATCTGTGTTAAGTTGTGTATGGTATTTACACCCTTGCTCACTGTTACTTTTTTCTCACATAATTTTTATTTAGACAATAACTTGTGATTCAAAGGTTAACATTTCATGTACGAGGGATAGCTGGGATGTTGCGAAATTAGTTTGTCTCTTGGCTCTATCACTGCGTAGCTGTGTAACCTTGAATGTGCCATGTACCCTCTTGAAATTACGCCATCCTAATTTATAGAATAAGGAAAAGTATCAAATGGGGCTTTACTTTTTCTGCAAGTCTTCTATGACCCCCTGACACCGGAATCCTTGGCTGTCTTGTGTGGTCTCATAGTAATAGAAGCCAACTCTGCATATGCCAGTGAAGCGACATTACCTGTTTTCTTGCTTATCTCACTCATTAGGTTGTAAGTTCCTTGAAGGCAAAGAAATATATCCTCTGGTGACTGGCAGTGTATATTACTCTAAAAACATGTGGAGGTTGAATGAGGGAATGAATTGGATTGTCTGTTTCAAAGAATTGGGACGATTAGACAAGAGTTGATGATGTATGTCTAGTCTGCTAGTAAAGGCATATAATAGATATTAGTTAAGAAAGAAGTTTTGAAATATGACATGCGGTAAATGTGAGATGGGGTGATGGAAAGAAATGGAAACCAAGGATAAAATCCTTCCCCAAAATTTAACATTGAATTATTCATTTTTTATGAAATTATAATAACCTCAAGTTCCAATGACTCATGGGAAGAATCATATAGTATAATAAATTGCATTTGAAAAAAGAAAGCAGTCTTTAAGTATTCTTCAGCATGAAGAAAAAGGGTATATTTAATTAGCATATCTAGAACTATTCATTTAGTGCCCAACCATGAATAAAAAAGGATAACAGCATAATCTGACTGATGTTGTATCTTTTCACTAGGGAAAAAATAGCATATTTCTCTCTATTTTGCTTTCCATTCTCTGCACATAAACATACACACAGGTAGACAGACAGACAGACACACACACACACACACACACACACACACACACACACTCCTTTATTCATTGTCATTTATTGATCATGACTGACAGCAGAGTTAAGAAAATAACATTGTGTGTGTGTGTGTGCGCACGCGTGTGCGTGTACATGCTGCTTGATACAAATTTACCCTTCCCGTAACCATATTAGAATTTTATTCTGGGGAATCACTGCAATCCCTCTCCTATCTCAATGATTCTGGAGGGAATCCACATTTTGCTGAAAATTGGACCATGTAACTTAAGTTTAGGCCAATTAGTATATACTTCTTTCTTCTGGCCTCATAGATTGAAAGCACAACCCAATTAAAATTGATGATAAGAAGTGATATTTTTTCCTGAGAGTCCTGGATCTGAGCCTAGAAGTTATTGGAATTTATTTTATATGTATGAGGAAAGAGCCATCTGAAAAATGTATATGGAAGAGGGTAAGTGGAGGTGGGAACTGGAGAGAAAAAATTAGGAATCTAATTTTGGTTATACTGTAAGGAAATTCATAACCAGCTATACCTGATGCCATTTGTCTGTCTGGACTTTTCAGTTAAATACATGTTTGGGTTTTTTTTAAGGCCACTTGAGTCACTTTGTAATTGCTGACAACCAAAAAGATACAAAGAATCCTTATTGTAAAGGACTTGTAGGTTAGAAGGGAAATCAGATTTACAAACAGATAATTGCCTCTGAATATGGTAAGTATCCTGTTAGAAAAATGTACAGAATACATTTTTGGAAGGCAAGACACACATGTAGGCAAACCTCAGAGACACTGGGGGTTTCTTCCAAAGCACCTCAATAAAGCAGGTATCCCAATAAAGCAAGTCAAGTGAACTTTTGGTCACTCACTACATATAAAAGTTATGTAGTAAAAATATCCTGTAGTATATTCAGTGTGCAATAGCATTATGTCTAAACAATGTACATACCTGTAATTTAAAAATATTTTATTGCTAAGAAAAGGCTAACCATCATCCGAGCTTTCGGTGATTTGTCATCACTGATCACAGATCACCATAACACATAGAAATGGAAAAGTGTGAACTATTGTGAGAATTACCAATATATGACGCTGAGACTCGAAGGGAGCAAATGCTGTTGAAAAAAAAAAATGGTGCTGGAAGACTTGCTTGATGCAGGGTGTTCACAAATCTTCAATTTGTTAAAACAACAACAGTAGCAACAACAACAACTCAGTACCTGGGTGGCGCAATAAAGTGAAGCCCAGAAAACTGAGGGGCGCTTGTATATGTGTGACTTAGGGAGGGTCACAGACAATGACCAAGGAGCAAAGATGCACCGTCCGTCTTTTGAAGAATGAGTGGGTTGTTGATTCAGGTAAGAGGGGAGAGTTGTTTCAGACAGAAGGGTGGGCATGCCTGGAGATGGGAAAGGGCCGGAAGCCCTTCAGTATGGCCAGATGGTGAACTGGCTTTGAAGCAGAGGTGGAAGGAATCGTTAGCACCGGAGCTTAAAAGCCTTGAGTGGCACGGTCAGGTGCCTGGACGTTATGAGGAGGAACCACTGAAGAAATCTGAAAAGTGGAGCACCCTGACTGCCTCTGTCCTTCCTAAAGTTCACGTTGGGGAGGATAGATTGGGAACCAGGGAGGAGAGACAGACAGCTTTGCAGGAACCTAAAGAAGAAACAAGGTACGATCACAGTGAGGTTACAGGAGTGAAAGCAGCATGAAATCTAAGGATCGTGATCATTTAATGAACTTTAGCTTCCTATTTGAGTATCATTAACCCCTTTGGTATTTGCTAAATCTCGGGATGCCTGGCACGTGAAAAGCCTTCCAACAAATATGAGTCAGGATTATTGTGCTCTCCATTCTCTATCATAGCCATTGACAACAGACCATCCATGGCCACCACTCTGACTTTTACGGATGGGGAAATGGAAGCTCAGAGAGGCCATGTGATTCGCCACATCTAGGAATGTAGTTAGTAGCAGAGCTAGGATGTGAATCAGTCATTTGTTTGCTTCTAAAACCAGTATCGTAACCTTTGAAGATACTATTTTCCCTTTGTCTTGAGTGATGACTTCCCTGTGACTCCAGAAGAATTTCCTATACTTCCCTTAGAATGACTACATCCTTCATAAAGCCACTCTCTGGTAGCCTTTTTTCCTCCTCATCTTTTTGCCATGATTCTGTTGGAGACCTACAGAGGGGTATTTGGTAGCCAAGCTTCTGAGTCAGGTTTTCAGCTTACGAAGTTTACAAACCTTCATTCGCGAAGGTGATTATGAAGATGTTTTCCTAAGAACCAGGGGTGTTAAAAGTAGCCCACGTGCTGGGGTTCTGTAAGCTAAGGAACCTGGGAGCCCTGGTGGTTTCACTGTTGCTTTTTGTTATTGCTGATGATGGTAACACGCTGGTTATCAATGAGTTATTGATAATTTGCCCCTTTCTCTATTCGACCAAATTACGAAGTGAAAAACAGTGCCGGGAGCTCAGGATAGGGAGACACTGAAGACCAAATTGAAAGACCCAACCGGATCTGTGGGTTTGTACTTTGTCCTGGATGCTCTGGGATGTTACCCGAAGCCCAGGTCAGCAGGACAGCAGGTCTGCAGGTGGTGAAGTCTATGGGCTCTGGGGAGGGCACGTATGTCCTCATCAGAGTCTTAATGCCTTCACATCAAATCTTTATAAAACTTAAGGTTTATATCCTCCCACATCACCTCGAATAGAACTGTGGCCAAATTAGGTCCCTAATACATATTTGTTGACTAAAATCATAAAGAATAAGACAAGATAATGGTCACAGAGTTTCCATTCGGGGCGACAAAAACACTTTAGAAAGAGATCCTGTTGATGGTTACACACCGGTGTGAAAGAAATTAATGCCACCGAACAATACACTGGAAAATGTTAAAATGGCCAATTTCCTCTACACGAAAGTTATTTTCACCCCAATTTTTAAAAAGAATAAGCAAAGAACAAGCAATTGAGTGAGCGAGCGAGTGAGCGAGCGAGTGCAAGCATGAGTGGGAGGGGGAACAGATGAACAAACACATAAACGAACAAGTGAACAGTAACCGAATTGCCCATGTGTTTTCAAGGATTAAGTGGTTTCCATAGAATGCCAAGTGCAAGTCTTGGTCTCACACAGCATGGGACTCTGGCGTGCTAAAAGGAAAAGAATAAACGACATTGTTTTATTTAGAGGAACAGCTGTTGATCATGAGCTGCAAATTTTTTCCTAATGTAATGGCCACTGAGAGGAAGCCCCGATACGTCACAGGACTAAGCGGTGCCAAAAATGGCTGTAACCCCATCAGGGCCTCATGTGCTGGCCTGCCACAGAGAGTCGCTCAAACGATCAGAGGTGGAGCCAATCCACTCTCCAACTGGAAACTGAGCTCAGGCAGGACTGTACGGACAAAAACAGAGAAACCCCTGCTTCAATAACCTTTCCTCTAAAGAAAAAGACTGTCTCCAATAAAGGCCCAAAGGCAAGGTTATAAACCACAAAGATTAAAATAAATTACAACTGGTTCTCATAATAATAATAATAATAATAATAATAATAATAATAAATAATAATTAATAATAATAATAATAATACCAGGCAATGTAGACTCATGCTGTGTCTTCACTCGACTCTCCAGAGCTTAGGAAGGATAAGAGGCTCTCAGTGGAAATGTTTGGAATCTTATGTTCGTCAGAACTACCCAGGTCACCAGCAACATTTGAGGGGTGGTCAGGTGTCCAGGTCGGAGGGTTGGGAGCAAAGGGTTAAATGTATCTCCTTGGCATCATAGGAACCTTGTACCTTGAGCAGGGCTCTAATATGCCATGCTTTTCATTAGAGACCTTTCCTTAAGTATGAAGCCTGGGAGGGACAGCATGATCTGGTGGCATGAACAGGGAATTTAGAGTTATGAGTTCCAGTGGAGGAGGGCACAGCGTTGTGCTGTCAGATTTCTTAGATTTCCAAACCTCAGTTTTCTCTTTTGCAATATGATTGGCAAAACAGTCCTTACCTTTTAGACAGAGCATACGGTAAACACTGATAATAATACTTAGTACATGGCAGACGTAATGAATATTCTATGGTGTTAGTTAAAGAACAACAGTAGACTAGAATTTGAAAAACTGCATCTTAGTGACGATTATTTCATTGACTTTCCGTGTGACCCTGAGAAATCCGCCTCACCTGTGTAGGTCTGTCTCTTTGTTTGCATGAATGGATGTGATCACATGAGTTTTGGAGTCCTCCTTAGTGCTGCCATTTTAAAAAATCTATTTTGAGTCAAGGTCAAGGATCCAGAATGGCCTCTCAGTTCTCTGGATTTGGTGGTGTTCTTGCACCAACAAGGAAAGGGACCTTAATACTTTTACATGGAGATCAGAATCTCCTCCATGTGTACCAAAAGCCTATTCCAGAGGGAAGTACATTTCTTCTGTGTACTCCATTATTAAATCCAATCATCAAACAATTCCAAGTTGACCGGAACCGTGTCCCGGTGACCCTGGCCTTCACGCCCCTGGGGTGGAGATCACGACTAATCAAAAAGAGAAGCTTTGATGGCCCGTAGACGCTGAATGGGTAAAGAAAATAGTAAGGTGATCACTTCATCATCCACACAGTCCCACAAATACCCAAGTCATCTTGACGCCCATCTCTTTCACTCCAATCCGCTAAATTCAATCACTCCACAAATCCTGTTGGATCTAATTTTTTGAAGTCATAGGAATCCATTCAGTCCTCTCAAATCCCCATTGCCTAAATCCAAATCTTGGACTAGTTCAGCAGGTTCTAACTGGACTCACAGCCTCTGATTTTCATTCTCTCGAAGCCATTCTCCAACCTGTTATACTCCAGGAAAACATTCAGTTGGCTTCCATTATTCTTAAGACACAATCCAAAGTCATTTGGGGAAGGCACCCATGAGGTGTGCACTTTCTGGCCTCTGTTTACACAGAGGCACAGGCCTGTGCCACATCTCCAACTGTTCACTTCATTCTTTGTTTAGCTGTAACTAAATTAGTTCCCCAATTCAACCCAAGTTCCCTTCTGGTCCTCCAACCTGTCATAATCTGACTTACTTCCTGCTCTCCTCTGCGTGGAATACTTTTCCACCTTCTCTGTTCTTCCCTTTAACTTCTGATTTCTGCCACAATAATTCCCTCTAATTCTTCAGATATCAGCTCAGACACTGCGACAACCCATTTTTCCCCCATTCGTCCCCTTCTCCACCTCTAGACTAGATTCTGGGATCCTAATGCTCTCATCTCACCTCTATAATCTGTCCTCCCTTTATTGTGCTTTGTGTCATTATCTGCTCAGTTGCCCGTCCTCTCTATTTGCTAAGTTGTGAGCCCAGTGAAAGCAGGGATTCTGATGGTTTTATTCATTATTAAGGTTCTTGGCACAAAGTGTAATAAATGAAGCATACATACATACTTGCATGCATAACGGACTAATCGACAAGACTGAGTCTTGTATATAGTCCTTACTATTTCTTTGACCTTGGGCAAATCACTGAAAATCTTGGAACCTTGCTATTCTCAACAGAAAAATGAATACAAATTCTATGGATTCTTTGCTGCTTGTTGGAAAGGATTCTGTGAGATCGGGCACGGGAAATACGAAAACAGTGACATCTGATAACAACAAGCTGGGACCGATTATTGTTATTTACTATTTATTTCCTCCTCTGATGCATCTCAGCTTTAGTACCAAGAGAAACAGGAGGCTAGGGCCCCGAAATTCCTTGCAGTCTGGTTATGGGGAAATAGCTTGCTGGCTGACTGCTAAAAAAAAACAATTTCCCTGAATTTGACTTTGATTTCTGTCAGTCCTATTAGATTGTACCTTCCGAGAAGAGCCATTTGTTTTTGAAAACAAGTTGTACTCTGCGTTCTGATGTTACTTAACTCACCACCATCTGCTCTGCTGTTATGCCCAATTTGCATCAGAAGCAAAGGGATTCTTCTGTCTGCACATCCTGAAGAAGATACAGACTCCAAGGAAAGTCAAAGAGGTGGAGGATGTCAGTGGCCAGTTGATGGGGTGATTTTCGTCCCGGCTTCCATTTTGATGAGTCAGCATTTGGATGAGGGTTGGCCTGTAGCCAAGAGTGAGTCAAGTTCTCAGATTCTGGACTCCGTCCTAGGGAAACATGCTGAAGAGGTGACGACTTTGTTTGGCTGTTGGAGAACTCCTCTGGATTCCAAAGAGAAAGGAACATGCCTCATATCACAACCGTTATACTTGCTGGGACTCGCAAATGTGTCAAATTTGGCACATCTGTCCCTGGATATCTATGCGTCGATCAGAAATTTACTTCTATAATCTTTGAGGGGTGTGCGTGTGTGAGAGAGAGAAAGAGAGGGGGAAGAGAGAGAGAGAGAGAGAGAGAGAGAGAGAGAATGAGAGATTGTGAATTTGTCTTGGATGTGTCTACTAGGTCTGTGTGTCTGTGCAGTGGGCAGTGGATGATGCAGAACGGAAGGAATACACAATAAGTTAGGATACATGCAAGGAGTTACAAACCAACAAGACAGAGTGCCTTCCAAGTATTCCTAAGCCAGACTCTGGTTGAAGCGCTATTCTTTAGTTGCCAAAAAAGGGTTTATTTCTTGGAAACTAGCAACGCAATAAAGCCGACCCTCAATTTCCTATAATAACATCAAGCTTCAAGTTTGGCATCCGTATCACCAGGGACAAATTGTGCCAAGCAAGCAAAGGAGTCAGAACCAGCACCCACAAAGGCTGTTCTCAATTCAGCAAAAGATGTTCTTCTAAAGTGACTGAGCTCTTAGCTCCCAGCTTCCATCCTGCCCACCCACTGAGCTGCTCGGCTTCCTCCTACTGGCTCCTTCCTTCTCCTTCTCTTTCTGCTGGGGCCGGGGAGAAGGCGACTGGTTCTCACAGAGACTCCCTGGGAAGTCTGTCCCTCTTCCAGGTTAATTTTCATGTTTGGTGAGGATATGTCTTCCGCTGAAAACTCGAAGCATCCCTTTCTAGCATGGAGCGGGGCAATCTGATTATGCCCACACTAGTAGTGGATGAGGTGATGGCAGAATGGGGTGGGAAAATCTCAGTGGGTGCAGGGCTCCTCTGCAGAGGCTTCTGAAGATGTCTGGAGATGACTTAACCTTCTTCCAACAGAGAAGTATTTTATGTTCAATTTAAAACCTGCTTTCCCCCTCCCGCCACCCCCGCAAAGAAACTGAAGCTCACCAACACTTTCCAATTTCCCTCAGGTGTCATAAATATTATATTTGAAAAAGTTGTATTAGTAATAGCTACACTTATGGATCACCACTGTCCTAACTTGTGCTCGATACCTGGAGGACATTACCTTTCATTCTCCCAGAACTTTCTATGTTGCCTCGAGGTCCATGTACATAATCTCATTCTCATGCCAGTGCCTGGAGGAGAGCAATTTTAGAGCAAGGAACAGAGGCACCCTTGGACTACCCTAGGTGAGGAGAACTTATTTTGAAGATCCATGAGGAGGCACCAAAACTGTCCTAATGACTGAAGAACCAGGTCCCGTGCGGGAATTAGAATAATATTAATTAACTGTATTATTAGTAATATAATATTATACATTTAAATATGTAAATGGATAAAAACTTAAAATTTATAAATATTAAATATTTGTACTATTAATATTTTGATATATTAATTAATGTCAATTATTAATCCCCATTGATCTGGTGGCCCCAAATCAACTCTAAAGTCTGTTGTTGTTCTTGTGACTCAGTTGCTTCTCATCTCTGCTCATGCCTTACACTCATTCCCAAGAAAGAGGATCTAATTGGGCTCTTTGTCACCATCCAAGCAAAAGTATCCCTGTTCAGCAGAATTTTCCTTCCAGTTGTCCACGTGGGGTATTTTCCAGTCAGTTCTTGACCCAAGCCCTATCCTCAAATCCAGGCTGTGGTGGTCAGGGTTTTCCAGTTCCCATAGAACAAATCGCTTATTTACTACAGAACAAATCATGGTGACTTATAGTGGAAGAACCTCCTTCTTCTGGTTGGTTTGTTCATTTGTTTGTTTTCTGGAAAGGTTCTTGAAGGTTTATTACACAGCCTGACGAAGATCATTTATAAAGGAAGAAACAGAGGCTCATGAATTTCAGTGACTCATCCAAGGTCACAAAGCTGATCGCTTGCATTACTCATATTTGAACCTAGGTCCATTGTCTTCCTAGCACTGTGTTTACCACTCTGCTTTTTGTCTGTGTGAGTCCGCAATGGCTGTTCACTGAAACATTTATATCTCTCCGTTTCCAATTTTTGGTTCACTAAAGATCGCTAGCAGTCTTTCCAAACGATAAGCTTATGTGACACAGAAATGCTGATAAAAAGAAAATTAAAAAGGTAACACAAAATAATGGTGGGTTAGAGAGTGTTTTAAGCGATACAATTGTGGACTCTTTGGAAAAAAAAAAAAAACTATCACCTGTTGCTTAGAAGCAACCTATCTGCCTGGTACCTTAAGAAAAGAGAGACATCCAGAAAGGCTTATGGCTAAAGGGACAAAACTTCTACAGTAGAAATCTTCTTGTCCAACGCTATTAGGATCATAGTTGGCTGGATAGTCAAAAAAGTTAGTAAAAATGAGGAAATCATAAAGTATAGTGCACAGATATCTTAAATATTTTATTTAAATGTAAGCTGACTAAAATGTATTTATTGGTTAATAATCGATTTAGACCTAAGCTTTCTCATTCAGATTGGATCTATTAATTGGAGTGTTATGTTGTCCTTATATAAATATTATGTACCATCTAGTTTTTGGTTTATTTAAAGTGAGGGTCAAACCTGAGGACTCTTGAAACAAATTGGATACAGACATTTTCTAGGTCTTTTGTCATGGATTTTTCATCTTTTAAAATCACTTGGCACACATCGAATTTCAGTTACATAATTCAGTTGCTTTTCAAAACCAGTTGGAACTTATTGAGTCTTTCCAAAGCATTCCACCTAGTTTTCTTAGTATCATAGTATAAATAATTCTCTTTCCATATTCATATTTTATCCATTTATATAATATTTAATTGAAATACATAATCACAATAACAAGCAAAATGGCATACACAGGTTTCGAAACAGGCACAACTGACTCTTAGTAAATATCTATATGACATTGGGAGCAGGGAGCAAAAGTTCAAATGTGCCACAGAGAGAGCATCCTATTACTATGAGTGTTGCGATGTCAATGGTATCAGCCCCTATTTTACAGAGAGGATGGAGACCATCACTTAATTTGCCAACTCAGTGGTGTGGAGGTCGGATAAAAGACTTTCTAATATAGTTGACTTTGATGTCTTCTAGGAGAGCTAAACCCTATGCTTTCCACAGGAAGAGCACCAGGAATACGTTGTGTGGCTGAGGAACGCCGACTAGAAACAACCCTGCACACCACTCCTTATTAAATTAGCTATTACACATTTACAAGGTCAAGAATTTTATGGCATAACGAACAAAGCCGGTGTACCATCTTTATGTAACAATTACGAAATTATTGATTTGTTTTTGGATACAATTAATTTATATGAATCTAGAGTGAAAACATGTGCCCTTTATTTCAGATATTCCCTGGGAGTCTTTGGCATGTTGTGGGGTACATAACATACTGTGTTCATTAAGGGTCTTTTTATTGTAACTGGGAAAACCCAACCAAACAAAAGAAAATAACTGGAGGTAGGTAAACACACACACACACACACACACACACACACACACACACACTTCTTTTAAAGGAAAACAGGCTATTGCAGAAATTAGGACTTGAACGACCAGATCTCCTTGTGGAAGCCGGAATTCCAAGATGGCCCTCAAGATTCCTGCTCCATTATAATTGCTCTGTATAATTTCCTCTCATTGAGCATGGGCCAGACTTATAAATATGATAGATAGCCACTCTATGATTACACTACATTGTATAAGACCCATTGTATAAGCAGGTTGGAGAAAATTCTCTGTTGGCTTCAAAGAAGTGAGCTGTCACGTTCGGAGAGGGTCATGTAGCTAGAACCCAACCAAGGCTGTTAGGAGCTGAGAGTAACCACTAGCCAACAGCCAGCAAGAAAAGTAGGATTTCAGTCTACAACCACAAGGCACTGATTCTGCCAGCAACCTGCAGGGTTTTGGAAGACGACCCTAAGCCTCAGATTTCATCTCCTGCTGATGCTGTGATTAATTTTAGCTGTGTGAGACCTTGAGCGGAGAACCCAGGCACCCTGACTCACAGAAACTGGAGATCATGAATTTGCATGGTTTTAACTCATTAAGCTTAATGGTGATGGTGGTGATTTGTTATCTAGTACTAGAAAACAAACGCTCTTGGATAAGGCAGAATTTGGAGAATTCCAAAGGACTCCAGTGGTGGTTGTTTGAGAATATTCACATTGAATATTGTCACCAATAGCTCTTAGTGTAAGAACCACTCAACCTGTTTCTCTCAGCTTGACTTTACAGGAGAAAAATCTAATGTATGTAGCTAGGGCCAGGTTATAATGACATGGTCCAATCAGCTGTGGCTAGGAGAGGGGAGATTCCCACAGACCGGGCACCACTACTTGATGAACCACCCCTGTGTATTGGCGGGTGGCTTCTAGAAAAGAGGAAGATCCTCAAGAAATGTTTGCTACGTAGAGACCCTAGAGACAAAGTATATTCTGAATATTAAACATTTGAGTCTTACCACTGGAAGACACCGGCAAAATAACTGATCCCAATGGTTTCCACCATCAGTTATGACCAATGAACAGTTTTACTTACCTCACGACACACAATACTCCTATTTAAAAATAAAAGCAAAAAACTGTCATGACCAACCTCCATTTATTAAAGACTGATGCGTTACTTTGCCTTTTACATTATTCACAACAGGAACAGTGATGTCAACATTTCTTAAAGCAATATACAACAAACACATTATTTTTTGACGTCCTATGAAATACTGAAGTGTGACTCATGGAACTTCCACCTTATTAACCACACAGCCCACTCCAGGTCAACAAATATCAGGTTGAGAACCATTAATCCAGCCCGGGGCCCTCACTTCATAGTTGTGGAAATTTCTGGGAACTTGGCTTTTGTCTTAAATCAAAAATAAAATCCAGACCCCCAAATCCACCATCTCCTTTAATCAAAAATCAAAGAAATAAAAAAAAAATTCCATTTCCTTCAATATCGACAGGAAGAATGGAGTGAACATCTTCAGGTGGAGAACCAGCCAGATATCAAACATCCAGTCATACACCATTGGTTGAATTTCTGCCTGAATAAGATCAGAGTTCGTGATGCCAGGAAACTAACATGGTAGCCCCTCGAGGGATTCCCAGCTCACGGTTCTCTCATTGGCTGAGGTAGCTACCAATGTCAATGAGGTAGACACGATGGGTTCATGAACCACTTACTAGTTCTTCAACTTAATGTTCTTCAACCATCTCGCAAACGTATTTCATTAGTCATAAGGAGAACTGAGAAGCTCTGTAAGATCCAAAGAAAACCCGCTGCTACCATTTGGAAACAGATTCAGCACTGGGAAACTCGACCTTCCACACCAAGTACTAAACGTGAAAATGTGATTCCAATTGTTCATGAATAACACAGGCATTTGGTTAGGTGCAAGCATGTGACTGGGAATCCTGATGTCTGAATGAATGCCAACCTCGAGTTTCCAGGACTTAATTACAATTTCCAGGGTTTTAATAATAGAGACTCTGAAGGTTTGTTAAACTTCAAATGTCCTTAAAACTTTTTTGATGAGTTAACTGTAAACGAATAAAAAACATGTGCCTTAAGTTTCCCTTGGAATACATGTGGGTTTAAAAATTAAGGCAAAAAGGACTTGGCAAACATTGACTTTGAGACCTGCCAAACCCAAAACATTTGAAAAAAATAGCTCAAGACATTTGGAGAATCCCAAAGTCTGGTAGCGTTTGTCCCTCCTTTAAAGAACAAATGAGACTGAATATAACTTTTTTTAAATGTTTAAGCATGGACATTCTTGCTAAAATACTGAAAGTGTCTAAATATCTTGTTATTTTTACATGCATGCTCACACAAATACACACACAGGTATATACACCAATGTATTTTTACTTGGCCTAAGTTCAAACTTCAGTGAATATCAACCCTACTTGGCTCCTCTTGATGTTCATAATACAAATGAATGATGATCTTACACAAATACTCAAACACCTATCACAGCACAATTTTTCTACATGATGGTTCTGTTGGATACCGACAAATCTTGTAAGTTGCTCTTTCTATAAGACCCTTCAATGAGATCTCATGACCCACCCCAAACACATCAAACCCTTAATTTTCTATGCTTTCTTATCGTGTCCCAGGCATACCTACTATTCAAAGCTTTATTTCCCAATCCTTCCCTTTGAATATGCATTCTCCAGCAATGCTACAATAATTCCCATCACATTGCTTGCAAACCCCAATCATTTCCACCTTTCCTTATTGGTCCTCTCTGTCTAATGCCACCCTATCTCCACCTGCAAATGTCCTGATCCTTCCAAGTACAAACTAAAATAATGCTTCCTCATGACCGCTCTCATAACCTGTGTAGACTTGGAAAATATCACCAGACCAGGCACCTTTATAAAACTCTTCCAAGTCTCTGTGTTGCCCACAGTCACAGTTCAAATCTTTTGGCATTACAGGGGTGAGGCAGGTATAGAAGAAATCTTGCCAATCATTCCTCCACTCTCACTGGTTCTGACTGGTTTGAGAAACTGACCTAAGGATCCAGGTAGAAATCAAAGGTAGCATTAATTTCACCACAGCTAAGTCTGGGCTGATGAAAATGGCACAGTTTATTCTACTTCCAAACCTGATTTCTTAAGGGTCCAATAACAGGTAGCCAAGCTGAAATAGAGAAAGAGACTTGGAAATAGTGTCAAGATACCCACAATTCTAGGCACATATTGGGACAAAGCCACACGACTGAATCAAACTTTTCCTGTCCAATTTTGATGCAATACCCTCTCCCCCTGTGGATTACAATGGATGGGAGTGGAAACAGTGCTTGGCTGGGTAGGGAGTGATGCAAAAGAATCAACAACTAACTACTCTTTCCTCAACCAATTCAGAGCTACCATGCCGGGGATCCTGCCTGCCTTCTAGCTCCCTTTATGGATGCTCTGATCCAGACATATGTTTCTAGGACCTTGAATATCTCATGTTTGCCCATGCGATGTGTTTATTTTTAACCAATCTGTCCTTTGAAGATGTTGTTCTCTATGGGAGGGCTCTTCTTGTCCATCTGGTACAGCTAGTCATACCTGGAAAACTCAGCTCAGAAATTCACTTCTGTAGACATTCACTGAGCCTCCTTTGATTCATTTTTCTACCTACTCTCTTGGGTAGCTTGACCGTCATCTTTGATAATACCTGATGTACTGGCTTGTAGTTTCTACCTACAATTCTTCCTGAGAAGAGTGTGCACTTCTTGCGAACAGAGACTGCATCTTATTTTACTAGTTTCTATCACCTGGATTTGTTATATACAATCACTAACCAATATAGTCAATAGTAAATAATTTATTTAAATATGAGTGGGTCTACTTTATATACTGACTTCTCTGATCAGGGCTATACTGATAATTGAATGGGTCTGACTCAGCATGGGTATAACTGCAGATTGGAAGGTGGGATGAGGGGGCTGAACAGGACAGGAAATGTTGGAAGACAGATACAACATATAGTCTCTTCCAGCAATGGTACAAATGATCATTCTTGTGGTCTTAAACCACTCTGTTGACTTCTTTAAGCCTTGATTTTAGAATAAGCTGTAGTCTGCATTGTGTCTTCCTTCCTTCTGAGCCAGCAGCTTCCTGGACACTCATTCTGTTGAGGAGGCAGAAGTTCAAGAGGCTGAGTCTAATCACAGGGGAGCATTCGAAGCATCTTTCCATGTCCTACTCTCCGTGTCTGAAGTGCTAATACTTCACTGGCCAAAGAAGGCTTCTTGGCCAACCCCAACATTAATGGAATGGGGGAATATACTCTACCAACTTGGGTGGCAAGTGCTACAGAGTCACGTGGAAGAAAGCTTGGATGCATTATGTCATCACAGGGAGGATGTAAAGATTGGGAGAAATTGTAATCTATCACATTGCCGTCACACTAATAGTAGAGTGTCCAGTGAATAATCACTCCTCTCTTCTATTTGTAGAGTAATATCCTGCTCTCTTTGAAAAAAGCATCTAAAGTCAAGTGTACCTTCTACATGTAGCTAGTGGCTAGCTTGGGGCTGTATTACCGAGTTGCCTTGTATAAACATATATCACTTGTGAGGTGATGGCAGAAGCCAGGAATCATGCTCAGAAGGGATGATTGAGTTAAATGTTAAGTAAATAAATACAAAATTTATTCATGGATCAAAGAGGCACACATAGGAAGCAGTAATCAAGATGGGGAACCAAAATGTCCCCAAACAGGAAAGCTGGGAGTGATTTGGGTCCAATAATAAATAGCCAGGAACAAATGTCTTGGTTACTTCAAAACTCAGAAGCCACTGATCTACAAATTTAACATATGTACAAACTAATAACACTTGTTATATAGTCGACATCTACTATACCTCTGGCTCTGCAGTAGGTACTTTATATACATTTTGTCTTTTCCAATAAAATTTGATTCTTCTATCTGTACCAACCTTGTAAAAATGCTACCTATTTAACTATTAATAGTTAATATTCCTTCATATTCCAGAGGAAGTTATTTTAAAACACAGCTCTGAATGATTAGCCAAACACACTTCCCATTTTTGCCGAGCTGCTTTATAGGTAAGTTCGTTCACAAGAGCTCTGTTACTATTTTTAACAAATCCCAAACACAAGTTTATCATGAAAAAGGGAAGGAAGGAAGAAAATGGAGCACTTAATATGGTACACGCATCATTTCCTTTACTTCTCCCTGCATTACAGCAAAGTAGATGATCCTCATCTTTCCTTCATTGACTGGGAAACTCAGGCTAAGAGAAGGTGAGTAATGTTCCAAAGTTTGGACTCATAGGACTAAGTGCCCTTTATTACACCCAACTATCAACTTCTCTGACAAGAAAATACTCTACCAATTGAATCCACAAAGAGTTCTTGTCTGTGTCAACTTGATTCTCATATACTGAGAAGCAAAATCTGGTTGGGTAAGCATATGCCTCCTTCCTGTAAGCAATAATCCAGCAACTCTACATAGCAGCTTAACTTCACGGGGAAGAGAAGTCACTGCAATGGTGTTTGGCCAGCCAAAGAGCTTTTCCTTACTATTGACCTCCAACGTGCATCTTGGGTCTTGCGTACCATTGATCAGTAATTGTTAACAGGTAGCATTTATATGATCTCCTCTATCATCTCAGATTTGTCCTTAGCAGTAGACATTTCATGAACAAGAAGTCATTAGACAATTCATTCCTATTTTTGCTTCTTTCTGGCCAGTTTAAAGCCTTTGCTGGAATTCAAGAAATGAAGTGTTATTTTTAATTCTGATAATAAGGTTTAGAATTCTTTGTCTCTTTCCCATAAATTGCCTGAAAATTGAATTCATCCTGGGAGAGGAGGTGTTTTGTTTTTTTTTGTTTTCTGGAAACCTAACGAGTAGTTTAGTGAGGTGAGACACTTTGAATGGATTGTTTCTTCTGGTACAAAATGGCACTGTGGAGAACAAAAACAGCTTCCAAGAAACTCATTTCTAAAGTGCTTAGGTTTTAGGGGAATTGGGTTTATAATTAATTCTTTCCATTCCTAAGAGATTTCTAGAAAATTCTCTTTCTCAATAGTGAATTCATTTCCCCCCTTAGAGGAGCATTTTAATTGGAAGTTTCCAGAGGCAGATGACTTTGGGGGAAAGGTTTTATATGGCTTTGGGGCCAGACACAACTGTGTGAAAGTTCCTATTGTGTTATCCAATGTATTTGGATAACATGCTTAAGCCATCTGAGCATTAATTTTCTAATTTATAAAATGAGGATAAGAATACCAAATTCATAAGTATGCTGTGAGGAGTAAATTAGATAAGACATGAAAAACACTTTGCAGTGTAACCAGAAAGCAGCTTTTCAAGGTAACAGGGTTGAGAGGTAATAGCAATCGAGAGATGTTGGAGATCTGTTGATGTGATTTTTGTACCTCCTATCTTGATGGAATCCCTACATCAGAGGCTGCTTTCAGGGTAAAAATGAAATGATCCATCCCTTTAGTTTTGGCTGATGTTTCCGTGTGTCAAACAGGTCAGTTAGAGCTTTTTGTTTCCCCCACGAGTCTTTTCTACTTGCACGTGCCAAAGGGATGGCTATGGGATTTTTGCCCTAAGTGCCAGTGGTATAACCTTCGTGGGTCAGTGGTATAACCTTCGTGTGTTATGATACATTGTTACTTCAGTGCTAGAACAGATCCAGTAGCTATTTCCAGCACAGGTGGAAATGTTATTGGGAATAGATACTTGTATCCTTAACAGATTAATAAGTGTAAATAATACAGTGGACACTGTGATGTACCGGCTGGGTTTCCTTTCAGAGAAGTTGATAGTTGGGTGTAATAAAGGACACTCGTTTCCCCCAAAGGTCAGACGTGTTGAGTGCTGACGGTTCACAGATCAGTCCCTTTCTGGGAATGTCCCTGCACTGGGGGAAGGGGCTCTACTCAAAGTTAAGCTCACGTTCAATGACAATTTGAGGTGTGGCTATGAAGGCCCCACCCCCTTTCCTCAAGGAGGAAACATAATTGCATAAAGTGATCCATTAACACATAGTATGTATGTTACTTTTGTTCCTGTTCTTGTGCTCTGTGCATGAGAATACATTGGATACATTGCCAACCCATACAATCTTTGAAAAAAAAATTATTAATTCAGCACAGACCCATCTGAGGGTTCAAGAGGCTGGGCTGAAACATGCATAAATTGCCCAAATAAGAAGATCGATGGCATTTGGGGGAAACCCAGGCCACAGTCTCAAGGATTTCATTTCAATTACTCAATTCATGTATTTAAATTCTCTATGTCAAGTGTAATTCCCTTGCCGGCCATCTTTCAGGCGTGTGTCCTTGCCAACGCCTTTACCTGGATAACTCTTACTTCTCTTAAAAACTGCACTCAGGAGTCACTTCTTCCAGGGAGTCTTCCATGATTCTCAGACTACACTGGTTTCTCCTCCTCTAAGGCATTGACGAGATGTAAGCCTAATGCTTTTCATAGATTTACCTCATTTTACTATAATTTTAATCTTACTAGAAGTGGGTTCGTATAGTTAGAAACCTTTATTCCCCAAATCTAGCAATCATACTTACACATAATATATGTTGAATCAATAGTAGTTAAATTGAACTGAAATATGAAAAGGTCAATTTTTGTAATCATTCCAGTCTTGAACTCACTGAAATTAAAAAGGATCATCTCCGACTTTACCAAATAGCAAACAAAAAAAATTTTTTTAAGTCTCTGCCATTCTAAGAGCGTAATTCAAGTAGATGAGACACACACTTAAGTCTTTAGAGAGAAACGAAAAAGAATTTTCTCTCTGGGAAATATACAAGGAAATAATCTGCTCAATCTGAGAACAGATCCAATAACTAATTCCAGCAAGGATTGAAATGTTATTAGGATTAGATACTTGTACCCTTAATAGGTTAATAGGTGTCAGTAATGTGGCTGAGTGGCTAGAGCAAAGCACAGATATGTGAGATCCTTCTGAAAGTTGTTTTATGAAACTATGAGCCAATACAAGCTTTTTACTTCTGCATTATATAAAGAAAATCACTACTTGTCCGATTAGAATGTTCACTTATTCAATTCTTTAAAATATTTACATTTTTTCTGTCCTAAACATTCCCAAGACTTTTGGCACATTATTTACGTCAGTTATGCTGAGTTTTTAAAATCTGGCCTTGGTTATACAACTCAGGTCTTTCATCACTGGTCCCTCTCTGTGCGAGTGGGTAGTTTTAAATAATCTTATTATAGAAAAGAATAGATTGAGTGGTTTGAATTACAATTTCCCAACAGATTCCTAGTTCAAATAAAACCGTCTTTGGTTTTAATGTGGTTCTTTTTGTGCAATGGCAGGAAATAAAAAGGGACACATTTTTAGAGCTAAATATGGTAGGTACAAACCCACAACATTTTGGAGAGACAGGAGGGCAAACCTATTTACTCTTCAGATCAAAAGACTAAAGTTAAAGCAGCGAAGTAATTAGGCCAAGGTCATATACCTAGTTAACAGCAGAAATATGACTTGATGTTAAGATGTGCTTATTTTGCTTTATAGAAGCAACTGTAATTAAGCAGAGGCTTAAGACAGCTTTTCTCAAGGTCAGAAAACCTTGATTCAAATTCTGGCTTTGCTGGGATAGGGAATTGTGGGAACTTTGGCCAACTCAGTTTCTCATCTACTAAATGTGGTTTTCGTACCCATTTCAAAGAGGAGAGTAAATTTTCAAGAAGTATTGGCCGGATCTGCTACCGGGCCTTGTAAGAGTGGCTTTGCCAAAATAAAATTGTGGAATTTCTTTTAAGACATCTTACATTCAAAGACAACAAGAGAGGTGGATAATATTTAAGTCACCAGATAAAGTTTCAGGCTTCTCCCTACGAGTCAACTGATGCAAACCAATCAACCTCCAAAACCATTGGCTCTTGGGTGCAATATGATCCAAATTTTCCTCAAGAGGTTCTCCCAAGTGCAAGGTCAATACCTAGCTACATACATTCTGTCAAGCTGTGAAATCATTTGCTCGTCAGCCAGAATAACTCTGAACAATGGGAATTGTTATTTGCAAGATGTTCTAAACACCCCGAGTCAAGCGGTTCTTTGTATCTGTCTAGGAGGTTCGCAGAAATGCTACTTTCTTCAAGTAAGTCCAAAAATCTGTTGATGATTTTTATTGATTGAGTTCATGAGCCTGTGGCTGGAGGCAGATCGTGAAACACTGACTCCATCCTTGGATGCTTTTCACAATCCCATTGCCCTGGAGCCAACAACAATTGCCTGATCAGTTGCTGGCTACAGCAATGGGGGAAATCTACTCGCTTATTATATCAGGCAGAAAGAACCTGCTTCTGTTTTTTGGTACTCTATTTGAGAATTCAAGGCCAGTTGTACCCTTCTGCTGGAGAAGCAGTCCAATATTTGATGTTATGACACTCTAATTATGGCACAACCTGGAATCCTCTAGGAGGGTTAGGAAAAGGGGGGTTGTTTCAAGAAACAGAGAGAAAGAGAACAGTGCCTTCTTGTTCAATTACATTCCGAAGGTCTACAGTTTGCTAAGACTTAGTCATTAGCTTTTTGTTGAGAGGTAAGACACGTACATTAATGTGCACAAATTTTTTTTTTTAATTTTTTTTTCAACGTTTTTTATTTTTTATTTTTGGGACAGAGAGAGACAGAGCATGAACGGGGGAGGGGCAGAGAGAGAGGGAGACACAGAATCGGAAACAGGCTCCAGGCTCTGAGCCATCAGCCCAGAGCCCGACGCGGGGCTCGAACTCCCGGACCGCGAGATCGTGACCTGGCTGAAGTCGGACGTTTAACCGACTGCGCCACCCAGGCGCCCCTAATGTGCGCAAATTTGAGGAGTCCACCTTGATGGTTTTGTGTATGCCTACACATGGGTAATCACTTCTCAACTCAAGAAAAATATCTCCAGGACCCAAGGGCTCTCCCCCTACCTAGTCAAATACTATCCCCCTCCCCCAACACACACACACACACACACACACACACACACACACAGACAACCACTGTTTGGCTCCCATTAACATAGGTTATTTGGCCTGTTCCTGAAATATATATAAGTGGAGCCATAGAGAATGCATTTGGGTGCACCCGGCTTATTTTGCTCAGTATTATGTTGAAGCAAGTACCCGTGTTATTACTGTGCACGGCAGTTTATCCATTTATACTACAGTATGAATACACTGTACAAGCACACTGTAGTTTATTTACCCTTTCACCTATTTGGGTTGCTTCCATTTCAGGGCTGTTATAAGGGAAAGCTGCTATAAACATTTTCGTTCACGTCTTTGGTTGACCTCTGCATTCCTGCTTCTCAGGGAAATACCTAGGGAGGGAATCGCTGAGTCATAGGGTAAGCTCAGACTGAACATTAAGAGATGCTGATAAAGAAGCGTGGGAAGTTGGGGCGCCTGGGTGGCTCAGTCGGTTGAGCGTCCGACTTCGGCTGAGGTCATGATCTCACGGTCTGTGGGATCGAGCCCCGCGTCGGGCTCTGTGCTGACAGCTCAGCGCCTGGAGCCTGCTTCCGATCCTGTGTGTGTCTCTCTCTCTCTCTGCCCCTCCCCCACTCTCACTTTGTCTCACTCTGTCTCTCAAAAATAAATTAAAAAATGTAAAAAAAAAAAAAGTGTGGGAAGAGAGTTGGGCCAATGAATACTCCCGCCATAAATGCAAGAGGGTTTCGGTTGTTACATCTTCAACCACACCTGGAGTTATCAGCCTTTCAGCTTAATCTGTCAACTCTCATTTCAGTTCTATTTACGTTGTAAGGGGAAATCTAGCAATGTGTTTAACGGTGTAGATTCTTGCATCCAGTTGCTTGAATTTAAATCCTGTGTTATTTGCCACCTGTGTGACTTTGGTTAAATTACTCAGCCTCTTTGTACCCCGGTTGCCTCAACTGCAAAATGAGGCTATTAAGTAGACGTTCCGTACAGGGTGGTTGTAAAGGCTAAATGACTATCGTATGGCTCTTGGACCAGCACATAGAAAACACCGTTAAGTGTTAGGTCTTTCTGTGTGCGTTTGTTTTTACGTAATATACTCACATGTTTCGAAAGTCAAAACATACAGAATATTCGTTAACTTTTTAAAAAAATCAAAATAGTTATTGCAGGGCTATGATTTCTGAGGTCCTATGCTGCACGTTGCGTGTGGAGGAGAGCGGAGGGAGGAGGGAGACGTGGCGACATAAAGCTATAGAGGCAGCAGGAACCAGCCTGAGGAGCCTTGTTAGACTAAGGGGTTCAGACTTCCCTGAGAAGGTCACTGGGACACATTAATGTAAGCCAGGGAGTGTCACTGTCATACTTGTATGATGGGCTAGAGATGGGATGGGAGGGGGGCAGAATATTAGCGACTTCTTGCAGAGTATTGTGGTAGGACCAGGCACCGTGCTAAACATCTTGCAAATGTTTTCTCAATGAACCCCAAACCCGAGAGAATGTCGTCCTCATCTCATATTACAAGTAGGTTGAAGCTTAGGGCAAAAGCAACCTCCCCAAGGTCACGAAGTCAGTAAGTGGTTGAGCTGGGGTTTCAACCCAGCGCATCTGACCCCTGGATTGAAGTCCTGACCATGTCCACGCACCAAAACAATGAGTGCCACAAACAAGATCTTCAATCCCTTTTGCAACACGCTGGGGGAAGTATGATCCTCATTTCACAGATGAGACAACCGAGGCTCCGGCTAGAAAATACCATCCCCAGGGTCCTGCACGGGGGAGTGGCAGAGCCCAGGTTCAACACCGGGTCTGCCATGTCTTTCCCTCTGGGATCTCCCTCTCCGGTGTGGGAGCTCACAGCAAATGAACCTGACAAAAACTGTTGCTACCTGAGTCAAAATCAGGGGCAAGCACACTTCTTCTATAAAGGGCCAGAAAATGAGTATCTGAGGTTTCGCAGGCCGTATGGTCTTCGTACAGCTGTAGCTTGAAATATGTACAGAAATGGGCATGTATGGCTACGTTCCAATAAATCTTTTATTTACAAAAATAGGCCTGGGCTAGATTGGCCCGTGGGTGGCATTTATTGACTCCTGGTATGAAATATCTAAAGAATACAATCACCCTTCTCTGACCAGTTATAACTCTGGTGAAAAAAAAATTAAACTCATGTGGCACCAATTATGTAACATAACTTTCTTTAACCATCCTATTGTACTTGGAATATTTGGAGTTTCTATCTTCTTTTTTGGTCTTGACTTTGGTCTAGATATTGATGCTCCCCAACTTTTGTTTTCACAGTGCTTTTTTCTTCCCCCTCCTTTAGAATTATGTCCTTGGGAGAAATTCCCAGTAGTGGGATTACTGGTTAAAATATATGGATGTTTTTATAGGTATCTATAAAATTATATTTTCACTTGAGGCATATTGAATGAATCTCCCCACTCCTTCCATTATTTCCATACCACCCTACATGAGTAGTATTTATTATTATTTAGCCTCAAAATCCACCCCCCCCCACCAATGCTTTAAGTGCAGAGCCAATGAAATATTTAACTTCAATAAGAAAAATGTCACCAGCTGAATGAGTGGAAGATATACGTGAGAAAAGAAAATGTTTGGGGACAAGCGGCAGAAATTTGGCACAAATACTACAAACTTCTCCACTTGCCCTTTCTGTGTCTTAAACACGCAGAACATTTTGCTTCCCAGGATTTATCGGATTCTCCTTGAAAGTGTTGAAATGAACTCATGTCCACACCCAAGGCTGCCAGTGTCTGAAAAATTGTGTAGCCTGTCTTTGGATGAACAAATTTAAACTCAAAGGAAACAACTTCTGTGTTTCTTGATTTTCTTGGCTTTTTAGGGTAGGAAGTGGGATGGAAGAGAAGTTTTTTTTCCAAGAAAGAAATCTTTCATAACAGGTTTGAAATAATGACAAAAATAAATAAATGTTATATACTGTCAAAAAATATATATATCAGAATGACTGATGATGAGTTTATCCCTTTCATCATGGAACTATCTTCCAGGGGCACCTCGGTGGCTCAGGCGGTTAAGTGTCCAACTTCAGATCAGGTCACGATCTCACAGTTCGTGAGTTCGAGCCCCGGATGAGGCTCTGTGCTGAGAGCTCGGAGCCTGGAACCTGCTTCAGATTCTGGGTCTCCCTCTCTCTCGGCCCCTCCCCTGCTCACCTTCTGTCTCTCTGTCTCTCTCTCCAAAAAAAAAAAAAAAAAAAAAAAAAATAGCTAAACATTAAAAAAAAAAAGTATCTTCCAAATGTGGACCTCTTCTCTCCACTCATACTCTCTTCAGCAAGCCTCTCCTCATATGAGGCTACCATAGTAACCTCTTAGGTGCCTTCAGGTGTTCCAAATCTAATTATTCCCCCAAATCTACCCAGACTGGTCTTGTCGAAAATCCCACCTGATGACGGTGCTCCTCTGAGAACGCTTTCAGCCCCGCAGTGCCCACGAAATAACCAGGGCCTCTACAATCTACTCCCCAACTGCATTTTCTGCCATCATCTCCTATCCTTCTTCAACCCCCTTGACAACTTCACTGAAATGCTCGTCTGCTCTTTACCACGGACAAGCATGTATATGCAGGGCATCCCTCTAAAACACAGCCTGGGAGCTGCAGAGGTCTGGGTGACTTGTTAAAAACACAAGCTCCCAGACAAACTCCAGATCGCTCGAATCAGAATCCCACGGTCAGGAAGTAAGATTTTATTTTGTAACAAGCTCTCCAGTTACTCTTTGGCGAGGGGACCACTGTGTCTACTGCCCCGTGTCTTGGAATGCCGCTTTCTCACTCCCGGCAGATTGTGCCTCCTTCTTTCAGATCCCACTTAAACCTTGCCTCCTTTGGGAAGAATCTCCTACTACCCCAGTCACGGAATCAACACTTCCTTACCCTTTCCTCTGAGCGTACTCTACCCTGCCTTCATCCCCCCGTTTGTTGAGCATTGCTTTCTCTTCCTCCATGAGAAAATGCCCTCTGTGTCAATAACACGTGTGCAAGGATGACGTAGAAGGTGAGACGAATTCTACTGGGGAGTTACCATGTGACCATCTCTGATGGTCATGTTGGAGAAATCCCATGAAGCTTAAGGGTGAGGCAGCCCCTACCATTACTGAACTTGCAAGTTCCTTAGCAAAGCAATTCTCCCTTCTCTTTCTGGGGTGCCTCCCTGGCCCTACTGTCACACAGACATGTCACATAGCTCTCCCTCTGAAATATACATTTTTTTAATGTTTATATTTTTTTAAAGAGATAGAGTGTGAGCATGGGAGAGGCAGAGAGAGAGGGAAACACAGAATCCAGAGAGGGTTCCAGGCTCCGAGCTGTCGGCACAGAGCCCGACACGGGGCTCGAACCCACGAACCGTGAGATCACGCCCTGAGCCAAAGTCGGACGCTTAACCGACTGAGCCACCCAGGCGCCCCTGCAATATACACTTCTAAGGGTGGGGTCTGCGTCTTCTTCATCTTGTATCCACATCACATACAGAGTGCCTGATTATCTGGACTTTTGCGTGGTTTACAATCTCTGGGATCCAAGAGGCTGACATCAGTCTAACATAGTGCTTAAGACCATGAGCTTTGGAATTAGGGCTTGGGTTCAAATTCCAGCCATGGACATGTGATCTTGTGCTAATTACTTAACCTACACTGCCTCAGTTTTCTCTTCAGCAAATGGGAATAATAAGAATACATATCGAGTTCTTCTCAGAGTTAAATGGGTAGTGGCGTACCTCTAATCATATAGTAAATGGTGAGTAAATGTTGGCTTTTATTGACATTGTAGGCAGCCTCTTCCTGAGGAGTTCCCCAAGTCTCCTTTGAGGTAGTCATCTGACTCCTGAATGCCGAGGGGCGGCCTGGAGAATTCCAGGCCCACGTACTGCTGCTCTCCCCACTCAGAGGCATCTGTCCTAGTCTGAAACACAGGACCCTAGCAAGGTCCCAACATCCCTTCCCCAGCCCTCCTGCCCTGCGTGGCCCCTCGAGCACCATTCAGTCTTGCTGAGGGAGGATAACAGTGCTCTGTATACAGCTCTGTGCAAACAAGATATTGTCATCATTTCTCTCCTTGACTGGGCTTTAAATTCTTTGTTGGCAGAGATCATGTCCACACACACACACACACACACACACGCACCCTATTCCTCCTGGGTGTGGAGGAACCTCCAAACAATGGTTCCACTTGAGGAACCTCACAAACAACGGAGATGTGAGCATGATATGTCCTGCTCTGGACTGTAGATTTTCTGGAAGGGCACGGACCGTGCTGACCAAATAAGAACCGACCTGTGATGAAGACAGATACCGCCCTTGGTTTACTGAGTAAGCCCTACTCTATTGCTCTCCAGTGACCTGAAGCGGCCTCCACATTAACTATCTTTCTCAGAACACACATGATTCACTCTACGCCCAATTTAAGGTTTGCGACTTCTTTCTCACTGTGGTTTGAGAAGTGTTTTAAAATTTATGGGAGGCGAGTTACTTAACCTTGCTTTGAGAGAATTGCTCGATCCAAAACAAATGGAAGTAAAATACAAACTTAAAAAAAAAAAAAGCCAAGGTCAAAATGCAATATTCATAATCAGTGCCAGCCAGGACTTCAACTGCAAGATTAAAACAAAAAAGTGGCCCACAGAGCTTCTCATGAATGCCCTACCTCTCTGAACATGCATAGGAGTTGAGAGTATTTCTCATCTGAGAATTGGTTCATTGCTCCCTGGTGGTGTTATGTTTGCACCTGTTTTGGTCTGTGTCTTGGTTGGTTCAGGCGGCCGCAGCAAATTGTAGATGGGGGCCTAAACACCAGAAATGATTTCTCACTTCCTGGAAGACCAGGGTGCCAGTGTGGTGCAGCTCTGGCGAGGACTCCCTCCCACACTGCAGATGACCCATCTTGTATCGTCACGTAGTGGGAAGAGGAAAGAAAGCTCTCTGGGGTCCCTTTTATAAGGGCACCAATCAGATTCACGAGGACTTCACACTCACGACCTCATCACCTCCCAAAGGCCCTACATCTTAATACTTCACTCTGGAGATTAGAATTTCCCCATATGAATTTTGAGGAGACACAAACATTCAGCCCATTGCAGTCTACCTACATTTTGTGACCTCCATGATGTGACAGAACATGTCTCGTTTACACCGTATTCCCCTATGGATTGATTGCACACAGTATCTTCTACCTCGGGTATTTTCAATAAATACTTGTTTAATGGGAGACCATGGTCAAAGGCAAGCTAGCTTTGGTTTTGTATCTTTCACATGGGCACAATGATTATTATTCATATGCTTTTGAGAGAATTAAAGGAGTAATTGTATGTGGAAGGGACTTCCTTCCTTCCTCCCTCCCTCTTTCCCTTCCTTCTTTCCTTCCTTCCTGCTTTCCATCTTCCCTCCCTCCCTCCCTTCCTTCCTTCCTTTCATCCTCCCTTCCTTCCATCCTCCCTCCCTCCCTTCCTTCCATCCTCCCTTCCTTCCTCCCTTCCTTCCTTCCTTCCATCCTCCCTTCCTTCTTTCCTCCCTCCCTTCCTTCCTTCCGTCCTCCCTTCCTCCCTCCCTTCCTTGCTTCCATCCTCCCTTCCTTCCTCCCTCCCTTCCTTCCTAACATCCTCCCTTCCTCCCTCCCTTCCTTCCTCGCTTCCTTCCTTCCTTCCTTCCTTCCTTCCTTCCTTCCTTCTTTCCTTCCTCTTTTCTTCCTACCTTCACTTCTTTCCTCTCTTCCCCTTTTATTCCTCATCCCTCTGAAAAATGTTGGCCAAAGACCAGAGAGAAAGGGATAGAAGCCCCATGGCACTTGGCACAGAAAGGAAATAAGTCAGGCTTGGAGAAGTCAGGCTTGGAGAAAGGCTGCTCTGGTTTGCTGTAGCACAGCCATCGTGGGAGGCCAGCAACAAAGACAATGTTGAGGATTGATTCAGGGTAAGCATAGAATTAGTTAGAAAGAGGCCTTTTAAAGAGGCCTCTTCCTACTTAATTTTTCCATGTCGGACATCATCTCTTCTTCTGCTTCTAACTGGTAGCCCAGCTTTCCAATAACTCCCTGTGTTGACTAAAGGACAAGAAAGCACAATAGAGATCAAGCAGTCCTCAAGGTCAAGCCACGCCCCTGTCTTGTTCCTTAGAAACGCATGCACACTCCTCCCCCTACGCTACTGTCTTTCTCTTCACCTGCTAAAGAATTTCAAACTACGTTTTTTTAATAACTAAAAATTTCAGATTTCTTTCACTCTAACCCTTGATTTACCACTTGCAACCTTCTTTTGAGTATTTGGTCATCCATTAATAAATTTATATATGTTTGTATATAATTATATAAATTAAAACGTGTTCATTTACAGTATTTAAGCATCAGTTAAGCATCTGACTTCGGCTCAGGTCATGATCTCACAGTTTGTGGGTTCGAGCCCCACGTCAGGCTCTGTGCTGACAGTTCAGAGCCTGGAGCCTGTTTCAGATTCTGTGTCTCATTCTCTCTCTGCCCCTCCCCCACTTGTGCTCTGTCTCTCAGAAAAAAATAAATGTAAAAAATATTTTAAAAAACATGTTCATTTACATATATACTTTTCTCAGATTATTAAATTATATATTTTTATTTGATTTTATTATTTTTCATAGTCATTTTTAATTGTTGCAAAATATATATAACAAAATTTCCTCTTATAATGATTTTATTTGTTTTATTTTTCAACATGATAAGTGCAGTTCTTAATCCCTTTCCCCTATTTCACCCATCCCCCCACCTCCCCTCTGGTAACCATCAGTTTGTTCTCTATACTTAAGAGTCTGTTTCTTGGTTTGTCTTTCTCTCTCCCTCTCTCTTGTTTTCCTTTGCTCGTTTGTTTTGTTTCTTAAATTCCACAATGAGTGAAATCATGTGGTGTTTGTCTTTGACTGACTAATTTCACGTAACATTCTGCTGTCTAGCTCCATTCATGTTGTCGGAAACAGCAAGATTTCATTCTTTTTATGACTGAGTAATATTCCATTGCATTTCTATGCCACATCTTCTTTATCCACTCATCTGTTGATGGATGCTTGGGCTGCTTCCATAGTTTGGCTATTGTAAATAATGCTGCTATAAACAGGGGTGCATGTATCCCTTTGAATTAGTGTTTTTGTATTTCTTGGGTAAATGCCTAGTAACATGATTCCTGCATTTCCCCTTTTAATCATCTTAAAATGTGCAATTCAGGCGCGCCTGGGTGGCTCAGTCGGTTAAGCGCCCGACTTCAGCTCAGGTCACGATCTCATGGCGCGTGAGTTCGAGCCCCGCATTGGGCTCTGTGCTGATGGCTCAGAGCCTGGAGCCTGCTTCCGATTCTGTGTCTCCCTCTCTCTCTGCCCCTCCCCGTTCATGCTCTGTCTCTCTCTGTCTCAAAAATAAATAAAAACGTTAAAAAAAATTTTTTAAAAATGTGCAATTCAGTGCCCTTAATTACCTCCACAACACTTTTTTTAAAAATAGGGAATCTGTAAAAATACATTCTTCAGAAGCACCTCACATGGCAGAGTGAAAATTTTCACCCTTTTCAGCATGACCAGTATTTAAACAATATCCTTATCCCACATACTGCCCTGTCATGACAGAGTGCCATAGAACCAAGAAAAAAGCTCACCATCTTACACGCCAACTCAAAGTAAGCTCTGCTCCAGGTATGAACATTATATATGTTCCTGTTAAGTTATTTAGAGAAAAGGAGGAAAATCCAAAGAATAACGAGGACCCAGGGAAAGTCAAAGACCTAGAAAGATAAATTGTTACAGAATATGTCGTTACATTGGACATTAAAAGAGGGGGTACCTGAGCGGCTCAGTCTGTTGAGGGCCTGACTCTCGATTTTGGCTCAGGTCATGATCTCACAGTTTATGAGTTCAAGCCCCGCATTGGGCTCTGCGCTGACAAAGCATCTTTGCTGGTCTCTCTCTCTCTCTCTCTCTCTCTCTCTCTCTCAAAAATAAATTAAAAACATTACAAATATTTTTTTTTAATGAAATTAAAAGAGGACGCAAAATACTAAGAGAGTCTCTAGGCAGCCTTCAGATGATCAAGTATTTGGTAAATTTATGTCGTAGAAAGGGAATTAAGAACATGGGCTCTGACCCAAAACTGGCTTAAAAACTCAATTACGCCAGTGAATTCCTGTGTGAAATTGGGAAATCATTTATCCTATACATGACCTTGTAACCTTCTATGTAAAACAAGAATGATAACAGAGCTAATTTTATAGGGTAATTGCGAAGCCGAAGTTGTAAAGTTGTCAGGGGAGTTGAGTTTGTGCGCGTGAAATATTTAGGAAATGCCCAGCATTCAATGCTATGGAAGTGTCAGCTGTAATACTGATGTTACTGTTAGTATCTTCCAGAATGGTTTCAAGGTTAAGAAGAGATATTTTATGGAGGGAAAAACAAGCGGGCTTGGAAGATTTTAAAGTTGAGTTGATGGGATACCATCCTATCTGATTCTCTTCGTTTATGCTTCTCTCGTGGCTAAATTTCTCTAGTGGCTTTAAAAAGCAAAGAGGGACCAGATGAGAATGCCGGCATTTTCTAGCATTGCTAATTGCCATATGCTCTCATCTCGCCCACCCTCCCGACCCCCAGCCCTGATACATGCTTGCCACAGAGCCAGTGTTCTGATTTCTGCCTCTCTGCCAGACATTTAGATTTAGATTCTCTACCTCATTTAGGCTTTAGAACAACCTAGTGAAAGAGGTCTTCACCACCGTAAGGATGAGGAAATTGAGTCTTAGAGAGGGAGAAGAACTTGCCCAACTACCAGCTCCATATGGCAGAACAAGTTGAACTTTTGGAGTGAAGTTCAGAGCCCATGCTCTCTCTGCCACATCATGCCCTAAGCAAGACTCCCGTGGTTCCAGCTGTCTAGGTGTTTCTATGTATAAACAGAAGGTGTCAAGGATCTAGAAATAGGCCATCCATCAGTGGGTGCCATCTGTAGCCGGTGTCCCAGGGAGCAGTGGTCGGTCCCAGTTGAGAAATTCCAATCCTACCATCTCATTAACTCCTCCCTCCCAGCACTCCCTACACCCCTACAACTGCTTCCATAGAGCTCCATCTAGTGCTTTAGGGCAGGGCGAGTCAGCAGGGGTGGGAATTGAAAACAAAGGTCAGGCTTCTCTTGGGAGAGTCTTCTTCAGAAAGCCTTCCAGGTGATAACTTAATGCCAGAGAGCCGAGTTGGAGGACCCGGGCAACCTGGGGGAGGATGGGTGTGACTACTTCTCCCGATAAACCGAAATTTCCCTGGCCATCCCCAAAGAAATATATATATATTTTTTTAGATTCACAAATTATACATCTTGTTACCCAAATGGGCTACATCTTTCTCACTGCTTATTTATTTATTTATTTATTTATTTATTATGTTTATGTTTTCATTTCTCTGCCCTTGTCCGTGCTGCTTTCTCATCTTGTAATAAGGCTTCATACCTAATATTCAGGGTTTAGAGGCCCTGAACCTGAAGAATATGCTGAGGAACAAAGTCAGCTGATAGATTTTCTGATCTTCTGCAGTAAATCCCATCTAACATGCCTCCCTATCTTAGCCTTCTGACCCCTTCCTTAATACTCCACCAAGGCAATTCTACAACCTCATTTACTGTAGACAATCATTTTCCCAAGCTTCAAACAGCCATCCTGTTAGAGTATTACAACTTGTTCAAGTATCCTTGCCAGAAAGAAAACCTGAGTGATGAGAAAAATGTTCCGTATCCAGGCTTATATTCCCCAAGTCTTGTTCCAATAGCCTCAAAGTCCATTTCCAAACATGTTTCCTTGATTACTGCTGATATATGTAACTGGGTCCTGAAAACCAATTGATGAATAACAGTCCCTTTCTTCCTGAATCAGAAACAGTAATTCTTCCAGGTAGGCATGCTAAGACATCACTCTAATTATTGGTCCAGTAGCGGCAGTGAGGAAGACGGAGGCAGATCTCAAGGATGGCAAGCACCACTTTCAGAATCAATGCCCTAAGCATGGCCTTTGCCTCACGCGCGGGCAAGGGAGGCTGCTATTCTCCATCACCGACGAGAGAGACATTTGTGTTCTCCTGAGGGTTCAGGAGAATCTGGGGATTCAAAGTTCTCAAGCATATTCATCCTGATGACCCCATCCCAGCTCTCAGGGACCTATTCCTTCCATATTGGAGCACAGAATTTATTGTAGAATACTTGCTATAGCCTCAAAATCAGCCTTCTTTGTAATTCTGCTACCCTCACAATCAGATCCTGATTTTCAGTATAATCGGTCCTTGAGTGGCACATGAAAGTCTACTTAAGTCTGCCATACATATTTGCTGGATTTTGTTTTCTAAGCTCTGAGTTACTATCAATAAGAAGTTAAATAGTTACCCCCCACCTCCCCAGAAAAACATGTCCACCTGAAACCTCAGAATGTAAGCTTATTTGGAACAGGGTCTTTGCTGATATAATTAAGGTAAGGATCTTGAAATGAGATCATGCCGGATTTTGGTTGAGCCCTGAATCTAGTGACGGGTATCCTTCCTTATAAGAACAGGGAAGGCACACAGAGACGCAGGATAGAAGGTCATGTGAACATGGAGGCAGAGATTGGAGCTTTGCTTCTGGAAGTAAAGGAGCACTGGGACACACAGAAGCTGGAGGAGGCAAGGAAGGATTCTCCCCCCTGGAGTCTCTGGAGGTAGTGTAACCTGCCAACACCTTTGATTTTAGACTTCTGGCCTCCAAAACACTGACAGAATAAATTTTTTCTTGTTTCCAGCCCCCTGGTTTATGGTGCTTTGCATATGGCAGTGTTCAGAGACTAACACAGGAGCTGTCTGCTCTTAGTCTGACATGTGCTTTGGTGGCAATAAATAATGAACAACTAATTCCAATTTCTATATAATTACCTTTGCCTGCGTGTATCTCAACTATTAGAGATATTGTATAAGGCAATGTAACCTCTTCCACCTTTAGCTTACCTTAATTTACCACAAGTGATAATATAGGTTACCACGATGTTACTGCACGCTAGGGATTATCATCATCCTACTTACTGTAAGCACTCAGGTCCCTGATGCCATCTGGCCAACAAGTGGAACATTATGGGATCCCATCTTGAGGATCTGATTTCTAGGGCCACTTCTGAGAGCAACTGTCTTACACAGATCCCTACATAGATCCCTAGAGTGATATTCAAATATTAGTTTATTGGGAACACAATTGCAGGAAATTCTGTATGGGAAAATTTTGGAGAAGAGGAAGAGGAAGAGGAAGAAGAAGAAGGAGAAGGAGGAGAAGGAGGAGGAGGAGGAGGAGGAGGAGGAGGAGGAGGAGGGAGAGGAGGGGAGGGGGAGGAGGAGGAGGGAAAGGAGAAAGAGAAAATTTGACAAAGTATGTAGCAAAGAAGTTCCCACTGTTGTGAACTTAATCCTGTTAAATAATTCAGAGAGTTTCACAATACTGTAAGTGAAAAAGGATGGACGGACGGATGGATGGATGGATGGATGGATGATCGACAGACAATCTAGTGATGAATGTAAAGTATAAAGGCATACAATGCTATAATTGTAATTTTAGAGGGAATCCTCACTGACTCTTGGGCCCGGTGCGCATGAATGATTCTAAGTGAGAATTAACACAGAGACAGGAGCAGACCTGTGAGGCTTCTGGCCACATAATTTAAGAAAATTGCATTGGAAGGTGTCTTTAGAAGTGCATAAACTAATTGCTCTCGATGAAGGCTTTGCACAAGGTGACCTCCCTCCTCCAGTGTCAACTCACAGCCAGTGACTGGTTAAATTCAGGGGTACGGAGTCTGGTCCCCATGCCACAATTTGGGACTTTGCTGGAGGGCTATCCACACTTCAGACCCTCTGTGGGGTCCACTGAGGCCTCGTCTATAACTGCATCACACACACTTCAACATCTTCCTCTGCCTAATCATGCTGTCCTTACTCCATCACAGATGCTATTCCTGAGAACACTTCCTGGGTAACCACTGGCCAGCAAACACCACCTTAGTATTTTTCCCCCATGGAACATTGACTCAACTGTGTTGCAGGAATGGTCTGAGAAAGCAGATACTAAAATAGGATACTAGAGCTGTTTGGGGGATACTAGAGCCGGCCATTGGCTGGCTGACAAGGAGGATTCCATCATTGATAAAAGGAGTACACAAAGCCCCTGGCATGGTGTGCAAGTGCTATTGTTAACACCTCTCTGCTGAGATTAAACTCAGATGGAGTGCTGGAGGCAAGAAATACACAGGTTTTCAGGGGTTTAAGATACTTGGGGAGATAGCAATGTTAAGAACAGTAGAATCAGATGGGTATACTATTGTATACAGAGTCGATGTTTTGATCCGTTTTCCAACTATTGCTGCCAGTATGTAAAAATATAACTTGGGTTTTGTTTTACAGAAACCTTTCATCGCAGGAACTTGCTAAATTCACTGTTTCTCATAGTTGTTTTGAGAGCTAGGGAGTTTTCGACAAAAACTTTGTCTCATCTGCAAATAGAAACAATCTAACTTTTTTCTTTTCCAACTTTATACATTTTCTTTTTCTTGCTTGTTTCCAACAGCTAGAACCTCTTGTAATGTTGAATTCGAGCAGTAAGGGGAACTATCCTGGCTGGTTCCCGATCTTAGGAGGGAAATGTTTAATATTTCACTCTTAGGTAGGATGGTAAATGTATATTCTTCAGAGTGGTCCTTTCTGGATAGAGGAAGTTTCCATCTATGTTTAGATTGCTGAGAGCTTAAATCACGAATGGGTTGTTGGATTTTGTCAAATGTTATTTAGACATCTGTTGAAACAATCATATTTTCCTCCTTTATTCTGTTATGATGGTGAATTAGTACAAACTGACCGATTTCAAAATGTTCCATGGAGTTTGTGTTCTTAAGATAAACCTTACTGATGGTGATGTATTTTCCTTTTTAGATTTCTGAAATCAATTTGCTATTATTTGTTATGTATTTTTACATTCATGATCATGAGGGATAGTAGTCAACAATTTTGTTTCAAATAATGTTTTGGTCAGATTTTAGTATTACGGTTTTGCAGGTTTCGCAACACAAGTTAGGAGATGTTTCCTCCTCTTCTATTTTCTGAAAGGGTTTGTGTAGGATTCCTATTGTTTCTTTCTAAAGTGTTTAAGATAATTGATGAATGAAGCCATCTGGGCCCAGAGTTCATGTGTGTGTATGAGTGTGTGTGTATGTGGTGGGGAGGGGGGTGTTTCTTTAACAGATACAAAGTTACTCCGATTTTCTATCTCATTTTTTTATCAGTTTTCATAAATTGAGTTTTCCAGGGTATTTGTCATTTATCTTAGTCGTCAAGTTTGTTGTCATATAATTGTTAATAATAATCTCTTGTTTTTTTAATATGTATAAAATATTTAGTGACATACCTTCTTTCCTACCTGTAATTTTTTTTTGTCTTTCTCGATCAGTTTAGCTAAACTTTTTTCAATTTTGATGACATTTTCAAAGCGTCAAATCGTAGCTTTTTCTCTGTTATTTGGTTGTTTTCTGTTTCATTGATTTCTGCTTGCATTTTTATTATTTTCTTTTACCGATCGACTTTATTATGCTTTTTTCCCCCAATTTCTTAGGGTGAACTCTTAGCTCATTGCTTTAGACTGTTTACTTTTCTAAAATAAGCATTCAAATCTATAAATTTCTCAACATTCATTGCTTTAGTTTCATCACATATACTTCAGTACATTATATTTGCTTTACGATCGCATTAAAAATATTTTCTAATTTCCCCTGTGCTTTCTCCTTTGATGGATTATTTAGAATTGTTTAACTTCCAAATGCTTGTGGTTTCCTAGATATCTCATTTTTGTTGATTTCAAATTATATTACACTGTACTCAAAGCACATACCTACATTCCATTTATGTTTATTGAGGCTTGTTTTATGGCCACACATATGCATATTCTTGGTAAACTTACCTTGTGTACCCATGTGCTACAACGTGTTCTTTAGGTTTAATTAGATCATGGCGGTTGACAGTATGGTTCAGATTATCTACTTATTTAGTCATTATTCCTAGCTGTTCTATCAATTACTGAGAGTGGGTATTAAACTCTTCTTTGATTGGAGAGTTGTTTATTTTCCCCTATAATTTCATCAATATTTGCTTCAGGTACTTTGAGGCTCTGTTATTTGGGATACACATGTTTGTGATGGTTATGTCCTTCTAAGGGACTGGCCCTTTTATCATTATTAAATGCTTCTCTTTATCCCTGTTATAACTCTGTCTGGATTGGATAGCCTTCTCAAGTTTATTTTGTAATGATTATAAATGGTTGTGAAACAATTACTCCAAAATCTGTTAGCTTAAAACAACCAACATTTCTCATCTCACAGTTCCGTGGGTCAAGAATTACCCGAGCAGCTTAGTTGAGTGACTCTGCTTTGAGAGTGTCACAAAGCTAAAGCAAAGTTGTTGGCCAGGGTTGTAGCCAACTCAAGGCTCTACCCGGGCTGAAACTCCACTTCTAAACGCACTCAGGTGGCTATCGGTAGGTCTCAGCTCTTCATGGCCTCTTGAACCGAGGGCCTCAGTCTCTCACCACATGGGCTTTCTCTAGGTTTGTCAGAGTGTCCTCAAGATATAGCAGGTAGCTGGCTTTCTTCCCTCAGAGCAGTTGATGACATAGATAGATGATGGGTAGATAGGATTGAAAGCTTGAGAAAAAGCCCACAAATTTTTTTATAATCTAGGAAGTATCATTCTTTCATGTCTGCCATATTACATTTATCAGAAGCAAGTCAGAAATTGTAGCCCGTACTCAAGAGGAGATTACAAAGGGCATCAGTACCAGGAGACAGAAATATCTTTTTTTTTTATGTCTACTTGCTTGCAACCTGTGTCTTTTAATTTAAAGAGATTCTCTTGTAGACACTATATAGAGGAGTCTTGTTTTTTTATCCATTTGAAAGTCTCACATTTTCTTTGGATTTAATGCAGTATTACGCACATTTAATGTTGTATTGTTGAATGAAATCTCCCATTTACTGTTTTCTGTTTGGCCGTTGTTTTTGTTGTTGCTATTGTTGTTCCTCTTTCCTGCCTGCTTTTGAAATATTTGAATTTTTTTTAGAATGTAACTTGGGGCGCCTGGGTGGCGCAGTCGGTTAAGCTTCCGACTTCAGCCAGGTCACGATCTCGCGGTCCGTGGGTTTGAGCCCCACGTCAGGCTCTGGGCTGATGGCTCAGAGCCTGGAGCCTGTTTCCGATTCTGTGTCTCCTCTCTCTCTGCCCCTCCCCCGTTCATGCTCTGTCTCTCTCTGTCCCAAAAATAAATAAACGTTGAAAAAAAAAATTAGAATGTAACTTAACACATCCATTGGATCTTTACCTCTTTCTGTTATTTTTTAGTGATTGCTCTAGGAATTGGCAAATATATTCTTAACATTTCACACTGGACCTAGTGTTACTCTGGGACCACCTGAGATAATATGTAGAAAACTTGCAATCATACGGTCTGTTCACCACTCCTGTTCTATACTATAATTGGCATTATTACTACATATGCAATATATATCCTACATATATTACATATACATGATTCCAACAAGATGATGGTATAAGTTTGCTTTACATAGTCAGAAGTAAATTAAATAACATAAAAGGGAAAGAGTCTTCTATTTTTACCCCAATGTTTACCTTAATTGCTTTTAGAAGATCCAAATTTCCATCTGGTATTATTTCTTAAGCTTGAAGAACTTCCTTTAATATTTGTGGCAGCACTCGTTTACTGGGGACAAATTTCCTCACTTTTCCTTTATCTGAAACTGTGCTTCGTTGTCTTCTGGTCTCCATGGCTTCTGATAAGTATTCTTTGTTAATTCAAATCACAGTTTTCCGATGTGTGATGTTTCATTTTTCTCTGGCTGTTTCTAAGATTTTCTCTTTATGTGTGACTCCCAACATTTTGACTGTGATACATGATGGTGATGTGCCTCGGAGTGACTAGCCCATAATGATCAAGTGGAAAGTCTAAGAAACTGATGGAAATCATAAACTAAAAGCTGACATAAGCTATTGGGGGGCAAATATTAAGTTGGCTTCCACAGTGACCTACCTCAACAGTCTTGTTGGGAAAATCTATCACCTAACCCACTGGGTAAATGGGATCTATACAGGTAGGGTAAAGAATGTGATTTCCAATGTGTGTGGTTTATAATTTCTAAGTGGATTTACTTTCAGTATGAAATAAATAAAGAGAAATACAATCAAAGGAGGCTTGGACCTTGGATCTCATCCAAGCTCTAAGTGATGTGAACATCATCACTCCTTTCCCTGGGCTGCTGATTTCTATGTATGATTCTGGGGGGCTTCTAATACAAAACTACTAAGTGCTCTTTTCTTTCCATGTTTCTAAAAACCTTTTCAATCTGCAAAGGAGTCCACAGTGGAAAACGACTGGTTATATTTTGCCAACATCTCTTATAAACCCACATTGCTGCATTGTGCCCCTTAGCTGATGAAGGAAAGTGGAGATTTTCATCTTCAAACCAAATATAAAATTAAGTCATCTCTTCACTGAACTCTTTGACCATGTTACTCTTGAAATTAAAGGGTCTATCATATCCAGCCTCCCCAGATGGATTTGTGGGTTTGTTGTTTTTTTCCCCCTTTAGTGGAGTACAATCTGTCCCTGTCTTATTTTTTTTAAACGATTAAAGATGTGCTTTTTGTGTAAACAAACTCTTGTAGCCTTAGTAACAGAAAACACAGCAACCCAGGCGGTGATGAGCTTGGGCCACGCAATCTTTTTAATCGCAGCAAATCTATACTTCTGTTCTTTTGGTTGGGTTTAATTTCTGCAGGAACTTTTGGGTTTCATCTTAGGTAAAGATACAGATTGGTAGACGTACAGATTATTATTGCAAGTTTAAGCTTATTTCACATCAGATGAATTAATAGTTTAAAGTTGCCTCAGAGATCAATTCCCCTAATTTACTAATGTAACTATAGCCCAGAATACTCAAATGAGCACACCAAGGGAAAGAGATGGAAAGAGAAGTATTTATCGATGGCTTGCTAAGGGCCAGGCCCTTTGTAAATGCTACCTGACACTTTTAATCAGACAACTGTGTAGGGTAGTTATATTTATTTGCACTTTGGAGATAAAACTTAAGGCTCAGAGGTGTTAAATGCTTACTCAAGGTCACGTAGTATGGCTTATAAACCGCTGTGTACCACCTATAAGCTATGCAAGCAAGATTTAAATCCAAATCTCTGTGACTCGGCAGGAAGCCACACTCTGCTTTTCATGCAAATAGGCCACAACATGAGCTTTATGCTCCCAAGACAAGTGGTTTTTTTTCTACAAATCGTCGCGCTCCTGCCTTTGACTCTCCTTTCCTAAACTTAGAGTAACTTTCTCCAAAGTTTAAAGATAATTGGGGGGAAAAGACGTTAATGATTGATCTTTACTGATAATACTTAGCTATGAGAGTTAATACTTATTGAGAGACTAAGTAGGTACCCAGGATAATAGTAGGTGACAAGTTATTGGGCTCATTTCTCAAATGAACCTTTAAGTTTGGTGTCATGACTGTTCTTTCATGCAGATGCAAAACGGAGAAGATTAAATAATCTGCCAAAGGATGCACAGCTATTGACTGCCCGAGTCAGAATTTCAGTACAGACATCTGTTAGTTTAAGGGTTTGGTACATGCACGTGTGTGTGTGTGTGTGTGTGTGTGTGTGATCATTTACTCAAAGAAAATGCACAGAACCTAAGGTTATAGTTAGATAAGATTTTGACAAATGTACAGGCCCACGAAAACCACCGTGCCAGTGAAGATATAGAACACGTCTGCTATCACAGAACATTCCATCCTGCCCATTTGCAGTCCAAGCCATATCTCAGCCTCAGGACACAAGTGATGTGATATGTTCCAGCAGATTCTTGCCTGTTCTAGAATTTCATACCAACGGAATCAGACAATATGTACGCTTTTAAGTGTGACTACTGAAGATAATGTGTTCAAGAGAAAGTCTGAGAGGCTCTTTCATGTCGTGGATATCAGTAGTTCCGATCATTTTTTATTGCTGATTACTGTTCGATTATACGAATATACCTCCATTTGTTATATATTCTCCTGCTGATAGAGATGCCTGGCTGTTAAATATAAAGCTGCTGGGAACATTCTTGTAAAAGTTTTCTTTTGATATACGCTTTCATTTCTTTTGGAAGTATATATAGGTGCGGAATCGGTCAGTTATGTTATAGGAGGATTTAATTTTATAAGGAGCTACAATTTTCTGACGTGGTTTTATGGCTTCACCCTTCCGTCAGCAACGTGAGAGTCTCATTTGCTCCACAAACTTACCAACATTTTTCATTGTAGTCATTTTAATGGGTGTGGAGTAGTATCTCGGTGTGGTTTTAATTTAATTTTCATTTCCCTAAAGACCAATGATGTTGAGCAGATTTTCTTATGCCTCTTGGCTACCTGTATGTCTTCTTTCTGTGAAGTGTCTGTTCAACTATTTTGTCCATCTTTTATTGGATTATTTGTATTTTCACTTTTGATATGAAGGAACGCTTTATATATTCTGGCTGCAAATTCTTTGTCAGATATGTGTGGTGAACATTTTCTCCAAATCTGCCTTTTTTCTTAAAGCCGGGCTGTCATTTTGATGAACTCAAACTTCTCTTTTTGTCCCCCACATCTACGACGAGGGCTTTTTGTATTTTGTCTCAGGGATCTTAGCCTGTGCCACATTTGCTGGGATATTCCATTGTTTCTTTCCAGGAGCTCTGTAATTTTAGCTTTAAACTTAGGAAAATGGTCCATCTTGAATTAATCATTTAGTGTAGCCGGTAGAGTCGTTCTGGCACTATATTTTGAGATGATGTACCTTTCCCCATTAAACTGTATTAATAGTGTCTTCAGAAGTTAATTAACTGAACCCATGTTTATTTACTTATGACTTTCTGTTCTGTTCCATTGACCTGTTTGTTCAGCCACACACCAGCACCACACTGTCTTAACTACTACAGCTTTAAAATAAATCCCGAAATCAAATCGTGTAAATCTCCGAACCATTTTCTGTTTTTAACACTGCTTTGGCTTTTCAAGGATTTTTCAATTTCCAGATCAATTTAAGATGATACTTAATTTTTACCAAAAAGTCATGCTCCCAGTTTAATTGGAATCATTGAATATATATATCTAATTGGGAAGCAATGATATTGTAACAATATTGAGTTTTCCAATCCACAAACATGGCATAGCTCTCAACTTACGTGCAACTTACTGAATTTATTTACTAAGTCAATTTGTCCCAACACTTTACATTTTCCAATGTAAAAGTCTTGTATGCATTGTGTTTACATTTCTCTCAAGTATTTTATTGTTTTGATGCTAAAGTAAATACTACTTTAAAACTTTCAATTCTTGGGGCGCCTGGGTGGCTCAGTCAGTTAAGCGGCCGACTCCGGCTCAGGTCATGATCTCGCAGTCTGCGAGTTCGAGCCCCGCGTCGGGCTCTGTGCTGACAGCTCAGAGCCTGGAGCCTATTTCAGATTCTGTGTCTCCCTCTCTCTGACCCTTCCCCGTTCATGCTCTGTCTCTCTCTGTCTCAAAAATAAATAAACGTTTAAAAAAAAATTAAAAAAAAAAACCTTTCAATTCTTAATAGGCTATGGCTAGACTATAAAAATACAACTGATTTTTTTGGGGGGGCGCCTGGGTGGCTCAGTCGGTTGGGCGTCCGACTTCAGCTCAGGTCATGATCTCACGGTTGGTGAGTTCAAGCCTCGCGTCGGGCTCTGTGCTGACAGCTCAGAGCCTGGAGCCTGTTTCAGATTCTGTGTCTCCCTCTCTCTGACCCTCCCCTGTTCATGCTCTGTCTCTCTCTGTCTCAAAAATAAATAAATGTTAAAAAAAAAATTAAAAAAAAATACAACTGATTTTTGTATATTTACCTTTTATCCTGAAGCCTTGCTGAAGTCACCTTTTTGACTAATCTAGGTTTTCTGAAATGCTGAATTTTGGTTTAGTACATTTCATAGGGCTCTTCGTGTATGCAGTCATGTCTGCAAAACAAAACAAAACAAAAACAAAAACCAAAGAGTTTTCCACCTCTGTTCCAAAAGGTATACGTTTTACATCATTTTCTTGCCTTATTCCAGTGCCAAGACCTCCAGTGCACAAGTGAGAAGAGTAGACATCCTTGCTTTGTTCCTGATCTTTGAAAAATAAAAAAAAAAAAAAATTTAATGTTCATTTATTTTTGAGACAGAGCACAAGAGTGGGAGGTTGCAGAGAGAGGGAGACACAGAATCCGAAGCAGGCTCCAGGCTCCAAGCTGTCAACACAGAGCCTGATGCGGGGCCAGAACTCACAAACTGTGAGATCATGACCTGAACCGAAGTCAGACGCTCAACCGACTGAGCTACCCAGGTGCCCCACGATCTTTGAGAAATTTCTGAAACATTTTACCAGTGTTAAGCTAGTAAGGTTATTTTTTAATATTCTCGTGATCATGCAGCAGCAATTTCCATCTAATCTAGGTTTTCTGAAATGCTCAATTTTTTCAAGTGGTTTTTGTGCACTTTTAAGATAATTATATATATTGCCACTTTTACGTTTCTAATGTAGTGAATTGCATTGATTGATATATTATTACACCAAACTTGCATGCCTGCTATTAAACGCCACTTGATCATGATGCATTATTCTTCTTATATATTGCTAGATATGATTTGCTGATGTTTTATTAAGATTTTTTTTGCATTATATTTATTTTTCTGTGGATTTTTTCTGTGTGGAGTGTCAAATTGTTAGTTTGGGGATTATGGTGGTCCTGGCCTCATACAATGAGTTAGAAAATATTTATTTATTTTCTGAAAGAGTTTGTGTATTTTTACTATTATTTATTCAATGTTTGACAGAATTCATCATTGATAGAATTTACTGCCAACACTGAATTTATTTAAATTATGATTTAAATTTCTTTACAATAGAGAGAAATATATATTTTCTATGTCTTCTTTTGCCAATTTCAGTAATTATGTCTTTCAAATACTTTATTTCATCTGAATTTTCAAAAATGTTGACATAAAATTGTATATGTTTTATCATTATACTTTTAGTATCTGGTAGAATCTGTGAATATTACTTCTCTTTCATTCCTGATATTATTTTTTTTTTATTTGAGAGTGAGAGAGAGAGAGTGAGTGGGGGAGAGGGGCAGAGGGAGAGAGAGAGCGAGAATCTTAAGTAGGCTCCATATTCAGTGAGGAGCCAGACACAGGACTCAATCCCATGACCCTGGGATCATGACCTGAGCTGAAATTAAGAGTTGGACACTCAACTGACTGAGCCACCTAGGTGCCCCTAATTCCTGGTATTATTAATTGGAGATAGATCTTAATCAGATGTGCTAGGAATAATCAATTTTAGGAATCTATTCAAAGTAGACTATTTTGTCTTGTTAGTTTCCTTTGTTTTCCTGTTTTCTATTTCACTGACTTCCACTTATCTTTATTATTCCTTTCCTTCTACTCATGTTAGACCTTACTTTGTTCTTTTTTTCTAGCTTAAGGTAATAGGTTTGGTCATTTATTTCGATCCTTTTTGAAATTTTTCTAATATAAAACCAATACAACAGGTATACGTTTCCATCTATTCCATGTTTTAGCTTTCGTGACATAAATTTTGATGTGTTTTTATCCACTATAATTTAGTTAAAATATTTTTTTAATTTCCTTTTGATATCTTTTGGATATATAATTTGCTTAGAAGTATTTATTTCATTTTCAAGTATTTGAAATTTTTCTACATATTTTTCCATTTATTTTATCTTTTTATTTTATTTTTCTGCACATTCTATTTCAGGGTTATTGATGGTGTTATTCACACCTTTTATGTATTATCTATTTATCCTTTCCATTCTCTACTTTTTCTCCGTGTATTTTGAATTGCCACCAGGAGGTGGCTACAAATTTAGGATCATTATGTCTTTTTTGATGAATTTACCAGTTGAGAAATTAAAAAAAAAAAGAAAAGAAAAAAAATCCTATTTACTTGTTAAGATGCCTACCCTTGAAATCAATTCTGTCTAACATTAATACAGACTTACTTGCTTTCTTATGCTTAATGTTCTTCACATGGTGTCTGATTGTTTACCTGCACACTGATATTGAAAATATGTCTCTTAAGCAGCAAATCATTGGGTCTTGCTTTTTTTTTTTTAAAGTTTATTCATTTTTGAGAGAGAGAGGGAGAGAGAGAGAGCTGAGAGGGGAGAGGGGCAGAGAGAGAGAGGGAGACAGATGATCTAAAGTGGACTCTGTGCTTACAGCAGATCTCGCGAACTTTGAGATCATGACCTGAGCCAAAGTCAGACACTCAACTGACTGAGCCACCCAGGGACCCAGGTTCTTGCTTTTTAAAAAGAAACCATTTTAGGGGTGCCGGCGTGGCTCAGTCGGTTAAACATCGGACCCTTGGTTTGGGCTCAGTCATGATCTCAGAGTTCATGGGTTTGAGCCCCCCACAGGGCTCTGCCCTGACAGCATGGAGTCTGCTCGGGATTCTCTCTCCCTCTCTCTCTGCCCATCCCCCGCTCAGTAAATAAATAAACATTAAAAGAAATAAAAGGAACAATTGGACAGTGTGTGCTTTTCGACTGGCATGTTTGGGCCATATCTAATGTAATTAGTGATGTGACTCGGCTTAAATCTGACTTCTTGCTATTTGTTGTTTGTTGGTGTGTTTCATTTAGTGTTTATCCTTTGATTTGCTTTTCCTGCATTTTTTTTCCGGATGAAAAGGCAGATGTTTTTTCCCTAACCTTGCTCCCCTTTGTGATTTTTTTTCTACATTTAAGAACTTTTCTCATTCTTGTCTGTTATTTTATTGTCTGTGTAGGTTTTTTTTTTCTCATTCATCTTTTAGGTTTCACTGAAATTCATGGATCTATACAATCTATACAAAATCAGGCATTATTTCTTCAATCATATTTTCTTCTCTTCCTCTCTCTACTCTCTTTCTGTGAACCCATCTACTATGTCAAACCATTTGATATTTTCTAAAGGTCGCTGGGTTCATGTTCTTCAGTCTTTTTTTCTCTGTGAGCTTTGATTCTCAAAGGTTTTATTTTTTGTTTTCAAGTTCATCCAACTTTTTTTCTGCTGTTAATTTTATCCAGTGATTATATCTTTCCATTTCAGAGCACATTTTTTATTCTTAGAACTTCCAATTGGTTTCATTTAGTTTCCATTTCTATCTTGAAATACCCCCTTTGTGTCACCAATTATATTTAATTTTTTTCCTCAGTCTTTTCTATATTTTTGACCATTACCTTCAAGTACTCTTCTGCTAATCCCAATATTAATGTTTTTCATTTGGGGCTTTTCTAGACTCCATCTTTTATCACTAGCTCCCATGATCATCAAAAGCTCATCTATTGGGGCGCCTGGGTGGCTCAGTCAGTTGGGCAACCAACTTTGGCTTGGGTCATGATTTGTGGATTCAAGCTCCATGTCCGGCTCTGTGCTGACAGCTCGGAGCCTGGAGCCTGGTTCAGACTCTGTGTCTCCCTGACTCTCTGCTCCTCCCCTGTTCACGCTTTGTCTCTCCCTCTCTCTCTCTCTCTCTCTCTCTCAAAAATGAATAAACATTAAAAAAAATTTTTTTAATAAAAAAAATCTAGTCTATCTTCTCCTTATCCCTGCAAACTATCCTAGATATTTAATTTAATAGACAAGGCTTTAAAACAACCACTATTCAGCTTATAATGACTCTTTTCTCTTGATAATTGATCACACTTTCCTCTTTCTTTCCAGATATCATATAGCTTTAACTGAACTAAGCACATTGTATATAAAAGACATTAGAGACTGAGGTATAGTTTTTGTTGTTTTCTGAGCTAAAAAGCTCTTCCCTCTGCTTTGCAGTGGTTGAGGAGTTTACCATTCAATCTATTCTAGGAGTCTAGTTGAGCTGGGTCTGGATTACAACTTGAAGTAGATTGAATTCATCTCTACTGAGCCCAACTATAAATGCCACAGTCTGGGGCTTCCAAGAAACGAAGCCCCTTGTTCCTGCCATATTTGCAATGGGAGAACATTGGCCCACTATTTCAGATAGCTTTGGTTCCCTTTTCATTTCAATTTCAACAGGTTTCCGGAGCCTAAGCACTGTGAGCTGTGTGAGAAGGTGAATTATCTTTGCTTCCTAGCCCCTCCACCACTGCTCCTTGCTTGGGGAAATTTCAGGAGAGTAGGGTGAGAATTCAGCTCAACGATCCATTTTAGTCTGCAAGGCTTTTCCAGACACCAATCTATCCTACAGATCCCACTATCATCGAAGCCTTGTGTGTTCCTCCTTGACACTGAAAACTAGCCTGGACCACACATCCACACACCTGCAAATAGATAAGGCACTTGTGCCCAGGTGTGGGAAAGTCCAGGATCTCCTCTCTCGGGAATTCAGTTCAACAAAGCTTTCTGGTATCCACTTTTTTTGATAGATTCATACAAAGGTATGATTTTTATTTTATCCATTTTTTTCATCAGCAGCCGTGTCTTTCTACATATCTAGTGTTAAAATAATTTTGGGGTGCCTGGGAGGCTCAGCCTGTTAAGCGACCAACTTTGGCTCAGGTCATGATCTCACGGTTGGTGGGTTCGAGCCCCATGTCCCACATCAGGCTCTGTTCTGACAGCTCAGAGCCTGGAGCCTGCTTCAGATTCTGTGTGTGTGTGTCTCTCTCTCCTTGCCCCTCCCCTGTTCGTGCTCTGTCTCTATCTCTCAAAACTAAATAAACCTTAAAAAAATTTTAAGTAATTTTTATTTGAAATGTAGCATCCGTATAGGAAATCACTTATGTCATGAGTGTATACCTCAATAAATTCTTGCAAAGTAAAAATACCTGTGTGGCCACTACTGAAATTATTACCTGTGTTCAAGAAACCCCAACCCTGGTACGCTCCTGTCACCATCAGCCTGTCACGGTCTTTCTTTTTCTATTGGTTACTTTGCATTTTTGTATTGTAGTTTTTATCTCTGAACTAAGTCATTTCAGTATATATAGTATGTCTTTTTATATTTAATAGTGTGTGAGATTCATTCATATTCCTGCATATAGCGTAGGTACAGCATATTGTACAATATCCCACTCCACAATGCGTTTACCTAAATTATGCAAGTTACACATTGCCTTAACAACTTATTTATCATTTTTCTATTCAACAACTTATTTCTCTTTTACCCTGTTGATGGGTACTCAACTTTTGATGGTTAATAATTTGGGGCCATTACAGACATCGCTTTTATTAATGTTTTCATATACATGGTTTGCTAAACCCAAGTGAATATTCCTGGGCATGTTGGAAATATTGAAAACTCTGACTTACAAAGTTGGGTCTGTTCAACATTAGCACATACTGCCCATTTTAGTCCTTTGAATTCACTCATATTATTTAAATGTAAAGGTAATTTCTATCAAAACAAAATAAAACAAGACAGAGCTTCAGAGAGAAAAACGAAGCAATCAAGAACAAACAAACAAATGGTGTGAGAACAATGGGCCAGATTCCTGCTTGGCAACCTCCTTCTCGATCTGAAGAGTAAGCTGCCTCCATAAAACAGGGTGTGCCTGACCTAGGTCACTACAACCCTGTCTGGACCAATTCACTCATTTGATTTTGCTATTCTTGCTCTAAAGCTTGTGCCTTTCTAGCTACAACACTTTGCATCAAGATTCTCCAGAGGGACGCCCTCCCTTCCACTGGTTTTGCATTCCATGCACATCCTACGTTTCTTAGGTTCCCCCCAAATAAAAGAATGGGCACACTCAGCCAAGACGAGCCATCCCTGCGTGTGGCTTTGCCCATAAACTTGCCTGCTTTCGTCCCCCAATCTCTCTGTCTGTATTCAGGGCACAATGCTCCCTCACGTCCCTCTCGCTTTTCTTCCTGTTGCTCTTGGGGCTCCACTCTGAATGCGGTTTCCACCGTTGCTAGAGATGTTCCTAAGCAGCAAGCACCCAGACCCTAAATTACATCTTCCCATTAAGTCTTACCGCCCAGAAGACCACTTCACAAGGGAACAAATGAAGAGAGAGTGAGGAGGAAGTTATTCTATTGTCCCATCAATCCTGCCCTCTGGTTGGTTTCCCATCCCTTTTGCAACAGCAATTAATTTGGAGGTTGTTGGCTCTCGTGCAGCGGGAGGTAGTTTACTCAGCACAGCACTAGACAAAAGTGTCCTACCTATATTCCGTGGACCAGCCTCACCTTCTGGGAGTGTTCTACGTTGCCACTGCGAAGACTGCTTTCTATCTTGGCACGTGGCAGTTAGGAAAAAAGAAAAATCAAAACTTTATGAAAGAAACATGTATAATATGTTCATTACTATATAATGTAAAAAAAAAAAAAGATTCGCAACAAACATAGTCGAGGTGTGAAAGATAGCCAAGGTGACAAGGAAAGGGAAAGCAGTCAATGATGCTTTAGGCCATTTGACTTTAAAGGTTTTGGGAAGGGGTTACTTTTAATCTCCTTTCTGTAAGCCCTTTCTGTAAGCAAGGGGGCAGGAAAGAGGGAAAGTCATTCCTGATTTGGGGAACAGCATGGATAAAGACTTGTATGATGTACGTGGTAAATGATACCCTGTTGAAATATTCTCTCCAAATCCTTTGCCTTCAAAGTGACTTGACCTTCACTGCAAAGTCCCCCTAGATGCAACCATAATGCACGTTGCATTCCTGCCTCAGGACCTTTGCAGCCCCCCCTCCAACCACATTACAGTGTAATGTATGGTCCAGTCTTCCATTTCCCACCTCAGGGAGAAGCCAGGCATTGTTGCGAGTTTCCTCCAGACTGCGTGGCACTGTCCACACCGGGGAAGGACTATGGTGGGAACATGCCACATATTTCCCTAACGGCTTTGATGCAGGAGGTTTCATGCTCACTTGGGGTGCAGGAACCTCGTAACTAGATTCTGGATTTCTCATAAAGAGAATTATTCCATGCATTGTTGTCCAATAAGTGTCTCTGTGGGAGGAAGGAGGGTGTGGATTATTGACCCACGGAAATCAGGTCAGTTCCTGGAACGGGTCCGGAGCTTTGTCAAGGCTGATTGAGACATACATGGGACGGCAGATCAGCTGGTCGGAATTGGGGTTGGGCACGAAGAGAAGACTTTTATTGTTTTAATGAACACTGAACACATTTTAAGGAAGTACCACAAATAATTTCCAGAGAGAGGTTGCTTCAAACCTGACTAGGGAAAGTGAGCTCCCCTAATTCAAAGCAATACCTGTCTGCTTCTTTGGTGATACCTTACTGGTCTTGAAGGACTGAGACCCACATGCTCTGCTTTCTTGTAGGTTGGAGAGTTCAACATAGTATCTGGAAAAAAGCCTTGAATCTCTTAGCAGCACCAAACTCAATTCCTTATGGAGTCCTCACCTTCTAATTAATTGGGGCTCTTAGAGTCCCAAGCTCCTTACCACAGCTGGTAAGAATATAGTCACCAGATATAGCAAATAAAATTATAGGACACCCAGGTAGATAGATGACAAACAATTTTTAGTATGGGTATACCTCATGTAATATTTGGGATACGCTTGTAATTTAGAAATTATTTGTTATTTATCTGAAATTCAATTTAACTGTGCATCCTTTGTTTTATTTGGCAATTCTAGTCAGAGGACCCTCATATATTTGAGAGGCTATTATCTAGACTTGTCTTTATAGATCTTGAGAGCACGCCTAGAGATGGACGGCATACCTTGAAAGGTGTCTTAGTTCAAAAATGTTGGGGATTCCTGTCCTGGGGGAAAAAAGGAGAGATACTGAGTTACTGACTGTTTCCATTTGTATCTCAGCTAAAACTCCATCCTACAGAAAAAGCATTATAGCCATTCCACAGGAACATGGTGGTTTTATGTAAAAGAATATGCAATTGACAGAACCTTATTTAAGACATGGACAGATTCCTCCAGGGACATATAATACAATGAGAGTAAACACACACACACACACACACACACACACATACACGAAACTAGGAAAGCATCCACTGTTAAAACTAATAATGAAAGAAGAAAAGCAAAAACAAAAAACAAAAACAAAAGCAAAATGATCCTTCTCTGTAGATGGCCTACAAGTTTTATTCTGAGTCATTCAGTAGCCAGTGGAAAGAAGAGTCCGATGCTCATTGTAACTAAAAAACAGCTGTTGCTCAAGCAAGGCAGGCTCATTTCTGGTCCCCAGCCCCAAGGAAAGTTTCTCCCTTGGAATCTCAGAGAGAAGGTGGCACATAATTAGCTGAACAGTATCCTCGACATCAGTCCTACCAAAAATTGATTTGCTCATTGATTCGCTCATTCATTCATTCATTCATTCATTTAAAAGTTTGGTTCAGCGCATACGATGTGCAGGCATTGTTCGAATCACTGGGGATATGACAGTGAACAAAACAAGTACCTCATTTCGTGATTTCTCTCCCTAAGAATGGAACATTTAGAAAGGTTTTTCCAACTGCACTAATTATTTACCAGTCTGGATGGTTTTGTAGCAGTGAAATCAGCAGGTTCCAGAGACCTGATAAGATGCTCAGAGCTCATCCTTGCCAGGGTCCCAGTGGAGAAGCTCTACGATCTTTGAAACTGAGCTTAGCTTTCCCACTCTTCGGTGCTGAACGAGGCTTTCGGCCAAACTCAAGTCTGCCCCTTTCATTTCCCAACTCTGTAACCAGCTTGTCTTTGGAGAGACTTACGGGGTGCCCAGATGAACCGGTGTGCTAGACACGGGGTTAGGAGGTTTACGTTTTTCCTATCACTTCATCCTCACAATCATTTTATGAGATAAGGAAAATGAGACCCAGAGAGTGTAACTTGCTTGAGTGCCTCTGATTATCGTAGGTTCCCTAGAAGTGCTGAGCCATGACTCAGAGCAGGTCAAGGCAATTCCTGCACTGAGTAGGAAGATGTTTTAGACGACCTCTTTGGTCCTTTTCAACACCGAGATGTTTTGATTATTCTATGAATAAGATGGTATCCACATGTGTGCTAAGAGCGGGTGTTCTTGGTGAGGGGAGAGCTCAGTGGGCCCCGACTTGTCAGGTAGACGTACAGGTGTGAATACTTTTAGTTTGAAATAGATGTTGTGACCCAGTGAGATGGAAATCGGGGTGCCATTAAAACATAAGTTCTTCATTGCAGCATTTTTTTTTCTTAAAGAAAGGCAAGTAACTATAGCATTTATCTTCTTGGTGTTTTGCAAACCTATGGAGTCTTAACTAAGTTCATTTCCCTAAGCTTCAACTCCCTCATTAGCGTATGGAAGGGGTTAAAGTAGATGAACTTCAAGATCTCTTCCCATTGTCTATTCTAGAAGTGCACGATTTTATCCTGCCTCACCCCTTCTTCTACCCTCTACACCATTTCCACTTCTCTTTCACCCTGCCCCCCCCCAATTTCCTGCCCTCTACCATGAAACATGTTGTCAAGATGACATCGTTGATTAAAATCAGCCCAAATAAAGACATTAATAGCCACATGCGACTCGTTAAATTTACATAAATAAATTAAATAAAGAGTTTTGCTCTGAACCCACAGAAATCCTTCTTGTATTTTACTGATTAGTTCATCGCTCTCTCCAGAGCAATTTATGGATATGAACATGCCCCAGAATTTTAAACATTTATGCAGCTGCAAAAAAGATGGCCTGCCTTTATCGATATTAATGAGAGGCCACAAATTATACTTTGAGCTTTCCCCAAAGCAATCCAAATGGTGCAAATTGACACATTTACCTGTATCTATGGATGGGAACTAAGGACTGGACTCAGAAACTATAGGACAGTCTTGTTTGTGCTTCTTAATAGTTGTGTTCCCTTGGGTATATGATTTAATCTCTACTGACTCTCAGTTACTTTCATTTGCAAATTAGAGAGAACATTCCCTGTGTCCCTGTACCGTGTGCAGTGAACATTAGGAGAGATGTTTGGGAGAGCTCCTATCCGGTGCTGGCTCAGAGTAGGCATCAGCAAATGCGTGTGAATCTGACCACAGTCAAAGTCATGACATTGATTTTCCCAGAACCTCCTAACATCACATTTCGGCCTTCTGCATGGTTCACTCTGTCCCCCCGTGATTCCTAAAACACGCCCCCCTCACAAACATAGCATGTCACAAATACTGCACAAAGAAGCTTGGACCTCAGTGTTGGATTGGAGATGTTACCATCTGTATCCTCATTTAAACAGCATCCATTCTCATAGCTCAATTGGCTAGACTTTAATTGGTGTAGCCCTTTCTTTACCACTCTATTACCCCTCCCTTAGCAGTTGTTGAGTCGCCGACTTATCCCTTTCCTTGGCATCGTTATCAAATTTACCTGCCCTATGGACTCCCTCTTCAAGGCCTGGCCATAGATATTCACCAGCTCGCAGAGCAGGCTGCCAAAGGAATGGTCGCTAAGGGGATTCTCAGAGTTGTAGTTGATTATAATCTATTTTATTATACCTAGAAGCAGCTGTGTTTCCACTGGGGCTCTCCGTTCCTCATACAAACACATTATACCCTCCTCGAAGAGCGGCATTAGAAGTAGTATGGGGAATTAAACTTCATGTAGCTTTTACCGATATTATTACTGTTTACATTTTAGATGAGCCTAACTCACTTCACCACCCCCACCTTGATAGAACGGGCTTCTACTTCTTTTTCACTCTGTTAAACTCTACGTTCTTCCAACCTTAGGTCCATCTAAATGTTGAGGGTGGAAATTTTGTTCATTTGTGCCTCCCCAACATCTAGTATAATCCTAACGCTTAGGATGCTGTTGAGAGCGGGGTGGGGAAGAAAGGGGAGGAAGAGAGAGAAAAAATGAAAAAGACTTAAGTGCTTGAGTTGCAAACTGACTCAGAATCAGCACTGGCGAGTGCTGAGGCCTCAACAGATCCAGGTGATGTGGCTCCAAACTCCTTAATGTGAGCCTGAGTTCTGACACATCTTCCCCCTTGGGTTAGCAAATTTTTATAGCCGGGTTTAGACCCTAAAAGAAGCTTCTACTGGATAGAGACTACTCATCCCAACAGACAAACATTGAACATGCCCTCGTTCCAGACACTGGGTTTCACTCTGAGAATTCACAGATACCACAGGTGTTGCCCTAGCCTCCTAGGGGGTGAGTAGTGTTGAAGGCCAGGCAAACCCACACACATTGTTAACATAATGTAGTATGCAAACTCGATGTTGTGTGTGTGTGTGTGTGTGTGTGATATGGAGGTAGCACTACAGATGTTTAATCTATCATGGGGGGACCACGTAGGGAGAGGACGTTTAAGTTGTGGCTGAAGGGTTGTTCAAGTCTATCTGAGAAGATAAAGGGAATGGGGTTGGCAGGGAGGAGAAAGAAGAACCCTTGACGCTGTGGGGGCAGCATGACGGTCATGGAAGAGCGGAAGCATGTTTGAATGGGGAAGACAACATTCTTAGAGCGTAAACATATACCAGAAAGTGGCTGAAATGATACAGAAGGAAGGAGGAGCACTTCAGAGAGGGCCTGGATCCCACGCGTCCGTGCCAAGAGAAACATGCCTGACCATTTCTCTGCTCGGCTCTGATGGAGGAAACCTGAGGCTGAGAGTGAGCTCCTTGGAAAAGGAAACTCACTGTATTCTCCATTCGATTTTCCACTTTGTGACACAGATCACACATACAATCACGTGGTCTCCATTAGGCTCTCTGCAAGCGGACTCTGTACTTCTTTTTCTGTTTCGTTCCAGAGCACTGGGACGGAGAACACTCACAAATACTAATGGTGATCCATGACAGCTTAACAATGCACTTTACACAAAGAACTCATGTGAAAGCTTATTTTAAAGTGCTTTTGGGGCGCCTGGACGGCTCAGTCAGTTAAGTGTTCAACTCTTGATTTCGGCTCAGGTCATGATCTCACGGTTCAAGGGTTCGAGCCCCGCGACTGGCTCTGTCCTGACGGTGTGGAGCCTACTTGGGATTCTCTCTCTCCCTCTCTCTCTCTCTGCCCCTCCCCACCCCTCTCTAAATAAATAAACATTTAAAAAATAAAAAAACAAAATGCGTTGGAGACTCAGTTTACATATATATGTACACACATACATAGTGTAACCTGTATGTGTTAGCATTACATATTATATTATATGTATTACATATTACATATTATATATTACTAATATTATTATAGTAATGAATACTAATATATGTAAAACTCGTATTATATTAATACCTATCTGGCAGGGTAGTCGTGAGTTTTAAGCATACATTAAAGTTCTATCACTATAAGGTGACGTTTCTCTAAATGTCTATCTATCTAATAGCTTTTACAGAGCACGTAATACCATGTCTCTTGCCAAAACTCACTTAATTTACAAGCAATTATAATGGCCAACATTTAATAAGCCCATACAAACATGCCAGACACTGCTCTAAGTGGTAGACATTTTTATGTTTTATAAAGATGCTTGGGAAGGTTTATCAGCACCGGCATAATTGCCCTCATTATCCCCTGCAAATGAAGATCCCGAAGACTACCGGAGTTCAAGAACTTGCCTAAAACTGTGCATCTAGTAAGAGGTAAGAACTCGGATTCGAACCAGGGAAGGCTGGCCCAAAGTCTATGCATTTCACTGCGATGTAACTAGAAAGGACAGAGCCGGTGAATGAACTCTGCCGCCTTCCGCCGGCCCTCAGCTGGGCAGGTGGCTTGTAGCAGGCCTGAGCTAACAGTCCGGGTTACTTCGCTTCCAGCCCAGGGCAAATCTTCAGAAGGTCAATGAAAAGCGTATTTCTTTGAAACTCTCCAGCGTCTGCGGATCCAGCGGGCTGCTTTCTCTTATGTCAGGCACACCGGAGGATATGTCATAACACCCTCCCTTTATGCCTCCAGGGTCACCGAAAAGAGACAATGTACAGTGCTTCCACAAGGTCCAAAGAGCCAGGCAGACAGAGCTCTGAGAACAACGTGACTCCCCAGCTCTCTTCCCACTTGTGAGAGCTGCCATCTGCTTGCCTCACACCAGGCTACAAGAGACTGTTTATCCTTGGCCAGTTTCCATGGCAACCACTTCTCCCACAGTACCATCTTTTTCTTATAGGGATGGCGAAAAGAATAAAAATACGTGGAACATGATGAGGAGTTTTCAGTGCATGCTTTCTCTAGAGCGTGGCGGGTAGGGCAGGGGGTACAAGGTGAAGGCTGTAGGACTGCGGCGGGGAATCACAGCACTGTGGGCAATGGGATTAATACAAAAGATGGAATCTCATAGCCAACGTGGAGTGTAATTTCCTGTCTCCACTGTGGGAGGACATGCATTCTCATTTTAATTCATGGATGGTTACGAGAAGTAAGTGAAAGAGGTCGTACGCCTGGCATCTTAGTCCTGGATGAGGTTCTGCCCAGATTAATGAAATTAAAGTGTCCAAGGAATTAGTTGCTGATAGAGGTTGAACCGACAAAAACTACCAGATCCTCGTTCAGTGTCGGTGGATAAGACACTGCTTCCCTTGAGAGGCTACGCTTTTAGGGCAATAAAGGCTTCTTTTGAGGAACCTTTGGGAATAAGATGTGGTAAGTTTGATCACGGGAGTGGGAACCAGGACACCTGTTTTCTATGCCCAACTAAATCATTGAATTAGCTACGTGATCTAGAGCAATTTCACCCCCTGTACAACAGGAAGTTTGAACATGATGGTTCCAGCAAGCTCTGAAAGTTTTGGAGCCTCCAGATTTTTGAGTTCTGGAGAGCTATGTCAGATGGCAAGGAAACAAAAGTAATCAGGGAAGGTCTAATGATGACAATGATGGCTACTAATATCTGACCAAAGCAGGTTTTTGTCTTGGGCAGTGTGCTATGTGCACGCATTAGCTCACTAAATCCTCATGGGGATATTTTAAGGGAGCAATTCGTATCCCCATTTTGCAGATGAAGCAGCTGAGGATTCAAGAAATGGAGCGCAGTGTTGGTATGAAGCAGATCTACCTTCCAGACCCACGTCCGTTTGCCTCTACTGCAGACACAGGATCACATCTTAACCTGGCAATGAGAGATGAAATGGTAACGGACTCCTCCAACCCCCCCCCCCCCAGAACACACATACGTGTGATATCTTCTGTTTCGTTGATCTCTAAGCCTCATACATTGAAGAAAAACAAAAGCGTCCCGTTGCAGGAAATAAGGGAACAGAGGCATCTTTCTACATCCATTTTTACGGGCAGCTAGGAAGTCCCTGGGTAGATGCACCTGTGAGAGAGGAACCTGGCAGTCAGTGGAACCCATTTCAGGTTCAGCTCTGTATTTCCCCCCTTCTGCACCCCTCCACCAGCTTTCATCACCTGAAGGCAAAGAGAGAGTATATCGAATGTCCTCCGGGAGCTGGTGAGGCTTCTTGAGGATAGAGTTCCTGTGACCTTAGCATATAGAACAGAGCTTGGCACATCAATAGTATTCAAATAAACTCTTAATGTTCCCTATCTATCATTTTTGTTTCTAAGATATTGATCTTAGTCAATCAGCCCTGGCCTCCCCTTTTTTTGCGCTAATATTTCTCTCTGGTATAAAAACCAGTCTGACTACCTTCACAATACTGCGTCTATGCCTAGGGTTTATATACATTCCATTTGCCCTGAAGAGCCCCAAGCTGCTGCATTGGTATGTTTGTAATAGTGCCCCTGTTTTTGGAAGAACCCAGGCTTGAACAATAAATTGTATGGTGCCCTCTATGTACCTCACCATTACAGCTGAGTTTCATAATCACACTTGCCCAGCAAGGGTCAGGGAAGGTGTAAGAAAAACATTCTGTAAGAGTTTGCGTTGCTAAACTTTGAAATGATTTAGCAGCAAGGATGGGACCGCTTCTTCTCTAAAGTTCTTCAGAAACAGACATGAGCTGTAATCGTCAATATGACTAGAGCATGGACGTCTTAGAATGGCACCCTGATAGGGAGGAATGGGTAAGAAACTCCACAAAGTCACTACCTAATCATTTGTTCTAAATGAGAGGGAAGGATGGACGACAAAGGCAGTAGCACGGTAGGTTGTTAACAAATGACCCTGAAAATCAGAGCAACTCAGCTCTTATGTGCCTGTTATCTACATTAAAGTGAATAGGGGCGCCTGGGTGGCTCGGTCGGTTGAACATCCGGCTCTTGGTTTCGGCGCAGGTCATGATCTTGTGGTTATGTGAGTTCAAGCCCCACCTCAGGCTCTGTACTGACAGCTCAGAGCCTGGAGCCTGCTTCGGATTCTGTGTCTCCCTCTCGCTCTCTACCCCTCCCCCACTCGCACTCTCTGCCTCTCTCAAAATGAATAAATAACTTTTAAAAAATACAATAAATTAAGGTGAATAAATTGCAAATTGCAAGGCACAGAGCAGATGCATTTCACAGGGAACTGAAGGCTACGCTAGGTGAGAAGACAGTTAGGAAGCAAGCCCTGCCTTCTTCATAGTCGTTCAAGTTTCCAGATGCAGGCAAATTACATTCCAAGGTACCAAAAGATCTTGCTAACATAAGTACGGAGGTATTGCAAGTAATCTTGTAGAATCGTGTAGAAGGAAATGGTATCAGAAAAGTGGAAACGGACAAGCGTTTCCCCAAATTCTGAAGAGGGCTAAAAAACAGGTCACAGAACTAACAAACAGATGAGGTCCTTTATCAGTCCCAGAAAAAAATCTGGGACTGATTATATAAAATACATGTGGTTATAACACATTGAACCAAGCAGGAATCCCAAAAACCCTGCCTAAGTTCCCTAGGAAAAGCTTAAGCTTTTTCTTTCTTTTTTTTTTCAGTTTGATGAAATCATTAGGCTATTTACCTACAAGAAAGACATCATTTCTGTATTGCTTTGATATTACCAATATGTGTGACAAGGCCTCACCTTATAGTCTTATGTAGATGCTAGAAAAGTGTATACTATATAAAGGATCGTACATGTTACATTAGCCTCAGAAAGATCAGGAAGACCCAGGAATCCTGGGCTGGAAATCTTGGCTTTGACTTATATCTGTATGATCTTAGAAATATCTTTAACCTTTCTGAGCCTCATCTATAAAATGAGTGACCAGTGAGTTCACAAGCTATTATGATAATTCGGTGTGATTTTATATTGAGGATTAATCCTCTGGTCAGGTAAGCACAGATCAAATTTGGCTGTTTACTATGGCTAAAACTGAACTGGAGACTATAGCTCGAACTATTATCAGAATCAAGGCTCCTGGGGTGACTGGGTGGCTCAGGTGGTTAAGCATTCATCTTCGGCTCAGGTCATGATCTCTCAGTTCCGTTCTAGCCCCGTGTTGGGTTCTCCACTGTCAGCACAGAGCCCACTTCAGACCCTCTGTCCCCTCTCTCTCTGTTCTTATCCAGTTCATGCTATCTCTCTCTCCCTCAAAAATAAATAAACATTGAAAAAAAAAAAAGAATGAAGGCTCCTAATATAATTCGTGAAGAACAGACATCTCTGTGGAACACTGGCCTCCCCATGACAAGTTAGACTAGAGCATGGAAGAATCTAGAACGTATGAATCTCAGTAGCAAGCTACTCTAAAAAATAAGGGGGAAGAGAATCTATATAATGCATGCATCATACCTCACTAATTTCACAAACCCTCTAAATGATTCCTCCTCCTGTGGAGAAAAAAAGCAGGAGTGGAGGGAAGGGCCAAAGCTACTTCTAAGAGGTTGGTGTGGAATCTATATTATGGACCTAGTCACAAACTGTAGAAGGAGAGGACGTATTTAATCCTACACTAAAGGGCAAATCATAGGAAGCAAGGTATAGGATGTTACGGTATTCTAGGCTGGACATTTATAAAGCTTTGCTGGTAGATGGAGTCTATGGGAAGAAGAAAAGAGGTTGTTAGACTCAATATTCTATCAGAACCAGCAAAACCATAAAATCTGGTTGGTCTGCTCCCCTAGGATTGCAAAGGTCCAGGGCAGCCAAGGTTTAAGACAATCCACTTCATGGACAGTGATATTATTGATGAAGATGGAAAGTCTGGATACTGAAAAACCTTTGTAATGAATATATGCGTTTTCAGCACTTTTCTGATTGTCTCGACCGTGGTAGTTATTGATATTGACTCTCTTGTACCGTTTATGCTTTGCCCACATGTAAGGTGCCGCATCTTACAATTTTCATTTACCTTAATAGTTTTGCTGTAAGTTAAAAAAAGGCATTATTCAGAAAGCAGAGCATTCATGAGAGATTCTTTCTGCCAGAATATCCAACTATCGTAACTTCAGATACTGCCTAACATATTATTATTTTAATATCATTGTCGTTACGCTGCTGCCTTAAATGAGATTTTGCCACAGCTGGCTTTTTTCATTTGTTGTTTTTGGGTTATAATAGAATATAGTAGCTTCCAAAGACAAAAAAAAAAATCAATATACACTGCTAAAAATACCTTGGTGTTATCCCAGTTTGCAGTTCTGCCTGCCTTAAAAGGGAAAGAGATCAGTGGAAATGGGTTTTCAGGCCTTGGCATTTAGGATTCTATCTGATGATTTCCAAATCAATGTACCAGAAATGTCTCCAACATCTTTACTTGTAAGGGCGGCTCTCCTGCCCTGTTTTTCAGTATCACAAAAGCTATGTTAAAACCTGTACTGATTGGTTCTACTGTGCATTTCGCCACAACACTCCCGCTTCAGATTCTAGCTCATGGGCCTGAGTGAGACAAAGTCCCATGGAATGGGTGTGTACCTATGTGTGTTGGGGACTGGGGAGGCACGTATGCACTTAGCGTTCCCAGAAGCTCGATTTCAAAAATTAGGGGAGTCTGGGAGTGATGCCAAAAGGAGGAAAAAAAGAAAAAACTCCTTTTCTCGGTCTCCATCGAGGCCGCGAGGAACTTTGAGCCTTGGGACTGGTCCAAGCTGCTCTCTGGCTTACAATAATTTCTCAAACCAGAGAACATATTTTCTGGTAAATATTCCTTCACTACTGCTGATGGCAGAAACTGGAAGCTGTAAGGAGTTGATATCAAATTTAATATGATTTAGTTTAAAAATCATTTACTAAAGCTCTTCCCAATGTCTAGAGTTTTATCAGACCCTCTGTGAAACATAAAATTCAATTAGATACTCACTCCTTCACAATCAGCCTAACATGCAAATAGTTACCATCAAAGTATGAGCGTTGGGTAAGTTTGTGGCAGGAATTCAAAGGAGAACCTTTCATAGCGACCATCTGGATCAGCTTTTTGAGAAGGTGGCAGGTCCATTAGGCCTCTAAGGATGAGTAGGGTTTGAATTTAGTGAGGACCCAGATAGGAGGCATGTGGACAAGGAAGTCCTGGGTTCTTCTTCGAGAACTTGAGCAGCATAGAGGCCAGACTTGCTGTTTGGGGTTATTTAGGGCAATTGCTTAACTGCCACTTTGAGCCAGAGTTGAACGTTAGCTTAACAAATGAGCTAGGTTGGATTTTAAACCTGGGCTCTCTCCTACAATCTTGGGTAATTTGCATAACCATGACCAACCTCAGGGTCCCGAAACAGGTAAAGAAAACATACTACATGAGGTCGTATTGAAGATAAGAAGACTGAATTCATTCGTTCAACCACCATTCTTGATGTCATCTTTCTGCCAGGTATATAGACTTCAAAAGCTCTAGGCACTGAGGAATAAATATAAACAGAGACAAAAATGATTCTGTAAATTGTCCACCATTGGGGAAACAATCAGTAAACGATAGTTTTTAATTTGATGACTTAAGCTTTGTGCGAGAGGAACTGAAGCGGTAGGAATTGTCCTAAGGAATATAAGCCCACTCCGGGAGAATTGAAGTGGGGTGGCCAAAGAGCTTGAAGGCAGAAAGACCAGCTAAGAAGCTATTGCAACAACCACACAATGAGAGTCAACGAGGGCGGGGGCAGCAGATAAGAACATTGTCGAGGGGCGGGGCTCAAGATGGCACATTCTCCCCTGGAATTTTATGCTAACACAGCCAGGAATAGTTCAGAGCTCACAGTTTCTCGCCCATCACAAAGGAGCCATCACTGGACTTTCCACTGAGTATATATTAAGGCATCCTGACCTTTATTTACTTCTGAGAACAGCAGTTTTCCCAGGATCCCAGTTGGGAAAGAGGCTTATAAATAAACCATTTTGCTTGTTCACTGAACTAGACTGTCATTCGCGGTGATGTGCTGACTTAGGTGATGCTGAGTGAGTTGGAACGTTAACATGAAGGTCTTTGAGGGGAAAAGAAGCAACACTGCCCTTTCCCTTAAGTCAGAGGAAGGAAAATTGAGGAGGGCTGCGGTTTCGGCTCATTAAATGATCTCCAGGGTATTCATCAAATGCCTCGTCAAGAGTTTTATTATCGACAAAGGGATTCGCTTTTCTCTAATTGTATACACCTTAGAGCCTAGGAAATTGCCTCTTCTAAAGGTAAATAGAACACCACATCTCCTCCCTCCCTGCGAACACAGGACTTCTTGATTTTTAAGTCATACAGCTTCCTTGGAGGAAGAAAGCAACGATAGAGGCAATACCAGTGTCTTTGGAGTTGTTCCCATAGGCTGGAGCACTTACCATTTGCTTGGTGCATGATACACATCTGATTTAACCAATCCAACTAACAATATATGGAAGACCCAATATGTGCCCTCTGTGATGTGCCCCAGAAACTTAACTAGGCGTAAGAGAAGAGCCGTCATCAAAGAAAGACCAACGACATCTTAGAGTCAAAGCTCACAAGGAATTACTAAACCATATTTCTCAGTAGAATACTGATAAGAGCTTGACCAGAGCCCACTCTCCGCCTCCGTATCCCTCCCTCTCCAAATATCCCAGAAATCCTCCAGGAAAATTACCGACCCTTGACCCCCTTCCTCTGTTTTCCAAGTCAGGACCTCCCTCCCTTTCCTGGCTTCATCATCTTTTGCTACTTTTGGTCAGTCATAGAAATGACTGGTTCATTCTCATCAGTACCCTCTGATCCCTTTGCCTCCTACCTCCCACATGCCCACTTTGCCAGGAGGCTCAGTTGTGTAGCGTGGTGAAACAACGGAATGAGCACTGGCCTGGGGTCATAGTGCCTGGGTTCAACTCCTGGCACTGACCTTTACTATCTGTGGGACCTTGAAAAATATCTTTTTTTTTTTCAAATTTTTTTTTCAACGTTTTTTATTCATTTTTGGGACAGAGAGAGACAGAGCATGAATGGGGGAGGGGCAGAGAGAGAGGGAGACACAGAATCGGAAACAGGCTCCAGGCTCCAAGCCATCAGCCCAGAGCCCGACGCGGGGCTCGAACTCACGGACCGCAAGATCGTGACCTGGCTGAAGTCGGACGCTTAACCGACTGCGCCACCCAGGCGCCCCTTGAAAAATATCTTTAACTTCTCTGAGTCTCATCTGTAAAATGAGTGAACGGTGGTTCACAAGCTAGTGTGGTAATTCAATATAATGATAAATAGATATAAAGATATACGTATATACCCATAGAGACATAGAGGGGTGTATGTGTGTATGCTGAAAGCTACATGTACACACACGTAAATGTTGAGACATACATATATAATTGATGACATATAAATCACAATCCACAGTATTCTTACTTGTGTGGTAGATTTTGCCTATTTATCGTTCTGTTTCTTGTCACAAAACTGCAAGCTCCTTCAGGAAAGAAAATTCTTTCACCTTGCTGTTGTCCCATCCTCATTCCTAGAACAGTGTCTGGAAGACAGCAGGTATTTAATAAATATTTTTTGTAAGAGTGAATGGATGAATTGTTGATGCTCAATAAGTACTTGTTTCTTTCTGAGCTTCCAGCAAATACGGGATTTTTTTCCTTCTGATCCCCAGCTGAGACCTACTGGAAGAAAAGTGCACAATCATGGTAATTGACTTCATAACGAATTTATGATTTCCCATCTCTGCCAGACTCTAAGTGTTTCTTGATAATCCTTTAACATATGTTTGCTCAGTCTCCATTCTTTTTTCCCAAAGCAGCTGTTTCTAAGCATCACCTCTCTCTTGCATTCTCCAGCCCTCCAGTTCATTCTATCCTGTACCCATCTGCAGAGAAAAGTAAGAATCCTATGATTTCAGTTAGCCTTTCCTGTTGCCTCATGTTGGCTCATCTTACGAGGAGATTGACTGGGTGAAGGGATGTCTGGATACCTGGTAAGACATTATTTCTGGGCATACTGGGAGATGTTTCTGGAAGAGATTAGTATTCAAATCAGAGGATCCGGTAATGTCACACCAGTGTGGGTGGGCAGCATCCAATGGGTTGAGGGCCTGAATAAACAAAGGGGCAGAGAAAGGGTGAGCTTGTTCTCTGCTGGATCTAGGACACCCATCTTCTCCTGCCCTCAAACATTAGCTCCCCTGCTTCTCAGGCCTTTTAACTGGGACTGAGTGACACCATCAGTTTTCCTGGGTTTCTAGCTTGCAGACGGGCAGATCACGGGACTTCTCAGCCTCCGTGATCATGTGAGTTGAGTCCTGTGATAAACGTCCTCTTATATCTATATACATCCAGTGTTCTCTCTGGAGACCCCAGACCAATCCATGACTCCTTCCAGACCTTTCTCCAGCTCTCTCCCACCTTCTATTTCTCTCTTCCCCCTCAGTCTGTGTGAAAATGCCCTCTACTAATCTCTGATGGAATCCCTCAAGGGTGTTAACTCCCGTCACCTCCACACGTGTGGGGGGAAACACAAAGGCAGACTGTGAAAATGGAATGAACGGTAGTGTTTTAAGGATGAATAGGAAATTTGTAGGTGAGCAACAAACAAAGCCTAAGGATGTAGAGAATGTTCTTACCTAACAAGTCTCTCCTCGTGGCACATAACTCCTGGGATGTGAAAAAAAAGGAAACACAAATATCACACGGCAATACGATCTTAGATTTGCATTGCCCATTAAAATTATGTCTGCGAAGCACTGAACCGCAGGACAATCCTTTAAAAGTTTAGGAAAAGATCGTAGTATCCCCATTTTGTAAGTGAGGAAACAGAGGCTCCGAGAACCAAAACGACTTGCCCAAGGTCATGACCGTCATAGCTTTCATGGTTGCAAGTGGACACCAGATCTTCTTCCTAGAAATCCCAGACTTTCTCCATCAGGCCCCTCTGACCTCGGTTGGTCTTAGCCCATGTCACAGACCCGCAGACACCTAGTTGACGTTCCAATTTTTGCCCGAGTCCTGCCTTCTGTGACAGGATGTCTAAAAGGCTATCATTCTAGATGCATCTAGTGTAAGAGTTAAGCATATCCTCTCAGGGGGAGCCGGGCTGTCTGCTTTTAAAGCCTGCCTATAGCAATCCAAGCTGTGTAAAATTTAGCCAATTTCCTTAATCTGGTTGTCCCTCACCTGTAAAATGGAGATCACGATATCCTAATATCGTACACTTCTCTGAAGATACAAGGAATTAATACATGTAAAGCACTTAGGACCGTGCCTGAATTAGAAAGGATTCGTCCGTGCAAACTATTCTTATGTAACCAAAGAATGTCCTTTTCTTTTCCTTCCTTTGTGTAATCATTCTGGCTGGCTTTAAACAGCGGGTGGTCAGAGACACATTTATGGAGAGCCTACAACAAGTGCCACGTTATTTTCTCTTGGCCCTATCTTGATGTGCTTTGCCTGACTTTTGAAGTTATCGATGTAATCTTTCCATTGGTGATCAAGGGCAGTCTGGCAGGAATTCTTTCTAGCAATGGCCCCCAGAATCCAAAGTCCCACGCCCCAGAACTTGTGAATTGCTTGTGGAGTTGGGGTGTGATATACGGCATAGGCGACCTTAAAGAGAGGTTATCCAGGTGGTTCCCATCGAATCGCATGGGCCCTTAAAAGAGGAGAACTTTCCACAGCTGGGGGCAGAAGAGAACGTCAGAAGGTTCTCAAGCAGGAGAAAGAAGCCGCATGCTTTTGTCTGAAGAGGGAAGGGGCCACGTGAGAAGCAGAGTGGGCAGCTCTTAAGAGCAAACAACCATCCCAGCCGGGGGGAGAGGGACCTCCACCCTACACCTGCAAGGGACTGAGCTCCCCCCACACCTGAATGAGCCTGAAAGTAGGTTCTCTCCCAGCACTTGCAGATAAGAGTCCAGCTGGCCCACCCAGAACTACTGACCTACAAAAAACTTCAAAACTTCAGCACGGTGGCCCAAGTGGGGCTCGAACCCAGGAATCGCGAGATCGTGACCTGACCCGAAGTCAGATGCGTAACCGACGGAGCCTCCCAGGCGCCCCCATAAGGTGAAGTCTCTGACAGTTTGTTTTGGCGGTGATAGAAAGCGCAGATCGGTGGGAACCTGCTGATGCGCTCTGCAGGGAAACATCTGTGCTGCCGGGAGAGTTGTTCCCTGTCACTCGGAAATCCAAAACCTTTACTCCAGAGCTGATGCCCCCACTGAGTGTCTGACAACTGGGGACGGGAGGAAGGACAAGGAAGAAATGCCCGAGCCAAGATACCGCGTAATCGGGGCCTCCAGGTAGGGTTCCGGCACCTCGGTGGTGAAAGTAGTGCTATTTTTATATGACGTTTGTAGAAATGTTTTTAATTTCTATGTCGGGTGAGTGGGTTTACAGGGGAGAGTGTTAGGAGCATCGACTCTATAGCCAGCTACGTCTTGCCACTGGCCAGCTGGGTAACCTTGGATGAAACGCTTGGCCTTGCTAAGCCTCACTCTCTGTACCCGCGAAATGGGGAGAGTGACCACACCAAACTTAACAATCCGTCGTGAGGGTTAAACAAGAGAATGCTTATGAAGCGCTTCCTTCCGCACCTGGCACTTATTAAGTGCTAAATAAATGGTTATGATTATAATTATAATTCATGTATTCATCCGAAAACTATGTATTAATCATCTGCTCTACGCCGGGCATCGCTAGGCAATGTGAGAACACAAACACGAGTAAGGAAGAGCCTCCCCCCTCAAAATTCTCTCCGTGTAGTGGGTCCATATGTGTCCCTTTCGTTTATTCATATATGTAAATTTTCCTGTGCGAATGTGTGTGTCATGTGTGTGTGTGTGGTACGTCGGGGGTGCAGGCGGTGTGAGCCCTGCGGTCCCCAAAACTACCGAGGAACAAAGTGCTGCATTCAAACCCAAGGGCGGGGTGGGGGCTGCAGACCCAGCCGCCCATCTCTCCCCTCGTCCTCAGAGGTAGGCGGTGTTTCCTCTGGGAACACTGACCACAGGACTGTTAAATCGCTTCAGAGTGGTGCAGCCGGGAGGTCCCAGCACGGCCTTCCCTCGCCCACCCCGCGCCACAGGGACAGGAATGTGGTGCCTCACGCATGCCAACAGGCCTCAGGGAAAAGCCTTCCTTCCCCCCGCCGGGTAATTCTGCCCGGCCCTACCCTCCGACCGGGGAGGCAGAAAGCCATCCATCAGCTCGGCTGTCTGGGAGTCCCAAGAGCTCCTCAAAACAGACCCATTAGCTGAAAGGATAAATATTTACTCTGGGCTCATCTGAATAACCCAGAAAAAGGCCTCTGTTTTTTATCAGGAATAAAAAAACACTCCCACCTAAGCTTGGATTTAGAGCTTTTTGTCTTTAAATCTCCGCTGCCTTGAACCACTCAAAGTCCTGGGAGAGACCAGATTAGGGTTTCCCCTCGGCCTCCAAGCTGGCCGGGGGTGGGGGGCGCAGGGGAGCATGACGGGAAACGTGTCCTTTCACTAAGCGAGGTCTGTGTGGCCTCGGCCTGGCTCCCTCCATCACAGGTAACTGAAATATTTGCCCCTGGGAGACGATGCAAAATGTGCTCTTACAATGCTCGGCCCGGCGAAATAAGAGATTTTAGACAAACAGCTTTCGAGGGACCCCATTTCCTGAGCTATGCTTTGATCACATGACAACAGCACCAGCGGAAACACTTCTGTTATCCTTTCAAGGGAGACGTTTGAGAAAGAACGCTGGCCTGGGTCAGGGAGGTGAGAGTGTGGGTGGGTGGAAGGGAGGGGTCGGGGAGGGAAGAATCGGGAGAAGGTGGGGGGGGGGGCTGTTCAGGGACACACCCGGGATGTGTCTTTCACTTCCTCCAGCCCCACTTTCTCTACTCTACCCCCCACCCCCACCCCATCGCCTTTCTGGAAGCCAGATAGACCCGGTGGGAAGAGCTTAGACCTGTAAGGGCCAAGTAAGTGTCCTTAAGCACAGGCCCAGCTCAGGGCCTGGGTAGGACAGCCACCACAACATGTTCTGCGAATGAAAGATCCCACTATTTTCACCACAAGGATGCTCTTTGTTCCCTCTGAGTTTCAATTTCTCTGTCTGCGTTGTGGGGATGATAACGCTTCCCTCCAGGGTGGCACAAATAAATAAGCAGATGCGTGTATATACCCAGCCCAGAGAGCGCTGCACTCCGGGGCCCAATTCGCGTTTAGCACAAATCTTATGAAAGAGCTTTCGGGGGCGCCTGGGTGGCTCAGCCGGTTGTGCGTCCGACTTCGGCTCAGGTTCTGATCTCGCGGTTCGTGCGTTCGAGCCCCGCGCCGGGCTCTGGGCTGACGGCTCAGAGCCTGGAGCCTGCTTGGGATTCTGTCTCCCTCACTCACGCTCTGTCTCTATCTCTCAACAATGAATAACTGTTCAAAAAAAATGTAATAAAAAAAAAAAAAAGCTTTGGAAGTTGGCAAATGTATTGGAACCAGTTTCTTTGAAAAGGCTTGCACAGGTCTTCAGACCAAGGTTTGCAGGAAAGGCTGAGCAAACCGGGGGAGACAAACCTCTAGTCAGTCAGTGTTGTTTGTTTGCACTGAGCCACCGGCTTTGCGCCTCTCGGTCCTACGGGGATATGTAGCTTCAGAGGAGTTGGGCACAGGCTGCCCCAGTCACTCCAGGGTGGATTCCTGTCCTGTAGACCCGGTCAGGGGAGTGTCAGTGCAGTGATAAACGGGAAAGCCCTTCTCTGTCCTCCGTCTTTCGATGCAAACACATTTTGTGTAAAGACAACCATACAGGTTCCCCAACACACGTACGTCAATAGAGTAGTTGAGTATTCAATTACGTTCTAGTGCAGTGATTAGCAGATGAAAGAATGAAAGCAAAAACGTGAAGATAATCTCTGTACTCTTAAATTTCATAACGTGCTTTCCAACTGGGCTTCGTTCGACTCTGTCACTTAGCTTCGAAGCTGCTGTAGGGTCACCCTGGCTGCTTGGCCGGCACGTGGGGGCTTTGAGCCGTCATGGAGGCTGGCAAGAGAACGTGCTGGGCTCGTCCCCCGCTAGGGAGGTGTTCGGAGAAGAGAAGAAAGGCCTGGTTCTCTCGCTCAGTGCTGCTGTTGCATCACGACCCTAACCTTGCCCTTCTCTTCATGTGTCGTGTGCTCTGTCCCCACGTTCCTCCTGAGACCCGAGGAGCCTTTGCTACTTGTAACCCCACTGCAGGATGACTGTCCCCCTTCTTTCCTTCCCACGTAATGAAAGTTTTTCCCAGAGAGAGAAATAAATCTGGCCCAGATGCCAGGAGAGACCATATCCTGTCTTGCAGCCTTGAGTTATTTTTTTTGGTGGCCTTTGAGCGTAAAGCCCGTGCCCTGGTCTGAATGAAGAGTATGTTATTTTAATATGTTACAGCATAAATCCTATTGACATATAAAATATGTTTATTTTATCATTTAATATATTTAATATTCATTCTCTCCTTATTTCTAAAGATTCATTGAGTAGTTCAGGAATTTTTTGAATGTTTATTTTGAGAGAGAGAGAGAGAGAGAGAGAGAGCTCAGGTGGGAGAGGGGCAGAGGGAGGGAGAGAAAGAATCCCAAGCAGCTTCCACCTTCCATGCTCAGCCCAGAGCCCGACATGGGGCTCAACCCCATGACCCTGGGATCGTGACCTGAGTGGAAGCCAAGAGTGAGCAGCTCAACCAACCGAGCCCCCCAGGCGCCCCCAGGCATTTTTTATAAACGCAGCAGGTGAGGTTCCTGACCCTGTGGAACTTCTACTCTAGAATGGGGGACAGGTACTAAATAAGTAAACAAACGTGCAGCTAAGTTCACATATATTAGCTGCTGACAGAAAAACTGAAGACTGTAGAGCTTCCCTTAGCACTATTTTTATCCTCTCACTCATTCATCCAACATTTAAGTGCTTACCAGGCACATTTTTTGTGTGTGCTAAAGATAGAGCCATGAAAAAGATCTCCTCTTTGTCCCCCGGAGCATACGTTTAGCTAGGGACTCAGAAGTTAAATATCAAACTTTACAATGAATTGTTTTAGAGAAGTACAGGGTGGTGAGAGAGCATAAAGCAAGGCATTATAACGTGGTCTCGGGCTGTCAAGAAACGCTTCCTGGTGGGTGGAGGAATGGCCACCAATGAATCCTACTTTGCTCTATGAGCACCCTCGTGAGGCCCCTTCCACATGGACTCTGGGCTTGGACATGTGCTTAACTTTGGTCAGTGAACTATAAGCAGATCTGAAGCGCTCAGAGGTGTGGAAAACAGGTGTGCGTGCACCGGAGCCTATCCCCTCTCAATGTTGGGAACTTTTCTGCCACCACATGAAGCAGCCCAGGCTGGTCTGCAGGAGATATGTGGCCCGGCCAGCATCCGTGCACAGATGTAGGAGGAAGAACCTCTTAGATTATGGCATCACGGTTGAGGTGCCAATGACTGCAGGTGCGTAAGTGACCCAAGTGGCACCAGCAGGCGACCTACCCAGAATGAACCACTGATCAAAAGAATCATGAGCCCACTGAATGGTTGATGTTTTAAGTCCATGAGCTTTTAGGGCAGTTTGTTATGCAGCAAAGGCTAACTGATACAGAAAGAGATACCTAGAAGTGAGCAGTTTTCAGGCAAAAATCCAGCAAGTGGGTTATGAGCTTTCTGACTGGGCGACAGGTTGGGGATGGGAACGTGGTAAGACAGCTGTTATCAAAGTCTTGTAAAACGGTGAAAAATTTTGAGTCTGGAGGAGTGCTAAGGAAGCTGGTCTTAGAAGTTAGCAAAGGGTTGATTTGTTTTGTCAGGAGTGCTAAACTGTCGTTGGAGTTAACTGAAGAGAATACTCCTAATGAATTTGCAGATCTGGCTACAGGGATTACCAGGAAGAATGAGGAAGTGTTGACTGGCTTATTTGAGTCGAGTGTGGTAAGGTCCAGGAAGGGGGTAAAGAACTATTCTCTTTGTAAATAGAATCTAGAGAAACTGGAATGTAACCTAGGCTTTCTGGGTTGGAAAATAAAACCATTTCACACCTTGTTTCAAAGTAAGAAATGGCCTCCTATCAAATATCAAATCCAAGGTGTGGCTATACAATTCGTCATTACTATCTCTAAAAGGTTTAAGGTTATATTTGATAGACCCTCGCAGACAAAGATGCTTTTCAGAATCATAACGGCATCTTCCTGCTGAAGCCTAATCTCAAAACATCTTCCTGCTGAAGCCTAATCTCAAAACATTCCTGACAGGTCTGAATCTCAGAAAGGAATTAGGAATGTGGATTTTGACCAAGAGAGTGAATCTAATGTGATACATAACAAGCCCAAAAGGCCTTTAAGGGAGTTATACAATCTAAGATTAGAGGAAATGGGGAGCTTCTTCTGAACCCCAATATTTCTTTGAATAAGAAGCAGTTTGAAAAAACCTTACTACAAATGCTTTTGAAGGAAAGAGGTGCTCTCTCAGAGGCTAGAGATGAGAATATTGAGGGTAGAACAAAGAACATAGGAGAACGCCAGTCTCCGGAACCAACCCCAGTGAGCATGGCCAGAAAAGGGGCCTGAAAACTTGTACCTGGTTGTAAGTTATGGTTTCTATAAACCAGTGCCCATCCTTTCCCCCCCCCCTTCCCATACCTTCCCTTTTTTTTGAATGGAAACCTCCATTACAGTGTTTTTCTTCCTATCTCACCATTGTATGTTAGGTGTTTGGGGGGAGAAGAATTTATCCTTCTTGTTCTCATGTCTGTGTATCAATAAGAATCACAGTTAAGGAGCAACACTCATGGACCTCAGGCAGATTACAAGGCAGGGACTTTGAGACTAACGCCATGACTGAATGATCTCTTGGGGCTCTTCTGGGGAGGTTAATATGTTTACAGGCTAGGGGCGCCTGGGTGGCGCAGTCGGTTAAGCGTCCGACTTCAGCCAGGTCACGATCTCGCGGTCCGTGAGTTCGAGCCCCGCGTCGGGCTCTGGGCTGATGGCTTGGAGCCTGGAGCCTGTTTCCGATTCTGTGTCTCCCTCTCTCTCTGCCCCTCCCCCGTTCATGCTCTGTCTCTCTCTGTCCCAAAAATAAATAAACGTTGAAAAAAAAAATTTAAAAAAATATGTTTACAGGCTAGAGGGGCATGAATTATTGGGGCTAGAGGGCAAGCTACGGTAAGTCCCTCGTTCATTATGACTCTGGCTATGCACGCCCTTGGGTGGTCCCCTTTCCACAATAACTCTGGGCTTGACCACTTGACTTGCTTTCACCAATGGACGGTTGAAAGAATAAGACGCAGAGCCACCTTGTACATTGAGATTTGCTCTTTCTTGCCACTGGGGAGTCTGTGCCCACATGAAGAAACCCAAGCGAGCCTGCTGGAGACCTATGGCCCAGCTGAAAGCTACATATGCCAGATCAGGGAATCTTAAACCGCCCATCCTCCCGCTAATCATCTAGGGAGTTGAAACTACATCCGTGATCCTAGGGGCCAAGCAAAAGAACTGCCCAGCCCACATTTTTGACCCACAGCTTCCTGAGAATAAAATAGTTGTTGTTGTTTTTTTAAGTTTCTTTATTTATTTTGAGAGATAGAAAAAGTGCTAGCCGGAAAGGGGCGGAGAGAAGGGGAGACAGAATCCCAAGCAGGCTCCGTGCTGTCAGCAGAGGGCCTGATGTGGGGCTTGAAGTCACGACCTGTGAGATCACGACCTGAGCCGAGATTAAGAGATGGAGATATTTAACCGACTAAGGCACCCCTAAAATTGTCGTTTTAAGTCACCAGGTTTTGGGGCAGTTTGTTTCTCAGCGAAAGTGTATACAGCTTCTCTGAGGCAAAGATATTTAAACTGAAATATGAAGGTTCGGCGGAGATTAGTTAGGAAACGGGGAGGAGGAACAATCTTGCAGGCAGAGAGAATCGCAGGGATGATAGAAGAGCCTATATGGTGAGTGTAAATGGCTGAGAGCCTGTCCGAGTGGCTAGGAAAGAAGGGTAACAATAGTATGAAACACGTTGGCCGTGAGGCTGGATGCGGTCAGATTACTCATGGCTTCTGTACTCATTAACTGTTGCCACCGTGCTGTGATATGATAAACCACCCCAAAATTCAGTGGCTTCAAACTATTACCCATCACTGTTTGCCATCAAGTGTCATATCAGCTGTTCTAAGCTGGGCTCGGTGGGGCAGCTGAGGTTCCAGGCGCTGGCGAGTCTGGGCTTGACCGTCCATTGTGGTTTGAACTTTGGTCTTTTCCACATGTTTGCATGCTTGGGCCCAGGCTGAAGAGGCAGTAGCTACCAGGAAAACTCTCTTCGTGGTGACGGCAGCGCTCGCGAGAGCGAATCCTAACCACGCAAGCACATTTCTGTTTGCATCTCATTTGTGAATATCCCATTGGCCAAGACGAGTCACACGGATGAGCTCAAACCCAAGAGCAGGAAGTACATTCCGATCACCTAAATTGACGGGGACCTACATTTGGCCAAAGCCAGTCACGCTGTTCACAGCAGCAATACTCAAAAGTGGACAAAAGTGGAAACGATCCACATGCCCACTAACTGGTGAATAGATCTTAAAAATGCTCTTCCAGGGGCATCTGGCTGGGTCATTAGGCACAGCATGCCATTCTTCAACTTGGGAGTGTGAGTTCAAGCCCCGGGTTGGGTTAGAGATTACTTTGAAAGAATTCATATCCGTACAATAGGATACTTTTTGACCATGAAAAGGAAAGAACTGATATATGCTATAATATGAATGAGCCTCACAGACATTAAGTGAAAGAATTCACACATGAAAAATCCTGCATACTGTATGAGTACCTTTATACAAAATTTCTAGAAAAGGCAGATCTACAGAGACAAAAAGTATGTCACCGGTTGCTTGGGACTAAGGGTGAGAGTGGAGATTCATGGCAAAGGAACACAAGGTTGGTGAAAATGTTCCAAAACTGGACTTGGGTGATGACTATAGAGCACTGTTAATTAGCTAAACATCCTTGACCTGTTTATTTGCAGTGAGTGAATTTTGTGCTGTGTAAATCACGATATCTCAATAGTGGCATTAAAATACGTAACTAACTGGGGCGCCTGGGTGGCTCAGTCGGTTGCGCGTCCGACTTTGGCTCAGGTTATGATCTCGTGGTTCACAAGTTCAAGCCCCACCTCGGGCTCTGTGCTGACAGCTCAGAGCCTGGAGCCTGCCTCAGATTCTGTCTCCCTCTCTCTCTGCCCCTCCCCAGCTCATTCTCTGTCTCTCTCTCTCTCTCTCTCTCTTTCTCTCTCTCAAAAATAAATGAAACATTAAAAAAAATTTTTTTAATATATAACTAATGGCACAAATGATACCTTGGCACTAGGCTTATGACAATGTAGCACTTCCAAAGGCATACTTTTAAATGACTGACTTGAAACAATGGGGAAACACTTGCAAGACCCTAGAGGACTACTGTCTCTTTAAGCAATGGCCCAGGCTACATTGTTTTCCTCAAAAGTATTTTACCAAATTTTAGAATTTTCATTAGTTATTCAACTTTGGCTGTAAATAAGAAACATTTTTTATTTTGTCCTCCGAGCTCCTGCATTTTAAGCTAATGCATGTGGTGTTTAAAAAAAATGGGTGCCCATAAAAATGAAACATGTGCTAGTCATTGACTTTTCATATTCTATGTACAACAGAAACATGCTCTTATAAGTGGGTCAAGAACTGTAAAATGTTCACTAATTGCTGGAATTTGTTCTTCTGTTTGGAATAAAAATGGATTTAACAATCAGAACAGCTATTCAAGGGGCAATAGAAGCAGGAAGGAGGGACTTCTGTTATTAGCTAATCTAGCAATTATCCCCAAATCAGTGCTTGTGTTCCACACGCATATCAACTGGGTTCGTTGAGGGGGTGCAGCTGAAGAGGTGGAAACAGCTGCCTACTCTAATGCGAAGTTCCTTTGGTTAGGAGAACGCATGCACGTTAATCCAGGAGCTGTCCGATGAACTTGATTCTCTAAGTCGAAGATGCCTACTTCCATCCTGGGCCAACAGCAGTTTTCACACACTTCCTTCTGAAGGAGGTGGAGACTGTGCCCACTATGACATCATCATCTCCTTCGCGGACTCTCACAATAATTGTTGACGCGTTAGGCATCTTTCCTGGAAGTGGGGGACTGTGCCTGAGATCCTGGTCGAGAGTGAGTTTAGGAAAGTGTCTCTTCTCTGCGCTCTCTTTCTAGCAAGAGGCTGGAGAAGGAGTGACAAAACTAAACATGAGCACGGGAAGAATTGTATGTCACAGCTACAGAACGCTGTCACAGGCGTTGCCTCTGAGTTAATATTTATTCAGCAAATATTCCCCAAGAACTTTGATGAATCCCATGTGTTTGGCTAGGTGTTCTAATTCTATTACCTCATTCAAAATACTGCCTTTGGAAAGATTTTGGTGCAAGTCCTTAAGGACTTCATGTAACCATGTAACCATTCTCAGTTGGTTAAAGTCTGCATCATCACCATGGACATTCAAGGGTTTGGGAACTTCAGGCGTTTATTGTTATATGACTTTCCCCGATATTGCAAATGTTTGGAGAGGTAGGCAGACCTAATCAAATACTGAGAGCGTTGCTTCCTGCCTCTATGATTTGGGGCATACTTTGTGTTGTTTGTTTTTTGGTTTTTTTTTTTTTTCCAAAGTTTCAAAGTCCTCATTTAGGAAGAGATTTAACAATACACATTTCTTTTTATTTTTAATCGTATTTTGAGAGAGCGAGAGAGCATGCGAGAGGGGAGAGGGGCAGAAAGAGAGGGAGAGAGACAGAATCCCAAACAGGCTCCACACTGCCAGCACAGAGCCCGATGCGGGGCTCGAACTCACGAACCGCGAGATCATGACCTGAGCCAAAACCAAGAGTCAGGCGCTTAACCTACTGAGCCACCCAGGTTCCCTTAACAATATGCATTTCTTGAGTGTGAATGCGAAATTTCTCTCTGGGCTCCACTTCGGCCTCGCCATCTACTACCTATTTCTCTTCTTTTCCCAGCAAAATGTATTCAAAGAGTTGATCTACTTAGTCTCCAGTTCTTAGATGTTTTCTTGAACGCACTCAATTCACGCCCACTTCCCAATCATTCTATTAAGACTTCTTGCCGTGGTCAACAATGACCTGCCCATTGCATGATTTAAACGCCCTTCTTATTCATTTCCATCCTTCCACTCGACAAGTCCTGTCGAGTTCTAAATTGGGTCATCACCCACCTCCAAGAATAAGAACCAAACAATCTACTCCTTTCCCTTTGACCTCATTTCCTATCACTCTTTCTAGTCTCATCCATTGATACCTTGCTGGCATCTTATTCCTTCCTTTTTTTTTTTCTTCTTCTTTTTTTTTTTTTTTGGCATCTTATTCCTTCTAAAATATGTCCAGAATCTTCCTCCTCTCTTACAGAGGATTTCATTTTGCTGTTTTCCTGAAATTTTCTTCTCCCTGTAATCCACATTCTTGTTTCAATGTCAGGATCTCAAGAAACATGTCCTTAATTCTCCTGTTTAAATCTGCAGCCCCTCTACTCACCAGCCACTTACTACACTCCCATCACATACACACATTATTGTTTGGAGAATAAATGTATCTCTTAGCTCTTGTGTGAGAATTTCAGGTCCTTTAGGAGCTAGGACACAAACATTCACACACGCACACATGTAGTTCGGAAACAAAAACGCTAAGAGGGTAGAGAACAGTCTCCTGGTTCATATAGCTCATGGCAAAAATGAGTTTCAAGCCTCCAAACTTCTATTCGTTATAGAAGAAACATTGGGTTAAGATTAGGAGGGCCATGTTTGAGACCCTGCTTCGTCATAAGGTCTTTGGGATCTTAGGAAAGCCGTGTCACTTTGCTCAGTCCACATGTCCCCATTTGTAAATCAGAGCAAAGCATGGCTATTGGGTTCTTAAACCTCTCCTTGTTCCATGCAATTTTTTTTTAAGAGCTCAAACGTCACTGGGAGCTAAAGATTGTCCCATGACCGTCTAGTCCGCTCACGTAAAAAAGTTGCATTATCTTCATTTCCAACTCAGTACTTCTGGTAAGTCAGTGTGACTGACGATCACAGGGAGTAAACTACTTATCTCCATAGTTAGGTTAGACTAATTTCCCTTTTCTGGAGAGAATTGGAGAAGGAGGCCCTTGGAGTCGTCTCTAGCTCTGTGGTGAACTGCTAATTTGAAGCCACAGGGTGCTCTTTGAGGAATTGCAGACTCACATCTGATAACCATTTTATGGGAATGTGCCTGGGCCTTTTAGCTGTGGTTCCCCACAAAATGCCACGATGAGTGACAGACATGCTTCCAGCAGATGAAAGCTTTGTGGGGGTCAGTGCCAGAGACCTCTGACTACACCACTTGGCATTTGCTGATCCCTGCCTATTTTCTGTGTAAGTGAAGGTCTCTGGGCTACACTCTCATTTGAATCTTGGTATTCTGGTGAAATTCACATGTGGTCAAATGGAAATGGCATCTCCAGAATGAGGTAAAGTGCACGGAGAGAATTAGACTCCAGGGTTTAAGAAAAGTTACAGACAAGCTCTCTGACCACGGCCTTTCTTGATCTTTCTTTCTTTCTTAAGGAAGAATGTGATTTTTGCAAGATGTCAGCACTTCCATGAGCGCTGGCTTCTGAATTTCTTAATTTCAGTTAAGGCGGGGGTTGGGGTGGGGCGGGGGAACTAAAGTCAGAATAAAAAGGGACAAAAAGGAAATAATAGTTGTCAACCCCCAGGAACAGAGTCTGCACTGTAAAAATGCAGTATTCTCTTTGACAGGCAGTATAAAACGGTGAGGAGTCTATTCTGGAGCGGGACTGCCTGGTTCAAATCCTAATTCCGTCCCTTACAAGCCACAGGACTTTGGGCAAATCAATTCACTTCTGCGCCTCAGCTTTTGCACCTATAAAATGGGAATTCTAATAGTAAAAGGTTCTTGTTAAGAGTACAAAGGCGGCTGAAATTATGAAGCGTTTGTGATTTCCCCCGTAGCAAACTGCTCATAGCTCCTGAAGGACCTGAAATTCTCACACAAGAGCAAAGACATCTGTGTCTCCATTCACCGAAGGCTGACTCTGTGACAAGTGACATCCTAGGTGCTGAGGGATGAGGATTTAACAAGGACACCCTTTTGCCCTTCAGCAGGGGCAAAGGAAACACACATACAAATAACCCACTATTACAAGTCGAGTGTTTTACATGGGGAGCTTGTTAGCAGAAGAAGATAAATTCCTTTTGGTTTGCAGAGAAAATATCTGAGCTCTATCTGAAAGAAAGTAGGAGTGGGCATTGCAGATGGAAGAAAAAGCACTAACAAGACGGAGACAGGAAAATACACCGTGTCCTTGAGAGTGAGTGCATTTGTGAAGACAGCCTCATCGTTAGTTGGCCGTGTGTGTGGATGTCACCTGTTATATTGAAAATGTCCTAATGGCAGAACCCATTTCATCTCTGTATTTCCCTAGCAAATGTCCTACATTTAAGTACAAGCGATGTTTGGTGAATTGGTTTGAATGCAAAATGTGATTTAGATAATAAGGATCTCAGTGATGCCTGGATGGCTCGGTCTGTGAAGCGTCTGACTTGATTTCAGCTCAGGTCATGATCTCGAGGTTCACGAGTTCAAGCCCCGCATCAGTGCAGAGCCTTCTGGGGATTCTCTCTCTCCTACTCTCTCTGTTCCGCTCTTACTCGAGCTCTGTCTCTCTCTCTCAAAATAAATAAATAAATAAACGTAAGAAATTCTTAAAGATAATATGGATTTCAGAGGAAGGAGTGATTCATTCCATACTTGAAGTTTCATGGAGAAACCTTACTGGACCAGTGAAGGAGCAAGAGTTTTTTGATTTTTTTTTTTTTTTTTTTTTGGTAAATTAAATTTTGGTGAAAATGAATCAAATTGGAGCAAAGAGCATGAGCAAACGCATAATTAGAGAGGTGTATATACTAATCCCATATTATTCACCTTTTCTTTGGCCCACCATCCTTCCCTTCTCCTGGAAGATGTCCAAGAGGCACCCACAATTAACTGTCCTATGCCCAATGCACAGAGATGGGCACACAGGATTCAGATTGACCAACCTGGGTGTGACATTTACCTGGCCTCATTAATTTGTCCTGGAAAGTTCAGGTGACCGGTCAGAATCCCCCTAAGATGATATAATTACTTCTAGGAGAGATACCCTTCATTCTGGATCATGGGCCCTGATGAACCATTTCCCGCCAAATGGATATAGTCTGTCTGATATGAAGCTAATACATAAAGAATGAGAAGTCCTGCAACCTTTACGTGAGACCTTGTCCCCCAAATTTTACAACTTCCCAGTGGCATTAGAAAATAATCTCTTCTCCCCCACCTCTTTCATGTTGCCTTATATTTTGGTTTTGCACATCCAGATAAAAGCTTCCTCCCTAATACAAGATGAGTGGCAGGGATTGAGAAACCATCATTTGAAAACTACCTCCTAAGAATCAGTGGTTCAAAAAACACATGGAAATAATTCTTTCAGGTCTGACTTTCAAAGCAATTAAGCAAAGAAGCCAGCATTGTACTCAACATGAATAACTGATGAGTCAATGAGATAGAATCTAATGTTGCTTCTATTTTATTAAAGATATTATCAGAGGGCCTCATACCTAGACTTGAGAGTCCCACACACAAGCAACAACCTGTGAACACTAAGTGTGTAGTCGTAGTCTTTTGTGACCACCTACTAGCCTCATTAACTTTTCATTTATAAGCCAGTCATTAATTTATTACTAGGTTATTCCTTCAACAAATGAGAATATGACCAGTTTGAAGAGTATGAGAGAGACTGGGTACATTCTAGAGAATGGCAGAGCTAAAGGGTCCCTAGTACTATATATCAGAAAGTAATCTCTTCAATTGTTTGAAGTCTCCAGACGCAAACCTCTATCTGATGTTTCTGCCAAGTACTGGCAAGACAATCGTTGTATAATTCTTACATGCTGTAGTGATCCTATGACGCCTGCCATATTGTCAAAGGACTTTCACCAACTTAACTCCCTTCCAGTCTTTCCCCTCTATTTCCTCAACCAAGTATTTGAAAGAGAACTCAACCCCCACCTGACACTTTTTTAGTTACTTCATGACCCCTAGCCCATCTAACACATCTATCTCTTACATATCTTTTGTCAGCCATCATAACTTAAGAGAAAAAAAACACATTCCACAGCCTGTAATCCAAGTGGAGGGAAGAAAGCTGACTGTGGAGTGCACCTGTGTTGCACGCTGCAGAATATCTTCAATGCACGGCAACATGGTAGAGTATCGTTGGCCAAGACCATTTGTAGTGTGGCCCCCACAGCTCACTGCCCCAACTAACTCTGGCTGAGAGCATAAATAAGTGAAATCTACATTAGGAGTGTAATGTACTGTGTTGAGATACTTATGTATAAATAAAATATCATAGACACAAATAGATTTTAACTAACCAGTGCTGTATGGAAAGTGATTCAACGGATATATGTACTTGTATTATAGGTGAAGGAAGTGCATTAAGAAAGCTGGAGGTTAGCAGTCCCACGCACTATCCATTGTGCCGTCAAGCCAGCTCAATCCCACTTATGGGCATGTATTCAAAGGAAATGAAATCAGCCTCTCAAAGAGAGATCTGTATTCCTGGGTTCATCGCGGTATTCTTCACAATAGCCAAGATATGGAAACAACCAAAGTGTCTGTTGACAGATGAATGAATCAAGAAAATGTGATGTATATATAAATGAATATTTATTATTCTGCCTTTAAAAAGAAGGAAATTCTGCCATTTGGAATAACATGGATGAACCTGGAGGACATTATGCTAAGTGAAATAAGCCAGACACAGAAAAACAAATACTGTATGATCTCATTTATTATGTGAAGCCCAAAAAGGTCAAATTCATAAAAGCAGAGAGTAGACTGTTGGTTGCCAGAAGCTTGGGTTGGGGGGATGTGAGGGAATTGAGATGTTGTTCAAAGAGTACAAAGTTTCAGTTATGCAGGATGAATAAGTTCTGGAGATTTAATGTGCAGCATGGTGACTATGGTTAATAACACTGTACTGTGTTCTGTGTACTTGAAATTTGCAGAGAGAGTAGATTTTAAGTGTTCTCACCACACACAAAAAATGGTAACTATGTGAGGTGATGGACGTTAATTAGCTTGATTGTGCTAAATATTTCACGTTGTATCGGTGTATCAGAATATCACATTGTACATTTTGTTTTGTTTTTTAATTTTGTTTAATGTTTATTTATTATTGAGAGACAGAGAGAGACAAAGCATGAGCAGGGATGGGGCAGAGAGAGAAGGAGACACAGAATCCGAAGCGGGCTCCAGGCTCCAAGCTGTCAGCACAGAGCCCGATGCGGGGCTCGAACTCCCAAACCGCAAGATCATGACCTGAGCTGAAGTTGGACGCTCAACCGACTGAGCCACCCAGGCACCCCTTTATTTTGTTTTCGTGTCATTTTTATTTTTTGATGTTTAGTTAAAGTGTACTTGACATACAATATTGTATTCGTTTCAGGTGTATAACACGGTGATTCAACAATTATATATATGATAAGTGGCCACCATCTGTCACCATACAAAGTTATTACAATATTATTGATGACATTCCTTATGCTGTAATGAAAATTTTCATCCCCGTGACTTACTTGTTTTATAACTGGAAGTGTGGACCTCTCAATCCCCTTTATCTAGTTTGCCCATCCCCCCGTCTCTTCGCCAACAAATTGGCAACAACCAATTTACTCTCTATATTTGTGAGTCTACTTGTTTTTTTTATTTATTCATTTATTTTTCAGACTCCACATATAAGTGAAATCCTATAGCATTTGTCTTTCTCTGTCTGACTTATTTCATTTAGTGTAATACCCCCTAAGGTCCATCCATGTTGCTAATGGCAAGATTTCATTCTTTTTTTATGGCTAAATAATATTTCACTGTGTATGTATACCACATCTTTTAAAGATATATACAATTTTTGGGTGCCTGGGTGGCTCAGTCAGTTAAACGTCTGACTTCAGCTCAGGTCATGATTTCACGGCTCGTGAATTGAAGCCCCATGTTGGGCTCTGTGCTAATGGTTCAAAGCCTGGAGCCTGGCTCAGATTCTGTGTCTCCCTCTCTCTCTGCCCCTCCCCTATTCACACTCTGTCTTTCAAAAATAAATATTTTAAAAGATTATAAAATAAATATTTTAAAAGATTAATAAAATATGTATATAAATATACATACACACAATTTTGTGTATGTATATACATATATATACAATTTTTGTCAATTGTCCCTCTGTAAAGCTGGGGGAGGGGAAGAGTACCTAGAAGCAGACAAGAGCAAATTTTTAGGGAAAATTGGAGCTAAGTTAAGATAGAACAAAAGGTGTACTGAGAAAAGGAAAGAAAAATATATTGGAAAAGACAGTTTCAACGGAGAAGTTTTGGGTGCGTATTTCCACCTGCTGTGTTGGAAGGATCGAAGAAAATAATGGAATATTAGCTCTGCTTGACTAAATTGACTTCAGTTCAAACCCTGACTGTGCATAGCCTCAGCAATTGTAGCTATTTCTCGAATTTTCCCCAGTGATGTGTGGTATGCACCACAGAGGAGAAAAGCTCAAGGCAGAGACTGCATATACAGCCAGTCCATCTTCAAAGACCATCAAAATTTGGTCTTCCAAAGTCAGGTTCTTCTACTTAATACCTGGAGGGCACCTGCCCCACCCCCTCAGTGATATGTCTTAAAGCCACTTAAAGAGACAGGTTGAGAAGAACAGAACTCATTTTATAGAATTATTTTGGAAGTGATTAATAGTTAGCCAAACAAACCAGGAAACAATCTAACATTTTAAAACTCCAGGTCAGTTTCCTAAACTAGATCTATCTGAACAGAAGGAGAAAGCCTGGACCCAACCACATGTTCATATCCCTTGTAAAGGGGTAAGTCGTTTTTTGGGAGTCTTTCTCAAACAGTTTGTTGTGCACAAGCTATTACTAATTAGAAAAGACCAATAGGCTGAGTCCACCTAATATAATCAGTAAAAAGAGCAGGTGATATATCATTTTATACGTTTAAGTGTTGAATGATGTAAGCACTCTTAACCTTAAAAATAAAACTGCCAATTATTTTACCAGCAAAGATGGGTTTACTCAGGAATAGTGGAGAATTACAATCTGGGACAAGCAAGCTACAGCCAAAAGCATAGGCAAGTCCAACAGACCAAGGAGAGGGACATTTTATGGAGAAGGGAAAGGAAGTTGGGAGGGGTTGTTTTGAACAAAAGTCCATTGGAGAGCTGCAAGGGTTCAGGGTGATGACAATTTCTCATTGGCTGAGTTGTAGGTATAGTCCATTGCTTATAGGAGATACAATGTATATCTTGCCCTGTTGGGGCCTGTATTTGATGACTCTTTCCTGTGGAGCTTCTTCCTGGGAGTCTGTAATTGACAACTCTTCCTATAATTGACATTGAGTGGTAGGGCTGCCCCTAACACCCTCCCCTTCTAGCATCAAGTGCATTTTAGACAGGTTTCTCTTTATTAACTTTCACAGTACACTTTCCAAAGATCAAGGAAGTACAGAAAACAGTGACCTTGTGAAGATGTTAAATATATTATTCTATAGAATAAAAGAGCAATCCCCTGTGCGTTGTATGACTGGGTATTTCTACCTTAGAATAAAATATCTAATAGCAGCATGCTTTGCAGATTCATTAAGTTTTATGCTACATCTCAAACAATTTAGAGTAGATGGTATCTCTACAAAAAAGCACTAAGTTTTTAAATGAACAAGATTTGGAAAAAAAAGTTATTCCAAATTAGTGTATTATTTATATACTGTATAAATATTTATGGGTAATAAATTATTAAATTTTATAGACATTAGACTCTTCAATATATCCCTACAATTTATGTGGTTCTGTTTTACACAGATTCAGCTTATATCACACGAAAATCTATATTTAGAGCATCTCATGAATAACTGGTAGGGCTGAGTATTCTGGGTGGGATTCTGGTATGGTAGTGACAGGCCAGGACTGAGGAACTGTCTCCTCCTTTCTAAAAAGCTCAGGGGCTCTTCATGGTCTGCACTTGGCGGGCTCCCGAAGCATTATTTTATGGCCGTTGTCCCCGCAGGTTTGTGAACATTGTATCCGTGCTCTGTTACCTTCAAGGGGTCCCTCCCTGAGACTGGCTTCTCCCTGCTCCCAAGCCCTACCTAGGTCATCATACCCCCATCAATGTACCTGCCTGCATTGTGTTGTTGCTGTTGTTGTTTTCTTTGGTTTGGGGTTTTGTGGGGGTTTTTTGTATTTTTAATGTTCAACATCAGCAGTGTCCCAGGAGTTAAAGTTTATAAGACACATTCACATTCACAGATTTATCTGGCATTCATGTAGTGAGGGTGGCATGGCACATATGGAAAGTCTTCCACACACACACACACACACACACTTTTGTATATATATGTTATGTTATGTTATATACACGTTTTATATATATATATATAATTTATATATGTTATAGATACATGTTTTATTTATATATGTGTTATAGAGGTATGTTTTATTTATATATATGTTATATATATATATATATATATATATGTATATGAAGAAACCAAGGCCTAGGCTACAGCACTAGTAAATCCTAAAATTCAGCAAAAGACACGTCTTTTGTTACTTGCACCAGGTTTCACATTTTCAGCTATTCTAGGATCCCGGCTGTCACTAAGCAGACCACTTACTCCAGTGGTCTCTCACCTCTTCACTGCATTTCCCCAGGTATTCCACACATTTGGGGGCTCCCTTCCTTATTCTCTCTCACTAACTTGAGGTCCTTTGGAATGAAAAGCACGCAAGTCGTTTTAGTGGTTTAAACATTTGTGCGCTCCCCCCTCCAAAATCAACAAAAGCCGCTGAGTCTATAAATTTAAAAGTTGAATTTAGACCAGTAATTATAGTTAGGGAGTTGAGGAATTTTCAATGTTTTTTTTCTTTTCTTAGGTTTATCATCTCAGAGTTGGAATCTGAATTCCTGATCCTCTTTTTCCAGTAATTCCATGTAAGAGGTACAAATTTGTTTACACAGCATGCCTAATGACCATTAGCAGGCAAGTAGGGACACTCAGCTGACATTACTCGAGTCGGTCTTTTGAAATACAGGAACACCACATGGCACATATTCCCAGGCAAATCAACGGCCTTTTTAAGCGAGACGGGTTTTGAAAACAAGAAATGTCCCCCTGTATCCACCCAGAGAAAAATTTAAGAATTCAGACAGGACCAACTCAAATATGAATAATGCAGGGATTTGCCATTTGTGTGGAATAAGACCGACTCACCTTTTAAAACATTATTATTTATGAATTTGACTTTCGCTGTTCTGTGATTAAATCTTTTTTTTTTTCTGGTCAAATATTTGTGACATGAAAAATGGAATGGAATGCATCCCTAGTGTGATACTTCCAGAAGTATATTAAGTAGAAAGCTCTGACCTTACCGAGCAAAAGGGCACCATACCTAAGAATTGAGAGTGGAGATCACACTTTCCTTCCTGTTCCACCTGATCCTGGGCTCCGCTCTGAAGGGGTTGTGTTGCGGGGGCGGGGGGGTGACAGGTGAGCAGTAAAACAGGACATGATTCTCCTCTTTCGTCACTGAGAAAAATAATCAAGGATTATTTGATCAAATAATCAAATCATTCAGTGCTTTATACTTTATAAAATGTATGGTACTTTCTCAGAGGGTAAGGAAAGGCTATAGGTGATTCCCTTACAGAGTAACTTAAGCATCTAGATAAGCGTCTAAGTATGGACGTGTTTGAAGGCACCTGTTATTCTCATCCGTTCGTTGCCTGCATGTGGTTCTCCTTCTCATCCTGGCATCTTCTCTCAAGCCTTGCTAAGCCCTGGAAATCAGGTCAAGCTGTGGCATCAGATTGAGTCGCTCCTGTGTCGATCCTATGCGTACTACGTAGCTGAGTTATCTCATCAGGGAGTCGAAAACAACCGTAATAGTCCAGCATGGGACTTCACAGGACATATTAGTCAGAGTTCCCCGGAGAAGTAGAACCAGTAGAATGATACACAGGGATAGACCTATAAATGTGTGTGTGTGTGTGTGTGTATACATATAAATATATATATATATATTTATATATATACACACGTGTATGTATTTATGTATATGTATTACATATACATATATGTATATATATTGTATATATGTATATGTTTGTATTACATATGTATATGTATATATAATACACATACATATGTATATATAATGTGCATATATGTATGTACATTTTATGTATATATGATACATATACATATGTATATATAATGTACATATATATGTACAATACCTGTATATATAATACATACACATATGTATTCATATACATATAATACATATAAATATGCATATATACATATGTATAATATATAATACATACATTACATATATGTACATATATTACATATGTACATATATAATATATAATGTATTATTATAATGTATTATAATGTATTAATATAATATATTAATATATAATATGTACATATATAATATATATATACAAGCACACACTATATATATATATTAGTTCTAGTCCTAGTCAAAAAGCTGATGGTGTAGTTCCCATCTGAAGACCAGCAGACTTAAAATCAGAGAAAACAGTAGGGTCTAAAGGCAGGAAATAAACCTAAGTCCCGATCTATAAGCAATCAGGCGGGAAAGAATCCTTTCTTGCTGGGGGAAAGTTAGCCTTTTTATTCTATTGAGGCCTTCGATTGATTGGATGAGGCTCACCCATGTTATAGACAGCAACCTACTTTACTCAGTCTACCAATTTAAATGTTAATCTCATCCAAAAACACCCTCAAACAGCAACAACGTTTGATTAAATATCAGAGTACCCCATGGCCCAGTTAAGTTGACACCTAAAATTACACACAGCACACAGGGCAATAATCCATCAAGGATAGGGTCCCCAGAGCTCACTCAGGTTTTAAGCATTCAGTTCCCCGCCAGCTGTCAGACTGAGTGCCTCTGTTCCTTGCAGGTTGTTGGCTGGAAGTTGTCCTCAGCTCCTTGCCATACAGGCCTCTCCAACATAGAAGCTCGTTTCATCAAAGGCAACAAGAGAAAAAGAATCAGCTAGCAAAATGGAAGGAACTATCTTTTATAATCAAATCACAGAACTGACTTCCTATCCCCTTTACCTTGCTCTATTAGTTACAAGCAAGTTCCCCTGCTCCTCCAGGGGAGGTGTAGAGATAGGAGCAACTACTTGAGGATGGAATTTAAGACCCATTCTGTGTCCCGGAGAACCAGGCCTAGGACTTTTTTGAGAAGCATTAGGAAAGAGAAAGCCTTTTTCATTGAGCTTGCGGCTGAGAGACTGTGGGCCTGAGGTTGCCTGTGGCCATCCGGTTACTGAGTAGAAAAGGCCTGAATAAGAATAAAGTTAACATAAGAATTCGATACTGAGATACAGAGAAAGAGATGGGTTCCCAAAGGTATGAAACACTTGGATTCAGCCCTGCAAGGAGCTAGCTAAAGGCATTAAACACCTAGATCCACCCTTGCCTGAAGCTAACGTAAAGGTATCAACCATTTGAATATAGTTTTGCCTGAAGCTAGAAACCCTGATTCTTTAGTTATAGGAAGGGATACATTTCTGCTGAAGTCTATTTGACTTTTGTTTCTGACCGCTGCCTGATCGATCTATCCAGCACCTAGAGCACAACATACCATTGGCTCCCAAATATATGCACTTAAGTATAAAAATGATTTTTGGAAGATTAACGTTAAAATCCAATGAAGAGGAAGCTGGACCATATCCACCCTGCCCCCCACTGAGCCTTTCTGAACCCTAAAATTCTATGCTTGGCTGCTTCCCAAAACACCTCTTTGAGGCTTCTCCTTTGAACTCAGGTCCAGAATATTCAAGGATGGCTTAGGCAGCTCTAGTCTATTCATTCCTCACTATCCCCAGACTCACTGCTGTGTAGGTGGGCCAAACTCATAAAATTCTATCTCTCAGCACCCTTAGGCACAGGAAGTTGGCCCACAGAAGTTCCAAAAGGGGGGAAAAAAATCACCCAGCCTATAAGACCCAGAGCAGGAAACAAAACTAATGAAAAAATGTCCCCAGCTTTCACAGGAAATTATTTTCACTCCACCTCTATAAAAAGTAACAGATTTGACCCCTCGCCTCTCGCCCACCTCCTTTTCAGCTAACCTCCCTATAGAGGCGATGGGAGAGTGGAGGCCAGACTGCAGCCAGGAGAGACAGGGCACTTTCAGTGAAAATGCTCATCAGAAACCAGGTTGTCGTGGCCAGAGGCCGCTGAGAGTGGTAAAAGGCTAGCAAGTTGTTAAATGGGACAGTTTTTAGTGAAGAAATTCGTAGCCGTTAGTAGTGATCACAGAAAGCAAAGCATCTCTTTCAGATGAGAAACTAGAGACTCAAAAAGTATGTCCAGGCTGCTTTTCTCACTGTTACGACTATTTGTCCAGGGAAGCTCAGGCATTTTATGTAAATACCTTGATTCAATGCTGATACTATGTTGGAGTTGAAGGGTGAAGGCTGAAGTCCCTTAGAAGAGGGAGGCCCCAGACTGAATCCTCTGAAAGATGGGTTCATTCTGCAATTTTCTTCACAGCCCATGGTGGCTAAAATCTGGCTGGTCAGCCCAGAAAACAAGTTGTTGTCCACTCGGGGGGTACTGTGAAAGAATATCCTGGATTTTTCTCTGCTATGCAAAGAAAGAACATGCTCAGGTATATATATTTATATTTATATTTATATTTATATTTATATTTATATTTATATATTTATATTTATATTTATTTATACTTATATTCACACATAAACAGACACTGATATACACTCGTGCAAATAATTACAATAAAATATGTAACAAATAATTATAACAAAATGTGGCAAGTGTTAATGGAGGAAACAAGAACGCACATGAGTTGTTGAGTAATCTGTCTACGGTGCCCAGAAAAACTTCACAAAGGTGGTGACAAGTTAAAGAAAGAGAGTTTGGCAAATATCCAAAGGTAGGGGAAGACTTTCCAGACAAAGAATAGAGCGAACACAGATTGTTTGATATGATAGAACAGAAACTATTGCTGGAAAGTGCCAGAATATGAGACTCAAAAGAAAGTTGAGGCCAAATCATCAAGGGTTTGAAACATCAAGCTTATATCTTGTCTGCAGGCCATGGGAGCTGTTTAAAAATGTTAATAGAGGTGCCTGGGTGGCTCAGTCCATTGGGCATCCGACTTCGACTCAGGTCATGATCTCATGGTTCATGGGTTTGAGCCCCATGTTGGGCTCTGTGCTGACAGCTCAGAGCCTGGAGCCTGCTTTGGATGCTCTGTCTCCCTCTTTCTCTGCCCCTACCTGCCCCCCCCTCTCAAAAATAAGTAAACATTAAAAAATTTTTTTTGTAATGTTAATGGAGAAAGAGAGGTAAGGTGTTCGTTCAGCTTTGCATTTTATTATCCAGATCTTCCAACAGGGGAACGTGAGCAACAAAGTTTAGATGACTTTCTCCAGGTCAGAGGGAGAATAGGAGCCAAATTTTTGCTGGATTGGAAATGAAATGCCAAATATCTACTTCCTGCTCACTGCTTAATTATTAGAGACAACATTTGTCATGTGGAAAAAGAGTTAATTATAATCAGACTGGAAATTCATGTACCTGAAAATCTTTAGAAGGGAAAATGTAGGGGAAGGAACAAGATAGAATAGCAGATACAAAACAATTCTTATCAGTCTGAATCTGTTTCACATTTCAGTCCAGACTCGGCAAATTAGCACCAACACAATGAATCTTTGTAAATTAATGAGAGTAACAGCGGGAAAGAATCAATCAGCCACTCTTGTTCCAAAACCCTCCTAGGTAATAACCTGAAATGAACCTTGGAGTCATGACCCCAGACTAATAGCCTGCTTCGTACTCTTTGAACAAAACAATTAAATAATCACATTCCTCATGGTCCAACTTCCTGAATGTATTAATTAGATTAAAACACAACTTGTCAGGATCCCTTGAGAGGAAGGGGTTTGCTGAACGCGTTTCCTCCTGCCCTCCAGCTTCCAAGGGCATGGCCTGCTTTTGCAGAGAGGGGCCTGTACCTGCCCAGGCAAGCTTCTTTGCCTACACCTGATGGTATTCCTTCTAGAACTGGAGGCCTCACACCTTCTCCTATCTGGACCCCGCCACTGAGGGCAGCCTTCCTCCTCTCTGGACAAACACCTGCCTTTCAGTTCTTTTTTTTTTTTTAATGTAATTTACTGTCAGATTGGTTTCCATACAACACCCAGTGCTCATCCCAACAGGTGACCTCCTCAATGCCCATCACCCACTGTCTCCTCTCTCCCAGCCCCCATCAGCCCTCAGTTTTCATTGGGTTACAAACCCTCTTAGCATCTCAAAGCCAGTTGATAACTCTACTTGGCTCAATTTTAACATTCCACCCCTCCATCCAATCCATCTCTCCATCCATCCAATCTTTATATGAGAGATGGGCTCAAATCCTGGATTCTGCTGCTTCTTGTCTCTTCAATCCTAAACACGTTATGTAATCTCTCTGTGGCTCAGTTCCTCGTCTGTAAAATGGGAATGATAACAGGCCATACCTTATGTGGTATGCATGTGGCATCCTGAAAACACAGAGGTGGGGTGACCAGGGGCAACCCAGCGTCCTCCTGCCAAGGCTGCTGTCTGTGCCACCGCATGTCTTAAAGTGCTCTTCTGAGATACCCCAGGGCTTCATTCTGTCACTTCAGGCAGGTCTCTGGCATGTGACAAGCCTCTTCGGAGGTCCCACCTAAAATAGCAGCACCCACCACATTGCATCAGTCTGTTTCCCTTCCTTATGCTATTTTTCTTCATAACACTTATCACTCGCTGGCAATATATTATGCGTTTGCCCTTTTATTTGTTTATATGACTTATTCTCAAAGTGTGGTCCGTGGAACTGGGGTCTTGTTAGAAATGTACGTTCTTGGGACCCATCCTGACCTAGGAAATCAGAATGTCTGGGTGTGGGGTCCAGCCATCTGTGTTTTAACCATCACCTGCAGGTGATCTGGATTCTTCCTAGAGTTTGAGTACCACTGGTTTAGAGTTGGCCTCCCCTGGGGAATGACAGCTCCTTGCAGCAGGGGACATTTTCCATTTCCTGTTTACCGCTATATCGCCAGCCCTTACATCTATATTTAACACACAGTAGGTGTTCCTTCAGTAGTTGTTGAATGACTGAGCCAGACTCAGTACCCAGCCATCCCTCTCTCATCCGGCTCTATTTTCGTTCACACACTGGCGGCAAGATACTATTTTATTTTATTTTTTTAAGTTTATTTATTTATTTTGAGAGATAGAGAGAGCAATCAGGGGAGGGGCAGAGAGAGAGAGAGGGAAAGAGAGAATCCCAAGCAGACTCTGTACTGTCAGTGCATGAGCCTGACGCGGGGCTCAAACTCATGAACGGTGAGCTCATGACCTGAGCTGAAACCAAGAGTCACACTTTTTTTTTTTAACATTTATTTATTTTTGAGAGAGAGAGAGAGAGACAGAGCATGAACGGGGGAGGGTCAGAGAGAGAGGGAGACACAGAATCGGAAACAGGCTCCAGGCTCTGAGCCGTCAGCCCAGAGCCCGACGCGGGGCTCGAACTCGAGGGGCTTGAACTCACAGACCGCGAGATCGTGACCTGAGCCGAAGTCGGACGCTTAACCGACTGAGCCCCCCAGCGCCCCAAAGAGTCACACTTTTAACCAACTGAGTGAGCCACCCAGGTGCCCCAAGATACTATTTTAATACAAAAAGTTTAATCATTTGTATTGTATTCAAGTTAAGAGACACTGGCTTTTTTGATATAGATAGATGATAGATAGATAGATAGATAATATGTATTTTTGCTGTAGAAAATGCTCGTATTTATATAGGAAGAAAAAATACACATACAAACAGAAGCTCATCAAAGTATTATCATGTGAGCATACGTTCAGGTCGAAGTTTATTTCATAGTGCTCAGGAGACATAAAAAGGAGTTGCAAAGAAATCCAATTGTAGCAGATTTTTTGCACCAAGTGAAGAAAGAAGAATCCTTCGTACGGGAGAGACGATGTCTATATCTGCCACAAACAGCACAAACATACCAATGGGAAAGGAGGAGGGAGGGAGACGCAGTCAGGGCACGGGAGGAAGGCAGAAGTTGAAGACAGGGACAGAGGGGAGAGAGACAGACTCTGGCACTGTAGATCTATGGCCTTATTTTTCCCAAGAAAGCAGCCATGGCCTGTTGAGCACCATAGCAACCAGCCACTTCGTGTACTGCCCCTGCCATCCGTCAATGGTGCACTGATGAGACACATCCATGGCCCATTAAGAAGCCAAAGAGGAGAGAAGCAGAAAGCTTTCCCTGCAGAGAAGGCTGAAGGCAGGGGACTAGAGCACTCCATGTGCTGGCCCGGTGCTCAGACGGAATCAAATCTGTTTCTAAAGAAGACATTGGACGAAACCGCATCTGTGGTTAAATGGTAGGGTGTATGTGGAGGCGGGGGGCCAGGGTGGAAAGAGACTACGAGTCACTTTATCAAAGGACCGAAAAGCACATTAGCAAAGACTAAAAGCATCACATAATGTACAACAGTGTGCTCTAAACAACATGAGATATTGCCCTTCTTCCCAGTGTTTGATCTGAGCTCTTTGCACAAACGACAGCGAGCACCGGGTGGTTTTCTTAGGCTTTACTGTTAGCACCTTCCAACTAGGCATAAAATTCCTTTCTCTTAAGTCATTTGTTATCTTAAATAATGGCGTGTGAAAAATTCTTGGTGTTGGGTCTTTCTAGCAGAGACAACCTAGGTTCGGCTGAGGTAAGGAATCTACCCCTTGAGGATGACTTACTTAAACAAGGCTGGCTTATGGTTCGAGCTATGTGTGCCGCGACGTCCGGGGCAGGGGGGATGCCGTGTCCCACAGGAGGAGTCTAGCAAGGCCCCAGGTGGATTCTCCAGTGTCGCAACACGCGCCTCCATGTTCACGGCCGAGGGGAAGGGAAGGAAAAGTGGCAAAAACCACCTAGAAATGGCACACGTCACGCGGCTTACAACCAGAACCGGTCCTGTGCTCCTCTGCAAAGGGGCGAAGTGAGGGGGACCGGACGGGTGTGGAGTCAGCAGTTACCATTGCTGTGACAGAGACAGAGTAAGTGCTCAGCAAACGGGCCTGAAAGACAAAGGCCTGGATATTGACCACTTCAGAGCCTCCCTGTGTGCCAAGCATCGTCATCAGCATCACAGCGCACCCCCCCCCACCCCGAAAGCACGGGAAATTATCCTCATTTTACAAAAGAGGAAATACGTTCCTTGCCCCCGGTGTCTCTCTCTCACATAGTGAGAGGTAGGAGAGTCAGGATGTAAATAATACATCGTCCACTTCTTCCCCACATCCACCCCATCTTTAGAGAGCTCCCGTAAGACTCCAGGGTCTCAGCTTGAGAGTCACATGTTGGTCATTTCCAAGGGTTGACTTTCCCGACCCCAGTGAAGTGGTCAAAGAGTTCTTTTATCGGTTCTCGCCGCACCGTGAATTCCCCCCTCGGACACATGTCATTATTTAAAAAAAAATTTTTTTTTTCAACGTTTATTTATTTTGGGGACAGAGAGACAGAGCATGAACGGGGGAGGGGCAGAGAGAGAGGGAGACACAGAATCGGAAACAGGCTCCAGGCTCTGAGCCATCAGCCCAGAGCCCGACGCGGGGCTCGAACTCACGGACCGCGGGATCGTGACCTGGCTGAAGTCGGACGCTTAACCGACTGCGCCACCCAGGCGCCCCGACACATGTCATTATTTTAGTCAATCACTGGTTCCTCTCTGTCTTGGTGGTAGGATGGAAACTTCATGAGCGCCGAAGGACGTGCTCCTTCTGCACGGGTCCTCCATCAGGCATGGGGCCCCCCACACAAGCAGCAGTCAGTGAATGTAGCCAAGTGAGGGGACGTTCCCTTCTGCTGTTTTCATTCGCATCCACCACAGACGTCAGCAGATTAACTCCTCAAACACGCTCCGCGCATCGCGCGTCACCAAATCCGTCACGGATTCCTGTTACTGCGGCATGTTCAGGCTCAAGCTAGTGTTTGAACTCTGGCCTCAGACATCCTTTCCCGATCGATTTTTCTTATCCCCTTGACTGGACCCTCTATTACGACCCATATACTCAATACCCCCTTAAAATACCTACCTCCAACCTCTTGCCACCTTTAACGGATGACTTTGGTGAATGCTATATTGAATACGATAACAATACAGCAGGATAGCAAGCTTGACAAAAAGTTGATAGAATACTTTTTTCAGTTTTTTTTTTTTTTAAAAAGAGAGAGATGACTTTGATTTTGTGATTCTAGTCTGATGACAGATGCAGTGGTTCTAATCTGTAAGGGAGAGGCGAGACCAGTGTCCTGAAAGACAAGGAGGCTGGCGGTAGGTAGAGTTTATATTTCAAAATAAACTGGGTTGATGGCCAGCAAGCCACTATGCTTTCTGATATCCTGCATCCTGTTTCTCTAAAGGCTACTGTTCCCATGGCAACCACGCTCCAGAACACAGCCCTGCTCTTTGACTCGGGAAGGTGGGGGTGGCTTGGGAAGATGGAGAGGGGAGAAGTGAAATAAAACTAGCATTTATTTAGCAACTGAGTTCCAGGCCCTTTGCTATCTACCTTTCATACAGCATTCAGTCTATTCATTTCTTGAGACATAAGAGGTTTTATTTTGACTTTATGGAAGACCGTGTCTTTTAGCAACATGAGCAAAACCAAACAGCGAATTGATTCTCGGAGTCGGGTTTGTCCAACTTTCAAGATAATGCCAACTCTGTCACACCCTTGCTACTCCAAGTGTGGACCTCAGAGCCCCTACCATGGGCACCATCTGGAAGCTGGTTAGAAATGCAGAATGTCATGACCTTCTGCAGACCTGAGTCAGAATCCACATTTTAACCCACTCCATAGGTAACTAAGAAGCACCATTGTTTCTCAACCTTAGCTTCCCACGTGCCAGCGTTTCTCAACCTTAGCTTCCCATGAGGATCACTTGGAGAGTTTCAAAATAACCCCCGTTTCACCTCAAACCAATGAAGTCAGAATCTCTATGGGTAGGGCAAGGACATCACTGTATCTTAAATACCGGCCCCTACCCAATGATCCTAACGTCCAGCCATTATTAAGAACAGCTAGTGTACCATAGAGCCTCATTATGGAAAAATCTAACTCTTCTTCTGATAACAGAACCCTCTTATTACAAGAGTCTCGGTATACCAAAACAGAGGTTCCCAATATGTGTTGTGCTATCAACTTTTTGTCGAGCTTGCTATCCTGCTGTATTGTTATCGTATTCAATATAGCGTTCACCAAAGTCATCCGTTAAAGGTGGCAAGAGGTTGGAGGTAGGTATTTTAAGGGGGTATTGAGTATATGGGTCGTAATAGTGGGTCCAGTCAAGGGGATAAGAAGCCTAGCAGGCAACAGAACTCTAAGCACCGTTTGTTTCTGTGAATGTCACTCTCAGGGATGTCCGTTTTGATAATTCAGCTAAAAAAAAAAAACAAACAAAACTTAAATATTTCCTTGCTTTTCACTCATATTACAGAGCTGTTTGAAGAGGGGACTGGAGAAATCATGTTTTCTAAACATTCAACTCCCAAATTATCAAAATACTAGTAAATGCCAAAAAGGTCTTTATAGCCCCATTCCTTTTTAGTAGAAATGACAACTTGTTTGAGAAAAGATGGTAATAATAGGTTGCAAACTAAAATAATTGAAGCTTGCAAATTCAACACTTAAAACCATAATGACTTTCAATCTCAGGATAATGAGATGGAGAAAATGTTTATTCTTTTAGCATCGGATAGGAGATTCCTCGTAGGGAAAGACCAGTTGGTACCCTGAAAATACATAGAAATATGCCCCCGTTATATAAGTGAGTGCCTAAAGCGTGTGGTTATGACTGGTGCTGTAGCATCAAATATAGGAAATGCTTCCGCATTATGGGAGGCGGGGATAGCAGGATGAAAGAGAAAATTCTCTGATTCTGCGTGCTCGGTGATGTGGCCCCTTACAATGAATCAATGAATTCCAGTCCAGTGCTCGCGGTGATTGGGTTTATTTAGAAAGTGATGAAGAGGGCTTAGTTCTACTTATAGGCTTACGTGGGACCAATTCAGAGGCAGGAGCTGAAAATCGAATTGTTAGTTCTTGGACATTTGCTAAAATCTTGGAGAAGACTTGGACATCCCTGAGCTGTGGAATTGAGATTTGTGGAAATGAATCCTAGGAAACCAGACGACAGCCTGGTACGTCAGGAAAACAAGCTGTTTATGCCCTTGCATTACCATGGTAACATTCGGAAATTTTGTTGGGAGTTAGTGGATCTCATCTCCACCGGATGGAACGCTTCAACTCGCCAAATAATGATGCAAATTTTGAAATAGTCAGAAACTCACAAGACGTTATGTGTTACGGGCTTTGGGGTAAAAATAGGGGCATTTTCATCGGGGCCACCTTCCTCAGGGACCACCTTCCACTGTTTTTTGTTTGTTAGGCCCACATGGGTGTGTTAGTTTCCCTTATGTGCTTTGTTTAGCAAGACTTGTTAGTGTCTGGTCTCTACCCAGGGTCTAAGGTGGACCTGCCCAGGACATGGGCATCACATAAACCACTAATATCATTTGAGAATGAAAGACGTCTTCCACTCAGAGCACCCCAAAGCACAAAGAAACAGAGGTAACTGAGAGCCACGTTCCAAGATTTCCAGAGGGTTGAACAGCAAGCCAGGCAAACTGCCCAAAGGGCTAGCCAGCAATAGAAAAAGATCGATGATAAAAGGTCGAAAGACACACAAATGAAAAAGTCCTCAACTGTGTAATGGGTTCAGTCGTATCTCCCCCAAAGATACGTACACATCTTGATCCTTTGACCCTCAGAATGTGACCGTATTTGGAAATTGGGTCTTTGTAGGCGTAACTATGTTAAGATGAAGTCATCCTTCATTGGGGTGGACCCTACTTCCAATGACTATTGCTCTTGTACAAGAGGAGACACACACAGACACACATACGAAGACCTTGGGAAGACCTTGGCAGAGACTGGCGCAAGGCAGCCGCGAGCAAAGAAACACCTGATGACCCACCGGAAGCCAGGCAAGGCAGAAACAGATCCTTCCCAGAAACTTTCAAGGAAACATGGCCCTGCCAGAACATTGGTTTCAGACCTCTGGCCCCTGGAAATGTGGAAGAGTAAATGTCTGTTGTTTGAAGCCACCCAGCTTGGGGTCCATTGTTACAGACACCCTGAGAAACTAACTCAGGCTGGATGTGGAATCTGGAAACCGGGCAGGTTAACACACTTAGTGCTAAGCAGGTTATATTTGCTCAAGTTGTATTTCTTTGCCCAGTTCAGGGATTCCATAATACTCATTGTACTGCATTGCAAATTTTCAGTTATATATTCCAACCCTGGACACTATGCCTGCCCCCCAATAACAGAGACCATGGCTATTTTGCTCAGATCTCATTCCCAGCAGCAAACCCAGTGCCTGCCATGTAGTAGATATTCAAGAAGTGTGGCCGGTGGAATCAGCAGGTCAACCTGGGTCACAGGTAGAGGGGAGGGCTGAAGGCTGGCCCAAAGATCTTCCTGATGCTGGGTTTCCCTGCTACTGAAGCAGAAATTTGCTTATTAAAATACCCGCCTTCTTGGGGCGCCTGGGTGGCTCAGTCTGTCAAGCATCTGACTTCGGCTTAGGTCATGATCTCACCATTCGTGGGTTCGAGCCCCACGTCCGGCTCTGTGCTGACAGCTCAGAACCTGGAACCTACTTTAGATTCTGTGTCTCCCTCTCTCTCTGCTCCTCCCTGTTCATTCTCTCTCTCTCTCTCTCAAAAAAAAAAAAAATCTGAAATACCCACCTTCTAACACCGGCTTCGCCTTTCTCACTTCTGCCTGCATTTGGATGTGGTGGTCTGCCTGCGGAAGCAGAGAACGATGTGTGTGCTAACTGTACGTGCACATAGTTCCGGGGAAGGCTGACCTCTCAAGGGGTCCCTGCGTGGCTGTATGCCAAGGGTTAACACGTTTGTGTCGGCATCCTCCAGTACCTGCAACCTGGATGCTGCCAGGCATTGGGATTTATCATCTTGACTATTTGCAGGCCTCTCCCTTTCAAAAGCCAGTGGCTCTGAGGGATGAGAGGGTCTCTCCCAGGGGGCTCTGCCTGCCTGTGCTGCAATTTTGCAGGTCTGGAAAGAACCGGCTTTCATTGCAAGCACGTCTCAAGGATGGAGACTTTTTAAGGGGAAAGCAAATTTGCAAAGGAGAAAAGACTCCGAGTCTCCAGATAACAAATGGGGTTTAGAACAGGTTTTATCCGCCTCCTTTTCAACACTCTGCCCCCATCTAACACCATTAATCCTGTGCCTGCTTAGCAGAATTGAGCACCAATGACCACAGTGCATAATAAATAAAATAGAGGGGAGTCTTGTTTGTTTCTTTATAATATCCTCTCCATGGTTGCCACAGAAAATTGGGGGTTAATAAATCAATAGTTTCCTCAAATAGGACAAGGTTATATCAAAAATAAGTAAGAGGTGCATGTGCCCAGCGCACAGGAGTTGTGAGCTGATAATGGCCAAACGGTGCCCTCGTAGAGACATGATAAAGCATAGCTGCTTCCTTGGCCTGGATCTTGAGGCTTCCGTCCATATACCATATACCACGGATAGTTAGAACTATCCCAGCAGAAAAGACTCCTCAAAACTCCTCAGAGTACCTTGGCGTGTAAGAAGCGTAACATATGGTTATAGCAACTTAGTCTGTATTAAGCAATCACAAAGGATTTTCACATTGTAAAAAAAAAAAATCAAGTCAAAATTCTATGTAGATACCAGTAGAAAATTATATTTGGATGTCTCTCCCGTACTTAGAAGCTATGCTTGTCTCTTTCTAGACTTAGAAATACACAACAAAGCCAGAACATGGTAATACACAGAGATGTGTCTGTCTGTGTGTGTGTGTGTGTGTAATGCTTTCCTTATAGCTGACCATCGTCTTTAGTTCAAAACAATATTTCCTCTAATAAAGTAAGTACATGCTAAAAATTAACATCACTTCACTGAGGATTATATTCAATACTAAATGAGTTAACGCATGTAAATACACAGAAGAGTGCCTGGTGCATAGAAAGAGTTCGTTGAAGGTCATTTATTACTTTGCTTGTCTGTATCATCATTTGTTCAACTAACGGCAAGCATTTATTGAGCATCTATTGTATTTCAAGCACAAGGAATAAGAAAGCCTCCTCCTCTCTAATCTAGAGGAAAGACAAACATTAATCATTATCACTCTGTCAAATCAGAGTCATCCAGAAGATGTTCCATCTCACGATGAGAAGAGATTTATACTGATACTCAGTATAATCCTGCTCCAAGCCTCTTTCTGAAATACAGATTCCCTAACAAGGGCAGGGTTACGTTGACCTTTCATGCGGAGAGGTATGTAAGCCAATAATTTGTACTGGCTTCCTGCCGTTCTTTTTGGACATGGCTCTATTCTTGCCCCTTGCCGGCTTCTAGTACTTTCTTGACCGCCCTCTGCAGTTCCACAGAGGTTTGTCCAGCAGCGGGCAATTTCTCTCCATTCACACATCCAATAGCATCACAAGGAACTTCCTCATCTATGTTGATAATTCATCACACCAGCTTATTTGAACTCTCCTTCTTCGCCTCCTTGACTCCAGCAGGAATCACATCCATGCCGTTTCAGGAACATTTCTTTTCTGGTCAACCGGCAACACTCCACTTCTGAAGCAAGTTTTCTCACATCTAAAATTTTAAATGCCCTCTTTCCGGTCTCAGACCATGGTTCCCCTCTTCCTCTGAGGCTTCTGACAGTCGTGTCTCTGCCAAGCCTGGTCTTTGGCTTCAATTGGCGCTCTGCTTCTGAAAGTTTCCCTTTGCCCCAGAAAAATCCCCCTCCCTTTCTTAGTTTCCCTTCAGCCCATGTTGAACCCAGGAGCCCTGGTACATTCCAGTGAACCCTTAATGTCCTTGTACTACATTTTCATTTGAATGCCATTTTCATTTGAATACAATAAATCATACAATGCTGAGGAAGGAACCACGGTCTTGTGGATTGGCACCATAAGTCACATCCGTTTACTCCTTGATGAGATCAAAGTGCCACACGGGAATTCCTTGGTGTGTTTCTGGTCAGGTTCTCCCCCCATGCTGCCTGTTATAGACTGCATCTTTGTGTCCCTCCAAGTTCGCCCCATGATCTAAGAAGAGGAGGAGACCAAAGCTTGCTCTCCCCGTGCAATGGTGGCGGGGGGGAGGGGGGGCACGCCCAGCAAGAAGACGGCCGTCTGAAACAAGTGCTCTCCAAACAGGAAATTTCCAGCAGCTTGATCTCAGACTTCCCCAGGCTCGAGAACGGTGAGAAAGAAATGTTTTCTGTTAAGTCACCCAGTTGATGGTATTTTATTATAGCAGCTCAAACTGACAGATATCCCTCAACCAGTCTTCTCAAATTTTTCTCCAGCCTCCTTAAAACCTCTACTACAATCACCTCTCCCCTGCCCCCCCTCCTCATCCTTATTTTTCAATATTTCCTTTTTAATTTTAGAGACGCAGAGCACAAGTAGGGGAGAGGGGCAGAGGGAGAGAGAAAGAGAGAATCTTAAGCAGGCTTCACTCAGCGCAGAGCCTGACGTGGGGCTCAATCCCACGACGCTGGGATCATAACCTGAGCCGAAATCAAGAGGCAGACACTCAACTGACCGAGCCACCCAGGTGTCCCTTTTAAATAGATTTTTGCTTCCTTCTTCTAAGATCAGAGTTTGGTCCAGGTCATATGGTTCATTTCCTTCTTTATATTCAAAGATGAGGGTTCACAACAGTATTTATATGTTATGTGTTGATTCCTGCAGAATATGTTTTCCAGACCATACTTTTCTGCCTTTTGTATATCTCCACTCATCTATCCCAAACTGGGCATCCAACGTTGAATCTGTTATCACCACATAACCTTATTTCATCTTCTCTGATCTTTCTACTGTGCCATGTGACCAACCTCTGGAGGCCATTAGATTCTGGGGGCTGAATAACCAGAATCTAGTAGAAATCGACTAGTAGACATTTTTGTCTGATGTATTCAGACTCTTATGAAGGGACACAACCTTTCAAGAGGTAAATGCAAACCTTTTGATTCAAAACTTCTCATTCAATTAAGCAACTATGGGATGATAAACACATCATATACCAGCATTTGAGTTGATGATAAAAGAAACCATTGTCCATCAGGTAACACTTGCTTTTGGATCAAGAATACTGCATTCTGCTGCCATAAAGCAGAGTTCTGCCATTACTTGACTCAGTGGCTTTACAGAGTATTTCTACTTCTGAAACCTCTGTCCAAACAGGAGGAAGTTAAGGGGATTGAACGAGATGATCTCTGGAGTTAACTTTCAACCTAAAAAGTCTTTCTTCATTGATATTCTCACCATTTTAAATATTTAGTGGAGCGTTTACTATGTGTTCTATACCATGGAGAGTTCTATGGGAAAGTGGAAAACATATAAAGTGATACGGAGGGGGGTTTAGTCCCCGCACTTGGGGGTAGAAATACAGTTTATCGGAGCGCAGCGAGGAAATGTTCATTCTCCTCGTAGCTCTCCCACTAACTTGTTGAAGGTCTGAGGGAAACGTATTCCTTCTTCCAGAGACTGCCTCAGTTTTTGCTTATGCGCGACGAGGGTTCCGAACAGTTGCTCCCGTGAGGCCCCTTTGAGTTCTGGGATGCTATGGTCTAGTCACAGGGAAAAGATTAGGACATCACTTAATTCAAGGATACAACCCAGCGGTACAAAACTTTCCCCTCACAATCACTGAGCTGCCTCTGGTGAGGATACAGATGTGGAGTAATTTATTCAGCCACCTCTTTCAGAACGCTTGCTTCAACTCTGTGGGAGCTGGGCCAGTTCTTCAGTGCTCTTCACTCAATGGCTTGTCAGTTCCTCTTTTAATAGTAACATTGCGCCCTCAATGAAGTGCTGAGGCATTTTTTCCTCGTAAGATGAAAAGAGGTGGCCACGGAGCTGGCACAGCTCTGGGCTGCAGACATCCTTCCAAATCTCTTTTCTTTGAGGAGCCAAATGATTCATTCAGGAAATGTCTGAGTGCCCAGTACAGAGGAAATTGGGAAGATTATCTCCCCTGACCTCCCTCAATTTCCCCCACTCTCGCCATGTTTGCATTTTGGTGGCTCTCAAAAGGTTTATTATCCAACTCCTCAAATTTTCTTTCGGGACCGGAGGGTAGAAAATGGATGTCTAATTAATGCAGTGGATAGAGGCACATCTTCACTGCGGTAAACTGAATCATGTTGGGGAATCTACGGAAAATACACTGTTCAAAGGTAGGGTTGTCTACAGAAGAGGGGCTCCACCTTCTGCCCTTAAAATCTCATCCCTTTCCTGACATGTGTCCAGTAGCTTCCTGTTGTATTAACTTTCCGGGCCAAAAAGCTCAGCTTCAAAAGCTTACATGAGCTCACTTCCCTTGTGTTTCCTCTCGTTCCTGCCTTCTCGCCCTCGGCCGCCAAACCCATACATTACAACGACAGACCCTTGTTGACTGTCTGAGAGACAACAGGGTGTGATGGCAGTGGCATGAGATTAGGGACCTGGCGTTTGCGTCCCGCGCCCAGACTTGTTAACTGCGTGATCCTGGTAAAGCTCTTCTTTGCTGTGTGCCTCAGTCTCCCCCTCCACGATGTTTTTTATTGCTCTGCCCAGAATCAGTCAACCCTGTACGAACTGGGTACGACTGGTACTGACTCTAATTGACCAGAAACTTGATGAAGATAGAGGCTCTGCTTCCTTTATCTCTGTGTTCCTAGCGGCTGGCAAATGCCCTGTTCGCAGAAGGTATTCACTATAAATTAGCAGAATGAACAATTTAATGGCTAAACCCGAGCCTTCCCATCCTGCTGCAACTAAGGCTGCTGAGAGTTTATGAGAGAGAGGGAGTGGGGTGCAGATGGGAGGGATTCCTCCACGGCTGCAACACACACACACACACACACACACACACACTAGAGGCTCATACAGGTTCTCAAGGGACTGGAAACTGGCCTTTGCCCATTTCACCTATTTCCTAGAGATACCTTTTTTTCTTTAGAGTAATCAATCCTTATGAATAATTCCTCTTCCGTGGTTTTACATAAAGATATAAGAAGGTTTGAAGACAGTTGCAATTGCTACTGTTGCAATTACCGGGGACTCATATCCCCTAGGGATGCGTCTATGGGTAGCAAAATGCTAATGATTGTGGAAATTACGAAAAGAAATCTAGCAAAAGGGAGGCTATGAAAGCCAGCTGGGCCACCTCCCCTTGGGCTCGTCCTAGAGATTAAACCTCCTTAACGCAGGCTGCCGCCGATTTGACTCCCAAGATACGGGGTTCCATCCCATTTATCAGATAACCATCATAAACAACAACCAAGCTACCTCGACGTTACCAAAAGACAAATTCTTCCCGTCACATCCTACGGGGCGTTGACTCACCATGTAGCTTAAGCATTGCCTTTAAAATCAGAGTCTGGGTCAAAATTTAACCCCGCCACTTTTTCAAATAGTGTTTTCTGGAAAATCACTGAACTTTTCTGTGCTTAAGTTTCCTCAACTGTAAGCAGAAGATAATATAATAACGATATATTAAATGATGGAATGGCAGGGAAAATCAAGGTAGAAGACTGATGGGGTATTTCTTTCTTAACCTCTACCATCTTATATGTGTTAATGAGTATCTTGACATTGGAGTCATGGTCTTGCTTCTGGGGCCCCACACTCCAGTTGGGGATACCAGGTGAGGTCTCATGGAAAGTCAAGTCGAAATGCAAGGCAACATTGCAGATGACATGGGCTATGGCAGATTAAGTACTAAATGAATGGACAGAACCTATTAAGCTGTGTTTTCAGAATTCACTGCTGTGTCTGGCTCTCAGGGAGCCACCATTGCTTTAAGTAGCTGCCTAGGGGTCCATAAAATGTTTAAGAGCTCTGTCCAGTCCCACACAGAGAGCTTTAAAAGTTTAAATGGACTCTATCCCAACCTCAGGTTTCAGTGGAACATATATGCAAGGATTCAGTTTAGTATCTTTAAGAGATTAAGGAGTCTCCAGGGGCCTTCCTACTAGTCCCAGAATCTTAATAGAGAAAAACACACTGGCTCCATTTCAAAATTAAAGAGACAGATGCTCCAGAGTGATCTTCCACTGACATCCAGGGCAGGTTGGATGTCCAGGCATGGTGCCAACATGTCTCTTATTTGGGAAATGAGTGCTTGGACATCGTCCTAACTTCCTGCGAAAGGATTGCACAGCTTGATCCCTTGCAGAGAAGAAGCCATAAGCACGTAATTGACATTGTTGGGGTGAGACTGACAAAGACATATCTCTAACAGTGACATATTCATAAAAATTATTTATTGAGAGCTACTGTAGGCCACAGACTGTGCTAATCCCTCCTGATACAGTATTACTGACAAGAATGAGCAAGAGTTTTGTGCACTAGGTATTTTATTTCTCATTTTTTGGTAACAGACTCAGACATTGTGTGACTTGCCCACGATTGCTTGACTAGTAGGGGTCAGAGCCCAGACTCTGGCCCAAGTACTTTTAATAATATTTATTATTATATTAATAAAAATGTAAATCATAATGATATCAATGGCATGAAAAACAAGTGGCCAGCCACAGTGCTCGAAATATTAGGATTTAATCTATATAATAATTCTGTTCCTTAGGTACTGCCATCCTCATGTTATAGTTGAGGAAAATGGGCCTTGAGGTTTTTTAAGTCCCTCGCCATAGCTTATGTGGCTAGTGAGCACTTGTCTCACTCCCAAGCATGTGCCCTTTGCACTCTTCTGCACTGCCACTCAAAGAGAAAACAGTTTACAGTCTCCTTAGTCAAGAGCTTTGCCATTTCAGTCAAGAGCAGGCTGTTTCGGAAGGCATCGAGCTCTCCACTCCTGTTCTAGAGCCAGCTCTACCCAGGGCAACATAGATAAATCTAAATCTTTCTAGAAATAGGGGAGAATTTTATGAAGTCGGTAGTTTTCAAACTATTTTTGAGCCATGAACAGCTTTCTGTTAATAAAACTTGCCCTTGAAACCGATGTGTAGTACGGGCAAAAGGGTATTTACAATGAGTGACGAGGGCCAGAAGGCCATTATCACCCTCACCCCCGCTCCTGGGAATATTCTTTTAAAGGTACTATGCAGAGCCCCCAGCAAAGCACTAGACTGAGTTGTAAGGTTGGCTCAAAGTTGAGAATGTAAGAACCGGTAGGTCTTTCCTCCCTGGGATCTTCATTCTGATCATTCTTAAATATCCATGATTATTTGTTGGCCTCTCATGTCAATTCTTTCCTCTGTGTTCTTAATTTCTTTTTGTTGTTTTGTGGTGGCTTAATTTGGTATGTCTTAATTTGGTGCGCAAATTGGCCAATAATACTTTACAATTTTTTTAAGACCAAGCTATAATGTACATGCAAAAAAATCACCAGTTATTTTATAGTTTGTGAGTTTTAGAAATTGTGCCCATACTACCACCATCAAGATATAGAAAGGTTCCACCACCCAAAAAAATTTCCCCAGGCTTGCTTGTAATCAAGTCCCAGTTCCTGGCAATCTTGGATCTGTTTTCTGTCCCTATCGGTTTGCCTTTGCAAGAATGCCATATAAATGGAATTCTATAGCCTTTGAAGATAGCTTCTTTCATTTAGAATAATGCATTTTGAGATTTACCTATGTTGTCATCAGTATCAGTAATTCTTTATTTCCTACTGCTGAACAGCATTTCATTTTATAGCTATGCCCCCGTTGTTTCATCCATTTATCAGCTGATGGTCACTTGGGTGGTTTTTAGCTTTGAGGGGTCAGGAATAAAGCCATTCTGAACATCCACATACAGGTCTTTGTGCAAAGCGTAAGTTTTCACTTCAGTTGGGTGTTTACCTGGGTGTGCGATTGCCAAATCACATGCGGTATACATGTAACTTTACGAAAAACTGTCAAATTAGTTTCAAAAGTAGGTGTTCCATTCTGCTTTCATATCGGCAATCTTGAGAGTTTCTGTGGTCCTGTATCCTCATGTTCTTGGAATGATCATGTTGTGGTTCTTTTTCACTTGATGGATTGTCTTGCCTTTCCAACTGGTGCATAATAGTATGTCATTGTGACTTTGTGGTGAATTTCCCAAAAGACTGATGAAGTTGAATACTTTGTATGTACTTATTTGGCACCTGCATTTCTTCTGAAACAGTGTCTATTCAAATCTTTTGCCTACCTTTGGTTGGGTAGTTTGTTTTGTTACTATGAGTTGAGAGTCTCCTTGATAGAGTCAAGCCCTTTGTTAGTTATGAAACAAACTAAAAAAGCTAGTCTGTAGATTCCGACTTCATCTTCTTACAGTTTCTTTAGAAGAGCAGAAGGTTTAGGGAGGAGGTAAGATGGCGAAGCAGTATGGAGATTCTGAACTTGTCTCATCCCTGAAATGCAGCTCAGCTAGATCAACACCAAACGACTTTGAACACCTAGGAAATTGATCTGAGGATTAATCCATCAATCTGAATAATCTGAGCCCCAGAACTCAGCAGGTACATGGTGTGGAGATGTGAATTGGGGGAGAGAAAAGCCGTGGAGGGTTTTGTGAAGAGAGGACGGTGACAGAAAGAGAAAGGGGGAGAGTGCAGCACATAAGGATCACGCAAGAAAAGCTCTTCCATGAAAGTAACTGGAAAGAAAGAGAAAGAGTGAAAACATACATTCACAGGGGACTGAACAATAAATCTGTTCCCTAAAACCATTGACAGGGAGAAAGGAGAGGGTTTCAATAGCACTAGGATTCTATAAACAGTGGAGCACAGAGCCTGAAGATTCAGAGCTCAGTGCCTGGTGGTGTCCTGGTAAGGAAGTAGGGAGAATCCCCAGGAGCCGGCAGCAGGGTCTGAAGGGGGTGTGTGCCACACATGTAGAAGCAGTTCCCCTGCTTCGAGTGCATTTGGTAGAGGCCATACATCCTCTCCACAGGCAAAGGTCCCAGCAGACCCTGGAGAACAGCCACATTTGCTGGTATTGGGACAAAGATGCCAGCGAAACCTGGCACCAGCCGTGTGTTGTGGTTTGCCGTAATCTTGAACCCCTGCCACTGCACGATCACATGTTTTCTGGGGAAAGGTTGCTAGATAGACCCTCCCCCAGAGAGTTGGTGTGGGTCCAAGCTGTAGGGGCTCTGAAGCGTGGGGTTTTGAAACACAACCTCATCTGAGATAAAACTCTAGAGGGACGTGCCACCTGGCAGACTACTTGGACACAAACAAGGTAGAGGTGGGGAGTGGATGGCGGCCTGAGACAAAGGAGGGGTGCGTGATCTTGGGTCAGTGAGAGCTCGAAGTTCCTGTGCCAGAGACCTGGAAGATGGATGAAGCCATTTCTACCTCTCCTGTGCACACACATGAGTGTAAGCTACATGTCATACCTAGTGGAGAATGGAGCTGTTACACCAAGCCCCATCCAACTGTGCCCTCCAAGCACATCCCCCAGAAGACCAGCACAACTCACTCCACCTGCTTAGAGTACGGACTGTAGAGTGCTTCATAGTTTCAATTCTAGGGGAAACTGGATGTAACTTCATTCAGGTTTCATTGTTTTCTGTTTCATTTATTAATTTATTTTCTTTGCTTCTGTTTTTGCTTGAATTGGTTTTTGTGCTTTCTTTTCTTTCTCTGGATACAGAAAGAGAAAATTTTATTTTTATTCTTTTTACTTTTTAGTTCTTTATTTGATTTCATTTTCTTTATTTTATTCTATTTTTATATCATTTTTAATTTTTTTCTTACCTTTTTTCTACCTTTCCTTTCTCTTTTTTTTCTCTATTTTATCAAGCTTCTTTCAATAAGCAGGCTGAAACACATTGAGAATCTAGCTTCCTTTATTTGATATTTTGTTTTCAATTTTAAAAAATTTTATTTTTTATCTTATTTTTTCTTCCTCCAAAATGACAGGATGAAGGAATTCACAGCAAAAGAACAGGAAGAAATGATAGCCAGGGATTTAATCAACACAGATAAAAGTAAGATGTCTGAACTAGAATTTAGAACCATGATAAAAGAATACTAGCTGAGGTTGAAAAAAGCATAGAATACACAAGAGAATCCCTAGAATCCCTTTCTATGGAGATAAGAGAAATAAAATCTAGTCAGGCTGAAATTAAAAATGCTATAACCAAGATGTAATCCTGAAAGGATGCCATGATGGCAAGGATGGACAAAGCAGAGCAGCAAATCAGCAATATAGATGATAAAATTATGGAGAATAATGAAGAAGAAAAAAGAGGGAAACAAAGGCACAAGAGCACGATAAAAGATTTAGAGAGCTTAGTGACTTATTAAAAAGGAATAACATTGAAATCATAGGAGTCCCAGAAGATGAGAGAGAAAAAGGGGCAGAAGGTTTATGTAAGCAAATTATAGCAGAAAACTTTCCTAATCTGGGGGAGGACACAGACATCAGAATCCAAGAAGCAAAGAGAACTCCCATTAGATTCAATAAAAACTGACCATCATCAAGGCATATCATAGTCACATTCACAAAATATACAGATGAGAAAAGAATTATGAAAGCAGCAAGGGGGGAAAAAAGTCCTTAACCTCTAAGGGAAGACAGATAAAATTTGCAGCAGATATATCCACAGAAATTTCACAGGTCAGAAGGAGAGGCCTTCAATGTGCTGAGTCAGAAAAATATGCAACCAAGAATTCTTTATCCAGCAAGGTTGCCATTCAAAATAGAAGGAGAGATAAAGAGTTTCCCAGACAAACAGAAACTAAAAGGAGTTCTTGACCACCTATCCAGCCCTGCAAGAAATTTTCACGGGGACTCTTTGAGTGTAGAAAAGGAAAAAAAAAACAAAAAACAAAAAAGACCAAAAGCAACAGAGACTAGAAAGGACCAGGGAACATCACCAGAAACACCAACTCCACAGGCAACACAATGGCACTAAATTCATCTCTTTCTGTATTCACTCTAACTGTAAATGGACTAACTGCTCTAATCAAAAGACAGAGGTTATCAAAATGAATAAGAAATCAAGACCCATCTATATGCTGCTTACAAGAGACTCATTTTGGGCCTAAAGACACCTGCAGATTGAAAGTAAGGGGATGGAGAACCATCTATCATGCTAATGGTCATCAAAAGAAAGCTGGAGTGGCTATACTTATATCAGACAAACTAGATTTTAAGACAGACCCCTTAACATTATATCATAATTAAGGGGTCTATCCACCAAGAAGATTTAATGATTGTAAATACGTATGCCCCCAATGTGGTACACCCAAATATATAAATCAATTAATCACAAACATAAACACATTGATAATAATACCATAATAGTAGGGGACTTCAACACCCCACTTACAACAATGAACAGATCATGTAAGCAGAAAATCAACAAGGAAACAATGACTTTGAATGACACGCTGGACTGGATGGAATTAACAGGTACATTCAGAACATTTCATCCTAGAGCAGTATAATATACATTCTTCTTGAGTGCACATGGAACATTCTCCACAATAGATCACATACTGGGTCACACATCAGCCCTCAACAAGTACAAAAAGATCGAGATCATACTTTGCATATATTCAGACCACAATGCTATGAAACCTGAAATAAACCACAAGAAAACATTTGGAAAGACCATGAATACTTGGAGATTAAAGAACATCCCACTAAGGAAATAATGGGTTAACCAAGAAATTAAAGAGGAAATTAAAAAGTACATTGAACCCAATGAAAATGAAAACACGACTGTCTAAAACCTCTGGGATGCAGCAAAGGCAGTCATAAGAGGGAAGTAGATAGCAACCCAAGCCTTCCTAAAGAAGGAAGAAAGGTCTCAAATACACAACCTAACCTTACACCTAAAGGGACTAGTAAAAGAATGGCAAGTAAAGCCCAAAACCAGCAGAAGAAGGGAAATAATAAAAATTAGAGCAGAAATCAATGATATAAAAAAAAAACACAAAACAACAACAAAAAAACCAAAACCAGTAGAACGTATCAATGAAACCAGGAGCTGGCTCTTTGAAAGAATTAACAAAATTGGTAAACCCCTAACCAGACTGATCAAAAAGAAAAAGGAAAGGACCCAAATAAATAAAATCATGAATGAAAGAGAAGAGATCAACAGCCAACACTGCAGAAATACAAACAAAAGTAAGATAATATTATGAACAATTATATGCCAAAAAATTGGGTAATCTGGAAGAAATGGACAAATTCCTGGAAATATATAAACTACCAAAACTGAAACAGGAGGAAATAGATAATTTGAACAGACCCATAACGAGCAAAGAAATTGAATCAGTGATCAAAAATCTCCCAACAAACAAGAGTCCAGGGCTGGATGGCTTTCCAGGAGAATTCTACCAAATATTTAAAGAAGAGTTAATACCTATTATTTTGAAGCTGTTCCAAAAAGTAGAAATGGAAGGAAAACTTCCAAACTCATTCTATGAAGCCAGCATTACCTTGATTCAAAAACCAGACAAAGGCCCTACTAAAAAGGAGAAGTACAGACCGATTTCCCTGATAACATGGACGCAAAAATTCTCAACAAGACACTAGCAAATTGGATCCAAAATACATTAAAAGAATTACTCACCACAATCAAGAGGGATTTATTCCTGGGTGGTTCAATATTCCCAAATCAATCAACATGATACATCACATTACTAAAAGAAAGAATAAGAACTGCATGATCCTCTCAATAGATGCAGAAAAAGCATTTGACAAAATACAGCATCCTTTCTTGATAAAAACCCTCAAGAAAGTAGGAATAGAAGGAACATACCTCAAGATCATAAAGCCATATACAAAAACAACAACAACAACAACAACAACAACAAAAACCCCACAGCTAATATCATCCTCAATGGGGAAAAACTGAGAGCTTTTCCCCTAAGGTCAGGAACATAACAGGACATCCCCTCTCACCACTGTTGTTTAACATAGTGTTGGAAGTCCTGGCCTCACCAATCAGATGACAAAAGAAATAAAAGGCATCCCAATAGGCAAGTAGGAAGTCAAACTTTCACTCTTTGCAGATGACATAATACTCCACATCGAAAACCCAAAAGACTTCACCAAAAAACTGCTAGAACTGATACATGAATTTGGCAAAGTCACAGGATATGAAATCAATGTACAGAAATCTGCTGCATTTCTATACACCAATAATGAAGAAACATTTGTTTATAAGGACTCCTATGTATAATGGCACCAAAACCCGTAAAATACCTAGGAATAAATCTAACCAAAGAGGTGAAAAATCTATACGCTGAAAGCTATAGGAAGCTTAGGAAAGAAATTGAAGACACAAAAAAATGAAAAAAGATTCCATGCTCCTGGATAGGAAGAACAAATATTGTTAAAATGTCGGTACTACCCAAAGCAGTCTACATATTCCATGAGGTCCCTATCAAAATAACACCAGCATTCTTCCCAGAGGTAGAGCAAACAATTCTAAAATTTGTATGGAACCACAAAAGACCCCAAGTAGCCAAAGTAATGTTGAAAAAGAAAACCACAGCTGGAGGCATCACAATTCTGGACGTCAAGATGTATTACAAAGCTGTAATCATCAAGACGGGTACTGGCACAAAACAGACATATAGACCAATGGAATAGAGTAGAGAACCCAGAAATGGACCCACAAATGTATTGCCAACTAATCTTTGACAAAGCAGGAAAGAATATCCAATGGAAAAAAAAGTCTCTTCAGCAAATGATGTTGGAAAAATTGGACAGCAAACAGGCAAAAGAATGAACCTGGACCACTTTCTTACACCCTCCACAAAAATAAACTCAAAATAGATGAAAGACCAAAACATAAGACAGGAAGCCATCAAATCCTAGAGGAGAAAATAGGCAACAGCCTCTTTGACCCCGGCCACAGCAACTTCTTACTTGACATGTCTCTGGAGGCAAGGGAAACAAAAGCAAAAATGAATTATCAGGACCTCATCAAGATAATAACCTTCTGCACAGTGAAGGACACAATCAGCAAAACTAAAAGGCAACTGAGGGAATGGAAGAAGATATTTGCAAATGACATATGAGATAAAGGGTTAGTACCCAAAATCTATAAAGAACTTATGAAACTCAGTGCCCAAAGTACAGATAATCCAGTGAAGAAATGGGCAGAAGACATGAATCAACACTTTTCCAAAGAAGACATCCTGATGGGTAACAGACACGAGAAAAGATGCTCAACATCACTCATCATCAGGGAAATGCAAATCAAAGCCACAATGAGTTACCGCCTCACACCTGTCAGAATGGCTAACATTAACAACTCAGGAAACAGCAGATATTGGCGAGGATGCAGAGAAAGAGGAACCTATTTCACTGCTGGAGGGAATGCAAACTGGTGCAGCCTCTCTGGAAAACAGTATGGAGGTTCCCCCCAAAATTAAAAACAGAACTATCCTGCAACCCAGCAACTGCACTACTAGGCGATGGGCATTAAGGAGGGCACTTGTTGGGATGAGCACTGGGTGTTATATGTCAGTGATGAATCACTAAATTCTATTCCTGAAATCATTATTACACTATATGTTAACTAACTTGGGTTTAAACTAAAAAATAATTTAAAAAAAGAAGAGCAGAAGGTTTTAATTTGATGAAGCACAGCTTATCAACGTTTTTCTTTTATGGACTGTGCTTTTGGCGTCATATTGAAGAAATCTTTGCCTAATCTTACTCCACAAAGATTTCCTCTGAGTTTGCTCCTGGAAATTTTACATTTAGCTCTATGATTCATTTAGGATTAATTTTTATATCGAGTTTGAGTAATAAATAGAGGTTTCTTTTTGCACATGGATATATAAATGTTTCAGCTCGAAAGACTATTCTTTCATCGCCAAATTGCATTTGCACTTTTGTACAAAAATTGTTTGAGGCTATATGTGTGGATCCACCCCTGGTCTCAATAATATTTTGAAACGAAGTATCTTTCTGCTGAAACCTAAGACATTGTATAAATACATAGCCTAGATTTCACCGTGCAGCGGAGAAGATAAGCCCCCGAAAGAGGGAGGATTTGTGGAATCTAAAACTTCCCATGGTCTCTAGGCGTAATGAAGAACCTGTAGATTGTATAGACAAAATCAGAAAGAGCCTTGCCAGGGCATTAGAAAAACGGAATCAGTACCAGTTCAGCTCCTAACTAGCCTCAAGAACTTTTGCAAATTACTCAAATAGTTCCGTGTCACAGAACTGACAAAGACTCCACAGTTTAGCAAGCCACCAGAGACACCGTAAGCATACAAAAATAAACAGTGCAACAATTAATATGCCGTTGGATCAGGAATCCAACAAGATGCAGGGCGATCCTGAGACATCATTCCTCCTTCACCATCTCATGCTGAATTGCTGTGTGCTTACGTGGTAAGCTACAACTTTCCGAGCCTCAATCTCTTTATGTATAACCTGGGGTAATTATGCCCCATCTGCCAACCACAAAAGGTACTCACGAGGATTGGGTAAAAATCTCTTTGTGAATGTATTTTTAAAACACACCTTGGAGGGACAGAAAGGGTCTTTTTTTACCTGGCTGTGTGAAAAACACAATGGGGAACGGGTGTTTCACTTGGTATCTGGGGTAACAATTTGTCTTACGGTTTTGAAATGGTTTAACTAAGTCCTTCCTAACCAACTTAGGAAGAAAAGTCCTAGACAGCAGATCGACTGTTCAGGTTGGAAAAGTCGAGACTGTGACGATCGGTGCCAGCATGGTGGAACTGTGGACTGCAGCAAGGGGGAGGAATGAGATACGATGGTATCCACCTCGTGTTACAAGACAAGCTGAGGCATATTACAAATTTTAACAGTTGCTTTTGTTTTTTGGGTTTTTTTTGAGCAAACATCCAGGTGAATCAGGCATCACCAAACCGGAAGTGATCGGGAGCAGTGTACCCAGAGAGCCAAGGGAAAGACTTTTCTAGAGGAAAAGACACAAAAACCAAGCAGAGGAATTATTTGATTGGCTATAGCTTAAATGGGTACTTTATTTGGGAAAGGCTAGTTGGGCATTTGTGATAGGTTGCCTTAGGTTTGGATTTCTTTTTTTTTTTTTTAATTTTTTTTAATGTTTATTTTTGAGAGACAGAGAGACAGAGTGTGAGCAGGGGAGGGGCAGAGAGAGAGAGGGAGACACAGAATCTGAATCAGGATCCAGGCTCTGAGCTGTCAGCACAGAGCCCGATGCGGGGCTTGAACTCACGAACTGTGAGATCATTACTGAGCCGAAGTCAAACGCTTAATCGATTGAGCCACCCAGGGGCCCCTAGGTTTCAATTTCTTAATCTTCAATCATTGAAAGCCTTAGGTTTTGGTTTTGCTTATGTAGGCTGCTAAGGCATTGGAGACACTTCATTCTAATGGCCTTCTTGTTTAATTAATTTAACAGTATGAAGAACATTATCCAGAAGTCAAGGTCCAGATGAACTCATAAAAATTAAAAAAAAAGTTCAAGGTAAATAATAGATTGGAAAGCAGCTGTCAGAACACATGTGGCATAAGAAGTCATGGTGAGCAAATGTGAAGAAAAGCAATATTAATATTTAATGTTTCTTGAGTGTTTGCTACATTTCAGGTGCTCTTCTAAGCACTTGAAATGTGTTGACTGATCCAGTCCTCACAACAATTCTATGTGAAAAGTACTAGTATTGCTCATTCAGCCTTCATTGCTGACAAGCAACGAGAGCAGAGAGGGGAGGTAACACACTGGACTTTGCCATTTACCCCTCCAGAGGTCCCCACTCCCTTTCCTGGTCTGTGTCCCACCACCAATATGCCTCTAACATGCTTCCTTGCCTTTGGGCTTCCAGATGGGTTCAAGGCAATAATAAGCCTCAGCTGGAGACCTAAGAGGTGGACAATCTCTTCCCCAGCTTCTCTCTCTGTAGAGGCACGGTTAACCGACTGCATCCCTCAACCTTCGGCCAGGGTTCCCTTCTCTTTGGATGGTCCTCTTTGTCACCAGGTGAATGCCTCCTCCTTGCCCCTTCAGCTTTCAGTGTGGTAAATTAGTGACCCTGGGGGACTGCACAGACCTAATGACTTTCTTACCACCAGCCCACACTTTATAATAGTCTTCACATTAAACTCCTCTTGAGTTATCCAATTTGTATATGTTCTCTCTTCCTTGACCAGACCTCAGTAGATGAAGGTAGCTTCTCCAAGGTGATCCTGCCAATGGAGCTGGGATTCAAGCCCGGGAATCTGACATCAGAGGCTATCCTGCCTCTAAGAGAGAAAATCAAGACCAAATCATCTCTCACTTGGTGCCTGAGGTCAAGATGATGCTGGTTTTTGTTTTTGTTTTTGTTTTTGTTTTTGTTTTATTCCTGAACTAGGCTAGTATTCTATGATGAAGGTACTGTGTTAAGTGCTGAGTAGGAATAACTCAGTAAAATTTTGCTTTCAAAGGCTTCATGGACTAGTTGTGTTGATAGACAATTTCAGTGAGAAGGTCATGGGAGAGGAATATGGAATGTTCTCTGTAAGAAAGCAAAAGAATGTGGTGGCTAAAGAAATCTTAGAGGATATGTGACATTGTATAAACTGATTTATGATCCCTAGAGCTGTTTGGACAAGGGCGTCTGAATGCAAAGTTGTACTCAGAGAAAGGTAATTATTTTCTTGTAATGTAATTAGATCTTTCTTATTTGTCATGACAAATATAAGTTAAATTTTTTAAGTTATAAAATAAATACAAACAAAAATAAGAATCAAAATCTACCCATATCATGCTAACCAATATAAACAATTTATAAATATTTGAATATCCTTCATATATAAATGATTATACAGGGCATAATGTGTTGTACCCTGTCTTTTTCATTTTAAAATATATGGTGATTCCTTTGACATTGAGTTATTGTCATGTTATTGCAGTGGCTACTGTAGTTTGCCTGCAAAATTCCATTTTTTTATTATTATTATAACATTCATTAGTTAACATATGATTTAATTTGACAAGAGCCCAACTTCTCTGGAACATATCCTCAGAGTTAGAGATGTCTTGCCAGTATTTCAGGAAAATTTCCATGGAACAGTGTCCACCTAAGGCAAATGTTTCCAGTCACAATAAATTATAGGGCCACACAAATATCAAGCAACTTCCAATTCTGTTTTTTTGGCCTAATGAGACAGGGACAAATCCTTTATCTATACAATATTTGTTCATGGATAGTCCGTTCCTTGGAGGCCTTTAATATTCCTATAATATTATACACATCTAATGAAATGGGAAAATTCATTGGTTCGGTCATCAGCTTTCCATCTATTCACCCCTTCACTTTTTCCTTCATTCATTCACTTCATTTCTTATGAAGTGCTTTCTACAATTCAGGTTCTGGAATAGCTTTTGGTTGTTCTGGCTGTATTGAGCCTAAGCCTGAGTTTGCATGCGGTAGGTTTTTCCAGTGCTTGGACAAGTAGACTTGGTTCTGGAAGAGTCTGTGTCACCTGGCATCAAACACTCAAAGTATTTCAGACTGCACAGTATCTCAGCAATGCTGCACTCCCGACTCTGTGTTTCTCTTTTGCTCCTAACACTAATCTGTCACAAATCTATTAGGCCGACAGCAGTAAAAGGAGATGATAATTCTTCCTGTCTTTCTTTGGTGGCAAGGTTAATTTTTAAATAACTGTTAGATTAAAGAAGTTTTGAAGTTATTCTTGAAAGAAGAAGAATGTTACAGTGTTTCATAGGCTAGTGCTAGCTCCAATGTTAAGAAATACGTAATACGTTAAAATAGTTCTCTTATTTCCTTGCTATCGTGGGTGGAATAATGGCTCCCCAAAGATGTCCACGTCCTGATCCTCAGGACCTGAAATATGTTAAATTACATGGCAAGGGTAGAGCTAAGGTAGCTAATCCTCTGATCTTAAATTGGGGAGATTATTCTGGATTCTCTGTCTGGGCCCTGTGTCATTACAGGAGTCTTCATAAGGGAAAGAGGGGGCCAGAAGTCAGGAGTGTGAGTGGTATAATGTGAGAAAAATATGGCTACTGCTGGCTTCCAAGATGGAAGGAAGCCACAAGCCAGGGAAGGTGGTTAGAATCTTAAAGCAAGAAAGTAGACTCTTCCCTAGAGCCTCCAGAAGGCAAAGTAGCCCTACATCTTTATTTTAGCTCAGTGAGACCCATTTTGGGCATCTGACCTCTCGAAATATAAGATAATTAATGTATATTTTTTTAAGCCACAAAGTGTGTGGTATTTTGTTACAACAGCAAGGGAAACTAATATAGTAGTCTACCGAGAATTTGTCTGTTTTTTATCATGAATTATGGTGAGTTTTATCAATTTTTTCTGTGTCTATTACAGCGTTCATTTATTTTTACTCCTTTATTCATGAAAGTGATAGGTTACTTGGACCACGAGAAATAACTTAACCTTGCAGTTTTTGAATTTCCATTGTTGTGATCAGCCTTTTTACAGAAGACTGGATTCAATTTCTTAGTATTTTCTTTGAGAGTTTTGCATCTATGTCTGTGATCTTTACCTCCTTTTACACCCAAATGAAACTTCTCTGTCCCTAATGTATTATTCGTGGAGTGTCAATAAAGTATTATTGTGAGTGTCAATAAACTGTAAAGATGAATAGTTGGGGTTTTGTCAAGACTTGAATCCTATCTTTGCTACATGCCCATTGCATGACTTGGGCTAGGCTTCTAGCCCATCTCTGTACCTCAGTATCTCCCAACTAAATAAGGTAGTAATAACAAGGGTAACCCTAACTCTAAGGATTATATGGATTACATAAAATAGTCTAAGCACTCAGCATAGTTTCTGGAAGTTAGGAAAGTTCAGAATCTATTATTATAATATGAATATTATCAGTATGAGAGAAGAAATTCAAACTAATTTTCAACTGTTATACAAATTAGTCTCAGGAATTCATGACCCCTACTCTATTTACCTAATTTCTTTTTCAAAATTTTCCCTTAGAATTTAGGGTAGAAGGCTGGCTATTGACACTTTGTATACCCACTTCAGTTACAAACCTGATGTAAAGAGAAAATTGAGAAAGCACATTTTTTTCCATAAAGACTTGTTGAGGAGCCACCTGGGTGGCTCAGTTAGTTAAGTGTCTGACTTCGGCTCAGGCCATGATCTCAGTCTGTGGGTTTGAGCTCCACATAGGGCTCTGTGCTGACAGCTCTGAGCCTGGAGCCTGCTTCAGATTCTATGTCTTTCTCTCTCTCTCTCAAAAATAAATAAACATTAAAAAAAAAAAACAACTTGTTGAAACTCTCTTTTTTTTGGTGGAACTTTCCATCTTTGGGGGAAGGATTGGCTTCTTTCAGGTTTTCTGAACCCCCGCTCTCAAGGGTAAGCCTGGCGAGTAGTCCTCATGCAATACATAACTTCTCTACTTGATGGAATAGATCTGAAATTATAAAATTGACTCCTAAAGTATTGTTATCAACTTCTCTTCCGGCCTGGTCTCACTTTTGCACCTCGATCTTGATTTTGATATGTGTTAAAGAAAACAAACAAAAAACAAACAGCACAGCCATATGATCTCTGGTTTAAGACAGAAATCCCACTGGTGATACAGGAAGAGAATGGAAATAACAATAAGGATTAAATTCAGCTTCATAACATAGGAAAAAAAAAAACAATGTAGCAGTGGCTTAAGTCAAATAGATATGTTTTCCTCTATTAAAAAGTCTAAAATTAGCCTTTCCAGGTCTTACATATCAACCCCAGCATATCAGGGTCCAGGTTTCTTCCATCTTCCATCCTCAGCCTGCGGTTCAACCTCATGCTTCAAGATGGCTGCCTGAGTTCACTATCAATGTCCACCTTTCAAGCAGCAACATGAAAAATGGGAAGGAGAACTCTCTCCTGTTAAGAGCCATCCCCCAAAGGGGCAAAAACATTTTACTTTCATTTCAATGGAGAGATCTTAATTACATAGTCATAACTTACTCAAAGAGAGGCAGGAAAATGCAATCCTTTAGTTAGGTGGCTATACGAGCAGCTGTAAATGAAGGTTATGAAGGGCACTAAATAGCATCTTCTGTATGTATTAATAGCAAGATTTTCCAGACTTGCTCCCTACTCCACTGCATGGTTCTAGGCTCAAAATTAGGAAGGATGGATATTACCTGTTCCCATTCTCTTCTTTCTTTTTTTTTTTTAAATACAACGTGCAAATTATTTCCAAAATAGGGATAAAAAATAATGCCAGGATGCTAAAATGGCACACAAAGCAAATTGTTTTCTTTCCACTTCGGATCCCCAGACCCCAATCCAGAGTGTATCCTTTTAAAATATTTTGCATATTCATCTAGAAAATTTTTTTAACCCATGGAAGTGTACTCCACCCCCTTTATGACCTTGGTAATTTTGTTTAAATAACTTTAGTAGTACATGTGCTTAAGGGTAACTAGAACTCAGCTATGGAACTATCTTCTCTGGTACATCTTTTTTCCTGTGTACTTCTCTAAACATGTATTTCTTGATCATTGTCTTTTCAAATTTTCTACTTCTCATTGAATACAGTTGGGGTAGTTTCCCCTAGAATTATAAATGTGCTATGGAGTCCCATGAAGCGTATGCTTAAATGACTTTAATCTCTCCATCCTTAATATTGCATAACTTTGATCTCTTTGTCATTTATCAAGTTAGCAATTAAATAGAACAATTTATCTATTTTGTAATTATCTTTAAAGAACGGGATTTTTTTCATACCCATACTCTTTTTTACCTAGTTTTTGTTAAAATCTATCTTGGAATCGTTCTGTATTGATATATGCAAATCTAGCTCATTCTTTCTAATAGATAGATGTGATTTCATTTCAGAGCTGCGGTATAATCTTTTAAACCAGTTTCTTATTAGTAACTGTAGAATAAGCTACAGACTTGTTTACCAAATCTGTTGATTTTCCCTCTGAGCAGAGGATTAAGCTGCATTTTCTAGATTCCCATGTGAATGGGCATGGCCATGTGACTGATATGCAGCTGCTGGAATGTACACAGAATTTACATGAGCCTCTTCTTCCCCTGGTGAACAACATACATAACTACATTTTTCCCCCTCTTCTGGAGACCTTAGGAGTGCAGCATTAGAAATGACTGGAGCCACACATTGAATAAGGCCACATCCCTAAGTTACTGTTTGGTAGAGTGCCCCCCTGTGAATTGAGAATGACTACCTTGACTTTATATGAATGAGAAATGAATTCCCATTACAATAAGTTACTGTGATCTATAGGCTGATTGAGTTTATCTGATTAAGACAGCATCCCTATAACTAATTTACAAACTGAATGACACTGGACGTTCTTTTACACATAACATCGAACTCATATAAATTTAACCTGTACATTCAATTTGCTTTATCAAAATATATCCCCTTGTAAACATGGCACATTGTCTTCCTAAGAGCCTGACTCAATTTATGCTTTTACAAACAGTAAATCCAACAATTCTAGTCCGTATGGTACACTGAAAAATTATCTGATCTCTGTCAATCTGATTTTGCAAAGTGGTAACTCGTAGTTGTGGCTCAGCATCTTTTTATGCTCATGACTTTCATCAATTATTTACATTTCTTCTGCTACGTGGACTGCCCATTTGTGTCATTTTTAAGTTTTGCTCTTGAGTCTTTGGTCATTTTTGTCAGTGACTTGTAAGAGATTTTAAACATCAAGATTTTAAAACATCTTAATGTTTATACATCACGAAATTCACCCCCTTTCTCTTCACGTGCTGCAAATATCTGTCTCTAATATTCTGTTCACCTTTCAACTTGGACTACAGCATTAACACAAAGAAATCCTTTCAGACCAGGCTCCAGTCAAATTTACATTTTTCTTTCAAGGATGTTGAGTTACATTTTCCTGTGAAAGCCTCCCCCTATTTTCTAATGGCACTCTTGTGATTGTTATATTTAAATTCAAAAGCTCAGTGCATCAAAAATGGTTTTTAAGATAAATGTGAGATAGGAGGTGCAGCTTAATCTTTTTTTTTAATGAAATGGCTAATTCCTTGTTCAACCATGCCTTATTAAGGATTCTTTTCCCCATTGATTTGAAATGCTTTCTTTATCATCTGTTACATTTCTACGCGTACGCGGTCCATTGATAGATTCCTTATTTCATGTGATTGAACACTCTCTCTCTATTTACGGACCAGACTAAACCATTTAAATTTGCTACAACATTGTGCACACTCAGATATTTGTCAGGCGTACGTTCTCTTCATGCCCACTGGGACTCCTTTTGCCATCCATTCTCATTTTCCACCTACTTCTAAGGAAATAAATCAATTGATATTTTTATTGTTCTCATATCAAACCTTAAAATTATTGGGGCGCCTGGGTGGCTCCATCGGTTGGGTGTCCGACTTCAGTTCAGGTCATGATCTCACCGTCTGTGAGTTTGAGCCCCGCATCGGGCTCTCTGCTGACAGCTCAGAGCCTAGAGCCTTCTTCAGACTCTGTGCCTCCCTCTCTCTCTGCCCCTCCTGCCACCCGCACTCTCTCTCAAAAATAAAATAAAAACATAAAATTTTTAAAAAAACTTTAAAATTATTAAATGTAGATGTTAATGGAGAGCGGAAAACTTTGTCTCACTGAGTCTTTCTCTTTTTTTTTTTAATTTTTTTTTAACGTTTATTTATTTTTGAGACAGAGAGAGATAGAGCATGAACGGGGGAGGGTCAGAGAGAGAGGGAGGCACAGAATCGGAAACAGGCTCCAGGCTCTGAGCAGTCAGCACAGAGCCCGATGCGGCGCTCGAACTCACATACCACGAGATCGTGACCTGAGCCGAAGTCGGACGCTTAACCGACTGTGCCACCCAGGCGTCCCAAGTCTTTCTCTTTTTAATTCCAGTACAGTTAACATATGGTATTGGGTTAGCTTCAGGGGTGCAATTAGCGATTCAACAACTACTTGGGTGCTTGTCACAATACATGTACTCTTGATCCCCATCACCTATTTCCCCCACCCCACTCACCTACCCTCTGGTTAACCATCAGTTTGTTCTCTATAATTAAGAGTCTGCATCTTGTTTTCTCTCTCTCTTTTTTTCCCCTTTGTTTGTTTGTTGGTTTTGTTTTGTAAATTCCACATATGAGTGGGATGAGCTGGTATTCGTATTTCTTTGCCTGACTTCTTTTGCTTAGCATTGTACTTTCTAGTTCCATGCGTGTTGTTGCAAATGGGAAGATTTCATTCTTTTTGACGGCTGAATAATATTCCATGGCATATATACATACCACATCTTCTTTATCCGTTCATCTATTGATGGATACTTCGTCTCTGCTATAGTTTGGCTGTTGTAGATAATGCTGCTGTAAACATAGGGGTGCATGTATCCCTTTGAATTTGTCTTTTTGTATTCTTTGGGTAAACATCCAGTAGTGCGATCACTGGGCTGGATGGTAGTTCTATTTTTAAATTTTTGGGGAGCCTCCATACTGTGTTCCAGAGTGGCTGCACCAGTGTGCATTCCCACCAACCGCGCAGATGTAGTCTCAATCGTTTATTTTTGCTTTTATTTCCCTTGCCTGAGTCTCTAAGAGAAATTTCAGTGTAAATTATTTATAATACATCAATCCTGTTAAAGTTGTATCCTTTTTTTAAAAGTAGAGTCTCGTGTTTCTTTTCTAAGTGTACAATCATTTTACATACAAATTATGACAATTTTATTTTCTTTCCAACTTTGCAATGACTTCTTCTTGACAAGTGTTGTTGACTCCTACTTTCTGGAACAGAGGTACAAAATGGCGAGCTGAAAGCAAAGGCACATTTTAGCAAGGGCAAATTTTATTTTTGCCTAATTTCAGCAGATAATGTTCTTGTTCTGTTTGATTCATATGGTACTGTAGCTAGAAAATATTCTTCAGCGTTACTGATCTGGAGGTACTCACTCCTTGGGCTTGGGCTAATAATGTTTTCTCTTTCTTTCTTTCTTTTTTTCTTACTAAAGTATAGTTGACATACAATGTTATATTGGTTTCAGGTGTACACCATATTGACTTGACAATTTTATAGACTACATCAGCAATGCTCACCGCAATAAATGTAGTCACCATCTGTCACCATACATCATTACAGTGTTGTTGACTGTATTCCTTTTCATCCCCATGACTCATTTGGTAACTGGAAATTTGTACCTCTTAATCCAAAGTGTTATTTTTATTTCTTTTATAGTCCTTTGTCACTTCTGGTTCCTTTTGTTAGATTTGGGGGGAAGAAAATATGCAAACATGCATTTACTCTTCACACTTCCTGAAGTCTAAACCCCTTCGTAAATCTGTTTGCAGCATTTTATTATTCCTGACATCTTTTACAAGAAAGAATTAGATGGATAGCTCACAGATTGTTTTGGGGACCCCAAACAGGAAGCACATTTGTGTTTAAAGCAGAAATCACCCACGTAATTATATTTATGTCAGCCTGCAAGCAGAGAGTTTCTTAATTATTATTATTGATGACTTCTACAGAGGATTTCCTGAGAAGCCTACATATGTTCTGAATCAATTGCATTGTCTCCAGTTGGTCCCAAAATACCATGACTGAACCCAAATCAGGGAGCCTAGGTAGAGGCTGGCTTCACGGCTAATTAATCTCCTTCAGGGGAAGTCAAGTAACTTACACAGTGACAGGACTGAGAGGTGGTACCCAAGCAGCAGGAGCCTGGGGCACATGCTCTCTCCTTGTGAAAGAAGCAAGGAAAAGAGAGAACATAGACCCTGTGAACTTTCTGCCTCTCAGTGGGAAGGAAACTGGAGGCATTTGGTTCCTCTTACTAGAAGATATCAAGATATCTGGCCCATGACCTGTACTCACTTGAGAAGAGCTACACAAAGGCCCTTCTGGAACATGGGGCTGTCTGAATCTTGAGGGTTCCTGTGATAGGAAGTTAATGGAGGGCCTGAAAACCGGGACAGATTAAGCGAACAAGGCCTTGTGGTAGATGACCTGGGGGGAGTTTAAAGGGATCCACACAGTTTCTTTTCTTGTTGACTTTCCAGTTCTGTTGGTGCAAAAAAGATCATTTGATTCAAGCTAGAGAGTCCTCGTTAGGTATTCCCTACGAAACTCGGGACTAGTCACCAGTGTATAGATGTGAGTGAGACATAAGCACGTGAACGTGAGCAAGACACGGAACAGGGCAGATCTGTGTTCAAATCCAGAAAGGGAGACGGAAGTGATGATGGACGATTACAGAACTACAAGAAGCTGTCGTTTGCAGTAACGGAAGAACAGTGTACAAACACATAAGCCAGGTAACTCAGTTTGTATGGAGTATAGCTAAATGTCTCACAAAAAGAGGCAACCCATGGGATGTCTTAAATGATGTGTAATGGTTAGACAGACATTGAAGCGCCAACCGGACATTCAGGCTAGAAAGAGCAGGAACAAAGCAACGAAGAGTAACACCGCTTAGGATCTAACCGCGTGCTGTGCGACTCTCTTAAGCATTTTAACATACATGAATTCATTTCAGCCACAACAGCCCAACTATAAAGTGGTAAAATCAACTTCAAGGGGTTTCCTTGTGTTCGCCGCGTGACGTGTGGCAGCGGGATTAATGCAGGAGAGGAGGCAGAGGGGTAGGTGGTATTCGGGTCATGGGAGTCAGATTTGGAAGTCCCCAAGTGTTGGGACTCACACGCATGGCAGTATAACAAACAATAGTAAAAACTCTGCATTGAGGGTCAATGAAGAACTTAAGAATGCAGATGCTTACTGGTAAATTTTCTTCTTTGGAAAATAGGAAAGATAATGATGTTTCCCCTGTCTACTTAACAAGATTGTCTTGAGAATCAAAAATGAGCCTGTTATTAATATATAATATAATAATAATCTATAAAAATAATAATATAATATATATAATAATAATAATATAATATAATGAGCACATTAAAGTGCTTCATGAGTTACCAGCTCCCATGCAAAATGTTGATTCTTATCATTTATAGAGGAGGATAGAGGGAAAGAGGAATTCAGGAATTCATTTTCGTGGGCATACAACAGCAAGCTGTCTGTAGGCATACAACAACATGCTGTCCAGATAACCTCAGAAACTGCTCTTATCCTAAAAAGTTTGACTGGAGCCTGGACTCTCTCTTTGCAAGGAAATAAAAGTGTTGGCTACGTTCAGGTTTCAGGATCTTTCTCTCCCAAGATAATGTGAGAAATTTACATAGTCACATTAACTTTTCCTTTTGAATAGAATCGCGGGCTAAGCAACCACAGATCCCTTTTAACTTGGAGAGTAAAATCGGCACTCACAGAAGGGGTTTCTAGCAAGCATGTATAAGGCAGGCTTCCAGACATAACTCCATAAATCAATTAACAAAATGGATTATCATGCTTCCTATTGGTTTGTAATGGGTAGCTCACAGAGTTCTTCTCCCGACACCATCCCCCTGGTCAACGGTCAAACTAATTTTTATTGAGGGTCTATAATGTGTGAAATGTTGTACATAAATTATCCATAATCCATGCAACAGCCCTGTCAACAAGGTCACATCCCCAGAAGGGAGCAGAGCAGTGATACAAAGACATGTGTGTCTAACTGCAAAATCTTTCTTTCTACCAAACCACGTTGTTTTGCACACTTACAAAGAATCTGATTCCAAAATGGGAATTACTTGCTAGGTGAGATTTTGGATAAGACTGTCCAATGTCCTCGGTCTCCGTTTTCTGATGTCTACAATGAGGGGATTGGGCATAATAACCTTTAATGTCGCTTCTCCCTCCAACAACCTACGAGCCCTTGTTTCAAATTACAGGCATCAGTGCTGAAGGCATGCAACTCTGCTCCCCACACCCCTCCCCCAGCCAGCCAACCAACTGCATCAAGCCCGGCAGCCAGCGAGGTGACAGATGTCACAGCCCGGTCTTCCCGGAACCCCGTATGCGAACCTCAGCTAAGATCTTCCATATGTCCTCACCCTCAGGGGAGACCAGAAAAACAAGCACAATCTAAGGAAAACTCCAGCACATTAACTCTGCACCTGATTCAGAAACGCAGAGAGTTTTTAGATTCCTTTTAAATGAGCCTGAGTGGCTGACAGCCAGCAAACTAAAATCTGAAGCTGACAGAAGATGGAGAGGACCTGGGAAACATTGGAGCAAAAGCCCTTGAAAATAAGAATCGGGAACAGACCTGAAGAAAAGATGAGACACACACAGAAACTCCTTCGCACAAGTAGGTATCTCACCTAGGTTGCTGGTGTTCGCCCAACACCTCCCTCTTCTGAAAAGTTCAAAAGGCCAGACAGCCACACTGGACTTCAAGGCAGCTTCAGTGAATTCTCATAAAGAAGGGATGTAATGACCTGGAATTCACTCCTCTCAGCGGCATTACTGTCCACAGGAAATGCTTTCAGCATGAGCATTCTGGATGCACTAAAGGGTAGTAAGATCCAGGATCACTGGGCTCAGGAAGAGAAACCCTTAGAGCAAAGACGTCTCAGAGAGGTTGTCTTTTTCCCTCCTATCTTTTAGCCATTTGCCCCCAAAGACCTCTTCCACCTGATTACCCAAGTGGTGAACTAAAGGAAAAAGACATCCATTTCGGTATATATCATGGGGGGAAATGTGTCTTGTTGCCGTATTATCCCGCCTCTCGTAGAGTGTTGTTCTTTCAATACACTGTAATGCAGGGCAGAAGTTAGAGAAGTTTGCCACCTGAAGTTTTAAAAGTTTGAGATTTGAAAGTTTTCCAAGATTATGGAGGAAGGGGAACATTAATTTCCTGCTCTGAGCGCCTCCTCTGTCAGACATCCTACAAGGTGCTCTCTTGAATCATCAACACTGTGAGATGGGTTCTGTGCTCATACTTGATGGATGAAGAAACCAAGGCTAATGAACTTGATGTGAGTAGTTCAAGTCAACACTCCTCTTTATGGCAGTATCGTCCTTCCTGTTTAGCCCCAGACTAAATAATAATTTAAATCACTCTATTCTCAATAACTCATGCTTTGGCAAAACTAGGATTACTTGCAAATTCCCTGAATTGGTCCTTCTCTCATGCCCTCATGATGTTTGTCAATGTTCTTACTTTCGGTTGGAAAAGCCCTTTCTGGAAATCTCCACTGGCCCTCTCAGTCCCTCTTGTGAATCCTTGCTGACTCCCCCACAGAGTGACTTCCCCCCACTTCATGAAGTTATTATATAAGGTACAAAATGACATTGTAATTATCTGTTTTTGTGTCTGCAACCCAGTAAGAATGAAATACTTCTCTTAAGGCAGGACTGTGTTGTTGTTTTCCATCGCCCTGGGGCACCAGCATGAAGGAAACACTCATTCTAACTTTGGGACAGTGAGGAAGGAAGATCAGGAGGAGGAATGATGTGATGAGGGAAAAGAGGGAGAAACTAAATGCTGGATAATATTAACTAAAGTTTTTTTTAACACTTTGTAGTTTACTAAGGTGTGTTCAATTTCATTAATTCCCTTGGTCTTCAAAACCAACTTCATAAGATAAATTGGAATGAATATTAATTCCATCTCCTAAATGAACAACCAGAGGCTCAAGGAGGCAAAGCAAATGTTGCAAGAAATGAAGCAAAAAAGCAGCTTCATTCACGAGTATGTCTTCTGACTCCACATTCTTCGTTTCATTTTTTTCTTTGAAAAGTTTTTAAGATTTGTTTTTAAGTACAATCTTCTCCCCCCCCCACCAACATGGGGCTCGAACTCAGACCCCCAAAATCAATAATCACAGGCTCAGGGCGCCTGGGTGGCTCAGTCAGTTAAGCCTCCAACTTCAGTTCAAGTCATGATCTCACAGCTCATGGGCTTGAGCCCCATGTAGGCTCTGTGCTGATGGCTCAGATCCTGGAGCCTTCTTCAGATTCTGTGTCTCCCTCTCTCTCTCTCTTTCTCTCTCTCTCTCTCTCTCTCTCTCCCTCTCTCTCTCAAAAATCAATAAATAAACATTAAGTCACATGCTCTACTGACCGAGCCAGCCATGCACTCATCATTTCTTTTTATACACACACAAGCAGTGCTATTGAGTTTTGCTAACAATGTAGTCTCTCCCCTCTCAAAAGTCCTCATGTAAAATGAAAGAGTATGAATGGCAGCAAAGAGAGGCCAGTAGTTCCAAATTCAAGGGCCGTACAGTGGCTATTAAAGAATGGCCTCATATTTGGAAGCTGATTTTCTTTCTTCAAGCTTACTGTTAACCATCCTGCAATCCAGAGCACTTGGCATCAGGTTGTGGGGAGAGAATAATCTTGGCCGCACATCGGGTCATTTAGTCCCTGCCGCGAAGAGAGAGCAACCAGATGATCCAGGCTCAGATGGATAGTCGTCTTCTTCACCGGGATAAGAAACACAGAAGGAGAACAGGAAAGAGACTTTGACGCTGTGTTATTTGCCTGTGGATGATGTGACAAATCACAACGTTGCTCACTGAAAACGACAGAAATTTATTCTGGAAGCCAGAAGTCCAAAATCAAGGTGTCAGTGGGAATGTGTTCCCTTCCAAGTCTCAGGGAAGATGCCTCCCTTCCCTCTTCCAGCTTCTGGTGGCCCCAAGGGTTCCTCTGTCTTCACATGGACTTCTCCCTCTTGCTTATTCATGCCTCTCTCATCTGTCCCTTATAAAGACGTCGTCTTTGGATATAGGGCCCACGCAGGTGAGCCACGGTAGATCCATCTCACGATCTATCTGCAAAGACACTTCTGAGGGGTGTCCATTCAACCCACTACAGATGTATTTTATTATTATAAATCATTTTTTTCTATTTTCTGCCCGGTTATTGCTGGGATGCAGAAAATCTCTTGATTATATGAAGATTTCTTGATACCTAGCCCTCCATTCCAAGCTCTCTTTTTAGTCTTTACTGTTTTATGAGTGAAGCTTAGAATATCTGGAGAGACAGTCACATCGTCTGCATAAATGATAATTGTGTTCCCCTCCTTTCCAATTCACAACTGCATTTGACATTCATGCTTTTGAGACATGGTTCTCAAAAAGCAAAGTCTCTTAAGAGCTGGTGTAGGAGTTACTGCTAACAGTTAAAGGAAATCAAGTTTGCCAAGGCACAGGAACAAAGTGAGAATGTCAGGGTAATTCAGGTCACAGACTTAAAGAGGTGTGAGGTCTTCAAAATTATTTCATTTCTTCCCTTGATTCTGCCAATGCATTTACCAAGGCTCAGCCACCTGCAGATACTTACCTGGGGTCACTCAACAGAAAAAGAATTCACAAAAAAATAAACCTTTTCCTTTTGACCTATCATAACCAAAACGATACTTCTTTTTAATTTAATTTTTTAACATTTACATCCAAATTAGTTAGCATCTAGTGCAACAATGATTTCAGGAGTAGATTCCTTAATGCCTCTTCCCCAGTTAGCCCACCTCCCCTCCCCCAACCCATCCAGTAACCCTCAGTTTGTTCTCCATATTTATGAGTCTCTTCTGTTTTGTCCCCCTCCCTGTTTTTATATGATTTTTGTTTCCCTTCCCTTATGTTCATCTGTTTTGTCTCTTAAAGTCCTCTTATGAGTGAAGTCATATGATTTTTGTCTTTCTTTGACTGACTAATTTCACTTAGCATAAATAATACCCTGCAGTTCCATCCATGTAGTTGCAAATGGCAAAATAGATCTTATTTTTAAGGAATCTACACCCAATGTGGGACTCAAACCCACAACCCCTGGATCAAGAGTCACAGGCTCCATTGACTGAGCCAGCCATGTGTCTCCAACATGATATTTTAACCTTGAAGATGTAACTGTATTACTTACTTCAAAATCTACATTGACAGCCATTGTTGTTGTTGTTGTTTTTTAATTTTTTTTTTTTTAACGTTTATTTATTTTTGGGACAGAGAGAGACAGAGCATGAATGGGGGAGGGGCAGAGAGAGAGGGAGACACAGAATCGGAAACAGGCTCCAGGCTCTGAGCCATCAGCCCAGAGCCCGACGCGGGGCTCGAACTCCTGGACCGCGAGATCGTGACCTGGCTGAAGTCGGACGCTTAACCGACTGCGCCACCCAGGCGCCCCGACAGCCATTGTTTTTAAGGCAAAGTCTCACAAGGTCCGCAAAGCCCTGAGCGATCTGGCTCCAGCCTGCCCCCGCCCCCCCCCCCCCCCCCCCCCCCCGCAACCTCACTTTCTGTCTCTTTCATAGGATTTCACTCTGTTCCGGACACATGTGCCTGAATGTGCCCAGCCGGCCTCAGGGCTTTCACAGATCCTTTTCTTTCCAGCCTGGAGAAAGTTCCCTGTGCGCACAGCTCCCCTTTCCCGTGGCTAGCCCCGTTCTCCCTTAACTCCCACCTTCCACCTCAGATCGGATTAAAGACCATTCTTGTCAGAAATCTGAAGTTCCCATCATATCATGTATAACAACGACAATTAATTAATGTTTTCTGCAATTTATTGGTTTCATGTGTGTCTTCCCCGCTAGACTGTCAACTGCAAGAAGGCCCAAACCCAAACTTACTCACTACGCATTGTTCTCCTCCATCTTGCATAGCACCAGGCTCACAGCATTCGTTTGGTTGTAAACACTGTGGAATGAATGGAACTTTCCTATTAACGCTTGTTCTGTGACACCACAGCCTTTACATCTTCAGTCCTTCAGGGCACTCCGCTTGCTTCTGCTGCTCGCTGTGTTTCTACCCAGTATCTCCTAAACCTATTCTTTCTCATTTTGAACCGCTTAGAGCAGAGTGCTTATCTTAGGAAAACACAATTCTTAAACATCAAATAATAATTTCAAACACTTAAAAGCATCAGGGAGATTGCGGAAAAGTTAGTGTGGGCACAGTCTACTAGATTTAGAATATATCTTAAGTGGTCCTTTCTGATGACCTTTCGTTACACTCAAATGGGAACAATGAACTTAGTAGCTAGCATGTGTGAGATGTCTCCTTTGTAAGAGGCATTTATTCTCAGCTCTCACTTCCTTCCCGGACCTAAAGATCTCGTCTTTCTTGAGCACACTGTAAACTGAGGAACCAGGCCACATAATTCCTTCCATTTCTTTCAGAAGTTCTGCAGGCCATGTTCAAAACCTGACCTAAAGCTTAAAGGTTCCCAGCATGAGAATATTCAGTACCCCCAATTATCTCAATTACATATTGTTCTTGTTTCCTCTTTGTGCATGTAAAAACTACTAATAAAATACAACAAATCAATTTTTCATGAGGACAATAGCGTACAGTAATTTTTTCACCAAGAGCCTGCCAAATTGTTTTCAGGAAGCATAGAAAATGGATATGTTCTCAGCATCTCTCACATGGCGTTAAGTCTCAGGCACAAATTGCAAGGCATGAAGGAAAACAAAACCCAATTCCCAACATAAGGGGGTTTATCCCTGTTGCAATGTGTGTAAAATGTACCCAAGATGAGTTCCTGAGGGTGAAATCATTCTTCCTTCTTCTTGTTGAAATTTTTTAAATTGTACAGTGATTACTGAGTAGCACCAGATTTCCAAACCTAAAAAGTTATGCTCAGTGCTTTTGTGTGTGTGTGTGTGTGTGTGTGTGTGACTGTATTACATAGCCAAGTGATCATATGGGCTATGTTAACAAGTATTAATACTAATTCCTCATTATGCTGTATTAGTCATGTCCCACATGGGAGGAAATTTCCCCTTCAATTCTAAGTGCACAGTATAAAAGAGGGAAAGATAAAATGGAACATCATCCATCCAGGGGGGCCAGATGAGGAGGGAACAAAAACTATGCTATGTGGTCAAGAGTTAAAGGAAGGAACTAGAGAGATGCCTGGGTGTCTCAGCCAGTTAAGCGTCCCACTCTTGATTTCGACTCAGGTCATGAACTCACGGTTCAGTTCATGGGATTGAGCCCCACATAGGGCTCTGCGCTGACAGTGAAAAGCCTGCTTGGGATTCTCTCTCTCTCTCCCTCTCTGACTGTCCCCTGCTTGTGCACCTTCTCTCTCTCTCTCTCAAAATAAATAAACGAAAGAAGAAGAAGAAGAAGAAGAAGAAGAAGAAGAAGGAGAAGGAGGAGGAAGGGGAGAAGGAAGAAGGGGAGGGGGAGGAGGAGGAACTGGAGATATACTGTCTAGAGCTGACAGGTGGATACCTGGGAGCTGCCTGCACGCACCTAAAAGATGGTTATGTTGAAGAGCCTTAGGGTCTTTATTTTTAATGCATGATTGGAAAAAAGGACTCAACTGATAAAAGCTGTAGAAACACAAACTTCAGTTTTCTTTACAGAAAAGTATTCTCAAAGGCAATGTTGTGAAAGATTCAATGGGCAGCTCAAGAGGGTGGGGGTTAGGAACCCACCCCCCAGCACTGGCAGACTCATAGTGTGAGCAGAGCCCCTGCTGGAACTTTCTTAGAGGGTTTCTCAGTGTCCAATGGAAGGATGGCCTCTATCAGTGATTTTCAACCAGAGCTTTTCAGGGCAAGGAAAACATAAGAAGGCAGTCATCTGCGTCTCCTACTTTTGTTTGCTTGAATCTTTCCTGGTACTTTTGAATTTTCAGAGTAGTGTTTGTGTTCAAGCAACTTTCTGTGGTCATGACTGAGGATTGTTGGTTTTGTCTTGTGTTTGTTTTGGTTTGTAGTATCATTTGCAACTTGTAAATTGTGATGTATTGGATGTGTTTTAATACATCACAATTCATTATTCTTGATTCCCAAATGTCCCATCTGAGGCCGGTAAGAGCTCCTACGAATTGTCTCCTGTGTCCTTTTGATATGATACCATTAGTCTCTGAGTGCCTCTTTACTCTGGCCAAGGTGCTCCAGGCTCATCTAGAATGTTCCCTGCCCCAGACTACAATCAGCCATTTCTCCAAGGAGCCCTGGTTCCATTTAGCCCAGAAGAGATTTAGCGGCTCAAAGCAGATCCATTTATACATGCTTTATATATAGGACTTTGGGTAAGAATTCATTGGAAAAGAAAACAAAACTTTGTTATAAAAGTTTTAAAAAAGTAGTCATCTAGATAATTTTAAAAATTCCCTCTTTGAGTGCCTCTAAGTACAATTAAGTCCCGAAACAGAAATTTAGCCTTTTGCTGGACACAGAATTCTATTGGACCTAGAAAATTGGTTACAGAGTTCCATCCAGCAATGGTTTGCTATATAATAGTTGGGAAAAACTCTCAGTAAGTAAACAATTTTTTAAAAAACAATAAAAATGTATGGATTTGGGACCACATTGAAAGAGCTAACTTTTTTTTTTTTGGCTAACACAGTTCTAGTTTTTTAAAAAGCATTTTCATTATAATATAGTTCATACAAGCATAAAATGACATAAAACAATAGAATAATATCTGTGCAGCCAACATCAAAATTTTAACATTTTCCCATATTTAATTTTTTAAGTTCTAAAACATAGCAGATATGCTTGGATCCCCAGGATCCTTTTTCCTTCATGCCTTCCACCAATTGAACAGAGCTCATCATTATCCATAATTTTGTTTCTTATTCCAACAACTTCTGAAAAATGCTGATCTTATGTATTCAAAATTATTTTGCACATTTTAAATTATGTTTACACGTTATCATATGGTACCTATTACCCTCCAATTTGCTTTTGTTTTTGCTTTATTTTACTGAAATTGCTTTTGAAACATACCTGGAAAATACATGTAGTTCTTTTTCACTTAATCTTAGCTGTTGCACTGTATTCCATTCTGGAAAAGTGCCACGGTTTGAAGACTGTTTAGGTGCCTATCAACTTGTGTTACTACCAACACGGTTATAACACGCATTCTTACACATGGGTCCTTGTGTAGCTGTGAGTGAGTTGCTGTAAGTTAGATACATAGGAGGGAAATTCCTAGGTCACATGACAGACACATCTTCAACCTTACTGGATTCTGCAGAATTATTTCCAAACTAATTATCCCATTTTTTTTCACTCCCATCAAAAGTGGATGAGTTCTACCCAGTGACATCTTTACCAATATTTGCTATTTTGTTTACCAATATTTACTATCTTAATACTTTGAAAATACTGTCATTCTAATCGGTATAAAGTATCTCATATCAATGAGAAGTCATGTGATTGTTAGTGAAGTTGAGGACATTGTCATGTTTCTTGTACACTCGGATTAGTTGATCTGTGAATATCTGGTTCATATTTTTTGCACATTTTTCTATTCTTTGTTTTTATCTTACTGATTTATAGATATACTTACTACATACTAATTATTTGTTTGTTATGTTCCCATTCGGTTATATTGGCAAATAGGAATGCTATTGTTTGGTTTTTTTTTATATGACTATCATATACCTGAAAACTCCCTGCTGTTTCTCATTTTTTCTAACAATTATTTACACATTTTCTTATATTTGTTTTTTTCTGACAGTTACATTATCTTCAGTTTACATAGTTTTTGTCTTCTCCTTTCTTACTCATGTACATCTTCTTTACAAAATTGTCTTATTGAACAGTCAAGAAACAGGAAGTTGAAAATAGTTGGAAATAATAAGTACCCCAAGTATAATAGACATATACTTTTTTATTGTTTTATATTCACTGCATTTTTGACATTTTATTACTATATTTCTTATATTGTCTTTAAATGTATTGTTTATCCAATAAATATAAATCCTTTATCATTTGTATTTAGTCCTTCTAGTTTGTAAATAAATGCCTCTAAGCTATGAATTTACCACTAAGTACCACCTTAGATGCATCTTATATCATGTTATATTATACTTTTATTGACATTCCATTCTACCTTATTTGTATGGCGGTGTATGCTGTGTTGAATCAAATTTTCCCATATGTACATATCACTTTATAGGGTCTATTTTGATCTGTTTGCCTATCTCAGCATCTCACACTGATTTGTATACTGTAGCTTCATAATAAATTTTGGTATCATTTAGGAAAATTACCCCAAACTTGTTCACCTTCAAAATTATGTTAATTTTTCATGGCTCTTTTCTATGTAGTCTAAATTAGCATAACTAAGTCTATATAGAAAGGTTGATCTTAAACCTTATTTGCCAATCAATTCAGAGAAAATGAGGTATTTATGGTATTTTTTCCTATCCATAAATAGGCCATATTTCTCAATTGACTTAGGTTTACTTTAATATTGTTTAGGATATATTAAATTTCCCAATAAATATCATGTCTATCTTTCATTAGGGTCATTTTTTGGTTCTAATTTTCTGGGCGCTTTTATAAATAGCATGTACTATTTATATATATATATTTTTTACCTGCCTGAGCTGGTGTTGAAAAATACTGCATTTTGCTTATTGATATTCAATGTCTTTACATATTTTTATTTTTTTTCAGTACTCTCTTCTTTTGGGAATTACTCATATGTTAAACCATTAGATATCTCTCTTTTCCTTTAATTTACTCTCTTTTTTAACTCTTTGCATTTATGTTTCCATTGAACTATCTTCAAAGTCTTCATGTATTTCAAGGATATATTTCTTTGCTCTAGTGACATTAGACTTGGACATAACACCTTACTTTGTTGAAGCAATGTGGGTAGAAGCTTCAGTTACCAGTTCTGAGCCTAGACCTTAAGAGGCATATACTGTTTCTGCTTGTCCATTTGGGGCTCTGAAAAGAATATATCCTGGGAAATTTAACTCATGGTCTGGAGACAAGCCCATGTGAGCCCAACCTAGAACAACTAAAACCCAGATGTCCTTCATTTACATGAGCTAGATTAATGATTGTTGCTATAGGACACAAAAGATTTTGTTAGTTAGAACTATGTGGAAATCACTGATACACTGAATCATAGGGTATGCGTTTGTTCAATGTTGCTGTTAAAGATTTTCTAAAGTTGTTATATAAACTTATATACATCTACCTGCCCTGTAACTGTTCAACATTTTTGCCCAAACTGGGAGCTGTCAGTCATGTTCAGTTTAGTCTTTCTGGTGACTGAAAGAAATACCTTTTTATTAAACACACAAAATAGGAGTATATTTATGTAATTGATTTTTAAAGTCATTTTTTTTATTTAATGTATTCTAATAAAATTGTAACAGCAATAAGTACAGATTTTCCAGGCAGGTATCTGGAAAAAATTAAGTTGAAGTATTCTTCATGGCAGAAGGGAGACCACTGCCTATGTTCATGGCTAAACAACTCAGGGACAACTTGGAAATTTCTAAAGGTGTTTTGAAAAAGAAACAATCAATGGCAACAGGTTGGGATATACCTACTTCAACAGGGTGAAGGTCTATCTACACCACATTGGTTGTATTGTGATTGACTTGCACCTGTACAGTATGACGTTCTTGTCTTTAGCCTTAAAGGAAAAGAAAGACTTTTTGTTGGACCAGTTTGAAATAACTCGGAAATAAGGCTCCCTTTAAATACCTTGTGATAGTAATCATTCACATGAGAGAGTTCATAACTGTAGTAAAAAGACAAAAAATAAATACAGAACTTTATGGTGACCCTTTTGGTTGATTGGTTCATTCCACAAATGAGGGATAAATACTCACAAGCATGATTACTTTGACAAAACTTTTAGGTACACAGGAATGCAAAATATAAAATGTTCTTGGGGGCACGTGGGTGGCTCAGTTGGTTAAGCGTCCAACTTCAGCTGAGGTCATGATCCCACAGTTCGTGAGTTGGAGCCCCGTATCAGGCTCTACACTGAGAATGCAGATCCTCTCTCCCTCTCTCTGCCCTCCCCCACTTATGTGCACTCACGCTCGCTCTCTCTCTCTCTCATCAAAATTAAATAAATTTTTTAAAATGTTCTAAAATATCTCTGATCACCAACCATACAAAATCAAATCATTGTGTCATCTTGGTTCCCTCCACATCTTTGCCTTTATGAAGAGCTCTTTATCTACTGCCATTGCTAGAACCTTTGACCTAATCGAAAGGAGCCCCAGAAAAGCATTTAATTTTGTTAACAGGCACCTGCAGCCTTCACTAGGGTCTGCTTAAGAAGGGAAACATCCCTCAGGTGATGCTTTTGGGGTAGATTCAAGTGCCCGGTTATCAGGGTAAGGTCACACACATGAATTAGATTGACTTCAGTTGTTCTTGGAAGGAATTCCGGAACAGCCCCTTAAGTTTGATTCTCTTTTACATAGCTGCATTCAGAGATACGCCATGTGAGGCGTAGTTTTCTCAAAAGTAACAATCAAGCCTGAAATTTCTATTTCTCCAAGTAACCTTTGGTCTTATGGATAGATAAAGGCAGTCTCCAGATGGTAAAGGTACATTTGTTAATGGTGAGTGCTATGGACTAAATTGTGTCTTAACCAAAATTTGTAAGTTGAAATCCAACCCCCCCCACCATGTGACCTTAACTGAGGCTCTTTAGGAGGTAATTAAGGTCAAAAGCAGTCATAAGGGTGGAGCCATAATCTGATTGGACTGTAGCTTTATAAGAGGAAGAGGGAGAGCCAGGCTCCCTTCCTACCTCTCTTTCCAGAAGGGCTCAAGGACCAGGTAAGTGGCTACAACCCAGAGCATTCTCACCAGAAACTGAACTCTGCCAGACCTTGATATTGAACTTTCCAGCCTCCAGAACTTCCAGAAAGTAAGTTCCCATTGTTCAAGCCACCTAGCCTGTGCGATTTTTGTAGCCCAAGCTAAGACAGAGATGGTGTCGATGTGTAGAGCAGATGGACCAGGTAAAGGTAAACAGTGTCTTCTGAGGGGCCTCCAGTCCAACTGCTTATCCTTGCACATCTGAACATAGTAGTAAATGCAGAGGCATCACGCTGTTAAATTGTTTAAACTTGAACCGGACACATCTGATTCAAGTCCAAGCTGAACTTCCCACCTTGGTATTACATTTGCAGATTAGCCGGTCCAGCTGATGTTTTAGCACATATTGTCAATAGGTAATCTGAACGTGAACTACCTCTGATCCAGGAAGTTCCTTCTGGCAACGCTTTCCATTTCTCTCAGCTTCGTTAACAGTTGTACTGCTCCAGTACAATTCTGTTTGCACTCCGGCATGGCCTTTCCTAGTAGCACCGTCTCCTGGGACTACTCCCTAGCTGACCTAGGTCCCTCACTGGCTCTAGGTCCCTTCTATGCTATTCCTGGAAAGCTCTAGGTATAGCAGGGTTTGGGGAGATGAATCACACTGGCAAGAAAGACAGCCTTGGAGCTGGGTTCAGACAGTGGCATGCCTTCTTCCTGGAACTTAGTGGGAACCCCAAAAGTAGTCCCTGCAGTCTAAAAATATTGGTAGAGGTGGAGGGGATGACACGCTGCTGGTTCTTCCTCCCCAGGTCCGGGTAGACCGATGGTAAAGTCCCAGCAGGTGCGATCACCCACAATTCACCTGCTGCCAGATGCAGGGGATTCTAAAGCCGTGTGCTGCGGTGCCCTGGCAGCTGCAGGTGGCTGGGAGCCAGCAGGCTTATGCTTCAGGGGGAAGCCCGAGGCCCAGGAGTCACAGCTGTGGCCTCTGCGATCGATTTTTAATTACATTTATTGACACACTGCCAGTTTGGGCATTGTTTCTTGAATTCCGTGATTTACCTCTGAATTCATATTTTTCCAGCTGAAATATCACCTAATGGTTATTTCCGTGATAATCTGGGGGCCAAAAGCTCTCTTGGTTTTTATCTGAAAGCATGTTTTATTTCTCCCCGACTATTAAGGGTAAGAAAATCTTGATGGAAGTAATATCGGGATGCTTTCCTGCCAAACTGTAAGAGGTGGTTAACGCCGACTCTGATGGCTCCGTTTATGAGAGGAATTAACAAAAGGACAAACAACGAGCCTTTGCAAAGGTCAGTGTTCCAAAAAAACGGGTTGCTTCTTTAACCTCAGAATTTTCAACTCCGATCGGGGAAGGCTGCTATAAGAATAGCTATGTTAATTCAACAAATTCTTCATGTGCAATAAGCGGGCTTGATACCAAGGGTGAGACACAGTGAGACCATTTATGCCCAGTGAGAATACATCATGTAGGCATAGAAAAGCAGGACAGATTTTAGAACGGGTAGAGACCATTTCCTTGGGATATTTAATCAATCAGTAGGGTCTTGTGAACACTGAGTCTCCTACTTCCAGACGAAGTTGGATAGGTTGCTGAACCTCACTGAGCTGCTTTTTTCTCTTTTTCCAATTTTAAAATGATAAATGAATATATTGTTCACTTGATAGGATTGATATCATTCAATGGGATAGAATTCTCTCCCATAAAGTACATAAGTACTTTGCCAATGGCAGCTTTCTTGAGCTGGACATTCAATAATTAAATGTTAAATGGGAGGAAACTCAAGATGGGAATCTTGGCTTGAAATAGACCAGTATCAGTCACCAACTGTTAATGAGCAGTGCCAATTTTTCCTGCCAATTTTCCAACCCTGTTAGGTTTAATCTTGCAAAGTTCTTTTATAAAAAATGTTTTTAATGTTTTTCTTTATTTTTGAGACAGAGAGCATGAGCAGGGGAGGGGCAGAGAGAGAGGGAGACACACAGATTTGGAAGCAGGCTCCAGGCTCTGAACTGTCAGCACAGAGCCCTACGTGGGGTTCGAACTCATGGACTGCGAGATCATGACCTGAGCCGAAGTCGGGCGCTCAACCGACTGAGCCACCCAGGTGCCCCTTAATCCTGCAAAGTTTTACCCATCAGATAAACCTCACATTTTGTTTGCATCAGTTAGCATTTCTTTAATGACCAATGTCATTAGTATATTAGTATACTAGTATACTAATTAGTATAGTCGACTTGTTTGTTTTTCTGGGAACTGTATCTTCTCTTTTGCCTGTTTTTTTTCCTGATGTGTGTGGATCTTTTAATTTGTTACACACTACACATATTCTTAAGGAAATTATCTTGGACATGTTCAACGAGGGTAGATGATGAAAAAGCAGATAAAGGTAGTTCAATAAAGGTGAGTGGATAAATCGTGCTAAAAATAGTTTTTATCGGTGAAGATGCTAAAAGGTAAGTAACTCACTATGAACCTGCTCATTGGTTAGTTAGCCATGATTTTAATCTAGGCCTGATTGACAAAAAAGCCTGTGTTGGAGATAATAAGTTTGTTTTCCTACGTGCCAAGAAACAGAAAGTAGCAGTATGCTGTGTGTGTGTGTGTGTGTGTGTGTGTGTGTGTGTGTGTGAGAGAGAGAGAGAGAGAGCGAGAGAGAGAGAGAGAGAGCACGAGCGCACAAGCGAGCACCCTAGAAAGTGCGCAAGTGAGCACAGGCTGAGAGATGACAATCACCACAGAAATACTGGAATGATTGTTCATGCAGGATTCATGTTCCAACCTTCACAGAGGATTCATATTGATCCTATGTATTTCAGCAAGGTATTTAAACCTCATAAGCTTCACTTATGAAGCTTCTTCTGTAAAATGGGAGATGATGATAATTACTCCCCTAATTTTTCACACCTCTATGATGGTCCTACAAATTAAATGTTGTAAAGATTGTGTTCTCATGTGAAAATGAGAACTGTATCTAAAGTGGCGGTCCCTAATGAGCCACTGGGCCCATTCTCTTTGCTCTTTGCCTTAGTCTGGGGGGTGATTCTTTAATGGCACATGAGTCGGATGATTGAGGAGATTTCTTTAGGCCTCCTCAACTCGCACATCAGCCTGATCCAGTCTCCACCTAAAATATGGGTGGAATTTGCAAAAGTTCCTAGATGAACGTTCCTCCCAGGGAGAATTTATGACAACTTTTCCAAAACTAAAGCCTCAAATCTTTATTATATTCTGTTAATGACTCAGTGGACTTTTGGCAGAAAAGACAAGTTTCCTTTGGTTCAAATGCTTCTAAGGAGGGTTCTGATTAATCTATCCGATGGTCTAAAATCAAAATAACATATGCAATCTTTGGCTGAAAAAGCTCACCCGTGGTGTTATAACAATAATTCCTCTCCTTGTTTTCATATATAACCTTTTGGAAATATTCCTGTTGGAGCCAAAATTTCTATATTTTGGAAACTTGGCCTATGGGTGGATGATGGCTGAAGTATGCCATTTATTTTCCTTGGGGGGGCGGGTGGGTACTAGAACAGTCAGAACGGTTGTTAGACTATTTCTTAAAGAAAATTTTGTAGGACAACCCAATTTAAAGTAACATAAAGCCCTCTTCTCTGACTTCATGTCGTAATGCATACTTCTTTTGAGAGGTTTTTCCTGACCACCCAATTTAAAGTCCTTCATACCCCCAGGAGTCACTTTTTGTCAAGGGCCAGATAGTAAATATTTTAAGCTTTGCGGGCCATATGGTCTCTGTTGTAACTACTGAGCCCTGCCATTGTAGCATGAAAGAAGTCATAGATAATATGAAAACAGGTAAGCGGGGCTCTGTTCTAATAAAACTTTATTTACAGACACTGAAATTTGAATTCCCTATCGTTTTCAGGTGTGACCAAATATTACTCTACTTTTCATATCTTTCCAACAACTGAAAATACTGTAAAAACCACTCTTTGTTTACAGACCATACCAAACCAGGCAGTGGGCTGGATTTGGCCAGTAGACTGCAGTCTGACCCCTTGGTCTACAGCATTACTCTCTTTTCGTTTGTTTTCTTCTAGATCTTGTTATTGAAAAGCGTCTGCGTATGTATTTGTATTGTCTCTCTACCGTCTGGTACTAACATCTAGGCTCTGTCCCCGTGAAAGCAGGGCTATTGTCTCTGCTGTTCACCCCTGAGCACAGCACCACAGACACTCAGTAAATATGGGTTGAACGTATAAATGTGTAGCTTTCTGGTAAATCAGTTCCTCTGAATGAAGTAATTAGTTTAGCACGTAGAACATATTGAATTCTCTAAGTGATTTTTTTTTTCCAAATAAATTTTACATATACTATAGAATTTCATGGTGAAGGGACCATATAGAAAAGTGTTTTCATGCTGTGGACTTAGGATGACCAGGCTGCTGCATCAGTTAGTGTTTGTGACAGTGACTAAGTTAATAAACCTGTCTCTGTTTTCTCAACTACAGAAAGAGAATAGTTTCAGTCCCTATTTTATAAGCCGGATGGTGGTTTTCTGCTTGGTCTTTCATTTTCCTCCCCAAACCCACTCCCTGTTTGGCAAGTGAACACCTACGGACCAACGTAGTGGTGTATGTCCTGTCCTCTGGACTCCAGTTGGGTTTTGCCAGGGAAGGGATAGGCGTCGGTGGAAAATGAGGTAGGAATGTTGATTCTCTGAGTTTACACCTAGATTTCAGGACTGGCTGCGTCTGCTGGAAAAAAATATTCGCTCACAGAACTACAAATTTATGGATGTTCTGTCATGTACCTAATCGGTGTCCCTCTTAGGGCAAGCACAATCCTGTTATTAGCTCCAGGGTACACGGTTTCTCTACACCCACAGCATGAAAAACCATCTCTTTATTAACATCTCAAATAATCCTAAATTCCTTCTGGGATTCTAAACTGATCCCAGCAGTCTAAAGAGAAAATGCTTGAGAATCCATGGTAGCTCGAGTTGAAACTCTTTCTTAGAAATCTGGTGGCCTTCTTTGAAGTTCTATTAAAATAATAAATGGCTCCTCTTGATTCACATTTCTCTACAGAGTTAGAAATGGGGTACCTACAGGGTATATTCCAACTTGTGGAAATATCCACCCCCCACCCCCCCGCCAAAGTATTTAAAATTGGGAAATTCTGCAGCAAAATCTGAACCTTCAAATTCTCTTGAAAAGATTCCACTTTCTGGCTGCCCAGGCTGGCCTACTTCACGGCCATGATAAACGAGCTGAGTAGCAGGAAGACCATTTACACGGGTTTTGCACTTGGGAGGCAACTTTGGTCCTTACCATTCCATAGGCGATGCTTTTAGTTCAGTGGTTTATGTTAGCTACCTGGCCCCTGTGGACATTTTCTTCGAGAAATACAAGGCCAAGTCATCAGTCACCTGGGAGGCTGGGGGAGAAGGTGGTGTTGGATTGAAGAGCAAAATGGTCTATACAGTCATCTAGAAGAATAACCGGATCCAGAAGGGTATAGCAGGAGTGTGACAGGGGACTGAGGGTCCTCTTGGAGGTTGAGTTGTATGTGGAAAGTATAACCCATGAGCAGGGCTGTGTGCATTTGGCCAGCCCCGTCAGCCTGAAGAGACAGCATTTTGGACTTGACTGGGTTGGAGTTTTGCCCAGAGAGAGAACCATGAGGGCCAGAGAGAGGAGGCATTTTGTGAAAGAAGGAACACAATGGTGGGTCACAGAGTTCAGGCCAGTCAAGGAGGGAGTGAGGACAAGAAGGGAGATGGACAGTGGGAAAACGGAGCCTCATAGTTGAGAACACTCATTGTATACACTGAAGCAAGACTTTATGCATTCAAAGCTCATCTCAACCTATTCTAGCTGGGTAAGTATATATAGGTTATATATAAAGTATAGACATAACTGTATGTAACATATTGTTATTCATACATGTGTGTGTTTGGAACACTGCCTAGCTTGTGGTAAATCCTATGGCAGTGCTACAAGGATAATTTTACTTCCCCACATTGAATTTGATTTTAAAAACAAAACTTTCATGGGGTGCCCGGGCGGTTCAGTCAGTTGAGCGTCTGACTTCGGCTTAGGTCATGATCTCACAGCTCGAGAGCTCGACCCCCGCGTCAGGCTCTGTGCTGACAGCTCAGAGCCTGGAGCCTGCTTCAGATTCTGTACCTCCCTCTCTCTCTGCCCCAACCCACTCGCATTCTGTCTCTGTCTCTCTCAGAAATAAACAAACGTTAAGAAAATAAAAAAATAAATAAAACCTTCATTGTTTCAATTAAGAAATATTTATTGAATTTTTGTAATAAAGATCTAAAAGAACATTCACAGATAGTTCATGGAGGCTAGAGAAATACATCAGATATGAAGCCAATCAGAGACTCACAAAGCATCTTTAGAACAAGTAGGAAGGGGTAAGCCCCATGAAAGGAAACACAGAATAGGCTCTATATGGGCTGTGTTTCTGAAAGACCTGGTCAGTTTCAGACACAGCTGGAGGAAAAACAGGCAGCTACTATGTGAAGTCGTCAGTAGGTGCAGAGCCTGGGATTTCATGGATTTTTCTAATGTTGCCTTTGAAGTAGGGACTGGAATTTCCCCAAAGGCTGATTCATAAAAAGAATTTCTGGTGGTATGCCAGTCCAAGCTGGGAGATATTTTTGAGGAGGTAGCTCTTTTTTTTTTTTTTTCCTACCTCATTTTTGTTTTTAAGAGGAAAAACTAGGACACATATATGGTAAATATGACAAGCAGTAAAAATGGCTATAGAGTGATGACAAACTTTTTAGCTAAGCCTTCACCCCCATTCTAAAGCAATCTTAGAAATCAGTAAAACATAGTTTTTGTGTCTGTCAAGAAGGATCCTGTTCAATTGTAACCTGAAGATTTACACTTTTGTTGTTGTATCCTTTGAAACACTGCACTGCATCTTTTGATTGTTCAGAACTATTCGCAGTAAGTCTTACAAAGTGGTCCCTGTGATAGATGTGCTATCATGTGCTTCATCCATTCCTGTTGGCATGCGGTCAGTCACCTACTTTCTAAATGTTTGCTCTTGCAACCAATATGGCCCCAAAAGTCGTGGTATTGAATTGCACATGTGCTAGTTGCCTACAGGACGAAAGTGAAGTTGTTAGGTTACACACTTGAAAAGAAACCTCGGGTTTAGAATATTGATGGATACTGTCAATTGCCCTTCCATAGGATTATACCATTGAATTCTCCCACTAACTTTGTGGAAAGGAGAATGGATGTTCCTGTCTCCCCAGCACTAAAAACGTTTCCTCCTGTCCCTCTATAAATATTCTTTTGTTTTATTATATTTCTCTAATTCTGAGGGAAGTTAAACATTTTTATGTTTACAAAATCATTTGTATTTTTTTCTATAGAACGTTATTTGTGCCCTTTGTCCATATCTGTATTGAGCTAGTGCCTTAGGTTAATTGTAAGAAAATTGTAAGGACCTTATTCCTTTTGCCTTATCATATACACTGCAGATATTTCCCAGATTGGTTATATACTGATTTTGTTTCTAGTATGTGACAAGTAGAAATTTTTAAAACTTAGGAGGTTATTGTTATCAGGCTTTTGAAAATTCTAAATTCTGTATCTTGCTTAGAAAAAACTTACTGCTGTAAGGTTACAAGAACAACTCATTTTCATCCCAATTTTGAATGTTCATCCATATAGATCAAATTTTTTGAATAAGTGATACATTAGGGACTCACCTTATTTTTTTTTTCTCAGTAGGTTGTCCCAACACCAGTTTTGAATATTCTACCTTTGACACACTGAATTGGAATGCTGATGTTATCATAATGTAAATATCCATATACTTGAGTCTCCTCCAATATTCTCTTTTCCTTTGATATTTCTATTCATGCACCAGTAGAAAAGCTATCCTGGGTTCATAATAATATTTCATCATGTAGTCTGTTCCCTTATCTGTCTTTCTGAAATCGTTTCTGCCTGATCTTCCCCTGGAATGTAGATTTAGCAATGTCTGGTTTCATACAGACAGTCCTGTTGGTAATGTTATCGGAATCACGATTAACATAGGTGAAATGGGCATCTTTACAATATCACATTATCTTCACTAGAACTGGACATTAGTTCCCATCAATTCAAATTGTACTTTATGTTCCGTGGGTCACTTTAAAGTTTTTCATGGTTCCTTCTATGCTCTAATAGAGCATCTTAAAGTTTATTCATATAAATCATAACACTCTTCTATTTCTGGGCATTGATTTCTTTGAGGCTTTTGCTTAATGGATTTTTCTTCAAGTGACATAAGTATGTATATCTTATGTGAACATAGTAAAACCAACAGGGTTTTAGATATTAATTTTGAAATTCTCCCTTTATAACTGTTCTCTCAGTTGACTCTTTTGGGTTTTCCAGGCTTCTGAAATTATCCAGGTATTTTTAAATTGAAAAACTTGCCTCATCTTTTAGAGTTTTTATACCTTCTATTGTCTTGCCTCAATTCATTAGAAGGAAATTCCCACAGCATTTTAGGCAATAGGAGTAATAATCAGCATCCTTGTTTCATGTCTGAATTTAATGGGAGCACTTCTGTGTTTTTACTGTTATGTTGCTACTTAAGCAATTTGGGCAGGGGCCAGTAGGGATGGCTTGTTTGTATTCCTTCAGCATCAGCTAGAACAGCTCAAGTGGGAGTTACAGATTCCACTTTCAAGATGGGTCACTCACATGGCTGGTGAGCTGGGTTTTGTTGCTGCCTGGGAGGTCCGCTGTGTCTGTGATCCATAGTCCTAGATTTTTCTCTATGAGACTTGCCGCGGCCTGCTTGGGCTTCCTTACAACATAGCGGCTATTTCTAAGAGAACAAAGCCAGGTGTATGGCATTCCAATGATCTATCTTCATAAATCACAAAACACTAATTCCACCATATTCCATTGATCTAAGCTTGCATCGTCCAGTGCATAGGAACGTGTGTCTAGTGGCTATTCCACCGTGTGGATTCAAATTAAATTCAGTTCTACAATCATCCTCGCTACATTTTAGCGCTCAATGTGGCTAGTGACTACTGTATTAGACAATACGAAGAGAACATTTCCATCATTGCAGAATGTTCTGTTAAACAGCCTTCATCTAGGAAGTCACAAAAGTCCACTCAAGTTCAGGGAGAAAGGACCTAGACTTTATCAGCTGCTGGAGGAAGTGTCAAGGTTACAGTATAAGAAAAGCATGTGGGACAGAAGGTATCGTTGTGGCCATTTTTGGGGAATAGAATTTGCCACATCAATTAATTCAAATGATAAAAACAATGTCAGAAAAAACTATTGACTGACAATGTATGCTACGGTTGAACATATGCATATCCTATGACCCAGCAATTTTACTCCTAAGTATTTACAAAATAGGAATGTTACCTGTGTACAGAAAAGACAAAAGCCGGAATGATCACATCACTTTTTGTAATAGCTCCAAATTGGAAGCCATCCAAATGCCCCTCAGTAGATAAATGTTCAAACGATGGGCTGAATGTTGGCTCTGATTGTTTCCTGTGAAAGTTGAAAAACCTCTCAAAACTTTAGTTTTGTTAACTATAAACAGAGGCAATTCTGTCTATGAGATTGTTGTGGACATTAAGATCCATACACAAAAGCATCTAGAGTATGGTTAGCACTGAACAAGTAAAGTACTCCTCTACATCATTGGTGACTACCATGGTTTCTTGGCATCTATGAGGATTTCATAAATGTGGATAGAACTAATAAATTCCTGTAATAATCTTATTTGTCCATCTGAATCTGTGCAGGGTGAGTTGACACCCCACAGTTCATAGAAGTGGCTTCTCAGAGGTAATGTTGGAAAAGACCCTTGTTTGAGAACAGTGACTGGTATATCATTGGGTACTCGATATTTATGAATGTATGAATGAATGGATGGGTGAATCTTGTCCTTTCCCTTGCCTGAATGTAGAAACCTACTAACACAACTCAAATTAAGGAGATTTTATCCTATGTTGTAAAATCCTACCCCTCTCCACGGGAACTCTTTTTAATTATTTTACCCACACTTGGCAAGATAATATCGGAATCTTGGAAAAGCTAACAGAAAGAATGGTTGTGGATCTGGAGAATGGAGTGCCTACCTCCGGTCTGGGAATTGCAGCTGGAAATCTCTTGAGAAAGGACACCCACATGAAATTCCAGGGCCTCGGGTTTCCACGAGGTCTCAGCGAGGGAGGGAGACCACAAGTATGACCTTCCTGTTGGTATTTGGGACCCTCCACTTCAGGTCCAAACCAGAAGCAGGAAGCTCAGTGCTTGCTAAGCAAGAAAAGGAAATCGACTCAAACATTCCTGCTTGAGGCTGGAGTTGAGCTAGTCCTTCCTTTGTTTCGGGCACTTCTTTCATTCCTACTAATGAGGCTGAAAGCAATATTAACAAAGACGTGAAGGGGTGAACAAAGGAGATATTTTGTAGGGTGGGTGAACAGTACCTCTTGGCCAGCGATACAGGGGCATATTGGAAGAAATGTAGCAAGGTAAAAAACAAAAACAAAAACACAAGGAAAATGTATTCAATACCTACTGTGACCTAACCCCTCTGCTAAGATTCTGCCTTGTGTCTTTCATGTTACTTAACCCGGGAGTTGAAGCTAATTGCCAAAGCTCAGACAGTTACAAAGTCTCGAAGCTGGAATTCAAAATTTGTTCTGACCTTTTTTAAGAACAATGCGTTTTGGGCTCTGGAGGATAAAGCTTGTAGGTTACTTCCAGGTGGACAGAGGGATGGGTGTGAAATGCAAAGCTAAGCATCCAGCTTTAATTTGGGGGGCCAGTTTGAACCATAATTGCAATCGGACGCTGGCGGCCTGTGTCAGTGGCGTGAGCACAAAAAGCGTGGACCCGCCAGGCCCTGGAGTGAATCCTACTTATGGCCTCAGACCCCAGGAGGCAATTCTTTGCTTTGCAGTGTTCAGCGGTGGGGCAGTCGCGCTGTTCCCCAGTTTCTGTTATTTGTTCCAGAAAGCCAGAGTAGAGGCCTGAACAAGGCCACCACCAGCATCAGAACCAGACCCAGGATGAACTCACAGGTCCCTGGTATTCTAGTTATGCTCCCGTCCCCTCTTGCTACTCTACCTCGGCATCCAACCTCCTAACTCGGGTGTTCAGTATAAATATCAAATTCCTCCTAGCATTTTCATGTGCCACATAATATACCGTGCACCATCCTCTAGAAGGATGGGGCGACTACTCACTGTCCTCTCCCACCCCTGGGTCCCCATAGCACTTTATCTGATTTTCATGAGTAGGATATCGTTAAAGGCAGAAATTGGGGGGGGGGGGTGTTTGTTTTTTAGCCCTGAATATGTCGCATGTATTTTAGGTTGCTTCCAACTTTCAGTATTATCGAGATACAAATTTTTGTTAGCCTCTATCTGTAGATATGTTTAGGACTTTCTCTTTTCCTAGAAGTACAATGGGCAGTATCTAATGTTTAAAATCCTTAAAACATTTTCCTAAGTGTCCTCACAGTCTCACTTTTTAATCTCCCTCAACACATTAAAATAATCTCATGTGATATTCTCAAGAAGTGTGTTAGAAAAGCATTAAGATTTGACGGAAGGGGATGGGGCACCCGGGTGGCTCAGTCAGTTAAGCGTCCGGCTCTTGACCTCAGCTCAGATCATGATCTCACAGTTCGTGGGTTTGAGCCCCGCATTGGCTTCTGCGCTGATGGTGCAGAGCCTGCTTGGGATTCTCTCTCTTTCCCTCTCTCTCTCAAATAAATAAACTAACAAAAAAAAAGATTTGATGGGGGCGGGCAGCTGTTCAGAAGATGAATCACTTAACCATGCCAATGGTCTGCGTGTTGCCCTCTCCATCCCCTGACCACCCCGTGCTGTGCAACACTGGGACTAGATTTCTGAGGTGCCCTTGTCAGTTGGCTCCCAGGTAGACTTGGCCATTGGATGGCACTGGTGGCAAAACGGAAAGTGGAAGAGGGAAGGAGCCAGAGAATTCCAGGCAGGATCTCTGACAGTGGCTACATCTCGTCTGAAGTTGGTTCCAAATCCTTTCCAGATGGTCCCTGCCAATCTCTGGTCCGATCTCCCACATGGTAGCTCCTGCCTGAGTGGTCATCTTCTGTGCTCTGCTATACCTTCTCCCTGTGTTCCCTCCAAGTCCCTTCTTGCCAAGTGGCTTCCTGCTGTTGGCTACTCTTTAGATGTCCAACCATCATCTCTTTCCTCTTAACTGCTCTCTCCATCTCTTCCTAGTCAATCACCTCTGTTTATCTTCCTAGTGTGGATTCTGTTTTCCCAAATTTCTGCTGGCTGATATCCTTACCCAACTGTGCTTGGGTCCAGATGGTGACACAAGGAACGGAATCCAGACCTGCTGGTGGAAACCTGGTGCTCCTTCTCTAGATCCTGCAAAACGTGTTGGTGTGTAAGAGGGGGCACTAAGTAAATGGTGGAAACAATTGGAATGGAAAGTCAAGGGCATAAAGTGATTGCTTGTAATGGTCTGAAGCAGTCACAGATGGCTGTGTGGAAAAGGTGTCCTTTCAATCCTGTCTCAAAGGGGAATCTGATAACAGATGTCAAAGTTTCTCTTGTTACCATCCCTAGGAACCTTTTCTTTTCTTTCTAATTTTTTTTAAAGTTAATTCATTTTTGAGAGAGACAGAGAGTGAACAGGGGAGGGGCAGAGAGAGAGGGGGAGACACAGAATACAAAGCAGGTTCCAGGCCCTGAGCTGTTAGCACAGAGTCCAACGAGGGGCTGGAGCTCATGAACCACGAGATCGTGACCCGAGCCAAAGTCAGATGTTTAACAGACTGAGCCACCCAGGCGCCCCTCCCCACCCCAGGAGCCTTTTCTTAACATAAGAAGGTATTTTGAAATATTTTTGAATTTGAAATTGTGAAGGGTCTATTAGGAGAAGATTTATTTTATGTTCTTTAATCCTGCTCTACTGTTAGTGATGTTTTTATTTTCAGTTGCCTAAGGAAGGCCCATAATCTTTGACTTTCTAGAATCTCTAGACCTCATAATCCAGTCTTGGGTTAAATAAAGGAAATGAACGATCACAAAAGATCTATATGTTTTCTGAACTTGTGGCCTTCGACCTGTTACAATTTTAACTGTGTTAGAACTTTCTGAGTCAAAGGTTGCTATGGTCTTTACAAGAAAAGCCTACCTGATCATTCTGCTTATATGCTCGTCTCGGCAAGCCCCTTCTTCCCCAGCTAAGGCACTTGCATTCTCCCTGTCAGCCTTTTCATTCTTTGACCCCAATTTCTATCCAAAGGGTCTGGGTAGGCATGCCTTTTAAAGCGGTAACTTCTACTTTATGCAAAATGAACATTCTATAATAGAACTCAAGTGACCTCTACAAGGTTCATCCCTGTAAAAAAAAAAAAAAGTATACATATGGTTTCTTGTGTATCTTCCTCCTTGTTCTACATTTAGACTGTAATTGATTGATTCTGGCTTTCAAATGCTCTCTTGCTCTCTTTCAGAACAGTAAAAAGTGACTGGCCTAAAAATCTAATTGACTGAAATGATCAGTTTTACCACAGTTCACTACACTCCTGCAGAAAGCCGTGCTGAGTGGCAATTTGAGAGAGCGGCCCTTTGAAATTGGCATTTTCTGAGTATTCTCCTAAATTACAGTTGGGCCATAAATACAACAGGTTAAACGAAGGCAGCTGAGAAATTTTATAGGTGAAACATTACAAGGATGTGATCTTTCCACTCAGGCATGTATAGATTTAATCTCCCAGATTAAAAACCCAGAGCACAGTGATTGTGTCAAGATAACAGCTGGGAGGGGGCTCTGGGACAGGGTTCCCAGGGTATTTTTCAGGGGACCGGTCTGTGGCCGACAGAGGCAGGTGTTTCACGGGGCGGGGGGCACAGAGGAACCCTTTCACCAGTATTCGGCCAGCTGTGAGCTTATCTGTGGCATCTTGCTTTCAAGGAACGGTTCCCCAGTGTCTGCTGAAGAGAAGGGAGAGGAACCACCCATGTGGGAACCGTGTTGCATATTGACCAGGCAAAAAAGAAAAATCGTGAAAGAGCGAGCAGGCGAGGAGGCGTAGCCATGCGAGAGAGGGATCTATTCTGACAAGACCGTAGTAGGAGGTACAAGAACAGGCGTTGTGGTGATGTCTGTCCATCAGCTGGGCGGACGGCGCTCTCCTTGCGGGGTAGTCTCAGGAATCTCTCCACTCTGTCCATGGCCATCGGCACCGCCCTCCTCCGCATCACCCAGACCGTGTCGCAGGCTTCCAGCCAGGGGTCTCCTCACGGCTTCTTCTGTTACAACTAGAGGAGTTCCCCTGAGAGAGAGACCTGTCCATTCTACTCTTAGGCCTCAAATCTCTCCAGGGGCCACCTGTTACTCTCAAGATCCCTTCCAAGCTCATCCACCGCACCATTAAAGCCTTCCAGGAAATGCCATCTGCAGGCATCACTGGCCAAAGCTCCCAATTCTCGGCCCCGTACGCCTTATACTCCAGGCACATCACGTACACGCACTGCTTTCTTTCTTTGCCTAGGACCAGATCCACTGCGGAGAAATCCAACGAAAGCCTCTAAAAGGAAGTAACAGTCATCACACCCTTCTTTATGTGGCAGCTCTAGGGTCCGTAGGCACGTGCGCCCTGAAAGGCAGGCAGAAGCTGTCTTGCCTTTTACGACCCAGCTCCTGAGTCTTCGAGCATCTCTTCTGTAGGGCTCAACTGGAGTACTCACAAAGGCCTGCCCAGTTTTAAGGGGAGGGAACCTCAATACCACCTCTTAGAGGGGTTAAGGGTGGGACATGATTCTGGAAGAGCATCAGAGGCTGGAAGTATGTCGAAGTCGTTTTTGTAAAACACAGTTTGCCCCGGGGAGGGAGTATAGATTATTGTTCTAAGAAGTTTGACTAAGAAAAGAGGGACAGAAAGATAAGAGAACAAAACAGGATCAAAGTAAATTTTCTTTGGCCTGGACGTGTGAGTGCACCCCTGGCGGATGGAGTCATCTGGAAACGAACCGAGGCAGTCTGCTCAAGAGTTTGCTCTCTCAACCACCTTGCTGCAGAGCAGGGATGGCCAGACCAGGTCCCAAGAACCAAATACAGCCCACTGCCCGTGTTTGTAAGCCCATGAATGAAGAAAAGATTTTAGGGTTTCACATGTCTGCAAAAATAAATGTTTTGTGACCTGTGAAAATTGTTGTTTTCAGCATCCATAAATAAAATGACCGAACAGAGGAGCGCTCACTCATTTATACATTGTCCGTGGCTTCCAGGCTCTTCTGGTGGATTGAGTGGCTACAACAGAGAGCGTATGGCCCACGCAGCCTAAGATAATTTATCTTCCTCTTCGTGAAAGTTTTTGCCAACCCCTGAGATAGCGTGTCTCTCGTAGGCCCATTCGTGTCTTTATATGCAAGATGAATGTGAGTTTCTTAAAACTGGAGGGTCCCTTTCACATGAGCATGACAAAAACAGAACACCTCCAGATCCCATGACTTCCTGGCTGGCATTCTATAGGGGTTTGGAAAGAGTGGCTCTGTGTTTGCCTTTATTCCTGGTCAATATTGACTTGCACTTTATCATTTATATAGCATTTTAGACCTATGTTTTTGCATGTTGTGGCTACTTTCTCATTTGTCTTTCTGTCTTAAATACCACTTCCTCAGAGAGGGCTTCCTTAAGGAATCTATTTCAAGCAGGTCCATCCCTGCCTACGTATTCCCCAACACCGTGTCCTGAACAGTCCCATCAATCACCTGCCGTTGTTGTGTGCCATGCCCACCTGTCTCGATCTGCCTCTCTGACACCAGAGTGTGCATCCCATGACAGCAGGGACCTGGCTCATCCCTGAATTCCTGGCGGCAATGTTTCTATTTTATCCATCTGGCAGGCTGCCAGCTCAATGAGTATGTTTGTGAATGAATGAATGCTTCTCCATTTTAGCTTTAGCTTCCAAAAGTAGAAGGGTGCTCTGACTTCAGCATAATCCGAAGCAAGTATCCGTTTCCATTTCACAGAAGACAGTGATTTGGGAAGGAGAGTCTGCCTACCTGTGGTTGGGATTTGTGGAACAGAGAAGGGGACATTTCTTTTTTATTTATTTTTTTACATTTATTTGTTTTTGAGAAACAGAGTAAGACAAAGCGTGAGCGGGGGAGGGACAGAGAGAGAAGGAGACACAGAATCTGAAGCAGGCTCCAGGCTCTGAGCCAGCGGTCAGCACAGAGCCTGATGCGGGGCTCGAACCTACGAACTGTGAGATCGTGACCTGAGCCGAAGTCGGATGCTCATCCGACCGAGCCACCCAGGCGCCCCAAGAGGGGGTCATTTCTAAAGCTGGTGGGGGCCGAACTGGAGGATGAGGAGGTGTAAGCCCAGAGCCCGGTAGCTCGGCCCGCAGCTATTTGGGCTGGAGGACCCCTGGGAAGGGGCTGCAGGCAAGGAGGTGACTGGGATAGATCTGACTCAGGGCTTCTATTGGCCACAGGGGCCACTGCCTTCCAAGTTTCCTGAGGGCAGGTGGCAAGAAGTCAGGGAGGGATGTGGTTAGGTTGGATGAGACTCGTGTCAGAGGCTGACAAAGAAAATAGCGGGAGTGACGAGTCTGTCTTCTCTGACTTTGAAATCCTGGTGCCACATCCCCCCTTTCCTTCTCTGTCACTCAGTCCCGCCTGTTCTGTATCAGCCAATCTCCATCTGCCCCTTCCTCACCGTCCACATCTCACCCATGGCTCACACCCACGTCCTTTCTTAACAAAACCTTCTGTTTTCAGCCCTTTCCCATTTACTCCAGTGTCTCCTCCAGAGCGCCCCCGAGGTCAATCTGATCATGAGTCAACCCCTCCCCCAGTGTCTCCCTACTACTAGGTAAGATCTCAATATCTTAAATATTGACGCAAACCCTTTGGGTGCTGCCTACAAGGCACCCATTCAAACTTCCATCCCTGCTTCCCTGAAGCCAGTCCCATGGAATGCTCCATTACTGAGGCAAAACAGGGCTATTTCCTTCATCTTTGCCTGTAATGTCTTCTATTTTCACACCAAACTTCTACTCTTCCTCAAGATTCATCTCAAATACAAACCCTGCTGTGAAAACTTCCCCAAGGCTCCCCAGGGAGAGTTATAGGCTCTGTCCACCGTGTCTCCTCTCTCTCTCTGCCCCTGCTTGGCTGTGTAGCTCTCTCAGGGCATGTTCTGACTCCCTCTCTCAGCCCCTCTCTCCCCTATCCACGTCCCTTGTTCCTTCTTTCAAGGGAATATGATGTAGGACATTATACTTTTTCTGTGTAAATCTTTATCTTTGTCCTCACACTCAGTTACATTGTGTGATGTCTCAGACTGGCAATAATCTCTTACCTTTTCTGAATCCTCAATCCTGGGACACAACAGACTCTAAGTTTTTGTCAAGGGGGGAAAAGAGAACCAACAGAAGGGAATAAAGAGGAAGGGAAGAAGAGCAGGAAATCAGTGCCTGAAGTGAGTGAGCATGGACCATGATGTGGTCCACATAGTGACCATAGAAAGGACTTTAATGGCTGTAGGGTTGGTGCTCGGTGGTCGACGCCACTGAGTCAGGACAACTGATGCTGGTAACGATGGGGCCCAAGAAGCCACTTCAGTGGTTTGCATAGGTGACAGAGGAAGATTTTAATTAAGCCTTGTAGTCTTGGGGGCCTGGGTGGCTCAGTCGGTTAAGTGTCCAACTTCGGCTCAGGTCATGATCTCATGATTCTTGAGTTTGAGCCCTGCGTCGGGCTCTGTGCTGACAGCTCAGAGCCTGGAGCCCGCTTTGGATTCTGTGTCTCCCTCTCTCTCTCTGCCCCACCCCTGCTTGGGCATGCTCTGTCTTTCAAAAACGAATAAATGTTAAAAAAAAAAAGCCTTGTAGTCTAAAATCTGATTGGTTTCCCCCTTAATAGCTGTGAAACCTCAGGAAAACTGGGTGCTCACTGAGTGCGTGCATCACCTCACCTGCCAGTGGGGATAATACCTTAATTCTTAAAATTGAAAATATTACCTTAAATAGATTTATGTGAAACAAAACATTTGTAAATTGTTTAGATCAGTGTTTGGTACATAGAAAATTATCAAAAGTTAGACTACATAAGCCCACAAACGATACTAAGATAATCACGCTGGGTCATAGCTCAGAGATCCATTAACACGACCCTTTATTCACAACTGAGGAAATAGGCCCAGACGTTGATTATCAGCACGGGGATGGGAACAAGCCCTTCTCATGCAGGTCCTGTGTTTTCTGACAGAAGTCACGGCTGTGAAGCGGTAGAGGAAAGGTCCTTTAAGAAAAGGAAAGGATTAGTAATCATTAGTGCCAAGAGCGATTTCATTTGCTCCTAGCATCCACCCAGAGAAGGCAACGTTTTCCTAGCTTGGCAAATAAGGAAATCAAGGATGTGGCCACTTTATGAAGACGGAGGGGCAAAGCATAGTCAGTAGTAATCCCATCACGCCCTTTCCAGACAGGCTGGCCTGTGAAGATACCCCATACCTGCCATGGAATGCCATAGGCTGGTAACAAAACGATAAGCTATGCGTTGAGTAATGAGAAAACAGCCTCCCAGTTTAGACAAACATTATTCTAAGTCATTCCTGTAGTAATGAAAAGGGAACGTGGACTAGGAGATGAGTCAAGTTCTTTCCAAAAAAGAACATAAATTGATAGTTGGGCTAGTTGCAGAGTCCTGGTTTGTATGTTACAAAGCACTAGCTTTGGATGGTTGCTTTGAAATGCACAAGGAGGAGAACAAAGTAATTATAAGATTTTCTTTCCTATGTCGATGTTTTTGTGTGTCTCTCAAAAAAAAAAAAAACCAACTTGAAGTCTAGGAAAACTCACCAGCTAACTTGCAGTCAGTCATTTTTTACAGCTTGGTAGGTACATACTTTCTGAATATTCCTCAAAATTATGCTGCCTCAACATTTATAAACACAAAGCATAAATCAAATGTTGCCACTCTCCTGAAGATAGCCCCTGGTTTCTGGACTCCTGGGGCACACGTTCTGAAACCTGTGCATGTGGAGTATTGCCAAAATACAGGTTTAGGATGCTTTTATGGTTGACACGAGAGCAATGTATAGAAGGTTATTTTGAGACTGTTAACTAGATCAAAATATGTTTATTTCATTAACAATTCCTGAGGGAGAGAGGAGGGGAGAGGGAGAGAGAGAGGAGAAGGAAGAGAGAGGAGCCAGTAGAAGAGAGAAAAGAAGAGTGAGGAGGGGGAGGAGTGAGGAGGGGAGGGGGGGAGATAATGAGAAGGGGGAGAGAGGGAGTGTGTGTGTGTGTGTGTGTGTGTGTGTGTGTGTGTGTGTAAAGTCATCTCAGCAGTTCTGGGATCTTTTTTCTCAACTTCAGACAACACGTGTTTGTTTGTTTGTTTTTTTCAGTTTCTGTTTTCCGGATACTTCAGTTAGTAATTGGCTCACATAAATCACTTTGCAAGATGTTAAGAGCTAAGGTTACTTTGAGGGAAGTCAGTGGGAGGCTATACGTAAGGCCGTTCTGAGGGTGTGGAGAACTGCCCCATGCTGGCAAGTGGTGTTAAGCCTGAAGTTTTTTCAGGTTCTTGTGCGGGCTGCACGAGGTTCTGATTCATGTGATTTTAGTAGAGCGTCCTCGTCATCCCCTCATGGTACTGACAGTCTAGAGACAACAGGTGGGAATAAGTGGAGAAAATCATGTTTCCAGGAATGAAGCCACAGGGGCCGGCATGAGGGCGTTGAGGGCTAGAACCGGCTGCCAGGTTCTCTGGAGAGACGAAGCATGAGAAGAACCAGAGGGGAAGGAGACCCTTAGAGAACACAGAGGATTCCGTCATGTGCAAGGGGACTGTGGCCACATGGTGGGAGAACCCCTGTGAGTGGGGCAATGGAGTCTTTCTTGACAGCTGACTGTATGATGTACACCTGGGTCATGGGGCTTCAGAGCTTCAGAATGGGCTTTTTCCCCCCTCTGTTTTCGGTTCCCATTTTTCATGCCTTTGCGTCCATCAAAAACAGCCAGAGCAAGCTCCACATTATTTTTCAAATAGCTCTTTTCTCCCTCATTGGGCACTATCACAGTCTCCTCCTGTGGATAATTAGGAATCATCAGTTGAAGGATGTTTATCCTATAGACTAATGTGGAAAAATCTGTTTTCAAATAGAAGCCTTCTATAAAGAGGCAATAAGATTTATATGAAAAACAATGGTATTTAGAATGGGGGGGTTCAAATGGTGGTCCTGCCACCTTCAAGGTGAGGCATTTGGTTCACAACCAGGCAAGCCATCTTAATCTCTTAGCCTCAGTTTCTTCTTCTTACAGAATGTTGAAGATTAGAACAGATAGTGTGTATGTGTTTAGTACAATTCTGGATCAAAGAGGTTACTCGGCTGAAACCAGCTTCCTTACGTTCAAAACCTTTACTTGCCTTTTCACTGATGTTAAACCAGTATTAATGCCAGATTAATTTAAAAAAATATTCACTGATCTGCTTCAGTTGAACTCAGTCTTGAAGTTCTGAGAAAACCATCCCAGTTAAACCTTATAATACACAGATGACGTATGTCAGAATATTATCCACTGATGAAGTTATTCTCAACAGGACAGTGGAGAGGGTTGATGGCTCTGAGGGCATTCAATGAGGGAAGGTTTTCTGACCATCTCTGGGGTTCTAGAGCTTGAGGAACCAAAACAGGAGAAAAAAAGGACAAATTGGATTTATATTGATTTCCTTTAAAATACACTTAGAGAAAAAATGATTTCTTAAGCAACTCTTTTATTTATGGTGAGGCACAAGCCTCAGCCACAGAAGGCATAAATTCTCAGATGAGAAGCTACCACACAAACACCTAAAATGCACAGCAACTGAGGAAGCATACACCGTAGTGGAGGGGATTAACTCAAGGAGCAATGTATTCTGACTCTGGCCACCCAGGGAGTTTCCATTGATTAAGGGATATCAATAAGTTGATGAGACTCTTGACTGATACGTTCTGAGCTTGAAAGTAGGCAAGAGCCATTGGCCATTGCCTCACGAGTGCCATACCCACCTCTCACTCTGACTCCCTCTTCTCTATTGGGTGTGAAACTTTCCGGTTGAGAAGGAAGCACATCCAACATCATCTGCACCCTCTTCTCCCCTGTGGAGTGGCCTTGGTGTCAGCGCAGTAACAGGACCTCACCACCTCTTGAGGCAGCCTGTTCCAACTGCAAACACCTGCAATGATTGGACCAGTTCTTCATAGTGCCTGGCGCCCTGTGGTCTCCACCTGGTCCTAGTTAGGCTCCTACAATATCGAAGATGAGAAAAACCCCAAAGCAGCTAAGTGTTAATAGACATTCAACAACCAACCCCCAGTGTCTTACACATGTATCTGTGTACACATATATTTATATTTAAACATATTGCTATAAGGAAAGCAATACACAAATTAAAAAGTCTTTTTAATTATAAATTTCATATAGCCAACTGATGGTCACTAAACATTAATTCTAACATTACTTCATGCTCAGCACAGTAAGTATATTCACTGTCACCATTCAACTTTATTATAATATTATTGACTATATTACCTATATTGTACTTCTATTTGTCTTCTATCTGGCAACCACCCATTTTTTTATCTGTATTTAAGAGTATGGGATTTTTTTTTTTTTTAGATTCCACATGTAAGTGAAATCATATGGTATTTATATTTGTCTCTCTCTGACTTAGCATAAAACCTTCTAGATTCTCCATGTTGTCACAAATGGCAAGGTTTCATTCTTTTTTATGGCTGAGTAATATTTCATTGTGTATACGTACCACTTCTTTATCCATTCGTCTATTCATAGACACTTGGGTTCCTTCCATATCTTAGCTATTGTAAATAATGCTGCAATAAAACTATACGTGCTTGTATTTTTTTTTTCAAATTAGAGGTTTTGGTTTTGGGGGGTAAATACCTAGTAGTGGAATTACTGGATCATATGTTGTTATCATTTTTATTTGTTTGAAGAAGACCCATACTGTTTTCCACAGTGGTTACACCAATTTACATCCTCACCAATAACATAGGAGAGTTCCCATTTTTATACATCCTCTCCAACACTTGTTATTACTTGTCTTTTTTTTTTAAGTTTATTTATTTATTTAGAGTGAGAGCATGAGCAGAGGAGAGGCAGAGAGAGAGAGAGAGAGAAAATTGCAAGTAAGTTCCACAGTGTCAGCACAGAGCCCGACTCAGGGCTCGATCTCTTGAGCTATAAGATCATGACCAGAATTGAAATCAAGAGTTGGATGCATAACTGACTGAGCCACCCAGGTGCCCCTATTTCTTGTCTTTTTGATACTAGCTACCCTGACTGGTGTGAAGTGTTATCTCATTGTCATTTTGATTTGCATTTCCGTGATGATTAGTGATGTTGAGCATCTTTCCATGTGTCTGTTGGCCATCTATAGGTCTCCTTTGGAAAAATGTTTATTCTGGTCCTCTGCCTATTTTTTTTTAAACAGATTAGTTTTTTGTTTGTTTGTTTTTGTGTGTGTGTGTGTGTTTTTTTTTTTTTTGGTGTTGAGTTGTATAAGTTCTTTATATATTTTGGATATTAATCCCTTGTCAGTTATATTAATATTTACATACACTAATCAGTTATATTATTTATAGATATCTTCTATTCACTGGGTTGCCTTTTTGTTGATGGTTTCCTCTTCTGTGCAAAAACTTTATTTTGGTGTAGTCACAATTAATTGTTTTTGCTTTCATTTCTGCTGAGGAAAAATATCCATAAGTATGTTGCTAAGGCTGATGTCCAAGAGATTACTGCTTATGTTTTCATTCAGGGGTTCTATGGTTTCAGGTCTCAGATTTAGGCTTTTAATCCATTTTGAGTTTATTTTTGTGTATGGTGTAAGAAAGTGGTGTTATCAACATCATTTATTGAAAAGACTGTCTTTTTCCTGTTGTATATTCTTGCCTCCTTTTGTTGAAGATTAATTGACCATATAGGTGTGGGTTTATTTCTGGTTTCTTTATCCTGTTCGATGAATCTGTGTCTATTCTTGTGCTAATATCATACTGTTTTGATCACTATAGCCTTGTGTTATATCATGAAATCTGGGATTGTGATACTGGCATTGTGCTTTGTTCTTTCTCAAGATTGTTTTGACTGTTTAGGATCTTTTGTGGTCACATACAAATTTTAGGATTATTTATCCCAGTTCTGTGAAAAGGCTTTCAGAATTTTGATAGATATTAGTTCAATCTGTGGGTTACTTTGGGTAGTATGGACTTCTTAATAATATTAATTCTTCTAATCCATGAATATGAAGTATATTTCCATTTTTGTCTTCAATTTCTTTTATCAATGTTGTTATAGTTTTCAAAATACAGGTCTTTTACTTCCTTGGTTAAATTTATTCTTAGGTATTTTATTTATGGTGCAATTGCAAATGGAGTTGTTTTCTTAATTTCTCTTTCTTCTACTTCATTATTAGTATATAGACATGCAACAGATTTCTGTGTATTCTATATCTTGCAACTTTACTGAATTCCTCTATCCATTCCTATAGATTTTTTTTGGTGGAGTTTTTAGAGTTTTCTCTATATAGTATGTCATGTACAAATAGTAATAGTATTGCTTTTTGCCAATTTGGATGCCTTTTATTTCTTGTTATCGTCCCATTGCTGGAGCTAAGACTTCTAATACTATGTTGAAGTAAAGTGGTGAGCGTAAGCATCCTTTCTTGTTCTTGACCTTTAGAGGAAAGACTTTCAGTTTTTCACCATTGAATATGATGTTAACTGTGGGTTTCTCATATGTGGCCTTTATTATGTTGATGTATGCTTTCTCTGAAACTCCCTTTGTTGAGTTTTTATCAAGAATGGACATTGTATTTTGTCAAATACTTTTCCTACACCTATTGAGAAGATCATATGGTTCTTATCCTTTTGCTTGTTAATATAATGTATCATGTTGATTGATAATATTAAATAATGCTAATATCCTGAAATAAATCCCACTTTATTGTGGTGAATAATTTTTTAAATGTATTTCTAAATTCACTTTGTTAATGGTTCGTTGAAGATTTTGCTCAATGTTCATTAGGCATATTGACATGTAGTTTTTTCATTTTGTTTTTGTAGTGTTTGTCTGGTTTTGGTATCAGGGTAATACTAATTTTGTAGAATGTTTTTGGAAGCTTTCCTTCTACTTCTATTTTTTTGAATAGTTTGAGAATAGGTATTAACTCTTCTTTAAATGCTTGGTAGAACTAATGTGTTTGTTCTTCTCTTTCTAGCTCCCTTAGGTGTAAGGTTAGCTTTTTTTTTTTCAGATTTTTCTTGTTTCTTGAGGTATACCTGTATTGCTATAAACTTCCCTCTTAAAACTGCTTTTGCCGTATCCCAAGATTTTGGACCAATGTGTTTTCATTTTCACTTGTCTCTAGGTATTTTTTTATTGTTGATTTCTGAGTGGACCATTTATTGTTTAGTAGCATGTTATTTAGCCTCCATGTATTTGTGTTCTTTCCAGATTTTTTTTTCCTTGTAATTGATACCTAGTTTAATACTGTTGTGGTCAGAAAAGACACTTGGTATGATTTCAGTCTTCTCAAATTTACTGTGGCTTTTTTTGTGTGGCCTAACATGTAATCTAGCCTGGAGAATGTCCCATATGCACTTGAAAAGAATATATATTCTTCTGGGTCTGGAATAATGCTCTTTATATATCTATTAGGTCCATCTCGTCTAATGTGTCATTCAAAGCCACTGTTTCCTTGATTTTTCAGGCTGGATGATCTATCCACTGATGGACATGGGGTGTTAAAGTGCCCTGCTATTGCTTTACTGTCAATTTCTCCCTTTATGTCTGTTAGTACATGCCGTATATATTTAGGTGGTCCTACTTTGGGTATATAGATACTTACAGTTGTTATATCCTCTTATTGGATTGATCCCTTTATTACTATGTAGTACCCTTCTTTGTCTCCTGCTACAGTCTTTGTTTTAAAGTCCATTTTGTCTGATAGAAGTATTGCTACCCTGGCTTTTTTCCCCCCACATTCATTTGCATGGTATGTGTTTTTCCATCCCTTTACTTTCAGTCTATATTTGTCTTTAGATCTGAAGTGAGTCTCTTGCAGGCGGTATATAGATGGGTCTTGTTTTTTAATCCATTCAGTCACCCTATGTCTTTTGATGGGAGCACCTAGTCCATTTACATTTAAATTAATTATTGACAAGTATGTACTTACTGTTATTTTGTTAATGATTTTCTGGTTGTTTATATAGTTCTTCTGTTCCTTTTTTGTCTTTCTTTCTTTGTGGTATGATGGCTTCTAGTCTTATGCTTGGATTCCTTTCTTATTATTTCTTGTGTATCTATGACAGGTTATTGATGTGTGGTTACCACTGGTTTCATATAGAACATCCTATGTATATAGCAGTCTATATTAAGTTGCTGCTTGCTTAAGTCAAACAAATTGTATAAGTACTAAAATTTTACCTCCTTGATGTTTTATGTATTTGATGTCATAGTTTACAACTTTTTATTTTGAGTACTCTTGACTGATTTTTGTAGATATAGCTGATTTTACTACTTAGGTGTTTTAACCTCCATACTGGCTTTATAAGTGATTAATCTATTACCTTTACTAAATGCTTATTTTACCTATGAATTTTTCCCATAATTTTCTTCTAGGTGTGGCCTTTACTTTACAATGAATTCCCTTTAACATTTCTTGTCTGATTTAGTGGCAGTGAACTCCTATCTTTTGTTTGGTAAATTCTTTATCTCTTCAATTCTGAATGATAACCTTGCTTTGTAGAGTATTCTCAGTTGTTTTTTTGTTTTGTTTTTTTCCTTTCTGCATGGTGAATATCCTGCTTCTGACCCTGGCTTGCAAAGTTTCTGTTAAAAAAAAAAATCCGCTAAAGCCTTACAGAGTTTCCCTTTTAGGTAACTTTTTCTTTCTCTTGCTGCTTTTAAAATTCTTTTTGTTGTTACTTTTGCCATTTTTATTATTATGTGTCTTTTATTATTATGTGACCTCCAAGGGTTAATCTTGTTAGGGGCTTTCTGTGTTTCCTGGACTTGGATATCTGTTTCCTTCTACAGACGGGGAAAGTTTTCAGGTATTATTTCTTCCAATAGATCTTCTACCCCCTTCTGTCTCTCCTCCTTCTGGGATCACTATGATGTGAATGTTCTTACACTTATTGATGTCACAGAGTTCCCTTAACCAATTCTCATTTTTGTTCTTTTTCCTTTTTGCCATTCAGCTTGGTTGCTTTCCATTACCCTGTCTTCTGGAATGCTGATCCCATCTTCTGCCTCCTAATCTGCTGTTGATTCCCTCTAGTGTATTTTTTTAAATTTCAGTTATTAAATTCATCTTTGTGTGTGTGTGTGTGTATGTGTGTATCTTTTCTACCTCTTTGTAGAAGTTCTCATGGAGTTCATTCACTCTTAAGTCCAGTGAGTATCTTTATGACCATGACTTTGTGTGTGTGTGTGTGTGTGTGTGTGTGTGTGTTTTAATATAATTTATTGTCAAGTTAGCTAACACACAGTGTATAGTGTGCTCTTGATTTTGGGGGTAGATTCCTCTGACTTATCGCTTCCATACAACAAACACCCAGTGTTCATCCCAACAAGTGCCCTCCTCAATGCCCATCACCCATTTCCCCCCTTCCCCCACCTGCTGCAATCAACCCTCAGTTTGTTCTCTGTATTTAAGAGTCTCTTATGATTTTCCTCCCTCCTTCTCTGTAACTATTTTTCCCATTCCCTTCCCCCATGGTCTTCTGTAATGTTTTCACTCATATGTGGAACTTGAGAAACTCATGATATCTTTCTCTGACTTATTTCACTTGGCATAATGCCCTCCAGTTCCATTCACATTGCTGCAAATGGCAGGATATTATTCTTTTTCATTGCCAAGTAGTATTCCATTGAATATATAAACTACATCTTCTTTATCCATTCATCAGTCGATGGATATTTAGGTTGTTTCCATAATTTGGCTATTGTTGAAGGTGCTCCTATAAACATTGGGGTACATGTGCCCATATGAATCAGCACTCCCATATCATTGGGATAAATTCCTAGGAGTGCTATTGCTGGGTCATAGGGTAGTTCTCTTTTAATTTTTTGAGGAACCTCCACACTGTTTTCCAGAGCAGCTGCACCAGTTTGCATTCCCACCAACAGTGCAAGAGGACTCCCATTTCTCCATATCCTCGCCAGCATCTGTTGTTTCCCGACTTGTTCATTTTAGCCACTCTGGTGTGAGGTGGTATCTCAATGTGGTTTTGATCTGTATTTCCCTGATCATGAGTAATGTTCAGCATCTTTTCATGTGTATGACCGTGACTTTGAATTATTCATCAGGTATATTGCTTATCTTGGTTTCTTCACTTAGCCTTTTTATTTTGTCTCATCCTACACTTAAGACCGAACCTCAGGATCCTTTTTGTCTAATCTGTTTCTGTGTATCAGGTCAGCTATGTCTCCTGGTCTTGAAAGTAGCGGCCTTGCGTAGAAGAGGTTCTGTGGTGCCCTCTAGCACAATCCCTCCTGATCACCAAGAACCAGACATCCCAGCGTGTCTGGGGGTGCTGCATGCACCCCACTCTTGTGGCAGAGCTGCGTTTGTCTTCAGCCCTGCCAGCTGCCGAGACTGCTTCGCCTGCTGTGGATGCACTGGGCAGGGCTGATCCCCACGCCGTTGAGAGGCCTGAGGCCACCACAGGCTCTTTGGCAGGTGGGGCTGGCAGTCAGGCTAGCTGTCTGCAATTAGCCTCTCAGCCACAACTGCAGGCACACCGATGGTCGGGGGTTGCTCCCTGAGCAGCCAGCTAAGGGGCAGGCCACTGAAACTGCAGGTGCTGGTGTGTAGGGTGATTTCCCTCACTCCCCAGGGCAGGAATCACTTCGGAGGGGTCCCAGTCCATGATAGGGCTGCTCGTGGGGCAGGAGCCACTTTCAAGGGAGGTCTCATGAGGTGGGCAGGTTGGATGGGGGCAGGTCCACAGAGGGAAACACAAGGGCAGGGCACACAGTTTTTTAGCAAGGTAGATGGAGGAGTGTTAGCACGGGCTCCCACAAGCGTCCACCCATCTAGGCTGGGGTTTGGGGGGAAGAGAAATGACACTTGCCGACAGTTTGGTTTCCAGAGAAATCTCCTGAAGATCCCTGCCCCTCCAGCACAAGTTCTGAGATTAGCAAATAAATCTCTTTCATGTATACCACAGGCTCTTTTCAAATTGCTGCTTCTGTGCTTTGTCTCAGGGTGAGTTATTTATTAGGCTGGCTCTTAAAGGGTGGGGCCTCAGTTTCCTATCGGCCCTCAGGCTCTCTGAGTTAAGTCCTGCTGATTTTAAAAAGCTCCTGACATTAAGCCCTACTGGTTTTCAAAGCCAGATGTTAAGGGGACTCATCTTCCTAGGTCCCCAGTGTCAGGGGTCCTTTGTGTGGGGTTTAATCCTCTTCTCTATGCTGGTGGTGTCACTCCTGTTTGTGGTTAGTCTCACTGGGGGTTTGGTTCCCAACCATGTCTCTGCCCCTCCTACCCTTTTCTAATATGGCCGCCTTTCTATGATTAACCATGGAAGGACCATTCTGCCAGTCCTCAGGTCATTTTCAGAGTTCATTGTATATATATTACATGATATATATATATAGAGAGAGAGAGAGAGAGAGAGAGAGAGAAGAGAAGAGACAGAACGAGCTATAGAGCTATTATGTCAGTGAGTCCATGGGATGAGGTGAGCCCAGAATCCTCCTCTTCTACCCTCTTTCCTGAACATGTCGGTTGATATTTTTTCCTTTCTGTTAATGAGATAAAACAACAGAGACATGTTGGCACTTCTCGTTTATTAATGAGGTTGAGTAACTTTTCTGAATTGTATAGTTTTCAAATATTAGAGGAGTATTTTGTCATTTTTTTTTGTGCTACTCACATGTAATACCCATAGATATGACACACTTTTTACTTTATATAATTGTTTTCTATCAATTTCATAAGTCCACACAACCAACAAAACAATAAACCAAGCCTTGATTTTTAGCATTTGCTGATTTCCATTGCGTAAATACTCTTGCCTGGTAGGTACCAAGCCACCAATAGGGCCTCGCTGAACTGAAAGCAAGGAAATAATGGCAGCACAGCAATATACACTCTTTCTCCCATAGAGATACACAATACAAATGGACTCAAGAGCACAGATAGGCCAAATGAAGTAAAAAAAAAAAATTAGTGAGTTTTGAATAGTTTTTATTTTAATGTTATGAATGTTCGTTTAAATGTTTAATGTAAATGTGAAGTTTATCTAGTTTGTCAATGATGGTTCTGTTTAAAACTAGCTCACAAATTTTTTTCATATGAAATTTATTGTCAAATTGGTTTTCATACAACACCCAGTGCTCATCCCAACAGGTGCCCTCCTCAATACCCATCACCCACCCCCCACCAACCCTCAGTTTGTTCTCAGTTTTTAAGAGTCTCTTATGGTTTGCCTCCTTCCATCTCTGTAACTTTTTTTCCTTCCCCTCCCCTATGGTCTTCTGTACACTTTCTCAGGATCCATGTAAGAGTGAAAACATACGGTATCTTTCTCTGTATGACTTATTTCACTTAGCCTAACACTCTCCAGTTCCATCCATGTGGCTACAAAAGGCCAGATTTCATTCTTTCTCATTGCCACATAGTATTCCATTGTGTATATAAACCACAATTTCTTTATCCATTCATCAGTTGATGGACATTTAGGCTCTTTCCATAATTTGGCTATTGTTGAGAGTGCTGCTATGAACATTGGGGTACACGTGGCCCTATGCATCAGTACTCCTGTATCTCTTGGGTAAATTCCTAGCAGTGCTATTGCTGGCTCATAGGGTAGTTCTATTTTTAATTTTTTGAGGAACCTCCACACTGTTTTCCAGAGTGGCTGCCCCAGTTTGCATTCCCACCAACAGTGCAAGAGGGTTTCCGTTTCTCCATATCCTCTCCAACATCTCTTGTGTCCTGAGTTGTTAATGTTAGCCACTCTGGCCGATGTGAGGTAGTATCTCAGTGTGGTTTTGATTTGTATTTTCCTGATGAGGAGCGACATTGAGCATCTTTTCATATGCCTGTTGGCTATCTGGGTGTCTTCTTTAGAGAAGTGTCTATTCATGTTTTCTGCCCACTTCTTCACTGGATTATTTGTTTTTCGGGTGTGGAGTTTGGTGAGTTCTTTATAGATTTTGGATACTAGCCCTTTGTCTGATACGTCATTTGCAAATATCTTTTCCCATTCTGTCAGTTGCCTTTTAGTTTTATTGATTGTTTCCTTCACAGTGCAGAAGCTTTTTATCTTGATGAGGTCCCAATGGTTCATTTTTGCTTTTAATTCCCTTGCCTTTGGAGATGTGTCAAGTAAGAAACTGCTGCGACTGGGGTCAGAGAGGTTTTTCCCTTTCTCCTCCAGGGTTTTGATGGTTTCCTGTCTCACATCCAGGTCCTTTATCCATTTTGAGTTTATTTTTGTGAATGGTGTAAGAAAGTGGTCTAGTTTCATTCTTCTGTATGTTGCTGTCAAGTTCTCCCAGCACCATTTGTTAAAGGGACTGTCTTTCTTCCATTAGATATTCTTTCCTGCTTTGTCAAAGATTAGTTGGCCGTACTTTTGTGGGTCCAATTCTGGAGTCTCTATTCGATTCCATTGGTCTACGTGTCTGTTTTTGTGCCAATACCATGCTGTCTTGATGATTACAGCTTTTAGTAGAGGCTAAAGTCTGGGATTGTGATGCCTCCTGCTTTGGTTTTCTTCTTCAATATTTGGCTATTCGGGGTCTTTTGTGGTTCCATACAAATTTTAGGATTGCTTATTCTAGCTTTGAGAAGAATGCTGGTGCAATTTTGATTGGGATTGCATTGAATGTATAGATTGCTTTGGGTAGTATTGACATTTTAACAATATTTATTCTTCCAATCCATGAGCACAGAATGTTTTTCCATTTCTTTGTATCTTCTTCAATTTCCTTCATAAGCTTTCTATAGTTTGCAGCATACAAATATTTTACATCTTTGGTTAGGTTTATTCCTAGGTATTTTATGATTTTTGGTGCAGTTGTGAATGGGATCAGTTTGTCTTTCTGTTGCGTCATTATTAGTATATAAGAATGCAACTGATTTCTGTACATTAATTTTGTATCCTGCGACTTTGCTGAATTCATGTATCAGTTCTAGCAGCCTTTTGGTGGAAAATAAAACCATCAGCTCTCACAGTCCACTCCAGCACACCATCACTTATATAGACGCTGTGATTCAAACTGCTGATTTTACAGATGAGGAACTGGGGCCTTGGGCAGAAATGAAAATGGTCCAAAATTCAGTAATTTGCTTTGGGTTTCATCAGCAGAACCATGGATTTGATTCTTGTTGTTGCTACTTTACTATCTGAGAGTTTCTAATTAGGCTATTTGACCTTCTGAACCTGAGATGCCCTTTGTGTTTTATAGAAATAATAATTACTAAATAGAATAAAAAGATATCTCCAGTCCTATACCTTGCACAGTAGCTGATACTTGAAAACTGCTCCATAAATAATAGTCATTATTAAGAGGTTCATGTGAGCAGTAAAGGCAACTCTGATCTCAATGCCACATGACCACCTTTCCAATCTCTATAGACATTCTAACATTCCACTAAATATTACTTAACTGTCCGACCCAAGGTCTTTCAAAAACTCGATACTCAACTTAGCACTTGGTGCTAGTAACACAATGGTAACACAATTATTTTCTAAAAATTAGTTTTCTTCTTTGACTGTCTATATTTAATAGCGTCATGAATTAGGGACACCTGGCTGGCTTAGTAAAGCACATGCCTCTTGATATCAGTGTCGTGAGTTGGAGCCCCATGTTGGGGGTAGGGGTGTCCTGAATTAGGGCTTATTTTGGTTTTATTTTTGCTGAACTTCCCACAACTAGGAATTAAAGTCTGAGTGTTTTATTTCGAGAATGGCGTTGGTGGGGCACCAGGGTGGCTCAGTCAGTTAAGCGTCTGACTCTTGGTTTTGGCTCAGGTCATGATCTCACGGTTTCATGAGTTTGCACCCCGCATCAGGCTCTGTGCTGACAGCGAGGAGCCTGCTTGAGATTCTCTGTCTCCCTCTCTCTGCCTCTCCTCTACTCATGCTGTATCTCAAAACTTAAAAAAAAAAAAAAGAAAGAATGGCATTGACAAACCAAAATGTGTTGAGAGGAGACTTTTATGATAAGGGATCTCGAAGCTATTGTGGTTTCCGAAAGTTGAAGGCAGTGAGTTTGTGTGCCCTGGAGAAGACGAGACTAGAGACGAATATTAGATGGAAAATCATATAAAACATGGAGCTTATTTGACCAGGATTATAATACTAACTTAATCATTGATGTCTCCTTGAGCCTCCGTGAAAACATAGCGGAAATATTAAATGAACACATACATGAGTGATACATAACTCACCCAAAATTAAGCACTGTTTAAATAAAATTGTGGGGTTTACTAACACCTCTTAAGCCTGAATTCCCTCAGTGGTGGTAATGAGATGACGACAGTCTCCACAATAAATTATCAAGATTACAGTTATGGTACTTGGGGCACTGGGCAGATGGTTTCTATCCTTATTATCATTCCTCAGCTGACTACCTGGCTGATCACTTGAGTCCCTCAAAGAGCTGAGGGGAAACGGGGCAGGAGCTAAAGTATATGTTCCAGGGGTCTATGTGCTTCAGGAAAAGTCACAGGTTTGGAGCTCTGGCTTCACGAAAACAGTTTTTGGATGGACAGAAAGGAGTCTTAGAATAAGTTTTGGGGGACACTGATATAAGCTTAAATAGCCAAATAACTCACCTGTGATCCCTACACCTCTAACTCCATGATGATTTTCAAAAAGACTGTGAAAATACGATGGGATAGATTTCTTAAAGCTGGTGAGTGGCAGAGTATATACCTAGGTCTGCACATGGATCTGAGCATGTTTAGGGACAGGGAACCATATGGCAAAGAGGGTCATTTTACCTACTCCTGTCTATCCCTTGATCGTGTACTCATTTAAAGGGCTATTGTTGATCCTCTCTGGTAGGTAGGTAAGGCCAAGTGATTACATTCTAGCCACAGAGACAAAGGCATAATTATTTTCTAGAATTTCTGTCAAGGATCCTTTAAAGAGAGTCAATATGGGGGACCTGGTTGGTTCAGTCAGTAGAGCATGCCACTCTTGATCTCGGGGTTGTAAGTTTGAGTCCCACGTTGGGTGTAGAGATTGCTTAAAAATAGAATAAATGAATGTCAATGTCATTTTTTTTCTTCACATTTTAAAAAATTTCCTTCTGGCCTGCAACTGGGATGTGATGGCTGGAGTTCCAGCAACAGCTGTGTAGGAGGATAAAGTGACTTTGGGAATGAAGTGATGAGGTAGATCTGAATGACAGAAGGAATCCAGGTTCTTGCTTTTACAGGATAGTCACAATCTTGCGTGGGGACATTTACCTTCAGATTCCCTTTGACATGACAGAGAAATACACTTTAGCCATAATTTTCAGTCCCTATGACAATGTCAGACATATTCAAAGTCAAGGAGAGGACTCTACATTTATCCTGATCATTGAAGCCTAGGGCTTTAAGCCAAAGCCACTAATATCTCTATGGGCAAAGAGACTCCCAGTGACATCTAGGTTCATTAATAATAATTAATAGTAAGGAAGTTGACAGCTAAGCCCATGAATAATGAAGTTTCTATATTAAAAACACAGAGGAGAAAAAAACTACTGACTCATGCCTTTGGCCACTTCCAAATTGTTAGGAATTTCCTGAATCAGAGATTTTACCACCTGACCACCTCTTTTATTAACATTTGTGTATCATTTACTATGTGGTTAAGTACCGTTCTAGGTACTTTAAACACATTGATACATAGAATTGGCCGAACAAACCTTTAAATTTGGTACAATTATTGACCTTTCTTTCAAGTCAAGATACTGAGGAAGACTTCAGTTGTCTGAAGTCAGGAGATAGAAAGTCAAATGTCGAACTTGGACTATCTGGATCTAGAGTCTACACTGGTACCAGTACTCTATGCTGTCCACTAAGAGAAGGGAATCTTGTCACAAAGTTGGCTTAGAAGCCCCTTGCTGACTTAGTTCCACCTCCTGATGGAAACAAATTTCCAAGGGAAAAGTGGGGCAGGAATCCATTTAACTTGACTTTTTAGAAGATCCTGGTATGGCTACTACATTTCTCAGACCACCTTGTGGAAACTAAGTGGTTTGCACAATGCTCCTTTCATCAAGGTGCACATTCAATATTAATATTGTCCTAGAGAAGAAACAGCCAGTGCAGGGTTACTAGTCAACTAAGATCAAGAGAGTGCGGCCTAGTGTTCTCCCCAAGATCTTTTAGTGGCTTTTGTAAAAATATATGAAGTTTATTGTCAAATTGGTTTCCATACAACACCCAGTGCTCATCCCAAAAGATGCCCTCTTCAATGTCCATCACCTCCCCTCCCTCCCACCCCCCATCAACCCTCAGCTTGTTCTCAGTTTTTAAGAGTCTCTTATGCTTTAGACAAATGTAAACAAATGTGAACATAGAGAGCCCCCATTAACGAATGACCAGTACGTGTAAAGTACTTCTAAATAAAAGGCACCTTTACATCTTAGGCTGTAAATATTATTTTTTGTAGCTGAGTGGCCTCAGTACCAGCACCTCAGTGGCAGCTTTGAGATTTGAGCCTAAGTCCAAAATCCTACGTTTTCCTTATATTACTGCACACTACTTTCCCAGCACAGAGATCAAAAGCAAAACTGTGCTTTATAAAAACAATCTCATCCTTCTTTCTTTGTGCCTTTTCATGTCTTAGTATTTTCATAATAAAGAAAAATGGAAACATAAACGTTTGGAATCTACAAGTCAAGATATTCAAAAGGTAAGTCATAGATACGGAGAACGGATTGGTGGCTAAAAGAGGCAGGGGTTGGGGAACAGGAGAAAGGGGTAAATTATACCTTCTAGAGGTATAATTCCTTATCAGCACATCTACTAGGGGACATTCTTCTAGGTATATTGGGTCATAGTGAATATTTCAATCTTTCTTACCTACACAAATCTTACTGCAAATGTTGAAATGAAGGCCCACAGAGGAGAACGACTTTACCAAGGTCAGCTGATCCCCATATCCAGGTTTGGGAGCCCCATTTCAACGCTGCCTTTCTAAAAACAAAATACTCCTTTCCTACAAGTATCTATTTTCGTCTCTTTTCCTAAGCCAGGGAACCATAGCAATCAAATTCATTTGAAAAGTATGGAAGAGACGTGTAAATCTAACTTAGTCTATTTTTAATGCATGAAGAGATTACCCTTGTAGAGTAAACTGTGAAGTATTCCAACCTTATTTAGCACATGGAAACAAGAGGGAACACAAAGGCCACAGCTGAGCCCCTCCTCTCCCCTGCCTTTCTAACACTGAGGGTAAGTTGGTAGTTGACAGAGAAATGGCTGCCTGGTAGGGACCCCCACCCCCCTCATTACCCAAGGCCGCTGAGAAGAGGAATACCCCTCAAGAACGGGGCCTGGTGAAAGTGCTTAGAAACAGTCTGAGCTGAAACAGTGCCCTTCTGATTCCATTTATCAGTGGTGGTGGTGGCATCTTTTGAAGTGGATTCCTTCAGCCTTGGCAGGAGCACAGAACCACCCACAGAGGAGGAACTACCACCCACAGACTCCATGAGGCTCCTCAAGGAGGGGGTACCTCACAGCTGGGTCTGGCCTTGCTGAGAGCAGGCTGCACCAGGGAAGAAGAGGAAAACCCGCCGACTCACGTCTTTGGCCACTTCCAAATTATTAGGAATTTCCTGAACCGGGGCTTATATGCGTAACTTTTCCATCTGGGATAAGAGAAGTCATGGGCCTTTTTTCTAAATAAGAGGGAAGAAAGCATTCAATACGATGAATATTTTAGAGATGTTCTATATACTAGCATCCACCCTTGTCTATGGCGCCACCGTATCGAAGAGGCTAACGTCACACAAATTGTATCAATGGGCTCCCTTGCCATTGAGCTGCCAGTTGGCTTTGGCTGGTTGGAGGCACTAGTGAGAGACACAAAGGGCTAGAAAGGAGTAAAGTCAAGCTACGTATTAGTCCAGTCCTCTTTCTGCCAGGTCCCCTTGGGTTGGTTGAGTCCCTTTTTTAGTGGTCAAGCCCTATCAAGCAGTTTTCTCTCCACAGAGTCACCTCGTCCTCTGTCATTTGTGGAAGTCTTAGTGAGATTGTCAGAGTGACATTGGGCGGACACTGAGTGATCTAAGCTGGGCCTCAGACTTTGAATCTTAACTGGTATGGAGCTAGAGAAAGAGAACTAACGATGCCTGTGTTGGAGCCTTGAAAAAACAAAGTTCAGTCGCTCCTAACATATTCCTGGAGCTATGCTGGTCCCATCCTTTTTCAGGTTCTGATTCTTTAAGTGTTTCCTTAAATGTTGTGATTCACGCACATTCAACTGAAAAGGCACTTATAACTGACAAAGTAACTTGTTAGAGGTAACACAGCTAGTAAGTAGAAAATACAGGATTCAAATTCAGGTTTGTTCCCAACACACTATACTAATGCTTACACATGCAAAGAATTTAGAAGTCCATTACCTGTACAAAGAGATTTGAACTCAATCCACTGTTAAAAAGCTGAGCAAGTTATCAGAGATGTCTCTGTCTGGTGCCTGGCTATAGGGGAAAATACAAAATAAAGAGCAATTTAGAAAACTGTTATGACCAATAGAATTCTTTCTTTGTACAGCAGAGAAACGAACTGATCATCAATGTATAAAACCATAGCCATTTGCAAAAGACTTTTCATTCTCATTTCTAATTCTCTTTTTCACTGCTCTCAGTTCTGAGAATAACTAGAGAAAGTAGAAAATATTTATCTTATTGACAGTAGGATTTTGTAGTATATGGTATCTGCTATAGATTGAATTTTTGTGCCCCCCCCACCCCCCGCCAAATCCATAAGCTGAAAAGCTGATATCCAACACGGGGTTCCATGGTGTCATAGTTAGCACTCTGGACCATGAAAACTTAATATCCAAAGTGGTGGCATGAGGAGGTGAGGCCTTTGGGAACTAATTAGGTCATGACAGTAGAGCTCTCATGAATGGTATTTGTACTTTTTTGAAAGAGACACTGGAGAGCTCCCTTGCCCTTTCTCCCCCTTGAGGACCCACAGAGAGGGCATCATCTGTGAATCAAAGTATGTCCTCACCAGACACCAAATCTGCTGGCACCTGGATTGTGGAGTGGCCGTCCTCCCGAACTTTGAGAAATTTCTATTCTTTATAATTTATACCGTTCATGGTATTATAGCAGCAGGAGCAGACTAAGACAATATCTTAATTTTTAAAACCATCCTATTCAGAGGCCATTTTTGTCCCGTTTGTCAGAGGAGGAAATAAAGGCAACATTGGCCAAGTCATAATTGCAAAAGATCCAAGACCTAAAATTTGATTCACGTGCTTTTTTGCTGCACTAATATTCCTCAACAAAAATGCTACTGGCATTCTTGAGACAACCCAAAAATACAGGCCCTGGTTTGAAACCTCAAAAGAACATGAACCTATTAATGTATATTTTTATTCCACTTTCCCCCTGGAATTCCTATACTCATTCTTTTCGTTCTAAATGTGGTGGAAAACATCTTTGTTGCTTATTTTAGAATTAATCTATTTTTAATTGATATTTCACATGTAATCTTATATTTTTCAGGTGTATAACATAATGACTCCATATTTTATACATTGCAAAATGATCATAAGAAGTCCAGTTAACATCTGTCACCTTACAAAGTACAAATTTTTCTTGTGATGAGAACTTTTAAGAGTCACTCTTAGCAACTTGCAAATATAAAATACATTAGTATTAATTGTAGTCAACATGCTGTACACATCTTAATTTTGTTGCTGTTTTTAAGAAGTGACAGATGAGTATAGTTAGCAGAAGATTAAGTGTGGGCTCCTATATGAGGAAATCTTAGCATCTGATAATGCAGAACCTTCTGTGTTTTTAAATAATTTTTTAACGTTTGTTTATTTTTGAGAGAGCACAAGCAGGGGAGGGGCAGAGAGAGAGAAAGGGAGACACAGAATCCGAGGCAGTCTCTGAATTGTCAGCACAGAGCCTAATGCGGGGCTTGAACCCACAAACCTCAAGATCATGACCTGAACCAAAGTTGGATGCTTAACTGACTGAGCTACCCAAGCTCCCTGAGCCTTTTACTTTCTAACGGCTGCCTTCTGAGATGCCAATTGGTGACGAGTCACAGTGTAGGAGACCCAAGAGGCACCTGGGAAAGAATGCATATTAGCAACTCCACATAATGTAAAAGCTCAGATATTAAAGGTTTATTGACTGTATAAGGATGTCTGGCACTCTCCTTGGCACAGTGAATACAGTGGTAAATAAAACTGAAAAGTTCTGGCTTTCGTTGAGGGAAGATTAAGTGAAAAAAATAAAAATATACTCAGGCTAAGTACCATGGTTATAAAATAATGTGCTATGATTAAAAAATTAACTGGTGGATTTTCAACATGGTGCTGGGACAACTGGATATCTTCATGCAAAAGAATAGCGCTAGAACTACCTTCACTTCACCCCATACACAAAAATTAACTTACATGGATACCAGGCCTACATTTAAATGATGAAAACCGTAAACTCTTGGAAGAACCTCATGACCTTGGGTTAGGCAATGGTTTCTTCTACATGACACCAAAAGCACCAGCAATGGGGGGGAAAAGACTCCACTGAAAGTAAATATATATATATATTTAAACATCCAGAAACTAAAACTACAACCTACCAAATGGGAAAATATTCTTGGAAATCCTATCCACTAAAGCACTTGTATCCAGAATACGTAAAGGACTTTACATTTGCATTTTCTTTCCTCTCTGAGAATCATTTCAAAAATGGGCAAAGACTTACAAAAAATGTTAGAGAATTCTTTAAGTGGAATAAAAAGGCCATAACTGGGGGTAAGAAAAATGTAGAAGAGAAATTTCATTAGTGAAAGCAAGCCTATAGTAAAGGTAGTAGATTAATCACCTACAGGCCTACCTCAAGAAACAAGAAAATCTCCATCTAACCAAACTCCTGAAGGAATGAGGGTAAAAAAATCCCACAGTTAATAAAAAGATCAGAATAAAATGAAATTGAGAATAGAAAATAGAAGGAATAAAAGTAATAGGGAATAGAAGGAACATGCTCAACATCATACAAAGCCATATATGAAAGGCCCACAGCTAATTTCATCTCAATGGGGAAAAACTGAGATCTTTTCCCCTAAGGTCAGGAAAACAACGGGAATGTCCACTCTCACCACTGTTATTCAACATAGTACTGGAAATCCTAGCCTCAGCAGTCAGACCACAGGAAGAAATAAAAGGCAAATTGGCAAAGAAGAAGTCAAATGTTCACTCTTCACGGGCTACATGATACTCTACATGGAAAACCCAAAAGACTCCATCAAAAAACTGCTAGAACTGATCCATGAATTCACCAAAGAGGTAAAACAGCTGTGTGCTGAAAACTATAGAAATCTTATAAAAGAAATTGAAGAAGTCACAAAGAAATGGGAAAACATTCTATGCTCGTGGATTGGAAGAACAAATATTGTTAAAATGTCAATACTACCCAAAGCAATCTACACATTCAGTGCAATCCCTATCAAAATAACACAAGCATTCTTCACAGAGCTAGAACAAACAGTCCTAAAATTTGTGTGGAACCATTAAAGACCTGGAATAGCCAAAGTAATGTTGAAAAAGAAAACCAAAGCTGGAGGCGTCACAATTCTGGGCTTTAAGCTGTATTACAAAGCTATAATCATCAAAACAGTATGGTACTTGTATAAAAACAGAAAATAGATCAACAGAACAAAATAGAAAACTCAGAAATGGACCTAAAAATGTATGGCCAACTAATCTTTGACAAAGCGGGAATGAGTATCCAATGGAAAAAAGTCTCTTCAGTGAATGGTACTGGGAAAACTGGACAGCAACATGATACTGGACCACTGGCTTTGTTTTGAATTTATTTTCTGTATGTTGTAAGACTTAACTGTGAGAAAGGAAACCATCAAAATCCTAGAGAAGAAAAAGTCAGCAACCTCTTACTCCACATGTCTCCAGAGGCAAGGGAAATAAAAGCAGAAATGAACTATTGGGACCTCATCAAGATAATAAACTTATGCTCAGCAAACGAAACAAATCAGCAAAACTAAAAGGCAACCTACAGAATGGGAGAAGATATTTGCAAATACCTGATAAAGGGCTAGTATCCAAAATCTATAAAGAACTTATTAAATTCAATACACAAAAAACAAATAATCTGGCGAAGAAATGGCCAGAAGACATGAATAGACACTTTTCCAATGAAGACAACCAGATGGCTAACAGGCACATGAAAAGATGCTCAACATCACTCATCATGAGAGAAGTACAAATCAAAACCACAATAAGATACCACCTCACATGTGTCAGAATGGCTAACATTAACAACTCAGGAAACAACAGATGTTGGCAAGGATGCCGAGAAAGATGTTGGCAAAGGAGCCGTTTGCACTGTTGGAGGGAATGCAAACTGGTGCAGCCACTCTGGAGTTTCCTCAAAAAATTAAAGAAATGGAACTATGCTACAACTTAGCAATTGCACTACTAGGTATTTATTCAAAGGATACCAATGCTGCTTCGAAGAGGCACATGCACCCCAATGTTTATAGCAGCATTATCAACAATAGCCAAATAATGGAAAGAGCCCAAATGTCCACTGACTGATGATTGGATAAAGACGATGTGGTATTTATATACACACAATGGACTACTACTTGGCAGTCAAAAAGAATGACATCTTGCCATTTGCAACAACGTGGATGGAACTAGAGTGTATTATGCTTAGTGAAACAAGTCAGAGAAAGACAAATACGTTTTCACTCATATGTGGAATTTAAGAAACACAACAGATGATCACAGGGGAAGGGAAGGAAAAATAAGATAAAAACAGAGGAAGACAAACCATGATCTCTTAAATACACAGAACAAACCAGGGTTGCTGGTGGGGTGTTGTGTGGGGGAATGGGCTAAATGGGTGATGGGCATTAAGGAGGGTGCTTGTTAGGATGAGCACTGGGTGTTATATGCAAGTGATGAATCACTGGGTTCTACTCCTGAAACCAAATCCTACACTGTATGCTAACTAAGTTGAATTTAAATATTTCTTTTTATTAAAAAAAATGAAAGAACAGGCAACACAGAAATAAAAAAATTATTAAAGAATTGATTGAAAAATTATATCCCAACAAATGGAACAACCTAGAGGAAATGGGTAAATTCCTGGAAACATACAATCTTGAAACTGAATCAGTAATCAAAACCCCCCCCAACAAACAAAAGTCCAGGACTGGATGAATTCACAGGTGCATTGTAACATTTAAAACACAGTTAATACCTATTCTTAAATGATTCCAAAAATAGAGGAAAGAAAGCTTCCAAATTCATTCTACAACACCAACATTACCTTTATACCAAAGACACTACCAAAAAAAAACAAAAAACAAAAAAAACCTGCTATAGACCAATATCCCTGATGAACATAGATGTAAAAACCCTCAACAAAATATTAACAAACAGAAGTCAACAATATATTAAAAGGATCATTTAGTACAATCAAGTAGGACTTATTTCAGGGATGCACGTGATTCAATATTCACAAATCAATGTAACAAATTACCAAAAGGAAGAATGAACACCACATGATGATCTCAAATGCAGAAAACGCATTTGACAAAATACAACATCCATTCATGATAAAAATGCCTCTAAAATGAGCTTAGAGGGAATACACCTCAACATAATAAAGGCCATATATCGAAAACCCACAGCTAACATCATCCTCAGTGGTGAAAAACTGAAAGCTTTTCTTCTAAAATCAGGCAAAGACCAGGATATTTACTCTTGCCACATTTATATAACATAGTACAGGAAGCCTAGCCACAGCAGTCATACAGGAAAAAGAAAAGGCATCCAAATTGGTAAGTAAAACTGACACTATTTGCATATGACCTGTTACTATATACACAAAACCCTAAAGACTCCACCAAAAAACTACTAGAACGAAGAAATGAATTCAGTAAGGTTGCAGGACACAAAATTAATATACAGATACCTGTTCCATTTCAATACACTAATAACTACCAGAAAGAGAAATTTTTAAATAATCTTATTTACAATTGCACCAAAGAGAATAAAGTATTTAGGAATAAATTTAACCAAGGAGGTGGAAGACCTATATTCTGAAGTGAAATTGAAGATGACACAAACAAATGGAAAGGTATACCATGTTCATGAATTGGAAGAATTAATATCCTTAAAATGTCTATCCTTACCCAAAGTAATTTACATTTTTTTAGTTTGAGAGAGAGGGTGCAAGCAGGGGGTGGGGCAGAGAGAGAGGGGGACAGAGTGGGCTCTGTGCTGATAGCAGAGAACCTGATGTGGGGCTCAAACATGCAAACCATGAGATCATGGTCTGAGATGAAGTCAGACGCTTCACTGACTGAGCCGCCCAGGTGCCCCAGCAGTTTACATTTTCAATGCAATCCCTATCAAAATACCAACAGCATTTTCCACAGAACTAGAACAAATAATCCTAAAACTTCTATGGAACCACAAAATATCTCAAATAGCCAAATCAATCTTAAGAAGAACAAAGCTGGAGGCATCACAATCCCAGATTTCTATAAAGCTATACTATACTATAGTATATATACTATATATAAACAATACTATATACTATAAAGCTATTACTATATATACTATAAAGCTATTAATGAAAACAGTATGGTACTGGCACAGAATAAACACAGATTAATAGAACAGGATGGAGACACCAGAAATAGAACCATGCTTATATGGTCAATTAATATTCAACAAAGGAGGCAAGAATATACAATGAGGAAAAGACTGTCTTTTCAATAAATGGCATTGGGAAAACTGGACCACTTTTATACCATACACAAAAATAAAGTAAAAATGTATTAAAGACCTAACTGTGAAATTTGAAACTATAAAACCCCTAAAAGAAAACACAGGCAGTAATCTCTTGGAAATTTGCCTTAGCAATATACTTATGGCTATGTCTTCTCAGGCAAGAAAAATAAAAGCAGAAATAAGCTATTGGGACTACACCAAAATGAAAAGTTTTTGCAAAGGAAACCATCAACAAGTCAGGGAGAATGGGAGAATATATTTTCAAATGATATATCTGGTAAGAGACTAATAGTCAAAATATAGTACATATAACAACGCACAAAAAAACTGATTTAAAAAATGAGCAGAGAACCCAATTAGACATTTCCCCAAAGAAGTCCTACAGATGGTAAGTACACACATGAAAAGATGCTCAACATCACTGATCATTAGGGAAATGCAAATCAAAACCATAAGATATCACCTTACTCTAATCAGAGTGGCTATTATCAAAACAAGAAATAAGTGTTGTCAAAGATTTGGAAGAAAGGGAACCCTTAAACACTGTTCATAAGAATGTAAATTGGTACCCCCACTGTGGAAAACAGTATGGAGGTTCCACAAAAAAATTAAAAATAGAACGACCCCATGATCCAGTAAATTCCACCACTGGGTATTTACCCAAAGAAAATGAAAACACGAATTCAAAATGATATATGCACCCCCATGTTTATTGGAACGTTATTTATGGGGTGCCTGGGTGGCTCAGTTGGTTGAGCATCTGACTCTTGATTTTGACTCAAGTCGTGATCTCACAGTTTGTGAGTTCGAGTCCCTCATCGGGCTCTGCACTGACAGTGCTGGGAAAGCAGTCTGCCAGTTCCTCACAAAGCTAAACATAGAGTTACCATGTGATCCAGCAATTCTACTCCTAGGCAAACACCCCAAAATGAAAACGTAGTGTCTGCATAAACTTGCAAATGAATGTTCACTATACCATTCTTCATGATAGCCAAAAGGTAGAAACAAGTGAAACGGTAGATGAATTGATGAACAAATTATGTTCTATCCATACAATGGAATAATAATCAAACATAGTAAGTACTGACACCTGCCACCACTTGGATGAACCTTGAAAACATGCTAAGTGAAAGAAACAAGTTACAAAAGGCCACATGTTCTATGAGCCCATTTATATGATGTGCCCAGAATAGGCATTTCAGTAGAGACAGGAAGTAGATTAGTGGTTACCAGATTCTGGGGAAAAGAGGCAATGGGATTGTTCCTGAAGGATGAAAATGTTCCAAAATTAGGTAGGGATTGTTGCACAACCCTGTGAATATACCAAAAAGCACTGAGATACATCCTTTAAAAGGTTAAGTTTTATGGAAAATGAAATAGATCTCAATAAATTTGTTATAAAGTAACTGGCAGGGACATAGAATAACTCAGTCCCCACCATTGTTCCCAAAATATTAAATGAGGGATGTGTGTGACTCCTTTTTAATAATAAAAAGAGTTTATGTTTTAAGTGTGCATATTTGTATGTACATACATTTTTTGAAAAACCTGAAGCAAGAGTCCTGAAATATAGGTTGTAAGGGTGGAAGAGAGAATCTCTGCAGCCAGACTACTTAGGTTCACATGAGATGCTACCACTTCCCAACTGCAGAATCTCAGACAACTTCCTTAACTGCTCCTAGTTCCAGGTTCCTTACTAGTAAACAGAGTAAGAATAGCGTTTCCTTTGTGTATGTGCGTCCATGTGTGTATTAAACTAAACAATGTTTACAGTGGTTCGGTAGGTTAACTGTTACTGTTGTCATGGTTATTATTACTCTCCCAGCAGGACTGGACTTAACCTGAACATTGTGGAAGTGTGATCAAGGCTTCTCTCTCTTCCTATTGACATTTGAACAGATTGCTGGCTGCGGCTGTTCATGTTTCTCTCCCTATTCCACCTCCCAGAATTAGCTCCCGCCGCCACCCCACCCCCAAGTCCCCAGGGATTGTTTTGCTTTAGGAATGAAACTGCATAGAAGGAATAAGGAGGGGGAGGACACCTGGGTGGCTCACTCCGTTGAGCATCCAATGCTTGATTTCGGCTCAGGTTATGATCCCAGGGTGGTGGGATTGAGCCCATGTCTCCACACTAAGCATGGGGTCTGCTTAAGATTTTCTCTCTCTCTCTCTCTGTCTCTCTTTCTCACTCTCTCCCTCTCCTCTCCTCTGCCCCTCTCCCCTGCTCATGCGGTCTCTAAAATAAAAAAAATAAATTAATTAAAATTAAAATTTAAAAAAAAGGAGGAAGGATGGGGACCACTGGAGTCCCATATCCATCCCTCAGCCTCTCCCTTCTCCTCTCCCCAAAGCTGGATCTTATCAGTAGTATTTCTGGAATCTGCTTTATCCCCTATGTTATCTCCCAGCAGACTCGTAAAAATAGCTCTTTGGATTGAACTGCTTTGAATATTACCTGCTTTGGGCTAGTTCAGAGAGTTAACAAGCAGTTCCATCCTGGGAAGTGCAAAGCCAAGGTGATGAAGAGGGAAGTTCAGTGGTGTGAGAAGCAGGCTGGATCCTCCTTCAAGCTCTGGAAAGAAAATATACATGGGTGGTAAAGGCAACTGGGTACCTACGTGTGTCCCAGGAACAATCATATCACCCACCAACATTTTGTGCTTAGGCCCCTGAGCCAGAAACTTGTTCATTAGAACACTTGCTCTGGGCCAGGCCCAGAATGAGTAAATTACAGGGAAATCTAAGTTAGCAACAGGGGCAAAGGTATAGACGTCTGTAGAAAGGGAGCCTGTATCTGAGACGTGGGGAGAGGGGGCAAAATAGGTAAAGGGAATGAAGGAATGCACACATGCGTGGGTGTTAAACCGTGTTCAATTTACGTTAACTTATGTTCAGTCATTCCTCTCCCAACAGGACCGACTTAACCTGAGCAAGGTTAAGTGTGCCACGAAGGGGTGACCAAGACAAAGGGGTGGCTTCCCCAAAGAGGCTGCAATAGAGCTGCTAGGAGACCCCGAGAATTAGTAGTCCTTTCTTGGCCTCCCATATCCCTAGTATTTTATATTATTAAACTGATTTTTTGGACAGCTTGAACCCAGCTCAGTCTGTATCCAAAATTAGTCTCCCATCTCCTGTTGATTTCTGTGGGGTTGCCCTGGGGGTATTCAAGGAAGGGTATAGGAACCCTACCAAAGATATTACTTGACTGGGGTGGAGGGATGAGATTTACAAACTCTTTGAGGGCATAGCATCTTGTTAGATTATTGACAATAAGCACACAGACTAACAGGTTTCCCAGGCAAGGCTCACCTTTAGACTGGCAAATATTTTCTGAACACCTTTTCTAGGCCACATGCTGGGAATACTGTGTTGAATGGCCCCTGTTGGCCCTGTCCCCCATCCTCACAAGCAGGGCAGTGAATCCTAGGTCCACTGCCTTCGTTTGCCACACCGTCCCCCACAGAGCCTGGGGATGATCCTTGCCTCACCTGCTAGCAAATCTCTCCACATTCATCATGCACATCTAAGAAAAACTCCCCAGAAAGGAGGGGATTAGGGCATGTATGTTAGATACGGCAAAGCCCTGAGTGGCTCCGAGTATTTGGAGATCGTTCAGAGAGGGTAATGTGATAAAGAATAAGGTCAGACTCAATTTTGAAAAAGAAACAAAATGTGAGTGTGGCTTTAGAAAGCTTTTCTTCACTCAGAAAGTTTACGAGCAGGGATTTGGCAAGCAGTCGTTGAAGCTTCTCTTCCCTGTGTCTGTTTTCTTCCTTCTGCCCTCTGTCAGCAGAACTGTTGGTGCAAAACTAGGAGCTGACATTAGCCTTACCCCTAGCCCAGGGGTAGCCCAATGTTGTAAATAATGAAGCAAACGCATCAAGCGGAAGATTGGCCAAAGATGCTCATGCAAGGGTGAGAGGGTAGCAAGGAATCAGAGAGGCAGCACCACCTCTGGAAATTATAGGCCCACCTTCCGTAGACAAAGAAGCTAACTTCAAGCACCCATCATGCACATAGCATGTGGATTCACACTTCCATAGAAGAGTCTTCTGTTCAAGTTATAGTAACACGTGGGTCTACCTTTATATTGACTACACAGTTTCTCAATGTCAAGCTAACTGGCTCTTGTCTCTAAAGGTTTCATTTTATGGAGTGATGATCATTTCTTGAGCACTGGAAACCTTACCAGATTCTCTAATTAGCTTATTCAACCTCACAGCAAACCTAAAAGGTACATATTAGACACCTTTGTTACTAATCAGAAAATTAAGACTCCAAGGGACTCTGGAAACTGCGCCCAAGTGAGACAGCTGAGAAGTGAAGCCATAATTCAAGTCCATAATTTTAAAACAAAATTTGCTCTTTCCAGCCATCACAAGGCAGCTCCAGGACACCCACAGATAGCACCTATTACAGCTCTGTCTTGCTAAGGTGACACAGGTACAAAGCAGCCCACTACATGCCAGGCCAATATCTGCTTCAAGCGCAGATGACTCACCAGGGCGCACTCTGTGTGGAGTGCCCTGAGATCTCCTAGCCTGTGCCCACCTCAGCTCTGTCCTGCTAGGGTTCCCCATGTGTGGAGAACTCTGGTGACCACCAGGTCTTAGCCTGCTTCAGTTCCTGCCATCCCCTGGGGAGCCCCCTACATGGAACACCCCGGGACCCCCAGCCCATGCTTGCTACAGCCCCAGCCAGCCAAAGCCACCAGGTACATGGTCTATACAGGGGATGTTCATACACAAGGCCATTCCCACAAAGCTAGGAGAAGTAGCTCTTCTATCGAATTCGTAGAAACACAGAAAGTCAAACAAAATAAGGAGAAAGCATTTACTCCAAGTGAAAAACAAGACAAAACTCCAGAAAAAGAACTAAACAAAATGGAGAAAAGCAATCTACCTGATAAAGGGTTACAAGTAATGGTCATAAAGATGCTCAGGCAGAAGACTGAACTCCATGAGAACTTCAACAAAGAGAGAGAAAATATAAAAAAGGACTAATCAGAACTGAAGAATACAAATAGTGAAGTCAAATCCGCACTAGAAGATTAGAGGATGCAGAAGAATGTATCAGTGATCTGAACACAGGCGATTGGAAAGCACCCAAACTCAACACCAAAAAGAAAAAAAGAATTTTTAAAAATAATGATTAAGGGATCTCTGGGACAATATCAGGTATTTGCATTACTGGGGTTTCAGAAGTAAAAGCTAGAGAGAAAGGGGAAGGAAACTTACTTGAAGAAATAAATGAAAACATCCCTAATACGGAGAAGGAAACAGACATCCAGGTCTAAGAAGTCCAGAGAACCCCAGACAAGAAGAACTCAAGGAAGTCCACAAAAATACAATCACAACATAATACTATGATAAACCTGTATACCAAAATATTGGACAGCTTAGAAGAAATGGATAAATTCTTAGAAATATATAACCTAACAAAACAAAAACAGGAAGAAATAGAAAATCTGAACAGACCAAATAACCAGCAATGAAACTGATAAGTAATCAAAAAACTCACAACAAACAAGTCCAGCCCCAGAGGGCTTCACAGGCAAATTCCACCAAACATTTAAAGAAGAGTAAATATCCGTTCTTCTCAAACTATTTCCAAATATCCATAAGGAAGGAAAACTTCCAAATTCATTGTATAAGGCCGGTATCACCCTGATACCAAAAGCAGATAAAGAACACCAGAAAAAAAAAATATTAGTAAGCCAAATCCAACAATATATTTTTCAAAATCATTCACAATCAAGTGGGATTTATTCCTGGGATGCAAGTGTGGTTTAATATTCACAAAACAATGAACATAATATGTCACATCGATAGGAGAAACGAAAAAAAAAAACCAAAAACATGGGAATATTTCAGAAGATGTAGAAAAAGCATTTGACAAAGTACAACAACCATTCATAATACAAACCCTCTGGAAAGTACGTCTAGAGGAAACATATCTCAACATAATAAAGGTCTCATGAAACACCCACAGCCAACATCATACTCAATGGGGAAAAACTGAGAGCTTTTCTCCTAAGGTCAAGAATAAGACAAGTTGTCTACTCTCACCACTTTTATTCAACGTAATACCAGAAGTCCTAGCCACAGCGATCAGACAACATAAAGAAATAAAAAGCATCCAAATTGGTAAGAATGAAGGAAACTCTCACTATTTGCAGATAACATGATACTACATGTAGGATACCCTAAAGACTCCCTCAACAAAACTATTAGAACTGATAAATGAATTCAGTAAAGATGCAGGGTACAAAACCAATATGCAGAAATCGGCCGTATTCCTATACATCAATAATGACACAGCAGAAAGTAAAACTAAGAAAACAACCCCATTCACAACTGCACCAAAAAAATATCTAGGAATAAACTGAACCAAAAAGGTGAGAGTCCTGTACTCTGAAAACTATAAAACTTTGATGAAAGAAAGAAAGACATTACATGTTCATGGGTTGGCAGAACAAATATTGTTAAAATGTCTATACTACTCAAAGCAATCTACACATTTAATGCAGTCCCTATCAAAATGCCAACAGCATTTTTCACAGAACTAGAATGAATAATCCTAAAATATGTATGGAACCACAAAAGACCTCGAATAGCCAAAGCAATCTTAAAAATGGAAAAACGGGAGGTATCACAATTCCAGATTTCAAACTGTATTACAAAGTGGTAGTAATTAAAACAGTATGGTACTGACATAAAAATAGACACACAAATCAAGAGAGTAGAACAGAAAATCCAGAAAAACCCTCAATTATATGGTCAATTAATCTTTGACAAAATAGGAAAGAATATGCAATGGGAAAAAGATAGTCTCTTCAACAAATGGTGTTGGGAAAACTGGACAGCTACATGCAAAAGAATGAAACTAGACCACTTTCTTTCACCATGCACAAAAATAACTTAAAATGCTTTCAAGACGGGGGCACCTATGGGGTCAGTCTGTTAAGCGTCCAACTTCAGCTCAGGTCATGATCTCAGGACTCGTGGGTTTGAAACCCATGGCAAGCTCTATGCTAATGGCTCAGAGCCTGGAGCCTCTGCTTCAGATTCTGTGTCTTCGTCACTCTCTGCCCCTGCCCCGCTCATACTCTCCCTCGCTGTCTCTCTTTCTTTTTTTTTTTTTAATTTTTTTTTTTAACGTTTATTTATTTTTGAGACAGAGAGAGACAGAGCATGAACAGGGGAGGAGCAGAGAGAGAGGGAGACACAGAATAGGAAACAGGCTCCAGGCTCTGAGCCATCAGCCCAGAGCCCGACGCGGGGCTCGAACTCACAGACCGTGAGATCATGACCTGAGCTGAAGTCAGACGCTTAACCGACCAAGCCACCCAGGCGCCCCTGTCTCTCTCTCTTTCAAAATAAATGAACATTAAGAAAATGGATTAAAGACCTATATGTTAGACCTGAAATCATAAAATTCCTGTAATAGAGCAGAGGCAGTAATCTCTCTGACATTGGCCATAGCAACATTTTTCTAGATATGTCTCCCGAGGCAAGGGAGGTAAAAGCAAAGGTAAACTTTGAGACTACCTCAAAATAAAAAGGTTCTTCACAGCGAAGGAAACAACAAACAAAACTTAAAAGGCAACCTACTGAATGGGAGAAGATGTTTGCAAATGACATACCTGATAAAGGGATGGTATCCAAAGTACATAAAGAAAGATGTTATATCACAAAACACGAAAAAAAAAAAACCACACAAATAATCTAATTTAAAAATGGGCAGCAGACATGATCAAACATTTCTCCAAAGATATCCAGATGACCAGCAGACACATGAAAAGATACTCAACATCGCTCATCATCAGAGAAATGCAAATCAAAACCACAATGAGCTATCATATCATACCTGTAATAATGGCTAAAATCAAAAACTCGATAAACAACAAGCATCAGTGAGAATGTGGAGAAAAAGGAACCCTCATGCACTGTTGGTAGGAATGCAAACTGGTGCAGCCATTGTGGAAAACAGTATGCTGTTTCCTTAAAAAATTTAAAACAGGGGCGCCTGGGTGGCGTAGTCGGTTAAGCGCCGACTTCAGCCAGGTCACGATCTCGCAGTCCGTGAGTTCGAGCCCCGCGTCAGGCTCTGGGCTGATGGCTCAGAGCCTGGAGCCTGTTTCCGATTCTGTGTCTCCCTCTCTCTCTGCCCCTCCCCCGTTCATGCTCTGTCTCTCTCTGTCCCAAAAATAAATAAACGTTGAAAAAAAAAATTAAAAAAAAAAATAAAAATAGAACTACTCTACAATCCGGGAATTGCACTGCTGGGTATTTACCCCTAAACTACCAAAACACTAATTCAAAGGGATACGTGCACCCATATGTTTACTGCAGCATTATTTACAATAGCCAAACTATAGCAGCAGGCCAAGTGTCCATCAATAGATGAATGAAAAAAGAAGATATTGGTACACACACACACACACACACACACACACACACAGACAATGGAATATTAGCCATAAAAAAAAGAATGAAATCTTGCCATTTGCAACAACATGGACGGATCTAGAGAGTATAATGCTAAGCAAAATAAAAGTAAGTCAGAGAAAGACAAATATCATGATGTCACTCCTATGTGGAATTTAAGAAACAAATGAGCAAAGAATAAAAAGAGACCAATCAAGAAACAGACCCTTAACTATGGAGAACACACTGATGGTTATCAGAGGGGAGGTGGGTGGGGAGGTGGGGATTAAAGAGTACACTTTTCATGGTGAAAAATAAAAATGATTTTTAAAAACCTCAACAAACATACACTTAGAATGTGTACATTTCACTGTACACAAATTTTATTTCGAGAGAAAAAAATCTGTAAATAAATATTGAACTTTAGTTACTATACATGCTGAAATTTAGGGGAAGTATATTAATGTCTGCAATTGACTATGAAATGCATCAAAAATACAATGGCAAATGGGTAGATAAATAGATACATGAAAAAGCAAGCATACTATAATGTTAACAGTAGAATCTAGGTCATGGGTATGTGGGTGTTCATTATAAATTCTTGCATCTTTGCCGCATGTTAGGAAAATTTTATTTCAATATTGGGGAAACAAAAAAATAAATAAGGGGCTGAGGACCTGAAAAGACATTTTTCCTAAGAAGACAGACAAATGGCCAACAGACACATGAAAAGATGCTCAACAGTACTCAATTTTCTTTTGTTATTCTCACTTTTTTCTTATTAACTTGTAGGTATACTTTATATATGCAGAATAATTTTTTCTGATATACGTATTACCATATACCATTTGCCACTAAGTAGTATGGCACTTAACTGACTGAGCCACACAGGTGCCCCATGGCTAAAAATTTCTAAAACATCAATGGGGGCAAATTTTGAAGCAAAACGGTTTTTTCTTTATAAGAGACATCATGTTAAGTATTAAATATAATTTGTCTTTTATTTTACTAAAAATATAAAAAATATATTTTCTAACTCCAATCACAGACCACAGTAAATTTTAGATATATCAAATGCTTAAGCAAAAATGATGGAATTATAAAATGTGTAACAAGTACTAAAGGTAAACATATTTAAGACCTGGTATTGGGCAGAAAAAGATTGATAATGTAAAGATTGAAAATAGCATTTCTTGCTTTCAACAGAATTTGACAATTTTTTAAAGATTAGGCCAACCATTGTTCTAAACTGGGAAAACAAAGGGGAAAATATAATTTGAACGTGGTGCCAACAATTTGTATAATTCATCCCTGTTTTCATTTACACTTTCATTCATCGATTCCATCAGTTTCCCAACCACGAAGCATTTTTTATTCTTTCATGGAAGAAACATGCTTTGGGTCTCTCTGACAGAACACCCCTCCTTCTGTACCAGTACTTGCTGGAAACCACTGGTGGGTCATGAGAAAATCCATCAGTTGGATATCACCTGGGCATCTAAGCAATAAGAAACAGAATCACGGTAGGTGACATTTCTTGAACGCTTATGTGCCAGACACTGTTTTAACCATTTTTACTTATTTCATCCGCACAACAACTCTCACAACATCTTATTTTGCATCTTAGGAAACTGGGACCCAGAGCTATTAAGGAAATTGCCCCAAACTCTTGGCTACAAAATAGTGAAGATAGATTCAAACTTAGGCAGCCGGACTCCAGAGTTTGTGCCATTGAGTATTAAATCCATTCTACCTTGAATTTACCGGAACGATGGAAAGAGACCACAACTCTGACCTAGGATAATTTAACATTGATAGCTCTTCTCCTAGAACACACAGACTAACCCAGAAGAGAACACAGAAAAGTGAAAACGATCGCAGAACAGGTGACTGATTTTATGGTTTTTAAGGCAAACATAATGCAGGAGTTCAGATGAAGGAGTTATGATACCATTTTTTATTGGTTTAAATAAGCTATGCATGCCTAGCCAGTTTAACAATATATCATCCTGTCGATTTGGTTGTTTTTCTGCTCCATTTACTCCAAAATGAACACGAGCAGGATTTTTGGTTATTCATACTTCTCTGGGACTCTGAATATAATTATTTGGCCATTTCACAAGGCTTTATCTTTTTTTAAAAATTTTTTAACGCATCCTTTAGATAAAACCTCAGAGCTTGTTGAAATCATCTCCGTGTTATCTAGCTGGGAAGTCAGAGGATGCCTGGCAGGTGTAGCAATGAGACTAGCTCCCAGTTCCCTCTCAGCCATCCTGCCCCACAGCACTAACAATTTGTCAGGTGCAGTGGCTATCTGTAGGGTCATTGCTATATAAACCCACCCCCAGAAACTATCCAGTTTGACCCCACCTAGATAAAAGTAATACTAGAGTGAGCAATCAGAAATACAATCCGGATGGTCAGTGGTGGTCCTGCCCTATGGACAGCCGAAGACTGACTCCCATGCGAGAGCCGAAGGCCTAGACTAATGGTAGACCACAACCAGCCCTCTGATGCACTTTGCTTAGCTCTTCATAGTTTAAATGAATTCACAATGAATGAATACTAAAATGTAAACATTGAGAGATTTTGATGAACTATCTCATTTTTCAATTTCTTGTAAAAAAATCAGAAGAACTGGCAACCACAGTCCATGTTTCTTCATGGTGAGAATTCACTATAGCGGACTTGAAGCTACACGATTAGATGGGACATTGCTTTCTCTGTGTTGAGGGCCTGTTTCATCCCAGTTATCTGCCTGGCCCTGGTTGGCATTTGTTTTGAACGCTCATCTGGAGCGTTGGGAAGAATGATACCTAATCTTCACATCCTCTCCAACGGTTTTTTTTTTTTTTTTTATGTTTTTTGTTTTTTTTATGGCTACATACTCAATTATAACCGTGTCAAAGTGGATGGCTGAACTATGGCTCATGCATGCAGCGAGCATTGAACAACCATCATGTGTGTTTATGTTTCCATTCATAATTGTGTTTAGTCTTTTATTTCGAAACATAAATCAAAGCCCTTCAGGAGGGCTTCTCTTTCAATCGATGTGATTGATGCAAGAAATTGTATGTGAACTACCCAGTTCCCTGGGGGGAAATTCAAATACTCCCACAATGTGCAAAGAACACTCATGCTTCCTAATACTAACAATCCGAAAAGAAACACCGTATTAACAAAGAGAAAAATCTTTTAATTAAAACACGGTGTATAGGCTATACCCAACAACTGGAAAAGCATCTAGATTGAAGGAAAGCCCAATGTAATTAAATGTTATCCTGAGATAAAGAAAAGCAAAAGCCTGTCTTGTTAACACATGGGTATCATTGTATATTGTTGAAACCACTGTTCTTTTAATTAAATATAATAGACTTTCAGGCAAAATTCACATGACAAGGTTTTCACATGTTTAGCCACCTGGTAAAACCTTATCTGTCAAAGCCACATCAAGCAACTTCTGTGAGGCATTGAAACAAAACTCCATCTCTTCTTTGTAGCTATGATGATCTCAATCTTTGGTGGTTGTGTCTATTTTACTGAATTGTGATTAGTAGCAGTAGATTGTGAGCTATTTGATAAAGCTTTTTTATGTTCTCACACAGCATGTCTGTCCAATGGGGAAAAAAAAGACTAATATTATTGAAAGAATATGTGGAAGAATAAACAAGTGAATGAATATGAAATAGTTAAGCATTAGGCACATTTTGGGAGGCAACTGTATAGCTTGGGAAACAGCCCTGTCTGTAATCAGAATACTTAACACTGAATTTGGGGTCCAGTACCTACAGCTTTGAGACACTGACCAAGGGATTTTGCAGATGGACAGCTGTATTTCCTAACTTATTTGCGTGGCAGGGCTATTGTGAACATCTCATGGTGTATTGCCTGTAAAAGTAACTTGAAATTGATAGGTACTCGTCAAGTATACGAGCTCCTAGAGAGGAAGAATTCCATCACTTTCGGAAACGGGTAACAATCATTTCCATTCGTTTTAACAGCTTTTCTGGCTAAAACTTGAAAATATGGCCAATAACTTTCTCATTTTTATATTTGTCACTGGGGCCCTCACAACAGAGACTCTCCTTAGTGTTGATATTGTTTCCATGGGTTCCACTGTAAAAAACCAAGATGGCGGTGTATGTTTCCAGTCAGTCCGAATTGAAGTTAGATTCTTGGTGGGCACTGGGGATGGAAACTAAGAATTTTGAAGACAGTGGGGAGAAAGCTATCAAGGGATCCCAATTAAAGAATACAAAAGAAATCTAAGCAAAGTTCTTGCCAATTATAATAGAAGAGATGGAGAATATATGTAGGGGTTGAGAATGATGTGCTAAAATCCTTGTTTATCCACATAAAGCACGTGACCTTGGAGCCTCAATATTCTCAGGTGTGAACTGGGAATGAGGATAAATAGGCTTTCAGGTGTCAGGTATTAAATGACAACCTACCTAGAGCATCTGGCGCAACATCTGGCACATTCTTTCCCGAGGAAGGGTTCGGTCTCCCTGTGTATGCTGAAAACACAGTGCTAGATTGGCAGTCACTGTTTAGCCTGAGGGAAGATTTAATGTTGCTTTTCACGTGGGATGCAGCCCCGGCAGTCTTCAAGGGAAGTTATTGCATCTGGCCCCAGAAGCAGAGCTGACATTTTTGACAGGGCCTTAAGTGCAGCTCTCCCTGGGGTGTCATAACCGAGACAAGATGGGGCAGGTGGCAGTAATTGGCATCACATCCACTCGGGGATTGGATGTAACCTGGATTACCGTGGAATTTTTTTTTTTTCTTTAGAGAGACTTCTATGAATCTTAGCCAGTTCTAAACCCTTTGATAATTATTTCTATCATCAATTACACAGCTGAAGGTTGAAAGGAAAGGCCGTATTTTCTTAGGAATAAGCAGGCTTTGCCCTCCAGTTCCCAGGGAGAGCAGTGTGGTGTTAACAGCTACCAGTCTGCCATCACTGTTTTGCTGCTCAGACCTACAAACCAGTGCACAGACCCACAGGATGCCACCCTGTTTCCTGATACACTCCATGTAACCTCGACGACTCTGGGTTCCCCGGACACACCATGTTCTTTCCTATCCTCGTACCTTGCTGCTTGTGATTCTTCAACTTTAAAAAAAAAAAAAATTCTACCGTCTTTCCCACTTCCAATAACATGTGTCTTTAGGAGGCAGCAAAGGCTAAACTTAGAACCTAGGGCACACTGCTTATCTTTCCTAGTCCTCAGATTTGTTATGTGCAAAATGGGAGCAAGACCTAGCACATGGGGTCAAGGTCAGGGTCCAAGATAATATGGCAACACAGAGTGTGGCAGAAGTAACCATGGTGTGCTTAAGTCTCCATGAAAAAGTCCTGCTCTGCTCCTTGGGCCTAATAACAGCATATTGTTGCATTTCTTTTAAGTAGGCTTCATGCCCAGTGTGGAACCCAATGTGGGGCTCGAACTCACAAACCCTGAGATCAAGACCTGAGCTGAGATCAAGAGTCAGATGCCTAAACAACTGAGCCGGCCAGGTGTCCCCACACTGTTGCATTTTTTTCTAAAAAGAGAAAAAATTATAGATGATAGATAGACGATAGATAGATAGATACCAAAAGCAATACTTGGAAATGCAAACTTTGCTGATGGTTTGACCAAATGATATGGTTACTTTGCTCAGCATCACTCACCTTCAACAGAGGTTATTTTGTAGCTCTATCTGAAAGCCTAGTTATATTCTGAGTGGAAAAAGAAAAGGATATAACATTTATAAAGAAATAGGATCAAATAAATAGTAATCATTTTTAAAAAATTTTTAATGTGTATTTTCGAGAGAGAGTGAGAGCATGTGCGCACAGGCACACGAGTGGGGGGAGGGGAAGAAAGGGGGACAGAGGATCCAAAGCAGGATCTGTGCTGACAGCAGTGAGCCCAATGTGGGGCTTGAACTCACGAACCACAAGATCATGACCTGAGCTGAAGTCAGACACTCAACCGACTGAGCCACCCAGGCACACCAACAGTAATTATTTTTGAAGGTCTGTCCCCGTATTAGTTAGGGTTCTCCAGAGTCAGAACCAATAGGAAATGTGTGTGAGTGTGTGTGTGTGTGTGTGTACAAAATTTATCATAAGGTACTGGCTCATGAGATTATAGAAACTAAAAAGTCCCTTGATGTGCCATCCAGGAGGCTAGCAGAGTCTGTGACACAGCTCAGAGGCCCAAGATGTAGAGAGATGATGCTATCAGTTCTAGACTGGGTCTGAAGACCTGAGAGCCAGGAGCATGAGGACAGGAGATTAATGTCCCAGCTTCAACAGTGAAGTGAATCCAACCTTCACCTTTTTGTTCTCTGTTCAGGCCCTCAGTGGACTGGGTGATGCCCACCCACGCTGGGGAGGGCCACCTGCTCTACTCGGCTCATAATTTAAATGCTAATCACTTCCAGAAACACCATCACACACACACACACACGCACACACACCTAATAATAATGTCTAACCAGCTATTTGGCATTGGTTGGCCCAGTTGACACATAAAATTAGCCATCAAAGTCACCAAAGGCTTAGGCCAGGCATCTGTGAAGAGTCAGGGACTTGTGTAAGCACCTGTACTCTGCTTCTGGAGGTGAGGTCAACTCATCCTCACTCAGGGAGACAGGAGACAGGGCTTCTTCAAAGGACTTCCTCCTCTCACCTCACATGAAAAATCATTGGTTTAACCAGTATTTATTAAGTATCTACTTTGTACCAGGTAGTGGCAAGCAAAGAAGACAAGAAGATGAGAGTCCCTGCTTTCATATAGATTACACCTCAATGTTGGAAAACATCTCACACTGATTAATGCATTGTATCCATGAAAGAAGTGTATATGAAGCTATGAAAAAAGTATAGAAAGGTCTATTGTAGACTGGGATGGGGACTAGAAAAAGCCTCTGGATTCTTTAGGAACAAAGAACTGACTTTCTAGTAAGGCAAAGTGAGTATTCTCTCTCTCTCTCTCTTTCTCTCTCCTTTTCTTTTTAGTTATAAAAGAGAAAACATGCAAACTTCCCATTTGAAAGAAATCTTAGATGATAAGGCTTCACTTACTACTTCCTGTGAGCAGAGTCCAGAAATAATAAAATCATAGTCCTGGTGAAATTGGGCTTGGCTTAGCCGTCCTCAGAGAGCAGGGAATGAATATTCAGATCTGGAAGCTACAATAGATTTTGGTTGTTGTCGCGAAGATAGGGAAGCAGAAGAATACATATTTAATGATAATCTCTTATAGATAAGCAGAAGCCTTTTTTCTAAATTATTAATAAAGATAACAATTGGAGTAATAATAATGATGATAATAGGGCTATTAACCATGTGCCAGTTCCTGTTTGAGGCACATCCTGTGCAGAACATCATTTCACGCTGTTAACAGTCTGTTTTATTCACTTAAGTATCCAAAGGGCTTTGTCTACAGAGCCATGAAAAACTGTGAATTCCTTCCGGTAGGTACAACTCTCAGAGAAGCTAAATGAAAGGGGAGCTTGGCAGGGAGATGGTCAGTGGGTGGCGGATGGTGTCATGGTTCCAGGTAAGGCCACAGCAGACAGGATTCAGGCAGCTCCAGGTGTGGAAGGTAGGCCACAGGTCAGAGAGTGACCTTAGTTCTAGCGCAAATATGAATTAATCTGTTTAGTCTTCCATTCAACAACAAACAAATGTTTTGGCATCAAACATAGGTTAATGATGATGCATCAGTGAGTAATTTCCATTAATACTTAGAGCACGATTACCACAGACAAAGATTCTGGGAATCAGAGAAGTAGGGTCTAGTCTCTGGTCATCTAGTGACGCCCACATGGTCCCAAGACTGGGAGAGTAGCCCATAGGCCAGGTAGGTACACTTCTTGATATAATCCAAATCTTGTGTCTTGCACACAGGAACAGTGAGGCCTGACAAAGGGCAATAACTTACTCGAATCTAGTGGCGAAGTCACCATCCAAATCTAGTTGCTAGCCGCCTGGGCTACCGCACTTTCAATGTGCTAAGCTACCTTGTGTCAGAGATCAGCTCGACACTTGGTCAGCTGCTTCTTCGAAGGTTGAAATCGGGCTCAATCCCCCACTGATCACAACTCCACCAAGACATGCGGAAAATGCCCCTCCCCCCTGCCACACACACAATGTGATAAATAGAACTAGGCAAGGGAGTGTGCATGACTCAATACAAATCATCTCCACTTTTTGAAAAGCAAGTCAGAGCCTGGGCTTGTCCCTTTAAAAGAGGCAAAAGCATTTTCTCTTCAAAAAAAAAAAAAAAAAAAAAATAGTGATTATCAGCTTGAGGTCAGGCTGCTTTTCAAGGGTCCCTTTCTCCCTCACATGTGAACTTTCTCATTAAGAAACTCACAAACACCCACGGAAAGGAAAGAAGCCTACTTAGATTTATTTTCCTTTATGAAGCATGGGGTTAATGAATTGCGTACTTCCTATCAGTTTTTAAATCTATTTTACGAAGGCAAAAGGACTACCCGCAGAGTCATGGGATAGTTTCTCCCAAACGCCAAGCAAACAGTTCAAGCTTTATGCAGCAGAATATGAAACAGAGAACTCCACCAGCCATCCGAATAAACTGGGTTTCAATCCTGGTCTCCTGGAACCTTGGGCAAGAACCATGGCCTCTCTAGGCTTTGGTTTCCTCCTCTGTAAAAAGACGAGCTCCCATGTTCCTTGCTGCTCTACCCTTTCGCAAGTATTAAATTAAGAACCTGCATAAAGTAGATGAGATTACACCAAGGCACAGCAGGACATAGCATCTCTGGACTGGAGAGTCAAGGTTCACAGAAAGAGGTTATTGTCAGTGGCCTTCCCAACCCAGCCAAGGGCCAGAGGATCCTTGAGGGGAAATTACAGTCTCATTCCCAGGCTGTTTTCCTAGGAATCCTCATCCTATCTAAGTACATAAAAGGGGCTTTTTCAGAAGTTAATATTTGCATATCTCAAGTCTAACATTTCCCACCAAAATGGAACATTTTGTACCTCCACAAACACTTTACAAAAAGGTTTTTTAAAAGCGTCAAATTTAGGGGCGCCTGGGTGGCGCAGTCGGTTAAGCGTCCGACTTCAGCCAGGTCACGATCTCGCGGTCTGGGAGTTCGAGCCCCGCGTCGGGCTCTGGGCTGACGGCTCAGAGCCTGGAGCCAGTTTCCGATTCTGTGTCTCCCTCTCTCTCTGCCCCTCCCCCGTTCATGCTCTGTCTCTCTCTGTCCCAAAAATAAATAAACGCTGAAAAAAAAAATTTTTTTTTAAAAATAAAAAAAATAAAAGCGTCAAATTTATAAATGAGAAGTACAAGATATAATTTGTATCCTTTTTAGGGACAAAAGTAAAGGGAGATGTGAGTGGTCTAAATGAATCACATCAGAAATAGAATAGGTCATATTCTATATATAATACAAAATATAATATGTAGAAGTTTGAATGTTAAGCCCTTTAACAGGCTTCATCTCATTTGCAATCACCTTTTTTAAAGTTTTAAATTAACATAGAGCCAAATTCACTTTTTGTGTGAGTATGGTTCTCTGCACTGTGACACGTGCATAGTAAGCATACAGACAGATTTGTGCGGTCGCCACGCCAGTCAGGATACAGAACGGTTTCATTCCTCTCAACAACTCCATAGGCTATTCCCTTGTAGTTACCCCCTTTCCCCACACCTGACCCCTAACAACCAACTGATGTGTTTTCTGTCACTACAGTAATTTTTTCTTTGGGAATAATATACATATGCTATCATGAGTTATATGACTTTTTTGAAACTGACTTCTTTCACTCACCTGTGGGATTCCTTCCAGCGGTTGTGTCTATCACTGTTTTTGTTATTGGTAAATAGTATTCCATCACATGGATGTACCCCAGTTTGCTGATCTATTAAACCATTGAGGAACATTTGGGTTGTTTACAGCTTAGGCCAATTATGAATACAGCTGCTATAAACTTTCATGCATAAAGTTTTGTGTGAACATAAGTTTTTATTTATCTGGGGGTACATGCTTAAGAATGGATCGACCTGTGTATGTAGCTTTAACTTCATAATGAACTGTTAAACTGTCTTCCAGAGTGGCTGTACCATTCACGGGCATCTTTGAATGAGTACGTACATTAAATTGTCATGGGTTTTTCTTAATGGCTCTACTTGTCTCTTGGGTCAACTCCACCCTCTTCCTCAACCCTTCCCCAAACCTAGCCAAACCACCAGATCTTCACATCCCCCAAACCCCGTGGTACCTTTCACATTTAGGCCTCTGTTTCCTCTGCCTGAAATGGACAACCTCCCTGGAAAACTTAGTATTTCTAAAACACAGTTTGGGGGTGCCTGGGTAGCTCAGTCAGTTAAGCCTCCAACACTTGTTATCAGCTCAGGTCAAAGACCTCACAATTCATGAGATCCAGCGCCGTGTCAGTCACAGTTCGTGAGGTCGAGCCCCATGTCAGGCTCTGCACTGAGTGTGGAGTGGAGCCTGCTTGGGTTTCTCTTTCTCCCTCTGCCCCACCTCCTCAAAATAAATAAGTAAACTTTAAAAAATTAAAAATAAAAAAACACAGTTGGGGCTGAAACTGTAAGTCTTCCTTAACCTTCATTCAAGCAGAAGGATGCTTTATGAGTTGTTCCCTAATCATGTTTCCGCCACCAAATTCTGACTATCAACAAGGCAGGAACAGAGAACTGTTTGATGTTCTAACTTCAGTCATTCATTCACACATTCAGCAAGTATTTACTGAGTATCTCCCAAGTTCCAGTTCTGAGACTAGAGCTCACCCAGTGCCTGGCACAAGATAAGCAGTCATATGTATGCTGGGAGCATGGCTTAAATGACATGGTCAAGGACGTACCTGCTTTAAAAATTAAAAACTGGGTCTATCAATTACTCATTCAGTTATCTCTCATTAAGCCACACCACACCCAAGGGCTAACACATTATTTTAAAACTTTTAGAGGGAAAGAGCTATTATATTAATCTTTACATCACATGAGCTGACACAAAGGTGTTCAGAAAATATTTGTTGGCCTGCATTGACTTGGTTAGTGGAAACTGTACTTTACAGTGGTATATTTGCCATTTGATACAAAATCAAGCTGTTTTTCCAAATATTTTATTGGACAATAAAGTTTTTGTTTTTATATTGAAAGGGTTAGTCCCACAAAAATTATGTCTCCTCATCAGAGTCAAGGTTTCCTTAAACATAAAGTAAAACCTATTCTCCCATTTCATATTTCATGCAGTAAGCATATTTCCTCTATGGCAGCTCATTTTCTTTGGCACCTGAGATTAGCTTAAATAATTGACTAGAGTCTGCAACAGCAGTCTGTGATGTCTGTGCTAGTACCTAGGTAATAAAGCCTTGTGGTAATTCAGTCATTTTGTTCAAATAGCTGCCTGTTTAAATAAATACCTATTAAACCTGTTGTTTGACTATTGTATCATTTATTCATCAAACACTCACTGAGTGCCAGCACCATACTAGGTGCTGGCACGGTAGTGACAAATAACACAATGTCCTGAACATGCTGAATAAGGACACTGCGTAATCTAGGAGCGATACGGACAAAATGGTTACCAGATGAATGCCTTCTGCAGAAATCTGAACACTATCATCTACCTCTAGATTGCTGTCTGTATTCGTTGGTTTCAGGTTCAACAAATTCAAATCCCTTACGGTTTCTTAAAGACTTCCAATGAAGAATGTCAGAGTTAGCCAACATTCCCACATTTTTCAGGGACTCTCTGAGTCTAAGTATGATTAATATTTTTCGAAAGCACTTATAGAATGAAGTTAAACATAAGCAGGAATGTTTTAAGGCAGCATATTCTTAAATTGTTTATGTTACAAATTGGCTTATCCAGATACCTAGAATATTAGACATTCTCTCTGTCCCTTTCATTAGTTACGTCCAAACAAGTGTCTATAGTAAGTAGGTCAATATGTACAACAACAACCACCACCATCTCTTTCCACATGGAAATCATCATCTAAAGTGGAAAATTGACAGGAAAATGTGATTATATGACAGGAGTACAAAGAAAAGGGGCATTAGCTTTGTTTTCAGGAAGGGAGTCAGGAATGACTTTACAGAGGAAAAGACACTTAAATGAATCTTGGAAGATCATTAGGTGTGTATCAGAGAGACACAGGACTGGAAGTATTTACAGAGAAGAAGATAGGAGTTAGAAATGTCCTGGGTGGTTTGAGGAAATTCAAAAATCTTTGAGTATTTAATGATGCCTAGATGAGCTGATAGAATCTATTACCAGTAGAATATATGGAATCTTTCTCTGTTTTTTCCATTGATGTATTTGAAGCACCCTGAAGGGTAACTGACTCCCAGTGGGTGCTCAGTAAGCTCTTGTTAAATGAGAAGCAAGGGGTGTTGGCAAGCAGGAGGCAAATAATGATGAGGTAGAACTGGAACTAGAGGTCAGAAAGGGGTCGATTTCTAGGAGAGGGTCTGGCGGTCATGGATGTAGGAGTCGTTAGATCTTGGAGAGGAGGATTCAGGAACACATGGAGAGCATTCATGTTCCCATCTTCCCTACAAACAACTTCATATCCAATACCTAGGCCGTTGCCTGACACATGTAAGAACTCAATCAATATTTGTTGAATGCAATAGAGCTTTTCCTCCCAAATGTGATGGGTACTTTTCACCCACTCAGTCTTAGAGACAAAGTGAAGGGAAAAAGCCATAAATTGTCTAACATGCTTGTTCCACAATTTTAATTTTTCTTTCTCCAGAAGGAGGAAAAAAGAAACAATAAAACAGGAATAATTCCATACATATATCGTCAATTCATTTTTGATGAAGTCTCTAAGAATATACAATGGGGGAAGAATAGTCTCTTTAATATATAGTGCTGGGCAAACTGGTATACATATGCAAAAGGATGAAATTGGACTCCTAACTTACACCATACACAAAAATCAACTCAAAACGTATTAAAATTGAATATAAGACCTGAAGAAAATAGGGGGAAAACTCCTGGACATTGGTCCTGACAATCATTTTTTGGATTTGACCCCAAAGATCAAATCAAAAGTAACAAAAGCAAAAATAAACAAATGGGACCACATCAAACAAAACCTTCTGCAAACAAAAGGAAATCATCAACAAAATGAAAAAACAGACGATGGAAGACAATATTCACAAACAGTATATTCGATGGGGGTTAATACCCAAAATATACAAGAGACTCACACAACTCAATAGCAAAAAAAACCCAAATACCCCAACTGAGAAATAATAGGCAAAGGATCCAAATAGGCTTTTTTCCAAAGAAGCCCTACAAATAGCCCACGGGTACCTAAAAAAGTGCTAAATGTCTCTAATCATCAGGGAAATGGAAGTCAAAACCACAATGAGGTATTATCTGATACCTGCTAGGATGTCTATTATCACAAAGACAGTAAACAATAAATGCTGATGTGGAGTTGGAGACAAGGGAAGGCTTGTATACTATTGGTGGGAATATCAACTAGTAGAGCCAACATGGAAATCAGTATGAAAGTGTCTTAAGAAATTACAAACAGAACTACCATATAATCCATCAATCCCACTGCTGGGTATATATTCAAAGGAAATGAAATTACTATTTCTAACAGCAATCTACATTCACATGTTCATTGCAGCATTATTCACAATAACCAAGGTATGGAAACAACTTAAGTATACATTGATGGGTGAGTGGACAAAAAAAATGTTACATAGAATGATTGATGATAGATAGATAATAGAGATATTAAAATATTTTTAAATATATATAGGAACTATGGGAAGATCAAAGAGTAAGAGGACCCTAACCATACCTCCTACCATGGATACAACTAGATAACACACACACGTCAGCATAAATGACCCAGAAAATGACCTAAATACTGGCAGAACAAGGTCCACAACTAAAGGTATAGAAGAGGCCACATCAAAGAAGGTGGGAAGGGCAGAGACACAGTGGGAATCAAAACAGACCACAGCCATCCATGGGTGGGAGGAAGTCACAGGTATGGAAAAGGGCGATTAACAGACTATCATACTGGCGAGTCCATATGGGAAAGATGAATCTTCACAACATTTGGCAGTAAAAGCAAGAGGAGCTGAATTTTGTGAAGTTTTACAACCAGAGGGACTTAAAGCTTGGAATTTTAAAAGTCAGCAGGCTGGGTTCTAGGAGAGCCTGGAGTGCAATAGGAAGCTGAGTCCCCGCCCTTAGAGAGACAGCATGACAAACAGCCCATGGAGATACAGCATAGAAGCAGCGGTTTGAAAGTGCCGGGAGCATACAGGAGGGAGAGTTATGTGCTCATCTCAGAGTGTGCCTCTACGGAAGACCCCTCCATGAATAAAGGGGCTGGCAGGTGCCATCTGCCTCCCCTAGCCCCTAGCATAAACATACAGCCACCTGTGCCAAGCAGCAAGGCACTGGCATTCACTACCTAACTTGCTTATGCCAAGTCTTCCCCCTGCACTTCAGAAGCTCTATCTTTCCTGGTCATGCTTGGCTTAGTCCTGGTGCAGCGGGTCCACTCCCCCAGAAAACTAGTGCAAATCTTGCCCATACTGCATCTCCCAGCTCCTATGTTTTGCAGGGTCTTGGTACCAGCAGTGGCAGCGGTGGCGAGACCAATGGGCATCGTGGAAGCCAAAGGTACACCTTGTTAAGACTGCACCCCAGCCTGTGTGGCCCAGGTCATGGAGGAGTCAATGGGTATCATTTTGCAAGCAGACCAGCATGCACCTTATTAAAACTGCAAACTTCACTTGGCCAGGAAGCAAACACTGCCCACAAAAGGCAGGGAGAGCCTCTGCAGATGACCGGACTGAAGGAAAAAGCAGCCAGGAAAAAATAGCAGGCATGCACATCACACATAGGAGACACTCCTAAAGTGCCAGGTTCTGGTGAACAGGGAACACAGCTGGGCACTATTGGACCTCCTCTTTATAAGGTCATTACTTTCAAGAGCAGAAGATGTAGCTGATTTTCGTAACACACAGAAACAGACACAGTTAGTTACACAAAATGAGACAGAGGAATATGTCCCAAATGAAAGAACAGGACAATACCACAGTGAGAGACCTAAGTGAAACAGATGTAAATAATATGCTGGATAGAGAATTTACAATAATGATCATAAAGATACTCACTAGGCTTGATAAAAAAGTGGAGGACATCAGTGAGACCCTTAACAAGGAGATAAAAAAAGAGCCAGTCAGAGATGAGGAACACAATAAATGAAATTAAAAATATATCAGATAAGATAAATAGCAGGCTAGAGGAATCAGAGGACTGAATTAGCAACCTGGAAGACAGAGTAATGGAAAATAATCAGGCTGAACAGGTGAGAGGAAAAAATTATGCAAAATAAAAGTAGACTTAGGGAACTCAGCAACTCCATCAACAGAAATAACATTTGCATTATAGGAATCCCAGAAGAAGAGAGAGAAAAGGGGGCAGAAAATTTATTTGAAGGACTAATATGAAAATTTCCTTAATATGGGGAGGGAAACAGCTATCCAGATCCAGGAGGCACAGAGATTCCCCAACAAAATCCACCCAAGGAAGTCCACACCAAGACACATATAATTAAAATGGTAAAAAAGTAGTAATAAAGAGAGAATTTTTGAAGCAGCAAGAGAAAAGAAGACAGTTACATACAAGGGAAACCCCATACGGCTATCTGCACATTTGTCAGCAGAAACTTTGCAGGCCAGAAGGGAGTGGCATGATATATCATAGGGCCGAAAGGAAAAAATATGCAGCCAAGAATATTCTATCCAGAAAGACTATCATTCATAATAGAAGGAGAGATAAAGAGTTTCTCAGACAAACTGGGGCACATAGGCAGCTCAGTCAGTTAAGCATCTGACTTCGGCTCAGGCCATGATCTCACGGTCCGTGAGTTCGAGCCCCATGTCGGGCTCTGTGCTGACAGCTCAGAGCCTGAAGCCTGCTTCAATTCTGTGTCTCCCTCTCTCTCTGCCCCTCCCCAGCTCATGCTCTGTCTGTCCGTCTGTCTCTCTCTAATAAGTAAACGTTAAAAAAAGGTTTCTCAGACAAACAAAAGCTAAAGGAGTTCGTGACCACTAATCCAGCCCTACAAGAAATGTTAGAAGAGACTCTTCAAGTGGAAAGGAAAGATCATAAGTATGAGTATGGAAAGTAGGAAACACAAAAGCAGTAAAAAATAAGTATATGTATAAAAATCAGTCAAGGTTTCACACACACACACATACACACAAATGTAAAATAACATCATATACCTGAAATATGGGATAGAGGGGGATAAAGAACAGGCTCAAATTTAAGCAACCATCAACTTAATACACACTTCTATGTGAAGATGATGTTATATACATACCTAATGGTAACCACAAATCAAAAACCAGTAATAGGTATGCAAAAAATAAAGAGACAGGAATCCTAGCATATCACTAAAGAAAGCCAGAAAACCATGGAAGAGAGCAAGAGGAGGATCAGAGAAAAACTATAAAAACAACCACAAAACAAGTAACAAAATGGCAATAAATACATATCTATCAATAATTACTTTGAATGTAAATGGACTAAATGCTCCAATCAAAAGACATAGAGTGACAGAATGGATATAAAAACAAGACCCATCTATATGCTGCTTACAAGAGACTCATTTCAGACCTAAAGACACATGCAGATTGAAAGTGAAGGAATGGAGAAACATTTATCATGCAAATGGATATTAAAAGAAAGCCAGTGTAGCAATATTTATATCAGACAAAATAGACTTTAAAACCAAGACTATAACAGGCAAAGAAAGTCACTATTTAATGAAGGGAAAAATCCAACAAGATATAACAATTGTAAATATTTATGCCCCCAACATGAGGAAACCCAAATACATGAAATAGTTAATAACAAACATAAACAAACAAATTGATAGGAATACAGTAATAGGAGGGGACTTTAACATCCCACTTACATTAATGGACAAATCACCCAAACAGAAAATCAACAAGAAAAGAATGGCTTTGAATGACACAATAGACCAGATGGACTTAACAGGTACATTCAGAATATTCCATCATAAAACAGCAGAATGCACATTCTTTTCAAGTGCACATGGAACATTCTCCAGAGTAGATTACATATTAGGATACAAAACAAATCTCAAGAAATTCAAAACGATCATACTATGCATGTTTTCTGACCACAATGCTATGAAACAAAATCAACCACAAGAAAAAATCTGGAAACAGCACAAATACATGGAGGTTAAATAACATGCTACTAAACAATGAATGGGTCAACCAAAAAATCAAAGAATAAACCAAAACTTAAATTGAGACAAATGAAATGAAAATACAAGGGTCCAAAATCTCTGGAATTCAACAAAAGCTGATATAAGAGGGAAGATTATACAATGCAGGCTCACCTCAAGAAGCAACAAAAATCTCAAATAAACAACCTAACCTTATACCTAAAGGAGGTAGGAAAAAAAGAACAAATAAACCAGTAGAAGGAAGGAAATAATAAAGATTAAATCAGAAATAAATTATTAGAAACTTATAAAACATTAGAACAGATTAATGAAACCAGGAGCTGGTTCTTTGAAAAGATCAACAAAATTGATAAACCTCTAGCCAGACTTATAAAAAAAAAGAAAAAGAAAAAAAAGAGGACTCAAATAAAATCAGAAATGACAGAGGATAAATAACCAACATCACAGAAATATTAGTGACTGTAAGAGAATATTGTGAAAATTATATGCCAACAAATTGGACAACTTAGAAGAATAGATTAAAATCCTAGAAACAAATATCTTCCTAAAACTGAAGCAAGAAGAAAGAGAAAATGTGAGCAGACCAATCACCAGCCATGAAATTGATCAGTAATCGAAAAAGTCCCAACAAATAAAAGTCCAGGGCCAGATGACTTCACAGGAAAATTCTACCAAACATTTAAAGAAGAGTTAATACCCATTCTTCTCAAATTATTCCAAAAAAATCCAAAAGGAAGGAAAACTTCCAAATTTATTCCATGAGACAAGCATTACCCTAATACCAAAACTCAATAAAGACACCACAACAAAAAAGAACTATAGACCAATATATCTGATGAACATTAGATGCAAAAATCCCTAAAAAATTAGCAAACCAAATCTAACAATGCATTACAAAAAAAAATCATTCACCACAATCAAATGGGATTTGTTCCCTGATTGAAAGGGTGTCTCAATATTTGCAAATTAATCAAGGGGATACATCTCATCAACAAGAGAAAGGATAAAACTACATGATTATTATTTCAACAGATGCAGAAAAAGCATATGACAAAGTACAACAACCATTCATGACTTAAAAAAAACTTCTGCAAAGTAGATCTACAGGGAATATATCTCAACAAAATAAAGGCCTTATATGAAAACCCCACTGCCAACATCATACTCAATGGGGAAAAACTGAGATCTTTTCTTTTAAGGTTGGGAATAACACAAAGATGTCCATTTATACAACATAGTACTCAAAATCCTAGCAACAGCGATTAGACAACAAAAAGAAATAAAAGGAACCCAAATTGGTAAGAAGGAAGTAAAACTCTCACTATTTGCAGATGACATGATACTCTATGCAGAAAACCCTAAAGATGCTACCAAAAAACTACTAGAACTGATAAATGAATTCAGTAAGATTGCAGGATACAAAATCAATATACAGAAATCTGTTGCTTTTCTATATACTAATAATGGAACAGCAGAAAGAGAAATGAAGGAAACAATCCCATTTACAACTGCACCAAAAGTAATAAAATATCTAGGAATAAACTTAACCAAAGAAGTGAAAGACCTGTACCCAAAAGCTATAAAACATTGATGAAAGAAATTGAAGACAGCACAAAGAAATGGAAAGACACTCCATGTTCATAGATTGGAAGAACAAATATTGTTAAAATGTATATACTGCCCAAAGCAATCTACAGATTTGATGCAATCCCTGTCAAAATACCAACAGCATTTTTCACAGAACTGGAACAAACAATCCTAAAACTGGAACCACAAAAGACCCCGAATAGTCAAAGTAGTCTTGAGAAAGAACAAAAGCATAAGTGTCACAATCCCAGATATCAAGATATACTACAAACTGTAGTAATCAAAACAGTATGGTACTGTCACAAAAATAGACATATAGATTAATAGAAAAGAATAGAAAATCCAGAAATGAACCCACAGTTATATGGTCAATTAATCTTCCACAAAGAAGGCAAGAATATCCGATGGGAAAACAACAGTGTCTTCAACAAATGGCGGTGCGAAAACTCAACAACCACATACAAAAGAGTGAACATGGACCACTTTCTCATACCATACACACACAAAAAAACTCAAAATGGATTAAAGACCTAAATGTGAGACCTGAAACCATAAAAATCTAGGAAGAGAGCACAGGTAGTAATCTCTCTGTCAGTGGTCATAGCAACATCTTTCTACATGTGTCTTCTGAGGCAAGGGAAACAAAAGCAAAAATAAACTATTGGGACTACCCCAAAATAAGAAGCTTTTGTACAGCAAAGGAAGCAACCAACAAAGTTTAAAAAAAAAAAAAGACCTACTGAATGGCAGAAGATATTAGCAAATGACATAACTGGTAAAGGGTTAGTATCCAAATTAGTATCCAAAATATATAAAGACTTCATACAACTCAACACCAAAAAGACACACAAAAATAATCTATAAAATAGGCAGAAGACATGAACAGACATTTCTCTAATGAAGACATCTAGATGGCCAACAGACATATGAGAAGATGTTCATTATCACTTACCAGGCAAATCAAATGCAAATCGAAACCACAATGAGATATCACCGCACACCGGTCAGAAGGGCTAAAATCAAAAACTCAGTAAACAGAAAATGTTGGTGAGGATGTGGAAAGAAAGGAACCCTTGTGCACTGTTGGTGGGAATGCAAACTGGTGCAGCCACTGTGGAAAACAGTATAAAGGTCCCTCAAAAATAGACTACACTACAATCCAGGAATTTCACTACAGGATATTTGCCCAAAGAATACAAAAACACTAATTTGAAGGGATATATGCACCTCTATGTTTATTGCAGCATTATTTATAATAGCTAAATTATGGAAACAGTCCAAATGTCCACTGATTAATAAAGAGATGTGGTATGTAAGTGTGTGTGTGTGTGTGTGTGTGTGTGTGTGTATAATGCAGCCATAAAAAAGAATGAAATCTTGCCACTTGCAACAACATGGATAGAGCTAGAGTATAATGCTAAGTGAAATAAACCTGTCCGAGAAAGATAAATACCATATGATTTCACTCATATGTGGAATTTAAGAAACACAACAATCGAACAAAGGGAAAAAAAAGAGAGAGAAAGAAAACAAAATATAGACTCTTAACTGTAGAGAAGAAACAGATGGTCACCAGAGGGGAGGTGGGTGGGGGACTGGGGGAAATAAGTGAAGGGAATTACGACTACACTTTCATGAGGAGCACTAAGGTATACATGGAACTGTTGAATCACTGTATTGTATGCCTGAAACTGACATAACACTGTGTGTTAACTACACTATAATTAAATTTTTAAAAACTAAAAACCAGGGGCACCTGCGTGGCTCAGTCAGTTAAGCGACCAGCTCTTGGTTTCAGCTCAACTGATGATCTCACAGTTTGTGAGTTCGAGCCCAGGATCGGGTTCTTCGCTGACAACACAGAGCCTACTTGGGGTTCTTTCTCTCCTCTTTCTCTGCCCTTCCCCTACTCATGCTCTCTCTCTCTCTCTCATTTTAAAGAAACATTTTAAATAAATAAATAATTAAATCAATCAATAAATACTAAATATGTATTATACATAAATATATAGAGAGAAAATGTATATATAATGGAATATTATTAAGTCTTAATCAAAAAGGAAATTATGTCATTTACAGCAACATGGATGAGCCTGGAGGGCATTATGCCAGACTGGGAAGGGAGGGGAATAGGGAGAGGTTGGTAAAAAGCTACAACTTTCAGTTATAAGATGAATAAGGTCTGAGGACCTGATGTATAACATGGTGACTATAGTTGATACTAATAATGTACTATATAACTGAAATTTGCTAAAAGAATAGAACTTAAGCGCTCTCTTTATCTCCCTCTCTCACGCTCTCTCTCTCTCTCTCTCTCTCTCTCTCTCTCTCTCACACACTCACACACACACACACACACACAAACCAGGGGCAGGGGGAGATGAAAAATATGTGAAGTTATGGATATGTTAATTAACTCAATGGAGAAAATCCTTTCACGATGTATACATATATCAAATCATCATGCTGTATACTTTAAATATATTATGATCTTATTTGTCAATTATACTTCAATAAAGCTGGCAAAAAAAATAAGTAGAAACAGATCTTACTGGCCTCAGGTAAGTCAACTCTGGGACTGTATCTCATAATTGTCTGCATGTCTTAGAGGAGAGAAATTTTTCCTCTTTGATGATTTCATCATTTGGCATTCATCTCTGGTGATATTAGCTCCAGAATTTCTGCCTAGGCATGGCTTAGGAGGGTCAGAGATGTACTGAGAGCCAGCTTGTATTGGGAATTTTGCTAGCCAGAAAAGCTGCTAGCCAGTTGTGAACTACAACCATCCCCGAAATCAGCCAGAATGGGAGTATTCACAGGACAAAGTTCAACAAATGCCACAGAGCCAGGTTGCTTTGGTTTGCTGAGAGCCAGTTCATACCAAATGGAAAATTGATCAGAAGTTACATTTTCATTAAAAAACAAAAAGTTTCTTTTCCAGTATATGCTTTCCTTTTTTTTTTTTTTTTTGTTCCTTATCAAATTTTTATTTAAGTTCTAGTTAGTTAACATGCAGTGTAATATTGGTTTCAGGAGAATTCAGTGATTCTTCACTTACATAGAACACCCAGTGCTCAACATAACAAGTGCCCTCTGTCTCTGGGTCCCAGGATCCCCTGGCCCTTGCGGGTAGGGACTAATTCAGCACAAGGTAACATGCGCTAATGCTATTTGTGAAATATATTGGGTTATTCCAAATGACTAATGGATTTGTTTGGGTTTTGTTTTTTGGCTTAAATTTTGAACCAAAATCCTAGAGCCAGCTGATATTATTTAATAATCTGAGGATACAATAATGGTGTATCAATAAATGGAGGGTCCTCCTTAATACATATGCTAGATGATGTAAAATATTATAGACAATGTAAAACATTCAACCTTCCCCCTCCCTTTTTTGACTTTGTGTTTTGCTGCATGTTTTCTTCATTTTTAATAAATAAATTGTCAAAAACAATACCCATCACCCATCTTGCCCATCCCCCACCCACCTCCATCCATCAACCTTTACTTTGTACTCTATTGTTAAGAGTCTCTTATGGTTTGTTTCCTTCTCTCTTTTTTTTTACTTCTCCCCCGCTCCAATATGTTCATCTGTTTTATTTCTTAAATTCCATATATGAGGGGCGCCTGGGTGGCACAGTCGGTTAAGCGTCCGACTTCAGCCAGGTCACGATCTCGCGGTCCGTGAGTTCGAGCCCCGCATCAGGCTCTGGGCTGATGGCTCAGAGCCTGGAGCCTGTTTCCGATTCTGTGTCTCCCTCTCTCTCAGCCCCTGCCCCATTCATGCTCTGTCTCTCTCTGTCCCAAAAATAAATAAAAACATTGAAAAAAAAATTTTAAAAAAAATTCCATATATGAGTGAAATCATATATTTACCTTTCTCTAACTTATTTTGCTTAGCATGATACACTTTAGCTCCTACATGTATTGCAAATGGCAAGATTTCATTCTTTTTTATGGCTGAGTAATATTCCATTAGATAGATGGATAGATGGATAGATAGATAGATCTATCTATCTATCTCTCTATTCATCAGTCTTTATCCATTCATTAGTCAAGGGACATTTGGGTTCTCTCCATACTTTGGCTGTTGTTGAAAATGCTGCTAACATTGGGGTACATGTACCCCTTTGAATCTGTATTTTTGTAACCTTTGGCTAAATACCTAGTAGTGCAATTGCTGGATTATAGGGTAGTTCTATCTTTTAACTTTTTGAGGAACCTCCATAAGGTTTTCCAACAGTAGCTGCACCAGTTTGCATTCCCACCAACAACATAAGAGAGTACCCCTTTCTCCCCATCCTCTCCAACATTTGTTGTCTCCTATGTTGTTAATTTTAGTCATTCTGACAAGTATGAGGTGGTATCATATTGTGGTTTTGATTTGTATTTACCTGATGGTAAGTGATATTGAGCATCATTTCATGTGTATGTTAGCCATCTGGATGTCTTCTTTGGAAAAATGTCTATTCATGTCTTCTGTCCATTTCTTCAGTTGATTATTTGTTTTTTGGGTGTGGAGTTTGATAAGTTCTTTATAGATTTTGGATACTAACCCTTTATTGGGTATGTCTTTTGCAAATATCTTCTCCTATGTATGTATATATATACATATATATATATCTGTGTGTGTATATATATACACATATATGTGTGTGTGTATATATATATGTGTGTGTGTATATATGTGTGTGTATATATATATATGTGTATATATATATATGCCTTTTAGTTTTGTTGATTGTTTCCTTCATTGTGCAGAAGTTTTTATCTGATCAAGTCCAAATAGTTTATTTTTGCTTTTGTTTCCCTTGTCTCCAGAGACATGTCTTATAAGAAGTCTCTGTGGCCGGGGTCAAAGAGGTTGCTGCCTGTGTTTTCCTCTAGGATTTTAATGGTTTCCTGTCTCACATTTAGGTCTTTCATCCATTTTGAATTTATTTTTGTGTATGGTGTAAGAAAGTGGTCCCGTTTCATTTCTTCTGCATGTTGCTGACCAGTCTTCCCATTTGTTAAAGAGACTGTCTTTTTTCCATTGGATATTCCTTCCTGCTTTGTCAAAGATGAGTCAACCATATAGTTGTGGGTCCATTTTTGGGGTTTTCTATTCTGTTCCATTGATCTATGTGTCTGTCTTTGTGCCAATACCATACTGTCTTGATCACTACGGCTTTGGATTATAGCTATTCAACCTTTCTCCTTCTCAGCACCCTTATCTGGAATATGGAGATAAAAATACACGCAGCATAGACTGGCTAATGCTATCTAAACTACACAGTGCATGTGCAGTGCTTGCCATAAAATAAGAGATTAATAAGTGCTATTGATTTATTTTTAAAATTTTTTAAATGTTATTCACTTTTTGAGTGACAGAGAGAGACAAAGCGTGAATGGAGGACAAGTAGAGAGAGAGGGAGGCACGGAATCTGAAGCAAGCTCCAGGGTCTGAACTGAGAGCACAGAGCCCAATGCGGGGCTCAACTCACAAACTGTAAGATCATGACCTGAGCCAAAGTCGGATGCTTAACCAACTGAGCCACCCAGGCGCCCCGGTGATTTATTTTTTTAATAATATAAAACCTTAGCCCACGGGAAATTTATGTCCTGTATGGTACACCTGCAGATCATAGTGAAGAATGCCACAGTTATTTATAAAACCAGTAATACAATGTCTGTGTGAGAATGAAGGCCAACAACAGAGTTCCATGAACACTAATAACAAACACTTGCATAGAATTAACAGCAGTACCCAGTAATCTAAGCACTTTACATATACTAACTCATTTAATCAACAAAGTAATCATATGAAGCAGGAACCACCTTCATCATTTCCAACGTACAGATCAAAGGCACTGTGACAAAGGTCACTCAGCCAGAAAGCAGCAGAGTCAAGATTTAAACTCAGAGTCTGATTGTAGCATTTATGCCCTAAACCACTAAACTATCTTGCCCTTTACAATACAAAAACTTTTTTTTTTTTTTGTATTGTCTCACTGACTTACAGTAACTCTGGGAAATAAGCCACTTTGGAAATTCTCTGGCATTCTTCCCTTTGGACTCCAGCTTTATTTGCTCATTCTGGATCTTAGCCTCAGCTATGCCCAGGGCTCATAGCACTCAATTTTGCTGCCTCGAAGTTGGAGACTGAACTTCCTGGTTAATCCACTTTCTAGAACTATATATATAACACATGGCCATCCCAGGAACAACGGTCTCCACCAGTCTGTGTGGGTGACAGCCTGGGGTTTGGGGTTTTAATCAAGGCTCTTTTTGGTTGCAAGTAAAAAAAAAAAACTGCACTAATGAACTTAAGCAGGAAAAATAAGGCAAGGTGGGATTTATCAAAAGGAGAGTAGGATATTCCACAGAATCCAAAGAAAGGAAATACACTCTGGAGAGATTAAAATCTGGAAACAAGAAACCTGTCAAAAAACTCAAATCCCAAACTGCCTTAGGCCCTCCCTCTATGATATTATAGGAGTTCAGAATGAGTTGCCCCAAGATGTGCTACTCTGGCATGCAGATTGTTTTGAGCTGCCCTTCAAAACTCTCAGGAAAAAATTTTGACCTTCCCGCTAATTACGTTAAAAAAAAAAATTTAGACAGAGGACCTGCTCCAGGTACAGAGCTATCACTATGGATAACTACAGTATAATACGATCTCAGGGTGATGGACAGGGAGAAATGTAGCAAAGTCTGTAAAAATTCCTCCCTATTCCCATAATTTCTGAGTGGCCCAGCAAACATTTATTTACCATTTACGATTTTTCATCTTCCTGTGAATTGCTGTCCTTCCCTTTGAAGTTCAAGACTCCTACACTCTTCCCCTTAGTTCAGGATGACACATATACCTCATTTTGTCTGTCTTTGGAATCTCACGTTTATGTGGGTTCCTTATATATACATTAAGTTTCATTTTCTCCCATTAATCTATCTCATGTCAATTTGATTCTTAGACTAGCCAGAAGAATCTGAAAGGGTAGAGATAAACTTTCCTCCCCAACAACACCATGCCTCATCCCATGTTTTGTTTACACATCTTTACTCTTTTGTTTCTACAAACTAGTTTTATCTGGTGTTCTGGGTATGGCAAAAGATGGCCATCTTATACCTTTGAAGTTCACATGTCTTTCATATATGACAAGCAGAATATGACTCTCTTGAGTCCCAATTTTGAGTCGTGAATTGGGAGAATATGATTGACCCTTTGGGGATCACATGCCCATTCTTGGTTCTGTAAGTCATATGGAAGGGTAGTATTCAGGGAATAGGGTCACACAGTAAAATTGTGGTGGCCAAGGCCTACACCTGTTGAACATGGCAATTGTGAGAAAAAGAGGTGTAGTTTACTGGCTGAGCAGAGCCCAAGAAAAAAAATCTACTATATATGTATAAGGGTCTGACTCATATCTTTCTGCACTAAGGATTTTGACATTCCTCAACTCCATCCTTCTCTTTGCCATTAAGGTTCCAGTGACTATACTATTCACTGAGAGTCTTGCAAATTCCTTTTTCTCATAGTAATGAAGAATCTTCTCCAACATAAAATTCTCTATTAGAACACAGTTCAATATGATTACAGCTCAATATGGACAGTAGAACCTAATGTACACTGTGATAGATGGAGAAATCTGTGAGCCATGTCTTTCAAGATGTTAAGATGAAGGTTTAAAATGTTAAAAATTCAAATTTTTTCAAATGTGTATTATGTATCACATCGGATCTTTGTCACTCTTACAAAGGAAACCTCTTCAGATCTCACTTTCAAATGAGAACATTTTTTGCTCAGCAAACATTCTGTGCTCGCAGAAATATATATATATATATATGAGACAGGAGATGGTAGTTTCTGCTACCTCTCAGAGCTGATGACTCTTTGCCAGGTGTCTTTAAAAATCATTAGGTATCATCAAAAAGTACACATTTAAACATAATTTTTTTCTTAAAACAATACCAAGATTTCTCTTTAAAAATTGAAGGACAGAGAGCTTGAAGAATAATCTAAAACTGAATGGAAAACTTGGGTTTCTACTCTGCTCATGTCTCTGGTAGCAGGTTGGCGGACGTCTCATATCCAGTATGAGTAATCGCAGTGCTTCTACTTCTTACTCAAAACCTTCGAGCAAGTTGTTGAACCTCTCTGACCTCACTTTGCTCATTTTTAGAAACATTTTTATGTTATATATACATATATATGTGTGTGTGTGTGTGTGTGTATATATATATATATATATATATATATATTTTTTTTTTTTTTTTGGAGAGGTAGAGCATGAAAGGGGGAGGGGCAGAGAGAGAGGAGAGGAGGATCCCTCTGGGCTCTGAGCTGACAGGCTGACAACAGCAAGCCCCATGTAGGGCTCAATCTCACAAACTGAAGTTGGACAGTCAACTGACTGAGCCACCTAGGTGCCCCCACCATTTAAAAAATAAGGATAACTATGCCTACCTCTCAGTATTGTTGTGAACATTACATATGGTAACATGTGTAAGATTCTTAGCAAGGTCCCTGCACAATAGCATACCCTAAATAAATACTTGTTCTTTTCTCTGTTTATCTAACCATTTCTGTCACTGGGCCCATTCTATTTCATGCTGGTCCATTTCATGAGAAGAGTTAATACCTCACTCACCTGAGATTTAGATGACGTTGTTATTAATTGGATCTGTATTCAGACATCTACTGTGTGCCAGGTAACATGGGAGAAAAGAAGGAACAATTAAATTCTCCATATCTCTTTTGACCTATATATATTTCTGGCATGAAATTGCTACTATCATTTGTCTGTGACCAAACACAAGATACTACATTATAAAAAGAAAGAGATCTCAGGTGATATGAGAGATTATGTGGTCAAATTGTTCATTCTTCTCCACCCAATGGCCCCAGTTGCATCGTATAACCCTATGTCTGTGTGGCACCCAGAATAAAATTCATTGATGTGTGTTCTAGAAGTGTTAACTTGAATTTGACTATTAGTGAGGCTTCTCAGTTTTCTGAGACTCATTATAATTTTATGTTCTTTTTATAATTACTGGTTCATGTCTCTTATCTACTATGCTGTTCGAAATTAATTCAAGGAAGATAACCAACTGAGAGATCTTTACATATGTATTTCTCTGCCAAACAGGTTTGAATGGTTCTCCCAGTTTATTGTGTGATTTGTTTTTCTTTTTACCAAACAGTACTTTCAGAACTTTAGGTACTCAAAATTAAAATACTTTTGATATTCAAAACCAGGTATCCGGTTTCAAATTTTATATTTTTTAATTTTCTATTCATTTTGTCTCTAGAAAGATGTTATGAACAACTATCACAGATTACTGTAGGACAGAAGAACTTATTGAATGAAATACAAATAAACAATTTGGGTTAATGAGCGAGATTCAACCCAAATGAAGTCCAGAAGCAGAAAATCTGTCCCAAAACAGAAATTTAGACTTAATGATGAACAGGATTCAGTGTTCAGAATTCTGTATCTGAGGCCGTTTGACACTCTGTTCTTTCCAATATGCTGTCTGTAGCCTTTCAGATGAAGAACAGGACCCAGATGTGGAGAGGCAGAGACCCTTTTACAAGGACTGAAACAAATTGTGAAGGCTTAATTAGATCAGGAATGGATGCCAAAGAAATAGACTCATGGCCTTGAAGTGCTATCCTAGGATACTTTTAATTTCCCTCCTCTAGAGGATGGCCCAGCTTTGATTTCATGTCCCTCTCGTGAAACAGTGTGCCCAAGGTAATTTTGCAGCCAGTGAAAACCCATGTAGCCACCCGAGAAGCCACCAACCATCAGGAGGAAAGTACCGCTCATAGCCTGAGTACCTGCTATGCGACAGGCACCTTACACGCTTATCTCATTTAATTCTCAATAACACTTGGTGATAGGAGTCATTATTCCTATTTCACAAATGAGGAAACTGAGGCTCAAAGAGATTAATGGTTGTCCTCAGTGTTAAACAGCTATTCACTGGCAGGGGCAGAATTGGAACTCAGGTCTTTGGCTATCAAATACAAGCTTTTATTTACTGTATCATAGAAGCTCTTGCGGCCAATGGCTCCAATAAAAGTCACATTCTTCTTAGTCAAAACACACCTCCCATGGGCTAACCATGAGTATCGTCTCTCCACTCTAAAATTCACAGCTTTCTTTCACTTGCAGCCAGGACATCCATCTCTCAGATTGCTGTGGGAAGTCCCAGAGCTGGCTAAAATAGGCTACAGCCCTTTGAGCTGAGCTAAAAATAAGAGTCAAGTTCCTGGAGGGATTTGATCTCCCACTGTAGCTGCTATTTCATTAGTGGAAAACACTGCATTGCCCTTTCCCTGACCTCCTTTGCAAAGGAGGAAATGCTTCTCCACACCAAGTCTCCCAAATCTAAAAGAGAGCTAATGAGGTCATATGGTCCAAACCCCCTACATCAAGGCAATATGGTACATCTTCCTCGAGAAAGGTAATTCTGTCCTTTGCTATTATAGGCAATTCGCTTTAAGACACTTGGACCTAATCCAAGAAACAAGAGGAAAATGTCATTGAGGGGCTTAAGCCTGTGGGTGGTGGCATGCTATTGAGGTAGCATCGATAATGAAATTGAGTGTTCAAGTTTGGAAAAGTAAGGAGACCTTTGTAGTAATTCAAAAGATAATGAGGATCTAAACTAGGACCTAGTAGCAATAGTAGGAATAAAGAAGAGGGACAAATTCAAAGAAATAAATGTGATTTAATTCTCTGAAAAGAAATAACCAAACCAATAGTACAATAAAAAAAAATTAATAGTTGACATTTAGTGAATGCCTACCATGTCCCAGATCATAAGTCAGTATCAAGCATGATAACATTTTGTGCCCTCAACCAAACCTAAATAGGGTATGTCATCTTCCTTCTATTAAATAAGAAGCAGCAAAAGTGCATAGGGGTTAATGGCCCCCAAGGTCTCACGGCTAGCATAAACAAAACCAGGATTTGACCCCAGATCTGTCTGATTTCAGTGTCATTGCTGTTGTGTGGAACAGGCAATCGGTGGTGAAGAGAAAAGAAGAAGGAGAACAGAAGAATGAGAACAGGAAAGGAAAAAGCTGGTTTCAAGGGAAAAGACTGAGTTCAGCTGGATAATTTAGGGTTATTATGTCATGGGGTGTTTGGAGATGTCCGATAAGGACTGAGGAACACACAGTAAATGGTAGCGGGAAACCTGTCCAGGAGGGTATGTAGAGTCAGGCGAGTGAAGTACTGGGATGAAATCCAAGAGAAAAACTGGGTTCTAGGGGTGGGATATGAAGGAGCAAATATTTTTTAAAGTGGAGGGACATCCGGAGCATAATGATAACAATAGCCAATATTTATTGCACACACGCTACGTATGAGCACTCTTCTAAATGTGTTAGTTGAGTCATACAATCCTCACAACAACTTAGGAAATAGGTGTTATTATTATTATCCTGTTACAAATAAGGGAACTGGAACACAAAGTGGTTAAGGTAACGAAGCCCAGGTTCTACAGCAAGAGAGCAGTAGAGCCAGGATTTATATCCAATTTAGTAGCAGAGCCCATGTTCCTTTTTTTTTTTTTTCCCTAAAATCGTTTCATTGAAGTAGAACCTGTACTTTAAAAGTCCGCAAATCATAAACATGAAATACAGTGAATTTTCACAAATTGACACATATATGTAACCATCATGTGGGTAAAAAAAAAAAAAAAAAATAGAATACTGCCGGCAATTCAGAAGCTCCTCTCACCCACTCTGAATCACTACTCACTCTTCCCTCTCTAGTATAACAATTATATGACTTCTAACACCATGAATCAGTTTTGACAGACTTTGAAACTTACATAAATTGAATTATACCATTTATATCTTCTGTAGATAGCCGTTTGTATTAAGCATTCTTTTGTAAGATTTATCCATTTATTGCCTTCAGCTCTGATGCTTACATTCCATCGCTGTTCAGTTCAATTTTATGAACATATCAAAATGCATTCACCTTGACCTACTGATGATGGGCATTTGCATGGTCCCCATTGGGCTCTAACACAAACTGTTTAGCTACAAACACACTTTTTCTTTTGGTCCATATGCACACCCACTTTTGTTGTGTATATGACAAGGGGTAAAACTGTTAGATCATATAAGATATATGTATATATTCAACTTTACCAGATAATGCCAACCAAGTTTTTTTAATGTCACTGTTATACAGATATATTTGCAAATAATAAATCCGGCAGACTACATCTCTCCATAATATATACAAAACTCTTACAACTCAAAAATAGACAAACATTACAACTTTAAAAAGAGTACATTAAATGAATACATATTAGATACCCATACTAAAGATGTTCAACAAATGGACAGAGAGCACGTGGAAAGACACTAAAGATCATCAGTGAACAGGAAATGCAAATTAAAAGCAAACTGCAATAGAAATACTTCTGCATATCCATTAGAATGACTATAGTCAAAAGGCCTGCAATGCCAAACGTTGACAAGAAGAGAAGAAACTGAAACCCTTATTCATTGCTGTGAATGTGAAACTGGACAGCCTCTTTGGAAAACAATTTTGCAGTTTTTTGAGAAGTTAAATCTTAAATGCACTTAAATGTGAACTTTAAAAGAGTATCTTTTAGGTATGTACACAAAAGCTCCATAAAGCTGTTAAAAAGTTACCAAATGTTGGATGGCTAAATTGGTTAAGCGTCCGGCTCTTGATTTCTGCTCAGGTCATGATCTCCCATTTGTGAGTTCGAGCCCCACGTTGGGCTCTGCACTTGGGATTCTCTCTCTCTCCCTCTCTCTCTCTCTCTCTCCCTCTCCCTCCCTAAATAAAGAAATAAGCTTTTAAAAAAAGTTACCAAATGTTCCAGCCATTGTACTCCACCTACAAGATCTCAGGTATGTACCCAAAGAAGTAAAAGCCCCTGTCCTTCCAAAGACTTGTATACCAATGCTCTTGGCAGTATTATCTGTAACAGCCTCAAAATGAAAGCAACCTGAACGTTCACCAACGGGTGAAAGAATAAACAAAATGTGGTATAATCAGACCATGGAATAGTATTTAGCAATAAAAAGTAGCAAACTACTGATGTATTCTACAACGTGGATGTAGCTTGGAAATATTGTGGTAAGTGGAGGAAGCTGGATATATGCAAAAAAGTCTGTGTTGCATAATTCCATTGATATGAAATGCCCATAAAGTCCAAATCTGTAGAGACAGAAAGAAGATATGTGTATGATTTGGATCTGGAATAAAGATTGCCTACAGGGGACCCAGGAACTTTTGGGGGGAGTGGAAATATTCTAAAACTGGATTGTACTCATGGTTGTACTGGTTGAGAAATTTACAAAATACTGAATTATACACTTACAGTGGGTAAACCTCATGAGTCCTAAATTATACCTCAAAGAAACAAAATACAATAAAACAGAAAGTTATCTTTTCCATAAAGAATTCTGGACCCTCAAACCCAAGTGGAATTGGTTGTTCCCCACAAACGTGCCATGAGCAGTGCTTAACCTGTCAAAATTTCCATGCTTTATTAGCCTCTTCTCCTAATTAGAATGGGAGTGTATTCAAGTCATAAGTTGGCCTTGCCATCCATTTTTTTAAACATCTGTTTATGCATGTGGGTCTCCCCCTGTAGTTTGTAAGTACTTTGAGGAGAGTACAGGTATCCCAACATCTACCACCTGGTACATCTACCAGGTACCTTGAAAAATGTACCTGCACAATAAATGTTTGCTGAAGAATGAATAATACATTAATACAGAAGAAAAGCAGAAATGTACTATTATATATCTGTTTCACTGGTCCTAAGAATATCTTTCCATCAAATTTCATTATTTCATTTTATAGCATTCTCTCATATATGAGAATATATATATATAAATATATATACACATACATACATACACACACACACACTTGCACATACACATATATATAATTTTACAGGTGAGAAAGACAGGTATGACTAAGAAAAAGTTCAAGAAGCTAAAAGTAAAGGTCAGAACTTCAGCTCCCATTACATATTTTTCCAAACTGGAGAACATTAAAAAATGCTATTTAGGCTAAAAGGAGGGGCATTCCTTGACAATAAATAAATAAATAAATAAATAAATAAATAAATAAATAAATAAAGACAAACTTGGAGGAACTTTGGATAATTACCAAGGACTCTGATGTGGCACTTTGTCAATGCCGCCTATTCTACATCACGCTTAAATGTTTCTTCACTTTGGGGACACCTGTGTGGCTTAGTCGGTTGAGCGTCTGACTTGGGCTCAGATCATGATCTCACAGTTCATGAGTTCAAGCCCCACCTGGGGCTCCACGCTGACAGCTGAGAGCCTGGGGCCTGCGTCAGATTCTGTGGCTCCATCTCTCTGCCCCTCCCCTGCTCATGCTCTCTCTCTCAAGATAAATAAACATTTAAAAAATTTAAAAAAAAAAAACCCTCTCTCTTGTGGGTGATGGGCAGGGAGGAGGGCACTTGTTGGGATGAGCACTGGGTGTTGTATGGAAACCAATTTGACAATAAGTATTATTAAAAAAATAATAAAATTTAAAAATGTTTCTTCACTTTTGAAAAAGAAATATGTGACTGTGATCTCATATGTCTTATGGCAATTAAGATATTCAGTCTTGGGGCACCTGGGTGTCTCGGCTGGTTAAGCGTCCAACTTTGGCTCAGGTCATGATCTCACAGTTCATGAGTTTGAGCCCCACATTGGGCTCTCTGCTACCAGCATTGAGGCTGCTTCAGGTCCTCTGTCCCCTTACCTCTGCCCCTCCCCGTTTGCATGCTCTCTTTCTCAAAAATAAGGAAACATTAAAAAAAAGATATTCAGTCTCTCCTGCCCCATATCTCCCATTCTACCATCAAAACTCATGCTCAGACAGACACACACACAAATTCATGCATGCACAATTGTGAACTTTTAGACACATTAGCCATATATTCATACACAGATATGTTCAGACATGAATGCACTTTAACCACACGCACTCACACACACACCAATATTCATACAGGTACTTAAACATACATTGTTAAGCTGCAAGGACTATCATTTACATCATAGACAATGCAAATGGTGTCTTCTACAGTTGTGCAGTACTCAACTTATACAATCGAACATGACAACCTTACACACACACCCATCCAAAAATTCACAAATCTATGGTTCTCCTCTCTCTCTCTCTAAAACTGCCTTTCACCAAGTACAATGCATCAAAATGAAAGAAAAAACACAAGGGGAATTTTAAGAAGTGAGGTAGTGACCTGAACAGGTGAAATTAGGAACAGATATCAACAAGATGAATTGCCCACAGCTTCCTGACCAAGACCACCATCAGATGGAGATAAATAGATATATTTTAGATCTTCTAAATGCACAGCCATGCAGGAAGCAGCCAGAAACCATCACAATTTTTTCCTCAGAAAATGTAACCATCAGATGAAGACAAAGGCTGATCAGAACATGAGTACTCAAATCAAAGCCATCGTCTCATAGTTGTCGTGTTTTACCTATTGTCCTGGAAATGCACACTTTCCTATTCTCACTCCGGACTAAATATAAAAAAATGTAAAACAAAAACAAAAACCATTACATTTCAAATTATAAATTCTGTAAGTTAGGACCTACTTCTGGGTTATGAAGATCGTAAGTTCTAACCCCCTATTTGAGGTTTTACTTCCAAGAATATTCTATTAAGGTTAAGTTGGGGGATCCCCAAGCCAGGCTGCCTGGTTGAATCCAATCACCATCAATTCTTAGTTTTTCACTAATGTTTTTCACCTTGGTGTCCTCATCTGTAACATGAGAGACAGAATCTTACACAGCTCGTGGAGTTGGAGGAGGAGTCAAAGAGTTACCATGGAAACAGAGTTATAAAGTTCTTGGCAGATAGTAAGTGCTTGGTGGATGCTACCTGCATTTATTATAATACCCATGACTGGCAATTTCAGATTTTCTGCTCTAGCATTGAAACTATGAGTTTCTTTTGGTTTTCACTCATAGGTGGATCTTGAGAAACTTAACAGAGGACCATGGGGGAGCAGAAGGGGGGGAAAATTACAGAGAGAGAGGGAAGCAAACCATAAAAGATTCTTAAATACTGAGAACAAACTGAGGGTTGATGGGAGGGGGAGAGGGGCAAATGGGTGATGGGCATTCAGGAGGGCACCTGCTGGGATGAGCCTTGGGTGTTGTATGGAAACCAATTTGACGATAAATTATACTTAATAAATAAATAAATAAAACCTTTAGGATCAAGAAATAAATAAAGAAACAAACAAACAAACAATGAGTTTCTCAGTCACACAAACCTGAACTTAAAGCCCAGCTCCGGCACTTGGGAGCTGGGGAATCTTGTACAAATAAACATCAGAGCTTAAAGTTTCCTCATGTGTGGTCAAAGATTGTGGCAGTGACAATGAAGGCTACAGCACAAAGAAGCTCCCATGTTAGCTTCCTCCCATGCCAGGCCGTATTCAGAGCACTATTGCTTCTGAAATTTCACTTTACAAAAGGCCTCTGCGCACATTATCCCATGCACACCTCATGGAGAGCTACACATACCACTGAATCGAGAGTATATTTCATGACATCAATGTTCTGCTGGTTCCCATGCTCCAAAATTTCTGCCCCCAGACCATTCAGGCAATTCTTCAGGTGCAAAAGCTAGAAATAATACATCTTCTCACCATGGAGGTGCAAGCATTACGAGATGTAATCTTTGTGAAAATTGGTCTCTACATACCTTAACTATAGCTACTTTAAAAAAATAACAGGGTCAAGTTCATCGTTGGAACTATCAGTGATTTGCACAAGTTATGTCATCGGACACTCGTAATAGCCCTGTAACACAGATAGTGTTATCCCCATTTTATGGAGAAGGGAGTTGGCTCAAGTTCATGCAGCTGGTAAGAGGCAGAACTCGACTTTAAATCTAAATGTTCTAAGCCCAAAAGTCCCTCTGTAGTTGGCTGCTGATTGGCAGCTGTCTAAAAGCTGTGCCTGGCACCATACCTCCAAAATATTTGGTGAAGGAACGAATGTGAACAAATGAATAATAAAATAAATACAGTGAGCAAAACCTCGGGAAGATGACAACACTGTAGTGGCGTAGATATGTGACAACCTTACAGCCCACAAGTTTTAGGAGAGACCAGTTCCATCATTCAGTAAGCTAAGAACTGATCCGGGCAATAGACATAGGACATACTCAGTACCAGATTAGGTAACAGAGCTACAATAAGGCTCTAAGGATTTTGGGAACTAGTTGCTCAAATCATTGGTTCGAATTTAATTTGCAGAGAGAAGATCTAGACATGAAGCCTAGAAGGTAAAGGTAAAACCTGTCTCTCCACAGAGGCATTTTGGAATGATGCACGATGCAGAATCAGACAAGGTTCCATTCTGGAGTTATTTTTACAGATAGTACTTTTGTAAAGCCTTTAGGTGGGGGGTCATGTTGTAAAGATTGCCAGGGTATCTACAGGCCACTATTCATCAACATTGTTACCTTCCACACTGGTACCAAATGGTGACTCATGGAGAGGAGATACCAGGAGAGATTTTCTGCTTTCAAACCTACTATCTTCAAAAGAGGGCTGTTCATGTGTCAAAGTAATCTCATCATTTAACACAGTTTCTAAAATGGATCTAAGATTCTCTTTCCTGCTACTGCCCTAGGAGACAAGTGGTCTTTAAAATGTATGTTAAACAAGAGAAGCTATGTGAACCAAGGGTCTGGCATTTGGGGACACTCTGGGGATTTCGTAGTAGGAAGATTTAGGCATGGGGGGGGGGGGAGGAGAAGTCAATCATATAGCTGGAAGCCATTTGTAAAAGAAACACTTAAAATCAGAAAAACTGGAACTGAAAAGATGTGTTGTGGGCAGGGGCAAAAAAAAAAAAAAGGCTAAACTTAAGTTTTTGGCCAGAGGGTTCATCAGAGAGAGTCTGAAGAAGCTGTAGGGAACTCATCCCAATGATCTTTTACAGATCAGGAATGGGGACCCAAGGGGATGATGGGATTGTTGCAGTCAGCATCAGAAATCCAAAACAAGACGGCTGGTCTCCCGGTCTTCTCTGCCAGTCAGCTGTCCCATCCTCTAGCTGCCTTGGGGTTTGGCTGTCTCATGCCATTGCTCTCTCCATTCTTTCCCAAGAGGGAGACTCTGTGTACGTGGAGGGAAGGGAGGGTGAGGGCAAGGGTTTCCCACTAGAGCTATGGTAGTGGTGGGAACATGAACTAGGCAAAGTATTTTCCATGTTTGTTTGCCTGCTTAGGGGCCTGGTGTAGACGCTTTGTGAGAAAAATTACAAAATGCATCAACATAGAAAGAAAAAAGCAGTCACTTACTATTCCACGGTTCTGAGGTACTGTTACCACTTTACCGTATTTCCTTCCAGGCTTTCGCTGTACCTTTCATATAAGTTGCTCAATACTGAAAATACAAATCTGTTTCCTATGCTTTTTGCTTAATTTTATATCACAGTTTCCCACACCCCCAAAAATTTCCCTGAGCATAAATTTTAGTGACAACACAATATTTCATTACAAACAGGTACCATAACGCATGCTCCAATAACGTTGGACTTTGATGACTTCCAGTTACTAAATTCTGTAACAAAAAAAGACACTGAAAGTTTTCATGCCTAAATCTCAGTCCGCGTTTCTAGATGTTTCCTGATGGTTGAGTGCTGGAAGTAGGATTTCTTAGGTCAAACGGTAGGTCTGAACATTCTTAAAGCTCCTAGGAACTTTTTAGGAAGGGCTTACAAATTTATACATATTTCAGAAGTGGCTGTAAAGACGTTGGATTGCATAAATAAACCAGCTCGATGCAATTAAACTCTCTATTTAAGATTCATTTCTCCTGCCTATGCAGTGAAAATTACCAGGAAAATGATAATTTAGTACAAAGAAAAAATATTTTATTTCATCTTTTTAGAAATACCCGAATGCTGTAGCTCTGAGCTGTTCACTGGCATAGCCACTAGCCACATCTGGCTGCTGTGCATTTGAAATGGGGCTGGTCCAAACTGAGATGTGCTGTTAAGTGTAAAATACATGCCACATTATGAAGACTCACTAGAGGAACCAAGAATTAAAATATCTCCTTAATATTTTTCATAGTGATTGCATGTTGAAATGATGAACATTTGGATATATTTGCATTAAGCAAAATATATAATTAAAATTAATTTCATCTGTTTCTTTTTACCATTTTAATGTGGCTACTAGAAAATTCAAAATTACACATATGGCTCTCACTAGGTGACTATTAGACAAGGCTGCTCTAGCTGGTTCCCAGATTCCTCCATGGAAGTACGTGGCTAACACTTAATTCTGCTTTGCCTTCCTGGCTTTTGTGAGTTCAGAAAATTGGCAATTTAGAACCAATGGTTCCTGCTTTCTCTTGTGGAGCTGAGTACAGTCTGTCTTTCTTAATTTCCTTCTACTTTTTTTGCCTGCCTATATTCTTTAAACTGTCACCATGAGACTTCACCTAATAAGTCACTTTCCTTCCCTCCATTCTTTCATTCAATTAGAAACCACTAATCGATCACCTATAATGTAATCACTATGCCTTCTAGGCCTAGGAGTACAAAGATTACTAACACAAAAGTCTTGCCCTCTTGAAGCACCGTCTAGTGAGAGAGAGAGACCCTGAGATAATTATAGTTCTCTTGTTGCTAAAGAGAGGATTAAGAGCATCAGCACGGAGGCAAGATTAGGCAGGGCAGTAGAGAGAGTCCGGAACTGCAGGCCAGCCATGACTTTGACCCAGAGATGTTCCTGAAGACTGTTGGCCTCAGCAGCACCATGGACACGGAGATGCCGATGACTGTTTCTAGCTCAGCCCTCAAACTGAAACAAATCCTGCTGCCTGCATAATCATATAACAAGTCTTACTTCTATTTTCCCAAAGGCAGCATTAAAACCATGTCTCCAATCCTTGTTCACCAAAGAAGCCAAAGTGAAGAAAAAGGCCATATCTAACTACTCATTGTATGTTTTTTTCCCTCTTTTCTTTTTTTTCCAAGCGTTTATTTATATTCCAGTTGGTTAACATAAAATATTAGTTCTAAGTGTAGGACTTAATGATTCATCACCTACATACAACACGCAGGGTTCATCACAAGTGCCTTCCTTAATCCCCACGATCTATTTAATCCGTCTCCCCATTGACCTCCCTTCCAGTAACCATCACTTTGTTCTCGGTAGTTAAGAGTCTATTTCTTGGTTTGCTTCTTTTCCCCCATATATTCATGTGTTTTGTTTCTTAAACTCCATATGAGTGAAATCATATGGTATTTGTCTTTCTCTGACTTATTTCATGCACCATAATACTCTCTAGCTCCACATCATTGCAAATGGCAAGATTTCTTTTTTAAAGCTGAGCAACATTCCAGTGTGTGTGTGTGTGTGTGTGTGTGTGTGTGTGTGTGTGTGTGTATACATATATGTATACACACCACCTCTTCTTTATCCACTCATCATTTGATGGACATTTGGGTTCTCTTCATAGTTCGGCTATTGTCAACAGTGCTGCTATAAACATTGGGGTGCATGTATCTCTTCAGATTAGTGTTTTTGTATTCTTTGGGTAAATACCCCATAGTGTGATTGCTAGATTGTAGGGTTGTCCTATTTTTAATTTTTTGAGAAACTTCCATACTGTTTTCCAGAGTGGTTGCACCAGTTTGCATTCCCACCAACAATGTAAGTGGGTTCCCTTTCTCCCCATCCTCACCAACATCTGTTGTTTCCTATATTATTAATTTTAGCAATTCTGACTGGTGTGAGGTGGTTTCTCATTGTAGTTTTGATTTGTATTTCCCTGATGAGTGATGTTGAACATCCTTCCATATGTCTATTATCCGGATGTCTTCTTTATATTCTTTAGAAAAATATCTATCTTCTTTAGAAAAATATCTATTCGTGTCTCCTAGTCATTTTTTCACTGGATGATTTGGTTTTTTGGGTGTTGAGTTTGATACATTCTTTATAGATTTTGGATACTAACCCTTTATCAGGTATGTCATTTGCAAATATCTTCTCCCATTCCATAGGCTTTCTTGTAGTTTTGTTGATTGTTTCCTTTGCTGTGAAGAAGTTTTTATCTTGATGAAGTCCCAATGGTTTATTTTTGCTTTTGTTTCCCTTGACTCTGAAGACTTATCTAGTAAGAAGTTGCTGTGGGTGAGGTCAAAGAGGTTGCTTCCTGTTTTCTCCTCTAGGATTTTGATGATTTCCTGTCTGACATTTAGGTATTTCATCCATTTTGAATGTGTTTTTGTGTACAGTGTAAGAAAGTGGTCCAGTTTCATTTTTCTGTATGTTTTTGTCCAGTTTTCCCAACACAGTTCGTTGAAGACACTATCTTTTTTCCATTGGATCTTTCCCGCTCTATTGAAGATGAGTTGACCATATAGTTGTAGATCTATTTCTGGGTTTTCTATTCTGTTCTATTGATCTAGGTGTCTGTTTTTATGTCAATACCATACTGTCTTGATCACTACAGCTTTGTAATATAACTTGAAATAGTATACATTTCCTAAGTGTAGTGATGATTACTTTCTCCACCACATATTCAACTTTCAACGAACCCCTCTTAAGTGGTTAGTACCATCCTGGGTCTGTGACTACAAGCTGACACAGCATTGAGGGAAACTGTCCAATGTTACAACACACTCTGAATTAGGTTTCCAATGTTCCAATGTTCCAACACTCTCTGAATTAGGTTTCCCCTTACATGGAGGAAGACAAGGTAATTAATTAGGTGAACTAGCTTGTCAGGTGCTGCTATATTTTCTTGATTTTTATAGCAACTACCATATAAAATGGAGATTGCAGTCTCATATGGAAACTAAGGCTCAGCGGTGTCAGGACAAGGGCAAAAAAACTGCACAACATATTTAGGTAATAGAAAGCCATTTTATGTGACTGGAACAATATGTTGAGTGGCAATGAAGAGCATGGAGGAAAAAAAAGTGGTTTGGGGCAGACTATACAGGCACCTGCATACAGGCACCTGACTGGCACCACGGTCTATTAAGAAATCAATCAATCCATTAATTGGAAAGAATGTATTCACATTGCATTGCCTAGAATTGTGCTGAATTCTATAGGAGAGACAACAGAATTATCAGATGCCATTCTTACATCTGCATGAAGGATTAAATGGACAAACTTGTAAGCAGCCAACTTAGGACTTCCTGTGTAATTAAAGAATTGACCTCCCCCCCCCCCACCCCGAATGAAACCAAGATCCTGGAATGCCACCACAATACCAAGTACAAAAATCTGTCATGAGGTATCTTTCTCAAGTTCTGGAACCACAGAATATCAAGGACAAAAGAAACATTAGGAGAGAAACACCTTATTCCACTTTGTACTTAATGGAGGATAGAATTAAGATGCAGGAAGAAGCTTGCCTGAGGTCTCAAAAATTCTAATGGCCCAGCTGGGATCAGAATGCAGATGTCTTAATCACTGAAGGTGAGGCATATGAACAGAAAGAAAAAAAACAATCGACGGAGCCAAAGTCTTTATTAAACAATAGTCTGTGTCGGATTCTCTATGACAGTTGTGATGTCATCAGCATTACTAAAATATTTCAGCAAGACATTTCACACTTCAAAGGACTTCAAAAAGCAATAAATGTATCTATAGGTATGAATATGTAAATACTATATTTGTCGAATTACGAGCACTCACACCACCATTCCCAAATGTTAGGCTCACTAATGTTCCAGATAACTAGGGACATAGGATCTTAAATAGGGCTGCCAGCTTTAGCCAAACAAAAGAAACACAACAAACCACGTGGTATACTCTGTATTGAGTTTCAGATAAACAACAATGTTTTAGTATTTGCATGTCCCCTGAAATATTCGGGGTATATGTATACTACATATTTTTTTCCATTGCTTATCTAAAATCCAGATCTATCTGAATGTCCTGTATCTTATGTGCCAACCAAATTCTGGAGTTGGACTGCTTCGGTTTCCATTATTGCTGTGAAGCTTATTTGCTGTGTGCCATTGGGCAGAACCTTAAATTTTCAAGGCTTCTTTATAATATATGTATACACATTGAGAAAATATCAATAGCATCCACTTCAAAAGATTTTTGTGAGTATCAAATGAAAACATATTTACAAAATGCTTAGGATAATACCTGAGTCGTGATATGTACTCACCAAGTTGTTGGTGCAATAATTGGGTGAAAATAGGTCATCTCTGAGAGGATTTAAACTTTATGTTTCTCCCAATAATCTGTGAGCAATGTTACTTCTGGGCATCAAAGGCATGACTTTATATCAGAAAGTGATAAATACAGGGCAGAAATAGTTTAGTACGTGACCGAAAAATTTGCCTTTTCATTTAATTTAGCAATACTTACAAATAAAAAGGTGAAAAGCAGAAGAAATAGCACTTTCCAATGCGAAGGTCTCACAATGACAGGTTAGGGGAGCTTAAAGCAATTTAAGACAAAATTAGCCAAATGGTGCGTTGGCCTCTTTCCCATGGCTGTATACTGCAGAACTGAAAGCAAATCCAGTGTTTCTGAGTGGAGTAATTAGATAGGCCTCACTCCCGGAGGATTAATTCAGCTCCCAACAGATTATGGCAGCCACCTTTCATTTCCACGAACAGACTCCATCAGCACACTGATTTCAATTAGAGAAGTGAAGTTCTATTGACTTACGCTAGACACAAGGAGACGTAGCAGACAGATAACAAACTGGATTACAGCATTAATCTTATGGTCATGGCATCAGAGAGATTTTTAAATGCATTACCTCTCTCCCAAAGGAATCACAGAGATGTTTCCACCCTCCTATTGCAAGAAGTTTAATCTTTATACAAGGTGATGGGTTGATACATAAATTGAGAGTGAAGTCAAGACCTCCTCACTTCCTGCAAGGTATTAGGTTTCTGGCTGGTCTTGACTGGAGCTGTATCTATCAGAGCCACACCTCCCAATGTTGGTCCTGACCAAATCTCTAGATGGAAAGGAAACTGCAAGTAAGTTGCCTAGATATCCATCTAGAAAACACCAATGAGCTACATAAGTTGACAACTTGATTACGTAGACGAGGTGAAAACACCCTCATACTAACAGTTAACAGCCCATGACATTTAATGGATGAAATGAAAAAAGTAATATTTAGAGGCAAATGTCTGCTCTGAGTTTAGGCTTCTGCTCTTAATCTTCTGATGCCACTTTCTCTTTTTGTGTTTTGAACTCCCTCTTTTTGATGGTGTGATTCACCCTTCCTGTCATGCTCTACTTGGGTTGAATGACACAACATTATTCACCTTTCCCTGAATGATACAGAAATCCATTAGATCCCATATCTAGGACTTTGCCATGAAATCATGGCCCAAATCCTAGCCATCAGGCTGGATCTCAATATTTGCCCAAGCCCAGGATACCACCATCCAGATTCCAATCTCCTAGTTACCAGAGGAAGAAGATAGAGGAAAAGAATGCTTAAGGCCACGAAAAATCTCAACATCAACTGAATTTTACAAGGCTACCCTTATCAAAGGACACAATCAACCAAGTGAAAAAGTAACCCAAGGAATGGGAAAAAAATATTTGCAAATTATATATTTGATAAGGGGTTAGAATATATAAAATATAGAATATATAGAATATAGCATATATAAAAAATTCCTACAACTCAACAACAACAAATAACCTGATTAAAAAATTGGCAAAGGACTTGAATAGACATTTTTCCAAAGAAGATATGCAATGGCCAACATGTATATGAAACAGTAATTATTAAAAAATGCAAATCAAAACCACGATGAGATATCATTTCACACTCAGTAAGATGGCTACTATCAAAAAAACAGAAAATAACAAGTGTTGACAAGATTGTGGGATCTTTGTTCATTGTTGTGGAAATAGAAAATGGTATGAACCACTGCTTTGGATCCTCTCTCTCTCTCTCTGCCCTCCTCCCACTCACACTGTCTCTCTCTCTCTTAAAAATAAATAAGCATTAAATTTTTTTTTTAAATGGTTAAGATGGTAAATGTTAAGTTACATGTATTTTACTATAGTTAAAAGTGTTGTTTAAAGGCTGTAACTCGGGGCGCCTGGGTGGCACAGTCGGTTAAGCGTCCGACTTCAGCCAGGTCACGATCTCGCGGTCTGTGAGTTTGAGCCCCGCGTCGGGCTCTGGGCTGATGGCTCAGAGCCTGGAGACTGTTTCCAATTCTGTGTCTCCCTCTCTCTCTGCCCCTCCCCCGTTCATGCTCTGTCTCTCTCTGTCCCAAAATAAATAAACATTGAAAAAAAAAAAAAAAAAAAAAAGGCTGTAACTCATATCCTCTCAATGGAAAGGATGTCACCACCAAGAAGACAAAAACATGGACTTAAGGAAAAGAGATGGGAAAAAAAAAAACTTGTCATTTTATGTATAAAGCATAGATAAGCATAAAGTTCATACACAAATATACAGAATATCTACAGTTTTAAAATTCTGTGGGGATGATTATAAGTAAAAAGTGCTCAAAAGACTCCTTAGGGGCCAATAATGAAAAAATGTTGAGAAACTCTGCCCTAAATTATCATCTACATTTCAGTTTCTAATCCCCAAATGTCTACAACGAATCTCTGCTCCTCTCAATCGTCACCATGACCCAAGTCAGAATCTGCTTCTGCTACCAACATCTATTGAGCACCAAGGGTGTCAAAAGTTGAATGACAGACCATGGATAATGCTGAGGAGGAAACAGACAAACAGTAAGAAAGTGGTCATGTCAATTCCTTACGAATCTCAACCTTCAGTGGTTGCCTAACACACCACACGACTTAGATCCCAAGCACCTCTTTATGGCAATAGATCCATAAATCACCCACCTCAATCTCATCAGACTAATTTCTCCCAGTCATAATCTTCCATTGACACAGAAGCTCACTGTACCTTTGCACTTCCTGTTACCTGTGACTACAAATCCCTCCCTTCCTGTGGCTTGATCTTCAACTAGTGAATACCACTGAAATGGTTTACAAGCCAACTCAAATGCTATCTCCTCAGGAAAGTAAAATTAGTCACCCCTTTCTCTGCGGTCCCAAGCCCACTATGTAAATATATCCATTGGGTGTTATGCTTGTTTACGTTTTTTTTTTTTCATGCTTAATTTTATGCTTACCTGTGCCATAAACTGAGAACTCTCTTAGGGCAGAGAATATGCCCGAATGTTATGTTGCCTTGTATTGAGTATAAAATGCAGAGTGCTGGGGCACGTGGGTGTCTCAGTTGATTAAGCATCTGACTCTTGATTTCAGCTCAGGTCATGATCTCACAGTTTGTGGGTTTGAGCCCGGCATGGACTCGAAATAAATAAATAAAATAAACACTTTAAATAAATAAATAAATAAATAAATAAATAAATAAATAAATAAATAAATAAATAAATAAATAAAATAGGTAGATAAAATGCAGAGTGCTGAATGGACAAACTAATAAATGAGTAAAAGTACAAGATGAGGGGGTTACTATTTTTAACTTAGAGGGCATAAGATTTATGGAGGAGGGGGCATTTGGATTCAAGTGTAAAACTGCCTCTCCTTCCAAAACACACGATTAAAAATGATTTTAAAATCCCCTCTGGATTATCAAACTAATACTTAAGGTAAAAAAGAAAAAAATTGAGAAGTTACAGACATATTCAGTGAAGCAGCAAGAAAATCACCTCTTCGCTTTACCCAGAAGCAACCATCATTAATATTTTAGATACGTTTTCTTTCAGCATTGAACTAAACATTTTTCTCTACAAAATTGAGATAATATAATTTTATAATCTACCTCCCTTACTTAATGCTGTATCGTAAGTATTTTCATTATCATTAACAAGCATTATAAATATAATTGTTAGTGATTGCATCTAATTCCTTCACATGAATATATATCATGATTTACATAATCATTTTCATAGCACTGGATTTCTAGGTGGTTTCCGGTTTCTTGCTCTCATAAATAATGCACATATTTACTCATAAATATTTATTCACATTTCTGATTATTTCCTTGGGATACATTCCTAGAAATAGAAATAGTCAAATGGTGTTAGAATGTGAAGGCTTTTGAGATATAATACCCAAGTATTTTGTAGAAAGTTGGTAGCAGTTTATGTTCCCAGCAGAAATGTGAGACGTTTAGGTTTGAGAGCGTTTTGGCAAACACAAGATAATACTCGCATTATTACCTTTATTTTCCCTTTTCCACTGAAACTAATCTGTCACCCGTCCAGCTGTTTCTCATTGTAAAACGCTGCTCGATTTCTCACTTCCTTTCTATTTTCAAGTTGCTGTTCTAAGCCAGGTTCCTGGTTATTTTGCTCATATAAATTGGCCCAAATCCCTCATTCAAGTTCACCTTCCTCATATCCCTGCTGACACTAACCTCAGACTTCATTTCAGCCTCGTCTAAATGCCTTTGCCTAAGTAATCAGTATCAGATAAGCTCAAGTTCAGTTGTTCTTTGGTCCAAATGAATTGTTTGTCTTCTCAGAGCAAGACGGTGCACACAACACCTCATTTAACCAACATCTGATGAGCACTATACTAAACACCAGAGCTACAAGGAGAACAAGGTACAGTCCTCACCTCCAAAGACCTAAATAAAGATCAAGTGCGGAAGAAGAGGAGTAAATACATGATAATAGAGGTACTTCAGTAGGAATAATCACAGTAGCAGGAAGGAGGGGAAACATATATTATGTATGATCTTGGGAGGCCTGGAAAGGCTTTATGGAAAGGCAATATCTACGTACAAATCCCGTGCTGTCAGGTGAGAAATCAGTGAGGCAAAGCCATTTGTCATAGACTGCATGTTTGGGTCCCCTCAACATTCATATGTTGAAATCCTAACCCTCAATGTGATGGCATTAGGGGCGGGGCTTCTGAGAGGGAGGAGTCCTCATAATGGAATTAGAGCTCTTGACTCACAGTGTGTTTCCTGCCTCTCTCCCTGTCTCCCTCTCCCTCTCCCTCCTTCCACCAGGGAGGACACAGCAAGAAAGTGGCCCTTTGTAAACTAGCAAGAGGGCCCTCCACCAAAAACCCAACCATGCTGACATCCTGATCATGAGACTTCCAGCCTTCAGAACCATGAGAAATAAACGTTTGTTGGTTAAGCCACTGGCTGTATGGTATTGTTATAGCAGCCCAAACTAAGACCCATTCTAGACAGAGGGACAACACGGTGTAAAGACAAAGAGGTGAGGAAGGAAAAATGGGAAAAGACAAGCCATCGACTGGGAGAAAATACTTGAAAAACAACTGCTTTATAACAACTTGTAAACAAAGGACATTAGGTGAGAACTAAGGAAAACTAAATAAGTATGGATTTGGGTTAAATAATAATGTGTCAATGTTGGTTCTTTAATGATAACAAACGTGCCACACTAAACAAGATGTTAACAGAGGAAACTGGGTACAAGATATACGGAAACTCTCTGTAACTACATTAGCAATTTCTGCAAATCTAAAACTATTCTAAGAAAGGAAGGATTTTTAATGTAATGCTGGATTCGATTTGCTAGTATCTTGTTGAGAATTTTTGCATCCATGTTCATCAAGGATATTCGTCTGTAATTCTTCTTTTTAGTGGGGTCTTTGTCTGGTTTTGGAATCAAGGTAATGCTGGCCTCATAGAATGAGTAAAAACCAAACTATATATATCTTATCTTGACTTCACACATACACAAAAAATAAAATCGAAGTGAATTAAAGTCCCAAATGTGAAAAGTATATTTTTAAAAAATGTTTATGAGAAAACATAGGATAATTCCTATATGAAATTAAGAGATGAAAGGATTTTCTGAACAAAATATAAAACGTAAAACTTATAAAAGAAAACACTGATAAACTTGATATATCAAAATTTTTAAATTTTGAATGAGAAATCACCAAAAACAAATGTAAACACAAGCCAAACACTGAGAGGCATTAATTGAAATCTATAAAACAAATAAAGGATTGGTATCCAGACTATTTAAAGAATGCCTTAAGCCCATTAGAAAAGAACATGCTCACTTTTTCAATAAATTAGGATAAATTGTTAATAAATAAGAGATTATAAAGTTTCAAGTATTGTTTTTCTTAGAAAAGTCAAATTCAAACATGGTTCTTGGCTTTAACAAAAAGAATTCTGTTGTAAACTCATCCTACAAGGAACTCAATTTTCTTTTAAAATAAATAGTTATATATTTTTTTAATGAAAGGAAAAACAAGCAGAAAACCAACAGCAAAGAATATTGTGATGGTTAATTTTATGTCTTGGCTAGATTATGCTGCTCAGTCATTTGGTTAATCAGGTTAAACAGGAGTCTAGATGTTGCCAGTGAAGGTATTTTTCTAGATGTAATTAATGTTTAAATCAGTAGACCTGGAGTAAAACAGATTAGCCTCCCTAATTTGGGTGGGTATCATCCAATCAACTAAAGGTTTAAGAGCAAAGGCTGAGTCTTCCCAAGGAAAAAGGAATTTTCCAGACTATAGCAAAGAGTTTCCCCCTGAGTTTCTAGCCTTTGAACTCAAGACTGGAATGTCAACTCACCTAAATCTGCAGCCTGCCAGCTTTGCCATGTTATGAGCCCATTCTTTAAATTTCTCAGTAGATACAGATACAGAGATAGATATATAGAATAAGAGAAAAGATAAAAACAACTTGGTCAAGCTGGAAATATATATGTTGATAATTCAGATATTCCACATTGAGGGACACAATCTAGATAAATTCTCATATACCTACCAAAAGGGATGAACAGAAAGTTTTTCACTATAGTATCATCTGTACCAGCAAAAAATAAAGAAAAAAGAAAAAAAACCCTAAAAGTCTATTGATAGAGAAACATACATATGATGGCTTTTTAAATGGACTACAATAGCTATTACGATGAGAACATTAGCTCTATATGCATCAGCAGAAATCCTAGAGAAAAACACAAATGGTATATTATAAAATGGTTACACAGATTGATAACACATGTGTATATTTTTAATACATGGAATATGAAACACTGTTTACAAATAGATGCATGTATAAAAACTACGATGTAAAGCATCAGTTGGAAGAATGAACAACAACTACATGGCTTTTTGCTTCTGAAGGAGGAGGAAGAAGGGAGCGGGGGGAGATGAAGAAACATTGAATGGAATTTTGACTAAATTTATATTTTGTTTTACTGAAGTCTGAAGCATGTATAAAAAGGTTAAGATTTGTTACTCACGTACATGGATCTTAATTACATTACACTATAATCTTAGGTATGTTTGAATTTTATCTTAAGTTTATTTCTTTTGAGAGAGACAGAGAGAGTGCGCATGTGCAAGGGGAGGGGCAGCGAGAGGGAGAGACAGAATCCCAAGCAGGCTCCAGGCCATCAGTGCAGAGCCAGGAGCAGGGTTCAAACTCACTAACCTTGAGATCATGACCTGAGCCGAGATCAAGAGTCAGCCGCTTAACCTACTGAGCCTGAATTTTTTTATAATTAAAACAAAAGTCATTTTAGCAATCCAAGGGAGAGACAAAGGTGGCCTGAGAGTAGGGCAGTGTTAATCAAGAAAAGTGGACAGATAGGGTCCACCAATCAGCAACACGTACCTTATCACAGAAGGTAAGAGAGAGGGAGCTGGCAAAGAAAGCTCCTGAAGGGTGTGTCCTAGATTTCTGGCTAAGGTGCCTGTGGAGGAGGAGGTTCTGAGAAAGGACTGGAGAAGGTAGAGTAAGTTGGAGTCTGAGAGAATCTTCTATGGTGCCGGGACCAATGCAAGACACATTACCAACACGCAGAAAAAGTTTTCTGACTGATCTGAGAGGGGAGCTGGCACAAAGACATCGTATTTCAAAGACTATGCTCTTTCTAGGTATTTTGGGTATATTGGGTCTATGTACTCATCACAGGCCAAGTCAACTAGGTAATAGAGGATAGGGGAAGCATTCGTACATAATCTAGTTACAGCTGTTGTTAGACAACAGATTCTAAGTGAATCTTATTCTCAACTTTAACAACACCCTGGAGAAAATAGCCATTACATTTCAAGTGGAAAAATATGGCTCCCCTTTAAAAAAAAAAATCAATAAATTCTCTGGAAGAAAACAATAGACGACTTCCTTTTTAGAATCTGATCAGTAGCTTTCCTGCTATTCAGGCACAGTCTGTAAAATCATACTCAAAGATGATCTGGTTGAAAAGAAAGTCAACAATAATATAGATCAACAGCCTGTTTTATACTTGAAATGTTTGCAATATTTGCCATTTATTGACAGAAGTCCCCTCAAATCTAACCCAGTGACCAACTTGACCTCCCCCTTGGTCTCACTTTGTTTCTCCTTGACTACAGCTAGGTGGCAAGCAGAAATAATCAACACAACATTTATCACAATAGGCTGTAATTGTTTGTTTCCATGCCCTCCCTTGTTTTGGTCATTAGCCTATTTGGGAACAAGAGGCAAATTTGGGGAAGGGGGCAGCCAGCCAGGCAGCTACTTGGGATCGGTCATCTCTAAGGAACTGTAACAAAGCTGGAGCAAAGCAGAAATATGGTACCCACTGGATTCTATTTGTTCACCCAATTCTTACAAGCAAACAAAACTTACAAGCAAAACAATTCTTAAACGCAAAACAAAAACTGGCCCAACTACCTTAGAGGGAGATGATATACCCAAGTGGAAGTATAAAACACTACTTGCCAGGGGCGCCTGGGTGGCTCAATCAGTTGAACACCCAACTCTTGATTTTGGCTCAGGTCATGATCCCAGGGTCATAGGATCAAGCCCCTTGGAATTCTCTCTCTCCCTTCCTCTGCCCCTCTCCATCCCCCCCTCTCTCCCTCTGCCTCTTTCCTTTGCTCTCTCTCTAATAAAATGAAAAAAATTAAAACAAATACAAAAGTCACTACTTGCATCCTCAGTCTCTGTTGAACGTTTTTATTAAAGGCAGTGTGTAAATCCCACCTCACTACTGGCCCAGAGACCAGACAAGTGGGTATTATCTAGTGTTAGCAAAATTATCTATAATCCCCACACCAAATAACACAGAATTTAGTTCTATTAACTAAAACCTGTGTCTTGGGGTGCCTGTGTGAGTTAATTAAACATCCAACTCTTGATTTTGCCTCCGATCATGATCTCAGTCATGAGATCAAGCCCCAAGTCAGGTTCTAGGATGGTCATGAAGCCTGCTTGAGATTCTCTGTCTCCCTCTCTCTGTGCCCTTCCCCAACTTGTGTGTGCTCATATGTGCTCACACACACTCACTCTCGATAAATAAATAATAAATAAAACCTGTCTTTTTAGAGTGTCTACAATGACCACTAAGAAGATCTATGGCTCAGAAAATTACAATTCCAAAATCATTGCATATAATCAAGAATATTTCACATCTAGAACATGTAACAAGTCTCTCCGTTTGAACATAAAATGTTATAAAAGTTTTATGTATGGAAAGTTTCTCCCATCATCAGTAAATATTAAAAACAAATACTGTTTGTATGGCTTCCAGTTGTTGCTTGGTGAGTCTTTTCCATTTCCCATTCTGGCCATATGTGAGACTGTGTGTGTAATTCCAATCTTTTCTCCTAACACTAAGTGTCTGGCCTACAAAGTATTCAATAGGTGTTTGAAGAATTAATGAATTTAATAATCAGTACTCCTTATTTACTCATCCTTCAGTGTTAGAAAATCCACTAGCTCCTATGATAGCCTGTGATTTTATTGTAGCACAACTCTGATGGTTAGAGAAGAATTTGTAAAATTTAAATATCTATTGGTCTTCTTGAGTCTCCCAATCATGCATATATTCTATGGACACACTGATCTAATTTTATGGACAGATATCATCACAGATAAAGTATGGAACTCAATCAGGAGTTCTGATTCCTAGGAAACACAGAGACCTTCCCTGAAAACATTTGAATTGTAAGTAATCTAGTTGACCCTCCTTATTACCTTGATCTTTACACACACAGTTTTGGTGGGAAAAGAGAGTAGAGTTGGCAGATATTTTCCAGAACTTCTATTTGGTAAAGATGAAGACTTCCTAAAAAAGTAGTGGAAAGAGACCACTAAATATGAATTTCTCTTGCTCTAAATACAGTATGGAAGGAAAGAATACTAATACTGAGGAGAATGTATTGCATGCCAGATGCTTTATCCATCATCTCACTGATTCTGACAACTCCTAAGCCGTGTGCTACTGACTCCATTTTAAAGACAGACCATTAGGACTCAGAGAAATTAAGTAATCTGTTAACATCATAGAAAGAGTGGAATGTCCAGCATCTGTATCCAGGTCTGCCTGGAATCTTGCCCACCTGTGATGTTGGCTAGGTTCAGTGTAATTAGGATTGGTGTGTATTCTTCAACCAACCCCCTTCAACATCTAACTCATGCACCCACACTTACACCTTGAGCAGGAAGGGAAGAGGAATTTTTAAAATTATTTCCATAATGAAATGCTAAAGTCAAAGGAATAGAGGAAAGAGAGTTCATGGAGATTGTCAGATACTCTAAATCTGCACAAGGTTATAGAGGCTAGAAGTGGCTTTAATATGTCTATAAGATAAGACATGTGATGCCAACAATCTATTATTGAAAGGGGCTCACTGTGGTAGTGATTCTCAGAAAAAAGAAGCACCAAAGGGTTGGTTTAATTTTTTAAAAACCTTTAATGATTTAGATATGCCTCCTCAGGGAGCATGCCTCTTGAGAGCCTTTGAGAATCACTGAAAGAAAAATAAAGAGGTTATTTTCTTGTTTTGTTGATGATGTAGGTTTTTCCCTAAGAAACAGAGATCAGCCAGGTTAAATTATATCACAGTAGTTAAACAATTTATTTTTAAACTCCTGCCACTAACTTGTATTTTGCATATTCAATACTGCTATAACCTATACTACTCAAAGTGAGGGACATTGACCTGAAGCGTCAGCACCAGCAGGAAGCTTGCTAGAAATGCAGAATCCCAGGCCCCACTCCGGTCCTATTGGACCAGAACTTGCATTTTGACAAGATCCAAAGGTGGTTCTTATGCATTTTGGCTTTTGAGAGCACTGGTCCACATTGCACCTAAATATTTCCCCCTTCCCGCCCCATTAGTATGAAGTAAGCATCCCTCATATGTGTACAATAACTCCCAAGGCCCTTATCATTCACTTATGACACTGTGTTCAAATTGCTTGCTTCAAGGTCTCCCTTTCCTGCTTGGATATAATCTCTTCAAGATAAAACTGGTGCCTTCCATTTCTACCACAATGATTGTTGAACAGTGCCTAGCACAGAGAATATTTCATTAAATGTTTAGAAATCCCATAGGATTGTGAGTTTCTGAAGGTCAAGAACTACATATTGATTGGTATTCACGCGTCTTTAAGACATAGCAAGGTTCTGGCATATGCTAAATGCTCAGTATGTGTTGACCTGAATATGTGCCTGATTCACCCCAGAACATGGAATGAACTGAAAATGTGCCCAATGTGACTTTTGTCAAGCTTTCTCTGATGTCTTCCAGTCCTTATGAAGCCCTAATTTCCCTGTGTTCTTACATCATGCTGCTTATTAATAATAACAGCAATAAACACTTGAATAGGTAACTTGTATCTTCACAGTCTCATTAATTATTAGATTGACACTAAGAAAGTGTTCTTGATAGTCAAACTACAAAGTTCAAATAAGTCCTTGAGAGTCTGAGTCAGATTCAAAGAATGTGAAATTTTCCCAGTGTCACAAACCTGGTAGGTGACAGGGTCAGGATGCGTTCTCAGATCTTCTGGCCCAATGCTCTTTCCCATTATACCAAATGGCATAATGATTGTTGTAATCAAATGGCATCTGATCTTTTAGGAAAGTTACTCAGACATTTGCTGGCACGTGATTTTACTTCATATTCTCATAACTACTTCACTCAGCTGTATACACTAATTGTTTTTCCCAAGAAATTTGTCTGTTTCTGTAGTAAGCGTCTTCTTTATCTGTGCATTTATCTATCTATCTATCTATCTATCTATCTATCTATCTATGCACTCATCCACTTACCCAACTATTTATTGACTCTTTTGAACAGTGTCAGCCCAAGAGTGGTCATTCAGTATTGGTTTAGTTGAGCTGATTAGCCTCCTTTGATCAATATTGATGATTTGAGTCCCTGAGATTCACTGGTAAAATAATCACATTGCCAGATGACAATTATAAAGTCATCGAACATTAGAGCTAGCAGATGCCTTTAGAGATTATCTCCGGTAACCTCCACTCCTGCCAGATGAACAGGCTGAATGGCCGAGAGGAAGAGTGATATGCCTGAGTTCACATTACAAAATGTTTTATGTAGCTTTTCCTGTAGGGACCTGAATTATCTGCCTCATATTCCTGCATTGATCACAAGCCAGGTTGTTGCCAGATCCCCACTTAACTTGGGCAGAGAACCAAATAATTAAAAAATGACCCCAAAGCCCCCATATAATAGATGCCTTCTATGGCTTGCAGCTGACGATGTACTCATATTGCTGATCCTAAGAGCAATTCGGAATGACTGAGATGGACTGCCACATGTAAATATTCATGACACAAACGCATCAAGCCTTGAACAAGAACATATGTGAATAATTAACAAGATAGTGATTTGTAGCATCGCGGTCCTAGATAACCTGCCTCCTAGAGAGAGAGCCTAACTGAAGCTGCTTTTCCTTTTACAAGGCAACAACAACAACAAAACACTCACGACGGTAAATTGTAACGTTATCACTTTTGTGAGAGAGTTTTGGAAGGTGAATCTTTAAGGAACAGCTTTTCTTCTAAAGTAGTTAAATACTCATAACCAGACACCCTGTTTAAGATGGCACACGCATGGTTTACCCACTACTCTGTAATGTCACTAATCTTGTTCTTCTCTTTCCCTCCCACTGTATATGTAAGAAAAAGTAACACTGATTCTTTCTGTGGGTTGATTCAGGATTGAAAGAGCAGGGTTATTTTCATTTTAGCACCGTGATTTCACCTGACAGCTTGTCACTCGCCTAAGTGCTGTCATCTATACCTTCACCGAAGGGCAGCAAATTAGGAGACGCAGCAAAGGGAAGACAGGGAGCGTCCCTATGCTCTCTTGGATGCCTTTCCCTAAAAACAACCCCCGCACCCCACCTTTTTCATCTCTGAAGAAAACAAGAAAATCTGAGAACACAGCCCCCCCTGTTACATGTGTATCCTGTTGAGGTACTGTCCACCCTCCCTCTCCTTCCCTACCCACTTCTCTCCCCACGGAGGAGAAAGTCTACTTCTTTCTCTTACGTGAAAATCCCCACTTCGGAAGACCTTTTGAAACTATCTACTTTTTTTTTTTCTTTTTTTTTTTTTCAACGTTTATTTATTTTTGGGACAGAGAGAGACAGAGCATGAACGGGGGAGGGGCAGAGAGAGAGGGAGACACAGAATCGGAAACAGGCTCCAGGCTCTGAGCCATCAGCCCAGAGCCTGACGCGGGGCTCGAACTCCCGGACCGCGAGATCGTGACCTGGCTGAAGTCGGACGCTTAACCGACTGCGCCACCCAGGCGCCCGGAAACTATCTACTTTTAAAGCCGAATACATATCTATCCCTTGACACAGATACATGAGTACATTTGTCTACCACATGACAAAGATAAGAATTTCAAAGTGGTTTTATTCATACGAGCTAAAAACTAGAACCCAAATGTCCATCTACAGTAGAATGGATAAACCAGTTGCAAAATATTCACCAAGTGGAATACCATACCACAGTTAAAGAGAACATCTGTTACAAGCAACGTCATAGTTGAATCTTACAGACACCGCCACGGATGAGTGAAAGAAGCAGACCACGAAAGAGCACACTGTCTAATGGAGTATATGAAGTTCAAGAACAGCAGGAACTAAAGTGTAGTTCCAGAAGTCGGAATATTGGTTACCTGATTTTTTAGGAGGTAAAGGGCAGACAGTGTAGGTATGACCTTAGGAAGGGGCACAAAGCGTCCTTCTAAAGTATTAAATATATATATATATATATATATATATATATATATATATATATATACACACACACACACACACACACGCACACACACACATATATAAATTTTATATATATATATATATATATATATATATATATATATATATATATATATAAATTGTTGGTTTGTGCACTGAAGATTTGGGTATGTATCCACACCTCAATAAATATTTTGCTTAAATGATAATTGACCTTTTCCTCCCAACAGCTGTCAATTGCCAGAATTATGTATACAGTGGTGGTGCTAGTTTAGGGCTCTTTCCCTTAGCAGCCACCCACTTTGGGTTACCCATATTTTTTTTTTTTCACAAAGGAGTTCCTTTTAGAAAGTGTGTATCCTGACCACAACAAAATATTTTGAAATAAAAATTTGAACCCAGCTTAACAAAAACATTTTAACAAAAAACTCATTTTCATTATACATGCAAATTCAGGGCAGATGTGTTCAGAGGAATAACCCAAGTCCACTCACCACTAGAAGAAAAGTAAAAATGAATGAGCATTTCTGAAATACTGCAATGATTTTCCCCCTGGCTTCTTGTCAAGACTGGCAACAGAAATACAGAAACACCAGGAGAAAGGCCTCTCTGGGAAGACGGGACTAGAATTCTCAGACAGTGCTGGGTGACTGGGAAACGTAAGTCAGCTTTGAAGTCTAGGGGCACCCCTTATGGGGAAAAGACGAGGCCCATTTTGAGGCGACCCATTCTATCCCTCATACATACATGTATTACCTCATTTGACACCTTTAAGATCACTTGCATTATAAAGTAAGGCTTATAGACATTAAGCAACTTTCCCCCAAAGTCAAAGAGCTTTTGGTTGGGGACCCCGATTAGAGCCCTCATTGTCTAACTCCCAGATTTTGTGACATGCCTTTTCTATTCTTACTGGCTGGCTTTCTTAGTGTGGCTTCTAGACTGAAATATTTGGAAAGGACTTAAGGATTGCCTTGGATTAGTCATGGTACATTTTCCCCCAATAAAGTGCATGGTATTTTTTTGTTTGTGTCTATCTTGATAAAAATGTGTGAATTTACCCTGTCACAAGTCAAATGGAACTAAAACTGGTGACTTATAATCCAGACAACTGTTTTATCATTTACCTTGTTGTATTTGAATTTGTTTCTCCCTCGGAGAATTTTGCAGGAGGGGAAAATGGGCATGATCCTCGATTTCAACCCTACTGACTGCTCCTTGGGTACCTGTTCAAGCACACCCTGGCAATTACAGCACTTCACCTCTAGTTGCAACCAACAGCTCGTCCCTAATTGTTAACTGGCTCTGTGCTCTTGACATTGGAACCTAACAGAACCTCAGTGTGGAAACCAACTTCCAGCTCCAAACACCTCCCTTTCCCACCAGACTCTACTCACCAGCCACGCCAGCCATGTTTTCACACACAGCCTCTCCAGGCGATCTCCATGTATTAGAATTTGGGGGAAATATGCTGTGTATTGAAATCCTTATATGGAAGCAATGCCTTAAAGAATTAAAATATTGCCAGTTTTTCTTGGTTCTTCACCAGTCTTTCACAAGTAGCTGTGGCACACTAGTTACCCAGACAGACCTGGGGCAGTCTAATCAGATTCTATTGTCACACAGTCTGTTTGCAGTTGAGGATGCTTCTTCAGGGAGGCAGAGGGGAACCTCTTAAGTTCCTGAGGTGGCAAAGGGCTGCACGTGACAGTCACTCGAAGTGCATTTGCTGCCTTTATGTTTCCAAATAAGTATCATGGAACGCTTGAGAAGTCTAATTACTTTAACCAAAGGCATAGTTTACAAAAGTTGAGTAGCTATGGATAATGTGGGTGAATTTTGATATTAATAAAACTTTAATTAAATGACATAAGTAGAAATAGAGGATTCTGGTTTTATTAAAATGAGAAACCCACATAATAGGAATTTTTTTCTCTCTTAGAAATACTGAGGAAAAGCTTGTGACCTTCTCTCCACCTCACTCATACCTCTGTGCAAGGAAACAAGGAGTTCAGTCTGTTTTCTCTGTTCCTGCTACCCTAGGACAAGGTCACTGGACCATGGATTCTCTGCCCTGTACTCGCTGGTCAAAGTCAGTTCAGGTGAAAGACTGGGAGCCCACTGTGGGATTGGGTTTAAGCCATGTATCTCTGTATAGTTTGCCAGTAATAAACCTTATTTCAAAAAGATTCTGTGATTGTAGGAGACATATATTTCAGACATCCAATGATGCTAGAGAACACTAGAAGGAAAAAAATACTCCAATGACTTGGCTTAAGAGCTAAACCACTATCCATAAAATTACAATTCTCTGTATGCTCCTTCTTTTTCTTTAAAATGTTTAATGTTTTTATTTATTTTTGAGACAGAGAGAGACAGAGCATGAGCAGGGGAGGGGCAGAGAGAAAGGGAGACACAGAACCTGAAGCAGGCTGCAGGCTCTGAGCTGTCAGCACAAAGCCCGACGAGGGGCTCAAACTCACGGACTGTGAGATCATGACCTGAGCTGAAGTCGGACACTTAACTGACTGAGTCACCCAGGCACCCCTGTATGTTCCTTCTTGTTCCCATTCTTCTCCCACACACTTCCTATCACAGAGAGAAGCACTACTGAACTTTGTGTTTATCATCCTCCTGAATATTTTTTATTTTTTAATTTACTTATTTTTAAATATAATTTATTGTCAAATTGTTTTCCATACAACACCCAGTGCTCATCCCAATGGGTGCCCTCCTTAATGCCTATCCCCCACTTTCCCCTCTCCCCCACACCCCCATCAACCTTCAGTTTGTTCTCAGCATTTAAGAGTCTCTTATGGTTTGCCTCCTTCCCTCTCTGTAACTCTTTTCCCCCTTCCTCTCCCCCATGGTCTTCTGAAGATTTTCATATACTTACACATTCCTTAACAATATCAAATTTTGTTTTGCTTATTTATGTTTATATATGAATAGTATCATATTAACATATTCACATAAAAAGTTCCTTTTTTCACTTGAGTAACATATTTTACTCAATATTATGTTGTCAAGGTTTATTCATGTTGATAGATGTATTATTGCTAGTACATTCATCTTAACTGATTATAGCATCCCCATGGATTAATATACGGCATCTTTATGGTGATGGATATTCAGGTTGTTGGCTCTATTTCACTATTAGAGGCATACTACTGTGAATATTCTGTGATATGCCTTCATGTACACATATGTGAGTTTCTCTACAGTATGTATCTCAGAGGAGAATTACTACATCCTAAGGTAAGTGCAATTTTACTGTTACAGTATACTGCTGTATTTGGATCTCTGATTCCTCATCTTTTTCTTAGTTATTGCAGATCCCACAGGAGAGAAGAGATGATTTACACTTCCTCCTTCTTCTCCCTCAGGTGACCTTCCTTCCTTCTCCTTTTGCCTCATGAATGCTTAATCATTTCTTAAGACTCTGCTAAGTTTGTCTCTCCTGTGAAAGTTTCCCTGGGCCCAACAGATAGAGTGATCTCTCCCTCTCATTTGAGTTTTCATGGCTGGTGCTTCTATCTGGGACATGTCAATTACCAAACCCTGTAGATCCTACCTGTATATATATTGAAACAAATTTCACAAAGGCTATAATCTCCAGAAGAGAAACCAAAGAGCAGACTTAAAAAAAACCATTCTACAGAGACACCATGTCCTTCAATCGATTCCTTATCACCCCAAACTCCAACAACTAGAAAGGCTACCCAACAGTAGCATCCTTGGCATTGCCCTTGATGTTCTCTTAGCCAGAACACTTGGGTTCTTTATGGAAGTTGGAGTGTAAAATAAATTGTTAACTCTCACACACAAGTAATACAGTCCCTACCCACATTCTCCTGCCATCTAGTTGATCAGAGAAGGTACACATGTGAATCTATTATAACAAGAAAAATCCATGTGTGGAATTACAAAATCATGGGGCTTTGAAAGTTGGAAGTGTTCACAGGTGATATCAATAGAATCTCCCTTCCATAAATAAGAAACAATCTCTTGAGGTGATTTTTCACCTGAAACAACACAGCCAATCAGTAGCAAAGTCAGAGCTCATGATAACTCATTTTCTTTAATGCAGCAAATATTTATAGAACACTCAAACACACCACATCTTTATGTATATGTTAATTAGGACAAATCTAAGGAATTTAATTTTGCTAAAACTGCTTGTAGATCTACTCTGTGAGTATTGCCATATAAGGTATATCATGGGCCTTACAGAAGACATTATTATCACTAGAATTTACACAAAACTTATGTTTCATCTGGTGGCAGTAACACAGGAATATGGTGATATATGAGTGTGTAACAGGATGTAAACTTTGACATTTCACCTGAGGAAGTGAAATAAAATAGACGAGAAATTCCAAGATGGGATACCCTACCACGTGCAGACATTTCAAAGTAATTCTGGGAGCTGTATGGATCTGAAACCCATAAGGAAGAAAAAAAGATATCATAAGAATAGAAATTAGGAAGAGTAATTTTTGTGAAAATTATTTGTTTGGAAAAGTTACACTATGACAACCCCCCCCCCATCCTTTCTCTTCTCACCATCTTATTTTAATTTACAGGTCTATTTAAATTTGCAGGGCTATTTGACTCTGTGTTTCCAGGATCAGGGGGGATGCAGGAATTTGGAAAGTGACATATACCTGAAGAATAAAGGGGAGAGCTGGATGGAACGGCCCGTAGTTACAAGGCCGATAGGGGGTGGGGGCTTGGGAAGCCACTGAACTCCCCTGTGTGAATTATCAGTCTTCTGATATGAAGTCTCACGGGTAAGCTCAGCCATTTAAATAGGAATCCTATCAAAGAGGGGTTCTGCCAGAGGGCAAGGAGATCTATGGAATATATGTGGAGCAGACTGCCAGAGATATGCATGGAGTATGGATAAGGGCCACACTAACCAGAAGTAAAGACACTGTCCACGTCTGTAGAGTCACACTTAGGGAAGTTTAGTAGTAGAGCCATCAAAGAATCCATGGAGATACCCATGAAAGCTTAGCTGAACCCATCAGCCAGAATCCATCTTGTAAACCAAACTTATCACTGACCAACCAAGAATTTTCTCAGTCTATTCCCAATTTTCCCCCCTGCATTCAATAGAGGTAGGTTGTCAACTTAACCTTAAGAAAACAGGTGAACAGATAATAAAGAAGGAAGGAAGGGCTAATCATACTTCATTCTCCAAAACATAGACTGGCCTACTTAGGCTGCCGCAACTTAGTGAGTGGGTTGGGGAGAGGGTCCGTATCTTTAAATGAAGACTAAAGTATTAATTTGTAGATTACCATGCCCATTATTGCATGGGCATTTCTAACTCATCTGATTTTGATACACAAAATGATTGGTTATTATTTCCAAGAATGTCCAGAAAATGATACACTGTGCCAAAATTCTCAGTGGCCTGGGTAACTGCCCCAATAACGAAATAATTAAGAGTTGAAGACAAAAATAAAGCCATGTTTTGATCACATTCCTTGAGTCCTGGTTTTCCACACTACTGTTACAAATATGACTGCGTGCCAGGCACTTCAAATGATTTCACTCAATTCCTCTCATGCAAGTTGCATAGTAATACACTCACTTTTCAGAAATAGTTCAGAGAATTTAAGGCACTGACCATATTAAACACATTACCATGTATGAAAAGAACCTGCCTTCTAATACTATGTATCAGAAGAACCTGCCTCCTTCCAACAAACAAGTGCAGCTGTGCGGTTCTAAAGGCCATTTTCCTTCAATCTCATGGCGTCAGGTAGTATTGCAGACAAGCGGCAGGATGAAACAACAAAATAAGTAGCAAAACATTTTACAGGTGTAATGTAACTAGTAAGCGGCATCTCTGCCTCAAATCCAAAAGAAAACCCACATCAACCACACAAAACGTCTTAGAAAGGACCGTCAGTATTGACTAAAGTCACTTAAAAAGGCACCTAAGAGAAATTATGTTCAGAACACCGTGTAAACTTCTTAAAATCTTCCACTCCCATTTCTCTTCTAATCTCGTGTAATCAGCTACCCTCAGTTCTCCCCCTCTACTCTCAAAAACATCCAAAATTCTCTTCCCTAACTCAGGGAGTTTACTGACGTTACTTTCTAAATTCTCTTGCTAGCCTGTCAGATTATGGTTTCCTCTGAGAAGCTCTTTACTGTTCGTAATAATAACAGAGCAAACATTTCTCCCTTCTTTCACCCAGTCTACCCTGACCTTCATCACCACAATCAACATGCTGAGAAGGGTCAGAGGTGATGGGAGAGGGGAATGTCCATAACTATTTTATGTTACATTTTATCTCTCACGTGGGAGTTCATAGAATGGGAATCTATTTGTACTTTTATAACAGAGACACTTCAAACAAGAAGAGCAATTATACAGGGCTTCAAAGGAGGAGATGAGTTTGAGTACTTGTATTATTAGTATATCAGCAGTAAGTCCACTCTCATTCCAAATGCTAAGAAGTTGAACGCTAAATTCAAGTACAGTTGACCCCTGAACAGTGTGGGGGTTAGGGCAGCTGACCACCCCCACCCCCCACAGCCAAAATTCACATGTAATTGTTGACCCCCCAAAAAAACTTAACTACTAATAGCTTACTGTTGTAAATCAACGTTGTAATCAACGTAAACAGTTGATTAACACATATTATATGTATTATGTACTATATTCTTATAATAGACTAAACCGGAGAAAAGAAAATAAAGAAAATCATCAAACACATTTACAGTACTGTATTTATCCAAAAAAAAAAGCCCATATGTAAGTGGACACACACAGTTCAAACCCATGTTGTTTGAGGGTTAACTGTATTCTCAACCATGAGACATATTCTCCTACCTTTCAAAGGTATGTCCTGAGGAGAGCAGCCATCGCTAAGTGTAAGCTCTAGAAAACCTATAATCAGTTTCTCTCTCTAATTGAGTACTTTCTTTCCTTAAGTTTTGGTGGAAGCATGAAAATAATTTACTGATTTAGGAACTGGGTGGAGTAGACCACAGGAGGACAAATCAAAAACATCTGGAATGAACTAGTTGCAAGAGAGAGGGAGGGAGCAAGAGAGGAGGAGGGGGGGGGCAGGAGAGAGAGAAAAGGTTTTCAAATGAAACAAAGTACAGATGATTTGGCCAAATTTAAGCCAAGCCAAACACTCACATTAAACATTGCACTTGGGTCTGGTTCAATAGCGGGAGCCGGCAAGAGGGAGCATCAGCCAACATTGCATCAGACGCACATTGTGGATAGAGGAAATGAGTTTAGTCAAGCCAGCTGTGACTTCAAAGGGGCTGCTCTCTCAAAGAACAGTGGGAAAGGGTTCCCTCTTCAGTGAGGATAGCAAAGTTCAGCCAAAGCCAACGGACTTCAGGAGGCGGCAAATTACATTCAATGTGCAAGAAAGGCTATTTTCCTTCTGTGAAGTCGCTGTTACAGAAAAGGAAGGGAGATGATGAGGAAGAGTGGTGAGAAGAAAAGATTCTGACACTCATCTGAGGACTGGAGTCTTATGTGTATAATTATGAAATGGGGTGTTTGTGTGTAAAGAAGGTTGTTTCCCAGCTCAGACACTTCCTTGCCTGAATCATGTTTCCAAATCTGTGGGAGGAGAGATCACAGGATTCCTCCCCCAACTGATTCCCACAGATACTTTCCCCCTTTGTACTTCTAGAAAACCACACATTGCTTTCAAATTATTCACTCAACACAAATTAACTAAGGGACAAACAGTAGGTTGGGCCCCGGGAATACAAAGAGAAACAAGACAGTCCTTGTCCCAGGAGTTCACAGTCTGAAGGAGAAGTAGACACATAGGATTATGGTATTGATCAATAAATCTGATGGTCGAGTAGTGATTCCCAAAGTGTGATCACCTTGACCAGCTTCAGTAGCACCAGGGGAGGGGCGGGGCTTGTTAGAAATGCAAATTTGTGGGTCCCAGCCCAAACCTACTGAATCAGAAAGCTGAGGTTGATTTAACAACCTCTCCAGGTGATTTGGACGCATGCTAAAGTTGCAGAACTCCACTGATGGTGGAAAGCAGAAGACTTTGAAGCAGACAGACAACACAAGGCTAACTCAAGACCAACCTTGAGTGCCTCTGCCATCTATATATCACTTCTAAGTCCCTTCCAGGCTAGATTCTAAATAGGTTGCTCCCTGGTAATTCACAAGAATGATACACAAGTGTATGTCTTGTCTCTATTGTCAGTTATAAGAATATCAAGGGAAGGGGCTAATTCCTCTTTTAAGTTTTTCATTTCTCCTCCTTTCAGACATCAGCCCAAAGAACATACAGGCATTGAAACTAACTTTGATTTACAACTTAGCCTGGTGTGGGGGTTATACATTCACAAGGAGAAACTAGCAAATATATACTTGAAAATTTTCACAACTCTCGTAGGTTGCAGGAGAACATAAATGTTCTCTCTCCCAAGCACTCATTTGATGCTTGAATCCTCTCTGTGATATCCTTGCCAAGGGTCTCTTCTTATGCTTGAGTGCCTCCACTGATCCCACTATCTCCGGATACACTTTACTTCCTTTCAGACAGCTCTGTTAGGAAGAGCTAGCTTCTTCCGGGCTGAAATTTACCATCATTTAAATTCCATTTGTTCATGATAGTCCTGTCCCTTGGGAACCCATAGCACAGATACTTACATATTAATGTGACATATTTCAAGTATTTGAAGTTAGTAATTATGTAGCTTATGACATGGGTTAAACTCATAGACGCTAGAATAAGATTGCCTGCATTCAAATTTCTGTTCTGTTACTTATGATTGCTATGACCTTGGAGGAGTTATTTACTATCTCTGTAGCTTTGTTTCTTTATATATAAAACTATATAATAGCATTACACAAAGGGCTTTTGTAAGGAGTGCATGAAATAATATATGTAAATGTGCCTGGAAGACAGTAAATTCTCTAAAAGTTTTGACTATTATTAATCATCATTATCATAGAGAGCTTGTCAGGTATATGACCTAGGTCATCTTTCTTATTTTTTTTATTTTTTTAATGTTTATTTATTTTTTAGAGAGAGAGAGAAAGACAGGGTGTGAGCAGGGGAGGGACAGAGAGAGAGGGGGACAGAATCTGAAGCAGGCTCCAGGCTCTGAGCTGCCAGCACAGAGCTTAATGCGGGGCTCGAACCCATGAACCATGAGACCACGACCTGAGCCGAAGTTGGACGCTCAACCGACTGAGCCACCCAGGGGCCCCAACCTAGGTCATCTAATTCTTTAGTCACTCACCAGGTGAGCCTGTTCACTCCCATGGTTTCATCTACATGCTGGTGAAAATGTCTCTTCGTTTTCTCTCGGAGCATGTAGCTAAATGCAAGGGGCCGGTTGGGACTATATGAATTGTTCTGGCCGCTATGATTTTGGTAGAAGTGATGCACACCACTTTTATTCCTGGTCCCTAACATCATCCTGAGAAACCCTCCATTCTCTTTCTCTTTGTGCATCACCTAGTTGAATGCATAGGAAGAATGCCAGACGAAGACTCCAAGAAGGCTCCAGAGAGTGGTGGACCCCTGAGTTGGAAGAAGCCCTCGATCTCTGAGTCAGTGCTTGGTGGGGGAGCTGCCTACGAGAGCCACCGAACTGGAACATCCACATAGGGCTAAGTGTGAGCAAGAAATAAACATTTATTGAGTTAAGTCATTGAGATGTTACAGCCTATCATGCATAACACAATGACTCCCTCATTTATATGTATTGCTCAGACTTTGCTCCTGAGCTCCAGAAGTATACATTTCACTTTCTATTCAGCCTTTCTACAATTAGGGTAGTAAGTCAACTCAAGGCTTCAGGGATCAGACCATCCGTGTTGAAACACCAGTCCTGCCGGGTACCAGCGATAGGACCATTGGGTGAATTATGTAAGTATTCATGACTGGATATACTTCAAAGATGTTAGAATATTAAATGGGTAGATGTGTATAAAACACGTAGAATAGCCAATTATCCATAGTGAATGTGCAATAAATACTGTAGCATAGTTATTGTGACTATCTTACTCCAAATTTGCTCCTCTCCCTTGACTTTCCATATGAATAACTGGTCTTTCCCCACCACTCAACAGCTGTTAAAACCAGAAAGTTGCAACTTAATATTGAACCACCTTTTTTTATCATCCCACATGGAACAAAGCACCAAAAATTCATTGATCACACTCCCTAAATATTTCTCAAATCCACCCACTTCTACTACTCTTTTGTGATACCCTCCCCATTTTAAAGTCACCAGCACACATGGCTCTATTATAGTTATATCCTTACTAGTCTTTTCAAATCCACCCTCATGCCCCTCAGATTCATTCTTCACTTGGAAATGGAAACGTTCTTTTTAAAATTCGTATCTTATCTGGTCACTCCAATATTTAAAAGGCATAAATACTTTTTGTTGCTCTTTTGAAAGACAAAATTCCTGACCCATTATTTCAGCCTCTCCTCATAACCCACCTCATGACTTTATCTCTGGAGTTCAGCCATGCTGGGCTTGCGTTGTCTTCATAAAGGTGCCACGGTTGTCCCATTTTTGAGGTTTTCACATGTTGGCTATTTCTACTTAGAATGAACTTTCTCCCCGCCCCCAGTTTACCTAATTAATTCCTGACCATTCTTTATAGTTCAGCTTAAGTGCTACACTGTCCAGATAGCCTTCTTTACAATCTCTGCCCAAACTAGTTAAAGATATGCCCACATAGCACCCACAATACTCCTTCATTCATCTCAGTGTACTTGCCATTATTTGTAAAAACATCCTTCCCACCTAGGCAGAGAGCTTTATGAGGGCAGGGACCTCAAGTTTATGGTCCTCTGCCCAATACATTGGCTTGTATTGAGAAGGGGCTCATTGAATGTGTGTGTGTGTGTGTGTGTGTGTGTGTGTGTGTGTGTTAAGTGTGAGTATGATTGGGGGCTCTGTGTATGTATCACATGTGATTTTCTTTTTGGTTGGGCTGGGAACAAAAAGTCCTACAATCAGTTCATGTGCCTAACTAAATTCACCTCCACATTAAAATAATCCAGCATCTGGCCTTTTGAGTTCAAAATCCAGTTGATTTGGCAAACCCATAAAGTAAAAACCATATTGCAGTACATGCATGCTGTCATAGTAGGATGATTCTAAGACCTCCATGGGGCACGTGGGTGGCTCAGTCCGTTGGGTGTCTGACTTTGGCTCGGGTCATGATCTCACGGCTCTGTGTGCTGACAGCTTGGAGCCTTTGGGCCTGCTTTGGATTCTGTGTGTGTGTCTCTCTCTGCCCCTCCCCTGCTTGCTCTCTCTCTCTCTCTCTCTCTCAAAACCAAATAAACAGGGGCGCCTGGGTGGTGCAGTCGGTTAAGCGTCCGACTTCAGCCAGGTCACGAACTCGCGGTCCATGAGTTCGAGCCCCGCGTCAGGCTCTGGGCTGATGGCTCGGAGCCTGGAGCCTGTTTCCGATTCTGTGTCTCCCTCTCTCTCTGCCCCTCCCCCGTTCATGCTCTGTCTCTCTCTGTCCCAAAAATAAATAAAAAACGTTGAAAAAAAATTAAAAAAAAACCCAAATAAACATTTAAAAACATTTTGAAAAGAATGATCCTAAGATCTCCATTGGCAGGTGATAGGTTATTTAGGATGAACCACAAAGTAGTGTGTTTCTGGAAAAAGTATTATGAGTGCTCTCATATTCTAAACATCAAAAAACTCCTCCTTCCAAGGTTCACGGAGTATAGTATGTGATATCAGATCAGATCAAGAAATACAGGAAAGATGTTCCCCTTGCCTCCAGAGACATGTCTAGTAAGAAGTTGCTCTGGCTGAGGTCAAAGGGATTTCTGCCTGTGTTCTTCTCTAGGATTTTGATGGTTTCCTGTCTCACATTTAGGTCTTTCATCCATTTTGAATTTATTTGTGTGTATTGTGTAAGAAAATGGTCCAATTTCGTTCTTCTGCATGTCGCCGTCCAGTTTTCCCAACACCATTTGTTGAAGAAACTGTCTTTTTTCCATTAGATAGTCCCTCCTGCTTTGTCGAAGATGAATTGACCATATAGTTGTGGGTCCATTTCTGGGTTTTCTATTATGTTCCATCGATCTAAGTGTCTGTTTTTTGTGCCAATACCATACTGTCTTGATGATCACAGCTTTGTGATGCAGCTTGAAGTCTAGAGTTGTGATGCCTCCAGCTTTGCTCTTCTTTTTCAAGGCTGCTTTGGCTATTCAAGCTATTTGGAGAGGTTGTTAAAAACAAATTGGAGTTCAGAATTAAACCAGGTAGGTTTTATATCAAGCAAAGATTTGTATTATTGTATGTTGGTCCACGATTGGACAAAGTATGTGATTAGAGAAGGAATGATAGAGGAGATCTCTGAATAGCACAATCAAGAGAAAATATGTTCTGGCAGGGGGAGCACCGTGGAGTGGAGTCAGCAAGGTCATGGATGCTCAGTGATGAGGTTTCAGAGTCTAGCTTCAAGCCTGCCAACTCTCCTTGTGGTGCAACGTATGGAATTTCACTCAGCAACAGGTTTTTTTTTCCTTCTCATCTGTAAATTGGGATTGATGGCCCCAAGTCATCAGATTGTTTTTTATGATACTAGATATCCCTGAGGCTCAGAGAAGTTAGAACTTTCTCTGGGGGAAGCGTCTGGGTGGCTCAGTTGGTTAAGCATCCGACTCCTGATTTCGGCTGAGATCATGACCTCACAGTTTGTGAGTTTGAGCCCTGCTTCAGGTCTGTGCTGTCAGTGGAGCCTGCTTCAGATTCTCTCTCTCTCTCTCTCTCTCTCTCTCTCTCTCTCTCTCTCTCTCAAAAATAAGTAAATACTATTTAAAAAGAAATTTTTCCTGGGATTACCTCCTAATAACTGATAAAAGCTAGGTTTTTACCCAGGTCGTGGGACTCTGCATTGAGCTCCTTCCATTAATTCTTAAGGGACTGCCTTCTCCCTTAAAAAAATAAGTTCAAAAGTGGGTATTACCAAGAAAGAAACAAATTAAGCTAAGGCTCAGTTCTACTGAGTGCCCATAAGCATCCTGAGTTAGATTAGATGATGTGTATCAAATTTAAGCTAACAGAAGACATTCTCTTTCTTACAGAGGTTTATGGCCACATTTTCCAGAAGAGTTAAAAAAAAAAAAAGCCAACATAAGTGGCCCAAATTCAACAATACTAGTACTTTCTTCTGCCCTCCGTCAAAGGTAAAAAAAAAAAAAAAAAAAAAAAAAAAAAAAAGTTAAATGAGCCTTTGGCACTGGCGAAAGCTTTGCAGTAGTCCCTAAAGCATGTGGGATTTCTCTAGCTTCTTTGGAGTCGTGACCAATAGTTGTCACCTTCCCTGGTTCTAATAAAACTCTGTGATGGGTTTTGGATTACACTCATTCCAAGAGGACTCCTTGTCAGTCCTCGAGTGGCCTTTGTTGTCTACAGCCCCTTGCAATGAATTTGAGGGCAAAGGTCTCGGTTACACCCACCACTGAAATCAGACTCAGCTACACTCCATGAGGAACGTATTAAGGGGTGGAATCCAGCATCTATCCTCCCAAAACAAAAGCAATAGCTTTGCAGCTATTCCCGGTCTTTGTTTTTGATGGTTCTATAACCCATTGCCTCTGACATTGGAGACTGCTAGCATTTCTTAGCAAACACCGGCCTGTGCAGAAAATAAAATAGCACGCAGCAAAGGAGTCAAATCAAGTCTTGGGAACTTTTTTTTTTCTTTTTAAGAGAAGATGTTGAACAAGTTTCAATACAAAAGCTTATAAATCCCTCTATGTATTTTTCCCATTCTAATACTTCCAGCCAGTGCCTTGTTATTATTCACCCCATGTTTGAATAATGGAATGTTTAGATCACTATTTCATTGAGGGAAGGAAATGCTGTATATTCTAAAAAAGCACTCTGAATAGAGCGCTCTTCCTCTGTGAGGCCATACTTCACTGAGTTTTCCTAATTGCTAAACGCACAGCTCTGGCTTGAAATGCAAGAATTTGAAGAATTGTAGAACATGTACCAACATCAGTGAAAATCAGACCATAACCGATCCCAGGGCCTTCATTATCCAAGCAAACCTTTCCAGTCCCGGATTATTGTGTCAAGATTTTATATCTATATACACAAACACCATATTATTATAACATGTTAATATGTGTGTAGAACATGAATTAAGAGAGAGAAAAGGCCTAAATTCTGGTCCTCTGACACTGCTATCCAACAGTAGGTTGAGTTTGGAAAAGTTCTGAGCCTCAGTTTCCTCATCTGCTAACTGGGGATAATGAGTTTTTCTTGGTCCCCAGTAGTCAAGGTTCTCTTACAGTCCTAATGAGATAATGTGGGTCCAGAGGATCAATGATACAGGATATGTTCAATAATTTTTCAGGGAAAGGGATTTTCTCCCATCGTGTACACGCTCTCTCTCTCAGAATCAAACTGATCCAGGGGATACTTTTGCTGTTAAATCAACAGCATCTCCGATAGCTTCTATGGGAGCTGACTTGGACAGCAGAGAGCCCTGCTCTGAGCAGGCCAGGCTCCTCCCATTTCCTGTCTAAATCATTCTAGAGAAGTTAATTCAAATGGGACAATCAGCCCATTGTTTGAAAGAAGCCCAAGTTTCTTGAAAATCTAATTTTGGGGTTCATTCCCCAGGTGAGCAGTAATATGCACTTAAGACAATGCTTTACAGAAAAAAAATATGTTCGAATTCAACTTGACTTGTTCCAACTGGTGTATGCAGCTGTGTGTGCAGTAACTCTGAGCTTAAGACGCAAATTACTTCAAACAACCCAAACGCCCAATCACCGGGGAAGCACATTCGCTGGATGGATCGTTATGCAACCACGAAATAATTATGTTCTTTTCTAGTATGAGGAAGTGCTCATGTTATGCCCTTAACAATAAAGCAAGATTCACATTTGTGTAACCTGTGTTATGTCAATTCTGTGTCAACGAGTTTTGTTGATCATGACGGACTCCAGAGCATATAAACAGATGGCAGCTTTCTTCTTTTAGCTGTCCCTTTAAACCTGAGCCATGGGCCTCTAGACACAGGCTTTTACCTTTTCTGGGTCACCTCAGATTTTTAGATATATTCTCTGGTCCCCCTTCAGGCAAGAGAACAGTCTCATTTCAATGATTAAAGTATCCAGTCCAGTATCTAACACCACCCACTACTGCGATTGAAGATTTCCCTTCTCTGTCGGCTCAGATTCCACTTCATGCTTGGGAGCCTGCTGTGAGGAAGGGATCCATGGTTAGCTTCTTTTCTCTTCTTTCTTTCCCTCTTTCATCCCTCACTAGTCTTCCTTAGGCTCCCCAGAGTTGAGGCAGGCTTAGATACAATCTGGTCGTTGTGTCCTCGAGGGTTGTGTCCAGTGTGGATGACTTCTTCCTGAGCATCTTTCCTGAGCCCACCCTAGGTTCCACTTGGGCCTCCACCTGGAGCTCTATTAACCTGTCCCTGGCCCTCAGCCCACCTTTCCCTTCCAAGTGTCAGCTCCTGATCTGGTGGCCCATCTCTCTCCGCTGAGTTGCTTAACTATTTCAACTGGTCGAACGCTTTCAAAGCAGCCCAGACCTCTTATGATAGGGTTATTGATATACTTGAACACATGAGTGGCTATGTCCTAGTGTAAAATAGTAGCTTGGGTCATACAAAGCCACCGTTACTGGCACCAACATTGGACAAAGCTATGTGCCAAATGCTTAAGAGGATGTCAAAATGTCCCTGTCATCATTATTGCCCTCAAGATACCTATAGTCTGGTAGGGAAGAAAGATGTATTCGCAAACCAACTTCAAAGACAAACAGGAAGAAACATTTGCCCTGCCCTGCCTGGTTTCCCAAAGCAAGCATGACATCAGACTCTCACTGTCTTCCATGACACTCCTGAGCCCTCCTGTGAATGGCCCTGTGAACTCACAGCACGCAGGTCTATGCCTTGTTCATCTTTGCTGCTTCGGCCCCACCCAGGGCCTATGATGGAAATAAGAATGTGTTTATAAATTCAGTGATTGAAACAAATATCAAATTTTTGGAAGGAGTTGATACACTGTAAGGATCAGACAAGATTTTTTTTTTTTTTTTTTTTTTGTGGTTGAATGGTGTTAAAATATGAAACTTGTTTCCAGTTCACTTGTCTTAACTTCACTGTTTGCTGTTCGGAACCTGTCTCTAGAGTTCTAGCTCCAGGGTGATAATGCCCTTCTTACTCATTGGGTGCTAATAAATTTAGGGTGAGGTAGATTTTTTAAGGATATTTTGTGAGCTGTATAAGTGTTCTGCAAGTATTAGTAATTATTTGAGCAATGAACATAATAATGCTAGGAAGACCAGAATTCTCGGCCACTGCTAAGGCTGAATGCCTTAGTAGGACCTTCTCTGAAGCTCATTTGGCCTATCTGGATAACGGGTACACAAATGATGACCTCGTTGCATTATTGTGAGAATTAGTATAAGCAAAGCATCTAGAACACAGGAAGGATTCAATCAATGTAAAAAACTTCACTTGACTTTATGAAAAGTATTAATTCGTAATTCTGGAGTAGCTACAGATTCTTATTCTATTCTAACAAGTACAAAAACAGGCTTCACTTTATGCAAACAATGCCTTGTAAGCAAACTTATCCTATGCCACAATTAAAGCAAGATGGTAGAGTTACCTCTGTAGGTATGAGCCCCTTTTCCTGGCATGGTTCACGTTCAAGGTGATGACTGTTCAGAGGGGTGCAGAACGCAAGTTAGACTAGATGGCTTTGAGGATACCTTCACTGGAGATTTTTAGAAGTTTGAAAATTCAGAAATTGATCATTTAATGAATCCATTGGTCCATGAATTAATCATTCAATGAATGCATTGAATAAACAAAAATTTTCTGTGCTAGGCACACTTCACAAAATTCCCTGACCACATAGAACTGATTTATATTGGAAGGAGATAGACAATAAACAGATAAATGAATCAATGTGGAGTATGTCAGGTGATGATACCTGCCCATACGAGACCCAACGTTTTCAGTTGGAGCTGAGTTTTAAAGTTAATTTAGAGCAGTACCCAATTTCAAACCTGGGTGGCAGGAAGGCAATGAGTTTCAAATGCAAGGGCCTCGGAATCCCAGACGTGTCCTTTTCCGAGCATTTAATATCATCTGATGCAGACGGATCCCTGGTCAGTTGAGTGAACTAATTAATAGTTGATAAGTTTCATCAGGAAGAAGATTTCTATCATGGGGGGGGGTCACTATCCTTCATCAAAGCGTCCGGGTGATACTATGAATTTTTCCCCTCTGGTTAATCAGGAAGGCTAAATCCAGGAGAAGGGTTAAACAAGGTCAGAGAGATGGAAAAACACCTACAATTGGCATTCAAGACCACATGATTTTATCTATTTATATACACCTCCAGGGACACAAGGGAAAAAGGCTCCGGTATACACAGATAAGATTTTCAAAGATCCTAAAAAGCTAACTGAAGCATTCAATCCACTAAGAGAAGATTAGTAATAAGTATCTGCTACTAGGTAGTATTAGTTTGTTCCTTTTTATCGGAAAACCTCAGTACAATTTAGAATAGCAATTTTGATACATTTGCCCTGTTTCCAAGACTGGATTAGACTATGTTTAAACAGAGACACCGACATATTTCTAGGTTTAACCTCACACATAAATAATTCCTAAAGTGATTTTGCATCTATTATTTAATAGATGTATTCCTGCACAAATAAACCTAGGAGTTAACAAAATAGGACTTTGGATTTCAGGTGGAGGCAGGCTTTTGATGTCACAGGTTTCCACATATTTGGTTAACCCCGCCCAGCTGGGGGCTCTCAAACCTTAATGGGCATCCAAAGGAGGGAAGTCTAGGTGCCATCCATTCCCTCATTTCTTCATACACAAACATGGCACTCACTGGCACGGGGTCTGAGGCTCACAGTTCAGGAGAGGGGAAGAGAAACTCAGTGATAGCTATAATAAAACATGAAATGTGGAGAGCACCATTAGAAAGTTATGGAGTGTTATGGGAGTTCATGGGAGGAATATATCACATTAATTTTCTTCTCAGAAGATCCCACTGGGCTTTGTGGGCAGCTGTACTCAGCTCAGCTGGCGTGGGGGAAGGGAGGAAGAGCAGAATCACTGTGGTCCATTGTTCCAGACAATGCACCCAAAACGTCACAGAGGATTGGCCTTGTCAAATGCTTAGGGCAAATGTCTCTGCTTTCAAAAGACATGCCCACGGACTGGGACTTCAAACCCCGATCCTGGGCCGCAGGACTTTTAGTGCCAAGAAAGTTCCAGGCAAACCAAATGAGTCTGTCATCCCACCTGGTAAGGCTATGCCCTCAGACCGGGCCATTCTCCACACCTCAGCAGACCCTGACAATGCCAACACCTGGAGGCCGTCTGCGGACCCTCCCTTTCACTTGGGCATCAGGTCCTTCCTAGAAGGGGCATCTGAGGCAGTGTTTCTCCATGACTATCTCTCCTGCCTTCACTGTAGGTATTACGCCATTTTGTAGTTACATTAGGCTCAATGAATTTCAGTGCCTCACATGAGGACTGAAGCTCTGTAAAATCACAGAATGAGTGTACCTGATCCCTGAAGGCAATTCTTGTTCTCTCCTTTCAGTGCCTCTATTATATTTGGCTCTGAAACTCTTAAAAGGGTCATCTGGCTTCTCTCAAGGGGCAGCATCATGACGAGATGGCAAAGACAAAAACATTTTTCTTTGGTCAGTTTAAGGGAAGAGAGATCCTGGAGGAGCAAACAGGTGGCCAAAGCCTTTTTATTTTTTAATGTTTATTTATTTTGAGAGAAAAAGAGAGACCACGTGCAAGTGGGGGAGGGACAGGGAGAGAGAGACAGAGAGGGAGGGAGAGAGAATCCCAAGCAGGTTCTGAGCTGTCAGCTCAGAGCCCCACCTGGGGCTTGATCTCATGAACCATGAGACCATGACCTGAGCTGAAATCAAGAGTCAGAAGCTTAACCAACTGAGCCACCCGGGCACCCCCAAAGCTTTAATTAGGGAATGGGAGCAGTCACAGTTCTTGGGGTCTATGGCAGGAGAGGGCTGAGCTCTAGACCTGTCTTGGGGGGACTGGTAGCCCCGAGGGCAGGTTCACTGAAAGGCTTTGTAGACCCATGGGCATCTTGCTTCCTTCCTCTTCATTAAGCCCTATTTTATAAGCCAGCAGTGAGACTGAATTATGTGGACCTGTTCACAAGATGCTTTCCCCCACCCCTGCCTTTCCTGGATAAAAGACAAAAGAGGAGACTGTTAATGGTAAGGAGAGGCTGTGGTTGGAGTGAATTCCACAATTCCTTGGCCTTTTAAGCCTGAAGATGACTAGTTAAATAATTTGATGCACAGACCCTGACCACCATTCTAATGAGCTCTAGTAAGCTGGCACAGAAAATTAATGATAATAAATTAATTCCAGAGAATACCATTTTATGTACTCAATTATTAATGGTATTACAGTGTTATTAATGGTGTCAATTATTAATGGCATGAATAATTAAGAAATCACATCCATGCTATGATGTACAAGGGTTCCAGTGTTGAGCAAATTGCTCAGAATAAATAAACAAACATACCAGGATTCAGACCAATGATGTTCAGCCTTCGACATGTTTCTGGAAAACACTGGTATATCTGTCATCAGACTAATTTTATTGAAAAGGTCTCTGTTGCTAGGACTCCTGCCCAAGTCTCTTATTACAATAGTAACAAGGAAGAGGTTAGGGGATGGGGGACCATGTTTCCTTAGCAGCTCTGCTTTCTGGGGAGAAATAGGGGAGACCCTGCCTGAAACTGGTGTCCATAGGACACTAGATATGAGACGAGGGAGGGATGTGTGAATTTAGTGAATCCAGAAGAGCTGACAGGTAACCCAAGGCTGACTAGTTAGTACTGAGTTTAACTTGAAAGACATCACAATCCCCAAGAAGCTACTGCCCCAACCAGTGCAACCAGATTGGGGTTCTGGTAAGCAAGAATGAGACAGGGACTTCAGGAAAAGTGTAGTCTCAAATGGGGCCATTGACTGGCCATTAAATATCTTGCAATTTCTTCCTGAGCCTCAGATTTCTCACTTGTGTGACGGGGATGGTATTTATGCCGAAGGCTGTCTGACAAAATGATTGTATGGTTCACAGTAAGTTCTCAACAAAAACTTCTCTTACTCTTCGTTGTTGTTGCTGTTGTCATTATAAACGTCACAAACCAACTTGACCATTTTATAGGTGAGGAAATTGAAGCCTGAAGAATAGATGTGACTTGTCACGAATTTGTATGTAGAATATCTTTCCCTCTTCCCCCCAAGGTTGCTCTCTTCTCCCTCCTGTGCTGTTTTCCAGGAGCCAGCCTCCATGCATGACACTGACAGTGCTCCAGTGCCTGATTGGGTTCTGCTAACAGAGGGACTGAGCAGAGATGGGAAGAAGGGAGAGGAGGAGACCAGGGCATCTATTTTCTTGGCTCCTGCCTTGAGAGGTTCCCATCAGCCGGCCATGCATCTCTACAGAAGACTACAGGTGTTCCCAGAGTGCCTAACTCTATGTGACTTTCTCTGTCCAGAGTCCTGAAACTGCTCCCATCCAGATCTGCATCCTCCCAGGCTATAAAGGGTAACAGGTTTGCTACTACCAGCTGTGAAGTATCCCTTTGTGAAAACTGTTGATCAGATTCCCCTACTTTGAGACAGCACTGACAGAAATGATATGGGGTCCAAGTTCTTGGTGTATAATCTTTCCCATACACTTTTAACTTTCATTCATATGCTCATTAAATTATTGTCTACTTAGGACAAGGCCCCATGCCGGGCACAGTGATATAAAACTCAGCAACATCATATTGAAACACAACCTGATAGTACTCCAAAGCAGGAGTGAGCAAATTGTTTCTCTATAAAGAGCCAAACAGCAACTATTTGAGAAACGGAGCCCTCTGTCTTTGTTGCAACTATTGAACCCTGCTTTTGTAGTACCAAGGCAGCCATAGACAATATATCACAAATGAATCTGCCTATTTACCAATAAAACTTTATTTATGTCCTTTGGCATTTGCACTCCAAATAATTTCCGCATGTCTCAAAATACTATGCTTTTGATTTTTTTCCCCTCCAAATATTTAAAAATATGAAAGCTATTCTTAGCTTGTGGGCCAGATGAAACTGGACAGAGGGCCATTTGGCCTGCAGACCAGAGTGTGCTAACCTCTGTGCTAAAGCATGAACTTGGTACTGAGGGAACAGATTTAAGGAGGCCGAGAGGTGGAAGAGGAAGCTGAGAGAGGCTCCACACAGGAAGTGGCATGTGCACAGGGAATTGGATGAAAGCTGGTTTGGCAGGTAAGAAGGGAATGAGCACAGGTAGTGAGCAAAAGCAAAGAATCTCAGAAGCGCAAGACGTACTTGGGGAGTGGAGCCTGAACTTGTAGGGCCCAAGAAAAGAGGCCTGCGGTGATTAGGAGGGAGGGCAGGAGGGAGGCCCGGGGCCACATCCTGGAGGACCAGAGTGCCCTGCTGAGACACTGGACTTGAGAGGTGGGAAAGCCAAGTGATGAGATCCTGGGCAACAGTATTAGACAGACTTGAGTGCAGAACCTACCATGACCATTGTCTGGCCGAGGGATCATAGGCAAACTACTTAAGCTGTCTGAGCCTCATTTCTTACATGCAAAACAGTTATCATAACAGCCCAGCTTTATTACAGTTGGGATGATTAAGTGGGGCAAGGCACACAGGCTGCTCTCAGCAGTACTGGCTCACAGTAAGTGCTCAGTAAAGGTCTGCTATTATTAGCATTACCATGATTAGGCTCATTGACTAGCCTGGCTCTCACTGTGTCTTCTCTAGTCCAAATTCAGAGCATTCTTGCCACTGCTGATGGGGATGGCAGCTGGACAGTTGGCAGATCTGAGGTGAACATAAGCTTTCCTTTCTAGCACCATCACAGCATCAGCCCTAATGAGTCTTCAGTGGCAGAAATCCACTTCTCTGGCCCTGAACCCACAAACCTTGGGTCATCGCACATGGAACCAGAGAGAGCCACAGCTCCTTAGTCCAGACCATATCCTTCTTAGAGCGTTCGAGCACAAAGCACATCTATTAGTACTTTGCCTATGAGTTTTCTTTCCTGTTTGGTCTGCAAAGGGAAAAGATAATGTTTGGATAGTTCTCCTTTTTAACAATTCCCTCTTGAGTCTCCTGGGTAGCAGCCTTTAGTGAATTTCCATGGTGCTCCAACCAAAGTGAAGAAGGAGAAAGGTAGGAACAAGTGGACATTAGTTAGTGACATCACTTGAAATAAACAAGTTCTGTCTATCCTAAGGATGCCTAAAGTGATACATTTTTCCTAAAAGATTTCAGATCTGATCTGAATGTAATATTATATAGAAACCATAACATTTCATTCCTGAGGTACTGTAAGAAAACTGAGAAGTGGTGAGTAAGAGGACTGCTTACTTATCTATTTTAAAGACAATCATTCAGACAATTAATTGAATCATTAAACAGACTTTCAGGATATATTTGGAGGTAATAATTTTAACTCCGTTTTTAAAAAGATGAAAAATTCTGTTATAAAAGTAACATTTGTTATTGTTCAGACAGCAGGTAAATATATGTTTATTGTTCAATATTTGGGAAAAAAGAGAATGCTAGAGAAAATTAAATCACAATTACTCAATAAGCCTAAACCCACAGGTGTATTTTTTCTTTCAAGATTTTATTTAAATTCAAGTTAGTTAACATATAGTATAATCTTGGTTTCAGGAGTAGAATTTAGTGATTCATCACTTACACATAACACCCAGTGCTCATCCCAACAAGTGTCCTCCTTAATGCCCCTCGCCCAGTTAGCCCATCCTCCCACGCAGCAACCTTCCAGCAACCCTCAGTCTGTTCTCTGTATTTATTTAAGAGTCTCTTATGGTTTGCCTCCCTCTCTGTTTTTATATTATTTTACTTTTCCTGCCTTTCCCCTATGTTCATCTATTGAGTTTCTTAAATTCCACTTATCAGTGAAATCATATGGTAGTTGTCCTTCTCTGGCTAACTTATTTTGCTTAGCATAATACACTCTAGTTCCACCCACATTGTTGCAAATGGCACGATTTCATTCTTGTTGATATCTGGGTAACATTCCATTGTGTGTGCGTGCGTGTGTGTGTGTGTGTGTACACACACACATTATATATATATATATATATATATATATATATATATATATGTCTTATTTATACCATAAGTTGTATTTTTTAACATTTAATTATGTATTTTCTTAAAAATGCTCTTCTCAGCATATTGTAAATCAAGATAAAGGTAGGAGGAAAACAAAAAACAAAAAAAAATGTGGGAGGTCTCACTTGTGGATATGAAAGAGTTGAAGTGAAAGATGGTAGGGGAATTCAAATGCTCAGAGTAGTAGGGTGTTGGACCATCTCCCTTCATCTCAGCCTGGGTAGGGAGGCATGTATTTGTTTCTCACCCCAAACTGAGTCAGGGAAGCATGGACGGACAGATAGATGGATGGATGGATGGATGGATGGATGGATGGATGGATGGAAGGATAAGATAGATAGATAGATAGATAGAAGATAGATAGATGCATGCATACATACATAGATAAAATAAAATGATGTAAAGAGAATCAGAATTTGGAGTAAATGGTCTGGTAATACTAGTACCTAGTATTTGAAATTTAAAGGATAGAATCATATTCTATTCATATTCTATTCATAGTCATAGCTCTTTCCACTCTGAGTTCAGTTCAAATTGACACATGAATACAGGACATAATACTTCTACTTCCAGATATGAGTACACAAGAAGGGCTACAATTTAGAAATGAACAAACAGGCTTAACTTAATATGAGACCAAATTTAGGAGATCTGTCCTTACACAAAGTGCTGGTGAGAATCAAAGTATATCCTCTCTGAAGAAAGGTAACATTCAAGCATGATATCCTGTGATCAATAAAGCAGTTACAAAGCATATGAAGAGATAAGATAAAAAAATCATAGGCTTGCAAGAGATCCAGATATAGAAGTTATGAGACATAGACTTCAAAGTAATTATGCTTGAAATGAAAGAAATCAGATGACAAGATATAGAATTTTAGCAGAAAACTAGAAACTATTTTTTTAATGAAACTTTGAAAAAGAAGATAATTGAAATTTGAGAATTCCATACGTGTGTTTAATTGTATAGCCAATAATGTTCAGGAGAGAAATGTCGAACTGGAAGATCAATGGGAAAAAAAATGCTTCTTATACACACACAGAAAGAGGGGGAGATGTGGGAAGTGTAAAAGAGTCTATGAGACTCATGAGACATAGCAAAGGGTCTAGCATACATATCTTGAAGTCTCAGAAGGAGTGGAAAGAGAGAAAAGGGAGAAGAAATAATACTTGAAGGTACAGTTATCAAGAATTTGCCAAAACTGACAAAGAAAAATCTTGGAAGCAGCTGACATGACAGATGATAGATAGGTGATGCTAGATAGACAGGTAGACAGACAGACAGATCTTTCAAATGCGCATCAACACCAGCTCAATAGTAAAGGTGACCACATAAAAGAAAAGTGACGAACCAGAAAAAAATTGAAGTGACACATTCAAAGTATTGAACAAAACAACTACCAATATAGAATTCTATACTCAGTAAAAATATCCTTCAAGAATAAAGGTGAAATGTAAAGATATTTAAAAAAAATGAATCTCCCATGTTCAGCCCTACGTTAAAAGGGAGGTCTTCAGGCAAAAAGAAAATGGGAGCTCAGAGAATCTGGAAGCAATAAGCAACTGAGAGGATAAACATAGGTAAACTTAAATGAATACTGAGTATATGAATAAAAATAATAATGTCCCATGGAATATAAAATATATGTAGAATTCAAATACATGACCATAGCTTAATAAGATGGGAGAGGGTAAATGGAGTTGAATTGTCATCAACAATGACAGAAAACATAATGAAAGAATTTATAGCTAATAAAGTAATAAAAAGAAAATGAAATAAAAAATAATTACTATAAGTGAAAGCAAAAAAAAAGGAAAAAGTGAGTTAAATAGTGAGATAGTACATATATATATATATATATATATATATATATATATATATATAAATACATTAGTAGTCTTTCCACTCACTCTTTAACCCACTGTATCATTTATTTCCATAGCATTACAGAAACGGTTCTTTCAAACTTCAAAGTGGTTTGGGTCCTAAGGTGACACTGTCCTTCCTCAGTTTTAAGGACTGTCTTCCATTTCTTCTATCCCTCTGACTATGCCTTCCTGTTCCCTTTCATTGCTTGTCTTCCTTTATCCTCTATTTTAACAGGTGCTCCCAGAAATCAGTCCTCTGTATTTCTCCTGCTTCCAACCTCATTCCATTTCTGAGCAATTTCTATGACTCCAAGGGTTCACCAAGGAGATACTCTGTGTGCAGGAAAAAGTGAAGACAAAGGGTGAATATGGCACATCTGTCTAGAACACTAATTTAATGAAGACTTGGAGATGAATTGATTGTTTTCTTTTCTGGGGGGCGGGGTGGTGAGGAGCAGAGGCAGAGGGAATGAGAGAATCCTAAGCAGGCTCCAACACAAGGCTCAATCTCATGATGACGAGATCATGACCTGAGCCAATAGAGTCAGATGCTTAACTAACCGCCACCGGCCCAATTGTTTTCTATTATAATAGAAACAGATATACTGTGAAACAAAAGGCAAAATTTGCATATATTTTTAAAATAAAACATCTGGGCACCTGGGTGGCTCAGTCAGTTAAGCATCCGACTTCGGCTCAGTCATGATCTTGCAGTTTGTGAGTTTGAGCCCCCCACTGGGCTCTGTGCTGACAGCTCAGAGCCTGGATCCTGCTTCTGATTTTGTGTCTCCCTCTCTCTCTCTCTCCCTGTCCCTCTCCCACTCATGTTCTGTTTCTCTCTCTCAAAAATAAATAAACACTAAAAAAATTAAAAACATTAAAAAAACATCAGTTGTGAAGAAATGTCAGAGTCACTGCATATGATTTTAAGTCACATCCCCAAAATCCCTGGGCTTATTTTTTCACTCTCATCCACTATCACTTATACATTCATGGAAAAACAAGTGTGCACAGAGCTCACATATGAGCTTGCTTTATGACTGATAAATTATATCAATAAATCTCATCAACTTTCTGAGTACTAATCTTAAATCCCCAAATATTTCCTAATGCTAACTTGATGGGCGTTATTGCACAGAACAGTAGTGAACTGTCCAATGGCAGAAGTAAGGCATTATTAATATAGGAGTAACTATCTCTATCCTTGTCCAGAAACCTTCCCTACAGGGTGGAAAGATCAGGTCAGGAATGCTTAGTATTCATTTATGAACCAACATTGGTAAAACATTACCATAAAAGTGGCATCATGAGACTGAGACGTATAGTTTTAGAAAAGTAGACTGTCATTCAAGATAAAACACTCCCATGCCTCCTTTACTATCAAGTGGGTCTGCTGGTCTGATGCAATGTTATATGCGAATCCCATGCTGGTTGGTCATGCTATAAGCCTCTAGGTAGCAGTGACTGCTTAAATCCCACAGGCAGTAAAAGCAAATCCAAATCCAAAATACTGTTTCTGTTGCTGTAAGAAAGAAGCATTGACCCATATAGAACAGAAAGAGCCCATAGTCAACTTGCAGCCAAGCGGCCAACTGGCCTTCTCAAGGTTTGGTTCTACATCAGGTGTTCGTTGTTCATTTCTGCTGCTGGCTGGTTAGACCATCCAGCGTCATGCCATGTTAGCAGCTAATCAGATTTGGTCAGTGGGAGTCCATACTACAGAACCCATGTGTAATCTCCACTACCTTGGCCACATCAGTCGTCTGCCTGTCATGTTAATCCTGGGATGCTTGATGACAGAGGCTGGCCAATAAGAACGAGACCAGTCATCTTGCCAGTGCCTTTCGCATAATAGATCCTCTCAGGCAGCTGTTCACCTGTGATACAGAGGTACTTTGTGCTAATCCCAAACATTCATCCATATGCCTCTCGCTGAAACTTCTTGACCATCCTGCCAAGCCATTCGGTGCTGACCATATCTTCATATATATTCCAACCTTGGTCAATTATCTTTTTCACCCCCCACCCCTCACCCTGCCCATTAGGAGCAGTTTTACTGGCCATTGCCATTCAAGGCCACGAATGCAACAATATGTCATCAAATCCTCAGTCAACCTGATGGGGAGTTCTGGAGTAAGTACCTGCCAGTGAGACTCACAATGGCCCAAAATGATTTGATCTGTATGCCCTTACCCCACCTAGTCATAAGATGTAGGCTGCCCAAGGAAGGGTCAGATCTCAGACTGGGGGGGTGGGCTCTCTGGAGGGGAGGTTTTCAGAACTGCAAAGGCTGGCAGCTGGAGGCTGTCCACCGATCCCGGGCCTCACTGCTGGGCAGCGGGTCTTCCTCGAAGGGGGATCTGCACAGTGCATCTCTATGTCTACAACATGCCTTCCCCAACACAGGGCCTGGAATAGAGTGTATCTTGAATGTAGATATCTTTTTTGCAGAAAACAGAAAACCTGACCACAGTGACTATGTTTTCTTTATATAACAAGGTATCTACAGCTAACTGGTTCCTTGCGTTGGTTCACGAGATCCATAGTGTCTATAGCTTTCTTGCCATTATCCTCTTGGTCACAAGATGGCAAGTATCATATTCACCTTCAAGGCGAGAATGAGAAAGGGCACAGCAGTATGTCTGTCTCTTTTCATTAGAAAATCAAAACCTCCTGAATAATTCTGCAGGGCAATTTCCTTTTCTTAGGTCTCTTTGGCCGGAATGAAGGTGTACCAGGGCTTCCAAGAATGCTAAGTGACAATAGGATTATCATGATTGACTGACGCCAATAAAAATTTATTGCTTGGGTGTGAACATAATTTTCCCTCAAGAAAAAAATTCCATGGGCAAGGAAAAAGGAAAAGTAATTGAACACTAGGTAGAATACTAACAATATCTGCCACAGTGAATAAATATTTGTTGAATGGAGAATGGTTTTGTGCCACACAAAAAATTCCTGCAGCGGGAAGAAGTTTGACTAAATAATTTCTGAGGTCATTTTAATAACAGTCTGTGCACTAAAGGGAACATTAAAGGCCATCCATAATTAATAAAAAGAAATATTTTAACTATGGCAAACCATCAAGAGAGCCAGCAAAAGAGAGGAAATTTCTTTAGCGTCGTAGCCAGACTCATTCGGTATCCCCAAAGGAAACTTGAGGCAGCCATTGACTTTCAGAACAGAGCTCCAGAGGCAATGGTGGGCCACGCAGGAATAATAACCTCTTTGTCCTGATATGGAATCAGGGAAATAATGATCAGCTGTAGGGTCCATGAAAAGCCTCACTCTCACCACCTTTAACGACTCACCCCCGCCTTCCTCCCCACCCTCGACGGATTCCCCTGCTCAAAATCTGACGTCAATTGTTTCCTTAACATGGCAAGCTGCCTAGGATTTCTGGGAAGTATGTTTAAACAGGAGTCATGCCAGGACTGGAATCAGCAGTGCTTCTGTGTAGCCTGCAATGTAAGCTGTAATTAGGGATACTGAGATCCCTGAAGTTTTAGGCCAACTTAGTGGTGTGCATGCATGTGTGTGTGTGTGTGTGTGTGTGTGTGGTGAGAAGGGGGATGTATACATACATATACACACACACACACATATATTTTCTATTTGCTTCTTAACTTAGAATATGAAAACAAAAACCATAAGAAACTTTGTTAGTTTTACGAAGTGTAACATCCTTCCCAAATCTGTTTTCTTTTTCCTCTTTTCTTCCTTCCTTCCTTCTTTCCCTCCCTCCCTTCCTTCCTTTCTTCCTCCTCCCTCCCTCGCTTCCTTCCATCCTCTCTTCCCTCCCTCCTTCTTTCTCCTTTTTCTTTTCTCTCTTTCTCTTCCTCCCTTCCCTGTCCTCCTTCCTTCCTTTCTTCCTTCCCTCCCTTTTTCTCCCCCCTCTTTTTCTCTTTCTTTCTTTCTTTCTTTCTTTCTTTCTTTCTTTCTTTCTTTTCTTTCTCTTCCTTCCTCCTCCCTCCTCACTTCCTTCCTTCCTTTCTTCCCTCCCTCCTTCTTTCTCTCTCCCTTTTTTTCTTTTCCTTCCTCTCTTCCTTCCTTCCCTCCTCCCTCCCTCACTTCCTTCCTTCCTCTCTTCTCTCCCTTCTTCTTTCTTTTTCTTTACTCTCTTTCTCTTCCTCAACTGTCTTCCTTCCTTCCTTCCTTCCTTCCTTCCCTCCTTCTTTCTCTTTCTTTCTTTCTTTCTTTTCTTTCTTTCTCTTCCTTCCTTCCCTCCTTTCCCTCTCTGTCTTCCTTCCTTCCTTCCCTCCTTCTTTTTCTTTCTTTCTTTCTTTCTTTCTTTCTTTCTTTCTTTCTTTCCTTTCTCTTCCTTCCTTCCCTCCCTCCCTGTCTTCCTTCCTTCCTTTCTCCCTCCCTCCCTCCCTCCTTCTTTCTCCTTTTTCTTTTCTCTTTCTCTTCCTCCCTTCCATGTCTTCCTTCCTTCCTTTCTTCCCTCCCTCCTTCGTTATCCCTTTCTTCCTTCCTTTCTTTTCTTTTTCCTTCCTTCCTTCCTTCCCTCCCTCCCTCCCTGTCTTCCTTCCTTCTTTCTTTCTTCCTTCCTTTCTCTTCTTTCCTTCCTTCCTTCCTTCCTTCCTTCCTTCCTTCCTTCCTTCCTTCCTCCCTTCCCTCCCTCCCTGTCCTCCTTCCTTCCCTCCTCCCTTCCTTCCTTCTTTCAATTAAAGACTTACTTCTCTTAGGCAAACAGCAGCTAACAAGATAGACAAGGACTACATCCTCATAAAGCTTATAGTAAAAGGCAGACTTTAATCCAATTTTTAAATTGTTTCTTGTGATGTCTACCCTTTTACTTCCTTCTGTTTTTCCTATTCTTCACTGTTTCAAGGCTGAAGTAAAATACTGCCTGCTGAGATTGTATAGTGGAAGAAGCATGACCTACAGAATTAAAAAAAAAACTGATTGAAATTCCAGCTGAACCATTTACAACCTGTTGGACCTTCAGCAATTTACTTAACCCACAAGAAGCTTTTTTCCTTCATGTGGCCAGATGGCCAGTGGTCCATTCACAAATGGATACATCCCCTTTTCCTTCTTCTTCATTTATTCACCTGCACTTTCTTAAATAAGCTACCCCAGGTTTGTTGGTGATTTTGCATGAAGTCATCTCTCTTCTTGGCATATAGATACTCATTGACCTAATGACTCCAGTTCTTCATCTGCTGGAGTTAGTAAAATCTTGCTGAATAACAATATACGTACAGAAAAGGACACAACTCACAAATAATGCAGCTTAATGGATTTTCACAAACTGATCAAACTCATGTAACCAACAACCGTATCACGAAATTGAATATTATCAGCACCCCAGAAGCCCCTGTTCCCTTTTCTGGTCACCACAACCAAAAGATAAACTACTATCTTTACTTCTAACACCAATAAGAACACTGTGGGACCTCTTGCTTAGGACTTCTTTTATTAAATTCCAGGTTTAAGAGGCAAATTGGGGCTGCTGGGTGGCTCAGTTTGTTAAGTGTCCAACTTCAGCTCAGGTCATGATCTCACGGTTCGTGAGTTTAAGCCCTGTGTCAGGCTCTGTGCTGACAGCTCGGAGCCTGGAGCCTGCTTCCGATTCTATGTCTCCTTCCCTATCTTCCCCTCCCCTGCTCACACTCTGTCTCTGTCTCTCTCAAAAATAAACATTAAAAATAAAAGATAAATCAATGCTCACTACAGTGTCACTCTTCATTCTCATTGCTGTATAATATTCTACTATGTAAATATGTCATAATTTGTTTATCCATCCCTCTGTAGATGAATATTTAGATCATTCCAGTTTGGGATGATGATAAATAATGCTGCTATAACATTCTTGTATGAGATTTTTTTGTTAACATGTATATACTTTTCTTTTGGATACCTAGGACTAGAATTACTGGGTCACAGGGTATGTAAATATTCAATGTTACTCCATACTGCCAGTTTCCCAAAATGGTTGCAAAAATGTATACTCTTGCCAACAGTATATAGAGTCCCTATTGCTTCACATGTTCGGTAGCCATTGTTCCCATTGATTCTTATCATTGTTCCTAACAGTTAGTTAGGAATGTTGTCATTGTTCAACGTATTTTTGATATGTTCAATATCTTTTTCATTTAAACCATTTGGTAAACGTACAGTGATATTGTAATGTGATCTTGATTTTCATTTCCCTGATGACTATTGGAAGCGAGCAAACTTTCATAAGTTTGTTGGTCATTTGGATATATTCTTTTTATAAAATTCCTATTCAGGTTTTTTGCCCATGTTTTACTGTTGTCGGTCTTTTACTTCTTGACCCTAGAAGTCCTTTATATATTCTGTAGTGTCTTTTTTAGCATATGTATGGCAAATTTCTCTCACTCTGTGGCTTGCCTTTGGTTTGAGTCTTTTGGTTCTCTTTTGAATATTGTTGTGGAAACAATGAAGTTGAACCAATGCCTCCACAAATTATCTGTGAGAATTCAGGTGAATTAATTAACCTCTCTGAAACTCAGCTTCCCATCTACAAAATGGGAATAATGACCCCCACCCAGCTTTTACCATATTTTTGTTGGCAAGAACAAATGAGATATTACATATGCAATCGCTTGAGAAATTATATGACGTCCAGGTCAACAGTAGTGATTAATTTGTCACCAGAGAAAGAAGTAATTTATATGCTGGGTAGAAAAAGTAGGTTTGGTATAAATTATCTATGGAAGGTGATATCTTTAGTGCATATCCATGGGATAAAGAACTTTTAGTTATACATCCTACACAGGAAATAAATCTTGGAAGACTCAAGTAATGCTCCCAGATGTGAACCTCAGCATTCACATAATGAAGATTTTCAGAACCTGCCATTTAACACACCTTATTTCTTGTCTCTAAATTCCCTTGCTTTTCAGTGGATACACCCAACAAGGCAAAGGTCTTCCCCAAGAAAGTAGTGCCACTTCTCAGAAATCTGGGCCTATAACAGGATCTGTTTTCCATATATTCTATTTCCTCCAACCAAAGGGAAACTGACTTTTGTTGAAAACTTAGTGATTTAAGGGTTGTAGGGGATGTAAGAAATGTGGAATAATAGAAAGTCAGATGCTGACAAGTTGAGATCATCTCATCCTACCTCCTAATTCTACACCTGGGGGAAAAGGTTTACAGAGATAAAGTTATTTATCTAAGGATGTACATGGGGTAAAACACAAAAGCCTAGAATTTTACTTTACGCACTGTGAGTTCTGCACGGCAGGGACTCGTGTCTGTTCTGTTCATTGTCATAGCATGTGGCTATGCCTGGGGTGCCAGGCAGAGTGCATTTCTAACAGCCTTCCTGCCACTTCCCAAACATGCAAAACTCATTCCTATCCTCAAAGACAACTAACTAAATAGAAGAGGCCGAGCACTTAAAAAAATTATAGAATATCATAAACAAATGATTGATTGTTTAGGAAGTACACACAGCTGGGAAAACTTGAACAAATAATTAATTGTGGGATACTTCTCATGTTCCTCAGAGAATCCTTCCAAAACCACCCACACCCTAAAACAGAGTTAATCTGTGTTCTCATAGCAACATGTACTTAATTCTATTGTAGTTGCATGGACTGTATTACTTCATGTTATAGACAGCTATTCATGTACTTAAATCCACTGGACTGCACCTCATACAGACCTCGGTGCTTAGTGGATGATCTATAAATATTTGCTTTATGAGTGACTCACTCGAACAACAAATAGTTAATGGTATACTACTCTAGTATCTCAACCTATTTTCCCAATGCTGTCATCAGGGGTGTTGAGATCCTTGAGATCAAGTAAATAGGTTGTCTGCAAAAGTGGGGGATACATACACACACACACACACACACACACACACACTTTTTACCTATTTCTAGTAACTCATAAGTTACAACATGAAAAAAAAACACAGACTATAAAAGACTATTTGATGAAGGGCAACAACCACCTCAACTCTGTTTTCATTTCCTCTCTCTATATTCATTCATCCATTCATTCATAAACTCATTCTTTCAATTAAAGAGCTATTCTTAGGTAAAGAGTGGCTATCAAAAGCAATTTTGTCCTTCAGGGGAGATTTACCAATATCTGCAGACGTTTTTGGTTTTTACAACTTGAAGAGGGAAGTTGCTATGGACACCTAGTGGATAGAGGCCAGGGTGTTGCTAAACATGCAAAAAAACCACAAGGACCCCACAGCAAAGACTTTTACAGCCCCAAATATCAGTAGTGCCAAGTGGAGAAACTCTGCTATGCATCTATTGTAGCTAAAATGTTGCCCATTGGCCTGTGTAACCCAGGAGAAACCTGAATTAATTTAATTAAGAGAAAGCACTGGTTTCATCCATGGGCAAGAAGTATGCAATTATGCATCTCTCCTCTAAACTTTGCAGTGAATGAACCAATCAGCCTTGTTCATTGGTGGACAGTCACTGGCCATTCCAATCTAACTGAGAGGTTATCTTAAAAATTTGAATCATTTAGGTCATTCAATAATTAATTACTCTATGCCTTATAGCAGCCTAGCACTATATTGTATGAAGAAAGACAGTAAAAGAGGAACAATTCACATTGAATCACTACCCTATTTTTCAAAGCATCTTTATTATGTGACCTTTTTGCCATGTGACCTCTTTACTATGTGACGGCTTCCCTTGAAGGTAAAGAGGATAGGAATTATTGGCCCAATCTGACAAAGAAGAAGCTAAGGCACGGAAAAATATATAGAATCTCTATCTGACTAGCTCCTCATGTTAGTCTGTGAGGGCTGCTATAACAAAATACCATAGACTACGTGTCTTACATGCAACAGAAATATACTTCTCATAGTTCTGGAAGATGGGGAGTCCAAGATCAAGGTGCTGGCAGATTTGTGACTGGTGAGGGTCCCTGCTTCCTGGTTCCATCTTTTCACTATGTCCCAATATGGCAGAAATGGTGAGGGAGCTTTCTGAGGTCTCTTTTCCAAGGGCACTAAGCCATTCACAGACTCATAGTCCACCTTCATGACTTCATCCATCTCCTAATGCCATCACACTGAGGGTTAGGATTCCAACACAAGAATTCTGGGGAGACACATTCAGTCCATCACACCATTCCTCAGACACCTCTTTGGTAAGACCACTTATCACAATCAGGATCAAGAAGCTCAGCTAACCCGATAATCCTAAAAGTTTCCCCCTACCTGGACAGAGTCAATGGTCCCATTAAGATTAAGTGCACCTCAGAGTAGTTGAACTAGTTTCTGCCTAAGCTATCTTAGAAAATGTTATCATTTAGAGGCACCTGGGTGGCTCAAACATCCGACTCTTGATTTCGGCTCAGGTTCATGAGTTCAAGCCCTGCATTGGGCTGTGTGCTGAAAGTGGGGAGCCTACTTGGGATTCCGTCTCTCTCCTTCTCTCTCTGCCCCTCCCCCACTTGCTCTCTCTCAAAATAAAGAAACATTAAAAATACAAAATGTTATCATTTTAAATAAATACATAAATACAAAAAAAACACAAAAAAAAATCTATGCACATTCTATTTCTCATTCTTGGACTTTAGGGGAAAAAAGTCAGATTTTATTTTTCTGAATTTACTGAAGAAATCTGGCTCCTAGAGGTTAGATGATTTGCCCGAGGTTACATGCAGTGTCCTGCCTGACTACATGACTAGGTCTTTTTCCATTTGTCTATTGCCATTTTTGTCCCAGAATTCTTTCCTCTTTTGAAATCATCACCACTACTCCCCCATCACCCTCCACCTTAATTCTCCCCAGGGGGGAGAAAAGCTGTTAAATGGAAGCACAAAACTCAGGGAAGTATGGCACCTCCAGGGATATTTTCATGACTCACTAAAATAACTGGGTGCATCCTCTGGGAAACAGAGTCAGAGTAAAAAACAAAACAAAACAAAACCAAAAAAACGTGGGAAGATCTTCTCCTTCCTCTGAATTGATGGTACGACATTCTCTGACTGACATTCTCAGATTCCCATGGGGAGATTAAAGCTCTTTGTCTCTCAAGTATGGATATTCTGAGCTAAAAGACATCTTTATCATTTCCAAGAAAATGGTGTCACTAAAACCAAGTAACAGTCTTCACCATGAGGCACAACTGAGCCAAGATAATGTCCCCTACAAAGGAGGCCCGCAGATTCCAGACCTGGCTGTGGTCAAGTGAACCAGACACATTGAATTCCAGTCACTGCCTCTGCTGGGGCATACCATCCTTATTATAGTTCTAACCATTTTTATCAGCCTCAACTGGAATTTGATATATGAGACATGTATAATTTCACAATAAGTTTGTATTTTGTACTGAGTCACTTGCACTAACATATATTCCATAATGGGGTTTTTAGAATACAGAATACTAGCAAGTAGAGCCATGCCCACTGGTCCCAAGATAATTTCTGATACAGGAGCATGATTAAACTTGCATAGTTTGGAAGACAGTGTGTTATCAGTAACACTAATGTGCCTATGGAGCAAGGTGAATTTACTAATTCATATAATGTCAACAATAATTGACAGAGCTCTACAAAGTCATAGTAGTACTAGAGAGAGAAGAAGAAGACACAATCTCCCCCTTGTGAGACAACTAACCATTCACTGCCATTAAAGTTATCAATTCAACTACTTAATTTGTAAAGTCCTATACATAAGAAATATAAAGAAGAATCTGAGAAGCAATCCCTATCCTCAAAGAGACACCAATACATTCCTAAATAATTGCATACCATGGTGATAATGCCACAGGAGTTGTTTGCACGATGTCCTGTATTGGCACAAATGTGGGAATGACCAATTCTGCATGGGGTCAAAAAACTGGGAGAAGAAATCCAACAAATGTTTGAGGCTGCTGTGACGACCAGTAAAATCAGCCTCAGTCCATTCAGATGGTCTTCTGAACCCAGACTCGATGACCAGTGGTTGATTCAGTGACCACAGAGACAAATAGAGTTCTCTAACTGCCAGCCCATTCTGATAGAAGATTGGTTTCATGGGGTAAGTTTCCTTTAGGGCTGTTGCATTCAGTTCTCTCCAGTCATATCATAAACTGAGGTCAGGAAGCTAGTCCAGAAAGTGACTAAATCAAACTCTTAAGTCTTACAAAATTTTCACAAAGAGGAAAGATCATGCCATGTATGTGCTGAGCCAGATTTCATCCAAATGGAGACAATTACCGTAAGTATTACTACTCAGACTCTGCTCCTTCCAGCACAGCTGAGCAAGAGTTTTCTGGCATTTAGTCTTTTAACCTTAAATGAGCATTATTTCATCTAAATGATCAAGAATCAAATAAAATGATATGGCTTTAAACAATACATCTTTGGTCTGTGCCCTTTCAGGACCAGTCAGTTAATACTCCCCAATATTCCATGATCCATCAATAAATAGAGCAGGTCTTAACATTAGGCACTGGGGAATCAATAATAAATGAGCCATGATCTCTGTCTTCATTTTATAGTCTAGGGAAGAGACAGATACCAAAACAGGCAATTAAAAATCTGATTCCAGGGGGCGCCCAGAGGGAGCCCAGTAGAACACACAGACCCCACACCCTCAGGCCTGGGTGTGGGGGAGCATGGGGCTCACTGAATTCCATCACCTCTGGGCCACAGGGCCAAGGAAGGTATTGGTGCAGGGACCCAGAAGGTCCTGACCTACGGCTGTGGGCAGACACCCCTCCAGGAGCCTCCATGAACAGCTCCAGTCTTTAAGAGCTCCAATGGCCTCTGCTGGTGGCTGTGGGCTGTGGGCCCCCCATCTAGAAGCCTGGATGCATCATCCAGTGATAGTGATTCAGACTGGGATGGGGGAAGCCTTCTCTACTCACTCCTCCTCCATGACCACCTTGGCCCGGCTGTCTTCTCCACGTTTCTGGCCTGTGGGCATCACTGCCTGCTGCCTGGCCCAGAAGCATTTACCACCATCTAACAAACACACATTTTCTTTGCCCACAACCCCACTGCTCCTTGAACCTGGGACCTGGATGTCATTCGCTGCTGAGTCTTTGGCACCCTAGCAGGACCGGCACACAAGACAAGACCTCATGTCAGAAGGGAGGGAAGGATCTGGCATTCACCCCATCTCCAAGCTGGGACCTCAGCATTAGAGTAGAGCTTAGTGGTGGGCATCAGTAGCTTCCATTCCATGCTGTCAAGTGCAAAGAAGCAGGTGCCATGGCTGTGACACTTGCCACAGTAGCCGTGGAGGGTGGGGTGGGCTCCAGACTTTAACTGCCAGGGCAACACCAGGACACCTCATGTGCGGCTAAAACCGACGGTGACAGTCTCCCAATGGCACAGAGTGGGAGCTCCCTACAGGCTTCTAGTCTCTGGGTAACACCCTTCTTCCTGTTTGTTCCTTCAGCTCTTCCTGCAGCAAATTCCAATCTGAACCCCCCCCCCCTTAAAAAATCTGATTCCAGAGTGTTAATGTGAGCTCATAAAGGGGACAAACTGCAGGTGCTGGACAGATAGGAGTTGGAGGGAAGACTTTCAGGCGAAAACAGCTAACCTTATTCTTGGAATAAAATGTAGGGGAGATCTAGGTAGAAAGGGGCCATCCCAAGAAAGGAAGTGGCAAAAACAGAGGGCTACAGTGGGAAAAAGCGGGGTGCAGTCAGGATCTTAAAGAAGTTCAGAATAGAGGGAGCACAGCAGGGAAGACAGAAAAGTTTCAGAGTGAAGAGTGGTAACACTAGTAATATGCCAGTCAGGTTACACGAACTCAGACTTACGGTGAAGGCAACAAAAACCCCAAAGGTTTTTAAGGGGGTAACAAATGTGTGTGTGTGTGTTTGAAGAGTGCCCCAAAAGCTGCTTGGAGAGTGGGTGACAGTGAGTCAAGATTGAAGGTGGAAACCAGCCAAAAGCCACTTAGTGGTCCAGACAGGAAATAACAGAATCCTGAAATTTTTTAAAATGGCAGAGAAACAGGGGTGCCGGGGTGGTTCAATTGGTTCAGCGTCCAACTCTGGATTTCGGCTCAGGTCATGATCTCACCATTCGTGAGTTCAAGCCCCGTGTCAAGCTCTGTGCTGACAGTGCAGAGCCTGCTTGGGATTCTCTCTCTCCTCCTCTGCCCCTCCCCTACTCATTCTCTTTCTCTCTCTCTCTCTCTCTCTCTCTCTCTCTCTCTCTCTCTGTCTCTGTCTCTCTTTCCCCTGCCTTCTCTCTCTCTTACTTTCTCTTTCAAAATAAATAAATAAACATTAAAAAATTTTTTAAATGGCAGAGAAACATTAGTTTCTCTGAAGCTAGAAAAATCAGAGAAACATTAGTACACTGAAGAATCTCCAAGCACTTGGAAGGAAGGGTAGTTGGTGGGATGACAGAGCTGAGGAAAGAAAGGAATCAAGCATGATACCAACGTTCAGAGCCTGGAAGCTGGGTAGATCCCGGCCCTGTATTAAGAACAGGGATGCTTCTAAGAGGTGCACTAACTCTCCTGGGAAGACCATTTGGGGAAGCCCTGAGAGCATATGCAGAGGGGCTCCACTGAGTGCAGGCTCCCAGCTGTCTGCCAGAGCGGCACAGACGTGAGGGAATCTGTCTTGAATCCCGGACTAGCCCAGATGGCATCTGAACACTCCAACCGGCCCAACCCACGTGGAGAGCCACCTCCTACCCAAGTGTGCCAGAAGTCAATAAAATGTTGTTTCAAGTCAAAATAATTTTAAAAAGAAGAGCAAGAATTCATTCTTAATAGTTTTTGTGTTTTTTTCAGGGGCGCCTGGGTGGCTCAGTCAGTCAAGCATCTGAGTTTGGCTCAGGTCACAATCTTGCAGTTCGTGTGTTCGAGCCCCGGGTCCGGCTCTGTGCTGACAGTGTAGAACCTGAAGACTGCTTTGGATTCTGTGCCTCCCTCTCTCTCTCTGTCCCTCCCCTGCTTGTGCTCTGTCTCTCTCTCAAACACAAATAAATAAACTTTAAAAAAAAAAAAGAGTCGGGGCGCCTGGGTGGCGCAGTCGGTTAAGCGTCCGACTTCAGCCAGGTCACGATCTCGCGGTCCGTGAGTTCGAGCCCCGCATCGGGCTCTGGGCTGATGGCTCAGAGCCTGGAGCCTGTTTCCGATTCTGTGTCTCCCTCGCTCTCTGCCCCTCCCCCGTTCATGCTCTGTCTCTCTCTGTCCCAAAAATAAATAAACGTTGAAAAAAAAATTAAAAAAAAAAGAGTCAATAAACTGCTGTTTCCAATCAAAATAATTTTAAAGAAGAAAAGCAACACTTTGTTTTTAATAGTTTTTGTTTTTTCATATCCGCAGCACCCATATGAAATAAGTGACAATTTGTGGCTTTCTACAACCAGAGTTTTGAACCTAACTTTTCACCTTATCTGAAATCACTTGGTTTAATATGTTCCTTCAATATGTACAAGGGAAGGAGTCAGACACAAAAGGCCCCATATGATATGACTCTGTTTATGTGAAATATCCAGAAAACATTAGCCCAAGGAAACAGGAAGCAGAAGGGTGGTTGCCGGGGGCTCAGGAGAGGAGACGACGGAGAGCCATTGCTTAATGGCTCCAGAGTTTTATTTCGGAGGGTGACAATATTTGCAACGACACAGAGATAGTGGCGATACAACAATGTGAACGTACTAAATACCCCCTGCATTGTTCCCTTTAAAATAGTTAATTTTGCATTAAATGGATTTCATCTCAATAAAAGCGAACAGGAAGGAAACAACCACACCAAGGACAGAGCTCGTGCCTCGGCTGGGTTCAGATGCTCATTTAGGTGTGGAGGGTGTCTGATTTCTGGTCTTCCTCAACCGTTTCAGGACATGCTTCCTTTTGAGTAACAGAAGGTTGGGCCTGGCAAAATCAATGCTACCATCAGAGAAATAGTTGAGCTTTCAGAATAAAGTAAATAGCATCACTCTTTTTAACGTTTAGTCTGCATGCTGTGGGATGTCTTTGCTACGTTCCTGGTTTCTTGGCGGGGGGGCAGCCGTGGACACGTGGGTGTTCCTGCCTGTCTTCAAGGTTTACGTTTTGTTCTCTTAAAGTCAGTCTTTCTGTCGGCTTGCAGGCCATTTAGCCAAAGCTAAAGCAGTTGTGGGCCGCACGGCCTCCCCTCCCGCAGCAACCTGCCCGGTGTCCCTCCAAGGACATGCTGCATTTACGGGGTATCCATTTCAAAGATTGGCTAATTGCTTCACAGGCTGCAGAAAGTGCCCTCTCAAATCATAAAAGGGAAACACTCTGGCTTTTCCCAGGCCACAAAGCATGACCAAGTTGATTAGGACTCATAATTCACACTCCCGATCCCTGAGCTTGATCCTCCAAGAAACAGCTGCCCTATAAAAGCTGAGACAGAGCATGTATATCACGCTGTTCAGGCCGCTGTAGTCCCAGCTTTGCTTCCACAATAAATGGCCACTGCCATGTCTGGGCCAGGGCTGCGCTGGAAATGAAACAATAAGAGTGGAAAATCGCCTTTATTTATTGAGTTCACCTACCCTTAACATCAAATCAACACCCGGCCTACACAGCTCACAGAATCCAAAGAGCTTACGATGGAAAACAGCACAGTGGGCAGGGGATCCTTTCCCCAGGATGACACTACCCTCCCCCAATGACGGCTGGAGGGTCTCAGAACGACCACGAGAGTTCCTCTGCCCTGAAACGGCGCTCCGTGACATGGAATGTCATGGAAAGCAAGCATCATGACGAAAGTTACACAAAGGAAGCTTCTACAACCATCCACGTCAAAATGAGAGGTGCCATGCGAGAGAACATGGTTCCTAACAGGACAAAGTCACATTCCATGGGAAAACCAGGTGGGTGAACGCTGCTCTGGAGAAGATGAGGCCCATCTTGGATCCTATGTGTGGCACCAAGTCATTCTCTTTCTGACAAGAGGCTCTAAATTGATGCTCCGTATCATAGGGTTTGGTGCACACGCTTTGGAATCCCCCAGAAGCGGCTCTGAATCATAGCTCCGCTTCCTCATTCATTCAATCATCCAACAAGTATGTCCAAGTAGCCATCCTGTGCTTGAATATAACACGGTGGGCAAAATACAGTCCTCAAGTTCCTCGCCGAGGGGTCATCGAGCAAGAAAGCTGGCATTATACAAAGCTGAGCAGTGCTGTGATCACAAAAAAGGAAAATGACATGAGGGGGGACAGGGAAGAATTCCTAGAGTAAGTGACATCTAATTTGAGGCCTGACGGCCAAGTAAATTGACAAACTGAAATACTGCGTGCATGTACAAAAGGGATTAGAAAGAGTAGATTTAAAGATACAGAAGGGAGAGTATACTGGGAGACCAGAGAAAAAAGAAATGGGTCTAGAGAGATAGCATAATGAGAGACAGTCCTAATAGGAAGAAGGCAAAGAAAAGATCGTTACACATTTTACAGAGCAAAACGACACAGGAACAGGAATTTTAGGAGGATGTTACTAATTGGGTAACTTTGGACCAAAGAATCCCTCTGGGCCTCAGTTTTTAACACCGACAATACTAGCTAACTTGCTGTGCAAATTAAATGATAAAATGTAGGCAAAATGCTGAATGCCTGAAACCTAGTAACTAACTACTCAGCGGGAACCACAACCAAATATCCATCATCTCAAATTTGATAGAACGTTTGACCTTCCCTTCCTAAACATGTTCAAATGTTTTCTGAAACGTTTTCTACAAATTCAGGTACAAACTAGTTAATTCAGCATGTCACCTTGTAGGAGTCTGAGAAGCTCATTTGTTCAATCCATTAATCAACATTTACTTACTGAGCATCTTTTTCTGTGCCTGCCACTGGGGAGGCCAAGTACTGACTCGATAGTGGTTCGGCTGGAAGAAATACTTGCTCAAGTCAAATATTCAGCAAATTACTGTGGTTCGCTGTGGTTTGCGGTTTGTGGCAGGGACTACCACTTGCCACCAAGTATCTATTCCCCCCTTTTTCTTCATAAAAAGAATTCTTATTTTTAGTGCTGACGATGTTCTGTTTGACGATCTGGGTATTGTTTACATAGATGGACTTTGAGAAAATTCATCAGGGTATACACTTATATGTAATCACCAATGAAAGTTAAATTTTAAAAACCTTCAATTTGTGTCTGGCATATTTTTGCCTGGCTAAAAAAAAAATACTGCTTCTAGGACTCCCTTGCAGCTAGGGACGTAACATGACTGAGTTCTGGCCAATGATGTATAAACAGAGATGCTGAGTGCTGAGTCTTTTTCAAAGGGATATGGCACAACCTTTGCCAATTCTCTCCTCGATCCTGACCCAGAAACACACATGATGCAGAGGCTGTGTCCGATCCTGAGAACAAGAGCCACATCCTAGGGATATCTGAGAGGTTAGCTGGAAGCCTTCTCCCTGCTTGACAACTTTTCACAAACCAGTCTTTATGTCTAGCCTTAGTTTACATGAGAAGAAGGGGGAAGAATGATCTCGCGTGAAACACCGTTGTCCTGGATTTTTCTGTTAATTCAGCTGAAATTAATTTTAATTAATACAGTGTTCAAGGTGGAATTCAGTTCAGTCCTTGCTTTCACACCAGGAACACCCACATGACAGAACAAATAAGGAGTTGCCTAAAAAAGCAATAGCAATTGCAAAATGCTGCGAATCTTAAAGGTCTGGCTTCACTTTTTACTGTTTAATTGCAACTCTACATTCTCCCATATGTAATATGGAGATTTAAAGTCTACTATGTTTCTGTTAGAGTTCTTTCCTGGCAACAACCCAGTCTAAATCTGGCTAACTTAAACAAAGAGGGAATTTATTGGAATGTTGTCAAAGATCTCTCTAAGTAAATTGATAGGCCTGTGTCCAGACTTAGGAAATAAGGCAAAAATCAGAATGGGATCAAGGCAACAAGAGAACATTCTCCCATCTCATAATGCCACACCTGGAATGAAGGATTTCAGTCATTTTTCCTTGCCCCGAGTCTACCCAATGCAACATGCCAAGTGGTGGGAGAAAGTCTGATCGACTAAGTGGAGATCACAAGCCTTTGGCTTCTTTGAAGCAGTGAAAGAAAAAGTCTGGAGGAAAGAGAATGCACCAACCTCCAGTGGCCTCCAGTTCTCTATTAGGAGGGCAGCGGACATTGATTTATAGTCCCATTGAGAATGTACAAAACAGAGGCTAGTTAGGTCCCTCAAATTAATGGATGCTGGACAGTCATAAATCAACAAATGTCCACTCTTTCTACCTCACAAGGTTGTTGAGACTGGACTAAATTAGAGACAAATGCTCTTAAAACCTAAACCTCCTACACAAATACTTATTGCTATCTTGTTAAAATTACTGTTGTTGTTGTTTTTAATATCAAAATTTATGAAAAAATAAAGTAACTGTAACAGCATGGTCATTTGAAATTTCGAAGATAGCTTCTTCCTTCACCGAAGAAACTACTTCATTAAGTATTGGGCACTAAATTAATAGAATGTCTCAAATTAATAACAGGGAATGTGTGCAGACAATGTTCACATTAACTAGTAAGTAAGAAACAAGTCTCCCTTTTCACACAGGTTTGCAAGGTCACGTCTCAGATGTGTTTCAGAGAAGAGCATGGATGACGGGGAAATGCATATTTCTAGATGGAAGTCATTGCCTGGAATGGGATTCTTAGCAGTGGTCTGGATGCATGAATGGCTTCAAAGGCTTATGAAACCCTGAAATTGCATGTAAACATTTGGCTTATTTTATGTAAAAGTAATAGATGGATACATATTTCTCAGGGCTATGGGGATACCTGTTATGAGTTGTTAAAGGGCATATGACCCCCCCCCCAAACACTAAGAACCATTATTTTTAATGCTATGTGTCATTCCCATCTATGGAATCAGCAATATCTGGGTTCAAATCCTGGGTACCCATCCACATTGTCAATCAGAGTAGGAACTCATAAACCATTCCCATTCTTTAGAAACTTAGGGTCACACACAAGAGATAAGCGTGGGTATATTAATTAAAATATCTTAGGGGCGCCTGGGTGGCTCAGTCAGTCAAGTACCCGACTTCAGCTCAGGTCATGACCTCATGGCTCGTGAGTTCGAGCCCCGCATTGGGCTCTGTGCTAATAGCTCAAAGCCTGGAACCTGCTTCAGATTCTGTGTCTCTCCTTCTCTCTGCCCTTCCCCTGCTCGTGCTCTGTCTCTGTCTCTGTCTCTCTCAAAAATAAATAAACATTAAAAAAATCGTTTTAAGTATCTTAGACTAGCAATAACACAAAAATAAAACCAAGGTTAGCTTACATGATATGGAAAGAATTCCTGAAGCTCATGGGAACAAAAATCCAGAGACAAGGCAGGTTGCAGAGATAGCATAATACAATGGCTCCAGCTGTACTTCTCCATGGTTCTCTTTATTTTCCCTCCCCTGTGAGCAGACTTCTTTAGGCTAACATTTGCTCTGATTACAGAATGGGTGCAGACGTTCCAAACTGAGCACACACAAATAATATCCATGAGAGTAGGTATGGTTCCTAGTTCACCTTCCTCTTCCCTCCAGGGTACTCTGCACAATTGGGTGTTCAGTAAATATCTCCTAGATAACAGTGATGGGATAAATTCATGAAATATTTAAATAATAATACATGACAGCTATAATTAAATGAGCTTTTGAGACACAAAGAAAATTATCAATTGCAAAAGGTACTAAAATTCAAAAGTTTCTAAAGAACATCATGCTTCAAATAGATACAGGGGGGCAGAAATAGCTTTCCAGGCATACAATTGGCATTTTATTTAAAGCAAATGAATTCATAAATGAAAAAAAGATACTAGATTTCAGGGGAACTTTCCATCCACTCCAAGTGGTTTCATATTTTAAGTTGCAACACTATGAAGTTATTAAGACGCTGAAAGTTTCCATGGAAGCTTGTATCCTACAGAATCTCAAGTTACTTCATACAATATTGATTATGAGTACCTAAAATAGTAGGATTAATATCTATGATGAGGAAATTAATATCTATGATGAGGAAAAATTACATTTTTTTACACAATAAAAACATCCTATTTTTTTGTTCTCCACTATTTTTATAGCTCACTTACACATTCAGTGAGAACTTTCCATATGTCCAGGGACCTGTGCTAGGTACTTTCAAATGATTTTTTTTTACCTTTCATAATAAGGTTGGTATTATTATTCTGACTTGTACAATGTACAGAAATGGGAAACCCAGTGAGGGTAGATGACTTGGCTAAAATAGCCAACTAATAAGTGTCAAAGCAGGAATTATAATACATGTCTGTCTGAGCTCATCTTAAGTGTTTACATTCCATTTACAAGCCAAACTACTTTTAAATATACTAAATGTAACAATATAAAGTAGAACAAATGATACAATGATTAAAAATTACTTCAGGCTAATTATGTGGGTAGATCCACTTGTGATTCAATTTTTTTGAGAGACAGAGGGAGAGAGAAAGAGAGAGAGAGGGAGGGAGAAAGAGAGAGAGGGCACAAGAGAGGAGCAGAGTAAGAAAGAGAAGCTTAAGCAGGCTCCATGCTCAGTGCAGACCCCAATGCAGGGCTCGACCTCATGGCCCTGGGAACATGACCTGAGCTGAAATCAAGAGTCTGAGGTTTAACTGACTGAGCCACCCAGGGGCCCCAACCTGCTATACTTAATACCCTTTTTGTAGTCAGATTCTGGATAATATACAAATATAAAAGGAATAGAATTACTTTCTTGGAGACTACTGAAGTTTCAGATTTTCCTCTCTTGATTGAAACGACATGGAATACCAGGAAGCACATCGTGGTGCAAGAAGGAACTCTCGTCCAATCTTGGATTCTGAACAAATTCTATAATATTTGAGCCAATGTTTTCATATCTATAAAACAGAGGTTTTAACCACCACTATTGAGGATTGTTGTGGGATAGAGTGAGATGGGATTACAGTGCCTTTATGGACACATAGGTGCCTAAGAATTATTACCTCTCCTGCCTTTACTCAACTAGACCTCCAATATTTCAAGTTACAGAGAAGGCGAAGATGAAAGCTGACTTTGTCAGGCTCATAACTATTATTTTATCCTGTTGAAGATCCTAGTTATTCATTTAGATATTGCTTCGATGGGATATTCTGGAAATGACATAATTAACAATATCGTAGAGGTGGTTCATTTTTTAAACCACCTACACTGGGGCTTGTCTCTTAGGCCGTGTTGTGGACTTCTGACTTTGTAACTAGGCAGAAGTCATTTTGTTTCAAATGAGTGAAAACCCAATTTAAATGGACTTAAAAGATACAGGAGATTTTCTTTTATTCACATAATCAAAAGTCCAGAAATAAGGTAGATCTGGGACTGGTTTCATTGCCAGCGTTAGCAGTGTCATCAAGGACCTGTGTGTGTGTGTACCCACGCCTGTGTGCATGCACGTGCATATCCATTAGTCTTCTCTCACATCTTTGGGTTCAGCTTCGTCCAAATGCAGATCAACCCCATGATGAACCACCTGGAGAAGCTCCAAGGTTCATATTCAAATACCATGCCTTTCAGAAGAAGAATTTACTCTTTCAATAGCTGAATGAGAGCAATAAGCAAGATTCTTTCCCAGATGCCTTTATAAATCCTCTTCTTTCATCTAATTGGCTTTAATCGAGTCAATGTATGCTCAACTGGGATCCAAATCCTGTGCTGACAATCCCCAGAGCTTTGGTCTATATTACCTACACTGATCACTCTGCCAAGAACAGCGAATTACTCTGAATGGCTTAGACCAGTCGGAACTCCCCCATGGATCCTGGGTGGATTTAACTTCTCCAATGTAAACGAATGGCTTAGACCAGTCAGACCTTCCCCATGGATCTTGGGTTGATTTAACTTCTCCAATGTAAACGAATGGCTTAGACCAGTCAGAGCTTCCCTATGGATCCTGGGTGGATTTAACTTCTCCAATGTAAACGAATGGCTTAGACCAGTCGGAGCTTCCCCATGGATCTTGGGTTGATTTAACTTCTCCAATGTAAACGAATGGCTTAGACCAGTCAGAGCTTCCCTATGGATCCTGGGTGGATTTAACTTCTCCAATGTAAACGAATGGCTTAGACCAATCGCAGCTTCCCCACAGATTTTGGGTTGATTTAACTTCTCCAATGGTAAACGGACAAATTGAGAAATGTATAGATCTGAGTATCATCAAGACAGGGGAACTGGTAATTCTGAATAGACAAAAAAAATATTTCACTTCAGTAGTCAGTTCCCAGAGTAAATATATGGATATAGGTCTGGATATGGACATGAGTGTGCATATAGACATGAACATACATAAAACATTTTATCTAATTACAAAAATGTATGCAAGATTAAGTTTGGTATCTACCAAAAAATACATATCAACAAAATGACCTAGAATCCTATAATTTAGACATAGCTACTCTTACTAGTTTGGTATATATATATTACACATGTAATTTTCACATACAGTCTTAGTGTGTATAGGATGTTATTATTTTGTTTAAATTGAAATCACAACATACATTTTGTCTCTATCCTGCTTCTTTTACTTATCAATATATAATGAGCATTTTCATATGCCTGGAATGTAAATCTTTGGTATATGTTCTTATTTTTATTGTTGTTCTAAAACTAAGGTTCAAACACTATGCAATAGTGCATACTATGGGTATATTACACTTTGTTTAAGCAAGATGTTTATTTATTTTTGAGAAAGAGAGCATGTGTGTGCAAGTGGGAGAGGGGCAGAGAGAGAGGGAGAGAGAGAGAGAGAGAGAGAAAGAGAGAGAGAGAATCCCAAGCAGGCTCCACACCATCAGTGCAGAGCCCCACACGGAGCTCAAACTCACAAACCGTGAGATCACGGCCTGGGCCAAAATCAAGATTCAAACGCTTAACCCGCTGAGCCACCCAAGTACCCCAAGATGTCCTCCATTCTGATGTCAGTCTACTTCAAATAACTCCTCATTCCCTTTATCTCTCCACAAATAGGATCCACTACTCATTGCCCATCCTATTTACCATAAACTCCAACGAATGAATGCTCTAAGCCCAAGGGCAGAGAGGGGAAGTGAAGAGAGGAGCGAGATCCAGTGGGTGAAAGGGACCGCATGACCAAGTTGATGGGTGGTGCAGATGAGAGAGTCCAATGAGCAAAGATGTTTCTCTTTTGACAAGGATGGGGAGCATTGTAGGTTGGATTTTGCCCCCACTAAATTTCACATGTTAAAGTCCTAATCCTCTGGCAACCTCGAAATGCAACCTCATTTGGTAATAAGGTCATCACAGGTATAATCAACTAAGATGAGGTCATACTAGAGTAGGGGAGGCCTCTAATCCAATAGAACCAGTGTCCTTATAAAAAGGAAATTTGAACACAGACCTGTAGCAGGGAGAGAAGCACTATGTGAAGGTCAGGGTGATATGGCCACACACCACGAAACCACCAGAAGCTGGGAGAGAAGACCCGCAGCCGATCCTCCGCTCGCACCTCCAGAGGGATCAGGGGCCTGCCCACACCTGATCTTGGATGTCTATCAGGGACAGTGAGACAATAAAATCCCATTGTTTCAACCACTTGGTTTGGGGTAATTTGCTACAGCAGCTGCAGAAAACTGATACAGGTGCATGACTAGTAAAGGTGATGATTTGGGTGGAAGCTGAATAGACCAGAGGGACCAATCCCAAGTCCCTGGGACCTATGATCTGGTGTGGGCTGAAATACACAACTCAAACCAGAAGTGAATGAATATTTACTTTGTACCTTCTTCTGGTATTGGAGACTCATGGAGAGTAAAATTTGTTCATTGACGTTACCACTTCTCCTCTCTACTACTGAGTGTTGATGTCTAGTTGTTGCTATAACTCCAAGCCTATATATTCTGGGTTCTAGCATTCTGTGCCTCTATCTTCAGGGACCAAGCAACTCAAGTTAAAGCTCCAAAATGGTCACCTCCAGGAGAGAATTTAGGAATAAATTCTCACTGCCAGTCAAATTTAGGAATAAAGTCAGCCAGGAGTCACAGAAAGGATATGATTTTCTTTGTTTTTTTCCCCTCTTATCATCAATTCCCTCCTGGGTGCTCTTACTGCACAATCTACAAAGTGCTTTCACATACAAAGACTCACCTGTTTCTCCCAACAACACAGAATAGTAAAACAGAGTCTGTTCCCATTACACAGATGAGAGAACTGAGGCCCATGGAGATTACATGACTTTCCAAAGGGAACTGACACAGCGAGCTGAAACAGGTCTAGTATCCTTCTCCCTACATCAGAATGTTTTTTCGTCATGAGAGAAATGTCGCAGTGCATGAAGATAAAAGTCTCATTCTGCCCATTCTCTTTAAGACAGGGATATTTGATTCATGCTTATATGCTCCAAGGGCCTCAGCCAGACTTAAGGTGTGGTCCACATTTAAGATCTTGATTCCTGCCATGGCCTTTTGGCTTCTTGACCCTCCTATTAACTTACCAAGCTTGAGTCATAATTCTGGATGGTCTTACAGGGAATCTTTGACTCAGGAGAGCTCATAAAAGCTCTTCTGGGAAATTAGACACTAATGTCAGAGTTTCACACAATTGAGGTACTTTACAGAATCCCAGATCAATACCACCAAAACATTCCTTCTCCACTACCTCCTGACTAAAGGCCCTAGAATAAAAAGATATATATATATATATATATATATATATATATATTTTAAATATTGAGGTATGGTAATTTTCACATCTCCACTTGTCTTTGCCAAACAGGGTCAGGAAATGAGCCCAAAATGTAGGGTTATGGCGTGTTTTCTTACACTCATAAAATGTTAGTACTGGAAGTGATCTAAGAGATATTCTGGTTCAACACTGTCTCAACTAAGAACACTGAGACCCTTAGACAGGAATCAATTTGGCCAGTGCCATAAAAGGAATTGATAGTAGGGCTCATAGTAAAATTAGGGCTCCTAACTCCTAATTCAACGTTCTTTCCAATATGCTAGCTATATTCATTGACTCAATTACTTCTAATCCATGATTACTGACCTTCAACTTCCATGTCATGGATCAAAGCTGTGACCAAGGTGAAGTATGATTTTTCGAGCCTCACACTGACCCCATGTCCCACTCCCTGTTGTCTGCAGTGGTACCCACTTCTTCAACATCAATTATTAAATTCTTGATTTTTTTACACAACAGACTTTTATTCATAAGCTATAGCTCTCTGAGCTTCTTATTGTCAACAACTGGTCTTGTACATCGTCATCACCTCTGAAAATATAAAGGTCAGGGCACAGTAGGGTAAGGAGATATCTGCAGAATTAAGGAAATACAATTTGGTAGAAACAATCATATAAAAAATGAGAGTTGAAGTTTAAAGGAAGGGGTGACTCAATGTTCTAGAGAGGAGGATATGGGGATAGGGATTTGGGGATAGGGATAAGGTTCACAATGGAGGTGACACTGTGACGTTGAGCCCTAGAAACTGGAAAGGAGTTTGTTAGCTGTATAGACCAAACGGGCATTCCACACAGAGGAAACAGCACAAGGTGTTAACAGTGAAGGATCACCTGGAACAGAGTTCCTAATGTCCACGGAGGGGAGCAGGAGAGGCACACGGCTAACATGTTGGAATGGAGCCAGGCAGTCAGGGGCCTTAAAGGCCATGGTAATAAGGCATAAGGAGGGTGGGCTTTGCACAGAGGATGTGAGGGAGCCAGCTTAAACAGGACTGTGACGGGTTACATGTGTGTGTTGAAAAGATCACTGTGACACTACTAAAGAAGATGGCTCAGAGGTAGCAAGAGTAGGGGCAGGAAGACCATTGCAAACATTTCGATACTCCTGACAATTGATGATGGAAGTTTCAACTAGGACAGTGGGCTTGGAGGCAAATTAGAGTTTAGAAGACATCAGAAGATAGGGCTAAATGGTACACTGGATATTGGTGATGAGAGGGGAGCAATGCTGAAAGTGCCTGGAGACTCTAATTAGGAGACTATCACATGGTCATGACACTGTACTCTCCAAGACAAAATTTTTAACTCTTTAGATTCAGTGGGTTTTTTAAGAATCTGAAACTCTGAAGCTGTGCCTTTTTCTACTCAGAAAAAGGTACATGTGTACATATACAGGCAAATTTTCATGCAATTTCAAATGCGTTATGAGCTCCCTGAAACCCATAAATGAATGGGACTCCAGATTGTGAGCCCTTGGTTTATAAGACGAATTTAAATACAAAAGCACCTGTGAAGTCTGAGTTGTCAATTACTAATGTCCTAGAATTAAGCGGTCAGCTTCTGATACTGCTGGTTGGATATCTGTACCCTCATGTAGAAAATAGGGTAAGACTGAAAACCCTTGGCACGTGGTGCCCATGGGGAGGGAAGTGTGGTCACAGAGTAGAAATAAAGCAAGAAGGGAGGTCAGAAAGATGATCATCAGCACCCCCTACATTTTTCTGAATCAGCACAAAATCTCGGTCCTGAACGAATTAACTACATCCCATAACTCTACCATCCTCCCATCTTGGAGACTCTTAGCCCTCACAATAACCCTATGATGTTAGTAGGGAAGACTAGTAAGTCTGTTACAAGATTTGAAGGGATCAAAGCTCAGAGAGCTGGAGTGACTTTCTTTCCCAAGGTCACATATTCTAAGTGGCAGAGAAAAAGACCAACTCTATTCCCTTCCCCTTCAGGGCTGTTCCCTTTAAAGACAAGTTGGCCTGAGACATCAAGAACAAAGGTCTGCTTCTCATCTGGATACCGGTCCAGGTTTTTCCACCTCACACTGATGATGTCGTCCAGTGTTGTTTTCTGGGACTCTGCACGCAGGAGGCAGTGAGGAGACCATGGGTTAGAGTCCTTAAGTTCATTGTCTTCAGCTTTAGACAGACTTGGGTCTAAAGACTTGGGTCTTTTAGACAGACTTGGGAGGGGCAAATGCCAACTCCGCCACATACATCTCTGTGAGGATGACCAAACTATGTAACCTCATTGGCCTTCAGTCTCCTCATCTTTAAAACAGAGACAGGAATACGTATCTCCAAAACTGCCCGGCTCAAATGAGACATGATAAGTGGAAATGCCCTCTGTAAGTGCCGACTCTTCTTCTGAGAGCTTCGACAGACACAGTAATTCCTCTGAGATCATAAATCTCAACTGCAGGCTCCTGCCACCAATCCTTTTCTCTCATATCACTCACTGGGGGCAACCAGCCTGCCAGAATGGTCCACTGGCTGACCTGCCTGGAGCACACAACTCTCTTGTCTCCATCACCAGAACAACATGTTCCAAGAATATCTGACACCTGCATACTTGAAGGGCGAGTCTTCACAGACTTAACGCAGATCTGTTCTTAAACACACTCAGGAATAGAGAACAATAAGAATGCCAGTGTGGCACATTCCTGATGAAGAGAGTTGTTACAGAGTCTGTGTCATGAAACATTCCAGCTATGTTTACTGGCTTTATAATAGCTTAAACCTATTCACATACTTAGAGGGCCACTTGCAACATGTGAAGGCCAACCACCTATAAGAAATGGAAACTTACAATATATTGAGTCTTATTTCAAGAAACAACCTAGCTGATGAGAAAATGGCTGAGACTTATTTATTTTTTCATTGAAGCAGTTAATGGCAACAGTAGGAGTTAATCTTGCCACAATATAGGGCAGTGTTTTTTCCCTACAGCATTTACTGCAGAAAAAAAAAGGGAAAACCCAAAACCCATAGTATTTGAGGTATGATGCCCATCACTTGCTAAATGTGTGACTTGAGGTAGACCAGTTAACCTCTCTGAGCTTCTGGTTCATTATTTCTCAGTTGGGAATACAATGCAGGCTCGTCACCCTCACAACCTCCTTAAGAAGACTATGAACACACATATTCTGTCGAGGGATTATTATCCCTTTTGTTGGCTTCCTTCTTCCATCCCACTGCTTCTCATCACAACTCAGGATTCATTATGCCAAGGACATAACACTACGGCTGCCTTCCATTCTGAATTCTGTTGTTCTTCGTTGTTTACATTAAACGATGGGGTGTGCATGCAGTCCAGTTCCTCAGACTGGACAGATGGTGGCAAAACATGAGCTTCATGATCAGCTGGGGTCTGATTGGAATACTGACTCAACCAACTGGGCTTTCGGTGACCTTATTTTCCTCAACTGTAAAGTCAGATGAATAAGAATATCCCTTCCTCAGGGTTGAGTTGAAATATAATTTACATACCATACATCAAATTCACGTTAAGTGTAAAACTAAGTGAAGTTTAGTGGATCTACAGAGCTCTACAGCCATCACTACAAACTAACTGTAAAACATTTTTGTTACCCCCACAAGAAATACTGTGACCATTGGGTGATTCTCCATCACCCCTTCGCTCAGCCCTAGGACACCACTAATCTATGTTTGGTCTTTATAGACCTTGTCCGTTCTTGCTATTCCATATAAATGGAATCATACAACATGTTGCCCTTCTTGTGACTGGCTTCTTTCACTTAGCGTGGTATTTTCGAGGCCCATTCATGTTGTGGTCTACATCACAGCTTATTCTTCCTTACTGCTGAAGAATATTCTGTGGTATGAATATACTGTATGTTATCCATCCATTCATCAGATGATGGACATGTGGATTATTTACAATTTTTTATTATTATGAATAATGGTGCTAAGAACCTATGTTTGTGTGTACACGGGTTTTCACTTCTCTTGGGTATTTATCTAAAATTGGCATTTCTGAGAATTGGAATTACCTGATAAGTCCATGTTTTTAACATTTTGAGAAGCTGCCAAACTATGTCCCAAAGAAGTTGCACCATATTTGCCACCACCAAGGTATGGTGGGATTTCTACACATTCTGACCAACATTTGTTCTTGTCCTTTTGGTCCTGGTGGGCATGAAGTGGGATCCCACTGTAGTTTCATTTACATTTCCCTAATTGTTAATAGTGTTGAATATCTTTTCATGAATTTATGGACCATTTGTATATCTGTCTTTGAGGAATGTCTGTTCATAGCCTTTGACAATTTTTAAATTGAGATTTTTTTATCATTGAGTTTTAGAGTTCTTTGTATATTTTGGTTACAAATCCATCATCAGATATATGATACATTTTCAATATTTTACAAATATTTTCTCCTTATGTTTGTAGACTCTATTTTCTTTTCTTTTCCATCCTTTTCTTTTTATGTTGTAATTTGAAGCACAAAAGTTTTTAATTTAGATGAAGTCCAATTCTCAATTTGCTCTTTTTGCTTGATTTTTGGTATTATAAATAAAAAATTTTTGCATAACACACATTCACAAGGATTTACTCTTAGGTTTTCTTCTAAGGCTTTTATAGTTGGAGCTCTTACATTTTTTTAAATGTTTATTTATTTGCCTTGAGAGAGAGAGTGCACACGAGTTGGGGAGGGGTGGAGAGAGAGGGAGAGAGAATCCCAAGCAGACTCCATGCTGTTAGAGCACAGCCCGATGTGGGGCTCAAACACATGAACGATGAGGAGCTGAAATCAAGAGCTGGGCACTTAACTGACTGAGTGACTCAGGCATCCCCAGGTTGAGCTCTTACATTTAGATCTATGATCCATTTTAAGTTAATTTTTATGCATAGTCTGAGGAAGGTATCCAACTACACTTCTTTGCATGTGGATATCCAGATGACCCAACACCATTTGTTGAAGACTACTCTCTCCCCATTTTATTGCCTTGGCATTCTCATCAAAAACCAATTGACCATAAATGTAATATTATTTTTAGAATCTCAATTCTCTTCCATTCATATATGTGTCTTTGCTTATGTCAGAACCACACACCCATAATCTTATAATCAAGTTTTGTAGTCAGTTTTGAAACTGGAAAGCATCCTTTACTTTGTTCTTTGTTGAGATTATTTTATCTGTTCAGGGTCGCTTGCATTGTCATATGGATTTTAGAATTAGTGTGTCAATTTCTGCAAGAAAAACCAGGTAGAATTTTGATAGAGCTTTCTTTGAATCTGTAGTTAAATTTCGGGAGTACTGCCATATTAGGCATATTACATTCTCTGGTTTAGAGGGAACATACCTCAACATAATATCCAACATAATATGGATTTCATTCTTTTTTATGGCTGAATAATATGCCATTATATATATATATATATTATATATTAATTATATATTCTTATATATATAGTTATATATTATTATTTATTAATATATACCATTATATATATATATCATATATGTTATATATTTATCCAAACATAATAAGGCCCTATAGGGAAAACCCACAGCATCATATAACGCTGTATATTAACTATACTGAATTTAAATTAAATTAAATTAAATTACAATTTTATATTTTGTGCCCCCAAAATAAGGAATATTAGATTTTCCAATGCAAAACCATAGGTGTGTCTCCCCATTTATTTAGGTCTGTAAGGTAGGGTTCAAGATTCATCTTGCCCCCTCTGGCTATCCAGTAGTTTCGGCACTATGGAAAGGGTTTCCTTTTCCCCCTGAATTGCACTGGCACCTTTGTCTTAAGTTTCCTGACAACATATGAGTCTATGTCAGGAGCACCATAGTCCCAGAATTACTGCTGCTTGTAGCAAATATTGAAATCAGGTAGTGTAAGTGGTCCAACTTTATTTTCCTATATTCTAAGTCCTTTAGAGATCCATGCACATTTTAAAATCTTGTCAGTTTCTACAAAAAAAATGTGTGAGATTTTGACCATAATGCGTTGCACCTACATCGATTTTGAGAAAACTAATTAGTTATACATGCCGCAGACCCTTGGTCTCATCTCTCTTTTATTGGGAGCCAGCTGCTCACAATACATACATACATACATACATCAAAAAACAAAAACAAAACAAAACATGTTTTACATCACCTTTTTGTGCCATAAGTTTATTTGAGGAGTTCGCACAGGTGGGACAGTCTTTAGATTGTCTGCTGGTGTCTGTGGCAGTGTAATTCTATTTTAGGGGTAAAATATCAAAGTTACTTGCTTATGCATCTAAGCCAACAGATCTATCAATAATAAAGCTGACAGTTTGCTTTCTACGTCTTAACTCTTGTGTCTCCCTCTCAATTGACTTCAAAGTCAAATGAAAAATAGCCATTAATTAATGCTACCTTCAGTTAGACACATCTTGCAGAGCCAATAAAGCAAGGTGAACTATAATTCCTTTTAATAGAATTTGTAAATGATTCCATGGATGAACAGAATGGAAGCAGTACTAAAAGTTTTCATTTGACATTCTTCTCACATTCATATGGATGTTTCTTACAAGAAAGTTATAGAATGTTGAGGGACTAACAACTATTGAGCCATAAACCTCTCATTTAGTCCTCACTGCAGATTTTTGAGTTATTATTATTCTCATTAAACAGAGAGGACAAACATCATTTGAGAGGTTAAGTAACTAGAGGCTTGAATTTACACAGTTAGTAAGAGCACTTGGAAAAGACATATCATATTTTCATGTAAAGTGCTTACAGTCTTCAAATGGTTTCACAAGTAATATATTTTTCCATATAATTTATTATCAAGTTAGCTAACACACAGTGTATAAAATGTGCTCTTCGCTTTGGGAGTAGATTCCCATGATTCATTGCTTACATATAACACCTAGTGCTCATCCCAACAAGTGCCCTCCTCAATTCCCATCACCCATTTTCCCCTCCACCCTGCCCCCACATCAACCCACAGTTTGTTCTCTGTATTTAAGAGCCTCTTATGGTTTGCCTCCCTCTAAGTTTGAATCTATTTTTTTCTCCTTCCCTTCCCCCATGGTCTTCTGTTGAGTAAAAACATATGATATCTGTTTTTCTCTGACTTATTTCACTTAGCATAATACCCTCCAGTTCCAGCCACATTGCTGCAAATGGTAAGATTTCATTTTTTCTCATTGCTGAGTGTGTGTGTGTATACATCTTTATCCATTTTTTATCTTCTTTTTTTAAATTTTTTGTTTATTTATTTGAGAGAGACAGAGACAGTGTGAGCAGGGGAGGGGCAGAGAGAGAGAGGGAGACAGAGAATCCCAAGCAGGCTCCACACTGTCAGCACAGATCCTGATGCCTGATATGGAGCTCGAACCCACAAAATCGCGAGATCACAATCTGACCGAGAGTCAGACGCTTAATCAACTGAGCCACCCAGGTGCCCCATTCTTTATCTTCTTTATCCATTTATCAGTTGATGGACATTTGGGTTCTTTCCATAATTTGGCTATTGTTGATAGTGCTGCTAATAAACATTGGGGTACATGTGACCCTATGAATCAGCACTCCTGTGTAACTTGGGTAAATTCCTAGTAGTGCTACTGCTGGGTCATAGGGTAATTCTCTTTTTAATTTTTGGGGGAACTTCCACACTGTTTTCCAGAGTGGCTATACCAGTTTGCATTCCCACCAACAATGCAAGAGGGTTCCTGTTCCTCCACATCCTTGCCAACATCTGTTGTTGCCTGACTTGTTAATTTTAGCCACTCTGACTGATGTGAGATGGTGTCTCAGTGTGGTTTTGATTTGCACTTCTCTGATGGTGAGTGATGTTGAGCATTTTATCATATGTCTGTTGGCCATCTGGATGTCTTTTTTGAAAAAGTGTCTATTCATGTCTTCTGCCCATTTCTTCACTGGATCATTTGTTTTTCAGCTCTTGGATTTGGTAAGTTCTTTATAGATTTTGGATACTAACGATTTATCTGATATGTTATTAGCAAATATCTTCTTCCATTCCATTGGTTTGCTTTTTAGCTTTGCTGGTTATTTCCTTTGTAGTGCAGAAGGTTTTTATCTTGATGAGGTCCCAATAGTTCATTTTTGCTTTTATTTCCCTTGACTTCAGAGATGTGTTGAGTAAAAAGTTGCTCTGGCTGAGGTCAAAGAGGTTGTTGTCTGTTCTCTCCTCTAGAGTTTTGATGGTTTCCTGTCTCACATTTAGGTCTTTCATCCATTTTGACTTTATTTTTGTGTATGGTGTAAGAAAGTGGTCCGGTTTCACTCTTCTGCATGTTGCTGTCCAGTTCATTTGCTAAAGAGACTGTCTTTTTCTCCATTGGATACTCTTTCCTGCTTTGTCAAAGATTAGCTGGCCATACATTTTTGGGTCCAATTCTGGGTTCTCTATTCTATTCCACTTGTCTATGTGTCTGTTTTTGTGCCAATACCACGCTGTCTTAATGATTACAGCTTTGTAGTAGAGGCTAAAGTCTGGGATTGTGATGCCTCCAGCTTTGGTTTTCTTTTTCCGGATTGTTTTGGCCATTCAGGGTCTTTTCTGGTTCCATACAAATTTTAGGATCGTTTGTTCTAGCTCTGAGAAGAATGCTGGTGCAATTTTGATTGGGATTGCATTGAATGTGTAGATTGCTTTGGGTAGTATCAATATTTTCACAATAGTTGTTCTTCCAATCCGTGAGCATGGAATGTTTTTCCATTTATTTGTGTCTTCTTCAATTTATTTCATAAGTTTTCTATGGTTTTCAGCATACAGATCTTTAACCTCTTTGGTTAGGTTTATTCCTATGTATTTTATAGTTCTTGGTACAATAGTAAATGGGATTGACTCCTTGACTTCTCTCTCTGTTGCTTCATTATTCATGTATAAAAAGGCAAATGATTTTTGTACATTGATTTTATATCCTGCATCTTGGCCGAATTCATGTATCAGTTCTAGCAGTTTTATGCTGGAGACTTTCGGGCTTTCCACGTAAAGAATTGTGTCACCTGCTAAAAGAAAGTTTGACTTCTTTGCCAATTTGGATGCCTTTTATTTCATTCTGTTGACTGATCACTGATGCTTGGACTTCCAGTACTATGTAAAACAATAGTGGTGAGAGTGGACATCCCTTTTGTATTCCTGATCTCAAGGAGAAAGCTCTCAGTTTTTCCCCATTGAGGGTGATACCAGCTGTGGGCCGTTCATATATGGTTTTTATGATTTTAGGGTATGTTCCTTCTATCCCGACTTTCTTAAGGGTTTTTATTAAGAAAAGATGATGGGGAAAAAGAAAAAGAAAGCATGATGTAGTTTGTCAAATGCTTTTTCTGCATCTATTGACAGGACCATATGGTTCTTATCTTTTCTTCTATTAATGTGATGTAGAACGTTGATTAATTTGTGAATACTGAATGAGCCCTATAGCCCAGGAATGAATCTGGCTTGATCATGGTGAATAATTCTTTAAATATACTGTTGAATTTGATTTGCTCATATCTTGTTGAGAATTTTTGCATCCATGTTCCTCAAGAATATTGGCATATAATTCTCCTTTTTAGTGGGGTCTCTCTCTTGTTTGGGAATCAAGGTAATGCTGGCTTTATTGAATGAGTCTGGGAGCTTTCCTTCTGTTTCTATTTTTTTTCAACAGCTTGAGAAGACTAGGTATTAACTCTGGTTTAAATGTCTGGTAGAATTCTCCAGGGAAGCCATTTGGCCCAGGACTCTTATTTGTTGGGAGATTTTTGATAACTGATTCAATTTCTTTGCTGATCTGTTCAAATTTTCTATTTCGTCTCGTTGGAGTTTTGGTAGTGTGTGGGTGTCTAGGAATTTGCCCATTTCTTCCATGTTGTCCAGTTTTTTGGCATATAATTTTTCATAGTAGTCTCTAATAATTGTTTGAATTTCTCTGGCATTGGTTGTGATCTCTCCTCTTTCATTTGTGATTTTATCTCTTTGGGTTCTCTCTCTTTTCTTTTTGAGAAGTCTGGCTAGGGGTTTATCAATTTTGTTTATTCTTTAAAAAAAACCAGTTCTTAGATTCATCTGTTCTACTTTTGGGGGGGTGGATTCAATATTGTTTATTTCTGCCCTAATCTTTATTATTTCTCTTCTTCTGCTGACTTTGGGGTTTCTTTGCTGTTCTGCTTCTAGCTCCTTTAGGTGTGAAGTTAGGTTCTGTATTTGGGATTTTTCTTCTTTCTTGAGATAGGCCTGGATTGCAATGTATTTTCTTCTTAGGACTGCCTTTGCTGCATCCCAAAGGGTTTGGACTGTCGTATTTTCATTTTCATTGGCTTCCATATATTTTTTTAATTTCTTCTTTAATTGCCTGGTTGACCCATTCATTCTTTAGTAGGGTGTTCTTTAACCTCCATACATTTGGAGGCTTTCCAAATTTTTTCTTGTGGTTGATTTCAAGTTTCATAGCATTGTGATCTGAAAATGTGCATGGTATGATCTCAATCCTTTTTTATTTATTGAGGGCTGTTTTGTGACCCAGTATTTGATCTATTGTGGAGAATGTTCTATGTGCACTTGAGAAGAATGTGTATTCTCCTCTGCTTCTGGATGAAAAGTTCTGAATATATCTGTCAAGTCTATCTGGCCCAGTGTATCATTCAGGGCCATTGTTTCTTTATTGATTTTCTGCCTAGATGATTTGTCCATTTCTGTAAGTGGAGTATTAAAGTTACCTACAATTACTGTATTATTATCAGTAAGATTGCTTATGTTTGTGATTAATTGATTTATATATTTGGGTGCTATCAAGTTGGGGAAAAAAACATTTACAATTGTTAGCTCTTCTTGATGGATAGACCCCTTAATTATGGTATAACGCCCTTCTTCATCTCTTGTTACAGTCTTTAGTTTAAAATCTACTTTGTTTAAGTATGACTACACCAACTTTCTTTTGACTTCCAGTAGCATGATAGATGGTTCTCCATAACCTCACTTTCAATCTGCACGTGTCCTCAAGTCTAAAATGAGTCTCTTGTAGAGAGCATATAGAAGGATCTTGTTTTTTTATCCATTCTGATACCCTATGTCTTTTGATTGGGGCATTTAGTCCATTTACACTCAGAGTAATTATTGAAAGATATGAATTTAGTGTCATTATGTCATATGTAGGTTTCATGCTTGTGGTGATGTGTCTGATCCTTTGTAGTCTTTGCAGCATTCCCCTCACAGAGCCTCCCTTAGGATCTCCTGGAGAGCTGTTTAGTGGTCACAAACTCCTTCAGTTTTTGTCTGGGAAAACCTTTATCTCTCCTTTTATTCTGAATGACAGCCTTGCTGGATAAGACTCTTGGCTGCATATTTTTCCTGTTCAGCACATTGAATATTTCCTGCCACTCCCTTCTGGCCTGCCATGTTTCAGTGGACAGGTCTGACACTACCCTTATGTGTCTACTCTTGTAGGTTAAGGCCCATGTGTTCCTAGCTGCTTTCAGAATTCTCTCATTATCTTTGTTTTGCCAGTTTCACTATGATATAACCACCCCACTCTCTCCTCCCTGGACCAGATGTCCCAAACCACGCTGTTTAGGCAATCCTCACAGAGTAGCACAGGTACAAGCAGGCCAGTTTGTCCTGCTCCACAGTCTCCAGTGCCTCCCAGGCACTAGGCTGGGATTCAGACCCTAGTGTCTTAAAGGATCCCACTCTACCCACCCTGGTCCCAGGGTAGTGCCACTCTGCCTAGCTGACAAAGGGCCTCTGGCTGGCACCTGCAGGGTCTTTTATCCTTGGAGTGGTGATATACCTTCTTCCCACAGCACCCGAGGGAGGACACTGATTTCCCAATGTGCCCCTGAGTTAGCTACAGAGACTGGGGCTAGCTCCCCACCCCCTCCCCCAGGGCAGCTGTGATCTGGAGAAAGTCACCTCAACCCTGGATTATTACTCCTAAGGCTGTTTGCAAATTGAAGACTAACACTCTCTGCTTTTTTGTTTCCCGGTCCATGGTCCAGAGAGGTTTTCTCTTGTCCAAATACAATCCCACACTTCCATAGCCTCTCTTTCTCTTCCTTTTGTCTCTCCATGAAAGGGGTTCCCCCTTCAGTCTGTGCCCATGCTGCCTGTTTTATATCTCCCAATTCACAAGCATGCACTTCTGTCCCACCAAGCTGTCCCTGTGAGCCCCTGGAAATGTTACTGAAATTCCAAGTCTTCTGGCCTCAGTACTGCTGTGTTTGAGGGACGAGGGAACTTTGGGCCCCCCTAGTTCTCTGCCATGTTGACTCCTCTCTCCTCACATGTAATATTTTGTACAGTTCTCAGAATAATCTTCTAAAGAAGTCAGGAAGTTATCCCCAGTTTAGAGATGGAAGAACTGAGGCTCAAAGAGCATGTATGACTTGTTCGTGGTCACCGGCCACACCACCAAAAGATGGTAATGGGTCTTGTTACTCATAGTGAGGCAATCTACTACTATATCATGCTCCTAATTCACAACAGATGGCTATTTCTAGACACTGTTATTACTTTTGACATAAAGTCCCTGAGCCCCTACCTAATTTTTAAGCCTAGAGAGAATAGAAAGGAGTGCTTCCCTCATAGCTCAGAGGAAAGAATAACCCCAGTATTGATCTACTGAAAACAAAGTAATAGATGTTGTAGGATTGGATAGGTGGAAATCTATACCAATTCATCTGGCTGTTTTGGTGCTTGTAACTAGTAGAAAATACTCTGTCTGAGTAAGCATTTCATTTCAATCACTGTAAAGCACTAGCTATATTTTAACTTTCTCTCTCATGGTCTGTTTGATATTTCTTTTCCTTAATAGAGATTCCATGTAAGTAGAATCAAATGTAGCTCTAGTTATAAATCAAAGATGTCAACCTATGATAAAAAATGAAGAAACTGATCTAGTCTGATTGATTCTCTTGTCAACTCATCTTTACTTAACTAGTCTGAGTCTTTCAAATTGCCCCAGTCACTCACAAAAAAATTCTATTATTCCAGGTAAAGTGTCACAAGAGCATAAATGAAGACATTGTCAGTAGTTGTGAAGTACCACAGTAGCTAATCCATACCAAGTGTTCAATGAATAATTGTGAAATGACTAAATGTCCATATTTAGTGAACATTAATGTAATGAAAATAGAAGGACACTGGGGGAGGTGGGGTGAGAAAAAATATGAATCAAAGATGCCTTCCATGTTTCTACTTTGGAAATCACTGAGACAGAAAATTAAGGAATATGGAAAGATAATCAATGTAAAAAGTATATGGAACCTCCATGTGTAGATATGGTAGATAATGAGAAGACGAACAGGTCTGGAGCACAGGAAATATCTCTGGGCAGTATATTTATGTTCCAATATTTTCCATTTATATATAGAAGGTAAAAGCCAAGGGAGTGAATAAAAGTAATTTATTTATTTATTCACAGAATCTGTATTGAGGCAATTGGCTACATGCTAGAATAAAAGAACCTGAAGTCAAAATTCTTAAGGAACATCAACATTTAGCAGATAGAAGTAGAAGAAATTAAGTTTTAAGCATTGATTAACTTAGTGCTTCTAGGTCAGAATTTTTTTCTACTGTTGAGAGATTTGGACATATTTATTTCAGGGACCCAAATGGTATACCTTGGTACCTTCTTCTTTATACTTTTTAGCATCATAGAGTGCTACTCATTTTCTTATCGTATTATCCAGTTACCTGAACTACATAAGTTAGGATTTAGATTGCTTTGGAAGACACTACTAGTTACCTGTCCAACATCTATCTCTCCTAGCAGAGGCCTGATTTTGTTGAGGTTTTCAAGCAAGTTCTAAGATGGCCACCAGTGACCCCCACTTCCCAATATTCATATTCTTGTATAATTCCTTCCCCTTCAGTTTGGGACAGGTTTATGGACTCACGTCAAATGAACAGAACATGGCAAAAATGAGGCAATGTCACTTTTGAAACGAGCTTAGAGAAAGACGGTGACTTCTGTGTTGGGAGTTCTCCCACACCCTGTCAGATCACTTGTCTTGGTGAAAGCCAGCTGCCATGATGTGAGGGAGTTCTGTGGAGAGACCACATGGCAAGCAAATGAGACCTGCCAACAACTGAGTAAACCTAGAAGTAGATTTCTCCCCAGTCAAGCTTTCCCATGAAACCACAGCTTCGGTCAACAACTTTGCAACTTGAGTTTGCCTGAGCCAGAGGTGCCCAAATGAACCATACTCAGATTTCTGATCCATAGAGCTGTGAGATGATAAATGTTTGTTGTCTGAAGCCACTATGTATTGGGGCAAGTTGTTATGGGGAAGTAGATAATTTATACAGTGGACAACACACTACACTTGTATTCCCAGAATTTATACAATAGATAACTTCTACATCTATAACTCTCAGTACTGTCTACCCAAATCAACTGTCAGATGCCTTTTGCTGCTACATTTTCACTGTGTCTGTGGCTGGAACTGAGCATTTGTAGGAAAATCCCAAGGTCATGCTTCAGTTTATTCTCCTTGCACCATCCTGCAAAGACCCCATGTGCTGTGAATAAAATTTTATGTATTCATTAATCAGAGGCAAGGTGTAGCAAAAAGAAAGCAACCATTGGATGCAGACAGATCTCAGTGCAAATCCCAACTTCTTCACTTACGTAGGTGATGGTGATCAAATCAACCCCTAACAACTTGGGTTTCATCATTCACAACGTGCTGATCAGTGATGTAACAGGAAAAGTACAAGAGGCAACTGGACCACGGGCCTAGCTCGAAAACTTCAGAGAAAGCATTCTAGATGAAATATCATGTAAGCAAATTCAAGAAGGATGAATAGAGGTTACCAAGCAAAAATGGGAAGGAACAGTGTTCTCAGCACAGGGAGTAGCTTATACAAATGCCTGGTACCTTTGACAGATTGAAAGGATACGTGGTTTGCAAGGAGAGTAGCAAGTGATGACTCTGCAGAGATTGACAGGATTCAGATCATGAACTTGATAGCAGACTAATCCTAGACTTCTTTGCAAGGGCGATGAGGAGTCATTGAGTGTTTCAAGCAGGGACAGTAAAATAATTAGATTTGCATTTCGGAGATATCACTCTATGTCTGGTAAATGCAGAGGTCAACAAACGTTTTGTGAACTGTTAGTAAATATTTTGCATTTTGTGATTTATACAGTTTCTGTCACACCTGTTCAATTCTGCTATTGTAAAGCAAAAGCAGCCATGGACAATATGTAATGGATGGGCATGGCTGTGCTTAAATAAAACTTTATTTACAAAAATAGACAATCCACAGTATTTCACCCCCAGGGCTGTAGCTTGCAAATCCCTGATATAAAGTGTACAGAAGGAAGTCAAGCACAGATACTGGAAAATATTTGGAATTACAATTAGTTAATTGCTCAGTTAACTCATTTAGAATGCCTTCTATGTACTGGGAACTCTTCTAGATACTCAGGTTATAGTGATAAGAAGAAAGACAGAGTTCCTTTTCTGATGGAGGTTATAATGCAGCAAATCAGAACAATTAAATGAAAATAGCCTTAATACTAAGCTTTGTAAGCCGAAATCATGAAATGCATACAAATCATCATCATTATATGGATTTAATATTTAATATGATTATTTTATTAAAAGGCCATAAAAAAAACCATAATGTCAAGCATATATTTACCGACTGACTGAATAGGAAGACTTAAAGAAATTACAGACAATTCCAGGCAAAAGAGTCCAGTATAGAATTTAGGAGACATGCCAAGAGCTCTGTAGCAATTTTCTATATGTGACTGCCTCTGACACAGTATCATTTAAAGATGGCCATTATTGGTTCCATTTCACAGATGTGAAAATGTGGCCTACAGAAGAAGTCTGAGCACTCCGGAGGTCCTAGGGAGCTGGCATTTAGATTCTACATACAGGTGATTCTCGTTCCCCTCCCCCACATCACTTGTTTGGCAATAACAGACAAAGCAACCAGGAGTTTTATGCTGGAGCTAAGCAAAGGGTTGAGATGAGCCCTTCGGGGGCCCACAGAGAACTCAGACTGGCCTGGGAACTGAAATCAGGAATCCCAATTGCCACTTCCTGCTTCTAATCACTTTCCCAAGAGAGCTGTCCCAGCTGTTCCTGAGCAGAAGGAAGGCTGAGAGAAATCTTTTAAAATCCAAGCCTTTGTTATAAATTTAGACTTCAGGGAAGGAAAAGAAGAAAAAAAAGAAATTGTTGGCTTAAGAAAGTAATGTTTCCCATTCATCAGATCAAGAACAGTGGACAGAGGAAGAGAAAATAGACTGGGTCACTTTGAGTGCTGTCCCCGAGGCTATGAAGCCCCAGTGTGCCCTGAACACTCACCCACCCCACTCCGAGGGAATGCGGTCATGGCCAGAAATACGTGGCTGTACAAGGAAGGCTTCTGTTTCTTCCTAATGAGTTGATTATATCCTGTCAGAAGAATCGTAAGGCCATCAAATGTCAAGTCAATTTTCTCAAACATATTATTTTCATAGCAGCTGGGTCTGACTAACTGTTGAAACAGAGCATCCTATTGTTATATTTCACTGAGCATGTTTAAGTGGAACTCAATTAAAAAAGGAAGAAAAAAATCTTACAGGACACATGATCCTGATTCATACAAGTTTACAATTCAGTATTTAGAGGCCAATTTTATTAAGATCATTTGGTCACTTAGCTCACAATTAACTAATAATGAAAGGGGAAATAAATGAGGAACGTGTTATTCGCCCACAAGAGCCACTTTCTCAGAAGATGGGTGGGATGTCTCTTCAGTTACTGGCTCTACCTATAAAGGGTTGATGGGTGAGCTAGGAGGTCCAAAGTGCTGAGCTCTAATTCTTATGCTTCCCACACATGCTCCTGAATGAATCTCTCTCATCACATTTTCAAAAAACACAGGAAATATCAAGATGAAACAAATGATCTTTAGCGTCAGATACCCAGAGCCTCAGCTTACTTATTTGCTGAACGGGCACAGCAGTAACTAGTTACAGAAGACTTTTGAAGGCATTCAATGATGTAAGATACATAACACATTGGTACAGAATAAGTTGTTCATTAAATGGTAGTGATAAGAAATGATGGTGACAATGATAATAGTGATGAAAATGGGAAAAGATGAGGAATTTTATAAGACATGTGTCCAGGGCCAACTAGAGAGAGTGAGCAAGGAAGCCATGAAACGTGAAGCTGAAACTAAAATGTGATTCATGTTCGCACTGGACAAGTTTCATGTGTGCAGGGTCAAGCGCGATACCAGGACGTGATACGTCTCCCTTCAAAAATTAGATCGTGTTTCCCTCCACCCAAACCCAATTCTCATCACCAAATTTTCCTGTAGATATTCTATTTGGTTCTTTCTTCCTTTTTTTCTCCCTTCCTTTCTCCCTTCCTTCCTTCCTTCCTTCCTTCCTTCCTTTCTTTTCCTTTCCTTCCTTCCCTCCCTCTTTCCTTCCCCTTTCCCTTCCTTCCTTCCTTCTTTCCCTTTCCTTTCTCCCTTCCTTTGTTTTTTTCCCTTTTCCTTTTCCTTTCCTTTTTTACTTTAGAGACAGAGAGCACATGTGAGCCAGAGAGAGGGACAGAGGGAAGGGAGGGAGAGAGAGGGAGAGAGGGAGAGAGGGAGGGAGAGACGGAGAGAGGGAGAGGGAGACGGGGGGGGGGGGGGGGGGAGAGAGAGAGAGAGAGACAGAAAGAATCTTAAGCAGGCCCCATGCTGATGTGGGGCTTGATCCCAGGACCCTGGGATCATGACCTGAGCTGAAATCAAGAGTCAGATGCTTCACCAATTGAGCCACCCAGGTGCCCCTCCCCCTCTCTCTTTGGTGCGGTTTGTTGATGTGGTAAGCAGAACTCTAAAACAACCCCAAGATTCCTGCCCCCCTGGTGTACTCACACCTCCCATTTATTCAGCCAAACACTAACATACTACTGTGAAGGGATTTTACAGATGTAAAAACAATCAACTGACGTTAAGATAAAGAGTATGAGGGTAGGCCTGCCCTAAACACATGAGCCATTTAAAAGCAGAGTTCCCTCCAGCTTGCAGTTGAAGAGAAAGTCAGAGATTCAAAGCACACAAATGATTTGACACACCATTGCTGGTTGGAAGATGGAAGGGGCTACACGGCAAAGAAGGAAACAGGCCACTAGAAGCTGAGAGCCAGGAAAATAAACCTAAGTCCTACAGTCACAAGGAACTGAATTCTGCCAACAGCAAGAATAAGATTTAGAAGAGATTTTTCTCCCCTAGATCCTGGAGATGAAAATTCACTTAATCTCAACCTTGTGGTACCCTGGGCAGAGGAATCAGCCATATCATGCTGGACTTCTGACCTAGAGAATGTGAGCTAATTAATGGGGTTGTGTTAAGCCACTGATTTTGTAGTAATCTGTCACACAGCAGTGGAAAACTAATACAAGTGGTCTGGATGGCTCTAGAGCCCAAAGTTTCCCTGCGTCCTCTGGCCTCTGAGTAAGTCTGGTTCATCTCTCTAGGCTGAGAGAAGGAAAGAGTAATAGTAATAACTCTAATCACTCAAGCTAAACATATATGTATTGCACACACCCACACACATCCCTACTCACCGGCTTTAATCTCAATATATCATGATATCATGACCCGAGCCAAAGTCGGACGCTTACCTGACTGAGCCACCGGGTCGCCCCTAATCTCAATATATCAGGATAGCTAAGGCAAATTATACCTGGAGCAAATGCCCTTATTTTCCTTCTTGCGGCCAGCATGCCATTTCTTCAGCAAGTATTTACTGAATAATTATTATATGCTGGGCTCTAGAATAGACCACAGGGACGGAACCCAGGTACAGTTCTTCAAAGAGATCATTGAACAGTGCAAGTAAGCAGTGAGACAAGGGCATTACAGAGGAAGGAATGTGACCCAGTCCCAGGAATCCAAAGGCTTCCAAGAGCAAATAGTTTCTAAGCTGAAATGTGAGGAATTACTTGCTCAACATTGACGTGAAGGGAAGCAAATGTTTCCAGGAAGCAAGAATATTACATGCAGACTACCAAGAGTGATGAAGGCCAGAGCTCTCTAGAAGGGCCATGCAGCATTTATCCTGACTGGAGCATGCCTCGGGGGAGGGGCAAGAAGAGAAACTACAGAGAGAAGCAGAGATGGGATGGTAGAGTGAAATCCTCTCTAATGAATTAGGAATTCTTCCTGAAGTCAAGGGAAATCCATGAAGACTTATAAACAAACAAGCAGTAGTATCTGCCTTGCTTAACCAAAGATCAATCACTCTGCTGGGATGTGCAGAATGGTTTGATGAGGGACACTCAACACTGGAGACAATAAGTCATTCTGTTAATTCAAGTGAAGTTGACAAAAGAATAGTGCTCTGAACTAAGGCAGTGCCAGTGGATGGCAAGAACAGAGATTTGAGAATTGCTAATTTCAGGTTTTCAAGACTTGGATAGGTACAAGAAGAGAGGGATAATGGAGTTGAGGGCAACTTTCAGATATCTGGCTTGGGAAGTGGGTTGGGTAGAAATGCCAATCAATGATAAGGGCACCTTAGACAAGGAAACCATTTGTGCACAGCGGGGGAGGGGGGGAGGGGGGAGTAGGTGGAAGGTTTGGTTTTGGTCATGTTGGACTTTTAGATGTTCGTGGGAAAATGAAATGGATATATGCAGTAGGGAGCTATTTATGTGGTGAGTTCGGTAGAGCCATATGTGACTCCATAACCTCCTGTTTTTAATGGGTTGTAAACACCAAAAGCATGGATTCCTTAGCTGCATCACAAATTTCTTAAAAATTTTTTTCTTAAATTCTCCCTCCAGTAAATTGAATTTGGTTAAGTTTCTAGGGAAGCACAACTGATGAAAACTGGAGTATCATTTGCACTGCCATCATAATTAGTCTTCCCCTTTCCCTTTAGGTGGATGGATGGAGAGCACAATCACTGGACATACAAAGGGAGAGAACACAGAAAGCATTCAGAATGCAGCAAGTCTCAAAGAGAGTTGATCAATGTGTAAGACATGGTTTCCTTTTATTAAACCTATTTTTTCATGTTGTTAAATAGTTAATAAGAACTCCTGTTACTTATACTGTGAAATTAAAATGGAGAGATAGAAGATAAGTGGGAGAATCAAGTCTACCTTAGAAAATAAGCAGTCTCATTAAAGAAGTACTCATTTGTGTCCGCTGTCTTGCGTCTTGTAAAAATAAAAGCAACATCATTTCATGGTTTAGTAAAAGAGTGACCAGGAAGGAATATCTTCCATTGGAAACATTCTACCTAGGTTTCATTTTATGTATTCATTTACTGAACAAATGTTAACGCTTGAAGTAATTAGTAAACAATGATAAGTAGAGGCAGAGTATCACAAGAAATAAAATCTTGGGTGCTAGGATGGCAGAGACCTGGGTTTGCATTCTAGTTAAAATACTTGCTAGATATGCAAACTTGGACAAACTGTATATTCATTCCGAAGATGGGTTTTCTCACACCTAAACTGGAGGATAATAGAACTCATCTCATACAACCAATGTCAGCATTCAGTGAAATAATGTGTGGAAAGAACTTTGTCTGACATTAGCTACATACATTATCACATTTATTATCATTCCTTGTATTCATTCCAATATGAAGGGCTTCTGACATCTGTTATTAACCTCCAGAGCTGTGCTCCCTTTGGTAGCCCATATACTAACCTCTAAGGCTAATAATCAATAATTCTAGAACACCATGGAGATTAAACGTTTGCAGTGTGTGCAAACAGAAGATAATGCATACAAAAGAATATATATAACATTTTTAATTTAACATAATTTAATTTTAATAACACTTACAGATATATGAAATTTTATATATAACATTTCAATAATATATATAACATTTTTACTATGTGCCAGGCATATGGTCCAAGTGCTTCTCTTCCATTTATCTATACAACAGTGGGTATGAAATTGGGTTGTAAACAGCCATTCAATCTCAAGTGACACTGAACCACCCTAATGTGATGAACATCCAAATGAACTACCTTCTGTATCAATATATGTATGTATGTATGTATGTATGTACGTACGTATGATTTATGTGTATTATTTTCAACTGTTAAACTTATCAGCCATTACATGGTTGAATCTCCAACACCTGACCTTGGGCTTCTATGATGCCTAGCATGCGTGTTAAATCAACAAACCAAGGGGTGCCTGGGTGGCACAGTCGGTTAAGCGGCCGACTTCAGCTCAGGTCACGATCTCACAGTCCGTGAGTTCGAGCCCCGCGTCGGGCTCTGGGCTGATGGCTCAGAGCCTGGAGCCTGCTTCCGATTCTGTGTGTGTCTCTCTCTCTGCCCCTCCCCCATTCATGCTCTGCCTCTCTCTGTCTCAAAAATAAAACGTTAAAAAAAAAAATTAAAAAAAAAATAAATAAATCAACAAACCAAGAAATTTATTGGAAGAACAGCAACCCAAAGCATTTCATAGAGCTCTAAAGTGATATATCTAATTCTATGTAGTTTTTAAAATGTATATAAAACGGTGACATCAAAATAGTCCCCAAGCCTTAATCGATGACCGTTCTACTATAGCTAACATTCACTGAATGCTTTACCACAGGCAGGCACTTTGACAAGCATTTTATATGCATTTAATCCTCAAAACCACTTTCTGAATTGGGAATGATTTTTATTGCTCTCATGATAAAACTGAGATTTAAGAAAGCCAAATCTACCACACTTGTGGTGAGAGATAAGGATTGAGCCAGGACTCCAACACGATTTGACCTAAATCCAAAGCCCCTTCTCCTAAAAGTCACTCAGCTCTTCTCCATTCCTCTCCTATGCTTAAATGTGTATAATTTTCATAAATTAGTCATTTAGCTTTAACTTTTTGGCCTGAACATTACTTTCAGAATCTCTGAGAAATGAATTGGCCAGGTTAGAAAAATAAGAGCAAGAAGGAGAAACAAAGATGGGGAAAATTAGTGGGATCAGAGAAGAGCCTTGAGCTGGCCCAGAAGGGCATTTGGGCCGACATCGTCCCCCGCCTGCCCAGTGCCCAGCGCACCTTCCTTCGTTGCCAAAAGGACCTATGATGTGCTCACGCCTGGGTGATTAACCGTTAACAGTTAAATCCAACTATTAACATCTTCTGCTCTATTTCCCTTGCCACTTGAGTACCTGTGGTTTAAATTTTAGCCTGTGAAATATAAGAAGCCTCTGGGATTTCCAAAAAAAGACTTTGTTTTCCTGATAAAAAAAGAAAGGCATGGCTGCTCCTTTCCACCATCTTAACTTGAATACAGAAACGAGGTTTGGAGCTACAGATATCACCTGAGCCTGTGAGAGAAAAGCCAAGTAAAACATAGTTGAACCTTGACATAACTGAACCATTGAACTAGCACAAGTTTCTGGTTACATGAGAAAACCGCTATTAGTCAAAATTCTTGTTGTTGCTTGGATCCAAAGACCTGTCTAGCTGATAAAGTTATACCAGCTATGGATAAATACAGAGATGGCAATATTGGGAGTAGGAGACTTCATAAGGCGTTTAATGAGTTTTATTTTGTTTGTTTTTCCTGCCCTATTGAAATGACTTTTCCAGCTATGGGGCTATGTTCCTTGAGAGATGAAAGTTAGCTCCTTAAATGACCCAAGAGCAGATATTTCCAGCTTTGTAGTTTGAGGACAAAACTATGCCATTAAAAAAACCACATAGGTAAATACTTCAGAGCCCTGAATGATAGCAGAACCAACCAAGGGCCTTGTGGAACATGGACTCTGGCTCTTCATGTGGGTCTAATTCACTGCCCCCTGGTACCACAGCATGTAACAGGCACAATAAAGTTTCAGTGCAATGGACCCAGCTCATAAAGTTTCCATTTCCATTAGGAGTTTTCATAATATAAAACTGGACACCCCAGCAACACATTTGCTGTCTATAAGTGTTAAAACTGTGGTTAAAGCTGAATATTAGCAGCATTTCACACTTGTGTTGTCATCTGGATTATATAACAATGTGTGGAGTTTATAAACAGCAACTGCTCATTTTTGTGGTTGGCGTTTTACTGGATGTGCCTAAGAGCCATCTGACTAAATAAGTCAGAAATAAGTCAGAAGCAATGAGATTGAGCATAAGGGAGCAGTGACATTCTTTGACACATGCGAAACCAAGTCCTGCAGGAACTCACAAAACGGAAGGCTACTAGAAAAGTCTCCATACCCCCAAGCTATGGCCAAAACACCCCAAAAATATAAACGTGAGTTTTCTTGTAGATTGGCTCTGCCTTCCGAGAGTATCTTACAAATACTCTACTCCCCCATTTTGCTCCAAGAACACTGTTACCCCATAATACTTCAACACTGGATAGTGGTGCTGTCTAAAGGTAAATCACTTTTGGAAGGTACATATCGAGTATAAAAGTAACTGTCATAAAAAAAAATCATTGTTGTATGTATCGATTCCCGAGAACAGAGCATTTTACTTCCGTCCCACAAATGACCTATTACTTTATGGAATGATGGAGTATTTTTAGAGATATTTTTTGCAACACTAGTGCTGAGGATCGAAGTGAATATAATTGTCTAAGACTATGTCCCAGAGATAATTTATGGAACTTGAAAGGCAAAAGCAGTTCACCAGGGAGATGAAAAAAGCTAAGTAAAGCCACCCAAAATTGTACAAGGATAACATCTTTAGGGAAGAGCCAGGGGTGGTAGGACGTTAGCTACGTATGAGTGAGGAGCCCTACATTCTACTGAACATACTGTTTTGACAGAAATATACATTTGACTCTTAACAATGTGGGGTTAGGGGCATCCCACACATACATCATTGAAAATCCATGTATAACTTTTGACTCCCCGCAAACTTTCCTAAGAGCCTACTGGTGACTGGAAGTCTTGCTGATAACATTCAACAGTTTGAATAACATACAGTCTGTTTATTATATGCACTATATACTATATTCTTACAATATAAGTAAGCTAGAGAAAAGAAAATGTTATTAGGAAAATCATAAGGAGGGGTACCTGAGTGGCTCAGTTGTTTAAGCGTCTGACTTCAGCTCAGGTCGTGTTCTTGCAGTTTGTGAGTTCGAGCCCTGCATCGGGCTCTGTCCTGACAGCTTGGAGCCTGGAGTCTGCTTTGGATTCTGTGTCTCCCTCTCTCTCCCCCTCCCCCAGTCCATGTTCTGTCTCTGTCTCTGTCTCTCTTTCTCAAAAATAAATAAACATTAGAAAAATTTAAAAAATAATAAAATTTTAAAAAACAAAATCATCAGGAAAATATATTTATAATACTGTACTGTATTTATCAAAAATAATCTACATATAAGCAGGCTGGTGCAGTTCAAATATGTGCTATTCAAGGGTCAACTGTACTCATTAGAGCCTCTTGCAAAATAAATAATATATATTTATATCTATATCTATATCTATGTCTATACCTCTATCTATGTCTATATTTATATTTATAAATGTATTGGTGCATAAATCAGCAAATATTCACTCAACGCCTAACAACTACATTAGATTTTGCAAGAAGAAGCCTAGAGAGGTCCTTCCATCATTGCTTTTGGACTGTGGTTCTTTTAATACAACTGAGGAGTCAATGTGCAAAGTCAAAAAGAGACATAAGCAACAGACGCCAGTCAAAAGATACTCTGTTGGAGCATGGGATAAAAAAGCAAATGCAATGATTTAATTCATATGCATTAGTCAGGCTTTATTGGATAACTGTGATAACATTTATTGATAACATTTAGATTTGGCGTTAGAATGAAACATAAGAATTTGTTACTGAAAACACCCTCTAAAATGTTCAAGTCAAATGTTCCATTAATTTAAACGGAACAACGTTTAAAGCATCTTGGACCCCCAAATTAGTACCCATTTATATCAATACAACCCTGAAATGTATTAAATGGACCTGATTATTAAAAAAAAAAAAAAAAAAAAAAAAGAAGGAAGAATAAGGTATGGCTGCCCTCAGGGCATTCACAGTATGCGACAGAGAAAGTCTTACTGCTTTAGTTAGATCCTTGGGCTGCAACCCTTTTACATCTCTTCTCTGTGTCAAGTCTTATACTTAACTCATGTTTCAAGGTTTCAGCTTCCTCATAACATTTGTTTATCCTGTCTTCTCATAATTCTGACTCTGTACCCATACCCTAGCCCCCACCCCAATATGTCTCCATCCTGATTCTACTTCGCAGCTTCCTCTATACATAATACTCCACTGTCTATCGTGTCACCCCCACATAACCTGTATTAAATTCCAAAGAGAGGATACTTATTGGCCACAGCCGTGTTTTCAAGGACAGGACATATTGGAGGCTGCATATATCCTATGGCTTAGCACTCCCTGGATAACTGCCCTCCCTGGTCTCAGGGCTCTGACTGGGCCGGATACCATAACTGATATGGTTAATACAAATGTGGTGTTTGAGGAACCAGTGGGATTTCCAAGTAGCTGGAAGTTCAGGAGTCGGTGAACTTTCTGTAAAGGGCCAGATAGTAAATATTTTAGGTTTTACAGACCAAGAAGCAACATTCTGGATACTTATACAACAACTTCTATAACTTAAATGACAATTTATGTAATTCAGAGTACCATATAACAACCATTTTAAAACATAACAGCGTGTTTAGTTTGCAGGTTATAGGCCATAAAAGTAAAATAGGCAGAAGGCCAGATTTGGCCCACGGGCTATCATTTGCCAAACCCTGGCCTACCTTAAGATGTGGTATTGGAGGGGAGTCTGGGTGGCTCAGGCTGTTGAGCATCCGACTTTGGGTCAGGTCATGATCTCACGGTTCATGGGTTCGGGCCCCACGTCAGGCTCTGTGCTGACGGCTCAGAGCCTGGAGCCTGCTTCAGATTCTGTGTCTCCCTCTCTCTCTCTGCCCCTCCCCCGCTTGTGTTCTGTCTCTCTTTCTCGCTCTCAAAAATAAATAAACATTAGAAAAAGATGTGATACTGGAAAACACATATTTTACTTCTCAGGATAGAAACTAGGAGTCATTCTTTCAGAGGTGATAGGCGGCAGCCTTACTGGGCTCTACCATTCACAGAGTCCACACTCCCCATCTGTACTTGGGTTGTACTTGCTATCCGAAGGAACTGTTGGATTGGGTTCGCCCGGAAGCTGGCCCTGGGACAAGGATGTGAGAACAAGCAGTTTATTTGAGAGGTGATCCTTGTAGGGAAGTGGGGAAGTGATTAAAGAAAGCAGGCAGGTTTCAAAGGATATGCTCTTAAGCCAGTTATGACTGTAGAGACCTAGAGCTTAGTCCCTCTGTGAGCCCTACGAGTCAGCATAGAATTCACACCTCAGAGTCCCCTCATGGTAGGTGAAAGAGCTTGGGTATTTATTCCCAATCTCCCATCAGCCACTGGTTGGGGAGCTTCCAACATTATTTCTCTAACTCTGCTCCCCTGCCTGACATTCAGACAGTCAAGAGCTTCAGCTAAAGAGATTTATAATTTCTGTGTAGGAGTGATATAAAAAGGATAGGACGAAATGATTCACTTGTATGAGACTGTTTTTCAATAAAACATCTCATTTTTGACCTATTTGCCCAGCCTACATTTGATGCCAAAAAGCACAGACTTGGATAAAACATTATCTGCCTTCTATGCAGAGTGATGGGCTTTGTTACCTAACCTGCCGGATGGTCTTGTTAAGCTTTCTCCTCGAGTTTCTTTTTCTTTTTACGTTTTTCATCTTGTTTTCTCTCCTACAAAATGGGTTAATATCCCCTTGAAAAATCACCTAGTTTTTTTGAGGATGAAATGTGATATTAAAAACCATATGTATAAATCTGGCACATTGTAGACACCCAAGAAATGTTATTCCACTTTTTTCTTCCCACCCACTTATCCTAGAGGACTTCCATTATTTTCCTTTCCATCCGTGATTAGGAATCCTTTTGTGAACCAGAGACTAGAAATCTTGCACTGATTGGAATATGGCAGCCATTCAACATCTCCCCTGTCTGCTCTCGCTAAGTTCATCTGACCCAATGGGAATGGAGAATCTCAGACTGCTTCATGGGTCACTCTGGAAAATTCCAAATTGAAACTTTCTTGAGAAAAGAGACATTACCTCAGAACTTCCACATGCAGCTATTATGGAGTTTCTGTTTATGTGAATGGATATTTTCACCAGATATTGGAAAAATGCTACAGCTCAGATCCAGTGCAATAAAGGCAGCCCACTTAGCCATTAGCTCATGGTATTATGAAAAATACAGTTGAAATTAGACAAATGCTCCACCAGGAATTATGGCCAGAACAAATGATCATTTCAAAAAAGAGGAGATAAAGGAACAACAGATTGCTGTCATTTTCCTTCTTGCCCAGGCCTTTGAACAATAGACTAGAAGTCTCAAATGAATACCTTAAACTCCAAATGACCACTGAGAGATTAAGGAAGCCTTGTGTCTTTGCTTATTGGATGGATGAATGAGTATACGGGATATTTTTTTTTTTTCTGTGAATAAATCAATGGAACAGTAAGTGAGGACAGCTTCAGAATGCTTCTTGAAGCATGGGCATTTGAAGAAGACAATGAAGGACAAAGTGAAGCTTGGGGACAGGATGTTTTTGATTGAAAGGGAAGTACAGAGAAAGGCACAAAGAGAGCAGGGAGTACTATTTCCTCTCCCATCTGAAGAACCTCCTCACTGTCACATTCCAACCGGAAGAAGCAAGACTGTTTTCCAGATAGAAATCAAAAAACCAAAAAGAAAGTTCTTAAATCTTGTTTCTCCTAACATTTTCTTATTTATTAATGTATTATTCATTTCTTTTTAAAGACATATTTACTTTGGATAAAAATAATGAGCATAGGGGACGTCTGCGTGGTTCAGCTGGTTAAGAGTCCGACTCTTGATTTTGGCTCAGCCATGATCTCACAGTTCATGAGATCAAGCTGGTTCAAGAGATCGAGCCCTGTGTCAGACTCTGTGCTGACAGTAAGGAGCCTGCTTGGGATTCTCCCTCTCCCTCTCTCTCTGCCCCTCCCCTGCTCATACTCTCTCTCTCTCAAAATAAGTAAACATTAAAAAAAAAACAATGAGCATATACTTGACTTTAAGCTAGCATAATTCCATAACTTAATACAACAATGCCTCCGCTATTCTTATCCAGATAAACTCACATTTATGTAATTAATACCGAAGTATAGATACTATTTGATATTCCTCTTAGACTTTATTTTGTAAATGTTTTACCATTACCTTTATAATCATTATATTTAATTATTCATGATATTCCATTCAATGAGGGAATCATAATTTATTTAGCTGGACCACTCAAATGTTTCAATGTTTTTGTTATTGTACGTAAATGTGCAAAGAATATCTCTATTAATAGGGGCTTTTTATTTCACTTGGTTTCTTTCTGGAGGATAATTCCCATGAGTGACACTGTTAGATCAAAGGATATTATCTTCATCGTGGTTCTTGATACATATTGCTAATTGTAGTTACAGGACAATTACCAGCTGCACACCAAACCAGGGTACTAATTTCACTGAGCTCTGCCTGTACTGGGTACTACCGTTTTTTTTTAATTGTTGAATAATTTAGCAGGTATACAAATAATGTGAAGAATCTTAACTTTAATGAACTATTCAACGACTACGAATTAAGTCTACACAGGGGTTGTGGTGATAACTCATTTAACAAATACTTGTCAAACACCGTGTTCTCACTTCATGGATTAAGAACAAAAGGGAAAGATAGGCACGAGGAGAGAAGCAACCGGGACTCTGGACACATAAGGCCTCTGGACCCTGGTTAGGATTTTTACGTTAATTTCAATGCTGTGGGGAGTCACTGCATTTGATCCCTGTCCATCAAGAGCTTTAAAAAATATATATTAATGAAGAGATTAGATCAAGGGCTGGTCCCCATCACCCTAAGAAGTCTGCCCCTAACCCCTCGCCTACCACTGTGCACAGATCAGAATGCCACAACCGATCCTTGGAGATACTACTCTCCTCCAAAAAGAAGGGAGAGCATTAAGGACCTCCTGCACCACCTGAAGCAGTGCTAGGAGCTCTACATATCCTATATCATTTTATCCTAACAGGAGTCCTGTAAAGCCAGCCCCACTTTTACAAATGAGGAAAATGAGGCTCAGTGCACTCATTTTGAGAAGACCTTCTGTTTATCTTTCTTACTAAGGGAATGCTTCACAAGATTGGCCCATCAGGTGAACTGGTCACCACCTACGTCGTTCACCCCTCTTATGTGCATTTAGAACTTCCAAAGGAGACTGGTTGGATCCGAGAGGAGTAAATCCACAGAACTAGGAATCTGTCAGCCTGGAAGTCCAAATCTATCCCGTCTCCTATGACTTTGGACTAGCCACCTCCACTCCCTGGATCTCAATTCCTCAAATATGCAGGGCAAAGATGGGGAGATAAACCAGAGGATCTCCAGGGATCACGCCTGTTTTAATGATCTGTAACAAAACTTTCCCAGCGGACTGCACAACCAGCAAGAAATAAGGCAGAGAGCTGTTTCTCCCCAGAAATGTGATTCTACAGTTTCAGTTCCTGGAACAACTGAAGAGTGTGGTAACAGAATCCATGGAGAGAGACTTTATGTGGCTAATATTCCAAAGCTTTCTAAGTGCAGTAATAAACAGAGCACATCTTGGTGACACAGAAATTATGAGGCACAGACCATAATAATAACTCATGTCTGCTTCTATTCACCAGAATAGACAAGAGACGCTTCCACTCCCAAGACACCAGAGCAAAAGAGAAAGAAGTAATTCCATTAGTTGCCACCACATATATTTTGCTTTATACGACTTTTTTTTTTGCCACCCACTAAAGGAAACCCAATAATCTGCAGAAGGTGCCTTATGTCTAGGAGTAAGTGGTGGTTAATCAACTGAATAATATGAAGCTAGAATCATACGAAGCTAGACATCATACTTTCCATGCTGGGAAGCAAAACTCCTATTTACTAGACATCCTTGGTTGACAGTAATATACAATCGATAACTGGGAGGCAACTCTGAATACATCACACTAGCAAAAGATTGCCCAAATTCTGAAAGTTTCAAGAAAACTAGGTGATCACATTAGCCAAACTTACTTTCTTCTGTCCCGCATCTCAACACTCCCGCCCCTGAGATAATTCTTGGGAGATTTTTATCTAACTTCTGCTGAATACACCAACAGACATGGAACTTGATTACTCTACGGTTTGGGATTCACCCCATTCGATGTTGCGTGACAGTTCCAATTATCAGAGTGAGCTATGCCACCTTGGTCCTGTTGGACTCAGGCAGGAAGCATTTATTCTTTGACTGTGTGACTGTTCAAGGCCATGGAATGGGCCTGGAACATCTTCTCAGTCTTCTTTTCCCCATGTGAAGTATGTGCAACCCCTCCCCCATTCCTGGCTGGACAAATCTCGGATCCTGTCCCCATCTCATTTATATTTCCCGAAGTGGTACCACTTTCCCACTGCACCCTCTAAAAGAAGACGCACTACATTTGACATCTCCAATGTGGGTTGTGTCACAGAAAACGACTGGACTTATCACCTCTCTTAATCTGTGCACTCAATCTCTATTAACTTCACCTAAGCATCATTTGCCTTTTTTTCAGGAACATTTGGCTTGTGTTTAGTCCTGTCATCAATTCGTGAGCTTTGCTCTCTCTCCAAGGCACTAACAAGTAGGGGTATATTGAGAATCAAATACTCAGGGTCACTATATTGTATGACAGAATACAGCCTCTTGACAAAAATCATAAATCAGCCTAGACTGTATTTTGGCCATGCCCTTCTTTCGTGCTGCCCTTGCCCTTCTGTGTCTCCTCCAACCCAACACACTTCTCCCCAAAGGTGGCATACTGTAATGGTTAAGAGCTTGGCCTGTGGAGCCAGCCTGCCCAAGGGTCACATCCCAGCTCTGACATTTGCCGGCTCTGTAGCTTTCTGAAGCTCACTTAATATCTTTGTGTCTTGTGTATAAAATAATAATAGGGCCTCCCTCATTGTGTTCTTATGAGAATTTAATGATTTAATGTATGTAAACCACTTAGGACAAATAGCTTGGCAAATAGTGCTGCCCGTACTGAAACCCTAGCATGGAATTAGGGACAATCAGGCCTGGGGGACAGGACACCAAGCGTATAGTAATCCACGCTCTAGTAACCTATATCACCTTAGGTTTGTCATGTTCTTTTTCAGACCTTCAATTTCTCCATCTATAAAATAGGGAAATCCGACATGATGCCTATGGTTCTTTCTGGCTCTTTCATTTGTCAAACTATGATTGTCTACAAGTCTTTAGCCACTGACATGGGTGGAAAAGCATCCACAGCCTTAATGGTAGGTGACAAAAGCTGAGATCTGACTCCTCTTGTAGGTATTGCTTTTATCATCCAAACAAATAAAATGTAAAGGCAAAATGTTTTGTAATTATGGAAGACAACTTTGGGAAGACTTCTAAGGACAGTGGCATCTTTTCAGAACCTCCTTACATTACATCACATCACACAGGGAGACTTCTCACTCCACAAGTTGCTGTCATTGGTAACATGGGAAAGTATTGTTAAGAACAGCCTGGGCAGTTGGGGATGAAAGACTGTGTCATTTGGAGGACTGAAATAGAGAAAAGAATAAACTTTTCATAGAAATCCTTGGCTTTGCATGGGCCTTTGAAAACCCACATTGTAAACACAGTGGAAAAGGCAATACACCATGGCGGAAGGCCAGAGGTCTGCTTCAGCTACAAAACCAATACAGCACTTAATTAACCTTGGCTATATGATGAACCGACCAGAGATACAGCCTCTTACTTGGCCCAATGGGATAACAGTGCTCTCCCTTTACCTCCTCACAGAACTGCAAGAGATTATGAATGTGAAGACAGGGAAGGTGACTCAGCTGCAACACGGTTAGTGACCCTGAGGTTCCCGATCCTCCAAGGCCAGAATCCTACAATCTCATCCGTCCCTTATTTCCCGAAGTGAGATAAAAAGGTTTGGCACTCTCCATATTTTTATTCTCCCTGCTCAATGCCCTTACCTGGCTTCCTTGACATCTATAGCTCATCTATTCACTATCATTCAGCATGTGGCTAGGAACGCCTTTATGATCTGACCATCTCATCTCCTCAGCTTCATCTCTCATGCACCTGCTTTAAAGGCTAAGATCTAGTTGACTGATCGTCTAATTTCGTGAACGTTCTTCAAAATTTTCCCCCGTATTTTTATACCGTTTCTTCTGTTCACTAAATTTTAAGGCCTGTGAGTGCAGAAATATGTTTATGTTTATTTCTCTTCACTCAGGAGGGTCTGAAATATCAAACTGTCAAGGGTCTACATGGATGAGAGACCTACTAATTCTGGAAAGGACTCTCAGTACCTGACCCTCATTCCTTCTTTCATTCAACAAGTGCTCATTCTAGGTGACAGAGTCTCAGTGGAGAACAAAAGCCATTCTGTGATCACCTTGAGATATGTAGCTTATACTTACCACTAATGATAATCTCACCTATTTGTCCTCCCAAACTTAACTATCGCCTTTATTCTAAAAGACTTCATGAGAATTAGACTTATTTGGGTGAATGAAATCCCACAAAGTATAGGTGTTCCAGAGTGAAAACCTAGCTGAAATTAGTGGTTACCACGATATTATTAGACTGCCTTTTAGTGTCATTTTTCTTGATTGCAATATGCCATCTGGCAAAGTATGGCATTTATTGGAATAAACTGTAGTCATCAAGAATCAATCAGCGATTACTTGGAAGACTGAAATGAGGATGTGGGAAATCCCCAGAGCCACAAGGCTTTCTGCTTCTCCTCCTGGGAAGACCCTGTTAATGGCCTTGTTCCTGCCCCCCTTAGCGTAGGCTGCTCCTGCAGACTCATCACAACCTCCTTCTGCTTTAACATCCAGTGATTAATTACCCCAGGGCCATGAGAGAGTCAGAAAATAATACAACACTGAATTGGAAAAGCCATTACCCTCTTTATAGGAATCAAAGCAACACTATGAGGGATCAGGTTTCACAGAAGTGGATACCAGATTAGTCACAAAACTTGCTTGAATTAGCCAAACCCAGATTACAGGTTAAATTTCTGAAAAGAAAGATAATAAGAGTTTTGGACCCATTTCTAGAATTCTCCTAAGTAAGACAGCTTGTAGTTAGATCGGTTCATGGAATGTCAGAGTATATGGACCACTTAGTTTTAGCCACAGGACAACATAATTGAGTCACTGGAACTAAACACCATCATCGTGTTTAGAGTCCTGGCTCGTCCATTTACCAACTGTGTATCTTTGGTGATCTACTTGATTTCTCTGGGCCTCAGGTTCTGCATAAAGGGGGTAGTGATAACAGCCACCAAACAGGGCTAATGTGAAGATGAAATTATGTTATCAGTGCCTGGCACACAGTGCCTGTTAACATTAGTTCCCTGGTGTTCGCCAAATTTAAATCCTTCTCATTTATAGAAGGTCAACATGAGATAGTGCAGGTTGAAAAACACATCTACGTATCTTGAATAACTGTGTTTTATATTGTTTATTAAATAAATACCAGACCCATCCTCCCCTCACCCCAGTCCCATGTAACTCACTGATTGCTTCTCTGAACATTGATTCCTTATCTGGAAAAGGAATTTCTTCTTATTCCTATAAGAAGTCTCTCAAAAGATTATTGTGAAGATCTCCCGAAGTAGGCCATAGAAAGGACTTAATGGGTGTCCGGGGGGACACATGCAGGGGGGACGGGTGCAGGGGCGGGCAGTACTGAATGCCATGACAAGTACTAATTAATATTGGCTGTTATGCTGATAGAAGGCCTCAGTATTAATGTTTCTGATTCTTATCAATTATGCCTTCTCAAATATAAATGTGAGTGTCACTGGCAATGTGAAGCAGTGCTTGCTGATGATTTTTGGAGGTCTTCCCGGTACCAAAAAGCAAAAATCAAAAGATACCAAAATCACTGGCTGTTTATGGCCACGGCCCAGGTAGGTGCTTGAGACACTGGTTCCCGGAGTTTAACTTATTAAATATTTGTATGCTACAGGGTTGGGAGTAAAGAGTAGAGGAAACGAGCTCCTAACCTCCATGAATTCACACTGTAAAAAGAAATAAATACATTAGGGGCACCTGGGTGGCTCAGTCGGTTAAGCATCCAACTCTTGATTTAGGCTCAGGTCATGATCTCATGGTTCGTGAGTTCAAGCTCCACATCGGGCTCTGTGCTAACAGCATGGAATCTGTTTGGGATTCTCTCTCCCTCCCTTTCTCTCTGTCCCTCCCCTGCTTTCTCTCTCTCTCTCTCTCTCTCTCTCTCTCTCTCTCTCTCAAAATAAATAAACTTAAAAAATCACATTGCAAAACAAAATGAAAGCAATAAACATATTAAAACACAATCTCTTTCCCCTTTTCCATCGCTTAGGAAAAAAAAAAATTAGATACCCACGGAAAACTATAACGTTCCCAGAATCATGGGAAAGGACTGATTTGTCTGTAGCCATGGTAACAGGTAACCATCAGAACTGCTTTTAAACCCGTTGAATTTATCAACAACTCCCCTCAATGGACCTACTTGGTCAAGCCAATCAATCAGTGGCAGTCCCTGGCTTTGGAAAGACAGCTTATGAGGAAGTGACTCAGTCAAAGAAACACACACCTGAGCGTCAGTCAACAGCAGTCTCCCCCAGATAACCTCCCTTATGCAGATGTCTGTGTACTTATACCTCTAAAACCACCTCCCAGCCCCAACGACACACTTCCCCAGCACCCGTAAGATGCACTGCCTGTAATGTTGGGTCCACCGTGCCTCAGCAGAATGGATCTCCCTAATTGGGAGCAATAAATTCAGCCTTGTCTTGTAATTTGAGATAATAGTGAGTGATGATCTCCTGATCCTTTGACACCTACTATACATTTTATACAAAATTCATTCCAGACAGATTAGGATTAAAATTCATGTGAGAGTAGGGGTGCCTGGGTGGCTTGGTGAGTTGAGCATCCGACTCTTGATTTTGGCTCAGGTCATGATCCCAGGATTATAGGGTTGAGCCCTGTACCAGGCTCCACACTGAATGCTGAGGGTGGAGCTTGCTTAAGATCCAGTCTCTCTCTCTCTCTCCCTCTGCCCCTCTCCCCCACTCATGCTCTTTCTCTCTCTCTCAAATATATATATACTTAAAACACATGTAAGTGTATATGTGTCTATGATCATAAAAGCATTAGAACAAAATATTTTCTTAAATATAGTTTTAAGATAGCAATGGTCTTTTAAAAAAAAAAAATTTCTTTGAATGGCACCAAAGGCAGAAACTAAAGCAGGAAATACCAGTGGTAGAATTTAACTTCTGTAGGTTAAAATGACACAATACCATCCTTACTACTAAAATCTCCACCGCCACCAACAGAAAACAACATTGCCAAGCAGCAACACCAAAATTAACAATGCCGGCAGCCATCACCTCCCATCATTACCGCTGTTATAAACAGAACTAAGAAGCAAACGACAGGAAGTGGGGAAACTATTTGTAATAAAGATTAATGCTCTCAATATAGAGAAAGCTCTTAAAAAATCAGTAAGGAAAGGAGAGGTGGATTTAGGAAGGTAAGAGGATACAAAGGTAACCACAAAAGAAAAGCGCCTGGTTGGCTCAGTTGATTAAGCGTCTGATTCTTGATTCAGCTCAGGTCATGATCTCACAGATCGTGAGCTTGAACTGTGAGTTGGGCTCTGCACTGACAACACGGAGCCTGCTTGGGATTCTTTCTTTCTCTCTGTCTCTCAAAATAAATAAGTGAACAGTTAAAAAAAATACAGAAATGCAAATAGCAAGAAAAAAGGAAAGAAGAAAGTGGAACAGATTAAAAAGAAAGTCGTAATTTAACAGTAGTCATAAAAATGTGTATTTTAAAAGATGGGCAATGCCTATCTTTTTTTTATCAAAACTATTGAGAAAATACATTTTAATATGCATCTCGTGGAAAAGTAAATTGGTCTAATCTTCCTGAAAGGCTATTTGGAAATATAAATTAAATGCCATAAAAATATATGATTTATATCCTGCAATTCTACTTCTAGGAATTTATCCCAAGCAAGTAATCAGAAAATAGCTAAAGTATTTTCAAAAAATATTTAGTGAAATATTGTTCGTAACAATGAAAAATGGAAATAACTCTAATATATATCAATGAAGGATTGCTTTAATAAAGTATTATATGTTCGTGGAGGCAAAATGTAGACCACTCTGGAGTGCCTAAAAAAAACAGTGTAAATGTTCACTTATTGATATGGCAAAATGTATACAATACATTATTAAGTGAAAAGATTAGGTTGCAATTCTTTTAAGTATCATATAAACTCATTTTTGTAAAATACAATTTATATGCACATATATTCATTGTCTCTTCCAACAACAACAACAACAACAACAACAACAACAAAAAGTGTATCATCTGTTTTGTGTAAGGCACTGTTCTAACCATTGAAGATAGGCCAATAAATTATGCAGACATGGTCCCTAACGTCATGGTGCCTACAGCATGGTGAAAATAATGTGAAGAGGTAAACGGGGCACCCCAAGACTGAGCGGCTATTATCTAACACCAGCACAACTATGAGGGCTTATTATCTTATTCCTTTTTAATTTTAAAAACAACTTCTGAATTTTTGAAAATTGTTTCTCTTTCTTTTAAACACTTACATAGTCAAGGGGCACCTGGGTGGCTCAATCAGTTAAGTGTCCAACTTCAGCTCAGGTCATGATCTCATGGCTTGCGGGTTTGAGCCCCGTGTCAGGCTCTGTGCTGACAGCTTGGAGCCTGGAGCCTGCTTCAGATTCTGTGTCTCCCCCTCTCTCTGCCCCTCCCCAACTCGTATTCTGTCTCTGTCTCTCTCTCAAAAATAAGTAAACATTTAAAAAAATTTAAAATAAAACACTTATATAGTCAAAACAAAGCCACTTTTCTTTTTTTTAACTTTATTTTTTTTAATTTACATCCAAATTAGTTAGTATATAGGGAAGCAATGATTTCCGCAGCAATTTCTTACTCAACACATCTCTGGAGGCAAGGGAAACAAAAGCAAAAATGAACTACTGGGACCTCATCAAAATAAAAAGCTTCTGAACAGCAAAGGAAACAATCAGCAAAACTAAAAGGCAACCAACAGAATGGGAGAAGATATTTGCAAATGACATATCAGATAAAGGGTTAGTATCCAAAATCTACAAAGAACTTACCAAACTCAACACCCAAAAAACAAATAATCCAGTGAAGAAATGGGCAAAAGACAAGAATAGACACTTCTCCAGAGAAGACATCCAGATGGCCAACCAACACATGAAAAAATGTTCAACATCACTCATCATCAGGGAAATATAAAGCCATTTTCTTTTTAAGGAAGGAAAAGTAGGAACAGTTTTCATGACACCCAGTCATCCAGGCCTATAAGGCTTCTACATTCTCCACTGAAATGCCCTGAGACAACCTGACTGGAGCATCTGTATATTCAACGTCCATTCCCTTTCCCCTTCTCTCTCCTCCCTCTCCTTTCTGTTCCTTCCCTTTTATTGTGTCATCCTTCTCCTCATATTAGTCATAAGAATCCTTGCCCTGGGACTATAACAAGCCATCAGTTTTAATAATAGATCACAAGCTGGTGGTGATTGGTCGCACCTCACCCTTACTTACCTCAGTAGCTGTCTTCGTGCCAACCTTTGAACAGAGAAGTTCAGAACAGGGCAGCATTAACCAAGGAGGAAAGTGTTAACTTCAGGTCCAAAAAGCACTGTCTTTCTGAAAGTCAAGTTCCTTAAATGCCTGGAAGAATAAGGGAAAATCACTTAATTTTTATTAGATTTCTCCACTAAAGGATTGTTTTTATTCCTCCCTGCGGATACAGCTTCTTTTGTATACACACATGTATGAGCTCTCAAAACTGTACAAAGCTGTACAAAGCCCACTGAGTTCGGGAAGTTTTTTTTTATCTTTCCAAAGAGTTTCAGGACACATTCCTGCATGCATATTTGAAGGAGACGCTGCTCAGTGCTAGCCCCAAGCAGAGGATGGGACCCAGATTCCTATGCCAATGCAAAGCACAACAGGGCAAATTGAGATGCTGACCTGGAATGAGGGAGGGAGAAATTAACAAGATAATAAAGAAATGGGGCAAAATGAGAGCAGACCCAGCATAGGAAAAAGACAACAAACAGGAAGTGTTCAGAGAGCAGATACATTCTGTGCAGTTTCCAGCAAGCTTCAAGAGTTTGCTCTGGGTGAAGTAGGTGCTGATGATGTTAATAGGATTCTGTGGCCTCAGATCCAAGTTCATTAGAATCTATTGCTTCTGTCTGCTCACCCCTATGAAGCACCACTTTTCTGGAAAAGTTTACACTGTAATAGATGTGAATAATGCCGCATTGAGCATGGAGGTGCAGATACCTCTTCAAGATCATGATTTCATTCCCTTTAGATGTATGCCCAGAAGTGGGATTGCTGGATGCCCTCCCGTGTTCGCTGCAGTATTATTCACAATAACCAAGTCATGGAAACAGGGAAACAACCTAAGTATCCATCAACAAATGAACGGATAAAAAAACATGGCACACACACACGCGCGCATGCGCACACTGGAAAGTATGCAGGCATAAGAAGGAACTCCTGCCATTTGCTGCACACGGATGAATGTGGAGGGCATTATGCTAAATGAAATAAGAGAGAAAGACAAATACTGCATGATCTCACTTACATGTGGAATGTGAAAACGCTGAACTTATAGAAACAGAGAGTAAAATGGTGGTTGCCAGGGGTGGGCGATGGGGGAAATGGGGAGATGTTGGCACACAGACAGGGCACACAGACTTTCAGCTGTAACACGAATAAGTTCTGGGGATCTAATGCATAGCGTGGTGGCTATAGTTAACAATACTTAATTATATATTTGAAAGTTGCTCCGAGAGTCTTTTCTTTTATTCTCAATTTAGCTAACATGCAGTGTAGTCTTGGCTTCAGGAATAGATTCCAGTGATTCATCACTTACATATAACACCCAGTGCTCATCTCAACAAGTGCCCTGCTTAATGCTCATCTCCCATTTACCCCACCCCCATCAACCCTCAGTTTGTTCTCTGTATTTAAGAGTCTCTTATGGTTTGCCTCCCTCCCTGTGTTTTGTCTTATTTTTTCTGCCCCTCCCCCATGATCATCTGTTAAATTTCTCAAATTCCACATGAGTGAAATTGTATGATATCTTGCTCTGACTGATTTATTCGCTTAGCATAATACCCTCCAGTCCCATCCATGTTGTGCAAATAGCAAGATTTCATACTTTTTCATCACCAAATAGTATTCCATTGTGCGTATATGTGTATATACAAATAAGTATAAATATATATATGTGTGTGTGGTGTGTATAAGTGTATATATATGTGTGTATATATATAAGTATATATATAAGCATATATATATACATATATATGTATAAATAAGAATATATATGTATATAAGAATGTATATACACATACATGTATATATATACATATATATGTGTATATATACACATATATACACATACATGTATGTATACACATATATACACATACATATATATACATACATATACACATACATGTGTATATATATATATATATATATATATATATGTATATATCTACATAAACACACACACACTTTATCCACCCATCAATTGATGGACATTTGGGCTCTTTCCATAATTTGTCTATTGTTGATAGCACTGCTATAAACACTGGGGTGCATGTGCCCCTTGGTGCCTCAAAGGAGTGCCTCAGCACTCCTGTATCCTTTGGATAAATTCCTAGTAGTGTAATTTCTGGGTCATAGGGTAATTCTATTTTTAATTTTTTGAGGAACCTCCACACTGTTTTCCAGAGCAGCTGCACCAGTTTGCATTCCCACCAACAGTGCAAGAGGGTTCCCGTTTCTCCACGTCCTTGCCAGCATCTGTTTTTTCCTGAGTTGTTAATTTTAGTCACTCTGACTGATGTGAGGTGGTATCTCAATGTGGTTTTGATTTGTATTTTCCTGATGATGAGTGATGTTGAGCATCTTTTCATGTGTCTGTTGGCCATCTGGATGTCTTCTTTGGAAAAGTGATTATTCATGTCTTCTGTCCATTTCTTCACTGGATTATTTGTTTTTTCGGGTGTTGAGTTTGGTCTTTACAGATTTTGGTCAGAGAGTCTTCAATACTGTCACCACACACACATAAAAACAAAGGTAATTAGGTGAGGTGATTGACATGTTAACTAACTTTATTTATTGCAGCAATTATTTTGTAATATGTATGTGTATCAGATCATCACACTGTATATCTTAAACTTACATAATGTTATATTTCAATTACATATCTATAAAACTGGGAAAAAAGAAGACCCTATACTTCTCAAAAAAAGATGTCATATGTGGACATTGGTTCAGATCCTTGGTTTTGCATTGCTCAAAATTTGGGATTGCTAATGTTAGGGGTGCACAAGAATGCCAGGACCACATGAGAATACCTTGAATAACACAGCAGTAACATCATTCCCCCCTCAGTTCTCCCAGTTGCTAAGAAGAAAGTATGAGTTGGGAACTAGTGCTATCTTACCTCTCTGTTATTTGCTAATCAACTATTTTTTTTTTTTTTTTTTGGAGAGAGAGAGAGAGAGAGAGAGAGAGAGAGAGAGCATGCACTTGCATGCAGGAGGGGTGGAGAGAGGGAAAGAGAATCTTAAGCAGGCTCCACACCCAACCTGACACAGGGCTGGATCTCAGGACCATGAGATCATGACCCGAACTGAAATCAAGAGTCGGACACTTGACCAACTGAGCCACCCAGACACCCCGCTAATCATTTTTTAACAGTGTGCTTAACGCTCAGACTCTTCTAGCAGAGAACATCTTCTAGTTCGAACATACTGACTTTATTGATATTAGGTATGTATTTTTTTTAAGTCATACCTTCACAGAATAATTCTGGTCTTCTTTTCACAGTACTCTTATAAATATAAGGATATTTCTTTAAATAATAACTATTTAGGGAGACATGAAAATACGGCAAAACCCCTAAAAATGTTAGAAGAATGGCTCAATGTGGCAAAAAACAAAAATTTTACAAATTAAAAGAAAAACACTTCCCTGACCCTCCGCTCCTACCGATTTATGACCTCTGTCACCCTAGAAGAGTCCATCTCAAGCTGACCACTGACGTGCCTGTGGACTCTACTTGTTCCCAGCCTGCCCTGGGTCTGTGTGGAAGGATCACGGTCCCTTCAGGCCAGTTCACAGAAGCTCCTCCAGCTCCGGAGAGACTTATAACTGGAGTCCGTTTATTCCAGATACCACGGGACAAAGACAGAACCTCATCAGCCTAAATCACCAAGTGACCATGTGGAGGAAAACCCTCTGGTGAACTACGTAGATGAATACTTCCGTTTAGCTGCTCCGATCTGGGGGTCATTTACAGGTCTGCTTTCTTGGAAAGCGTCTGAGAACGAGGTTGGCGTGCAGGACACTAGTTGGGGAATGCTCTCGAAATAAACCTGTGGGACAAGGGGAAGAATCAGAACCGGGCGGTGAGAGCCGACGGGCTACGATCCAGCCACCACGAGGGCGCAGCTGACTCACCAGAAGTTCTGAAGTTGTAATGATCTCTTACAGTTGTCCAAAATGGGAGACGGGGGCCCACAGCTTTATGCCTTCAAACCAGTTAGTCAGTGAAATGAAAGCTGCCCCCAGGAGGAAGTTGTGATGTTGGGTGAGGTGACTTCCAGCCAAGGGCAAATCCTGGAGAGGTCTGATAGCTGAGGGCCATCAGCCGTGACCACTCCCAGCAGCTGGAAAAATAAGCTCTTCAGTCCTAAAAAGGGATCTGGGAAATGCATCAGCGTGTCCACTACCGGGCACAATCCAGTCAATTCTGACTTCTATTCAGAGGTTAAGCAACTTCTCCATGTCACAACACTGCACGTGGCAGAATGGGGATTCAAACCCACATCCGCCTGACTCCTAAAGTTTAACATTGTACTAAACTGTCTGCCCATCTAAACGTAATCCTGGGCCCATCTTTTGTTTGGGGGCCAACTAGTGGGGCCGTTGCCATTTTATATGGAATTTTCTTAAGTGCTGTACTTATATCAAAACCTTCAGAGATGAGTATGTTCCTTATCATGCAGAAGGCAACCAGAGCTTAGAGAAAAGAAGCTGTAAGTCGTGGTTGAATACTTAGTACATGAGATGTGGATCTTGGGGTGCTTTACTCTAAGACCTACATTTTATTCCTAAGCACTGTGGGCCCAAACAGAGGCTTGAGATGAAAAGTTAACTAAGCTCAGGTCTCTGGGACCTGGCAGCTTATTCATTCCCCTCTGCATTACCACTGACATTCAGTTAGGAGCAGATGCTCCTTTCAGAAACCTCACAACTAGGGGTGCCTGGGTGGTTCGGTGGGTTAAGTGGCTGACTTGAGCTCAGGTCATGATCTCACCATTCGTGAGTTCGAGCTTTTGTTTTCCTTGCCTGAGGAGATACACGCACTCTGATATTTACAGCAGCATTATCAACAATAGCCAGACTATTGAAACAGCCCAAGTGTCCATGGATAAATGACGAATGGATAAGGAAGACGTAGCAGATATACACAATGGATTATTACTCGGCCATAAAAAAGAATGAAATCTTGTCATTTGCAACAACATGGATTCATCTAGAGGGCATTATGCTAAGTGAAATAAGTCAGCCAGAGAAAGATAACTACCACATGATTTCACTCATATGTAGAATTTAAGAAACAAAACAAATGAGGGGCACCTGGGTGGCTCGGTCAGTTGTGTGCCTGGCTCTTGATTCGGGCTCAGGTTATAATCCATCAAACCCTGTATCAGGCTCTGCACTGAGTGTGGGGTCTGCTTGGGATTCTCTCTCTCTCCCTCTCTCTCTGCCCCTCCCCCACTCGTGCTGGCTCTTTCTCTTAAAATAAGTAAACATCAAAAAAAGAGAAACAAAACAAACGAAGGCAGAAAAAAGAAAAAAAAAGCCATGAACCAAGAAACAGACTCTAGCAACTATAGAAAACAAAGTGATGGTTACCAGAGGGGAGGTGGGAGCGGGGGAGGTAATGGAACAAATAGGTGATGGGGACTAGATAGTACACTTGTCCTGATGAGCACTGGGTGATGTATGGAATTGTTGAATCAATATATTGTACACCTGAAACTAATATCACCCTGTATGTTAACTGGAATTAAAATAAAACTTAAAAAAAATCCCCATGTGTTTGGGAAATAAACAGTGCATTACTAAAACAAAACAAACAAACAACAACCACAGATTGAAGAATAAAGAAAAAGGTAAATTATAAGATATTTTAAACTAGATGAAAATTAAAACATATCAAATTTTTGAGATGCATCTAAAGTAGTGCTTCAAGGGAAAAAACATTAGCTTTAAACGGTAGTATTGGAAGAAAGTACTAAAGTCACCTATCTAAATGTACACACGAAAGAGCTAGATAAAAAAGTATAAATTAAACCTGAAATAAGTTTTTTTAAAAAAGGAAATAACAGGGGCGCCTGGGTGGCGCAGTCGGTTAAGCGTCCGACTTCAGCCAGGTCACGATCTCGCGGTCCGTGAGTTCAAGCCCCGCGTCAGGCTCTGGGCTGATGGCTCGGAGCCTGGAGCCTGTTTCTGATTCTGTGTCTCACTCTCTCTCTGCCCCTCCCCTGCTCATGCTCTGTCTCTCTCTGTCCCAAAAATAAATAAACGTTGAAAAAAAAATTAAAAAAAATAAAAATAAAAAGGAAATAACAAAGGTACAATACACTACAGTGACAGAAATCAGATGAGTAACCGCCTGGCTGCGAGTTGAGGGGTAGTGACTGGCAAGGGACATCAGAGAACACTTCAGGATATAAGAAATCCTCTATTTTCATCATAGTGGTGATTATGGGAGTGTATATATTTATCAAAAGTAATTGAAGTTTAGGGGCACCTGGTTTCAGTTCAGGACATGATCTCATGGTTCGTGGGTTCAAGCCCCACATCCAGCTCTGTGCTGACAGCTCAGAGACTGAAACCTGCTTCAGATTCTGTGTCTTCCTCCCTCTTTCTCCCTCTCTCTCTCTCTGCCCCTCCCCTGCTCATGCTCTGTCCCTCTCTCTCAAAAATAAATAAACATTAAAAAATATTTTTAAATAATTGAAGTTTATACTTGCAGTGAGTGTGTTTTTTTGTATGAAAATTCTTCCCCACTAAATCTGATCTTAAAAAATGTAACAAGTGCAGGGGCGCCTGGGTGGCGCAGTCGGTTAAGCATCCGACTTCAGCCAGGTCACGATCTCGCGGTCCGTGAGTTCGAGCCCCGCGTCAGGCTCTGGGCTGATGGCTCAGAGCCTGGAGCCTGTTTCCGATTCTGTGTCTCCCTCTCTCTCTGCCCCTCCCCCGTTCATGCTCTGTCTCTCTCTGTCCCAAAAATAAATAAACGTTCAAAAAAAAAAAAGTAACAAGTGCATTCAACATCCACTGAAGATGCTGTGTTACTTATTAAGGATGGAAATATAGGGGCACCTGGGTGGCTCAGTCGGTTAGCTGTTTGACTCTTGATTTCAGCTCAGGTCATGATCTCATGGTTCATGAGATCAAGCCCCTATGTCAGGCTCTGTGCTGACAGTGTGGAGCCTGCTTGGAGTTCTCTCTCTCTCTCTCTCTCTCTCTCTCTCTCTCTCTCTCTCTTTCTCTCTCCGTCTCTCTGCCCCTTCCCACTATGTGCACACACACTCTTTTTCTCTCTCAAAATAAATGAACTTAAAAAAATTATGGAAATAAAAATTAATGATGGTGATTCTGATTATGGCAGCTACTGTAATGCAGTTAAACACCTACTACGTTCCAAACACTGACCTAAGCCAGTTTGCATTTAATGCAGGACACGATAATCACAAAAAAACCTAATCATCCCCATTTTTACAAACAAAGTAAGACCTAAAAGTTTAATTAAGTGACCCACGGTCATACAGATACTAAGGGAAGGAGCAGAAAAAGATAGATCCACGTGCACTGACTGCCAAGAAGCAGTGTGGTGGGGACGCAGATATGTCCCTGTCAGCCATCATTTGTGGATGAACACAAACAAGATTTTCTCCCTAAAAATGTGTGTTTCCGTTTGATTAACTTAGCAGTCTTCCCTCCTCCTGTTCTGATTTACTGTCTTTCATTTGACTCCTTCCCAGTGAATGTGCAAATCCGGTCCGCTTCCTTTGTAATGCTTTGTGCATTTAGTGCTTCCTGCAATATGTCCCCCTCTTCCATTTTCACCACTCACCATCGACGCTAATTTGTTGGAGTATTTTGTGTTCTCTGCCTGGCGTGAATCTCTCAGAGCATGCACGCGGGACAGTATTCTGTACAATGGAGCTTCCCTTTCTTCCCCTTTTAGACTCTGCCTTTCCCGTTGCGGCAGGTAGAATGCCACGGGCAACGGGCCAGGCTGCGCACACAATCTGTTTAAGAGATGGAAACAGAGGCGCAACTCAGAGACACACTCTCAGCTTCTAAGCATTTTACAACATATGTGCTGGCAAAGTGTCCCACTGGCTGCATTATTCCAGAGCCTAGATGTCTAGGGCAAAACGAGACAATGCCGCAGCGAGAGCATGAGCATCATGTGTGTCGGGCTGGTAAGCAGCAGCAATAATGCTTTCCTGTCTGCAGTAAAGGTTCTCTTTAAGTTGACTAATGAGTCATAGGAGACGTGTCTATGCTTGCTGGGTTTTATCCCTCCCTTCCTTCAGAAAGAATGGATTTCACACCTGCAAGACCATTTTTCCCGAATGCAGTGGTTTAAAACCTGCACACCCACTTTAAAATTAAAGGCCATAATATGCATTTGAGACCTAGCTCTGCCACTCAGAGGCTGAGAGATTGTGGGTAATTCACTTATCGTTTTCTTCAGTGGCAAATGGAGAAAAAAAAATACCAGCATTGCAGACTGGGAATGAAAATTCAATGAGATAATGCATTCAAAAACCTTTTACATAAGCTGTAAAGAACTGGAACATAATATATAATTATTGCTCTTGGTAAACATCTCATTGTGCAGACCCTTCCCCTTAATAAATATCCCTGCTTTCTATTCAAGAGAAAATCTCTTGCAGATCACATCATAAAATCATAGAAGAATGTGCTAGAAAGGAATTTAGAATCCAAAACTTGCAATTTTCACAGGGGAAACTGAAGTCCCAGGAAGGGAAATGTTTTGCCTGTAATTCTGAACTTGGTTACTCTCACCTGCTCTGAAGTTTTGACATCTGTTTGGATTTGAGAACCTTATGTGATCAATTAATATTATTATTGCCAAGACATATCTATATATTTCGCAATTCTTTGTTTCCTATGCCATTATCTGGAAGTTCCACCAAGACATGCTTCTTTCCAGACAAAACATCTTGTACATGGATATCAATACATTGTACCCAATATCAATATTTTACAGGTTTCAGATCATCCAATTCCAGTACTGAAACCTAAGCCTGCAATGTTAGAGTTGGAAGTGACTTTGAAAATAACGGAATCATTATATCTGTACTATATGTTTCTTTGTTTGCTGGACCCCCAGAACTCTGCAATTTCTGCAACATACTTCCTGAGACCCATGTCAAGTGACATTCAAGGGACGGCTGTTCGTGGCCAGGGCCCACATCTTTTGTGCAAAGCTGCTTACTGTTTGTGGGGATGAAACAAGAAACAGGGTGGTTCTCAGGAGCTAATTCTCCCCAGGCTACCACCTTCCAGAGCAAAAATCCAAGATGCTAAGTGTTCCAAATCCAAACCTGGCCTTCCAGATTGTTATGACATTGTATTTGTCAAGGTAGGAAGATAGATTTAAAAGTTCATTAACTTGGGTTGTAACATTTAAATATTTAGACACCTGGTATGTGGGCCTCTATTTGTACTCTTGTCCTGGGCCCTGTAAATGTTACGGGCAGGCATGCTGAAAGCCATACTTGAGGACTGTTTGCTTGAAATGAATACCAATGTTTTCCAAAGCATAGCCTACATAAAACTAGTCTAAGAGCTGTTAATAGGTTCTCCTATTAACAGCTGACAAAAGACTTGTGATAAGTGAATGAAGAATGAACTGCTGCTTATTCTATAGTTATCTCTCTCTTGTTGGCTATAATTATCACTATTAACATTTTAGCAGTAGCAGTAATAGCATTCTTTTCCAGCCTTTATAGCATATATTACTATTTTAGATTATTGTGTTTATTTTTTTAATTATCTGTCACTCCACTAAAATAGAAGTTCTGTGAGAGGACAGGCCTTGTCTGGCTTACTCGCTGGTTTCCGCAGAGCCTAGAACAATATTTAGCATGTAAGAGGCATTTAATAACTCTTTTTAAAAATTCATCAGATGGCTGGTTTTAGTATACACTCACAGCTCACAGACCCTCAACACTGACAAACATCCAGTCGCCTTTACCCATGTCTGGGCAGGATACAGCTACAGGCCCGCTATGTCAATCACTGCCGACTTCCCTTCCTCAGGCACAGCTAGCAGGAAAAATGTAAGCCAATTTTTTAAAAATCCCAAAAAACAAGGTCATTTCCCACGGCGGTGTCTTGCAGGCTATCTGTAGGATGTTATCAGTATTCTCAGAAAAAAGGATGCAGGGCACCCGGGTGGCTCAGTCGGTTAAGCGTCCGACTTCAGCTCAGGTCATGATCTCACGGCCGCTGAGTTCAAGCCCCGCATCGGGCTCTGTGCTGACAGCTCGGAGCCTGGAGCCTGCTTCGGATTCTGTGTCTCCCCCTCTCTCTGCCCCTCCCCTGCTCATGCTCGGTCTCTCTCTGTCTCAGAAACAAATAAAAACATTAAAAAGGAAAAAAGGACACAATGCTCAAGTAAGATTGGGACGTGCTTTATCATCTCAACCCGCAGCGGGAGGGCTGACTGATATTTATTCCAAGACTTGAACAAGTTTGAGAATGCTTGGCTTAGTAACATCTAGGAAAGCTTACTAGTAATTGAAAATTTCCCCCAAACTCACTTATAGGTTTCCCCGAACAATGCCTTAATATCAGGTGTTTTGCAGTAATCATTAGCCTCTGAGGTCCTTCAGGAAACATCTGTGTCAAATTTCATCTCCGGGTTCCTAACAGAGTGGCTGGCACATTCACAATGAATGAAGGAATAAATAAATGGAAGGATGAGAGACTGAAGAAAAGCATGGAAACCGGGTTTGGGCCCTAGCTCTGTATCTTATTAACTGGGATAATCTTGAATAAACTTCTTAACCACTTTGAGCTTCTGTTTTTTCCAACGGAGATAACGTCTACTTTCTTTTCAGGCCACGTGTAAAGAACAAATAAAACAGTAATGGCAAACACTTAAGTGGCATTTATTATGTAGCAGGCATGCTCTAAACACACCTTATATGCATTATCTTATTTAATCCTTACAAAAGTCCTAACAGGAAGGTAGTAGCAGCATTTATCATTCCCAGGAAAATTACCCAACAGGGAAGTGACTTGCTCAATTTCACTCGGCTTATAATTGGGGAAGAGCTGCATTTGAACCCAGTGGTTTGGCCGTAGACTCCCTGCTCATTCCCCTCTCTCCACGTGTGTGGAAAACATTTTGTTAACTATAAAGTACCACTCAAATAAAAGAACTTACTGTTATGCCCTCTCTCAGAACAGACCTGCTTCCCCTGCTCTGGATATCTAATTCCTGCCCCGATTCTGTCCTCTTGAAGTCACTAAGTAGAATTTTGGTTTGGGGGACGTAGCAGACATTCCCCACTTTACTAGGCTTGCTTGTCAGCCCCTTAGGCGACTGAGCAAGGCTTTGTTTTCCTTTTTTTCCTCCCTCCAGCCCAGGCTTGGTAGCATAAATCTAAGTTTTCATGAACAAAAGAACTCTGGGCTTATTACTTATATTGCTTATTACTGGATCGGATCTGCATCCTAATCCGGCTCTCCTGCCACTACCACCGTAGCCCCAGGAGCGGCGTGTTTAGAGCCTCATTGATTGAAACCAGCCAGATGTTTGGAAATTGAGATGCTTGCCCATGCTGCCGCAAAGGAGCCTCCACGATGTGAATTCCTGATGGCAGGCAGGGAGGGGGAGGGGAGGGGAGGGGAGGGCCCCATAAAATGAGCAAACAATAAAGAGATGATTATAGGTGTCTCACTTCAGCGCCTGGGTTCGTAGCTGAGCATACCTGAATTGGGTTTTAAGCATTAGTAATGAATTTAATTCTCCCATTTGGAAAGTGGTGGTATCAGCTTTCAGCAGAGTGGAGATGGTATTACTTTCAAACGAAAATTTGGGAATTGGAGAAACGGAGGTGTTTGACCCTGAGAATGGGGCTTTTTGTGATCACGACTTTCGGGGAAAGCTGAACACTGTGGTGGAAAGAGGCTTGGAATCGGGGCTCAGATCCTGGGTCAGTCACTGGCCACCCATGTGACCTTGAGAAGATCCTATTTTAAGTGCCATTTTCTCCTCTGTAACACAGAAATTATGACTCTACCTTAAATGGCCATATATAACATTCTTATTCCTGTGGTTATATTTGAAAGCCAATATGAAGGATATGAAGGGATAAAGGATAATAAAATAATATACAAGGTGGAATTTACTCAAGTTAGCAGTTACTAATCAGTCATTTTACAAATATCTGGCTGTTTGGCTGGATGTGTCTCGATGGCATTAGGCCTCTCCCTGTATGTTCATAGACATTTTCTGTATATTTTTCAGAATGTCCAGGTTCCAAATCTTGTTGTTTCCTTAGCATGTCCAACCCAAGCATTCAAATTAACCCACATTCAAATTTCAACTGTATTATTTGTGAATTTTGTGACTGTAGGCAGTTTTCTTAACCCTCCTAAGGCTCAATTATCTCATCTGTAAAGTGGGAATAACAGTTAAGACTTATCTCATAGAGTTGTTGTAAAGATTAAAGTGTTCATTTCAACAGCACACAACAAATATTCAAAAGATGCTCGCTATTATGGAATTTGTATCATTACTATCATTTCAAATACATACATCTGCTTTATGAGTAATATAACATATTAGTATACCATTTGGTAGTTGGCTTAACATGTAGTTCTGGGGGCAATAACCCCATAAAGCAGCAGAACATTGTGACCCTTGGGTGGCCTGTGCCTCAGAGTTTAAGTGACCCATGGAACACTGAACAGCAAGTCAGGGGCAGCCTAAGAACGTGAATACTGGAAACACTTCCTACACGAGCAAATAAGCAGAAGGGACTCATGTGACTTGAAAAATTTGGCAACCAGGGCACCTGGGTGGTTCAGTTGGTTGAGCGAGTGACTCTTGGTTTTGGCTCAGGTAATGATCTCATGGTGTGTGGGTTCAAGCTCCGCATCGGGCTCTGCACTGACCGTGAAGAGCCTGCTTGGGATTCTCTCTCTATCCTTCTCTCTGCACCTCTCATGCTCATTCATGCATGCTCTCTTTCTCTCTCTCTCCCTCTCAAAATAAATAAATAAACATTCTTTTTAAATGTTGGCAACCAAAGGCTGATCCTGGCCCCCATTCTCTGTCTCTTCTTCTCTTACGCCCTCAGCACACATCCTGAGCTCTAGCGTAGAAAATAGAGATCCCGCAACACACTATGCTAACCCATCCCTCCAAACTGTGCACACACTGTGACCTCTGCCCAGACGCCTCTTCACAGGCATTTGGGCCCCAAGCCACCTACCCTCTTCCTACTTATGCCTCTACTGTAGGTTAATCATCCCTCTTCACTCATAACTATGATCTTACATGGGTAATGACAATTAAAAAAGCATATATTTTGACTACTTACTATGAGCCACATGCATGATATTACTTAAGCTCCTATAAGGCAGGTAATTATTATCATCTTCATTCCACATATGAGGAAATAGAAGCTTACAGAGGTGAGAACATCTGCTCAAGGTCACTGAGTTGGTCTATAGCCCATTTGTTTACACAAGCTGGCCTCCAAAAAGAGGAAAAACCCGGTGAGTGTCATCTCCAAGGCTTTTGATGATGAACACAATGGAAGCATGACATTCAGTATAGGCTGAATGCAAACACTCAGGCCGTTGGTGATGTTTTCCCATCTGTCTGCCTAGACACCGCCCCCCCAGATTGCTCTGCCCCCAGCATCCTCTATTCCACACACTCAACAAAGTGTTTTCTAAGGAATAGTTACATCTACCCTTCACCAACGCAACCAGGTAAAAAGAAAAATCTTTCCTAATATACAGTGTCCACTGAGATATGGATGAGCATCATGTTTGAAAGGTAAATCTAGGTTATTGTCCAAGCCCTGACCTTGACCACCAAACTCTGAATTCTTTTTTTTTTTAATGTTTATTTATTTTTGAGAGAGAGCACAGGGGGAGGGGCAGAGAGAGAGAGACAGAGGATCCGAAGTGGGCTCTGCGCTGTCAGCAGCAAGCCTGATGTGGGGCTCGAACTCATGAACCAAGAGATCATGACCTGAGCTGAAGTCAGATGCTCAACCAACTGAGCCACCCAGGCACCCCCCAAATTCTGAATTTGAATCTGAATTTGAAACTTAATATACACCATCATCTCTCATCTTCAGGTTTTATTCCTGAGGATCAAAGAGATTCAGTGACCTGCTGAAGACCAGCTGGTAGATAGGCAGAGCTGGAATTCAAACCCAGGTCTGTGAGTCTAAAGCCTTCATTTTAACCACCATGCTATACTGCCCCTGGGCAACATGAAAGCTCCAAGCACAAATCACCCTTCTTAAGTTTTGCAAAAGAATGAATTCCAGGAAATCAGTCGTTATCTGTAATGGACGCTAGACCAATTTGGCAGGAAAATTAGAGCTCAAAATACTGGTCAACTTCACTCAGCAGATGTGGGAATCAAGGTTCAGAAAGAAGATGTGATTTGCCCAACATCAAGCAGGGTTTTAGCTGTACATGTAACAGGAGAACCCAGATGCACTTGACTTCTTAAAATCTGTTTGCTTTTAAGTCTCGTACTGTCAAATAAATATTGTAAAGTCGTTGGATGAGCCAGCCAAAGAATATCCAAGGAGTGGCCAAGTTTATCCAACAATGCAAATTTATTATGTTCCATTGGTAGTTCCAACATGTTAGATATTGGAAACTAAGTAAATGCAAAGCATAGTCCTTACCCTCAAGGGGCTTCTTCTTTGTTGGGAAAGAGAAGATCTCGACATGACATATCATAAACACCACAATTCTAACAGGACATGTTATGGTAGACAGAATGGCTGTCTCAGATACTGTTCTACAAAGTCCTGTCTGTATGCAGACAAAATTCAGCAGACATGAAAATGGGACTATGGTAATCAACGAAGGCCTCATGGAGGAAAGAAAGCATCCCACACTGGAAGAATGGGAGATGATTTTAGTTAAGATGTTGCTAGGTGTGTTACCTCAAGAAAAGGGATTTATTGTTGGGGTAAATACATATGTAATGAATAAAACAATAATAATAGCTCTGAGATCAAGCTATTAGTATGTTCCACGAATTACGCTAAGCACTTTATCCACAATCCCACAGGAATGGGGCTACTTTCCTTTCCAGTTCCACTTTACCTGTGGGAAAAGCAAGGCCCAGAGAGGTTAAATAACTTACCCAACGTTACACAGCTAGAATTTCAATTCAGGTAGCACAACTTCAGAGCCTTTACTCCTAAACTCTGAGCACTAAGCAGACTAGAATTGGGTCCTAAAATAATTCTGTGTGTGTGTGTGCGTGCGCGCGTGCGCGTGTGTGTGTGTGTGTGTGTGTGTGTATGCAAACATGTATGTGTCCCAAAGTTCACATAAAAGCCTAGTCAGAGCATCTCTCCTGGCTTCTACCTACCTGTTCTGTTAGATCCTCACTACCAGCCAGCTCTGCCATGACTACAGCTTATCTGGGAATCACACTGTCTACACAATCCTGAATTGACCTCACAGTCTTTGGGTTCAGCTTCCAAGTGAGTCAGTCCTGCTATCATTTTCCTAATCCTGGACTTCCAGCTAGCACCACGTCATGCAGGATCTAGGTCACCGGCCTCCCAATCTATGGACCACTTTTCAGTCAGGTACTCACCCTTGTTGTCCAATTGGCTGTGACTTGAATATAATATAGGAAAGAAGTCACACAGTACACTGCCCATCTAGCTGAGGCTGCGGACACAGCAGTGGCCTGTAAAGTATGAGGTCAACAGTGTAGGCAGTGACCTCAAGCAAAGCATGTGTTTTCAAAAACCCAAAAGAGGTTCTTTCTTTTCTTTCCCCCAAAAAAGATTTTGAGATAGAAGGGAACTCCGATCCATTCCCATTTTACATGTGAGCATATCAGGGCTCAGGAAAGCTGAAATGTAGCCCTAAGATCACAGCATAATCTGAAGGAAGAGCTGGAGGAGCCTGGGTGGCTCGGTCGGTTAAGCGTCCGACTACCGCTCAGGTCATGATCTAGTGATTCTTGCGTTCGAGCTCCGTGTCAGGCTCTGTGCTGGCAGCTCAGAGCCTGCAGCCTGCTTCAGGTTCTGTGTCTCCTGCTCTCTCTCTCTGCCCCTCCCCTACTCATTTTCTGTCTCTCACTGTCTCTCAAAAATAAATAAGTGTTTAAAACAATTTTTTTTTAATTTTTTTTTTCAACGTTTATTTATTTTTGGGACAGAGAGAGACAGAGCATGAACGGGGGAGGGGCAGAGAGAGAGGGAGACACAGAATCGGAAACAGGCTCCAGGCTCTGAGCCATCAGCCCAGAGCCTGACGCGGGGCTCGAACTCACGGACCGCGAGATCGTGACCTGGCTGAAGTCGGACGCTTAACCGACTGTGCCACCCAGGCGCCCCTAAAACAATTTTTTTTAAGAAGAACAAAAGGAAAAGCTGAGACCAGAATCCTAGCTGCTCGGCCCTGCAACCCAGTTCCCCTTTCCCCATGGCACGTTGGAATCTAAAATGAACATTCATGTGCAAACACCTTGCTAGTCTCATGGCTCCGCTTTCTCTTGTAGCATCACATGACTTTGAAAGTGCTGGGGGTCAAAAGAACTGTTTGCTTCTAATTGTCTCAATAAATTTTAAAGATGTTATTACATTGTAGTGATTAAGAACTGGTAAAAGTAGATGCAACGTGATAAGAGCAAGGCCATGAAGCTTAATAGTCCTTAGCTGATTGTCACCCTCTTACTTTTTTCTTTTTCTTTTTTTAAGAAGGAACAATTCCACCCAGGGCTCTAAAGCACCCGGATCCAACAGCACTTTATACTTCCTGCCATAAAATTTCTGGACTGGAGTGGCTGCCAGTTGAAGTGAGGATCGCATAAATAAACACCAGAGTTTGGATCCCCATGGCAGGCCAGCCTGGCCCGGGAGCCCCAGAGACAGGCAGAATAGATTCCTGTGCAAAGAAACGTGACCTTTCACACACTTTCAAAAACCCTCTCTGTTCTTTTTGTTGTCTAATTCTTTCCTCTCCTTTCTTCTTTCCTTCCTGGCTTCCTTCCTCCCATCCTTCCTTCCTTGTCTTGTTTGGTGCAGAGTTAGGAGAAAATAAGTATGTTAGACAGCAGAATCACCTTCTGTAGTGGAAAATGGAATGTTGTGGGCCTAGCACTCCACTAGATGAGCAAACCATATTTCTAACAGGGCCACACATTTAATGCTTTCTACATACAAGAACCCGACTTAGTGCTTTACAGAGGTCATCTCATTTTATTCCACCTTGCAAGGCAGTTATTACTATTCTTCGGATATAGAGGAGAAAACAGAGTCTTGGAAGATTTCTTAGATTATTTCCATTATATCATGTTGGTTACAGAATGGTAGGATCCACTTAATGGTTCACCAATTGATTTTCAAAGCCCTAAAGTACCTACAAAAGTAAAGCTCAATGTTGGCAAGAAACTACTCAAGTTCAAAGAAGTTTCCAGGAAGATCCATGATCTACTCAGATTTCCTCAAGGGCCACGTGTAATGTGAAATGACAAATCTCTCTTCATTAATGTTAAGCGGAATAAAATGTTTAGTATGTTCCCCAGAAATCCTATTTCCTCTCTGAAACCCACCAGGAGTCAACATTTGCCAATTTGCCATTCTTGTAAATTCAGTGTATTTTGCTGAAAGCGCTATTGCTGTATCTGTCAGCACCACGGCAATGCAAGTGGTAGCGGAAGGGGGAAGAAGTTTCTGACATCATCATCTCTGGTCCAGGTCTCCTTTCCTATTCCAAAGATTGTCCACACAAGGACACTATGCTTTGATGAAGCAACCCATCTAAATGGTACACATCAGCGGAACTGTTTTGCGTCAAGAGAATACGGGAAATGCCAGTTGTATTCTGAAACGTTATCAAGCAGTAAGCAGTGACAACAAAGTAATAACCAAAGGGATCATCTATTATGCAAATGCATGGCCGCTGGATGTCATTCTAAGTCATCATTGCTTAGAGGAGAGAAATCAGAGACTAGATGTGGAGGCTGTCCGAGTCCTCTGCTCTCATCGATATCAGACCATGTGTCTGGCAGCACCAAGTGTCTGTAAGCTTAAGAATCTTATTCAGACGAAGTATAAAAAAGACAAAGCTGAATACTGAGAGTGAAAGAAAGACTGAAGCCACATGCAGAGCCAAGTGATAGACCCCAAGATGAGCAAAGGGGAGACCACTTAAGAGAGCCTGAGGCATAAATCCAAGACTCCAACTTGCTGGGGTGGGTTGGATACAGTCAAGAGAGAAAAGAAGCTTACCTGTGCGGCCCTGAACACATTCTAGGCCAGCAAGTCTCCATTTGAAAACCTCTGGGCTTCCCTTTACCAACATGCATGATTTTCTGCTTTGTTTTCTGCCTCCCCTTAAAATGTGTACTCCTGTAAGACAAGGTTCTGAATATTTGGCCAACACCCATAGAGTTCATGGAGCTTTGTAGCTGCTGGAAAATATTGGTAAAGGAATACAAGACTTTGGGCTCCCTTCCACATACCTGCCCTCTGCTCTACCATACTCTAGAATGCCTGGGATCCAGAAAGACGCACTCCCTGTGTCTCTCAAGTAGTTAATCTAAATGGGACTATTTAATGCAATGTCTATCCCAGACAGGATCATATCCTTGAGCAACTTTTTCCCCCGAATATGATACCTTTCCCATTCCAACAATTTGGCTCTCCTCAAATATAAGGTCCCATGTCTTGTACAAGACATTGGCTTTGAGAAAAAGAGGCAATATTGGCAGATTGTGTTGTGTTCCCAAATTAGCAGTCTAGTACCCCCACCAGGGCCTTGGGAGGCCTCTTCAGATAGAAGGTCTCGGGGAAAAAACATGTGGCTGAAATAAAAGTGTCTAGAAAACTTGCTGCAGTTGCACCAAGGAAATATATTTCATATTCTTCTCTTGATTAGCATTCTAATGGCTTCTGACTCAGGTCTAACAGCTTGGAGAGAATATTACAGGCAATTGTGTAAATAATACAGGTTTTTTTTTCCAGTGTGTTCAAATGTATAATTAAATGGATAATGTTACAGCTCCCCAAACCCGCTAAGGCCTGCTGCCTAAATGGAGAGCTTTTGAAATTTCATCCCAATACATGGTTACATGATACATTGCTTTTATGGCCCGCTGGGCAAATGACTAGTGGTTTGGAAAAGGTCTGAATGCATATTTATAGTAGAGAGCACAATGATGTTCGGAGGGCCAGTAAAATCGTTCTAGTAAATAACATGAATTATACAAAAGCATCTCTTTATGTATCTGAACTTTTCTGATGCAGGATGCGTGTCCACACAAACACACTTCATCTCCTTAATGTCTGCAGGTAACTCTTGTTCCAAATTCTATGCAATCGGATGTCAGGGTTAACCAAATTTGAAGGAGAAATTCTACTTGTGAAATCCCTCTGCAGTGCTCAGTGTCTTCTTGGATTCTCAGAGGATATAGTATCTGTTATCGGTAAAAGAGACCCAGTCTTAACCCCAAGCTTTTGTGTCCATGTCCACACTTCACCTCACACATCTAACAGACACCTTCGATAATGAGGACAAATCAGGGAGGCTTTTGTTGGAGACTTTGAAGGTCGTGAATGAGAATGGGGCTGGTGGGGAGGCCGTGTGTGCGTGAGCCGTGTTGTGGTTAGAATCCAAGCCTCAAGGTCTGCCCTCCACCGGCTAGGTTTGCAACCTCAGAAAAGCCTCCTCACCTCTCTGAACCTCGTTTTCTCAGTCTGTAAGCAGCAAATAATCATACCATCCCTCTCTGCCTCACAGTTTTGTTATATAATGATTGAAGGAGGTAGTTGAGTTGGAAGCAGACGGCTCACAGTGAGCAGTTTATAAAGTAAGGAAGTACTGTTCATGACTTCACTCCCTCAACAAATACTATGGACAGGATACAAGGTGAAGGCGTGTAGTAGGAAGTAGAGATAAAATAATACAAAGAGATAGGTCCCTGGACTCTTGGAGGAGTCTATAGTCTAGTGGAAAAGAAAAACAATTAAATGCAGTGCAATGCATGTTACAATGGGGAAAGTAAAACGCTGTCACGGGTAGAGACAAAGTGTCTATTGAGGCCCCGTATACGGGTGGGTACGGGGGTTGAGTTTGGCGTTGGGAGGCTGGTATGGAAAGTTTTAGGGGAAGATAGACAGATCGGTATGAATCAGGCTTTTGACCTGAGAAGGGAAAGGAACAGAGAAAGGAGGGTTCTCGAGCTGAGACAGAACACTTGAGTAAAGGGGGCTGCGGGCTGGTTGCCAGGAGAGGAGCTGGTGGGACGAGGCTGGTTGGCAGGGATGGCAGACTGCTGAAGTCTCGTGAGTCTCATGGAAGGGGACATCCCCGGAAGTTGCTCTTGGCCCCTCCAGCCCCTCCCCCTACCACCCATGGACCTTTCTCGGAGGGAGCCGTGGGTCCCCTTATCTTCCTCCCTCCTTTTAGCCTGGGAGCCTGCAGCTGCCTCTTGTCAGGCCCGGCAACATGACCCTTCCTAGGTAATGCCCCCTCCATAGGTTTTCTGGAGGTTAGAGAAGGTTCCATTTCAAATTCACTTGAAGTGTAATATAAGAAGTACGCCCACCTGGGAAAAGGAGAGCCGCAAACACCACGCATTTCCTAGCTTAATCCCTGGGCCTTTTTCAAACTGAGAGCACTGCCCATTAGTGGGTCTGGAAATCAAAGCAGTGGGCTTTGATCAGCAGTACTTTAGAGAATAGAATAGAATAGAATAGAATAGAATAGAATAGAATAGAATAGAATAGAATAGAATAGAATAGAATAGAATAGAATAGAATAGGAGCCTGGCTTTACAAGAGAGTATTCTATCACCAAATATTTTATTTCAATTACATACATTTGTAGGTGTGTGTGCACCCAGCTGCAAGGCAAAATGAATTTCTTGCTGTGAGTCTCTGTAAAAAAAGTTTGAAAAACACTGCTCGAGCTGTAACAGGATATGAGGTTTGGCCAATTAGTTTCTGTGGAACGCCCCGTGAATAGATGTTTTGCAAAAATAAAATTGATGCTAGAAAATTGTTCTTCTACAATATAACTTAATTACATTGTTGAGAACACAAACATAGAAATGCATGTACACAATTGAAAGTGACATTATACCATAAGAAATGAGGTATTTTTGCAGAGAATGTATAGAAATTGCCCGAGATCGCTGGCTGTGTGACACGAGGAATTGCCGGAGGCACTAACCAGTACATTAATATGCACCATACAGACGACGACCACAGGTTAGGTGATGTATCTTTTCAACACGTTTGGACATGTCTCAGTGTTTATCACTCATCAAACATTTACACCCTCAAGAATGACTGTTGGTTCCATCAGTACCTTATCATTTTTAAAATCTTCTGTGAGCAGGTGAGTTTGGGAAATTCTCTCATCCTTGTTTTAGACCAGGAAGTACTGAAGTGCCTCGTTTTTAGGGGAGATGATTGGGAATCTGCGCAGTGATGTGTCTTGCTGAAAACTGACAAGAACAGCAGGCCTGTGTTGAGAACCCACCACACGTCTGTTACTTAACTGAGCACTTTATGCACATGACCCAATTTAATTCTCACAAGAACCCAAGACAGTTAGTATTTTCTGTAGGTCACAGAGGTGGAAAAATTAGACCTGGGGAGGTTAAGTGATCAAAATAAAACATTGCTCCACGCTGCACAATTAATAAATGGTGGACAGGGACTCAAGCCAATGACGGGGGGGGGGGGGAACAGGGCTCTCACCCCCCCCCTTTTCCCATCGTCACAAAGGAGAACACTTCCTGTCTGCCTCACCCTAGTCTTTCCCTCTGGCTAACACTCTTTATTCGCTACAGGAAAAGGAGCAGCGGATTTACATAAGGAATGTCTAAAATCCACGGAACTATATTGTCTTTTTTAAACAGAAGGTAGGGCCACTTGACCATGTGGTCCTTCCTCTTGTACACTTCATTCTACCAGACTGTGAGTAGGAGCCACACAACGGGTCCCTCATGAGGGCTGGCTGGGTAACAGACAAACTCTACTTTGCAGATACAAGTGTCTTCAAGCCAGATTCTCAGAGGAAAAAAATAGGAAACTCCATTCTGGGCTTGGTTGTCATGCCTGGGCTTTACTGAGAGGACTTGAACATTCAGAGTGATAAAGCCACTTTCATCAAGCAGATTGTTTCTTTCCATTTTGGCTTTGTGGAACCGTGTGTGTCCTAGCAGTTAGAAGCCCGAAATAGAGAAGTGAAGTAAGGGCACCCTAAATATCCAACAAACACAACCTGGTGATTTCACAACCTGTTGGTGTTCAGAACACTCCACGGTCACACCCTCCTCTTGGTGAATTAGAGTAAAACTAATACTCTGAGTCACTGTCTTTGGAGACCTACAGCATCCTATAGGTAATAAGACCGATCCCTTAAAAGAGAACAAAACTAAATCTATCTTAAATCGCATTGCTTTTCTTAATATATCTTTAAAAAAAAATAAAACTGCAGATTAGTTAACATATAGTGTAATAAAGGTTTCACTAAATTCAGCCCTGTAACACCCAGTGCTCACCTCAACAAGTGCCCTCCTTAAAAAAAAAAAAAAGTCTGCAGAAGGTTAGAACTGGGTAGAAACTGACAGAGCACATAACACAATTTGCTTATGTTATAGATGAAGAGCTGGGACCCCAAATGAGGTGTGACTGCATAAGTGTCTCCGGGTTTTAACATTTCAGTTCCTAGGTCTCCCTGATTCCATCACTATGGTGTGTGGCTTTGCTGTGGACGAATTTGAATTCAATTTATTTCTTGCAAAGTCCAGCTCCTGCCTCACAGAAACAGGGTAGGTGATTGGGTAAAGCGAGATGCCAACCTTCAGCACAGCAAGTTACAGCCTTCAGAGACTTCCTGAAGACACAGAAAACCTGTAAAATGAGTTAAATGTATTCCCTAGGAGGAGGGAGGAGAGGAATTTTCTTAAAGAGTTTTTACATCCTTAGTGTGCTTTGAAGGGAGCTCCAAACAAGAATAAAAACAGAGACCACGAGGAGGCTGAGGATAGGATGAAGGTAGAAAATACTATTTGAATGAACAGGCTTTTAGCCTTGATTCTAATTAAATCCCCACAGGATGGCCCAAGCCAAATTCTTCAGGAGTAAAATACAGCCTTCTGTTTAGCAGATTCCTCCAGGGAGGCTGGGGGCGTTATTTATGGCCCCTTTATGCTTGCATAGTACTGAGAAGGAGGGAGGAAAAGGAGAGAGGAGAAAATCAGCACTGGTATCTCTCCTAAACTTCTTGAGAGCCCAAATCACCATCTTACTCTGCAAGAGAAGGGGAAGAAGTAGGAGACAAACTCTCTAAAATATAACAGACATGTTAAAAATCCACAATTCTGTCTTGTAATACCATGTAATTTTCCAACAAATAGCACTTAAAATAAAACACATGTGCAGTGTCTTAGGGAGAGTCCTCCCAATATTGTATTTAAGGATCTGCTGCCCAGCATGGCTTTTCTCAGGCTATATTCCAGAACCTGTGTATACACCCCATGACGGCCTCTTCCTGAAATACCAAAACGCCCTGGGAACCCATCTGCTCCAGCCTCTCCATTTTACTGATTAGCAAACTGAGCCACAGAAAGGGGAAGGGCCTGGCCCAAAGACACACAGCCAGGAACTGGGCTGGAAAAAGACAAAAAGATCCTGCAATGCTGTGTCCTCTGGAACTTACTATTCAACTAGTTGCTCAAACTTCATCTTCTTGACATGGAGTTAAGACTTGGCTCTATGGGCACCTGGGTGACTCAGCTGGTTAAGCAGCCAACTTCGACTCACGTCATGATTCTTGTGGTTTGTGGGTTTGAGCCCCACGTCGGGCTCTGTGCTGACAGCTCAGAGCCTGGAGCCTGCTTTGGATTCTGTGTCTCTGTCTCTCTCTGCCCCTCCCCCACTCATGTTCTGTCTCTCTCTCTCTCTCTTTCTCTCTCTCTCTAAAAAAAAAAAAAAAAAAAAAAGGGCTCTAAACCGTATCCTTTATTTCTCGTGATTCCTGGTATTTAAACAGCCCAACAGCACTTGGGGAAGAAATAGGAATACAAATTCTAAATGTGGTTGCTATGGTTCTTACAGAGGAACAAACAGATTTAGAGGAGAATGTTCAACTAGAAGAGGCCTCTGAATGATGGAAATAACTGGCCATCCATTTACATTGAGAAAAAATGATTTATCTGGTGTGTGCTTGACTAAGAGAGACCTGTTTTTGTTGGATAAAAGTTGAAGTGACAAACTGATCACGGGAAGAAAGTTACCGGGAGAAATGACAACAGTTACTTGTGTCCCCAAAAAAGACCCACATTCTCTTACTTCTCATTCATCTTCTTTTTCCTCTTCTCCTCCCCTTCCTCTTCTCCCCCTCCCCTTTTCCTCTTCTTCTTTTCAATAAATTCACTTAAATTCAAGTTAGGTTGGGCCTTAGCTACAAGATGGTCCTGATTCTGAAGACAGACAAACATCTGAAAAGTGAGTGAATATTTTTACAACTTTGGTAGGTGATTCATTTTATCTTTCTGATTGGAATTGCTGGATGGACTGGTTCAGTCTGCATGAGTATGTTTTTTCTCTGCAGGCCTTGATGAAACTAAAGAAAACAACAATAACAGTGAGAATTCTATGCTCCAGAATTAAGTAATGTGGCTTTCACCATCCATCTTCAATTAAAAGTCTCACAACTACTTTTATGCAATTGTAGCAGGTGTCTTGTAGGCCAAAAATACCCTAATATTTCAAAAGTATTCAAGAATGGGGACACAGAGCTAGAATAAACACAAGAAAGGCCCCACCCACCCCAGTCCTTCTCTGTGGCTAAAGAAGTCTGTTAACAGGAGGCTCCATCTGGCTGTGGGAGATGGTTGCTTACCCAACAGGTGCAAGATCACGTGCACACATGCACACACATAGTCACAGAAGCTCTGAATATTTCATCTGGCTTGGGTCCCCCCACCCCTCTCGTTTCTGTTAATGATCAGATATCCCCTTTGACTACACAGTGAGAAGTTACTTGAGGGAAGCCAACAAACCCATCAGTCTCAGCTTTTTTGTCTCAAGTGCTTTCCATTCTACACATGCAAGAGGCCTCACTGAACTTACCATCAAAGGACATTGTCTTATTACCATCAGAAGGTGCACTAAGACTTGGGTTGTTGAACTAGATAATATCAAGTCAATTTTTTAGGTTATCTGGTTTGGGGGGTGAATATCTTATTTAGTAGAGTTTTAATTTTTTCAAAAGAATCAAACTCTGGAGGTAAGATACAGGTGCTCATCAACGAGCTGCACAGAATAATGAAGGGAAAAAATTAAGTAAGAATTGGTGACCAACTGGAAATAAACACATTCGAAACCTCCAACCATGAGACAAAATATGACTTTCAACATAAATAATTAGAGCACCTTAGTCAAATGACAGAAGTCACTGAACTGGAAATAGAGCATCAGTTATAGTTACCTTGTTAAAGATGCTGTTTCTTTTCCATATTCTTTAAATCTATGATCCCCGTTCCTCCTACTCCAAACAAACAAATATAATCTTGCTATTTTGACCTTTGCAAAATAAGCCAGTTTAGATAGGTCTTACACTAATTTTTTACGACATAGCTTTCAATTTCAAACTGTTTTGTCCTTAATGGACATAGTATTTCAAAAATAAAATAATTTTTTAGAAGTCCCTTCTTGATACACAAAAAGCAATTAAGACAATTTAATTTGTCTGCATGATAACTCGTTTTGGCTGGTGAACAAACGAGTTCTCAAATATTGGCTTACTTTTGAAATGAAGGAAGACAGTATGTGATATTCAGATAGTCCAGGCATAGTATCTATAATCTTTGCATTAATGCTCGTAGACACCTAATCATTATTCCCATTTTCTGCTGAATAAAAAGCTCCGAGAGAGAGATCGTGCAAGATTGCAAAGTTCATGGGTGATAGAGCCAGAATCTGGCTGTTAAGGTTGGTGCTTCTGACCACAGTATGAGGAAAGGGAAGAGGGTGAGAGGAAGCAGGATCAGAGGCTTTGGGGGGGCTGCCCACTGGGCCACCATTGCCAAGGCCCACAGCTGGGGTAGCTTCAAGATCAGAATGTAGCGGTGCCTCTGAAATGCTTGTCCCCGGACACATGATATGAGTTCTTTTTCTTTCACCCTCCCTTTTTTCTGGAATGTGGCAAAAAGCCTATTTAGCTTCCTGGTCTCCTAGGTACTTGTACATTTGCTCAAAATTAAGTCAAAAGCAGACTTGTCTCCTACATCTGCTCCGTGCGAAACTTAAACTACAATTTCTTCACTGCAGCACCATAGGCCTCGAGCAGCTGGATACCACTCAGAACCCACCAACCTGATCATTTCACTTGTCAAATGCGCTCACAGAAAGTAGAGAATGAGCACCAGTCACTTTAGAAATAGTTTACCTGGGTGATATGAGAAAGGACTGTTCAAAAACTATGATTTTATGACTTAAGTAAATCTACTGCGAAGAGCCAGTCAATATTGTTATGTAATGTTGATTTAAAGTGTCATCCAACCAAAACATACTGTGCAATAATTATCATATAGAATTATGCCTAAAAGTCTTCACCCCCTCTCCCAACTCCAGATAGAAAACTAGAATAAAGACGACATAAACGTTTTAAAATCAGATTGTGGTTCTGGCTGGCACAATCCCTGTGAATATCCTAAAATAAACACTGAATCATACTTTCAACAAGAGACCTGTTGTTATCAAACAAAGGTGTTATCCAATAAAGGTGTTATCAGAAAACTTGATCTGAAAGTCCCTTTCCTACTGTAAATTCACAGCACAGAATTCATTGAACTTTGGGAAAAGGGACACCAAGGCTGAGCCATGCTAGAGAAAACACGAGGATTCTTTTTTTTTTTCTCCCAAAGAAAAGAGAAGAAGAAAGAACATGGGAGGGAAAAATGATAGAGGAGAGCTAAGGGTAAGCAGAGCAACTTGGCGAGTGGTAACAAGAATTTAAAGATTTGCCCACTCCCCCACATCCCCAACCTTGACCATCCCTTTGCCATTATCTATGGAAGGACCACAGAGCTCCCCATTTCACTGACGAGTTCCCCTCTCAACTACATCCCACACTGCTTGTAGAATTTATGAAATTAATTGAATTTTTTAAATCTAAGAAACTATCTTAAGAAATTAATTTCATGTAATGCTACCCATAGCATTCTGCACTCTTTCACCCACCACTTCTAAGAGATCCTCAAGGTTAACCCCTCTCTCTTTATATCTCATTGTTCTCTGCTCCCACAAGACATCCAAAATCCCAGGCTTCCTTCATCACCTGCTACTTATCCCCAAATTAAACATTTCATTTCATTTGAGGCTATCTATGTTGCTGATGTGAACATCCCAGGCTCTTCCAACCCTCCAGTAAAGGAAACTGAAATGCTTTGGATGAGTTCTGCTATCTTTTTCTTCTTAGTTTTATTTCTGAAAATCACAGACAGAGGTTAATTTCTACAGCTATTGGTCAAGGGGAAAAGAGACAGCACCTTCATAAAAGCAGAATTCATAAAATAAACAACAAGGATTCCAAGTCAGGAATGACTTCCCGGAGAACTTATGTTCCTGAGGAATCCACGCGGTGCTGTAAAGTGGCATTATGTAACCGTATCTGCAATGAGAGACTCAGGGTGGCTCTGCTGATTTCTGAGTTACAAGGCCTCATCACAATTATTTCAAAAGCCTGATAAACAGGCACCACTCGAGCTATGGACTCCACACTGGAGTCTTCAGTTAAGTTGCTATGTTTTAAGACCTGCTTCCCAGTGAGCCTCAGAAGCAAAGCTGTGAGCCGTGCCTCCAAGACAACACGTAAATCATGTCAGGCACGCTCCCTCTGATCATTGCTCTCTCTCCAGGTCAGAATGGCCCATGTCAAATACTGAAATGGGCAAAGTTTCAGGAAGAAAACTGAAGGGAGTAGAGGAGGAAGCCAGGGGAGAAATAAGAAATATTAATTCCGAGAAGATGAAATTATTAGATATTAGAAATGCTCTAACCTATAAGTAAGACACCTTAGGAAGAGTGACTTTAATTAGAGGGCGTTTTTTCCTCACTTAACAAGCTCTTGGGAAGCTGCCACTTACAAGGTGGTTTCTGCTGGTCTGAGTATCAGATCTTCCATCCGGACAGAAAGAAGCAGGGTGAGATGATGACAGAGCCAGTGTACTATTTATTAGGAGACCAGAAGCTTGCCCAGGCACCGTCCAGCTGACTCATGCCAGACGACTTCACGTGGCATCTCCAAGTGCGAGGGGCACTAGGAAGACGGGAACAAGATTCTCCAGACCGGCTCACCCCAAGACCACCTATGAGCCATTGCACGAACTGGGACCATTGCAGCTTCCCCTCAAACCACAGTTCTGTTAGCAAGAAAGGAGATCACAGGACTGAGTAGGCCACCAGCAGTGTCAGCCACAGGGGGCGTGGTGGCATCGCAGAGAATATTTTGAGGCCAAAGGATAAATACTTCTAATCTCAGGCTACTGCTGGGAAGGATTTCAAAGCAATCTCTCCTTGGGTCTTCTCCTTTGGGACCTGGGACATACATAATCCCATAGACAGCCATCACTCACTACTTGGTACTCTTCCTTCCTCCTTCTTCCCTTTGGTTCCACATCTAGGTCCTTTTCTGTCATTCTGTTACTTCCTTCAAAATGCCTTTTAGCCTCATGAGCAAATGTTGGGAGACTATCTCTCCCTCAAATTCTCCACGAACCCTCCCCTGGCCTGCCCAGTGGAAAGCAGCTCGCTCCGAGCATCTGCCCCCCTTAGCCCTGAGAATGTTGTCCAAAAGCCTCATGTTGCATTAGGACGCACACTAGTTCTTGTGCACAGTCTCATGCACTATCCAGAGGTTCTGTGCAAGGCAGAGAGTTCCATGTCATCGAATATTTCCAAGAAGAGGTCAGGCAGCCATTTAATTGGAATGATGCAAAGGAGATTCAAGCACAAGGCAGAGATCTAGAAGAGATGAACTTTGATGTCATTTCCAGCAGTGACTGAGCAAGCACTTTCTGACAGGTCATAGGCCACACGTTTCCCTACACACCTGTAGGTAGCCCTCACACAATCCACAATCGTGAGAACGACATCATTGCCCAAGGTCACAGATAAATACATGGTGGAGCTGGAAGTCCAACCTAGATGTCAGATTCCAGGCTTGTTTCCATATTAAGTAAGACAAGCACAAAAGAAAAGAAATAGGGTGAATGGTTTCCACTCCAGCACTCCTGTCCTTACAGCAAGAAAAAGGTAAACAAACTAAAGATCACTGACTTTTCTTAGACCCACTGGAGAACTGATGTCACAGGACAAACTGCCACCCCCCAAATCTGGAGAGATAGGTGAATCTAGAGTCACAGACAAGCTTATAGGCAGCAGAAGCCCCTACAACTATCATCTGGTAGGACCATTCAAATTGTAGTTCTCATGAACTGCAGGAGGCAGACTGTGGACCATTTACACAGTGAGAAACTCCTAGGGACCAGTCTTGGAGGGGCCCACATTTTATATGCTTTAATCTCTATCAACAGCACCAGATTCTCAGGGTGAAGAGTCAAGGAAGATTTCCCGGTGGCTCTGGCAGAGTGAAGAGTAAACCTTGTGGAACAGGCTTGGAACCTTCTCTCTAACACAAGCCTGCTCTCTGTGGGAAAGGACTCTACCAGAGCCTTTACCCTCCTGGGGATTTCTCTGTCCCCAGCCTCTTCTGGACTTCCTGTGCCACCTAAGCGACACAGAGAGGGAAGGCATAGCCTGGGACCCAGGCCCACCACAAGACTGATATTTAATCATGACCCTACACGCTCTCCTGGCCCGCACCCTACTACCACACCAACAAGGTGCCAGTATAATGCTGAAAGAGCAGCAGGACACAGATTCTATCAGAGGAGCAGTTCTTAGGGAAGAGCAAAGGCAACAGAGGGGACAAGGCAAGGGCGCCAGAGGAACTGGAAATGTCCGGCCCCTACGGCTACAACAAACACGAAGCGCAGCTCAGCTCCTGGCCACATTACCACACAACCTCACATTAAAGGTCTGTTGCCCAATATATCATGTCCAACTTACAAGAAAAAAATTACAAGGTGTACTAAAAGACAAGCAAAGAAACAGCTGACAGTCTGTGACGCCTTTAATAGAGATACACCTGGCTTGAACTGTTCATTTCGAAACTCAAAAACAATTTCATAAGGTGCTTATCAGACCATCTATTCAAGTCAGCAGCCTCCCCAATTTTTCATTGTTCTCCCCAACCAAAAAGAAAAAGAAAAAAGAAAAAAAATTAAAAGCACACCTTTTGAAAGATGCAGTTATAAATTATACATGTGTACTGCTTTTCTAATAGGTTGTATTTACCATAAATCACACAAAAAATAAAATTAAAATGGATGCCATAAAAATTGTAACGGAGGACCTAACATTTGTCCCCAACACCTGAAGTTTCATACACAACTTGAACATACACCTTGTTTTGGAATCCACAGGTATGGCAGGCAGAGCTCTAAGAGCCTCATCCCCTGGTACCAACACTTGTATGCAATTTCCCCCTTTGAATGATGGCAGAATCTATGGTTTGCTTCTAACCAATAGGATGTAGTAAAGGAAATGGAATTTTGCAGCTGAGACTGAGTCTCTCATCAGCTGACTGGGTCAATTAGAAGGAGATTATCTTGGGTGGGCCTACCACGGTATCAGGTGAGCTCTTTAAAAGAGGAATCAGGTCTTTCTGGAAGAACAAACTCAAACAGGAGAGATTTCCTGCTGGCTTTGAGAAAACAAACAGCCATGCTGTGAACTGCCTATTAGGAGGGCTTGTGTCTGGGAGTTGAGGATCTCACTCCCATAACCACAAGGAACTGGATTCCATTAATAATGTGAATAAGCTTGGAAGAGGACCCCCAAATCCAGATGTGAATGGAGCCCAGGCAACACCTAGATTGCACCCTTGTGAGATGCTACACAGAGGTCTCGTGCCTGGACCACTGACCCACACCAACTGTGGAAAATAAATGGGTGTTGTTTTAAGCCTATAGATTTGCAATGATTTGTTACACAGCATAGAAAACTAATACGACTGGTCTTAGCAAATTGGTTGACTCTGAGAGTTCACAATTTTCAGTGAAGAGAGGCCTCTTGGGATGGGAGGGGCCATCCCTGCATCCTTTTGAGTGCATATCAAATGAGACCCAGCCTGTGGAATGTTCCCCTTTTTTCAGAATTTCTATGGCCAGCTTTCCCAAGTCTTACATCTCAGTCGCGGGGATCAAAACATGACATCATGTTTACTCATTTTACCTCTCAGAAGCCCTAGAAGTTCACTAAAATTCCTCAGACTTAAAGGTTCTCAGTTACAGCTCCTGAGATGAGTGGTCCTTAAGATTTTTGGAACAGGTGGTGGTGTGGGGGTGGGCAAGGCACAGGGTCTTGGAGTTCCTACAACAGGAACAAGAGTCCTGTCACTCATGGGAACACACATCTCTCTCCTCCTGCCCCCAGTCTTCCCATCTCAACCTCATGCCTGCAAAATACACACACACACACACACACACACACACACACACAATCACATCCCCCCTCCAACATCACCCTCAACACACACACATACACATGCATGAACACATACAGACACCTCCAACATCATGCTCAACACACACACGCATACATGCATGAATACACACACATCCCTCCAACAACACCCTCAACACACGAGTGTGCATGCAAGAACACACACACACACACACCCCTCCAACATCATCCTCAGTACACGAGTGTGCATACATGAACACACACAACCTCCAACATCATCCTCACCACACACACGTGCATTTATGAACACACACACACACAACCCTCCAACATCGTCCTCAACACACATGAGGGTGCATGCATGAATACACACACACACCACTTTCCTCTTTCCCCCCTACAACACACACTCTGCTGCTGCAGAAGTTCAGATGAGAATCGAGTGAGGAGAATAGTTTTAAATGGGGTTTTGTATTCCAAACTTGAGTATTCATCATAAGACGAATCGTCAGGAAATGTTTGGATGTGATAGTACTGTGTTAGCAATATTTGTCTCTGGGATGCTCTGTGTTCTGAGGTTTACCTGGACAAGTGTGAGCTCGGGACTTCTGCTGGAGCCCACGTTCTCCGTCATTGGGGGGGATCTTGATGTAAGTCCTCTAAAAGTCAGAAGGACGGAGGTCACATCTTCATTTGTCTCTTACTACCCACATGAATTTTAAAAAGCAATTCATTTCCCTAACACTCTAAAAAACAAAGCTACTCACACCTACCTCATGGGACTGCTATGAAGACCAAGTGAAGTAAGGTGAAGTACCTGCCATAACACGGGACAGAGTCTAAAACTGTGGGCGTGCTTGTTCCATCAGCTGACCTGTTTCTACATGTACATTTGAGGATTAGGACTTTGCATTTCATATGCTACCCTATCCTCTGTTTTCATCAGAATGGTTATCTGCTTCAGTCTGGCTCCTTATCAGTGTATTTATTTACCCTAACTAATGAGGCCCATTTTAAAGCACCAAATCACTCCTAACTAAATTCCTAACATTTTAAGGAAATATTTTGCAGTTTTAGCCCACTAAAAAAGAAAAGAGATGTGTGAAGAAAATAAGAATGAAATAACGAATCAAGGCATGGGTCTATCTCAGTACCAGGATCATTAAAAAATTTTTTTTAATATTTATTTATTTTTGAGAGACAGCACGAGCGGGGGATAGGCAGAGAGAGGGGGACACACACAATCTGAAGCAGGCTCCAGGCTCTGAGCTGTCAGCACAGAGCCCGATGCAGGGCTCGAACTCACGAACTGTGAGATCATGACCTGAACCAAAGTCACTTAACTGACTGAGCCACCCAGGTGTCCCAACAAGGATCATTTTTAAAAAGAAGAAGGTGGAGGGTGAGGAGGGTGAAGAGGGTGGGAAGAAGAAAAAGAAGAAGGAGAAGGAGAAGGGCGAGGAGGAGGAGAAGGAGGAGGAGGAGGAGGAGGAGGAGGAGGAGGAGAGGGAGGAGGAGAAGGAAGGAGAAGAAGAAGAAGAAGAAGAAGAAGAAGAAGAAGAAGAAGAAGAAGAAGAAGAAATAATAATAATAATAATAATAATAATAATTAGGGGCAAAGGATGGCAGACTAGAAAGAACAAGTAGTCAAAAATGTGGGCTCCACTAACAACTCTACTGAGCACTTTCTGTGTGACCTTGAACGAATTAATTTCCTGTACTCAAGTTTCCTCATACATAAAAAGTGTCAACAATAGCAACTGATGTGATTTGCCAACTGCAAATGTTTGTGGAAATACAAGGTAAAAGAGACAGGAAAGTCACTGGGTCGTATTATGAAGGAGTCAAGCTGCTCCCTCAAGCCTGCTTCAACAGAAGGGAAGTGCCCTGCTCAACGTTATGGGCCCTTTGGGAAAGCTTGGGTCCAATGGCTGATCTAACTCCAGGGTATGAAAGCCTGACCCGTTGCCCCAAGCGAGGACAACTCTAAGTGGTCGTTCCATTTTCAGAGCTCCCCACAAGGTCACCTTGAGCCTCCACCACACAGCGTCATATCTCTGCTGCCGTCTACCCAGTCTATGATTCTCTACCCAAGAGAACACCTAATAAACCTCTGCCCACTAATCTACACCAAACAGTTTGCTTCTGGGGGAACTCAACCTGTGGCAGGCCCTATCCCAAGGTATCCACACATACATCTCTTATATAATGTCCCAACCTCCAGATTTACGTTTTTGTCCCTTTCAATTTTTTTTTTCAACGTTTTTTTTTTTTTTTATTTTTATTTTTGGGACAGAGAGAGACAGAGCATGAACGGGGGAGGGGCAGAGAGAGAGGGAGACACAGAATCGGAAACAGGCTCCAGGCTCCGAGCCATCAGCCCAGAGCCTAACGCGGGGCTCGAACTCACAGACCGCGAGATCGTGACCTGGCTGAAGTCGGACGCTTAACCGACTGCGCCACCCAGGCGCCCGTTTTTGTCCCTTTCAAACAGCAAATGTCACCTGTCTGTCCCATGCCAAATTCCATGGTGCTCACTCTAAGATAATTATCCATCTCAGAGTTTCTCAATCTCAACACTACTGACATTTTGGATTGGATAATTCTTTGTTATACAGGACTGTCCTCTGCATCGCAGGATGTATAATGGCCTTTACCCACTAACCACCAGTAGTAACCCCTCCCCAAGCTATAATATTAAAAACTGTCTCCGGACATTGCCAATGTATCCTGAGTGTCAAAATCAATCCCTATTAAGAAATACTGATCTACTTTATTTAACATAAACTTGTGTTAGGTGTCACTGGCTGATGTTGACTTATGTCCATTCTCCAGAGATACTAGCTTGGCAGTGAGAACTCATTTGGAGACACAATGCCTTAGCATGAAGGGACACATTTCTAATGGCAGGATTCTTTGGAACTCTTCCAAAGATATCACAGTCATGTTCCTGATTCCCTGAAAATAAAACTCAGTACCTATTTATGAAAACTAGGCTTTGAGAAACATGGGCTTATGGGGTTACATACATTATAAAGAAAGGGAGTTATTCAGATTAGCTATTAAAGCTATAATACAAGTCCTACATTCACATATATCAAAGAATCATCATAAGAGATCTGTTCTGCATATCTACCCAGAGAACTTGGAGACATGAGGTCAAGTTATCAAATTTAAGATGAATGATACAAAGTCTCCAGTATTGGACCATTTTTAACCATTACAAAAATAGTAATTTCACAGGATTCAACCTATTCTTTGGCCAGGAAGCCATTCTAATTAAGGCTATACAGAACACAGAGTGAATAGTTTCATGCAACCTCTGATTGATTACGGTTGCCAGGAAAGACCTCTTTGACCAATTAGTACTGTCTACACAATGCCAACAGAAAGGGCACATCTCACGTCTCATATTTCCATCCTTTTTTGAAGCTAGGAATGTTGGAAAATGTCCTACTGAATCTCTGGGGTAGAAGGAAAACGCAGAGGAGAATGGATTTGTGAGATGGACAGAGACAAGTATCAAGGTACAGCCTCCTCTCTTGGCCCTCTGGAGTCACTGCTTCCTACATGGCATGCAGAAACAGGTCAGAAGTGACACAGGATGATCCAGCCAAAAGTCCTCTGGACTGAATAAAAACCCATGCTGGGATTCCTCTAACACCACAAAATCTCCTGGATTGTAGCTGCTTTTCAAAAGGTGCTCTTGATCCAAAAGAAGCCTTTTACGATGGCACATAGAAAACAAGCTAATAATTTAGATTCAAGCACAAGGAAGAGATGCCCGCTTCTGAATCTACTCAGTTTATCATAAATTTTATCTAAGTCAGACTGCAGCTACCCGCTGCTTTCCAGGTCCAGCATTAGCAGCCAGAGAGCCTTTCACAGGCGACTCCCATGAAAACATCCCATTCACCGATGTGTTGGTTCTCTCTTTACAACTGAACAAAAAAAATTTTTTTTAAACTCATTTCTCAGTACTGAACACTGTACTTTATACTGAGATTGGTTACAAATTTGGATATGACATAGCGCCTGGCTTCTAAGGCTTGTTGCAAAATGAATAATCCTGAACAATGAACAATAGCTTTGAGCTGATGCCAGGGAAGAAAGCTGTATTGGGTACCATGAGGACTCAAGGAAATCCTCCGTGTTGGGGTTAGGAAAGGAGGCAACAGTTCATAATGCCTTACTAGGGGACAGGTGATCTGAGCTGACTTAAGAGGAATGGTAAGAAGTTGGCCATGTTGATGATAAGGGTAGGACATTTCATTTGAGAATGGGACTGAATTTCAGCGAGGGGGAACTAAACAAGTAGAGAATGGAGACACGAGCCAGCTAGACATGCCGTAGAATTCAAAGGAAGCTAAGACAAAAGCCAAGAGTGTGACGGGGTAGTTGGTGCTGGAAGCTACATCTCTGTCACTGCCAGCTGTGCATTCTATTGTCTTATCTCAGAAGTGGCAAGCTGATGAGTCCTGGAACCTATGTCCTAATTGCTCACTGCTTCCAGTTTTACTAACCCACCAATCACTTTCAAATACTCCCTGTTAGCTGCAAGATAAAATATAAAACAAGTCCTTTAAAATGGCAAACGGGGCCCTTCAGGACCTGGTGCCTGAACTTGCCTGGCTACATCTCCTGCCATCTCATCACTCATTCAATCATCCAATCAACAAAGATTTAATCAGTAGCATCTATATTCAAGGCATAGTATAAAGGGGCTAAGCCACAAAAGAGGCATGGTTCCTGCCTTCATAACAATTACTTGCTAACACACACACACACACACACACACACACACACACACACACACTACATGTAATATAGCCACAATACACCCCATGCAGTTCACCAAAGGTGCCATGAGACCCTACATACAGCCCTTGTACATCGTGTGGTCATTTCTCAGAATGTCCTCCCCTCACTGACAGGCTGATGAATCCCTTTCCATCCTCCGTAATCCCACTCTGCTTCATTTTGTCTGGAAATCGTCTCAGATTTGAGCATCCTGCTCTCAGAACACACCTTCCTTACCTCTTTGGTAGTTCTTGATATTTAGCCGGCCTATCTGCAGGAGGAAAATTGAAAAGACTTAATAGCTCGAGTGGTAGGAATTCTAACTAGTCCTTACTGATATTGGTTGTAAGCAACCAACATAGTCATACCAATGTGCCAAATGAATTTCAACTCTCCTCCCCACCAGACTGTGGCCACTGGGCTTTTGCCTGGTTCATATGTGCATCCCCAGGGCCTAGCACATGGTAAGCCCTCAACAACCTTCCTGAATAAATGGAGAACTGTTTTTTCTGGACACAAATTCTTCACTCCGCCTCCTTCACCAGGCTGTTATTGGGTCAGTTATCTGTGAAAGTGATTGAAAGTATCTAGTGGGGCTGTTGAGGTGATTTCTGAATTAGTCCTCAGTGCTGCATGTCAAAGGAAGCCAGATCAGGCATCTTGGCTGGTGGTAAAAACATCCACAAGCAGTGTGCCTCTCCCCGGTCACTGTGGTCTGGGGCCTGAACCACCATGGAAGTCATCATCCTGGCAAAGCTGAGGTGAAGAGAATCAGGACCATTTCCCCATGATAAGCACCTCCTTATTTTTCTTGCAATTCACAGGGAGCCAGAGCTATAAGAAATCTTGGATAGGATCATCTTAGAAGCCATCTCTGATCCGTTTGTAGTAGCTTCCTAGGAGGATTCCCAGGAAACAGGAAACAGGACCAACGTCAATGAAAGATGTCTGCCAAGGACAAGGAAGAGGAGAGCGAAGGCATGTGTGCTACAGATTTGTCCGTCCTCATCCAGTCCTGCTCCTCAAACTAATGGATGACTGATCTGAGGTACGGAGAGAAGTGCTCAGTTCAGGATCATGTGGACAGTCACCAGCATTCACATCTCTTGACTTCTGGGCCAGGTGTCTTCCCGTAATACCCATTTTCAGCATGCGAAGTGGATAAGCCTGGTATCCAGTGTGCAATCTCTGATAATGTTTCCATTCTCCCCAATGACAATTTTTGACAAAGGTTGGGAATAACGTCGAAGATGCTTATTTTTGTTCTTCCTCCTGCCTATCTCTGAAACCCAAGTCACATGGTAAAAACCACTGCAGGTACCCACTCATGGGTGCACGTCTTGACCCTGTAGTCCCCATTGGAACCCTCCTTCCACATCATTGCTAACTCCTCAGCTCTATGTCCCACCAGCTCCATCCACAGCTCTGCCTCTCCCTCAAATCTCTTTTAATTAAAGGTTTTTCCTCACCAAGATGTTGCCACATGAACAGTAGCTTCACTTAGCAAACAAGTGCCTGGTCATGAGAACAGAGTGATGAGAAAGATCACTTTTCCTGAACTCAAAGACCTGCCACTATACCAGGGAAGACTGGACAATGAACAGAGGACGACAATATGATGAGATGCGTGTTCACAAGAAGCAAAAGCACAAGAATCTAGAGACACAGGGAGGAGAGGGACCAAATCCAGCCTGAGCATGGGACATCAGTGTGCACTGGTATAGGGACAGGAAGGGGGTGTGAGGGAAGGCTTCTCCAAGGTATGACTGCAGGTCAAAAAAAAAGAGGGGGGGGGGAGGAAAAGGGAGGGATAACCACGCAAGAGCAAATAACACCATCGCATATACGGAAAACTAAATCATTTAATGGGGCTAGAGTGGAATGCACGTTTGTGTGCATGTGACCACACACAGGCACAAGTGCTTGGAAGAAACAAGGTTTGACAAAGGAGGAGGAGAAGGCCTGGGAACATGAGCAGAGCCTAACACCCTAACCTGACACAGAAGATTTTACCCCAACCAGGACCTCAGCAGCGTAAACCACTGCTTGAGAGCCTATTAGCGGCCAGCCATGTACCAAATGGCTCCTGTGCATCAGATCAGTTAATCTTCCAAACAAACTTATGAAGTAGGTAGGTTTAACTCCATTTTACAGAGGAAAGACTCAAGGTCAAAAGGAGTAAGTTACCTGCTCCAAGTCACACAGCTGGGACGTAGCAGCCCAAACTGGAAATTGAGCCTTCAGTCTTGCCATTCCTTTTGCGACGCATTTCCATGCGCCCTTGCAGAAATCATGCCTTTGGTTTAGCCCTCACAGAAATCATGCACAATGAGTCTTTGGACTCTTCCTTCAGTAGGCAAATGGGGAAAGATCAAGCTTGGCACATTTCCTCCACAAAGAACAAACTGTCCAGGAAAATGAGCAGTGACTTTCAGTTCTTCATGCATTCATTCATTTAAAAAGCATGTTTTGCAACAGATGTTGGTGAGGATGTGGAGAAAGGGGAACATTTTTGCACCATTCATGGGAATGTAAACTGGTGCAGCCACTCTAGAAAATAGTATGGAGGTTCCTCAAAAAATTTAAAATAGAACTTTCCTACAATCCAGAAATTGCACTACTAGATATTTATCCAAAGGATACAAAAATACAGATTCAAAGGGGCACGTGCATCCCAATGTTTATAGCAGCACTATCAACTAACCAAATTATGGAAAGAGCCCCAATGTCCATCGACTAAGGAATGAATAAAGATGTGGTACATATATACAATGGAATATGACTCAGACATCAAGAAGAATGAAATCTTGCCATTTGCAACAACATGGATGGAACTAGAGTGTATTATGCTAAGCAAAATCAGTCAGTCATAGAAAGACAAATATCATATGATTTCACTCCTATGTGGAATTTAAGAAACACAACAGATGAACACAGGGGAAGGGAAGGAACATAAGATAAAAACGGAGATGGAGGCAAACCATAAGAGACTCTTAATTACAGAGAACAAACTAAGGGTTTCTGGAGGGAAGGCGGGGGGGGGGCGGTGGGCTAAATGGGTGAAGGCATTAAGGAGGGCACTTGTTGGGACGAGCACTGAGCATTGTATGTGACAGATGAATCACCTGGCTCTACTCCCGAAACCAATGCTCCACTGTATGCTAACTAACTTAAATTTAAATTAATAAATTAATAAAAAGCATGTTTTGTAGATCCACTGGATGCCAACCATTTTCCTAGGTGTTCAGGTTGCAAGCATGCCTGTGAGACAGTCCCTGATCTGATCCAAAGTCCCTTAGAACGGGAGTGTGGAAGGCGCAGGAAAGCATGGTCCCTTTCAGGTCCACAAACCTCCCAAGAGTTTAAGAAGTGATGAAGGTGAGTCTACAGAGCCAAGAAGGATATGATCAAAGCTGCGTTCTCTGTCTTACATGGTTGAGCTTCAGCTGGAGATAATGGGCTTCTGAAAGGGTGTCGGAAACAGCCCTCTGGCAGCAGTGTGGACCCAGGGAGAGACTGGAGCCAGCCAGACAGCTGCCCATTGCACTAGTCTAGGTGAGGCGGACCGACCCCCTGTCTTCAGCAGTGGTGGGGGTGAGAGGCAGGTACAAAATGAAAGAGATATTTATTTAGTAGGGAAAATTGTTTCGTCTAATCCTTTCATTTTGTGGGTGAGCAAAAATGTCCAAAGAACTCAACATTCCTACAGCTTGGTCCCAGTTTTCTGGGTCCATTCCATTCCATGTTTAGATCATTTCTTACACCACATGGAGATTCTGACAGAACTAAGTGCCTATTGGATCTCAAGCCTGGCAGGAATTAGACCATAAGCAACTTCAAACAAAGACCCTCAATCATTTGTTTATCCTTCTTGCGTGCTCCTTTCCCCTGCCTCGGTCCCAGCCCATGGCTCAGGGTGAGGCCCCACAGTAAGTGCTCAATTCTCAGCAGTACAAATGCAACTGGACTTGGGGTGGTGAAGGGGGGGGGGCCTGTCAGTCTTTGTTCCTGGAGTTGAGGACCTAGAAGGAAATGGCCCCCAACCACAGTGTTCGCTTATAACACCTGGGAAAGTATGCGGGGGACCAAGTTGCCACAGAGCAGAACACCTGTCACTAGATGCTGTTTGAAGTGGAATGCCATTCAGCATTCTCTTGACAAAGTCCCTTGGAGAGGCCTTCTGCCTGTGTCATTTCTATTGAGGCTGCCAAGAGTCTTCCTTGATGTTCTTGCAAGTAACCTCTTTAAAGCTGAAACCATCTCATTTTACTAGCCCTTTACACTCTTGAAAGGGTTTTGCTTCCCATGTCTTGTCTGTTACATGAAGGTGATAGAACACTAACAGCCATTAGGGCAGGGGTAGTCTTTTCCGTTTTCTGGGACAATAGGAGAGCTGAAGCTCGCATGGAGTAAGAATTTATTGCAAAATGGGGCTAAGTGTTGAAATATCTATAACTACTGCCAAGGAAAGTTTGGTTCCATCCAACTCTTAAGAATGCACACTCCCTATAAGCCAAGGGCTATATCCCTTGAAAGACTCTCATGTATATAAGGTACAAGAATGTGTCTTGCATTTTTTGATAGTAAAAAAGGTGGAAACAATGTAACTGCCCATCCAGCAGGGGAATAAATTAAAAAGTGTGCTATATTAACATAATGGAACACTACGTAGTCATTAAAAGGACTAAAGCAGATACATATGTCAACGAGCAAAGAATTCAAGAAATACAGAGCTGAAAATTAAGGCAAGTTTAAGAATGATTATAGGATATGATACCCAATATTCTGTATCAGGGGCTGGCAAACTTTTTCTGTAAAAGACATACCGTAAATATTTTGGACTTTGTGGGTCACATATGATATGTTACACGTTGTTCTTTTTTGTTGCTATTTTTTTACAGCTCTTTAAAATGTATTTAAAATGTAAAATTACAGCTCTTTAAAACTATCTTAGCTTGTAGTCTTTAGAGAAACTGGAGATGGGCTGGACTTCCCCCATGGGCTCTAGTTTGTTAACTCCTGCTATATATCAGTTGATGCATATGTTTGTGCATGAAAGAATAAGATAAAATGCATTCACAGAAGAGTCATAATAGTACCTACTTCTGACAAGAGACGGAGCAGGACAGGAATGGAATATAAGACAAAGGGTCATATTTGTCTGAAATGTTTGATTTCTTTCATTAAAAAATCTGAAGCAAGCATGAAAAAAATGCCACCAATCGTTCTGTTTGGGCTAATGGGTGCATCATACTTTGTTCTCTTATTCTTCATAATTTTCTACACTTAGAAAATATTCTCCAAATAGAAGAATATGCTAGAACAAAGCAGTCATCCAAAAGCCATTCATTCCACACAAGATCTGCTACTTTGCTCAGACTGAAAATGTTACTCATGAAACTCATTTATTCTTTGCTGCGTGAAGCACATTTTTGCTGAGCACCTGCTCTGGGTCAAGTGCTCTGGCTAGTGCTGTGGAAAGTACCAGATTCCATCAAACATGCAGATGTGGACCTACTCCTCAAGAGGCCTAAAGCTGGGCAAGAGTTCACACAGACGTAGCACCGCACATAACAAGGAATAATATTCGCCAAAGGAGATACTCAGGCCATGTGCCATAGGAGCTCACTGCCGGTTTGTGAGAAGTCTGGCATGCCATACCCAGGATGCTCAGCCTGGCACCCAGACACAAGAGAAAGCCACTGAAGGTGTTTGAGCAAGGACGTGGTATGACCAAGAAGACTGCTTACCAAATTGTTTTCAAGCAGTATGTCTGTGAATAAGAGAAAAGGGAAAGGAGAAGCCAGCCACGAAGGGGTTTAGAAAAGGTGGCGCACTGGCTGTCTTCGGGAGGCCATAGGATTCTCTGACCACCCATCTGCCAAAGTCAATGGCGACTGCTATAGCTGAGCTGGAGGCCCAAACTAGCGTCAATACCACCAGGAAAGGAAGAAACAGTGAAGTGAGGCTAGCAGTCGCTAGTGGGGGCCCTGGCTTGGTACATGACAGGTACGTACAGCAGGTATCTGTGCACAGCCCCGGGAACCAAGGCCCACCCCACCAGAGTCACCATCAAAGCCAGTCTTGAGCTGCTGAATAACAATTTATCTTTCTTTTGAGGAACAGGTCTGAGCGAGCATTTCCAGGGGCCTAGAAAACACAGCAACATGCCAGTGGCTTATGAGGCCATCCCGTTTCTGTATCCAAAGCCACGCCTGAGTGACCCCTTGGTGAAGGTTCTGGCTCCACATGCTCTGGCCAAGAAGCCTTCTCTCTGAGGCTGATGCAGTATGCAGGGCCCTGCCACAGGCTCAGCTTTTGTCCTTCTGTAAATTAGACTTTTGTTGTTGTCAATGATCTTGCTTCTATGTTTCTGTTGCTTTTCCTCAATCTCCTCATCTAGAGACACTAGGTGGCCGCTGTCAGTTGCTGATTTTTCCAGCCAAGTCATGAAAGCACAGGTGTAAGAGGAAATCTAGAGAATTTCCCAAATGGGGTGTTGCCTCCACTGTAACCTCCACCTCATGGGTCTGTTAGGAGAGGATGAGAAAATGAGCATGAAAACACGTTATTACCAGCAAAGGAATACCCCCGGAGGTACCGTTCTAATTATTAAACGGCGTAAGGTAAAAAGCAAGCCACCCCTCAACTCTGAGATATAGCTAAATTCAATCAACAAGTCACAAATGAGATGAGAGATCTTTAGAGGCCTCCATTCAATGGATTCATCTCTCATGGCAAAGACAGTAGGGAGAAGATCTTGGTAATCTAATCAAATGTCCTCTTCACTGTAAGGAAATGTAGTGAAAGTCAAAGGTCCGATGTATACGAGGCCAGTCTGCTTACATAAAATAATAAGTCTGGTCTGAAAGGAAGTTGGGGAGAGGAACGGCAGTGAATATCTGCCTCTTCTGTGCACACCTAACCAGAAGGAATCAAGGGCTGCACTACTTATTTGGGCCATTTGGGGGCTGAGGTCAAGGCCAGAAAGATTGGCTGACATTGTATGTCAGAGACATAGTCCTAGAGAGAACCAAGAGAAGAGTGGAGAAAATTCAAGCAGAGACCAATAGCAAATACAGTATTAATGAACCAAACTGGAAGTGAAAAGGCCAGGGTCTGAAGACAAGTAGGATTGATACGGAGTGAGATTATGACAGAAATTCAAGAAATTCAGGACTGGCCTACCCTGACTTTGCTTGCCACTGTCTACCCAGTGTAAATACAGAGTCACAAAGGACCAACAGCAATAACTGAGACTTTCCAGTACTGTCCAAAGGAAGGGCCTTTTGATCAAAAGGTTAAACACACACCCCTTAACAGGTTTCTCTCTATTTTAAAGAGGGGTATATCCATTGATACCCAGAACCATTAAGATACCCTAGTTGTAGTAAGGAAACTCCAAAATGTATTTGTCTTGCTGTTTCAGCAAGAAACATGTTCACCAGAAGATTCAGGATCACTTGCTGTCATGCCAAATTCTTTTTCATTTTAAACTAATAATGGGTACCCAGGATTTGCATTAGTGTCTTCTAACTTGTTCAGCCTGGGTGCACATCATGAATAAACCAAATTTCCAGAAGTGAAAACTCAAGGACCAGCTAGCTCCCAGGACCAGGAGACAAGCCACACAGTGGTGCAGCCACCCTAGAAGCCAGGATCCTCAGACAACAATTCAATCAACATGTCACAGTACATCTACAAGGACAACATTTGCCTTTGGGGGGATGTTGAGCCAGTGATTACTGAAGCTTCATGGAAAAATACAAACGAAAAAACAAAGCATCACTGGGCTTTAACCTACTCAAGGTATCAATGTTTCATTCCAGAATCAGAAGTACTACCAGAGAGGGACAAACCAAGACATTTGCGAGTTCAGACGGAAGCATAACCAAGTCCCTCTCAAGAAGTTGAAGAAGAACCAATGTGGAAACCACTAACTTCTGTTGAGATGTTCTCTGATATTGTTTGGGTAGCCACAGAAACTTTGGATTACAAGCAAATGAATGCAGGAACACCCACATCTATCATAACACAGTGAGAGTGAAAAGAACAGCGGAACTACTATCCAATTCTTGGGACTTTTCAGGAGTTGAGGAGAAGTGGAGGTCTAGAAATGAAGGACTTTAAAGCCAAGCATAACTTCCACCAACCGACAGTCCATGGGAATGACAGTGGGCTACTTTCTTGGCCTCTTTGTGTTTTAACTCTCTTCAAATGCAAGACAAACTAAAAATGCTTACATTTCTTTTCTGAGTGGTCAGTAAAAGTCTTGAAATTGTAGGTGTTAAAAAAAAGCTCTAGTTTTCTCTGACTAAATTAAAAGATCACCTATTAATTCGATGCCCAATCTGCCATAGATTGGTCAGGTCTCAGAAATTCACTGACTGGCTGGCTGGCCATGGCTCATAACCGGCATGTCCCATTAAATATTTTAATGAAATATTTATGCAAATTTTGACATAATATAATGTGGCAAAACTCTTCTTTCCATTCCATGACATTAACCAATATATCTTAGGGTGATTACAATACCCAATCTGCTAACTAATTAGGGACTAATTAGTCAACTTGCGTATTTATGAATGCTTCCAGTTTCTTAATTGCAGGCTTGTAGAGTACAGGGAAATATTTGTGCCTGTCAACAGGCTGAAAAATACCAGAACACTGGATTACAAAGAAGTAATATTAAAGACTGGATAATAATAATCCTTCATGTCTTAATAGCATGTCAAAACATACATATAGCCTTTCTATCTATATTAACTTATTTGATTTTCATAACATCTCCTGGGATAAGCATATTGGGACGTTTTTTAGCCTGGCAATAGTGCTTGGCATGTGGTATGCCCTCAATAAGTGCTGACTGAATGAATCGAATGAATGAATATTAAGTGCTCAATAAATGTTGGAATGATGGATGGATAGATGGATATAATTTATTCAATAGAAAAAGGCTATACAGCTTGATCTTCTAGGACCATTCCAGCTACCCAACTTGATGGCTACCCTCTTTGCAAGGAAGGATACATTGAATTTTATAGCCAGTATACATGCCACAATGCTTTGGTCTCAATAAATTGGTAGAACTAATGTTAGCACATTTCTATACTCATTTCCCAAAGTAATAATATTCATAGAAAATTTTAAGTTGGAATGCTTTGCTCACCTCTTTCCCAATATTTCTAGAAATATGGAACATGCACAGCATGAGCTTTTATCCAAAATCACATAATTAATTTTTAACACAAAAATTTTTAACCCAAAAAAATGGTGGCTGATGTATGAAACTGGAAAACCTACTTTTCCCCTCTGTGCTACCAATTTCCTGTGAGGATATCCTAGTTGTACTATAATGATTGAACATATAGAAAATCTCTTCTTTTGATATTTCTTGATGCCATAGGGCTCCTTAATGCTCAGATTGAGGTGGAGTTCTGAGGGACCTGCTTCCCACTTACCTGAAATCCATCACCTTCTTTACTATATTCCAGCTGCCTCAGCTGAATGCAGGCTATCTTTTTATGGCAAAACTCCTTAGGAACAGGGATTTTCTTCTCCTTTCTTCAGTGGTGGTGGCAGCCTTCTATTTTTCCTTTTCCCTGGAAATTTCCTGTTCTACTCCTTTTCTGTTGAGTAGATGGTCTCTCTCAGTGACCACTTTTATTCCTGGATGGTCCAGACTCCTCTACCTCGAAAGCAATGGTCTTCACTCCTGGCTGCACTTTACCAACAGGTGGTGAAGAACACCTTAATATGCCAGTGCATGGAACCTACACCCAGGGGCTCTAATTCAATTGATCCAGAATGGATCACCAAACACACAGACTTTCCTCCGGTGATTCTAATGGGTAGCCACGGTTAAGCACCATTACTATAAAAGAGAGCACCCCACAGTGCACAGTCCTAAGTATTCTAAGAACTGTAATAATAACAAATGATTGTTCTTGCTTAACTGAGCAAAAGAAAAGCCATAGGTACAACCTACTGCATCAGTCAGCAGTGTGTAAGCCATGCAACAGGAACAAATAAGTCCCAAAAGGTCTCAGTGGCTTATAACAATAAAGGTTTATTTATCACCCAGATTGCATGCCCTTCACAGGTGAACTATGGGTCTGATCCTTGTCTTCTTCATTCCAGGACAAAGGCTGAAGGCAATTCCTCCACCAAGGACTTGACGGTCTAGGGGCAGAGAGAATAGGATGTAGCAGAATCTCAGGGCTGGTCTATGTGCCCTATCACGTTTCATTGACCAAAGTAAGGCTAAGTCTAGCCTTGGGAGTAAGGAGGGGCAGTACTCTCACCAGAAAACTTCCGACACCAAAGCCATAATAGCAACTTGGCAAAATGAAAGGGCTGAATGAAGATTTGGTTTTTCAAGAGAAAATGAATCTCTGCACTTCTGAAGGCAAAAGCAGAGGGGGAGGGGGAGGAGTAAACCTCTCTGCATCCATCATAGGCTTATGAAGATTAGTCACTCAAGTCATATTTCATGATGGATCTTGAAGATGTCAAGCAACTGTGGCTCTGGCAAGAGATGAGTAAGTGAAGCCCAGACAAAAGTGGAAATTTATTCTCTCCCTTCCTCTCAGCCTTTGAAGAGCTGGAAGGCCCGCACGGTTACAGGCAGATTCTAATGTGTTCGTTTCTTCATGGAGACTGCTTAAATGGGGGAGGGGGGCTCCAGAGTTCTTGTAGCAGGTGACGTATACAACAGAACTAAAGACCATGAACAAGAAAGATGAAAACTTGGGAAAGTTGATCCTACAAAATGAGAGGAGCAAACGTTTGCTGCTAATCCACCGTATCCCTCTGAAGGGGGGCTCCCACAGGGTTCACACAACACAGTGCAGCGAACAGGGTACGGGCACCCAGCTGAGCACCTGCTCTCGTGCAGCCCGAGGCAGGCCATATCATAGCCTTAAGCCTCAGTTTCCCCATTTGGAAAACAAGACTTTGCCCACTTTGCTGGATTGAGAAAACAATCATAATAAGCGACAAAATATGCGTAAGTCTTCTCAGTGACAGCAATTTATTATTGCTATTTTTGTTGCCCCTCCTAGCCTGTAAGGCAGGCAGCATGGACATTATGTGCATTTTACAAAGACACTGATGCTTTAAGGGGGACAGCAATTGACCCAAGGTCACAGGTCTTGGCACTCTGCAAAAGGAGTAAGATGACCTTTATTCATCATCTGTTGACGAAGTAACTATCTTTCTTTTAAATTTTCTTATTTCTGCAAGGACAAGTGCTCATGATAGAATATTAGGTGGAACAAAGCAAAAAAAAAAAAAGCAAAAATTGTAATTTTAACATGTATGCATGTCATATATATCCATATCTTTAATTATATCTATCTACTGAGTACAATAATCCATTTAAAACACTTAGTATAGTTCCTAGTCCATTACAAGCACTAAATAAACCAGACAGTATCCTTATCATTTTTATTATAACCATATATGCATAGAAAAATACAGAAAAGAAACACTCATGGCAACAAGCTAATAATGATTATTTCTCAATAGAGATTGGTGGTGATTATGTTTCCTGCTTTTCAGCATCTTCCAATATTTTAATAATGTGTATTTCTTTTATAATAAAAATATATGCATATCTGTTTTATCACATATATAAATTACCAAATCATTCCTAAAACACATGGAAGGAGCACAGATAAGATGAAGGATACATATTTCATTTCAGGGTAAGAAATGACTTTCTGTCGGAGAAGTCCGGAGAGAAAAGGAACTGCTGAGAAGGCAGGAGTACCCGGCCTTGGTAATGAGCCAACATCAGCTGCCTGGCTACTGGCAGGGAATTTATAAAAGGAGCTTGAGGGGCACCTGTGTGGCTCAGTCGGTTGAGCATCTGGCTCTTGCTCTCAGGTCATGATCTCACGGTTCGTGGGATCGAGCCCCGTGTCAAGCTTGACACTGACAGCACGGAGCCTGCTGGGGATTTTCTCTCTCTCTCTCTCTCTCTGCCCCGCCCATGCTTATGCTTGCTCTCTCTCTCTCTCAAAATAAATATATAAACTTTAAAATGAATGAATGAATGGATGGATGGATAAATAAATAAATAAATAAATAAATAAAAAGTTTGAGCTGATAACTCTGAGACTGTATGGCATTACGAGGCACATTTAGACATCAGGGTATTTATACTTCAGGGAAGGGATCAGTTTCATAATTTGCAGTGTCTAGGGTAAATTAAAAATGTGGTCCCTTCTCCAAAAAACATTAGGAATTTCAAGACAGGGAGAGCGAGTGTTAAACCATGTGCAGGACCCTTCTGGGAACAGAGCAGTGAATGACTACACAGGCCACACGTCCATGAAGCTGGCCAGGCTGCAGAGTCCGCAGTGTGAAAGTCTTGTTTACTCAAGATGATTTGGACATGCCAGTTGTCTCCTCAAAGCTGATTAAGGGGAAAAACTCAGCATTTCAGGAGGATTTAAAGAATCTAAAGCATATCCTAACCATCAAAAATCCTTTTTTATGATCTCCTTTACACTACAAAGTAAATCAAAGAAGTTACTTTCCTGAGGGAGGTTTCTGGTGAAAAATGGTGAACAGACCGCAGACATTTATCACTTATATTCTACATAAAACCCAGCCAGGATGAAAGCAAAGGAATGACAAGCAAACAAAACAAATCGATCAAAAGAGGCAACAACAGCATATCAGCAATTTCGGCTCCATTCTGGAAAAGTGGAAGTAGGTACAGAGCTAGTATCTGACTCAGCAGATTAGAGAAAGTTACAACCTAAATGTCTATAGATGAAAACACCAGCAGGAAGTGACCTGGTTTGGCCTGCAGAATTCCTGAGTCTCAGCATTTAGAAGTACCAGGAATGACGGAAGGCTGGAGTAGCTGGATGCTGGCAGGAAGAAAGAAAAGAGAGAGGCAGGACCTATGGAACCGCTTTCTCATGCCCAGGAAGACCAGAGATTTATAACTGAACCACAAATGATCACTCTGGATTCAGGGTCATCAGAGGTAGCCAGGGCTGGTTAAGATGATTTTAAGTCAAATGAAAGTCTAAATACTGACCTGTGAGACTTTAATAGAATATCTAGAGAGAAAGCACAGAATATATACTGGCTCCTCAAAACAAGAACAGCCTGCCACTGAAAAGGAACACTCAGAAAATAGTGAAGGACTCTTAGAAATTAAAAACATCACTGTCAAAATAAATAATTCAGCAGAAGAGCTGTAAAATAAAACCAAATGAATTCACAGGACAAAAGGACAAAGAATAGGGAATGGAAAGATTTTTTTTTTTTTAAATAGAGGCTCTGTGAGAAAGCTCAACGCTCCATGCAAATGAGTTCTAGAGAGAAAGAAGAGAAAACTGCACAGGAAATTCTTGGAAACACAAGAAAACTCCCTGAAACTGAAAAATACGAGAATCCCATGGAAAAAGGCAAATCACAGAAGATCAGGAGTCAGAACACCACTGAATTTCCCTATAGCTACACTATAAAACAGAACATAGTAGATGAAGGATAAATAGTCTGTTTAACATCTAGAATGCAGACATTCAAACTCTTAGTCAACTATGAGAGAAGAGTAAAGACATTGTCACATATGCAAGGTCTCAAGAAATTTACTCTCCATACATCTATTTCCAGACAGTTATTTGAGGATGCACTCTAGTTAAACTACACATGACTGCAAGGGAAGAAAGAAACAGGAGATCCCACATGGGAGAAGAATAAAGAAAAACCTAAGGAAGGTGGCTGTGTAGCCTAAAAAGAAATCATAATTCTACTGCAAAGGCAGAAGGCTCTGGGGGAGAAGTCTTGAGAAAATTTTTAAGAAACTGATTGTTTGAGGGGTGCCTGGGTGGCTCAGTCAGTTGAGCATCTGATTCTTGATTTCAGCTCAGGTCATGATCCTGGGGTTGTGAGATCCAGTCCAATGTTGGGCTCCATGCTGAGCATAGAGCCTGTTTAGGATTCTCTCTCTCTCTCTCTCTCTCTCTCTCTCTCTCTCTCTGTCTCTCTCCCTCTGCCCCTCCCCTGCTCACTCTCTTTCAAAAAAAAATTTTTTTTAATTTAAATTAAAAAAAAAATCTGATTGAGCTCAATAGTAGGCCTGTAGCAGAGATGTTCTGGCCTTCTGAAAAAAATATACACATCTCAAGATATACATATCTTAGTAAGACCATAGGAAAACCAAGGCAACGTGGGGAAACACCACAGATCCAAAGAGTTATGGACTAGGGAAATAGTACAAAGTCATATAAAGAAGGAGACAAGGTTATTCTGCAGTACCTGGCTTAGCAGTGAACAATATTTGCATAGTGATCACTGGAGAAAACATATGTTAAGTAGGAAAAGGGAGGTTGTGGAAAAGAGTAGCAGCGTTCATTCCTCAACCACCAGAAAGTATCATGGAGCAAAAGGTAATTGCTCAAATTATTAATATTTGATCTCTATTATGTATATGCATTACTAGGATGAAAATTAAAATTGAGACATCAAAATATAAACAATTAAAAACAAATGTCATTCTAATACTCAGGGTATGCTAATTTCCATAACATACAACCCCCAGGTTTTGGTGACTTTATCACAAATGAAGGTCTCTGTCTCATTCAAGCCACAACCCCATGGTATGTGGCCAGTGCTCTGTACCTTCCAGAGACCCAGGAACCCAAGACTCTCCCTTCTCTTGGCTCGTCAGTCTTTAAAATATGTCTGCTGCTGAAGGGAAAGAGACTGAAATGGAATCACTCAGGGGGCTAGTGACCAGGCCGAAAGCAGTGGACACCACTTATTCTCAGGATTGGTTACACGATCCTAATCCACTTCAGTGAGGCTGGGATGTGAAATCTTCCTCCGTGCTCAGGTTTGGTGAGCACCCAGTACTTTGCTTGGGCATTTCAACACAAATAAACTAAACTGCTGTTTAGGAATGCTCAGAGGCACTGGTTCTCAACTGAGAGGAGACTTCGCTCTCCAGGGGACATTTGGCCCTGTCTGGAGACATTCTGGTTGTCACGAAGTGGGGGTAGTACCGGCACCTACTGGGTAAAGGACAGGACTTCTGCTGAACCCACCCCCCACACACAGCAACAAAGAACTACTTGGGCCAAAATGTCCAAAGCGCTGAGGTTGAAAATTCTTGCTGTAGACCCCATGTTTTCTGGGATTTCTGATAAGTAGAGATTAACACCATCGGGAGCAAAGAGTCCTTGTCTAAGAGTCAGAAGCTCCCGCTTCGCCCTTCCGTAACTCTGTGTGGCCTTGCCCAAGTCATCAACACTCTCCTCACTCACTTTCCTCTCTGGTCACATAGAGATAGTAGAATTTGTCCAGTCGTTGTCATGCTTCTTTGAAGGGTCAGTTGTAGATGTATGGAGGCTATAAAAAAGGCAAGAATTCATTCATGCTGTAGTTTCAGGGGCCATAACTAGAAAGAAACATATGTCATTAAGGAAAAGTTTATCAATACTGATTATTCCATGGTGTTACTAAATGACAGAGTCACTGAAATCAAATGCTCACCAGTAAGTAAACAGGAGAGGAAATCGGATCCAGCTAATCGATAGGATTACCACAACCACAGTTCCCAGATTTCCTGGGGCAGTGTCATGACAAATGGCAATGCTTCATGTCATTCACATGTTCTGAAAAGCACATTAATTCCGTTTACAAGCTAAAATCCCAAATGGCCTCTTGTACTCGACACAGCCTAGAAGTCTTTTGTCAAACCGGGGTCTCTATTTTTAGTTCAGGGCAGCATCAATCATAGATAGGGGAGAAATATGCTCACCTTGTTTTTTATTCTACTCCTGGTTTCAGAGTTGATGTTTAATAATTATTTGTTGATTGCACAGCTGAATGAATATAAAAAGAAACACACACATACGCTACAATTTAATTCAGCCATGCTGTGAGGTCTCCGGGAAGAACCCTACTTCTGTTTCTTTGCATATTTGCAATGACTCACACATAAGTGACACTCAAAAATGCTGAATTAACTAATTATAATTACTAAAATTAATTTCTTGAGCGAAATTTCTGCTAGACATTAATTTATGATAAATGTAGGGAGGTATTTATGAGATCATTTTATGAGAAGCATAGGAGAAAGTACAGACTTCTCCAGGCTAGAAAACGCATCAGACAATATTTAAACACTGGAAGCATGAAAGAGGACAACGCACAGGCAAACATACAATTTATCATAGTCATGTCATTGGTCAAGTAAGCGCAATGCGGCTTTCATAAAGGGATGTGATAAAAGCAGTCTGTGGTCATCCAGAAAGTTGCCTGGAAGTGGCAGGGCGTAGGCTAGGGCTCCTAAGATTTGAAGAGACTATGGACAGGTGGGGGACTTCAGGGAGCCAAGCCCGAAGTTAGGGGTATGAAGGGAGCAAGCACATTAAAGGATCAGTGCGTTATTAGAAGTCCACAATTCTCAAACAGACCGAGGAAGCTGCATTCTATTTTTTAATACAATATTTCAGACAGAAAAAGCATAATGAAAACACTTGGAGTCTTATAGCCCAGACATAGTATATATGGACATTTTCCTGTATTTGCTTCAGAATTATCATATAAAGAACAAAAACATGGCACACACAGTTGAAATCCATGTGTCTCCCAACTCCAAGCTGATGAGCCTTCCTCTTTCCAGGTTAATACCTTGTAAGGTTAGTGTCTATCTTCAAGTCTGTATTTGTATACCGTTACGACATTTGTACATATTCGGAAATAAAATATGTACAACTTTTTCCAGTTAAAAGTAATTAATGGCATCATACTGATCACCCTCTCCTACAACTTGTTTCTTTGATCAACATTTTACTCCCGGGTTTTCCATGTTGACATATGTCATTCTGGTTCATCTATTTTTAGAGCTCTCTGGGATTCATTCCATAAATGTGCTACAAATGCTTTATTCATTCTCCTGACAATGAATATTAAGGTTGTTTCCAAGTTTGGTCAGTGTGTTTGCTTTTGCTCTAACAAATGATGTCACCAGGAACATTCTTGTATATGTGTGACATTTATGAGTAGTGAGTCCTTAAAAGTATAATTGCTGAATTATAAAATACATGTATCTTCAAGCTTACAAGAGACTGAGAAATTGCAATCCAAAATGGCAATGCTCATAAACATTCTCACCAGCAAGTCTGAGTTTATGTTTGTTTCACATGTTTGTCAGTACTAATACTATCAGATATTTTAACTTTACCTACGGAATGGGTTTGAAATCTCATTTTTCCCTAATGAGATTAATTTTTTTCATGTCTGTATTGGCTACTCCAGTTTCCTCTTCTGCAAATCAATGGACCATATTCTCCACTGCTCTTTTATTGGTCTTCTCTTTTTCGTATAGTTCTTTATTATTGGACATAAATCTTTTCTTATTTGTAGGGTAAACAACTTGACAGAATTTGTTGCCTGCCTTTTTACTTTTTTAAAGTACATTTTATTTACTTAAGAATTTTTGGGGGGCACCAGGGTGGCTCAGTTGGTCAAGCGTCTGACTTTGGCTCAGGTCGTGATCTCACAGTTTGTGACTTCGAGCCCCACGTTGGGTTCTGTGCTGACAGCTCAGAGCCTGGATCCTGCTTCAGATTCTGTGTCTCCCTCTCCCTCTGCCCCTCCCCCATTTGTGCACACTCTCTCTCTCTCTCTCTCTCTCAAAAATAAGTAAACCTTTAAAAAAAAGTAAAAATAAGTAAACAAATAAAATAATAAAAAATAACAATAAATAACAAAAAGAATTTTTTTTTTTTTACTTTCTATTATTTCACAGTAATTTTCCCAGGCAAAACAAATCTAGTTGTCAGAAACAGTTGCTGGGAGAAAGCGGCAGAACAAAGGAGGAACTAATGACCTTTGCGGCAGAGACTTATAAGCTATCTCAGTCAGTTTCCCTAGGAAAGGGTGAGATGAGTATCTTTAAGGTGCTAACGAATTGGGGGAGTTCTCTGAGGACATACAGAGGGAAAAGTCACGCAAAGATGTGAGCTACGGCCTCTGCCTGATCCCACGGCGTAGCCTGAAGTATGAATGACGTCACAGACTTCTCCCATCTTGAAGCAAGAAGTGTTTTGGACACGCAAATCAGTTCATCATTAGCTGCAGGCTCCTGCTCACTCTCTCCAAACCCAGCAAGAGAGAATAGCACCCCAGACATTTCCAGACAAGGCAGTTCCCGTGAGCAGAGCAGAAAGGGACGCAGGTAGGAAGCACCGGCAGCCCCAAGTCACAAGCGGCCCACCCCATACAGCGGAGCTCTGCGGGACACCAGATGGGATCCACCGCCCGTAAGTTAGATCCTTGCGTCTCGCTACCACCATGCAGCACAGGAAACGTCTTCTGCGATTTGGGTCACAGTGAGAGGAGCCTGAGATGTGCCGACAGACTTGCTCAAGGACCACACTAATACTCGAAGAAACCCCAAATTCAGACTTTCTTGTTGCTGACTCCAGAATTTGTGCCCTATAGAATTTTCCACGGCAGCCCCTCTCTGAAAGTCGTACATACTTTATTTTAACCTTCATCGGTTAGTAACAGACTGCGCCAGGGAAGCTTTCCTTCTGCCTGACGGTGGCTGCGGGTGCCTTCCTTTGGCACCAGGAGAGGGACTGCAGGGTGAACAGATTGCCCGAGTCAGGTGGGGGAGGAGGAACACGCCCCCAGCCTCACCTTCTCTGAGCACCCTATTCGCACCACATCCTGGTGCCCTTCCCTGGAAAAAATGGCAAAAGGTCTCACCTCCCTGAAAACAGTTAGGTACCTGAAGGAATCCAGGCTCACTTTAAGGAAACCCATCGCGAAGAAATTTAGTTTCATGACTTGATGCTGAGGAAATCCTCTGATTTCATACGTGACTCTCTCTGTAGTGTCATAAAGACACGGCTAGGGGAAAATGGCACCTGGACCCCTTATAAATTAAAGGTCAATAGAGCTGAGGTTTTAACCCTGTCACCTCGCTACAAATCGAAATTGCCACGGAACTTTGAACACGTATTGTTACAGGGAAGGTCTGCACGGTTCAGCGAGACACTGTTCATCTTTGTGCTTAATATTTATTGAGATTCAAAGACGCCTCACCGTGCACGCCGCGACAAACGCCACTCCCCGCTGCATGCCAGCCACACACGTGTTGTCTCACTTAACGCAGCAGACGATCTGGGAGCGTGCAGTGTTTGTTGTCGGCTGCTTTCCCTCATGACAATTTACTCCTGAGCCACCCTGCCATTTGTAAAAGCAACAGACAAAAGATTTGCCAGATGGTTTGGGGATCCGAGGGTAGGCAATGTTTCTACGCAATATGTTCTGCTGGGTTACAGACGACACAGGCACTGAGGCAAGGTGACTGTGATGGGAGTTCCCGCAGCATGGCAAAGAATTCCATTTGTTCACTGCAAACAGTGTCCCCCACACCACCATGAGGACCGCGAGAATCTGAATTACCCTTCCTTCTCTAAACGACACTGTTCCCCGTACACCAGAAGAGATGCCACTGAGGCCGTGTGCTGTTTATAAAGGGGGACGTTCCACTGTACCCACATGCTGCAGTGATCAGTATTCAGCACTCCAATTAAATACCGCAAAGTTAAGTGGCAGTAAAATTAAAATGGAGTCGCAGAATGGAAGGGAATCTCAAACCAGGTGCAATTATACTCATTTTTATACCAGGCTCTTAAATTTTAATGTTTTTTTATGGGCCCCTGAATACATGAATTATACAAGATTCATATCTTTTCAAATGAATTTCAGCTTCCCCCCAAATTCCCTAGTGTCACAGAGATAGTACAGTGGACAACATAATTAAAGAATGGAGTTGATGGGGCACCTGGGTGGCTCAGTCGGTTTACCGTCTGACTTTGGCTCACGTCATGATCTCAAGGTTCATGGGTTCGAGCCCCGCATTGGGCTCTGTGCTGAACTCTTGCTCAGAGCCGGGAGCCTGCTTCAGATTCTGTGTCTCCTTCTCTCTCTGTCCCTCCTCCACTTGCACTCTGTCTCACTCTGTCTTTCAAAAATAAATAAATGTAAAAAAAAATCAAAAATAAAGAATGAGTTAAAAAACCGACCGGTAGGTATTACACTGAAGAAACCTCTACGTAAAAATCGTTGCATGGGGGCGCCTGGGTGGCTTGGTCGGTTAAGCATCCGACTTCGGCTCAGGTCATGATCTCACGGTCTGTGAGTTCGAGCCCCGCGTCGGGCTCTGTGCTGACAGCTCAGAGCCTGGAGCCTGTTTCAGATTCTGTGTCTCCCTCTCTCTCTGCCCCTCCCCTGTTCATGCTCTGTCTCTCTCTGTCTCAAAAATAAATAAACGTTAAAAAAAAAGATTTAAAAAAAATCGTTGCAAAAAAAAATAAAAAAATAAAAAATAAAAAAAATTAAAAAAAAAAATTAAAAAAAAAAATTAAAAAAAAAAAAAAAAAAGGGGGCGCCTGGGTGGTGCAGTCGGTTAAGCGTCCAACTTCAGCCAGGTCACGATCTCGTGGTCCGTGAGTTCGAGCCCCGCGTCAGGCTCTGGGCTGATGGCTCAGAGCCTGGAGCCTGTTTCTGATTCTGTGTCTCCCTCTCTCTCTGCCCCTCCCCCGTTCATGCTCTGTCTCTCTCTGTCCCAAAAATAAATAAACGTTGAAAAAAAAAATTTAAAAAAAAAAATCGTTGCATGTAGAGCAGATCCATAAAAACCCAGGCTGATGAGAAAGACCTTGAATGAAATTTGACACGTCAGTTTTGTTTGTTTTCTTCTGATACCTTCAGGACCACCTCTGCCTACAGGACTTCCTATCACTGGGTCCCCTTGCTATCCTCTGAGGACCGTTTTATATTAAGTATTTATAACTCGTGTTGCTCCGGCTGATCAAGGTCCCTTCAGATTCTCAATCAATTTATACCTGGCCTCATAGGGGAAATAAATTCTTTATGTCTTCATTCATTTATTCCTTTGTTCCTTCATTCTACCCTGGGCTGAGGGTGTGGACACTGCCACATACTAGCATCAAGTACTTAACCTCTCTGTGCCTCAGTTTCTTCATCTGTAAAAGGCAGTAATGAATAAATTAATTAGTATGCATCCTTTACTTACAAGATGATTGTGAAGGTTAAATATGTTAATTGTTATAAATCTATGAGGACAATGTCTGCTATATAATGACTATACAAAGTGGACATCATTATTATTCATTCAACAAATATTTTTTGAGCATCTACGTGTGTCAGGCACTGACACATCTGTGATCAGAAGCCCCATCTCTGACCTCAGAGGGCTCCCCTGATCCCAGCTCTCTTTCTTGCCCCTACCCGCAGAGATGCTAGATAACAGAAAAGGGCTAATATTTTATGAACAAGTTTCACCTAGAGTAAGTTAACAGGGCAGAGTATATGCATATGTTACTATGCTTAACAGTAGCCACGATAATTATAATACTCTCCCCTTAACGAGCACTTACAGAAAAGTCTGTGACATTATTTACTTTTTATTTTAATTATATCAGTGCTTCTTTCATGATAGTTATTGTTTTCTATCTTCATATTTTTACCCTTTCTCTCCTCAAATTAAGTATCCCAGTCTGTCTGTCTATTCCATATTTATTTCTATACATCTGGCAAAGAGTTGTTTGAGGCAGCTTACCATAAAGGCACTCAGGCTGAAAATTTTCAAATAAGGCCACACACACACACACACACACACACACACACAGAGAGAGAGAGAGAGAGAGAGAGAGAGAGAGAGAGAGAGAGAGAGAGACGGAGAGGGAGAGGGAGAGGGAGAGAGAGAGGGAGAGACAGAGAGCAAAGAAACAACTGTATCCAGAGAGTTCGTTAAGGAACATACAATAGCTATGTTACTTTGTTCTGATATCCCTAGCAGCCAGGGAAAACAAAGAAAAAAATGATGAATCAAAGGACTCAAATGATTCATTGGGGGAAACAGTCTCTCTTCTGTGGTTACTTTATGGCCCTCAACTCTGAGATTAACCTACCAGAGGAAGGTGGTCTTCATAGAAGAGGTTTGGGTAACAAAGCAAATGATGTCCTCTACAGCACCCCCACCCACGCCCCAAGTGTCCACATGGTATCTCCCCCACTGCTCTGTCAAATCAATCCCCCAGGAATCTGAAGGACATGAAGCAGGTGACCTGGATTTTATTTTTTAAAGGGGGCTTGGGTTTTTAAAAAGACAATTGCCTAGAAAACCTTGAGAAAAGAAGTGTGAATCAATCCCTCAAATTAGCTCCTCCAATGTCAACATCTTAGCTGTACTTAGCTGTATTTATAACAGGAGCAGGTGGTGGTCAAATCAAGACTGTAATGCAAGGGAGAATTTAAAGTGCTTCTCTTCAATGCAGTCCTTGTAAGAACAATCATCTAATCTCCATAGGCCAAGTGCACAGAGGGCAAGGTGAAAGTGCAAATGAGTGATAGTTATTTCCAACCCTGGGCTAAGAATGCCGTATACATCATCTTTCATTCAATCATCCCTACAGGGTTTTTTTGTTTGTTTGTTTGTTTGTTTGTTTGTTTTTGGTCTTTCCTGTTGATATAATTATTATCAATCCACTGCAAGTGAGGAATACAGAGCAAAGGAAACTTAAGCAACATTCCCAATGCCATAGAGCTCTTACATGGCACAGGTGGGGTTTAAATCCTGCACTTGGATTCCAAAACTGATACTTTTTCCTATTCTTAAGCTTTCCCCAGGATTTTATGGTGAACATTAAAGAAATAAACAAGTTTGTAATCACAGCCTTAGTGCGACTGCATCAGTACAGAGATGAGTAGGGGCTCAGAGGACCTGACTTCAAGCTACGGGATCTTGAGTTTCTTGGTTATCCTCTCCGAACATCATTTTATTCATCCATAAGGTGGAAAATATAATGACTCATCTTCAGTGATGTTATGAAGGTCAGAAATAATGTGTAAAGAGCCTGGAATACAGTAGATATCCAACAAATGGGAGCAACTACAGTTAGGATTTAAGATCACTCCTGGTCCACATTGTAGAAGGAGACATTACTGTTCTCAGAAAGTAGCAATGGATCTACTTAACGACGCAAAGACATGTGAAAAGGTGTGTAAAACATCCTGGATGAAGGGAAAAGAAAGAGTAGGATGGGAAGGAAGTAGACGTTTACTTAACATCAAATATGAGCTAAAAGATTTACTTATACATCCCATTTAGCCATTCCAACAACTCAATACACAAGATACCATGCTTTTTTTTTTTTCCTGCCAGAAAAGTAAATTAAAGCTTAGAGAAGTTAATCAATTTGTTCAAACTCACCATATGGTAAATGGCAGAACTGAGATTTAAGTTCAGGTCCCTCGATCCCACACCCATTGCCCCAAACTATCCTATGTGGCATCTCAATTAATCAGGAAAAAAGCTCCCGTGCGCATCAATGTGTTTTTCCATCTCTCTTTAATATCACTGGAGATCCTGGAGAACTAGATTTTCCTCTCATCTCTGCCACTAACTAGAGATGCAGCCACAGCCTTCGCTCAGTCTCCATTCCCCCATTTCTAAAATGAAGCAGTGAGTCTACAGCATTTCTGAGGCCCTTTTCAGCCTTAACATTTTATGATGATTCTTTCCCCCATCCAAAGAACTCTGCTGGCAATACAGAGTGAAGACACAGCACATATGTACAAAAGTTACTCCGTTTATATTAAATTCCACATTCCTGCAGGGATATGTAATGTCTGTTGCCCTTCGGTCGACTCTATACTTCAGTGTTTGTTTACAATCATTGGAGCATGAACAGCTATTTTTAAACCTGGCTTTTCATGTAAGAGGGTTAAAACTCAAACTGAATTTGATTTGTTGGAGAATTCAAATCCTCAGGATTATGGCAGAGAAAAAGAGAAATGTAAGTCACTTTAATTACCCTTTGACTGTCCTCCCTGCACACCCACCCCCCATAATTCCACTAACAAAGATGCCATTGGTTGAGCTGACTGTATCCAGGGCAGAGAAGTCTTCACATTGGTGACTGATGACCAAAGGTCTTGGGGTTGTTTACTTTATATTTTTGTTCAAAACAACAGGAAGTAATGTTTAGGAGGCAGCTGGCTTGGGAGTCAGCAGCAAATCCGGAGATTTGCACAGCTGGGCAAAGAGAAACATATAGCTTTCAGTTTTTCAGCTGAATTTTTATCTATCATGCTCTCCTTTACAGAATACAGGCTTTGAAGTCACACGGATGCCTGTTCAGCACTTACTGGGAGAACGACCCGGTAGAGAGCATGGCACGTAGTAGGAATGTAACACACATGCCTTCCTTCTCCCTTCTGTTACTAACATGGGTTTTGTTCTGCTTTGTTTTTGTTTTTACTGTTTATTTATTTTTGAGAGAGAGAGAGTGAGTGGAGGAGGGGCAGAGAGGGAGGAGGAGACACAGAATTCGAAGCAGGCTCCAGGCTCTAAGCTGTCAGCACAGAGCCTAATGCGGGGTTCGAACTCACGAGCAATGAGATCATGACCTGAGCTGAAGTCGGACACTCAACCGACTGAGCCACCCAGGCGCCCCAGTTCTGCTTTGTTTTTAATTTGGGCCCATCTGCAGACCTCAGTACAGAACATAAGATCCCTGAGAGCTGGGATTGCTTGCTTGTCTCTCTTGACTGTCTCCCTATCACTACAGCCTGGAAGAGCATCTCACTCATAGTGGTTTCAATAAATATTGAATAACTTACTGATGGTTTACATTCCTGGAGCACTTCATAGAAGAATTAGATAAGTATGTTACCAAGCTGTTGCACAGGATAGGGAGTGACTGCTAATAGCGTGGGGGTTCTTTTGGGGGTGGAAAACATCCTAAAAATTGATTGTGTTGATGGCTGTACAACTCTGTGAATGTACTAAAAATCACTGAGTTATATACTTTAAATATGTGAATTATATGGTATGTGAATTATATCTCTATCAAGCTATTCTTTAAGAGACTTTTTAAACCCCTCCAAACTGCACACGTTCATGAACATCCATATTTAGACTGGAAGTTGACACCAGTGATCTGAATAAGCTGTGGAGCAGCCGGTAGCCAAACGAACTGGGAGAAATGGATTAAGAAAAGAGGAGAAGAAATATAGCATCCCATTCAGGAAAGAGATGCCCCTACAGTTCTGTCCTAATGAAAACATGCTCTTTCCCTCCCTATACCTAGACTCTTCCTAACACGAGCCTGATAAAGATAATGGACACAGGTGGAAGGGCCAGGCGTCAGAATTTCAAGCCTTTTTCTTATATACTAACTCATTCCAAACAGTAACATGACAAGCTGTCAGATGAAAATCTCTTGGCTTCCAACATGGCTTCCGAACTCATGAGTTTTCAACATTGCCAGGAAATCTTGAGTCCCGATTATCTGATCAACTCTTTCTTATCAGAAATCACATACTTTACATACGGCACACACTCTAGAGGCATATTTTTAAACGCTTCATTCATATTCATCTACCATTTAGTATTCACCAGACATTGGGCTAAGTGCTGGAGACTGAACGATAAAACTCAGGACTGAGAGTTAATACTTATGGAGCATGCCACATGCTTCATAAGGATTGACCCAGTCCATTATCTTAGTAAGTGTTTAAGGCAAAGACTAATATCATCATGAACCCCACTGAAGAGATGAGAAACCCGAGAAAGTTGAGAAACTTGCTTAAGGTCACACCACAAGGAAGTGAAGGATTTGACATTATGTCAAAGCAGGCTGTCTCCAAAGCCTGAGCTGCAAACCTCTACTCCAACTGCCTCCCATGTTGAAGCTGGGACATGGCCAATCTGGGAGCAAACACCTAGGTGTGATACAACATGCTGAGTGCCATGTCTTACTGATGAACAAGGTGCAGTCAGAGGGAACACGGTGCTCACATATTAATTAAATCTCAGAATTTTAGAGCTGAATGCAACACAGAGATCATTTTCTCTAATTCTTTTGTGTTTCAGATGAGGAAAATGAGGTCTGGACAGAAGCAATGACTCGCTCAGTGTCTCAGAGCTTATATTAGTCATTGAACTTGATCTCGTGTCTCTTAAGTTCCAATACTTGTTCACTAATTTATTCAAAAATATTTGTGCCAGGTACTGTGCTCTTTTCCCTACACCCTACTGCATATACCAATTATAAAGATGAGAAATTATTTTAAGCAACATTAAAAAACAGACATAATTTCGTATTTAATCATGCAAAGATCATACTGTCCGATGACAACTTTGCAAATTCATCAAATCACTGTTATGAGGCATAAGAGCAGGGAAAAGAGTGACAAAGAGAGAGAAGGGGGCGGATTATTGCCTCGTTGACTACATGTTGGGCTGATCTATCCCCACTATTTCAAGTAGCCTTCTAGATAATCCTATTGTATATTAGTAATTTGCCATTTTTTTAATGATGAAACAGGTTCCAAAAAAAAATCTAAACATTTTGCACAAAGTTACAAGACTAATAAGCAGGTGGGGAAATACACATTTGAGCCCTGCTTTTACTAACTGCAAAGCCCAAATTCTTTTCTTTCCCATGCTGATTTCCCAGCTCAATAACTAGGTAAGTCTGCTATCTCTGAATAGTATGGATTCTTTGCATTAATCATTACATAAATTATAGTTAGGTTCAGAGTCCCATAAAGGCGGCAAGGTGGATAAAATGACCTTTTTTCCTTCCAGCCCTACTTGTCCACAAACATAAAATGTCATCTTCAAACTCTCTATTTTACTCCCCGCCTCACCCGCTCTTTTTCTTAGACATGCAACTTTAAAATGTCTTCTTTAGCACAGCCAGCTGCCATGGAGACTTGAAAGCAGGTGACCTGGCCAAGAGATCTTATCAACTGATTTTTAATGAAGGTTTCTTTCCTGAATGCCAAGTATAGGATATGAGTTGAAAATGGGCATTTCCAAATGTTAAAGAAAGCCAAAGACATCCTAAGGCACTTAGATTTCTCAATCAGCCCTTTCTTTATCCATGCCAAAGGTCACCCTGAGAAGGTGCCTGATGGCAGACATTATTTTGCAGTGGCTCAAGGACTTCTAAGGTCACATATGTTTCTTTTCACCTTTCCAAAGAGTTTCGTTAAGTCAGGGGTCAATATATTCCTCCTTAATCATATACAAAGGTGGTGAACTTATACTCTGTCCATAATTTTTGAACAATAATGTTTCAATTAAAATTTGCAGTGGGTTATCTTTGGTTTACTACTGTTATCATTTAGCTCAGTGGTTCTCTGGCTTGTCTACACATTGGAATCACTGAAGAGCTTCCGAAAGTATCACCACCTGGGTCTCACTCCCATAGATTGTGATTGAAATGATCTGGGAGTGACCTGGGCTTTAGAACTTTTTAAAGACTGCCACGTGATTCTAATGTGCAGACAAGTCTGGGAACCCCATTAAACACTGGAGTCATCACTAATTAACCAAGTCTAGGGGGGAGGATAATCTAGCCTTCTCTTCCCAAATAAGACTTGCTCCTTTCCTAGCTTCCTAAAGCTTTAAGGCAGGAAAGGAGGGTGAGCCGATAAACCATTACTGAGCTGACCACCAATGGGTGTGAAGCCCAAACCATGGATCTTCTGGGACTGTGCTAAGAGAGGCTATATGAACAAGTACATCCCAGCACAGTGAGTGGCTGGAGAAAGAACTTATCCTCCAGAGCTCTGTGTTCCATAGAATCTCAGGTTCAAAAAGGAACCCAGAGGCAGGAGGCAAGAGGAATGCAGGTTGGACACAAGGTGAGGCCCTGTTGGGTTGTGTCCTGTGATGCCAGTAGGTACCCACACAGAACTGGTGGCCACAAGTGTGGCTTGGTTACATTAGTGACCAAATATCCTGAAACCGGAAAAGCTGAGAAGATCTCAAGTGGTCCACTTAGAGGGATCTAGCACTAGCAAGAGAGTGTGGCTAACCTAACCAGTGAACATCAGAGCCACTAACTGGTGAGCAGTTGTAGTTATGTGGTATGACCACTGACATGACAAGGACTCAGGGGCCACATTTCTTTCAGGCTTCCCGTCTCAGATCTAAGACACAGCCAGCCACTCGTGGTTGGTTAGTTTTTCTTTTGTCTCTCTTCCATTCATTCCATCTGTTCAGATAGGTATTTGAACTCAGGGATCTTCTTGGGGCCTAGCCTCTTCCCTTTGGACACAAAGGAATGTTCTAGGTTCCATATGTGAACTTAGTGTGTGAGGGGAGGTAGGCAGGGAAGAGCAGGACCAAGAGGTGCCACACCGGCCTCGATTCTAGGCCTCCTACTTCATTCCAGCTTTGGCCAGAGGACCTCTACTGAGGGCAACGGAGCACTTATCCAGCTACCTGCAGTAAGACTTCAATTTCTGTTTGTTCCTTAGGCAGAATTCTGTGGGTGAAATGGTGATTGGTTGGCATGATTTGGAAACAGTTGGGTCACTGACCATAATAGGATTGGCATCTCACCCTTAAATTGTACTGCAAACATGTGATTGCATCTACTATGTTTCCAGGTTCTGTGCTGGATGCCAGTGGTTTAATAAGAACCAGGCAGAGCTCTTGCCTTTAATGAAATTAGAAGGTGATGGAGAAGACAGACATGTAGATGGATAATCAAACTATGAAGCCCACTTGTTCTGTCTGAAGAGAACCTGAGGCTTTGTGAAAGTACACAAAGGATCTTTATATTCCTGGGAGAGTCACAGATAGTATGAGAGATCCAACATTTGAACTGAATCATGAGAGATATGTTCTAATAAGAGCTATATTTGTAGAACATTCCAAAAAATATAAAGAATATAGGATATAAAAGCAAGGATCTGTCCGTCTTATTCACCACTGTATTCCCAAAGTATCCTGGAAACACTGAACCGATTATCAGTTTTGATTCTCATATCCTCCCATTATGGGAGAAGGAAGAAGGAACATATTCCAGAGAGAGAAAATAAATGTACAGAGACAGCAAATTCATAGTCCATGACCTCATGGAATCCTGACCTATAGACGTTCCAAGGAAAGAATCTCAGTGAACTTTGCCAATGGCTATGTTGGATACACTGAGGGAAAAGGCAACAGTCTACCCTACATAATACTTCACAGTGTTGCACTCAGGATCTTAGCACATTCACCATGGCTCAGAGTCTGGTCCACATCTTTGTAGGTTTATTTATTTTTTTTAAAGGCTCCATCACTCAGAGCTGTGTGTTAACCTTGCTTGTGAGACTTCTAGAATGACAACTGATTAATTTGGAATGAGAAATTGCCATTGTGGAAACCATAATGATCACCTTTTCATGACCAGCCTGTCCTACCTTTGCCAATTTAGTAAATTACAGTTACAAATAATTGTCATGGTGACCAGAACACTCGTGTCATAAGACTATTTTCTCCCTGTATAAGAACAGAAATTATAGTCAGCAGACAGCTTGCCATGGAATCACATGTAGAAGAGTTAGGGTATTGAAAGCTTAATCGAACTCAGTTAAAATACCCTGATACATTGCCCTTTCCATTGGGACAGTTGTACCAGTGGAAACAAACTACCCAACATCATATGCCACTTTCCCAATGGCCCCATAATAAGGAACCAGAACAATCAGAGACCATTAGCAAAAGCACCCTCTTAGGAGATGTTTCCTCTTTGTCTTCAACTGTTATTCAAACATGTTGCAATCAACTCCTGCAAGGCTGAAGGTCACTCTATTTTTTCTGGGGTGACAGTAACAACATTCTTTGAGAGCCTAACTGGGCTAAACACCTGCATTATTATCTCATTTAATCTTCACAGTTAAGTGAGATCTTTTTTTGCAGAGGTGTAAACTAGGTCTTAGGTTAAATGACCTGCTCCGGCAAATTCAGCATTTGATGGCAAAGCGAGGATTCTGAGTCATTTTAAGTCCATTTAATACGATGACCACTGGAAGTCCACTTCCAACACCATCCATTTGGGGAGACAAAACATGCATGCCTGACCAGATCACTAAAAAACCTTAGAAAGCTGTGATTGAATGAATGGGTCAGACAGTACAGGACTTCTGAGCAGAATGACATCACGGTGGGCCAAGGCGGCCAAAAGATTGGGAGGGGGTGATTTTGAGTTGGGAAACATTTCCTGTTCTCAAGTGTTAGACTATAAAAGGGAAACCATCAGAGTATATAAGCCACACTTCCCTCTTCCACAACCACAGCAGAACTGTTTTGCATTGATCCCAGATACGACCTCAGTATCTTTCAAAACAGTAATCCACAGCATAACACAGCCATTAGCATTCGGTTGCATTTGGCATACAAGATAGAAGGTGGATTAGCCATCTCTGGTTTGGGGGGCTGAATCTATAAGGCACTGAAGAGGCTCAATGATTTCGTCTCTCTGGTGGAAAAATACATGACAAATTATGTTTGTAAGTGTGTGTGCATAAACTGTCCAGAGATAGTCAAATAATCAATTAGCCAATAAAATCATTATGTAATGATCTTCGAAAAGAAGGAGAAGGAATCTCTTCGGACTCATCAACCCATGGTTAATGCTCCATTCTCGAATAAAGTTGATGTTAGAGGATCAACAGTTTTAGACAGTATTGTTAGTAAATAGATCTGCAAAAACCCACTTATGGTCCTTTAAAAAAAAAATCAGTGCTTGATTCAGTCTCCAGAAGAACAAGCAGATCCTGAACAAAATGTAAAGGAGACATTCTTGCTAAATCATGTCTCTACCATACCATCAATCCCGAAAGGAGAAAGGAAGTCTAACAGAGGAACTAAGCCAGCTCATTTGAACCAGTGGATGCCTCAACTCTGAACCCAGGGAAGGAGAAGTAAGATCTTAGCCTCATCTGGTCCTTCCGTTTTGGGGTTTGAGAAACCCTGTGGAGTCATGACTCTTACTTGTTCATTCATTCAATATCCCAACAAATATACATGACTTTATCTGTGCATATATTCACTTACACATTTAGAAATTTAGTTACTTATTAGCAAGCATTTGCCAAGAGCCTACACTTTTCCAAGCATTCTGTTAGCAACCAGGGAGTTGGAGAGAAAGGAAACAGAATTCCCACCCCCAGGGAGCTCACTGTACTGTTGAGCAGATGATGACTTAACAAATGATTTCAATATGGTGTGCGACCCAGTATGCACAATGGGTAGCAGGGGGCACAAATGAAAGAGCCCTTGGTTCTATGACTGGCCAAAGCGCTTTGAGTATCCCAACTCAAAATCAGCCCCCTCCCAATCTTTTGGCCCCCTTGGCCCACAGTGATGTCCTTCTGCTCAGAAGTCCTGTACTGTTTGACCCATTCAATCACAGCTTTCTTTTTTAGTGATCTGGTCAGGCATGCATGTTTTGTCTCCCCAAATGGATGGTGCTGGAAGTGGCAGAAATCCCATGTCCTCCAGTTTTACAAGGATCCTCACTCTTACATTACATCTGTCTCTGTAGTTAAGTCCCTTTGGTGCTACCTGACCCCACTGCTGCTAGGTCTGCTCTGCCCCAATACCACTCAACAGGACTGACTTGGGAAAGGAGGGAATTAAAAGCTGAAACTAGGGGTGTCTGGGTGGCTCAGTCACTCAAGTGTCTGACTCAGATCATGATCTCGCAGTTCATGAGATTGAGCCCCACATCGGGCTCTACAGACAGCATGGAGCCTGCTTGGGATTCTCTCTCTCCCTCTCTCTCATTGCCCCTTCCCTGTTCACATCCTCTCTCTGTCTCCATCAAAATAAGCCTTAAATTTTTTAAAATAAAGGCTCAAATTAAAAGGGGCAAGATAAGCATTATTTATATGTATTATGACTATGTATCTGGTATTAGAGTCAGTAGGAAAATACAGTATGCTCACCAAAAGCTTTCTATGCACAAACAACTGCCAGTGAAAAAATATAGCGTGAGAGAATCTCACTTAGAATATGGTAAAAATGTCGGCAAGGATGTGGAGAAAGAGGATCTCTTTTGCACTGCTGACGGGAATGCAAGTTGGTGCAGCCACTCTGGAAAACAGTATGGAGGTTCCTCAAAAAATTAAAACCAAGACTACCCTATGACCCAGCAATTGCACTACTGGGTATTTATCCAAGGGATACAGGTATGCTGTTTTGAAGGGACACATGCACCCCAATGTTTATAGCAGCACTATCAACAATAGCCAAAGTATAGAAAGAGCCCAAATGTCCACTGATGGATGAATGGATAAAGAAGATGTGGTGTATATATACAACGGAGTATTACTCGGCAATCAAAAAGAATGAAATCTTGCCACTTGCAACTACGTGGATGGAACTGCAGGGTATTATGCTAAGTGAAATTAGTCAGTCAGAGAAAGACAAAAATCATATGACTTCACTTATATGAGGACTTTAAGAGACAAAACAGATGAACATAAGGGAAGGGAAGCAAAACTAATATAAAAACAGGGAGGGGACAAAACATAAGAGACTCTTAAATATGGAGAACAAACAGAGGGTTACTGGAGGGGTTGTGGGAGGGGGGATGGGCTAAATGGGGAAGGGGCAGTAAGGAATCTATCCTGAAATCATTGTTGCACTATATGCTAACTAATTTGGATATAAATTCAAAAAATAAAATTTTAAAAATTAAAAAAATTAACAAAATTATCAAGATTTATATGACAAAACTTTTGATGGGCCAAAGTTTAAAGTGGTGCCTCACAGACACTCTTAGTGAGAGGAAGGGGTTTCTAAGAATCTTAAGAACACTGACCCATAAACAAAATAGGAGGGGCCTATCTCGAACATATATGGGTATGATTCCTAAACAATAAAATAAAATACCTTTATAAAGAGTTGCCCCTCCTGGGACTGAATGGGACAGAAATCGTTCAAGAAGAAAACAGGCTTGGGGCACCTGGGTGGCTCAGTCGGTTAGGCGTCCGACTTCAGCTCAGGTCATGATCTCACGGTTCATGGGTTCAAGCCCCGCATCAGGCTCTGTGCTGGCAGCTCAGAGCCTGGAGCCTGTTTCAGATTCTGTATCTCCCTCTCTCTCTGCCTGTCCCCTGTTCACGGTCTGTCTCTGTCTCAAAATTAATAAACATTAAAAAAATTATTTAAAAAAAAAAAAGAAGAAAACAGGCTTCCAGAACTATGCCACAGCATACACAGGACATTTCTTATGGAAAAGGAGGGATATTTTGTTATGCAATAATAAATGTCCAAAACAGTGCTATTAAATATCATTTGAGGATGCTGACTGCATTATTGTTAGTAGTAAGAAAAGACTAAAAACAATCTATTTTTTTTCTTTTTTCTTTAAATGTTTATTTATTTTGAGACAGAAAAAGCTCTAGAGCATGAGGGGGTAAGGGCAGAGAGAGGAAGAGAGAATCCCAAGCAGGCTCCGTGCTGATAGCATGGGGCTCAATCCCACAAACTGTGAGATCATGACCTGAGCTGAAATCAAGTCAGATGCTTAAGTGACTGAGCCACCCAGGCACCCCATGACCCATTTTTTCCATTAGTCATTAAATAAATTACAATACATAGATAGAGTGGAATCCTATGTGGTTTTACATAGCATGGTTTTTATAGACATGTCCTAATATAGAAAGATCTCTGTGGTCACAGAAGTATTATTTTTATATTTTATTTTCAACTTTGTACCTGGTGCAGGCTGTATGCTCTCAGAGGTAGGCTCTATGATGATAGGGTACTGTCTTGTCTTTTTTTTCACTGCTCTGTTCCCAGCACTCAGAACAATGCCTGGGACATAGCAGATGCATGGTAAGTATATCTTCAATGAATGAATTCATTTAAAATGTACAATAATCACCTGGCCTGTAGTAAGTTTTTAACAAATATTAGCCAAGATTGTCATTTCTCGGAGAAATTCAGTCTTATAAAACTGACAAAAGAGATACAACCCTACGAGCTGTCACAACCAGCCAGAGAAAGTTATTTTCACAACCTGCTGCTGACATGTTGTCGGGCATAGGCTCGGTGAACTTCCTTACTCAAAAAGCTCTTTCCTGGAATATAGTTCTATTAAAAGACTACCAAGTCAGCACCACAGCGGACACCCCATTTCCTCCCTCTGTCCCATTCTTGATGCCTTTTTTAGATGTCAGACCTCACTGACTTCTTGTTTCCCATTGATTTGTCACCATCCCGATGTTCTTCCCCCATTACAAGGAGTGACCAGGACAGTTACACCACTGGCCTCCTGCCCTTCCTGCCAGTTCTGCAACAGAGAGAGATTACAGTGTCTTCCTATCTGGGACCCTGTTAGGAACTGGCTGGGCCCAAAGAAATTGCCCAGGCATTTCTTTGGGGTGGGTGGGGTGAGTGAGTGCTTACTAAATTGTAGCCTTACCATGAACCTGACGCTGTGAACATCACACGTTACTGCATTTATTTCACACTACAATCCATCAAGTAGACACTGGGTTACTAGTCTCTCTTTCCAGATGCAAAACTGGAGGCCCAGAGAGTTCCAGGGCAGGGCGGGCAGGGCTTGAACCCCAGCCCCCACCACTCCAAGGTTCATGCTTTAAACCGGCACAGGATTTATTCTATCATCTCAACTTCACTCCAAACCCTTCCCCAAAACTGATTATAATACCTAGCATTTCCTTCCTGGAGAGGGCTGGAAATGTGGGGCAGCAAAAGTGGCAGTTTCCTACATCGCTGGTGGAAATTCAAGCCAGTACAAACTCTGGAATGCGATCGTGTGAATATGTTAAGACCCATATATTGTCCACACCTATCAACACAACGATTCTAATCACCATAGAAAACACTTCAAAAAATGAAAAAAAGCTTCCATTATCCATTCACTCAACAAATGTCAGTTCAGAATCTTTTATTGAGGCAGATGGATTCTAGAGCACTAGGGAAGCAAAGCACACAAGGAGGCCCAGAACCCTGTGCGCATGGAAGTTCATTGCTAGCAAGAAAAGACAAGAAATGCATAGTTAATTTTTTTGTTAACGTTTATTTATTTTTGAGACAGAGAGAGACAGAGCATGAACAGGGGAGGGGCAGAGAGAGAGGGAGACACAGAATCTGAAACAGGCTCCAGGCTCTGAGCTGTCAGCACAGAGCCCGACGTGGGGCTCAAACTCACAGACCGTGAGATCATGACGTGAGCCGAAGTCAGACGCTTAACCGACTGAGCCACCCAGGCACCCCAAGAAATGCATAAATATATAATACCACCAACTATTGATAAGTGCTGGAAAGAAAATGAGCCAGAGCAAAAAGGTAAACAATGAAGGGGGAGCCCAGGGCAGGCCTTTCAACGGAGGTGGTACAAACAGCACACCCACATAACGGGGCAGACAGGTTTAGTGTAAAGAACATGAAGTGCAAAGCCCCTGAGGCAGGAGCCAAGCTTGATGCGTTTCAGGGGCAACAGGAAGACACTGTGGAATTGGAGGGGTGATCAAGGCGGAGGTGAGCCCACCTCACAAAAATATTGAGTCGCGCGTCAGTGTATAACTGCAAAGTAATAACTGTCTAATCATCAAGGCCTAGATTAGTACACTGCTATCTATCTACTTTGCAAACAGACAAAAAGGCGCCCTAGAGTTAGCTCGACAAAGGTCTGACTCCTGATTCTGCCATGTGTTACCTGGGTGACCTTGGAAATTTACGTAGCTTTTCCATTCCAGTTGATAAATAAAGACAATCATGGGCCCTCACCAGATAGATAAAAGTAAATGAGACAATGCAAGGAAAGCATTCTTCACAGTTCCTAGCAAACTCTGATAGGATAAAAATGTGGTAGTGGTGATGATGATCATATTTCAATACCCAGAGGAAAATTCTAACCCGTGACTTTATGAAGCCAGCAAAAGGTTGTATCATGCATGAACACATTCTCTCTGAAATGAGAAATATGTGCCATTTACTAGCTTTTCATCTAAACATACCTGTAAATGACATACTCCAGGCCATATGTGAGACAAACTGATATTATTTGACTAACAGAGAACTGGCATGAACATTAATTAGGTCAGAATAAAAGATCTATCTTCATCCAAAGTTGAGCCAAATTTTTCTTCTCTTATTTTCTGCTGATCAATCTCTGGGTATTAGATTGGATGTATTCCAATGGAGTTTAGGGTGGCTTATCACTATTTTGCATCAAGATCCTTATCTTCAATTTCTACCAGATATCAACCAAATTAAAGTCCTCGCCAACTGATTCTTATGGAAGTTTGTATTTCTCCAATGTGCTTGGGAAATTTTACAAATAAATTGCCTACCAATTAGCACCATTTTTGGCGCAGAAAATGCGATGTCTCTTTTTAACTCTTCAGTGCTCATGATAAAGTAGATTATACAAGTTAAATCCCTCCCTTGTGCACAGGCTATTTTCATGTAATACAGTAGAACAATGTCATATTTAGAATCAGATTTCAGCTCTAGTTTTGATTGTGCCCCTTACTAACCAACCTCCTTCAACTGAGCACTAGGTATCTTAGAGAGAAGGGAGACATACCTATGTTGAGCACAGAAATGTGCTCTAATAGAAAAAGCACCGGGGCCCCTGGGTGGCTCAGTTGGTTAAGCATCTGACTTCGGCTCAGGTCATGACCTCACGGCTCGTGGGTTCGAACCCCACCTCAGGCTCTGTATTGACAGCTCAGAGCCTGCTTTGGATTCTGTGCCTTCCTCTCTCTCTCTCTCCCCATCCTTTGCTCATGCTCTATCTCTGTCTCTCAGAAATAGATAAATGTTAACACAAAATTTAAAAAAAAGTAAAAGCACAAACTTGAGAATCAAGAATGATCTCTTCCCTAATCTGGCCCCTTATGCAAACTGCGCCTTGGGCGATTCCCTTTGAGCCTCCGTTTTGCCACCTACAGCATGAAAAGAATGGTATCCTACCACAGTGTTACTGAAAGGGTTTAAGGTAGGGCATGAAAGGTGTCTGAAACAAAGTATCAGTAGAGAGCGTAATTTTCTTAGCAGATAATTAAATCTTCTCAGTATTCCTTTCAATGAGTTACCACTACTTCAGCATTATTTACGTAAAATGAAAATGAAGAATAATACACGATGGCACCAGGTAGCATTAAGATATATCATGCATATTCAAAATTTATTAAAGTAATTTCTTGCTGTGTAATATAGTCCATTTTCAGTGATAACTCTTAATTTTGTTCAAAGCACACATCATGCCCACTGACATGGATTTGTCCCACCTCAGATTCAGGGCCTCACACGAAAACCCACAAAGTCACAGTATATTTGCCAGCTATTCATACAATAATGCTGAATAACAAACAGCTCCAAAACACAGAAGAAAGCACAACATCCAGGCTTATTGAGAGACAATTCAATATGGGTCTTTTGTCTTTCTGCTTTTCCTGCAAGCAAAGGTAGTGACTGCCTTTTTTCCAGAATTTCTTCTCAAGTTAGAATACACTTGGATATAGAGACAGTGTCTCCCTCAGGAGTAAAGGGTGGACATGCTTACTGTCTAGCAAAACATAGATAATATCTGCCTTCAGAGCACATAGTTAGAATTGGGTTCTAATATAAAAAATTTGAGTCCCTTGCCCTCACGGTTCCCGTCCTATAGTACAATCCACTATATATGTAGGCATTCCCTGGCCCTCCGTGCATCACTCTGTGGGAAATGGGGTATATGGAACTGACACAGAAAAATGCTGACACTCTGATTATTGCTATTGCTATGAGTAATTAAATCTTCTGTCTCTGACCCAGGAGCCTCAGGTTTTCTGTCAGAATCCCTGAAACTGCAGGAGGTTAACTTGTTAGTTTGCAATTATGTTAACATCTCCGCTTTCTCACATTTCTTGACGGGCTTGATTTCTCACTCATGGGTCTGTATGTGGACTCATCCAGGTAGATGTAGATGGGATTGGTTGGGCCAATCCAGGCTCTGGGTTTGGTTCATGTGAGTCTTCCATGTGTTTCCTCATTCTCCTTGAACTGGAAGCATGTTTGTCACACAGCTCAGGTAGAAGAGTTCAGGACAAACCACACCAATGTATCTGAAGCCTCGCACTCACCCACATTCCACTGACCAAAGCAAATTCATGGCTGAGACTAGTCGATTGCCTGGGAATGCATATTCCACCTGCTCTACCAGGAAACCCTGTACACACATGTGGCAGAAAGGTGTGGACAACAGGAAAATGAAGGGCTGTCAGATGCCAAAAATTCTACCAGGCTTATGGAACTGTTCAGTGGCAACACATACCACCTTCATGGAAATGGAAGGAGGGCGCCACAGGGACAATGGGGAGCCCAGAGGGCAAAGCCACAAGCCACGGAGGAGTATCCCTAGGCCTTGAACCCACGGGGTTTGCCGGGCTGAAGTGTGCAATTGCTTGGGAGTGGTACTTTCCTTGTTTCTCCCTTTCAGAAGGGGGATGTCTGCAACCATTATCCTATCCTGTCCCATCACTGTCTTTCTTTCTTTTTTTTTTTTTTTTAATTTTTTTTTCCAACGTTTATTTATTTTTGGGACAGAGAGAGACAGAGCATGAACAGGGGAGGGGCAGAGAGAGAGGGAGACACAGAATCGGAAGCAGGCTCCAGGCTCTGAGCCATCAGCCCAGAGCCCGACGCGGGGCTCGAACTCACAGACCGCGAGATCATGACCTGGCTGAAGTCGGACGCCTAACCGACTGCGCCACCCAGGCGCCCCCCATCACTGTCTTTCAAGAGCAAATAGCTTGGTTTTGTTTCCTATGTACACAAAGAGGAATTTTGCCCCAGGATGGAGCAAAAGAGACTTTGCCAATGTGATGAAGTGAAGGAATTTGGGAGGGGGAGAGCCTCCTGAATTAGCCGGGTGAACCTTAGAAGAGTAATCACAGGGGTGGAAGAGGGAGGCGGTCGCATCAGAGAAGGGAAGACACGTGACAGAAGCACAGGTCATTTGGAGACGCTCTACTGCTGCCTTTGGATCACACATCAAAGGGCCACGAAGCACAGCACGCAGGCGGCCTCTGGAGGCTGGAAAGACAAGGAAACAGGTTCTCCCCCAGAGCCTCCAGGGGGAACACAATTTTGTCAACACCTCGCTTTTTGCCCAGTGAAACCTGTTTCAGACCTCTGACCTCCAGAAGCGTAAGATAATAAATCCGTGTGGTTCTGAGCTACTAATTTTGTGTGACTGTCACAGCAGCAATCGTGTACAAGTGCAGTTCCAGAGCCACACGTCCATCTCTAGGCACCTTCACACTAGGGTCTCAGTACTCATCTCACCTCACACCCGAGCCTCATGAATGACATCAGCAGTGTGTACACTGACCGGCAGGTACTCACCCCTACCGGCCCTCAGAGCAAACGTACCGACCCTAGAACAAGTGTCCTGGGTATCAGCCACATTTGTAGGATGAGACACATCCTTCTGGGATAGGGGGAGGCGCAGAAACAATAACTGAGAAGGAACGCAGAGGAAGCCCTTAGGTTTCAAATGTAATGAGGGGCACCTGGGCGGCTTGGTAGGTTGAGCGTCCAGCTTTGGCCCAGGTCATGATCTCACAGTTCGTGAGTTCGAGCCCCACATTGGGCTTGCTGCTATTAGCATGGAGCCCGCTTCGGATCTTCTGTCCCTCTCTCTCTCTGCACCTCCCCTGCTCGTGCTCTCTTCCTCAAAAATAAATAAACATTAAAAAGAATAAACTGTAATGTAGTAAGAAAGGGTCTTCTCTTATTTTTCAGAGATATGACAACACGGTCCATTAATGAAAGACCAATTAATGACACAAGATCACAGAAGGGAGAATCTTACTGAGAGACATGCAGATGGGAAGAAAGGAGTCCATCAAGGTCCTAAAAACACTGACCTACCCTTTGGAAATTAGAATGTAACTGCCCTTGAAAACTAAAATTTGTTTATAATTCTATTTCCTGTAAGTTATTCCTGAGGAAAAACATTCCACACTCTATGCTGGGGAGATTCATATTAATATGACTAACAAAGTATTAATAGCCTCACTATATAAAAAACAGGTAGAAATCAATAAGAAAATACTAGAGCCTCAATAGTGAAATAGACACAAATAAAAGGTCGTAATATTTTATAATAAAATAACTGCAGCTGGCCAATATAATAAAAGTTTTTTAAATTCTTTTGTAATCAGAGAAATACAAGTTAAAATAGGAGTGAAACAAATCTTTTTTGCCTATTAAAGTAGCTAGAAGGAGGTATCACAGACATATATTGCTATTCAGAGTAAGGTATTAATACAATAGCTAGCACTTTTTGAGTACTAACTAGATCTTAGGAGGTGCCCAAGTGCTTTGCATATACCATCTCATTTTAATCTCACATCAGTGCTATGATATAGCTACTATTTTAAACCTCACTCTAAGATAAAGAAAAAAATACCTAAGGGCTAAAAATATTTAATAATCAACTTAGGGTCACACAGATATAAGATGTTCACAACTATAATGGGCAATTTGAAAATATGTAGCCGAAGCTTGAAAATGTGCCATTTGACCAATTAATTCTAATTCTAGTAATTATTTTGTACAGACATAATATAAACTGTAAGAAAGACTACTTGTGCAAACATGTTTATTAAGGAGTAATTGATAGTGGTAAATGTCTGAAAATAAAGTGTTTAAGACAGTTAAGTAAATTGTGTAATATTTATTCAATAAGTTTGATTCCATATTTAAAATGCTACTAATGAAGAGTTTTTAATAACATGAGAAAACACCTCTACTATAAATGTAGGGGGAAATTTTGATACAAATTATATTTACATTATACTGAACATGTACACCAGCCACTGTGTGATTTTATATAAAATTTAAAATATTTAATTATGTGTTTGTATTTATAGATATATAATTTTCAATTCATTTTGTGAGAAAGAGATAAAGGAATGAAAACTCTGAGAACATAAAGAAGTTTTCAATGCAAAACTATTAGTGTGAGCTTGAACCTAAGTCTGTCTGACTCCACAGCCAAACTCTCCACTACTGGAAATGTTTTAATTCTATGACTAAAACAAACAGAGTGGATAACCATTGACCCAAACTTAGTAATGGTGTCCTTCAGTCCTGAACTATGGGCAGGATGGCTTTATCTTGTTTACTCATTAAGGTGTGAAATGTTATAAATGGCACCATGGATCCATCGCTTGATTTTTATCATTTAATATTATGCTATATTTGTTCTTTATATTTTGAAGTAAATTTAAATTTTAGGTGTATCTTGATAACTTTTTCCCACTCAATATTAGATTTCTGATACTTATCCATGTTGATGGATAGACCTCTATTTCATGTAACTGCTGCATAGTGATCCATTTTTATCACAATTTACGTATTCATTCTTCCATTCATGCACATTAAGTTTTCTTCTCTTTTATCTCATTCAAATTCCTTTTGCAAATATGTAAGGTTTGCCCTTGGATGTACATACAGAAATGGAATTGTTGGATTGTAAGGTATAAATTTACTTGATGGTACATTTTTCTTCTATCTGTACTAGTGAGAAAACACTGCAGCAACGAACAACCTCAGAATGACAGTGACTTAACACATAATATGCTTCTCCTTCTCCTGCTTACTGTCTTTTTCTCAAAGAAGAAGATAACCTTATGTAAAGCAGCCAGCAGGAACTGATTGGCATCTTGACTCCCAAGAGAGTGCCAGCTTCCAAGGGAGAACGGCAGGCCATCCCAAGTTAAGCATCTACACCGATCCAGTCATCTTGGGCTGCAAGAGCAGGTTTGCAGTACATAACGGGTTACCATAGACCACCCTTTTACAGTGGGATGGGGAACGGGCAGTTCTCAGAGCAAGGAAGTCAACTCTCAAAGAGCATATATAGACATCCTCTCTGTCCGCATCTCTACTGAAGATTACTCTGGCTTTCCCTTTTGTGTGTTTTCCAGAGCTATAAATATAGAAGTTCTCCATTTAGAGATTCTGCTTCTTGGTTATTATATCGTAAGTATTTTTCAGACTTTCTTGGGATCACGAATTGTGACAAAGATCATTGAGTTTCAGATCACAAGAAGAGAAAAAATAAAATAAAGTTCAAGTGGAATAAGAGTAATACATCTGACCTAAAAACCTCTTTCCCAAGCCTAAGCAATTTTAGACAGATGGCCTTTCCAGGGTGATATATAACTTGAAAGACTTTATCTTGGAATGGAGAAAAATAGGAAGCCGTTGACATGTGGCCTTTTCTAAGCCTAGTGCCCTATGTTCTAGTTTCAACAGGGGCATGTAACCATTATGGTACTTGTCATTTGCACTGCCAACCAGTCATGAACAGAAACCTCATTTGCTGAGTATACCTCAAAATCTAACTTTCCCACTGAATTTTCATACATACGTATAGTTGAAAATAAATATAGTAATTCAAAAACCTCAGTGTCTAGCCATATACCAGGTGTGTGACCTGAGGCAAGCTAATTTTTAGTTTCTCTCTCTGTAAAATGAGAGAAATTATTACATTATTTCTAAAGACTCATGAAGCTTAAACATAATATGGATATATATGCTTGTGAATATACACTGCAATCCAATAATGACGGTGACCATATCTAATGAGACAGAGGAGGAGGAAGAGGCAGAGGAGGAGGAAGAGGGTCAAGACAATGGGCCACATATGTCGAGGGCTCATTTCATGCCAGGTGTTATTATAATCTCTTCATGTTCTTTATCTCATTTGCTCAACCAACCACCATACGAGGAGTGTGCAGTATTGCGTCATTGAGCGAATCAAGAATTTGAGGCACAGGGAGTTGATAGTGATGGATGAAAGATCTGAAGCCTGTGGTAAGCCAGTTTGTCATTCTACGGGGGTGTAGGAGTACACAACTATTCCTCACACACGTCACTCCCTCACAGAAGCCAAATAAAGGACTTCTGATACAGATACGACTAACCTGCCTTTCAAAGCTGAGTAAAAAGAGGGTTTTAGTGGTTTAAATAACTTTCCCACAGGTAGAAGTAATGAAGTCAGACTCAGAATCAGGTAGATGTCTATCTATCTCGGGGAAAGATATTGGGGAAAAAAAGAGTAGAGCAGGGAGAAAGAATGTCTTCCTCGTTATAATATTATGTGTAGCAGTCATCGTGGAGAGAGAAAACAGCCCAGACTGTCCAGATGGAAGAATTCTGGGGATAAAACCCTAGTTCTGTGACCTTAAAAAATAAAAATTAAAATAATAAAAATTAAAAAAATAAAAAGTTGTTTGCACATGGGTAGGTTATTTCATTTTGCTGAGCGGACTCAAAGAGGTGCTCAATAAGTGGTAATTATCTTGTCCTTTATGAATAATCTCACAGCTTTACTTTATTACAACATTTTGCTATTGATGACCATTAATAATATGGACTCCATCAAACAAACAAACAAAGCAAAAACAGACCCGAAATTACTGAGAACAAACTGGTGGCTGTCAGAGGGGAGAATGTGGGGGATGGGTAAAATGGGTGAAGGGGAGAAGGGGGTCAGGCTTCCATTTATGGAATGAGTAAGTCAAAGGGATGCAAACGTATAGGGTAGAGAGTATAGTCAACGGTATTATGATAGTGCTGCATGGGGACAGGTGCCGGCTACACTTGTGAGCACAGCATAACTTAATAGAGTTGTCCAATTACTATGTTGTACACCTGAAACTAATGTAACACTGTGTGTCAACTATACCTCAATTAAAAAAATAATAATATGGACTCCAAGGTCTTGTCTTGCTAGTTCATTTTAAAGTGTTTTAGTTTATTCTATCTAAGTAGCTTAATTTTTTTTTTATGAAAACAAACAAAAAAGAAAAACATGTTTCCAGACTGGCAGACTTATTTTTCTCTGGGGTTTGTCTGTTTTTGATTTTGATAACCTCACTGACATACCTAACACATAGCTTACTACTGGCAGAGGCTGTAGTCACAATGTTCCCGACAACAGCCATATAGGGAAGGCCACAAGGTTTAAGCACCTCACGTATCTCACACTTGATGGTACCACTGGCCAAAGCAAATCATGGCTTTTGTACTTGATGAGAGGTTTGATGAGAAGATCTCTGTTTCTTTTCTTGGTTAAATTTTTTTTTTTTACTTACCAATTTACTGTCCTTTTCAATTCATACAATTGTTTCCAGTGTGCAAGAGATAACCATAATAATGGACAGAGGAGATACTGGAGTGGAAAGGAAACTAAGAGATGTTCTTCTCAAACCTCTCACCCAATGCAGAAGTCACCTTGACAGATCCATCATATAATCAAGCAAAGGCTTTACTGCCTAGATAAGGTAAGTTAGTACCTCAATGTACTCCAAATTGTTCATTAATTCAGCACTCAAACAAACATTTATTGAGCACTTACTGCACATCAGGACTATCAAAGGCATTATGGGTAAGAAAATACATAAAACAAAGTTCCTACCCTCATAGAGCTTATATTCATGGGTGGGAAAGACAAAAAACCAAGCCAACAGTTATATAATAAAAAAGAAACAAAGTATTTTAAGAGAAGGGAGTACAACAAGGGAGCTTCAACAGGCAGTCAAGGAAAGTCTCTCTGAGGAGGTGACACTGAGCAAAATATCATTTAAAGTAAAGGAGTGAGTCAGTCACAGCTTTGGAGGGAAGAACATTCATACAGATTGGAAGGAAGAGAGAAAGAACATAAAATGCGAAGAACCCAGAAAGTGCAAACTTGCACAGTCCAGTAACAGAAAGAAAACCAACATGGCTAGAACAGAGTGGGAGAAATTTACTAAGTAATATTGTTCAGTTGAATCAAACGCAAACTTCCCATAACTTCTATCTAATGAATTTACGACCTGCTGATTCTCACTTGGTTTAAGAAGTAATTGAACAAACAAACAGATGCATGGATACATTATCCCAAGGCAGGTAAGCTGAAAGGATTTTAACACCAGAAGGTGAAATACCACCAACCGGAAGAAAGACACATGACCCCCACATTCACACAGCCCTAGATATTGAGACTAAGGAGAGTTTCTCAAGCCTGGTAAACATAACGTCCATCCATTATGCCTAATGCCCACCCTCCACAAATAAGCCATCAAGAATAACTCTGTCTTGCCTTTCATACTAGGTTTCATAATGTAAAAGTTCCAAGTCAAATAATACCTTAGAATTCCAACCCTGGCCACTATTTCCAGGCCCAGCCTCTTTATAATGTACACTCCTTCTCACATCATCCACTCCAATTTCTTTCCTGAACACAGACCTGACTCTCCCCAAAGGACAAAACTTCCTTTACAGTTCTTACAACAGCCATTGGCTTCAACACAGTCATGAAGCAGTATACTATGGTCTATCCCCCTTAGGGCTACCTGTCACTTTTCTAAAAACCCTGTTCTTTGAAGGCCCAAGATACCTGTTTGACCACTATTCTCTACTAGCTTTTGTCTTCTACTGTACCCCCAGTTATTCCATCTTATTTTCTAAAAAACTTGGCATCTGACCCACAGTGTTTCCCTAAAACTCAATTCCTGCCTTGTCATTTCTGACGTCAGTGACCATCCAGATGAGTTATCCAATAACCTGGCTTCTCAACAACTTGAACTTCATCTCAGGGTACCTTGTGCCATACTGACCTCTGCTACTAACTCCCAGGTTCTCACCACTTGACAATGTTCTATGTCTGAGGTTACTGACTCCACCACTCTTAACTCATCTTTTCTTCCAGCTGCCTCATCACCTCTTCAAATTACTCTTATTTTCCAACATTGAAACTGACTATAAACTGACCTCACTGCCCAAAAGCAGGAGCAGTTAGTTCCCTTCCTTCCCTAAGTAGTTCATATGACCTATCATATTTCAATAACTTCTGGACAAAAGTATTTCAAATTCCCTCTCTCTTCATCTGTCCCTTTTTCATACTTCACTACAAAAACCCGATGCTTGAACTTTTTTGTGTCTATGCACGGGCAGCATTGGTGGAGAGAAAGAGATATCAGGATATTTCAGTCAAGGTGCCAGCAAGAAACATAGAGCAAACTCAAACTGGGTAATTCAGGAAAATTTTAATAAGAGAACTATTTATAGAGCAGCAAGCAGTGTACTGGGAAACTCACAAAGGATCTTGCAGGACCAGGACGAGCAACGGGCAGGGTGAAGTGATCACTCCAAGACCTGACAGGGGATAAAGAAGGAGCAGCTGACCAAACCCAGAGACAAGCCTACTCAGCAGCATCTATGGCCTTCGGTGGAGAGACACATCTAGACTCTGGAAGCCTCTATAAAAAAGGAGCGGAATAAGCATCACAACCTTCCTCTCCTCCTTTCCTCTAGTCTCCTGCTAGTGCTTTCCCCGGACAAAGCATCCTGAAGGACACAAGAGGTGGTGGATACGGCCATACAGGTCACCCTCCAGGGGGGTAGGGGTGGTTTTGAGGGGCAGGTGTAAATTGCCAAACGTAGAGATATATTGAAATAATCCACAATTATAAATTCATGATCATCACCCCAACTGGACCTTGGAAGTATTGACAGGTTTCTCTTGTTCACACTTGTTTTGACTTTTCACAATTATTTCAAAACTTCCCTTTTCTTTAGAACTCCACACTCTACCCTTTGTCCCACTTCACTATCAGCAAATGACCCGGTATCCAGTTTTTCAGAGAAAACAAAAGCTACCGGAACACTCTCAACTTCCCTGCTACAAATCTATAAAACCCATCTTCGCCATTTTCCTGCTGCTATCACAGATGAGTAATTTCTCTTAGGCAAGCCACTACCCCCTCTTACACTTTGGAGCCCCATCCCCTCCCTCCTTCTCAGAAGAAATCTTCTACGTAAAATTTCATTCTGCCGGAGCCTTTCCCATCAGCATTTGAATACACTTGATCCAGCCCATGTTTAAGAAACCTATCCCAGCCCTACATGCCCTTCTAGTAAGGAGCCATCATCGCTCTTCCCTTTCACAGCCAAGCTCCCCCCCCCCCCCGCCACCGCCAAAGTTGTATATATTTTGTATATACACTGGTGATAGGTACCTAGTCATGGCCCTTGAGATGGACTATTCTGGGCAGGAGCAGAGGGTGAGCTAGATAACCCAATCCATTCATTTTATGGATGAAGACCAAAAATGAGCAATGACTTGCTCAAAGTCCTACAGCAAGTTCTAGGACTGAGATTCAATCTGATGACTCTAGGCTCACCAGCCAGTGCTTCTTCCCTGCACCAAGCAACCTCCTCCATTTGACTTACCCCAATAGTTGTAAAAGTGTTCACATTTAGAATGCATTTCTCACTCTCATAAATTACATTTAATAGCTTGTATAAAATGGAAAAAAAGTAGTCAGGAAAATGACCCAGGTACCATAAATCTGGCCACATCTCAACGGCTGAGGGCGGAGGAGGCAGGAGGGACCAGGAGGGACCAGAGAGCATAGACATCATTAAAGTTCAATTTTTAAAGGGCAGTGCTTGACTTCAAAAAGCTTTAGGTTCCTCTCTTAATGCCTTGAGATCTGCCATCATTTAAAACATTCGTGTCTAAGAATCTTCAATCTTATTAAAATATTTGGCTATATTAAAGTCACATGACATCAGCTCATGATAAATATTTCTACTCCCCAACCCTGATTTATGAGAACCAGCTAGTAAATAGTCTCTGATTCAAACAGTGATTAACCATTATTCACGAAGCAAAATGAGCTTGCCCCGGCATGTCATAAATTTAATGTAATCTCATCTTGCTTCACATTTTATCCATGGGTTTATTCTAATTTCAATCTTCTCCCATCTTGCCACAGACTCCAAGAAATGTGCACAAAGGAACTTAAGAAGAGCCATCTTCGGCCAAACCATACCCTTGGGAGACAGTGAGGATGACTCAGGGAAACATAGCACCTGACTGTTGTTAATAGAACACGATCGGAAGTGGTCCTCAGGGGAAGGCATGAGATTTGCCATGAATCCCCTGTCTTGAATCAATTCAAGACTAGCCATTAAAAGGCAAACCCCAGCAATCCTGGAAAAGAAGGAATCTGACTATTGAGGATGTAATATGGGCAGTATGTGTTTGGTAGATCAATGGTAATTTGTCAGGCTTTCTAAGCGTAGTGATGGATAATCCAGGAAGTGAATCATTCCTCAGAGTGATGGCTGTTAATAGAGCCATATAGTGAATTCCTCTCTCTGCCATGGATTTCCAGTCACTAAAGTCATCAAGTTGCCCTGAAGACCCCTCAAAATAATGTCTTGCTATTGTAAAGGGCCTCCTGTGACTCACTACATACCACATCTGGTCCGTGTATTCAGACTCCTTTTCCACCATTCCCTGTTCACCTTACGTTCAAAGTTGCTGCCACGCCAGTTTGTTTCAGCACAGCTCTGTATGTCTGGGTCCTAAGCATCTTTCAAAATTCATCTCAAATGTCATCTTTATGGGAAAATATCCCTAAGTATATCCCTCCCCATGTCCTTTATAGCAACTCTTCTCAAACTTGAATGTGCAAAAAACATTACCTGGGGATCTTGTTAATATGCACATTCTCATTCAGGGGGTCTAAGGTAGGGGTTCTGCATTTCCAGCAAAGTCCTAGATGATGCTGATGCTGCTGATCTATGGACAATACTTTGGGCAACCAGACTGTAGCTGTAAGAGCACCTCTGCTGAGCTCTGATGACACCCTGTGCACCAAACTCTTTCCTAGAACTCTTTTGCACTGGTTCAATTACAGTGTTTATCAGTCAACAGAAACTATGAATCTTTAAGTTGCAAGTGACAAGAATCCAACCAAATATAGAATGAGGGGAAAGGCAAGGGTTGTTTTGGCTCAGGTTGAAACAAAATTCTAGAAATATCCAGGTTCAGACACAGTTCGATCCACATGTTCAAATGATACTGTCGGTACACACTTCTTTCCCTCTCTTGGCTCTGTTATATTCTCCTTGGCTTCTTTACTAGGAAGCGAAAGTGGTGAGCTTAGCAACCCCCTTCCCAGGTGATCACAGACCAACGAAAAAGATAGGCTAAACAATTATAATCAAAGATACACGCTACTAACAGAGAGATGTTCAGGGTACAATGAGACCTGAGGTGATAAGGGACCTACTCAACCTGGAGAATTGATGGTTAGGGCTGGGAGAGGCCTTCCAGAAGAGGTGATGTCAAATCTAGGTCTTGCAGTATGACAACTAGGTTCCTAGGGAAGAGCATCCAGGCATGAGTCACCCTAAATGCTCCCCTTAGCAACTTCATTAATAATGTATACAAAATCAGGAAAGCCAGTCTGATATCCAGATAGCTATGATTTTCAATGCCATGTATCAGGGTTTTTGGAAATGCCCAAAAGATCTGAGTAGGATCATGAAATCTAAACGCTGGTAAGTTAACCGCCATGCAATCTTCCTTATTTTACAGTAGAGAAAATAATTTGAGACCCAGAAATTTGAAATGACCAGATGTTTATTGACTCTTTCGAAGACATTAACAATTCCACTTCTATATTCCCAAATACCCAGGTGCATGGAGTAATACTAATACAACCATAATTTCAGAGATCAGTAAAATGACTGTTCCAAGGGAGACAAATATCCTTCTAATCAAGCTTTTTACAAGCTAAGATAGTTTCTAAGAAATATATCCATGTACATGTTGAAAAGACTGCAAAAATGATAGCAGAAAAACGTGTCATAAATTCATCTAGCAAGTATTTCGTGTATACGTAGTATTGGCAGGCACAGAGAGAGGAAACCTGAAAGGGTTACAAACACCAATGGTCACCTCTGCCCTACAATGGAAACCATTATTGAGAAATTAGCTTCAGGGATATTAAAAAATCCCAGGGCTAGGGTTTGGGATTACAAAGATTAATAGGATTGAGGTAAAGTTACATTATCAGTACATTAAATTTGTTCAATTCAAACATACCAGAGAACACTCAAACACACATGTGTACATGTGCAGGTACATCATATGAAGCAGCCGAGCTCATATGGTTACACAATATAACCCTGAATCCAGATTTTCTGGATGCAAATCCCACCACCATTGAGTGTTCATTGTATGACATGTGACAAATCATCTTCCGCCTTAATTCTCGCATCTAAAACATGAAGATGATTAAGTACATCTATTTTTACAACTGGTATAAAGATTAAAAGAGATCATGCATGCAATGTGTTTGTAACAGACCCTCGAACACAGTAAGTGCCTCTAAATATTTGCTGTCATAATGGTAGATGGCTCTCCCCTCCATTTCTAAGAATATATTCCCACCAGTAAGGATGAGGTGGGCTATGGAAATCTGCATAAGCCTTTCTCAGCTCCAGCTCACCTCATTGTGTGAGGAGATCAAACCTTTCAGAGTATGTTCCTCTGGTCCAGGAATACATCACACCCTTAAAGGCAAACCACAGGGACAGGGACCCAAGTCTTTTTGAGTATACACAATTTCTCCAATGAGGGCTCACTTTAAAACCTTACTAGCAACAAGATATATTCTAATGTCCAGAGTTACACCTTAAAAAGTAGCGGGATTACTGGCAAAGTCAAGGACCAGGAGTCAAGAGACTTATATTCTTGTTCCAACTCAGCCACGGCCACCTTCTGTGATCTGGGTGCATCACTCAACTCTGTCTCATTTTTTTATCCAATGAAATGAAGATAATATCAACCACTATTGTTCTCTCCTGGGGCTGTTGCCAAGATCAAATTAGTGGGAATGTGCTTTGAAAATAAAAGAAGGAAATCAGAAAAGAAGAAAGGAAAGAAGAAAGAGAAGAGGAAGGGAGGGAAGGAACGAAAGCAATTGTTGTCCAGGGCAGGGTGACAAATGTTGATGGGTTGCTGGTGGCCTGAGTTCTCACTGCCTTTGAAATAAACTCCAAACACGACTATTGTGATGTAAAGAAAAGAGCAATAATGTTGAAAGAACACTGTTAAGGGAAACTGCAAACCCTCTCTTCTGGGGTTTCCTGCCCTTGGAAGGAGCATCCACTGGTGGGATACTCCTGGCCTCCCTCTACTCTCTCACTGACTCTCCCCTCTTCCCACCATCCCCCACCCAAGAAGAATGGTAGGTTTGGAAGGAGAAATAGGGCCTACATAGCCTAGCCTCTTCCATTCCTCATCATGAAAACCTTGCTTTTCTCTGCTTCAAATGCCTGTGGGGAGACACCTCTCCTGGTCCACAGTTCAAGGACCATGTGAGTATGTAGGCCTCAGTGTAAGGAAGCCCAACGGGCCGCACAGAGAGGCCACATCCTTAGCTACTCACTTTTCTCTTTTGGGGTAAAATGCCCCAGCTTTTCTGCTGTGCTCCCCCTGGAGCCAGAAACACCATCCTATAGAGGCTGCACACTTGGGAATGGGTAAGCCAGCCTCTGCTTCCTCTCTTGCCTCGTTAATAATTAATATTAGTCAACACTATTGATTATATTATTATTCCTGGTCTTGGACAATAAGTAACGGTAAGAATTGCCATTATATTATATAGCTGCTATGCCATTAATAATAGCAAAAATATCACTTTACAGTTATAAAACGTTTCCCATCTATTAACATACTCAGATCTCAAGTAGCCCTATTAGGTGGTCAGACAAGTTATTATGATCCTCATTTCAGATGAGAAAACTGAAGTTCAGAGAAATGATCTTGAGAGCTAGAAGCAGTGCTAGAAGCTGGACCTTCAGATTCTTTTGTTAAATGTTCTTTTTCAAATGACAAATCACTCCATTATCCCCTCCTGGACTGAACACACCCCACCTCACCGTATGAGGTACAGGAATATCCACAAAAGCACTCTTAGACTATACAGTCCTAATTCACTGGACTTTTATAAGGATTACGGGATATTTTTTCCATGTATAAATATACAGGATGTTTATAAACTGAAAAGTGCTGGACAAATGTAAGACATTATTGTCCCATTGTTCTCATTTCAGATGGCTCATGTTCCTAAGACACATCGCAAGTCTTTACTATGCTGGTGGAGTTTGGGTTAACTGATCCGTTGTTTGTCTGTGGATTTCACATTTGTCAAGTATGAGAGAAACCAGACTTCATGAAGCAATTAAGCGATCGTAAGCCAGGTCAGAGAAGATGTTTTGCTAGAAGCGATGGGAGCCAGACACATCCCGCTCTGTGTAAATTATACATGTATCTGCTTCAGAGATTGTATCACCGCTCTTTGTTCCGCTTGTCCCTAACCCCATGGATTCCACTCTGCCTTCGGCCAACAGCCCTCACTTGTATCTTCCACAGTTTTGGCCAATATGGCAATTCCTCCTGCCTGTTAAAGGAGTCTGGTCAACTTGACCTGGGCCAAGCAATTTATTGAATTTTATTTAAAGGTAGATCATTTGTTTTCCTCAATATGCAAGTCTAATTCATGGAAAACCTTCAACAAGAAAAGGATTATACTCTACTAACTTTGGAAAACTAACAAACAAGCACTACCTTTAAGTTTACTGTGGAAAGGGCATGGTTTTTGAATCAGGGACACCAAGGCTCCATTCTCGATTCTGCATTATAAATTTTGAGATCCAAGTATGTTGTGTAAGAGCTACTTTTTATGGAAGGTTTACTGTGTTCTAGGATCTACCCAGATTGCTCTTTTCCCTAATTTCACAATGTCCTCACTTAACTGTGCATTCACTCAGTAAGTATTTACTGAACAACTACTATGTGGTAGGCACTGGACCAATAGCACTGAGCCTAGGACTTACAATCCATTTGGGAAGACACACACTGAACAGGAAATTCTAAGTGTCAGGAGGACCAAGAGGGAGTAATTCAGAGTTCTGAGTGATCATATAATAGAGGTACCCGAACCAGCTGGACAATCAGGAAAGATTCAGGGATGAGTAGAAAGTTAGCCAGGTGAAAGAAAAATGGGGTGGGACAGAGCATTCCAGGTGAAGAGAAAAGAAAGTGTGAAAAATTATGTGATAGGAAAGAGTATGTGACCCATGTGAGGTACTGAAACAAAGCCTAGGATTGCTGAAGCACAGAAAAGAGGAAACATGGTAGGAGATGGGGTGAGAGAGTAAGATACAAAGCTTTGTTGAGCATATAAAATTTTTTTATTTTATCTTTAGAGCCATAGAAGCCACAAAAAGATAAACAGGGGAGTTATAGGATTAGATTCGAGGTGTAAAAACTCCCTCTGGCTGCAAGCAGAGAATGGTTCTGAAGTAGGATGATTCAGGGAGAAGATTCAGGGAGACCAGAAGTGAAAAGATGGACCATGGATTGATATGATAGGGATGGAGAGAGGTGGACAGATTTGAAAAGTATTTGGTGCAGCAGGAATTGCTTGAGGGTCCGGAGAATGAGGGAGCTCTAGAGAAGAGACAAAAATAATACTCAGGGATCAGACTTGATCAATCTTGTGACTGGTCGTTCCATTTACTGAGATAAGACACACTAGACAAGCAGCAGGTTGTTTATGGAGGCAGCAGGGGTGGGGTGGGGGGGACTATGGACATGAGGAAAGAAATCTGAAGCTAAGTTGAGAGTAAACTACCTCGGGTCAGTTAGCTGGGGAGTGGCAGAACTGACATTTAATCAGATAGTAGAATTGCAAAGCCCTATGGAGCACCTGAGTGGCTCAGTTGGTTAACTGTCCAACTTCCACTCAAGTCATGATCTCACGGTTCGTGGGTTTGAGCCCCGCATCGGGCTCTGTGCTGACAGCTCAGAGCCTGAAGCCTGCTTCAGATTCTGTGTCTCCCTCTCTCTCTGCCCCTTCCCACCCCACCCCGCTCATGCTCTGCCTCTTTCTGTCTCAAAAATAAATAAACATTAAAACAAAGTTTAAAAAAAGAAGTTCAAAGCCCTAGAGTTTTGCCATGATGCCCTGTTTCTGCTAAGCTCTCTGGGCTTCAGTTTCCTCATCTATAACACAGATGTAATAATACCAGCCTCCTGGGTGACTATTAATGTTATGTACTTAAATTATATTGTTTTTCTAGGATCGGCTTTCTAACTACCTGGGGCTGCTTTAATAACTTCCCAACTTAGTGACTCTCAACCACTAAACAGAGAAACATATCCAAGAACATTTTAAAAATGCAATTTTGGGGGCACCTGGGTGGCTCAGTCGGTTGGGCGTCCAACTTCAGCTCAGGTCACTATCTCGCGGTCCATGAGTTTGAGCCCCGCGTCGGGCTCTGGGCTGATGGCTCGGAGCCTGGAGCCTGCTTCCGATTCTGTGTCTCCCTTTCTCTCTGCCCCTCCCCCGTTCATTCTCTGTCTCTCTCTGTCTCAAAAATAAATAAAACGTTAAAAAAATTTTTTAATGCAATTTTTGTGGAAACAGAGGGCAACCGCATTTATTGTGTACTTTCTGCCCCTCCGTACAGTAACTTTTTAATATTTGTAACATTTTCTCTGTATATTTTCTGTAACTTGCCTCTGCAGTGAGACATGGGGAGGGACCACAGTTTGCTTTGCATCTGTAAATGTACACGATCACTGGAGAAAAAGCCACGCCACCATCAGCCCAGGAGACCAACTTCCATAATGACATGGGTTGTTTGTGGACACTTAGGGGTAAAAACGTTTGAGTAAAACTGACCTTGGATATTATACCCCATGAATGGTTTATGCCATGTGAACATTAGAAGTTCAATTGATTTAACCAACTGAGATCATCCTAGGTGACACAGCCTAGAATCATCCATCAGAACGTTAGATAACTTGTCAGTAGGAAGTTTCCTCTAATTCCTGCCCACTCCTGGCCTATGCCAGCCAAACATTCCCCCCAGGCTCCTGTGATCTTAGCCAGGGAATTCGCTACTGTCCTATCCTCTGGGGAAAGGCATGAGAAGGGGATGCTTCCTCAGAATCCAATCCTAGAGATGCTGACGCTGGAGTTGGGTAATTTTTAGATGGCTGCCTGGAGTTATGTTCTCCACACCTTCTATGTGGTCTCTAGCCCCTGACCTCGTGGCCCTTGACTTGGCCCTCACGTCCTTTTCTTCTCTTCTGTTCCTCAGCTGTAGACTGAGAGCACCTTACTCCACGGTCCCACCGGCCCCTGTTCACCCAGGTGCCTGTTTCCTTTCCTCTGCCTGTGTCTACTCATTTGCTTTCACAGCCTTGCCTTGCCCTGGCCCAGCAACCTGCCCTGTGTCCATAGCGTGTCACCGTCCACAGGCCCAACCTTATCTTAAAGTACTCCATAGGTTGTACTTTCCCCCATGGCTTCAAATGATGACAACTGCTCTTTCCACGATACAGAGTTATCTTTTTCAGAGGTCTTCCCTGATCCTTCAGGTACTCCCATGAGCCCTTAGGTGTCCCTAACAACACTTAACTCTATGCTGCTGAAAAGTCCCCTTTACAGATCTGTCATCTCTACGGGGCTACTCGAGAGGAGTCTCGGTGCCCTCTTTATCCCCAAGGTCTACTACAGAAGCTGGCAAGTGGGAGACACCTAATACAACTTGTTAACTGAACCCCTCACCTCTAGAGAGTTACAGAATCTCTTCAAACAGCATAGCCTTGTATCGTGTCATATCCTAATACATTGTGCAGTGTCATATCATGCTGCATTTTATGCAAGGCAGAGAAGTAAGTGGATGTCAACTAACACAATGAATTATTTGTCCTTCACATATTATTCAGATTTTTAGACATTCATCTATCCCATTTTGGTGTCAAGGAGTCAATAAAAAGCTGCTGGAGGTAGCAAAGTCTCTTCAAGCAGAAGAGTAGATTGTTTTCAGAGTCTAATCCCTAACTCCTCACTCCCACCCAAGGACAACCACGTCCCGGATTAGAGCAAACAGAAAGAAGCGATTACATTTTTAAATACATCAATCATCCTTCCACTTATCAAGTTCCAGGACCAGAGCTTATAGATCTCACTTCTGGTGAGAGGGGAGGGCAGAGAGAGAAGGAAGGCCACATGTCACTTGGAACACGGTAGGTTCTTGGTAATTGCGTATTCAACGAACGAATCATTAGATAATCCTAAAGTTTCTTTCACTTCCAATGTCACTGTAAGCAGGGAGATTCCATGAGACATCTGGACTGACGCCCACTCTGGATAAGCCCTGGGCTAGTGTCTGGTCCTTCCATGGCCTGTACCTTTCTAGGTATAGGGAGTTTGAGAGTAGCTAAGACTTGACATCCCAGCTTAGCTCTGTTTCTTGACCATTTCTCTCTGTAGTTCTGTTTCTCTAATTTCCCCAAACAAAAGCCGTTGGCTTTTTCCTTTTCACTATACACACTTGGTTAGTTAAGTTTTTACTTTTTTTTTACTTTTTTAAATCATGGTAAGAACCTTAACATGAGATCTGCTCACTTAACAAAATTTTAAGTGTACAACTCAATACTGCTAATTCCAAACATGATGCCAGTCTCTAGAGCTTGCTCTCTTCTTACAGAACCGACAGCTTATACCCATTGAACAATTCTGAAGAAAGTTATGTAATATAATGCGGACCGTGTTAGGCTGGAGGATATCAGTCCGTTTTCCATCATGTGAGTCGTAGGACGGGTTTGCTAATTCCCTTTACCCTGGTTTCTCCAAGGACAATAGGAATATAAAGATCATTTTCCTGTCTGCCTCACTTGGTTACGAGGAAAGTCATACGAGACTACATTTGGCTTCACAAATATTATTACTACGTATTTAAACACTCTGAAGTCCTCCAATGATAATGTGTTAGAAATATTTACATATTGGGAGGAATAATAGGATAGATAAAAAAATCAAAAACTGGTGACTCCTGGGAACCACCTAGCCACCAGAGGTGTTTTGTTTGGCCTGCATGGTATTTTTACGTGTTGGGGCCAGCTCTTAAAAAAAAATATTTGATATTTAAAAAGAAAAAAAAACCAGAATCCTAATTTCTCTTTAAAAGTGGAGCTGTAGGAACACAGGGTCTGTGTTCCCCAAGGAGAATGTTTGGCTGAAGCTGAGTTACACCTGTCCTTTTGGATAAATCACAATGTCTACAATTCACTGAAGTCCCCACCTCACACACGTATATGTACGTGTACACATCCTGTTTCAATCATTTCAGTTAATGGTCTGGATCCAGCAGTCATTTTTCTGGTGGCCCACTGGTGTAGCTGAAACTGTCAGAGCCAGAAAATCCTAGATTCAAATCCTGATGTTTCCATTTAGTACACATGTAACGCTAGACAAGTAATTAACCCATCTGAAATTCTCTACCCTCTCTTTTCATATGGACATGAAACTATCTAATAGATAGGGTTTTGTGAGATTTCGATACAGTGTTTATACAGTGCCAGGCACATAGTCATTAAAAGATGTCCTATTATTTGAAATGACAGTCATACTGAAAGAAAACCGTAGCAAAAGGAAGACATCTCTGATGGTAGAAATTTAGACATTGGGGAAAAGACATTTCAGATAGAGCAATTTCAATACAGAGGACTTGAACTTTATGGGAGGCCACATAGCTGCTCCTAGAACTTCAATGATTAATATAAATAAATAAATAAATAAATAAATAAATAAATAAATAAATAAATATCTGTCTGTCTGTCTGCCAGAATAGCCAGGCTGTCTTTAACAACTATCAATTTTCAATCTGGGAATACAGTGACCTGTGCATGTACATTTCTCCCTTCCAGATCTTATGTTTTCTCGTATGTTGTGCTCTTCTCAATCTTGCCAAGCCTTTATGCATCTCGATCTTCAGGACCCAGCTTGCATGTCCACTTTCTGAGAAGTTCTTTCTTACCACCCTCAGGTTAGATTAGCTGCCCCCTCCTACATGCCTCCAAAGCACCTGAAATTTCTTTCTATCATTAATAATAATTACACAGAGAAGTAAATTTTCTTACTTGTATACCTCATTCAATATTGTAAGGCCCTCAAGGGGCAAGAATGATGCCTGTGGTGATTAATTTTATGTGTCAAATTAGCTGGGCCACAGTACTCATACGTGATCAACCATTATTCTAGATATTTCTGTGAAGGTATGTTTTAGAAGACATAACAACATTTAAATGAGTAGACTTTGAGGAAAACAAATTACCCTCCGTAATGTGGGTAGGCTTCATGCAATCACAGCTGAAGACCTTAAGAGAAAGAGACTGATGTCCCAAGCAAGAAAGAATTCTGCCTTGGACGTGGACTGCAAACCTTCGCCTGGGTCTCTAGCCTGCCAGCTCACTCTGTTGATTTGGGATTTGCCAACGTCCACAATCTCATGAGCCAAGTGCTTAAAATAAATCTCTCTATATGTATACTGATATGTCCTTTTGGTTCTATTTCTCTGGAGAACCCTAACTAACACATGTCCTGTGAACCTTTGTCTCTCCTCCATCTGTGGTGAACAGCAGGCACTCAGGAATTGTGGGAGGAGTAAGCAAATATACTGACATATGAACAAATTATGCTATGGACAGATTTTTAATTGCATGAAAGGTTAGGTGAGTTCACCTCCAAGTTCTCTTCCAACTTTAAAAAAAAAAACTATGATTGGGGGCACCAGGGTAGCTCAGTTGGTTAAGCGCTGACTTTGGCTCAGGTCATGATCTCTCCCAGTTCACCAGCTGGAGCCCCACATTGGGCTCTGTGCTGACAGCTCAGAGCCTGGAGCCTGCTTTGGATTCTGTGTGTGTGTGTGTGTGTGTGTGTGTGTGTGTGCGCGCGCGCGCACGTGTGTGTGTCTGTCCCTCCCCTTCTCATGCTCTGTCTCTGTGCCTCTCAAAAATAAATAAATGTGAAAAAAAATTTTAATAAAAAATAAAAATAAATGAAAAAAAAACTACAATTCCATTCCCATTCACTTCAGGGAAGATCTTTGCTTCTCTGAAATCACAGAACATTTAGGCCACTTTATATTCTGCCTTGTACCAAAGTGACACATTTCCCTCCTTAACTGAGAATTCCTTGAGGACAGAAAACTTCAGCGTTAACCCCTTCTGTTCTGGTGCAGTACCTGATAGTTGGTAGATACTCTGTGAGGAATTCAAATGAATTAGATTGGGTTGCATTAAATTATTCCTGAAGTCTGTCTCTAAGTGTTCCAAACAGGCCTTTCATACCTCTCAGGTCTATAATAAATGATGAGCTATTTCGCTTATTTGTCATATTTTCCTAATTGTTTTAATGCATTGTATTGATTTTTGCATAACATCTTGAATAAAAAATCCTTCTGAAGTCTCTCAATGCCAACCACTGGTAATAAATGTTAAAATAGATCAGGATCTATTTGGAGGTTATTTTTCTTTTAATTAATTGAATAGTGATTAAGGTAGTGGAAAAAACACCAGACTGCCTAAATAGAAAAGTTCAAACTTAAAAAAATTACACGGGCTCAATTAGTTTCCATTTGCTTAGTACATTACCATTTACAAAACACTGCTCTATTTCAGGTCATTAAAACAACCTGAGCTGCATAAGGTATCGCTGTTAACCTCACTCCATGAATCAGAAAACTGAGATCCAGAGTTAGTAATTACTAGCACTTAGATCATGTTTCCTATGTGCTAGACACTGTTACATGTTTTAAATATGTGAATTCATTATTTTGTTTAACAATCAGAAGAGATAGGTGCTGTGGCTTTCCTCGTTAAAGCTGGGGAAACTGAAGACAAAGAAAGTAAGGCAAACTATAATGGTTGATTTCACATGTCAACCTGACTGGATCCCAGGACACCTGAATATCTGGCTAAGTATTGTATCTGGTGTGTCTGTAAAGGTGTTTCTGGATGAGATGAGCATTTGAATCAATACAGCAAAGCAGATTGCCCTGCCCGGTATGGGTAGCTATCACTGAATCCTGTGAAGGCCTGAATAGGACAAAAAGGCAGGGTAAAGGAGAATTTGACCATTTCTGCTTTACTACTTGAAATGGGACCCTGGTCTTCTCCTGCCCTTGGGGTGAGACTTGTACCACCGGCTCCCATGGTTCTCAGGCCTCCAGACTTGGGCTGAATGACATCAGCAGATTTCCTGGACCTCCACCTTACAGATGGCTGACGATGGGACTTCTCTTAATAGGAAATATAACTTATTGGTTCTGTTCCTCTGGAGAACCCCAACTAGTACGCCATCTGAAGTCACACACTAACCAGCTTGGGGCCAGAACTAAAACCAGATCGACTGAGTCCAAAATCTCTATTTCCCTTGCACCAAACTATCCCTAGATCACTCCATCAAACATAAAACCAGTACACAATGGTCTGCAGCTGTCAATGGGTTTGACTCGTGTTTTCCCTCAGACTAAATAGTTCGGAAGTGTCAGGTCTGAGTTCCCCTTCGCTACTCAGTCACATCAGAAAGATAAAATACAAAACCTATCTTCTTTCCCTCCCCAGGTTTGTTTGTAAGGATTGTTGTTTTCACAGCCACAGGTTGACTCCTGAGCACCAGTGAGCACATCAACATTGAAAAAGGAGAAAAGCAGAGGGAAATCAGTCCAAGGTTCTGAGCAAGAGACACCAACCAACGTGTGGGCCTCCGTGTTCTGTGCACTCAGGGCCTCGGTGACACTGGGGTCTGAATAGCTTAACTTCAAATGATTTGGCAATTTTAATTGAAAGGCATGTTGGTCTTTTTGTTAAAAAATCCAAAAGGGGGGAAAAAAAGGTATTAGGTTCAAGGAATATTCCATCTCAGTGAGACCATTGAAAGTCCAAAATATTTCCCAGCAAGATGCATTTGTTCAGCTATTAATAACTTTATTATTTTTCCACTATGGCAAGAACCTAGCTGTTCCTCTAGTGGATATTCTTTTAGATGGAAAAAAGAAATCATTATCATTTCAAGCATCAAAAATCCTATTTTCCCTCAAATGAACAGAAAATGGAAGCAAAAAAGCAGGCTTTGCTATGTGAAACATCCAAACTCAGTATACAAGCTTAGTCATGTCTCTGTCTTCCCACCTATAAAACTGAATTAAAAATCAGAAAAGATGAATTTTATAAAACTGCCCTTTCAACGAACCCTGGATAAGAATGACATAAATACTTAGAGTAAGTGACCTTTGTTAATTTTACTGTTTCATTTTGACACTCAAATGAAGATTTAAAATCTTTCATAATTAGAATCTTAAAAAAAAAATCTCCTTGGCATTCAATGCCTACGATGTGGTTTTTATTGCCATTCTCCCCCTGCTAGGATGCAAGCTTCATGAGCCCAGTGAGGTCACTGCTAACTCCACAGAATCTAGAAGTTGGAGGAATGACCACCCAGAGTGAAGCGCAGCCCTCCGCAGCCTGCTACCATTCCCACCCCTGGAAAAAAGCCCGTGGAGTAAGGGAACCCGGAGTCTTATCAGCCAGGCGCAGGGAGCCTGCAAAATTCTACTTCAAGTGTCACTTTCTGACTCATCTGCCCTTTCCCTAGCCCCTATGTCTCCATTTGCCCTTTGGTCCTCAGGCCTTTGGCTGGGGCTTCAGCTGGCTCATGTGTCAGGGCATCCTGACACAGAGGTCACCGTGGCACCCCAGAAACTCTGCCTGACCCATGTGCGAGCTTCCTGAAGCAGCAGGCTCCTAACTCTCTCTCTGTGAGCTGAAGGAGAAATCTCAGCCGCAAAATTTCAAGACAATGGGACAGTGTGACCCCACTCCTCCGGGGGCCCCTGACCCAGCCCAAGCCACTCGGCTTCGGGACACACCGGTGGCCTGGCTCCAGGGGGAAAGCACAGTCTCTACAGGGTTAGATACCCAGGGTTAATAACCCAATCACCGGGGTTGTTGCGGCCGCAAGGGTGGAGGGGCCCGAAGCTAGAGAGGAGTCAGAAATGAAACAGACGGAAGGAAGAAGCACAGAAATGTCTTTAAAAGAAAAGGGAGACAGAAAAAGAGAGATCCCCCACCCGGTGAGTTCCACCAGCTGATTCTATTTCCAGCTCTCCGCTCCATGTCCCCATCTTCCTACAGTGCCCGCCCTGAGCACAGGACCCACCCCACACATCCCCTCCCCCACAGCTTCTCCCCCTTCCACTGCCAAGCTGCTTCTCTCTGCCAGCAAACCTGGCATAAGACGTGGCCTCTTTACATGACAGCTCCATGCAGATGCCAGGTCTGGGCCTCGGGAGTACTTCCCCTAATAAGAGCTGTTAGCAGGCAAAGGCACTTACTCCATTAAGGGATAACTTTTGTTCCAAGAAGGCCACCCTGGCAAAGCCCCAAGGGCTCCAAATCTCTCCCCACCCCCCAGCTTTGATGCTCTGATTATCCTATTGTCAGATCAATAGCCCATCTGCTCCTTCGAGTAGTCTAAGCCATCCTGCGCTAAATTAAAACAGATAGGATCAATCCGCGGTTAATTTCTCCCAACCAAACAATTTATCTCTCTTTTGGATTCTCTTGGAAGGTGAATTATATAATCCTGACACACTATTAGGGCTCTCTGACCAAAGAAAGCCCTGCTACACTGCCTGCCTGCTCTCTTTATTAGCAGCTCCGCAGTGTGACAAAGCCAGAGATTTATCGGAGAGTATTATGCAGACCTGGCTTGAACCTTGCAAAGCCTCTGCCAGGGCACCCTGGAAGGGAAAAAGGATCTCAATACCAGTGCGTGTTAATAATCTTGAGGGAGGAATTAAACCCAAATCTGATAAGCTGAGCATAAGCTTCTATTTCTGAGCAATCCACTGCCATCACTGGTGAGTAATATTTTCCCTGCTTAAGGTAAAAATCAGGATACCTTGAAGCAAAATGTCAATGGAAACACAGGATTTACACTCAAGCTGAAACAAACTGGTGGTCAAGGGACAGAAGAACATATATTAATAGCAACAGGTTATCATTAGTATAATATTATCACTGGACACTTACATATGCTAACCCATGTAATGCCAAATACTATGTAAATTGAGGCTTGGAAAGGGTAAGTGACCTCTAAGATCACAGAATGAGAAGGTGGCACAGTCAGGACTTACCACCAGGAGGTATCCACAGAGAAAGCCTTCCTGGTTATTAGAATATTGGGGTACTTCCATACTGGTGGTTAGAATAGCAGGGTACCTCCGTGCTGGTGTTAGAATACTGGGGTACCTCCGAGCTAGTGGTTAGAATACTGGGGTACCTCTGTGCTGGTGGTTAGAATACAAACAGCAACTGCTCCAAGCCCCTGAGCGTTTCGTCCATGTTAAGCCCAAAAGACTCACACACATGTAGCTTGCTAAGTCAGAATGCGGATGCCTGGCCCTCCAGGCCAGGTACGCCATGGAAATTCAAGGGTTAACCAGGCACATCAGTGGTGTCTCCAGGATGCTGCCCACGGTTAGGGCCAGCATCCATAACAGTTATTCAGATTTTGATTATTTCTCATAACACCAGGATTTATTCCTGGGGATGCCAGACTTCCAAAGTCATACTCTTAACCAGAATGCTCTTCTCAGTGCCCATCACCCACTTTCCCCTCCCTCACTGAGGAGGGCACCTGTTGGGATGAGCACTGGGTGTTGTATGGAATCCAATTTGGCAACAAATTTCATATTAAAAAAAAAAAAAAGAATTCTCTTGTTCCCAAGAGGAAACAAGACCAATAGGAGAAAGTCTAGAGGATGCCAAGGAGGAGAGAGGGATGGATCTGGTAAAGCATCCATAAAGTCAGTCTGGCCCACCTGGGGTTCTGTTTCTGTCCTCCGGGCCAGGTTTCTGCAGTAGGGCGAGAATAGCAAGAACTGATACTATTAATCACTTAGCGTGTGGCACTGTTTGGACACTTACAAATGTTACTTTATCCTCTTGGGAAAGATCTTATTGTAGGATCCGATGAAGAAGGGTAGATGAAGAGAGAAAGGCAGATGAAGAAAGGTACTATTATCCAGATCTATAAAGAGACTGAGTTGCCCAGTGTCGCAGGCTATTAGCCCGTTCACCATACTGTTTTCCAGGAGGAGGAAAGAAAGGAAAAGAAAGTCAGACAAGTGAGTCACCTCAGGGGCTTGTTTCCTGTGTCCAGCACTAGGGCTGCTTGCCCTAGACACAAGGATGCGTGCAGAGCAGTGGCCATCATGGGGAACTACACACCCAAGGAACTGGGACTTTATCTATCTCTGACCAAGCTGACAGTCTGATCCGGCATCAAGAAATACCCTTCACAACCATCTGAAGGGGTTAAAATAGGCTTATATCATCAACTTTGAAAAAGGCTCAGCAGCGGGAAAAATAAAAAAAGGAAGAAAGGAAGGAAGGACAGCAGAGCCTGAGCTCGTGGACCAGGACGAGAAAACAGCAGGACACCATAGCCTGTGACATGGGAGAATTCAAAGGCACTTTGGGGTGTACAAAGCTAACCAGAATCAGTCAGGTCCAGTTGGGAAAACAGAACCACACTGTCATGTTCACAGGGAAAATGAATATGGAGAATTGATTGAAAAGTCACAGGAGGACCGACAAATCAAAAAATGGGAATGATCATACGATGAACATATGGCACAGGCAGCTGCATTAGGGCTGACTGCAGAAAGAAGGTGGGGCTCTCAGAAGCCAGAAGCTCACAGAAGTGGGTGCAAGGAGTGGGGACCCAGACCCTCCGGGGCGGGGGCACTGCCTGGCTGCTTCTCTGGCCCTTTGGGAGCTTGTAGGAATGGCCCTACAGAACTGAATTTCAGTCCTAAAAGGAAGGAGGCTTCCAGGCTTCCTCTGAGGAGCACAGTGAAACTGCAAAAATATAGGAAGAAGGGGGTGAGAGGCTATGGTCTAACTTCACTGACAGGAACAGCAACAACAGAAAGAACAAGTCCTTAGTCCCTTCTCCCGCCTTCTGGTTTCTCAAGGGCCTCTGGAGAAACTAACAGGCAGCTGGCAACGTAGGAGAAATGCAGTTTGCCAACTATAAGCCCTAGCATCACAAAGCAGAATATGGAATTGTGGATTTGGAGCTGAGAGACGTAGCTTAAAATTCAGCATATACTTACCAACCCGAAAGTAGTCTGTCATGTGAGGCTGCCATTCTGAAAGCCACTGTGCCAGACAAAATGACAGAATTGATGAGGGCTAACAGTTATTGAGTACTTGGTCTACATAAAGCGCTGCGCTATGCACATAACACAGAATAGTTAATTAAGCGTCACTGTCCTAAGCATAGATACCACCATGATTCCCACTTTATGGACAAGAAAACTGAGGTCAGTAATGTTTTCAAGGTCACTCAGAATCCAAGCCTTTAACTCCTAGCCTATATACTTAACCATTACTAGAAGCTAGTCTATTGTGCACTGTTGATATGACTGTAAACTGGTGAAGCTACTATGGAAAACAGTATAGAAGTCCCTCAAAAAATTAAAAATAGAACTACAATATGATCCAACAATTCCACTTCTGGGAATATATGTGAGGGAAGCAAAATTACTATGTCAAAGAGATATCTGCACCTCCGTGTTCATAACAGCATTATTTACAATAGCCGGTACATGGAAATGACCTAAGTGTCCAATAATGAATGAACAGATAAAGAAGTTGTATACACACACACACACACACACACACACACACACACACACACACACACCAGAGTATCATTCAGCCAGAAAACAGAAGGAAATCCTGCCATTTGCTAAAACACACATGGAACCTGAGGCCATTGTATCAAGTGAAATAAATCAGACAGAGTAAGGCAAATACTGTATGATCTCACTTATAAGCAGAATCTTGAAAACAAAACAAAACAAAACAAAAAAACCTCAAACTCATAGAAAAAAGATCACATAGGTGGTTACCAGAGGTAGGGGAGGGGAATCAGATGAAGGTGGTCAAAGGTACAAACTCTGAGCTAGAAAATAAATAAGTACTAGGAATGTAATGTACAACATGGTGAGTACTGAACACTGTTCTGTGCTATCTGTGAAAGTTAATGAATTGAGTAAATCCTAAGAGTTTCCATCACAAAGGAAAGAAACATTATTTTCTCTTACTTTTCTGCTTAATCTATGGATGATGGATATTAACTAAACTCACTATGGTAATCATTTCACAATATATGTAAGTCACGTCATTATGCTGTACACAATAAATTTATAGAGTGCTGTGTGTCGATTAAATCTCAATAAAACAGGAGGAGGAAAAGCTTAGTTTAATTTACCTCTTCCAAGAAGTTTTTCCAAAGTGCCATTGGTCATTAGATTTAATTTCTCACTCCATATTCCTCCTTATCCCCACTGTATGTTAATTGAGTCCCTCGCTTGTTGAATTAAGTGGAATAAAGTCAAGCCCAATCTTTGATTGAAAACCCAGGTCCTCTGGCTCTCTCTCAACTGATGTATATGCAGACACACTGAATAATATTTTTGAAGATCTTTATCTCATAAAACCACTTCCTTGTTCCCATCTATACTCACTATATTAAGTGATCTAAACTCTATATGGTTCACAGGCAACACACGAACATAATCGGTTTTGAAAATGTTCAAGAACCACCCATATCCCACAATAGGCATCAACAAAACCAAAGATGACCTTGAGTGAGTTCTCTAAACCCTTCTAAGTGGGATGCTCTCAGATAGACCTCAAGATGTGCTCCGTTATCTCAATCATAAGACAAGCAAACTATCTCAGGTCAACTATATCTAAACCCCAAGAGGAAAATATTATTTGACTTACTTTGCTATTTCTTTCTTTTACACATTATATGTCACAGATTTTCCTAAGGTCACCATTAGGGGATTTGGGGGTACGAGTGGCCAGCATCCGATCTGGCAATGGTATACACATTGGCTACCACACACATGCTGCTGGCGACCCAGTTCAGTCTGTGGTTTGCTTATTTCCTGTCCTCTGGACACCATAGGCACATGTCCAACATGCAAGGTGAGCTGATCTCAGAATGAGCAGTAAAATTACTATGGGAAAACCAAGCCAATAGACCTCCACAACCCACAACCAATTTATTCAAGGTCACAGAGACCAATACATCATTTAGACAAGCCATTGACCTCCATGTACCTCAGTCTGACCTTCTCCAACACAATGCCACTATTATTGATTATTGTTATGGTGAAAACCTAAGATAATCTTGGAATGAGGATCAGAAACCCTGAGTTCTAGGCCTGCATCCAAAACTACTCCATGACTCCGGGCAAGTCAAGTCCCATGTCTGAACTTTCCTCTGCATAAAAATGAAATCCTCAGACTAGATCTAATTATTTGTGTTTCTTTGCTTCTAACACCATGGAGGATTCACAAATGTGAATGCCTCCATCCCTTAAGAACAAAAAATTTCATTGCCTTTGACACTGATGATGATGGAATCATGGAATCTCAGAGCCTAAAGGAATTCCTATGCAGACAGAGATAATCTAGGTTCCTCAAGCAGAAGCGTTCAACCCAAAGTCATACATGGGAGATTTTGGACTTCAAGTCAACTCTTTAGGTACCAATCTTGTGCTGTTTTCTCCACAGTCCCTGCTCCTTGGCACACACATCAGAGTCCAGTGATAATACACTGTCATTCACCATTCCATTCTCATTTTTAAAAACACCTGAAACTGTAGGGCAACAGATTAGCAATATTCATTTATTCAACAAATATTTATTAAGGGTTGAATTAAATTCTGCTTTTAATATCAACAGCCAAAAATATAGCCAGTGCTCAATCAAAATCTGTATTTGGGGCCCTGACCATCAGCTTAGCTCTCTATCTTTGGTTGTATAATCATTTGCTTGCAAGAGTTTGAATTACAATAACCACAAGGAATGTGGGCTTTTTTGCTGCTGCCAGGTTAATGTCCTTGGTGACACTGGAAAGGTAGTTAGTTAACTCATCCTATTTCCTTGAATCCTTGTCAAAATTCAATTCCAAAAAGCTAAGTAATGAGATCAAGTATTTGAAACTGATTGAGAACAGCAGAGTTGGCCTCATCCTTGGATAGAACCCCACCCCTTGATGTAAGGATAGACCTGCCCAAAGAAGCAATTGCTCTGGGGAGGAAGAGCCCCCACTTAGAAGGTACTAGAAAAGTCTGAGGCACTACACAGAAATGCCTGTCCTAATTTACTCCCCTCACCCCAAGTTAGTTATCTCTGTATTCTTTTTCCAATTCCCAATTCAAAATAAGTCATTCAACAAAAATTTTTTTGAGTGCCTACTATGTGTCAAGCACTATTTCCAGTGCAAGGAACACTGTGGTGGGCCAAAGAGACCAGCTCCCACTCCACGGATCTTTGTGTTCTGGTATTGCCTCTGGGAAGCCTTAGGATGTACTGCCTCTCATTAGAGCAAAGTCCATTTCTCTGCCCTCGGATCTCCTGGGCACTGTTACTCACTTTGGACAGTCCTTTTCATATTGTATTTTCATTAAGTGTGCTGTGTCAGTCTCCCCTTCTAAACGTGGATCACCTCAAGGACAGGTATTAAGATCAGTTTTTCTCCATATCCTAACATAAAATCTGTTCTATAATAAGAACTCCATCCTTGCCTTAAGTATCTAATTTATTTATCTTGATTTCAACTCTCCCTGCTGCCATTAGACCAGCCTAAACCTTTGCTATCGCCCCACGCTTCTTCACCTGTCAAGAAGGGTACCATGAAGCAGACAACAAGTGAATAATAATTTTATAGTCTTAGAAGCATCCAGTGCTTCACAGTTAATGGGGCCAACTCACATTCATGATTTCATGCCATCTTCTTGGATCACAGAAAAGGCAACTGTACAGAGAGAAACATATAAGACCCAATGGAGATAGGAAGCTACCCTTCCACTAGCTAGGTAGGGTCATTTCTCACCCCTCTCGTTGGTTCTTATAGTAGCTTGTTTGCTCAGGGGACAACAGCGTCACATGGTCTGTGCCTTCTCAGAAGGTAGAAAGTGAAAATTTCACTGCTCTAGACATAGAAGCCAGCTGGGACTGGAGAGAACCATTGGTGGAGACAAAGGTGAAAAACAGTGGTGTCAAAACTTTAGCAGAGGAGAACGGTGGAAAGCTCAACCAGCATTCACTACCCATTTCAGCCTCATGTTTCCACTTGGTAAAAGGAAAAGGTCAAGGGTTGACGCCGAGCACACTAAATGGACAGATAGGTTATCCAAGAGATTTCAAAGTCAGAAGCGCATCTCATAATATTGAAGTTATGGCTCATGAAAAACTCCTGATAAACTCTTGGTTATGTCATTAAGGTATATGTTTTGGCCTTTATTTCAGATCGTTCTAGCAGGGCTGCTGAAGAGGTATTCTGGCCCCAAGGAACAGTTCATGAGTTGTGTAACCTGGAAATGACAATTAAAGAAGGCAGAGATAGAAGCGCTAAATGCGAAACAGCCCTATAAGCTCAGTATGAATTGTCCCCATTTAAAAAGGGGAAGAGTGAAACTTGCCAGTGTTCGTGTCCTGCCCAAGGGCACCTAGCTTGTGAGAGACAAAGCCAACAGACAGACCCAGGCCAACAACTAAGTCAGATCTCACCCCCTTCTCTACCACATTCACCAACTTCAACACACATTTATTAAGTGAGGTGTTTTTGGAGCTTGCAGCTGAAAAGAAAAAGAAAACCGTGGATATCCCTTCCTTTCTGATGGGTTAATGCATCCAGGACATTAACTTACACCTCCCTAATAGATTAAACTCCCCAGGCACGGTCCTTCACAGACAGAAAAAGATTGATACGATACATCCAAAAAATAAAAAAGGCTTCAATTGGCTGTCAGAACTTTAATTAAAACACTTATAGATAAACTTCACCGCAGCAAATTGTCTGTGCCACTATTACTATAGCAAGATGGATGTTCCCCGGGAAAACAGACAGAGAACTCTCCCTCGGACTAATGTGTAATTTCATAGCCATTGATTTTTTACTTTGAAAATTCGTCCCTGGCTCTTGGGAATTGGAACTTGTTCTGGGTGACCTGGCAGCGGTGTTACTTTTTTTTTTTTTCCTTTTATGAAAGTGGAAGACTTATTTTCTAAGCCCATTCATATTTTCTCTTCATTGCTCTCAGTCAAACTGAAGTTGTGCAGGATTGTTGAGGGCCACGGATAGAGCTACTGAGGGCCAAGGGTGGAGAGAAAAGGTACGAGGGTAGGGAAAAGGAAAATGTACAGGAAAAAAAAAACAGAAAGACTGGGAAAATGAAATGAATAATGAGGGAGAAAACTGGGAAAGATAGGTCAAATGTTTTTGATAATATTGTTATGAACATCTGAAAATAGACTCATTAAAATTACAATTTCAAGTAAAAAATTATTACAAATTAATTGGAAATAAATCATGTATCTAATTCACCTGACAGCACTACTTCAAGGTGATGGCTTATGGGTGATTTTCCTGTTGAGAAAACCTGTTCTAGTCCAAGCAACCATCACCTCTCAGCTGGGTTAGTCCTATCTCATTGTGTCGCCTCCATATTTCTTCCCTCATGTCTGTTCTTCACACAGCAGTCAGAAGAGATCAGATCATGTCTCCACTTTGTGCAGATCTCTCCCGTGGTTTCCCACCTACTCAGAACAGAAGCAAAACCATTCAGCAATCTGCTTCTGTGACCACATCGCCCATCACCAATCACTGGTGCCTTGCCCAAGCTGCCCCAGCCACCCTGGCCGTGCTGATGTCCCCTGGACATGCCATGCACACACACCACTCGAAGGTTTGTGCTTGCTACCCTGTCCCCTGCGTCTTCACAGGGCTTATTCTTATTTCCTCCAGACCTCTGTTCAAATGCCCCTCCATCTGAAAGTCCTCTCCTAGTCTCCCTATCTAAAGTATCACTCACTCTCCATCTCCTTCTTCCGCTTTGTCTTCATATCATTTTAGTAACACACATATCCACACACACGTGTGTATATATGTATGTGTGTCGTGTGTTTGTATCTATATATATGTGCTCTAGAGTTCTCTAGAGAAGTACAACCAATAGGATATATATGCTAGATAGTTGATGGATTAGATAAATAGATAGGAGATGATAGATAGATAGATAGATAGATGACGGAGAGTGACTTTTAATGAATTGGCTCACGTGATTATGGGAGCTTAACAAATCCAAAATCCATAGAGGAGAAGCCATGTACTGTGCAAATCATTTAATGTTGACAATACAACCAAGAGCAAACATAAAGAGAAATTTAAAAGCCACCCATAACCCTTCATACACACACACACACACGCGCGCGCGCGCACACACACACACACACACACACACACACACACAGGAGCACCCCAGCCACACATAAGGTCAGCACACCCCACTCAGGAACTGCAGCATTAAACCAGGGCTCTGAATGTGCACTGCTGAGCAGAAACTCTAGAGCTTGTCTCCCTACTTCCACCCTCTGCATCTAGCACTATAAACATTTCTTCCACTCTCTGGCTCTCAGTGAATTCTTAACCTTAGATCATGTAGTGGATTTTTCTGAGCCACGATATCCTTGTCTGTAAATTAACAGCTATTCATGCCTCCCTTTCAATGTTGTCCTAAGGTTGAAATCAAGTACTTCATGTGCTTTACACAGGGTCTTACACATAGTAGGGGCTCTAAATTAATGGAGCCCCAATTGTACCAGGCCTCTCCTGTCCCCGGGCACAGATGTGAGTGTAAGAGCAGCAAGAAGTCTTCTCTCTCTCGACTGCCTTCCTCACTTATACCATACTTTAGTTCCATTCAGAACATCACCAGTTAGGACTAAGGGACTCCAGCAGGTACCCCCAACTACTCTTGAACAAGCCTGTCTGTGTCCCCTGTGTTCAACATCTCTGTGTTCTTTTACCCTCTGCAGATACCCTCATCCAGGCTGCTGAGCGTGGAAACGACTAAGGAGACCTCCCCATCGCACCCGCTGCCAGTGCCTGGGACAAAGGGGTGACATCCTCGACAAGGGTGCTGCTTCCAAATGCTCCTGGAACTGCTAGGGGTCAAGGTACCGGAGCAAAGGTGCACTGTACACATGAGTTGATCACGAGGCTAAAAAAAATAAAGACTCTACCCCACTCTGTTCACATTTCCTACCTCTACCAGCTGAGAGTTTCAGATAGGTTATTTCATGTCTCATTTTCCTAACTGCAAAGTAGAGATGAAAACTACCCAGCCCAGAGAGTAGGAATAAGTAAAAATGGGTAAACGCATGTCATCAGCATACAGATGGTGCCCGATCTCTCTTGATAACGCTTGCCTTTTTTTACCTTCTTTTCCAGGAATGAGAAAACTGGACATTAAGCAAAGATGCTTGTATCTTATTGTCTCACAGGGTGCCTTAGGAGAGGAGTCCCTTCTGCGTCTCCTGGGAGCTTGCCACAGACTGGATGTTTGCGCCCTCCCAAAATTCATACGGTGAAGCCCTAATCCCCAGTGGGATCATATCTGGGAGGTAGAGTCCTCGGGAGAGGGATTGATGCCCTTGTAAAAAGACACAAAGATGATCTGTCCCTCAGCCACATTAGGGTACAACAAAGGCAAGAAGCAGCCATCTGTAAATCAAAAGGAGCTCTTGCCAGAACCCAACCCTGCTGGCAGCCTGATCTCAGTCTTCCCAGACTCCAGACTGTAAGAAACAAATGTCTGTGTAATCTACTCAGTCTATGGTACTGTCATAGCACCCCGAGCTGACCAACACACACTATCTTTCTCCTTTAGTCAGAAGAAGAAGGAGAAGGAGAAGAAGAAGGGGAAGGAGGAAGAGGAGGAGGAGGAGGGGGAGGAGGGGGAGGAGGAGGAGGAGGAGGAGGAGGAGGAGGAGAAGGAGAAGAAGAAAGGAAGGAAAGAAAGATAGAAAAAAAGAGACCCTAAAATGCTAAAATGAACAAAACAAAGCAAACGTCATGCTAATTGTTTTCTACCATCTGCACAAACAGCATGCCCAGCAGTTCTGAGTCTGAGTTCAGGCTCAAGGATGCCTCTTACAAAATGAGCCCTTCTTCCGACTCACTAGGACTACAACTATCAAGCTTGGAGAGCTGGGCTGCTCCAAGCAGTTATACATTAAAGTAAAGCTGGATCCCTACCACACGCTCAGCCAGATGATTCAGCCCCTTGTCCAAATGTGAGTTCCATGGGTTGTCAACTCTCTATACGTCGTCAACCCAGAGCAAAGTCATACTGAAACAGATGCAGACGAGCCAGCAAAAGGCACAGGGAGGGACAGACACCAGCCCAGATACCACTGAGACTTGGTGTCATCAAGGAGCAACTGTATCATAATGACAGCATCAATAATGGTATTGTTCCCGGTCAGGCGTGAGAAAAACCAAAGCACAGTTAGTCACATGGCTAACATGAGTAGAGACAGAAGATATTGGCACAAACACTGACCCTAAAGTCCATGTCTTACCTCTTAGAAAGAAGGGAGGAGCCAAAGCATAAGAGACTCTTAAAAACTGAGAACAAACTGAGGGTTGATGGGGGTGGGAGGGAGGGGAGGGTGGGTGATGGGTATTGAGGAGGGCACCGTTTGGGATGAGCACTGGCTGTTGTATGGAAACCAATCTGACAATAAATTTCATATATTGAAAAAATAAAATTAAAATAAAATAAAATAATAAAATAAAATAAAATAAAATAAAAGATCTCAAATCAATAAAAAAAAAGAAAGAAAGAAAGAAAGAAGGGAGGAGACTAGACATAAAATTTAGGGGGTCTGGGAAAATAATGACATCCTCATTTGCATTCATCCAAACTGAAATCTAGCATTTCTCTCAAGTTTGAATGTAAGCAACAAGTCACAGAACTATTAACAACAGTAACTGCAACTGTCATCGATGGAAATCACAGGTATTTTCGTATCACAGTGCAATTGTTGCAAATATCGCGAAATGCCACTTTATATTCATTACCACTTCAAAATTATGGTAGTTATTAAATTTCTTCTAGGTCTTATAATTTTATGTGCTCATAAAGAAGCCCACATATTACTATACCACGAATGCTTTGTTTTAATTGTGATGATTGTATTTAAATATAATTGGTATATTCTGAATTTTATACTGCATATTGAATACGATACATATATACTATATCATATTTTTTCACGTTTATTATTACGACAGATATTATTTGAAACATTTAAAAGCATTATTGCCAAAAGAGGTTCATAGGCTTTACCTGACTAGCAAAAAGATCCATGGGACAAAATAGTTTAGAACATCGGGAGTATAGAGCATTTTTACAGGAAAAAGAGCTGGGAAAAGACACAGAAAAGCTGAGTAATAGGAGGTCAGAGGTATGTCTGTCTGTAGGTAGCAATAAATGAAAGGCTTCTGGGGGTTAGTATTATTAACGCTGTCCTCAAATTTTCTTTAGTTTTTTTAACGTTTATTTATTTTTGAGAGGGAGACAGAGCATGAGTGGAAGAGGGGCAGAGAGGGAGGGAGACACAGAATCCAAAGCAGGTTCCAGGCTCTGAGCTGTCAGCACAGAGCCCAACACGGGGCTTGAACCCACGGACTGCAAGATCATGAGCTGAGCCAAAGTCAGACACTTAACTGACTGAGCCACCCAGGTGCTCCATCCTCAAATTTTTAATAAGATTCTGGTATAAAGATAATACAGAATGTTTTCTTGTCGAGCCCAAGCCTAGATAATGTGGGCTTATTCGCTGCCCACTCAGCAATTGGCAGTTGATGCTTAGAATTTGAAATCTGCAAAAATTCTCCACCTTCAGCCCATTTTATCCCCCAGGTGGTATCGAGGCTTTCCATTACCTCTTGTGTCTGTGACCAGTCTAACTAAATTACTAGGGTCTTTTTATCCCATAGGTTTCAATTAGGATATTTGTGTTCCATAATTGTTTAATGTTTTAACTTCCTCCACAATCATTAGAATCTTAACTGAGGTCCAGGGGCGCCTGGGTGGCTCAGTCGGTTAAGCGTCCAACTTCGGCTCAGGTCATGATCTCATGGTCCGTGAGTTCAAGCCCCGCGTCGGGCTCTGTGCTGACAGCTCAGAGCCTGGAGTCTGTTTCAGATTCTGTGTCTCTCTCACTCTGACCCTCCCTCATTCATTCTCTGTCTCAAAAATAAACATTTAAAAAGAAATTTAAAAAAAAGAATCTTAACTGAGGTCTTCAAGTGCTTTTAAAGCAAGGGACAAAATCTCAAATGCTGGGACGCCTGGGTGGCTCAGTCAGTTAAGCGTCCGACTTCAGCTCAGGTCATGCTCTCGTGGCTTGAGGGTTTGAGCCCCGTGTCGGGCTCTGTGCTGACAGCTCGGAGCCTGGAGCCCGCTTCGGATTCTGTGTCTCCCTCTCTTTCTGCCCCCCCCCCAAATATAAACATTAAAAAATAATTAAAAATTCTCAAATGCTCTCATGGGCTAAGCAGATGATGTGAGTGGGTGAGGATGAAACCAACTGGCTTGGGATCCTTCGGACACATTGCAATGTACTCTGGGGTTCACCAAAGTCCTTGCTCCATTCTCCCCATTTTCTTCTGGACATTGAGTTTGTGTGTCACTATAATGGAACGATGACCAGCGTTTCTAGAGCTTCCAATATTCCAGGAAGCCAGAATCCTAGAATTTCATATAATATATCCCGATTGTTAAGTGCTGCGAATCAGCTGGTACCTGAGCTGCCAACCTCTGGCTTAATACTGCATGTTTAATGAGGACATTTCTTTTTTTTTTCTTAATGTTTATTTATTTTTGAGAGACAGAGTGCAAGTGGAGGAAGGGCAGAGAGAGAGAGAGAGAGAGAAGGAGACGCAGAATCCAAAGCAGGCTGCAAGCTCTGAGCTGTCAGCACAGAGCCCAACGCGGGGCTCGAACTCACAGACTGTGCAATCGTGACCTGAGCCAAAGTGGGTTGCTTAACTGATGGAGCCACCCAGGCGCCCCTGTTGAGGACATTTTTAACATGAGGGCAGATTATTGTGATGGTGGCTTCCCCAGATCCCTGTTGGGTACAACATCTGAATGTCATCTGACAAAGGTCTTTCATATGAACGATCATATCTGCCCTTAAAGAACTGGAGTAGGGGTTAGAGGCCCCATGGTACAGATTAAACACGGAGGCTCAGAGAGGTTACCTGGTGAATCCAACATCACAGAGCTGGATGGGAGCTGAGCTGGTCCACACATTAGGTTTCAGATGGCCTTGCCACCCTGGGTTGAGCTGGCCATTCCCAGCCACCAACCCTTTCATTGGGATACATTTAACTAGCTTTAAACAGGAGCTTGGCAACATACAATTTTGGCAAATCGTCCAACAGCTTCAACCGCCTCTAGTATTTTATGTTCTAATCAATCGGTTTCATGCTTTTTAAATGTTCATATCCATCCTGGTGTGCAGTGATCTGAAAGGCATCATGAAGCAACTTTGATTTTTCCATTTGTTCAAAGATTTTAACAGGTTGATCACATCAGCAGTGAGGTAGGGGTCCCTCCCCCCTCTCCTCCTTTGCAGAAACATTACCGCAACTAGCTGGTCTCTCTGGAAATAGCCACTTGCTGCAGCGATAAATCTTAGGTTCACTATGTAACCCCTGATGCGTTTCCCATTTTCCCACCAAATTCCACTGTCCAAATTTGGAGTCCCAACTTGACCACAAGCAGATACAATTTCACTTTGTGGGATTTTCCCAGCTTTTCCTTGCATTATGGTTGCAAAGCTTGTAACACCAGCTGTGGCTGAGCCAGCCCTCCAAAAAAGGCAATTGTGTTCCTTGATGGAATCACGAACCCGGCGCGGCTGCCAGCACGGCTCCTTGAACGGCCTTTTCAGGATTCTGGGGAGGCTTCCAGCCCTTCCTCCCACTCTACCGGTTAATGATGTGGGCCCCTCAGACAGCTCAGAATCCTTTAAAAGGCCTAAGAAAGGAAGGGGGAAAAAACAATGCACACTCTTCCCCCTGTTTTCTGGGACTCCGTTTTTATTTTCTTCATCACCAAGACCTTACATTCTTTCATTTATTCATTTAATCAATATGCCTTTACCATTCCCCAACCATGCCTCAAGCATTTACGTGGGGGTCGAAGGGAACACACTACAGGAGCCAGGCTGCTGTTTCTGCAGAGATTCCTCAAACAACAAGGGAAGCACATGTGGGTTCCTACTAATGCCAGTCCACCGTCCTTTATCCACAATACTTGAGGCCAAAGAGTTTCAGAATTCAGAAATTCTCAGGCCTTAGAGGCATGATGCGATGTGTGCATGTGTTTGTGTGTATATTACATATATATGCATGTGTGTGTGTGTGTGTGTGTATATTGAGTTTGTGTGTTGCTATACTGAAACGATACACACACACACACACACACACACACACACACACACACAAACACATATTTCACAGGTCCCCTTACCAACTCTAACTGGTATAAAACTCAAAAATTGCCTCATATCAGAATTGCCCCCAAATTCACTTGGCACCAAACTTTAAATTTCAGAGCCATTTCGGGTTAGGAACTGCAGATACAGGATCATGGAACTTGAAAAGTTGTCATTTACTGAGTGTCGACTATGTCCCACAAAACAGATATGCCTGATTCCATCTTAACCTCCCAAACAGTCCTGCTCGGGTTGTTACTGAACACCCTATCTGATAAACTTTTACACAGACCACTTAAATGAACATGGTAACGCTGTGGCAGGATGTTGTTCCCTCTATTTTAAGGAAAGAAATCTGTGGTTCATGGAGATCAAGTGACTCTCATGAGGTTGTGCAACAAGGAAATGGCCTGGGACCCTTGTCCCATGTACCAGAAGCTGTGCTGTTTCCATGATGCAAAACTGCTGCCTTACTTGGGAGTCACTCTGATCCCACCAAATGCCTTTCCTGCCGTCTCCAAAGCCCACCCCCCAAGTTTCCCTGAGAGGCCTCCACAACATGAAGATGGTAAGTCCTACTCATAGGCCTATTTCCAGTAACACACCCATCTTGATGGTCCTTGGTTTTCCCTCTGTGCCTCATTGCAAAAAGTTTTGGAATCTGACCTCTCCGGGGTTGAATTTCATTCCTGACCTGACTTGAGCTTGGGAAAATCACTAACACTCTGTGAGAGTGCTTTCTCATCCTTAAAATGGAAAACAAAAAAGTTCATAATTATTGGAGTTATTATGGGGATAAAATGAGTTAATTTGTATAAAGTATCTGGAACATGGTAAGTGCTTGACAAAGGGTGCCTATTACTATTGTAATTATTATTGCTTTTGTTATCATCCTTATTGTAAAGCTATCACTTGAACCCATTCTATGTCCTAGGTAGTATATAAAGTGATTTAGATGTGCTCATGGAGAGAATTTATTCTACCCTAAGTACCTGGCAAGCTAACAGTCTTTTATGCTGATCATATGATCCACAATACTGTGAACACAGCTGATTGACCCAAGAATAGGCATTTGACCCATGAACTATAACGCATGAACATATAGTCGTCTATAGAGGCTTCTGGCTTCTACGTTCTCTTGGTACAAAGCACTTGCCCAAAAGGGATAATGACGATTTATTGAACCCATCAGAAAGTCTTTCTAAAGGAAGCCTGGATGTGAAATACATCAAAGAAAGAACAACTGGTCATGAGATCTGAAGCCAAAGTACAGACTAGACAGGAAGCAAAAGGTATTGGGCCACAAAGCTGGAATCTATAAGGGAGGAGAAGATAAATATAAGAGGCTCAGGAGAAGCGAGAAGTACATCTGTAATACCAGGAGCATACACAGAGAGAAAGCATTGCAGTTGAGCCGCCAAAATGCCAGAGTAGGGGCTTGAACCAGGAGCCCCTGAACTCCAGATTTCGTGCTCCTGTCTTCCACACTAGGAGCCACAGATCATTGTGTTTCCTGGACCAGTCAAGTCACAGAAATGAGGGGTAGGGGCCTGCGGAGGCCAGGGTCAAAGTAGAGAGTACGTAGCCCTTCCAAAAGGGGCAGCTGCTAATACACTTTAGACAAATGGTATTATGTGGAAACATGAGCCAAAGATGTCAGGTCTTCTGACTTTTCAAGAGAAGACAGAAATCCAGATATCCTTGGGAATATTCCAGTGCTTCAGTGTTGAAAACTAATTCAAATTGTTAAGGACTGTTCAGACAAACACACACACACACACACACACACACACACACACACAACACATACATACACACACACCCTGTTAGGTTAGATTTAGTCTATAGGCTTCCAATTTGAGAATACTGCCTTATACTGACAATTGTAAAGGATGGGAGATTTTTAGTGCAATGTCCAGACCCTCTTCTCTAAGCAATGGGGACAGGAAAGGAGAAAGAAGCACTATCATATCATCCCAATGAGAAAGTATCCCAGAAATTGCCATTTAAAGGCAATTTATAAAAACAGAATTCAGATGGAATCCCTCATTAAATAATCCAAACCATTTTATAAATCCAAAGGAAAAGTAGATGTATGTTTCTGGCCAAGGTAGAGTAATAGGAACCAGATTTACCCTCCCACCTGAAACACCTAAAAAAACCAACATACATATGAAACAGCATTTTTTGAGCCACTGAACATAAGGTGATGAAAGACAGTGATCTGTGAGAGAATGCAAGTTAATGAGGCAGCCCTACAAGTGCCCTAAGCTCAATGCCTGGCGTTTCCAGCCACGGCACAGGGAGTGGAAGCCCCATGGAGCCTGGTGGTCTCACTGAATCAAGACAGTGGAAATGTGGGAAAACCAAAAGGGCAGGAGTTTGGCAAACAGAGGACAGGAGGAGAGAGAGACTCATGGACAGAGAGTCCCAGTGATCTGCAGGCTCCCCGAATCTTCAGCTGGGTACTTACTAATCAGCACATGGGTGTGAGGAGAGGAATCGTTCCCCAGAGCCGACATGGAGCCAGGAACAATTCTTTGTCCCAAAAGCCGGAGTGGAAAATCTCATATTTCATGGAGTATTGGGTAAAATATTTGGAATAGCTTTGCCTCAGTAATGGGGAAAAACTGCCCTAGATAAAATGGTCTTGTATGTTGCACAACGAAACTCAAAAGCAAAACCCAAAAAGATCACATAATTTGTTACATTCTGACATATGTGTACACCTGTGAAAGCATCGCCACAATCAAGATCAGAGCCATGACCATCACCCCCGGAAAGTTCCCACATGCTGTTTCACAGAACCTCTGTCCCCACCCACCTCTGCACTCTCTAAGCCCCCTGCCCCAACCCCCAGGCACACACGGATGTGATTCCTCCTCATTATAGTTTGGTACACACTTCTCCGAACTTTGTAGACACAGATCAACACTATGTAACCTGCTTCTTTGGCTCAGCATAGTGATTTTGGGATCTACTTATGTTACTGCATATGCCGACTGTTCATTGGTATTCCACTAGAAAGCGAAGGTCAGAGAGAGGCAGAGAGGCTATGCGAGCACGCAGGGGTGTAAGAGCAGTGACTCATTCAAAGCGAATGAACATCTTACTTCCTCAAAGCTGGAAGTGAGAGTGGGTGATGTTCAGAAAGTCAGGAAGCCGTGAGGTCAAAGGGCACAAGACCAGAGCTGCTCTCCAAGGAGCTAGGAGGGAAGAGTGCGGATCAAAAAGCATTTATACATAATTCCAATTCCGTGGTGGGGCTGATCCAGAGACAGGGTGCTTTGTTACTCAGTCTGGGACCCAGCTGCAAGAAAATTCCACCTCCCATCTCTGACTGTTACTTAATAACAACTATAGAGATGAGATAAAAAACGATTCTGAGGTTGCGCAGAGCTGGAGAGCGGAGTGTTTTAGCAGTGAGTATTAGAGGCATGAGACACATGACAGCTTGCCATGATGCACACTGGCCATTCCTGCTTTAAAGCATCCTCCAGTTAGAGGCCTGAAAAACCCTCCGTACAGTTCCTTGCCATTCCAAATCCATTATTTCCCCTTTTCAAGACAGGATCTTTCTTTGACGGTCTTCTCAATGTCTACCATTTTAGGAGACACATCTCGCTCTACCTAGGAGTAAGGCAATGAGGTGCTCAGGTTTGTCTCTAACAGATGCTTCCTTTGTGCCCTTTCACCTAGTTGTCCTCAGTTCCCTCACCTATTCCATGAAATGATGCACTGAATGTTTCTGCCCTTCCAAAATTCATTCCTTGAAGCCATACCCCTCCCCCCCCACTGTGATGGTATTTGGAGGTGGGATCCTTGGGAGGGAATTGGGCTTAGATGAGGTCATGAGGGTGGGGCCCTCATAATGGGATGAGTGTCCTCAAAAGAAAAGGAAGACACATCCTAGTGCTCTCTCCTGCTCACTCTCATCTCTCACGTGGCACTGGTTTCTCTCTCTCTCTCTCTCTCTCTCTCTCTCTCTCTCTCTCTCTAACCATGTGAGGGAACAGGAAGAATGCAACAATTAGCAACCCAGAAAAGGGAATCATAGGTACCATTTCTGCCAGCACCTTGATCATGGACTTCCCAGGCTTCTGAACTGTGAGAACTAAGTATTCATTGTGGAGGCCCCACCCCACCCCGTGTGTGGTGTTTTGTTACAGCAGTCTGAGCTAAGACACATGGGTATGTTAACCCAGAAGGTCTGAACATGGTAACAAATAAATACAACTATTATTATCCCAGCACGTTTCCCTATAGCAGACTTCCTATAAATCTGAGAACATAATAAAATTTTTTTAATTCAGGAATTCAATGAATTCACATTTCTAAATGACGAGTTATTTTCCATATTCACTTACTCCTCATATGTATGGATTCTGTTCGGTACAAAGTCATTAAGCACTTTGCAAGGAGAAGAAAAAATTGCTTTTGACCTTTGGGGAATGCAATTTAGGGTTTATTGTTTGGAAAGCCCCAGGTAAATAATGATTATATAGCAATAAATTGTGTAATTGCATTTAATCTGTGCCTGGAGGCTAGCAAGCACTACAAATCAGTACCTTCCGAACAGAAGACTCTGGTTCTGGGAGGCAGCAGGAACCAGCTAGTATAAGGACACCTGTCAGTGCAGCAAGCATGGTCTCCAGAATTCGAGATAGTGCGGAGACACTATGGAGGTTTGCTCCAATTTCAATCACTGCCATTCAAGTGATAAGGAAGATCAGGACGAATTATTAAAAGTAGGGAAAACGGGTCCTAGGATAGACGACCTTAGGATTCTGAATGCTGCTGTTTGGCTAAGAGAAGGCTAAGAGCGGGCTTCTCAAATGTGTCCCCATATCCAGCCATCAGAATGGGTTAGAAAAAGCCACAGAGTAAGAGGAATGCAGTTATCATTAGTGGAGGATCTATTCTGACCCAGGGGCAGGTATGAGCCTGAATGAGGGATTGCCCTTTTCTGGGTTGGGGACAGGAATACACAGTGACAAAGATGTGAGCACCAGAGTCAGACTACCCACCTTTTCATCCCAGCCCTGGCACATCCTTCCTCCCAGACCCTGAGATCACCAACTCTGAGTCTGTTTGTAATAGGGGGCCAGGCACATTACCCTCCTATAGGGTTCTGTGAAATTCATGAAACAGTCCAAGAAAGCCCTATGTGGACAATAATAACAATACAACCCCATTTATATCAGAAATGACGTCTTCAACATAAATGTGGTCAGAAAATGGAAACATAATCTCTCCCCTTAACAATAATTTTTATGAAAACCTCCATGAAAATCTTTTCGAACCGACCATATGCTTCCCTGCATACTGAAACAGGGTAAGAAAAAAAAACATACTTGAAATAACATGAGGCTTTGACCTGGCTCTACTACTCAGTAGCTGGGAAACGCGTCAGCAAGTCACAGGATGTGTGCGCACAGCAATTTGCTGTAATTTTAAAATGCACATGTCACCAAGCTGGTGGACAAAATATATGTGATAAGTGCTGTACAAACTCACTCACCAAAAATGAATTTTTGTTTGGTTTTCTTGAGGTTTCAAGACCATTATTGTGGACACAGATTATTCCGCCATAACATGATGAAAGTTGAGCCCATGGGGGCAAATGGAAAAAAGCACCAGTCACAGAACTGCCATCCTCTTGGGGACCAGATGTCCATTGCAACTAACACAGGGTTCTCCCTAAGCTCATTGCCCAGGAAATGTTTGTTAAAATTTGAAATATTAGATAAATTAATCATGCATTCTAATAATAGTGACTGTAGCCTCTTATAAAGAAAATGATGTGCTAGTAATGAAAAATATAAGTCACACCAAATATGCATAGAGAAATGCCTTAGATCGGGCTACTATAAAAATACCACAAACTGGGTGGGTTAAACAACAGAACCTTATTTGTTACAGCTCTGGAGGCTCAAAGTCTGAGCTCAGGGTGCTGGCATGGTCAGGCTGTAAAGATCGTTCTTCTCCTCTGGTTCACAGAGTGCTGTCTTCTTTTTTGTGTCCTCACATGGTAGAGAGAGAGAAAGGGCTGACTCTCTTCCTTGTCTTATATGAACCCTAATCCCATTATAGGGACGCCACGCATGACCTAATCACCTCACACAAAGGCCCCACCTCCAAAGACATTGGGAGTTAGGATCTCAACATATGAATGGGGGGGAGGGGTGGAGACATGCTCAGTGATAGGAAGAAATGAGTAAGAAAAAAATTACCCAACATCGCACCACCTAGAAATAAGCATTGCCAACACCTGATGGAAATCAATCCAGGCCTCAACCTACTACACATTATTAGAAAGGGATTTTAAAAAAAAGATGATAGATAGCCCATGGATACACAGATACATTGATAGAATGCTTAAAAAAAAACAGGCTCATAAGTGCTATTTTGAATAAAAGTGTTGTTTAATTTCATCTGAATTTAATTAAAAAAAAAAAAACCTAAGAAACTACAGAAGTAAATTCCTAAACTAAATATTTCTTACCTGAAAGGTTTGTTAATTCATGAGAGATTCCTCTAAAACTAAAGAAATAAAAGATTACAAAATATACTTTAAGAAGCCCTTTGAAATCCAACATTCAACATTATGCTGTACCACGGTTTCACTGAGGATTAGCACAATTACTTTGTTTCATACCTCCTACCCCCCTTCCTTCCCACATTTTAGTAACTACCTTACTATTTTTAACTCGTCAGAGTTTGGAGAATTTGCATTTTATCCTAAAACCATTATCTGATTTTACTTGTATGTTATAATGCATATACAAACAGCATCTATTGAGCACCTACTATGTTCCAGGTGCTGTTCAAGGTGCTATGTACATAGTGGTAAACAAAACTGAGTCCCTGCTCTCATGGAGCTCAGCGCAAGAGATAGATAATAAACAACATTGTGTGTCTATCCACATGCACACATAGAGGAAATATGTGGGTTGTGACAAATGTTATGAATGAAAAGAAAGTGGGTGAAGGAGGCGGAGAGGAGAGTGTCAGAGTGGAGCATGATATTTTACACAGAGTGGTCTAGCGATTTTAAGAACTTTCTAGAAAGCAGGAACAGTAAGTGCATAACCAGCTTTTTATAGGGGTTTCTTGGTTCCTGGAATCTTTGGTTTGGTTTGATTTTCAAGAAGAAACTAACCCCTGATGGAGTCTTTTCCAGAAGTACTCAAATGCCTGAGGAAGTCGGCCTCTTGCCTCATTACTTAGAAGACAGACCAGCTGATGATGATTCTTTTCCTCAGAACTTGATCGACCCTGCCCCGCTCACCATCTTCTGGCATTGCCTGCTGCTGTGGTAACATCACCTCAGAGGACAAAAATCCCCCGAAGATAGAAGGATTAGTAAAAAACTCTCACGCCATCCCAGGTAAAAGGGAGTGTAGGTGGGAACAGGCGATGGCAGTGGGAAGGGGACTACATCTCTATGGCTTTGTCAACCTGCTGGCATTGGACCAGGAGCATGTGGAGTCGGATCCCAACTTTGGAATCTCAGAAACTTAGGTTCCAACCCCATATCTGCCCCCTGCTACCTTGAGATAGTCACTTTCCCTTTCTGAGTCTCACTTTGCTGATCTGTGCAACGGAAATAATAATAGTTACCTTGGCAAGGTCTCTGTAAGGACGAGGGGCGATGTACATGAAGTCCCTGGGTAAGTGCCAAGTTACAGTCCCTCAGTACATAATAAATAAGAAAGCGACTGTTTCTATTGTGCAAACTTGGCTACCCCACCAAGTTGTGAGAGCCAAATAATGTATACAAACACAATAAGGAGATACACTCATAACATGCACAACCTGTATCTATTATCTACCTATAAGTGCGTGTATATATTAGAAAAATATACATACAAGGTAACATATGCGTACGAAAAGAAAGCCATCAGCATACTTAGATTCCTGACCAAAGCTGCATGAATGCTATATACTGCCTATGGAAGACATATATATTACAGAGACTGTCTCTGCAAATGTCAATTTAACCCAAATTAAAGTTCTATCAAGGAGCTTAAATATTAATTGACTTTTATTTATGAAAAACTGCTTGCAAAGCAGTAACTCCAAAAAAGGTGAGCTCCTTCCTGAAATCTAATATGCAATAGATGAATTCACACAGCTGGCTGAAGGGAAGGGCCCAACTCAACGGATGAAAATAGCACTTAGCCAACCTGGTGATCCATCAAAATCTGGTCCTACCAGCAACACGGCCATTGCTCTCCTATCAAGGTCATTATGGTTGTTTCGTCCTGGACTATTTTTTATCTTACCTTCTCTGTATTAATAAACCAAGTATTATTTAGTTTAATACTAAGTATTAACACTAAGTAATATTTAGTTTAGTATTATTAAACTAAATAATACTTGGTTTATTAATACTGGGACCAAGCAGGGCAAATGAATAGAATCTGATACGTTTACATCAAACTGACAAGTCCTTGGTCCCCAATATCTATCTCATCTATTTTCATTTCCTTCGCCTTCTAGCTTTTTGGGCTCCTTTGGTTTTTTTTTTTTTTTTTAATTGGTGAGAAGATTCTAGGCTCCTCAGAGCACACTTGAGTCTTCAATGATGTCAGAATGGCAAGCTGAGGAAAAAGTACCCTCAGTGGAATTAAAATGTTGGTTGAGTGGTTTGTAACCACGTGGGATGCTTGGAAAACTTCAGCTCTACAACATTTACCAGTTTGGTTCACCTGTTAACACACTGATAAAACTGTTCCATCAGGAAAATTCCAGGCTTTCGGAGGACCTGGATCTTCAAGTCCAGGGTGACAAGAGCATACAACTAGAAATCTGATAGGCCGAGTGTGTTATGTGAGATGGGGAGGGGGAGAGAGACTGATGTCTCCCCAGAGCAGGAGACGTAGGCGCACACACACTTTTGAGCTGGAAGAACCACGGGGACCATCTAGACCAAGCTGAGCAGTGGCCCTCGAACTTGAGAATACTCCAGGATCCCTTGAAAGGCTTGTTGAACACAGGCTGCTCGGCCCCACCTCAGAGGTTCTGATTCAGGAAATCTGGGGGAGGGGTATGAGATGCTGCACTTCTAACAAATCCTCAAGGTAACGCCCATACAGCCGGCAGGGGACCGCCACGTGAGAACCTCTGCGAGAGGGCAGTGGCTGTCGATCTTTGCTACATAGTAAAATCACCTACAGAGATTTTCAAAGTTCCAATACCCAAGTTACACCTCATGCCAATTAAATCAGAATCCCTGTGGGTAGGACACAGTCAGTGTTCAGTCGTTTTTCAAGGCTTCCCAGATGATTGCAACATGCTGCCAATTTTAACAAACCAATTAATTTATGTTTCAGGCGGAAAACCAAGACTCCCTTGTTGGTTGGCAAGACGAACTCTAGAGCCCGAGTCTTGTCACCCACTGAGGGCTCTTCCTCCCTCCCGACTCACAGAAACAGTGGAAGTACAGAGCGGACTGTGTAAGGCAACGGGTTTTAACGAGAATCCCCCGTGTTACTACACCCGTTAACATGCATCACAATATACACGTATTAGTTCTCAACTGCTGCATAAAAAGTACTCCAAATCTTAGTGGCTAAAAACAATAGTTATTACTTCACACAGTTTTTGTGGGTCAGAAATCATGACCAGGCTGCAGGCATGAATTCTCCTCTGGATGTGCATGTGAGGGGACAGAGGGATCCGGGGAGAAAGAAGGGGGTCAACAATACAAAATGGAAAACCAGGAATAATGTTTATCATCCAAATTTCCTTGGGTATAAAGGAAAAGGTCTGAAAAGCATAAGGAAAGTGCAGGAAGGAGGCACATGAGCTTTACTGAAAACAGAAGAAGCTAACAGATTATCTGATGAACAAGAGGGTAGGGCGCCTGGGTGGCTCAGTCGGCTGAGTGTCCGACTTCGGCTCAGGTCGTGACCTCATGGTCCATGGGTTCGAGCCCCACATTGGGCTCTGTGCTCTCAGTTCAGAGCCTGGAGCCTGCTTCAGATTCTGTGTCTCCCTCTCTCTCTGCCCCTCCCCCACTTACGCTCTGTCTCTATCAAAAAGTGAATAAGCGTTAAAAAAAAATTTAGATAAACAAGAGGGTAACTGTGCTCCCCTTATTAAAGAGATCAGGAAAAACATGCAAATATATAATTTCATCCAGATGTCTAGACTGGACATTGAATGAATTGAATAAATATAAATCAAACCTTAAATCTTGAAGAAATCTATATTCCACCTGAAGATTTTATTTTTTATTTATTTTTAGTTTTTTTAATGTTTATTCATTCTTGGGAGAGAGAGAGAGAGAGAGAGAGCGTGCGCGCTAGTGGGGGAGGGGCAGAGAGAGAGGGAGACACAGAATCTGAAGCAGGCTCCAGGCCCTGAGCTGTCAGCACAGAGCCCGATGCGAGGCTTGAACTCGTGAACCACAAGATCATGACCTGAGCCAAAGTCGGACGCTTAACGGACTGAGCAACCCAGGCACCCCAACCTGAAGATTCTAAATAATACTCTAAACAGGAACAAAGAGACTATTTTCACACTAGGTCTGTATCAGATTCACAGCTAGAACTCTGGTCTCCTGGTCCTTAGCACAATACATTCCTTCCATAACCCCACCCACATCCCAACAAGACACACTCAGCCCTAGAGTAGGTCACCAGCGTCCCAGCCCGTGGGCTGCATCTGTTTCAACAGTCTCGCGGGAGGACGACTACTTGCAAAGGCGAGACACAAGTTGGTAGGTGAGGGTGTGCTGCGGTGGCCTCTTCCACTCCTATTTCCCCACCCGGGGAAAAGGGAAGTTTGTAACTGACATAAAGAACAGCATCAGAAGGTGCCCAGCTCAATTTCACTTTATTTCTCATCTCAACAAGCACTAACTAAGGGTCAGGTATGTGCCAAGCACAGCACGAGGCACAGAGGATGCAAGTCCAGGTAAGACACACACCGCCGGCTCTCGAGAAGCTCCCGGACCAACAGGCAAGAGAGCTAAGTCAGTCACTACGATACAGCACAGACAGATGCCTTATTGGGAACAGGGATGGGGGTTATTTAAATCATACTGGGGATACAGAAGGCTTCCTAGCAAAAGACGTTCTTGAGATGAATTTAAAAGAATAAAATATATTTGGATAAAAGTATAGCCTTCAATAGAAGTAACTTTATATGCAAAGGAGTGAAGACTTAACAGAGCATATGTGCTCAAGAATAGAAAAGAAATTCTGTGTGGTTAAACTGATGAATTTTTGGAGGGAAGGGGCAAAGACTAATGGCAAAAAAAAAAAAAACTATACTAGTTTCGTATTGTTGCTGTAACAAATTGCCACAAATGCAGTGGCTTCAAATGATACAAATTTGTTCTGTGACAGTTCCAGAGGTCAGAAGTCCAAAATGAGTCCTACAGGACTGAAATCAAGGTGTGGGCAGAGCCGGTTCCTTCTCGAGTCTCCAGGGGGAAATCTGTTTCTTATCTCTTCCGGCTTCTCAGGCTGCCAGCATGCCTTGGCCACATGATTCCCCTCTGCTCTATCATCACGCTGCCTTCTCTTATGCATGCAAAATCTCCCTCTGCCTGTCTTGTTTTTTGTGGGTTTTTAACATTTTTTTTTATCTTAGAGAAATTGAGAGAGAGTGCAAGTGGGGGAGAGGAGCGAGGGAGAAAGAGAGAGAATCTTAAGCAGGCTCCCTGCTCAGCACGGAGCCCAACATGGGGCTAGATCCCACGACCCTGGGATTATGATCTGAGTCAAAATCAAGAGTCAGATGCTCAGCCAATGGAGCCATCCAGACACTCCTCTAGGGTAGAGGTACCTGTGATGACACTTAGGTCCCACTAGGATAAACCAAGATAATTTCCATCTCAAGATCCTTAACTTTATCACATTCACAAAGTTCATTTTGCCATTTAAGGTAACATCCACAGTCTCCAGGGATTAGAGTACAGATACTTGGGGGACATTATTTCACCTAGCACAAGAACACTGTGAACTAAAATGAGGTTTGTTCACCTTAAAATCCACAGAAAGCCATGGTAAGGTTTTAAGCAAGACAGTGATGAAGCGGATTTGGAGAAGCTCACCCTAGCAGCCGCCTTGTGGAAGATGAATCAGAGGGGTGAGAAGAGAGAGAAGCAGCCAAGTTTTCAATAATCTTAGTAAAAAGTGACGAGGACTTAAACTAAGGAGGGTTTTGGAAACAGACAGAAGGGATTGCTGTGACAGATTTCACATCTAAATTAGGAAAACCTGAAGACTGTCAGAATCTGGAGAGTAAAAGGGAAGGAGACAGTGAGAAGATGAGCTGATTTCTGGCTGGGGTGACTGGTTAGTTTCGATGACATCAATCTCTTGTGCATAGGTCAGCAGGTTTGTGGCTAGGAACTGGAACACTGGAGGAGGAAAGGGAGAGGCTGGGAATGAGTTCTCATATGGACCAGTTGGCTTTGAGATGCCTAGAGGATATCTCATGAAGATAACCAGGTTTCCTATAGGGAGTTGATGATGTCATTCTTAATCTTAGCAAGGAGGTCCGTCCAGAGAACTCCATCAGAGTGACATCTGTATATGACTGAGCACCAAACCACATAATAGATTAATATGATCATTCCAAAGGATATACAGGGGAGAATAGGAGCAGGCTGCAAAGAAGCCCTTGGAAACCCCAAGATGGAAAGTCAAAGGATCCCAGAGGATGCTGGGGAGAACAGGCCAATAAGGGCGTGGGAAAACCAAAAGAAAACAGGCTTCAGAAGATGCACGGTGCGAGGAGTTAGTAAATTGCTGATCGGCTGCATTGTGACTTGGACAACATCCTGGAAGGGTTTTTTGGGTAGGTATCAAAATGATTCATGTACAGTGCTAAGTTAGCACACGTTTAGGCCTGTTAAAAACAAAAAGCAGGAGAATACATGTGAGTGTGTGTGTGCACATGCGTGTACTATGTGTAAGCATGCATGTTTGTCTATGCTGCCAAAACCACTCACAAAACTGGTAACAAAACTAGCTGCCTCCAGGAATGGGAAGTAAATGACCAGAGGAAAGGGGGTGAGAAGGAGAATTTGTATTGTCCTCCCTTGTAGCACTTTTAAATTTCTAAGTGAACTTATTACCTATTTGTAAATAAATTAATTCAATGTAATTAAGAATAACATACCTACAGGGCACCTGGGTGGTTCAGTCAGTTAAGTGTCTGACTTCAGCTCAGGTCATGATCTCACGGTCCATGAGTTCGAGCCCCACATCAGGCTCTGTGCTGACAGCTTGGAGTCTGGAGCCTGCTTCAGATTCTGTGACTCCCTCTCTCTCTGGCCCTCCCCCATTCTGTCTGTCTGTCTGTCTCTCTCTCTCTCAAGAATAAACATAAAAATTTTTTTAAAAAAGAAATAACATAGCTATCAGTCTTTCCACATGCTACAGAAATAGAAGGCAGGATAAGAACTGAAAGAATCAATTGTTTAAAGGGGGCGATACTCAGGTCACTGGTGTCCCTAGAAGATTTCAGTGATATTGACTGGTGTCCCTAGAAGATTTCAGTGATATTGTAGGGACAGAAGCCAAATTATTGGTAAGTCCGTAGAAGGACGTTTTTAAAAAATCAAGACCTAGGGGAGCCTGGGTGGTTCAGTCAGTTAAGTGACTGACTCTTGACTTTAGGTCAGGTCATAGTCTCACGGTCATGGGATCAAGCCCCGCAGAAGATCAAGGGGCTGGGTTAAGCTCCTGCTTGAGATTCAATCTCTCTCTCTCTCTCTCTGCTCCTCCCTCACATGTGCTCTCTAAATAAACAAACAAACATTTGAAAAAATGAATACCTAAATATGGACTGGCTTCTCAAGAAAACTGGCTAACAAGTAAAAGTGAGAACATAATAATTTTTGTTTGATTGCTTGTTTGTTAATATGTTCATGTTTCTATTCTGAAAGGAAAGAGAGGGCATCATAAAATACAAACGAAAAAAGGGATATAAGGCTGGAGTATAAGATTCCTAAGGAAGCAGAACAGCATGAGATCCTAAACACATTTTAACGGGAATACATGGATCAGAGGGAATTTCATCACACCTTCTGAGGTAGGGAAGGGAAGAGAGTACGGATGTACACAAAGATAAGGGTCTTTGGCCTTAATTTTCATCTCAGCAAAAGCGAGCACACAGCCACCTGCTATAAGTGAGAAGGGTGGGGGAAGCTGGAGGTTGAAGCAAAGAAGTAAACCTTTCAAATAGCTCTGAAAGGAATGAAAGAGCATATGAAGCATGGAGAAATGCAGAAAATTGCTGACAGCCCCAAAAGCCAACTGAGACACTGAATTTGTAATGATCACAAATACCCACGGGAGCCCAACTGCTCTATCAGAACTCGGCCCTCTAGATACCGAAATGAGAAACAGAGAGGTCTCACCGGGACAAGGTTGGGTTTTACAAAACAGACAAGGAGCAATTAATGGCTACATATGAAAACGTGAGTGAAACGCTAGGCCACAGCAACACAACTGAGCCAAGCGGATACCAAGGGATGTGAAGCAAGAAGCAGGGTGAGGACTGGAAGAAGGCAGAAGAGCCAGGGTGAGGAGGTCTAGATGGCAGAGGGAGGGCAAGGGAGAGTAAAAGAACTACAACAGAGGATGCAGAATGGGATTTGGAGCATAAGATTTATAGAAAGAGCCTTTGATCAGATCGACCACCAAGGGAGAAGGTGGATAAGGGGGAAAGGATCACTGGAGATGAAGTCAAAACATTGCTTGGTGCTTCCTTGATGCTGGGCTCCATGCCTGTTACTGCTGGGTCTCTCCTAGGAGGAAGAGTGGGCCACTACCTGGAAGACTTGATGGGAATTGCTAACTTTAAATGTTTGCCAAAAGTACAGGTAAAGTAAAGTGAAAAATACCATCTAATGGAGCTTCCAATGTCTAGTCTTTTGGTACCCTGATATCTCAGCCCTTCCAACTTGTAAACTTTAGAACAGAGAAACTGTATGCCCTGGGAATGGGTCTAAAGATACACTTTACCCTGAGCTGACCCTCCGCAATTATCTATATTTGGTTACTGCTGAAATGAACTGGTGTCACATCAGCACTAAATTAGGAATGTTTTTCATGTTTCTTAACGTCAACGACCTTATAAAGTAAGTGTAAACATCTACAGAAGAGGAGAGAACACTAGTAAATAATTTTCCATTAGACCATTGTGCTTGTCAAGGGCTCCCAAGGGTTGTTTATGAAAAGTGGGAGAAGCCCTATGATTTTGGCAGAAAAGAAATGCCTCCACTTTCTCCAACTAGAACTATGAAATCTGTCAGACCTCGGGTAGTCAAGAAATGAGAAAAGTAGTGCTGACTCATTCAACCACTCAAAAATTTTATGACCTGCTTTCTTTGTGCTGTTAAAAAATTGGGTGAGCTTAGGGGTGTCTGGTGGGTCAGTCAGTTAAGCATCCAACTCTTGATTTTGGCTCATGTCATGATCTCATGGTTGGTAAGATCGAGCCCTACATTGGGCTCTGCACTGACAGATAATAAACAAATAAGCACTTGAAAAAACAGTTGGGTGATCTTAGACAAGTTATTTGAATTCACTGAACCCAGGAACCCTCACCTGTTAGGTGGGTCTATGAAACCTGACTTACTTTCACAGAAAATAAAAGGGTAATAAAACTCCAAAATATCATTTCCCCTCGACAAAAGTCTACACCTGTAGTCTAGAAGTCCAAGCTGTCAGACAAAGGTAGACTGTGATAAGATATATATATTTATATTATATTATATTATTTATATTTTATTTTATATAATTAATTTATATAATTATATAATTATATTTATAATTATATAACAATTTATATAACTAATTTCATATAATTATAATATATATTTATATAAATATATAGTATAGACATGTAATATCTATCTAGATAATACAGTCTATTATTGGTATTGTCATTTTACTACTTTGGATGAAGTGTGAAAATATTTCTTCCCTTTTGTTCCTTGGATATTCTATACCTTAGATATTTACACATGCATTTTATCATTTTATATATATATATATGTATACATATTTTATATATGAATATATAACTGTTTATGTATGTCTTTTAATATTACAAAAATATACCTGTATCTTATATATATATATAAGATACATAGGAATTTTTGAGGGAAATCAAAATATTCATTGACCCAAATAAAAATTAAAATACTACATATCAAAATCTGTGCTATATAGCTAAAGTAGTGCTGGGAGAGAAATGTATAGCACTAAATGCATATATGTATGCAAAGTCTCACATCAGTGATCTCAGCTCCTCCCTCAAGAACCTAAAAAATGAAGAATGTAAACCCGAAGTGAGAGGGAAGGAAATAAAAAACAGAAACAAATTAAACTAAAAACAACAGAGAAAAATTAATCAACAAAGAGCTTGTTCTTTGAAAGATTAATAATGTTGCCAAACCTCTAGCAAAACAGACACAGGTTAAGAGAGAAGACACAAATGACTGATATCAGGAATAAAACAGGGATACTACTACAGACCCTGCAGGCATGAAAACTATAAAAAAGTATTAAGAACATCCCTACACACATAAATCTGAAAACTTAGATGAAATAGACCATTTCCTTGAAAAACACAACCACAACAATGTACTCAATGTGAAATACTTGAATAGCCTCGTATTCCTTGTATTAAAGGAAATTAAGTTTGTAATTTAAAAATTCCATAAAAGTAATCTCTAGGCCCAGATGGTGTCACTGGAGAATTCTACCACATATTTAAAAAATTAATAATAATTCTACACAATCTCTTCCAGAAAATAGAAGAGGAGGGAATACTTCCCTTTCATTTTATTAAGCCCTGATATCATAAATAGATTAAAAAAAAAAAGATACAGTTCCAAACCTTAAATAAGACCACTGGGGTGCCTGAGTGGCTCAGTCAGTTAAGTGTCTGATTCTTGATCTCAGCTCATGTCTTGATTTCAGGGTCATGAGTTCAAGGCCTTCACTGGGCTCTGTGTTAGGCTCCACACTGGGCATTAAGCCTACTTAAAAAAAAACAAACAAACTACAGACCACTAACCTTCGTGAAAGTAAATGCAAAATCCTTAACAAAATACTAACAAATGGAAATCAGCAACATACAGAAAGCATTATACATATTAAGGAGCGGTTTTTTCCAGGGATGCAAGACTAGTTCAATATTTGAAAATCAATATATATAATACCTTTTACTAACAGACTAAAGAAGAAAAATCACATTATCATGTTAATTCACGCAAGCAAAGTATTTGACAGAATTCAACGCTTACTCACAATTTCAAAAAAAAAACACAAACTTACAGCTAACACTATGCTTAATAATGAAAGACTGAGTCTTTTCCCTTAAAATTCGGGGGGAAATTGGGACAAGGATGTCCATTCTTACATTCTTATTCAACATGAAACTGGAAGTTTTAGCCAGTGCAACAGGGCAAGAAAAGGGAAAAACAGGCATACATATCAGAAAGGGAAAAAAGAGAGTGATTCCTATTTGAAAGTGACATGAGGGGCCCCTGGGTGGCTCAGTCGGTTAAGCATCCAACTTTGGCTCAGGTCATGATCTCATGGCTCATGGATTCAAGCCTCCCGTCGGGCTCTGTGCTGACAGCTTAGAGCCTGGAGCCTGCTTTGGATTCTGTGTCTCCATCTCTCTCTGCCTCTCTCTCTTTCTCTCTGTCTCTCAAAAATAAATAAATGTTAAAAATTAAAAAAAAAAGAAAGAAAGAAAAGAAAGTGACATGATAGTCTACATATCTGTGCTGACAGCTCAGAGCTTGCTTGGGATTCTCTACCTCTCTCCCTCTCTGCTCCTCCCCGACTCACACTCTCCCTCTCAAAATAAATAATCTTTTCTTAATGTTTATTTATTTTTGAGAGAGAGAGACAGACTTAGCATGAGCAGGGGAGGGGGAGACAGACAGGGAGACACAGAAGCCGAAGCAGGCTCCAGCCTCCGAGCTGTCAGCACAGGGCTCCACACAGGGTAGCCCAAAACTATCCAAAATGATCTTGACAAGAAGAATGAAATGGGAGATCTCACTCTTTCTGATGTTAAGGTTTACTATATAGCCACAGTAATCACAACAGTATAGTACTTACAGAAGGTCAGACACACAGATCAACGTAAAGAACAGAGAACCCTAAAACAGACCCACAAAAATATACCAATGTTGACATCTAGACGCTTGTCTTCAAGTGACCTAGAGGCCACTGGATTCTGTGCTACACCTGTGAGTTGACTGACTGAGCTTCTGAGCCTTCAGAAGAAGAAGAAAGTTGAAGTGGAAAGTCTCAGGGTGCTTCCTGATGGTCTGCCAGAGCCTCAGCTGAAGTCACAGCAGGCTGAAGGCCTGGAGGCGAGGGCACCAACAGCATCTGCCACGTAAGCCTAATTTTGGAGTAGAGGGTTGGCAAGAACACTTGGCCACGGGAACAAGACAACACACAAGCTTTCGTTATTATTTAAAGAATATCCTTTTCCCTACTTATTTTTAGCTTTTTTTTTAATATTTATTTATTTTTGAGAGACAGAGTGAGACAAAGTGAGAGTGGGGGAGGGGCAGAGAGAGAGGGAGACACAGGATTGGAAACAGGCTCCAGGCTCTGAGCTGTCAGCACAGAGCCCGATGTGGGGCTTGAACCCACAGACCGTGAGATCATGACCTGAGCCGAAGTCAGACGCCCAACCGACTGAGCCACCCAGGCGCCCCCCCCTTATTTTTAGCTTTTGCCAATTGTTTCAGGACTTGAGAACCAAAGGCATGTTGCTGTAGCTCCCCTTCAATACACCTAAACCTAATTCAAGTGCAACCTACAATCCTAACCCGCAACCTCACCTTAAACCTCACACACGCTGTCTCCCTCACTCACTGTAACCTTCTCCTAACCCAAACACAAACCGAAGCTCTAACCCTAACCCCAACCCTTGCATTGACTCTACTGCCTGCTTTTTCTCTCACTACTCTTGCTTCATCGAATGTTGCATTAGATACTGGATATGGTAAATGGCATGTTCTAGACACTCAGCTTTCTGTGATTTTTGTTCCGGCAAGCAGTAAGTAGGCTGAATTCAAATTCCAAACTGTCTTCTCTTACAGGTTACAGAAGCTGGAATCTCTGCTCAGGGCTTTCAACTTCCAGTTCAGCCTTTTCACCAAGCCTGCTAGAGTCTCCTCCCCTCAAACACATGTAGTTCAGCAATCTGCCAAGGATTGGGGAACATTTTATGCACTGACTTTGGGGCTCACTCGCTCTGGGGCTCCCTCCCTTTCCAGGACTTCTTTCTCACCTTTCTGACTCTTCTTCCATCCCTGAACTCTTTCCCCTTTCCTCTGAAGTTTTTGCCTCTGATTACTCTCCAGTGCCATCAAATAATAGTTTGGCATATGCATATTTTTGCATAGTCTATCATTGCTATCTGCGGGGCATTTAGTCCAACCAAGTGACTTCATCATCACCAGCAGCTGGAAGTCCCCAGAATCAAGTTTACCTGATCACAGGGAACTCTCATTGAGCCAAAGTTTTGGGGGAGGGTGCAAAAATACATCGTGATAGGTGTCAGAGGAGTCTAAGCAATTGACTGCACCTTCCTGACCCCTGCAGCCCAGGATCATAGCTACCTTTTTCTCTTGATGGTGGACTGCTACTCCACACATTCAACCTTATGTCTTAGTGCAACAGGTAACAGCCAGTTCATGATAAGCAGCTCCTATCTGGTGCATTGGTCAAATGTTTAGTCTCTATCAGGATTCAGTATCAACTGAAGGAGTTTTCTCAAAAGGAGAATAGTTATTAGTAAATATAAGCACAGTGTTGTGTTACTCCAACGCCCTTGGCAGATGTGCCTCTGTGATTCTTCTTTGGGGGGCTTCCAGAGGCTCCACATAGCATCCTATTTGTCAAAAACACCGTGGGTACAATTGGACCTTACTGAGGTACCAATCAGATTAAGCTACTCCTTTCCCAGGGAGAGGTGAGTAAAGGATGGAGAGAATCCAGGGGTGGTATGTTAGTGACACTCCCTATATATGATAGGAAATCATTACAAATGGGAATAGTTATCTCCCTGAGCCCCAACATAAAGCCTGACATAGAGCCGACACCCAATCCGTGCTAGAACACGAGTATATAAATGAATAAACCACTATTATCACTATATCAAATTTGTATTGATCCTTTACAAATATTACATAATAAGTCACATACTCAATTCTCATGCATTTTAGGCAATATAGAATTCTGGCCAACAAAGACCTGTAAAAGTGTCAGCATTCACTGTTACTGGGCATTTGTAAAATGCCAAAGGTGTACTTACTTATTATTCATTCAATATAGGTTGTGTGTCAGGCACCATGCTAAGTGCTAAGAAGGTATATATGAATAAATGAATGAATAACATTGTTCTTGACCTCATGAACCTGACAGTCCAGTAGACAATATGTCATGGCCCATTTGGCCAAAAGTCAAAAGAACTAAGCTCCAAGCCCAGCCTGCCTCTCCACAGGTCTCTCCTTGACCCAGGAGGGCATTTCTTCATCCTGAATATCTCGACTTATTGACCTTGTCGCCATCCCACAATGTAGTCTGGAATCCTGAAGAAAGCAGACAGGTGATGAACACTGCATGATCAAAAGAAATGTATTTTCATATAACTCTCAGAGCCATAAATAATGTGAATGCAAGAACAGCAAGAATCATAGGAGAACAGAGCATGGAAAATATGATTTAGCCACATTATCCACTGGTTCTGAGACACTTTTCATTCTGGGACCCCTGATAATAAATGAACAAAAGAAAAGGTTGGTTAGACAATGTCCAGTTTCGAGTTAAATGCAGATAAATCCTGGTACCCTAAGTATGTTGTGCCCCTGTTTATGCTTGGAAAAGAGACAAAGGACAGAAGGAAGCAGAGCAGAGAGAGTGAAACGGATCATGATTCAATTGATGCAGCAGATTTTATCACTTCTTTTTCTCCCCGACTGATTTGTTTTTCCTTAGGTTGCAAGCTTGGCAATTGCTCTTGGGAGGCACAATGAGATCTCCCGGCCAATTCAGCATCCTGGATTTGGCCTCATCTGTGTGTAACAAAGTCTCTGTCTAATGAAGATCATCATGGATCAGTGGATTCACATTATTCATCCGTCCATTCCAAAACATGCCCACTCCCACCTCACACTTAGATGGCTTTGTTGATTTATAGTAACTGGGACATTTCAAAACAAAAGCCGACTGGCATTGTAGTCCCATTTAAAAAATTCTGAATGCTAATTACATATTGAAATACCTAAAAAAAAAAAAAAAAGCAAATACACACACACATACACACACACACAGACACACACTCAAAAGAAAAAAAAAAAGCAAAAGCAAACAGTCTCACACCTGGAAATAATTCAATTTCCCTATCTGTGTAAAACCTTCCAACTTTTCCTTTGTATATTCTTATTTTGTTTTGATTCTTATTTTGCACAGTTATAACATTCTATACATACTTTTGTGCCCTTTCCTTTAACCTATTTTTACAATGGAGAACTTTCCAAATTATTTATAAGTCCTTCCTCATTTTTAAGGACTGCAGAGGTCCACATCAACCGAGTGTTCTGCTGTTTATAGCCATTCATTAAATTCATTAGATATCATTTAAGCTGTGATTTCATCTTTGTTCATAAACTATCCCTCTGCATGTGTTTATGGAAGGATATTACCTATTACCAGGGTAGTTATATGTCGACTACTTGTCTACTGACTCTGCATTATGAGTCTTGAGGGCAGGCACCGTGTCTGTCCACCTCTGTTCCTCCACAGCCTGACTTATAGTAAGTAAGGAATAAATGCTTGTGGAAAGAATAACCAGCCAGTCAATCATTCAGGTACCCATACAGTATCCTAAAAGAACTGAGTATGATTATAAAAAGGAGTACTCATGTTAAGGTCGTAGAACATAACATGTCAATGCTTACCAAGGACACAAAATTTCTCACGGGGCCTCCTCAGCAGTGAATGAGCTGACCCATAAAAACATCTTATCTCCTTCAGCAATGTGATAATGTCTGTTTCTAAGTAGGTGGCCTATTATAGGAATTGCTTTTCTGAGTACAGCTCAGTCAGATACAGTTGAGGTTCCTATTCTTAGCTCTGACTCAAGTTCCTTTCCAGCAAAGGGGACTCACTAAAATGCTCTCCCTGAGTTTACATGTGGGTTCCGAGAGACCTGTTTCTACACCTGTCTCCCTGCCTCCCTACTTGAATGCCCCACCCTCACTGTGAGCTTTTGGAAGGCAGTTCCCTGCCCAACTTAGTTTCCCCGATATGTAGCACCGTGCCTGGAACAGAACACATGGAGTTCAAATTTGAACTCAACCTATACGATTCCAAACCCTCAGATCTTTCATTCATTCAACAAATATATTTATTGAGATTCTGCTATTATGTGGCTACCTGCTAGGGACACAGGGGTGAACAAGACGGAAGAAGCCATCAGGTGGCAGCCATCACAATGCCTAGGGTATTAACAAAATCTTGGCTTAAGTGAAGATATGGCATCAAGTGGCCCAAAGATAATGCTGGAACAACAATGGAACTTAGACTCCATTGGGCTGGAAAATAATAGAGCCTGACTCCTCAACAAACTGTCTAGAATAAACAGCTTCTTTAAAGGACTTGCCACTTTGGTGGCAGTGAGAACAAAGGGGCCATCCCTTGCCCTTACCTGGAGCTTTTGGAGCTGCAGCATCGACGGACCAGGAATCAATAGTTGTGACTGTGACACACTCTGTGAGACCCTGGCAAGGTGAGGCCTGGCTCTCTGATTAATTGGAGGCCGTCCCCTCAGGTTTGCAGTGTCATCCTTCAGTCTGACGCCCCACGCAAACCACACACATTTGAATAAATGGCTCGAATTCCCTGTGACACAGAGAATCCCCCAGAAACGTGGAAAAGGGTCAATCTGTGTGACCCAGGAAGGGAAAATTCTCTGGGTGAAAGGCCATACTGGCGATGAGGCTGGGTTTAATCAGTCGTGTGGGAAGAAATAGAAATGATTAACGCTGGGCGGGCTCCCGGGCACCAGTTCCTCCTGGGACTACCCCTCCCTCCCCATCTGCTCAGTCCTCCACGTTTGGTGCTTATCCTGTGTTCTCAGTGTCCTTTACAGCTAAGAGCCAATAATATCGGGGGGAAGGGGGGGGGGGTGCTCTGAAAGTCTCTGTTCCAACCCAGACGTTAGTCCACATGTGTCATATTACTTGACCAAAAACTGATTAAAATGCCAATGTCTTCATTTTCTAGGGCCATAACAAAACACCAGAAACTGGGAGTCTTAAACAGAAATTCACTGTGTCACAAATGAGGCTAGAAGTCTGATATCAAGGTATTAGAGGAGAATTGATTCCTTCTGAGGGCCACGGGGAAGAATCTCTTCCATTCTTCTCTCCCAGCTTCAGGGGCACCTCAGGCATCCCTTAGCCTGTAGACGGCATTAGCCCTGTGTCTCCACATCCTCTTCCCTTTCCGCGTGTCTATCTCCTAATTTTCCCTTTTTATAAGGATGTGGATCATACTGGATTAGAGCCTACCCTCATGATATCATTTTAAGTTGGTCAGCCCTGAAAAGACCCTATTTCAAATGAGGTGAGGTCACATTCTGAGGTATCAACGGTTAGGGCTTCGCCTATCTTTCTGAGGAGACACAACCAACCCGCCACAGCCAACTTCATAGCATTGTTACAAGAATCAAATGTTCTCAAGTGTGTAAAATAGCATGTGCCTAGGAGGTGCTCAAAGAAAGCTACTGCCTACCCTTGTATTTTGTTTCAGCTTTAATTTTCAGCCTTACCACAAAACTTTTTTTTTCCTCTCACTATCAGTAAGCTTTCCCCATAATATATTGTTTGTTCAACACTTTCTTCAACCCAGCCTTTGCAAGAATATCAGGGTCTGACTTCCCTGGGAACTTACCAGATGCTCAATAACCACAGTCTGGGGAAAGAGTTTCACTTTTTTATTTAAGTATGCTCTGACTTATATTTTTTAAGAATATGATTGTCAATGGAATGAATGAGAATATTAAAACATATTGTTAAATAAGAATGAATTTGAAATATATTTAAAATTGAATCTTTGGATTTTGAAATCTAGAACACTCTGGTGTTTATGTGTCCATGTTAAAAGGTAGACACATTCCTCTCATGATTTTGAGGGAATGAAATAATTCACGGAGGAGGTTTGCCACCTAGTAGACACTCAGTAAGAAGGACTTACGTTCATTATGCCTGCTGTTAAATCCCAGGCCTCGCCCTCTACATCTCTGTCAGATGGTTCGGCCTGCACTACAGTGTGAAAGGTCTAAGGCTGAGAGAGCAAAGGTACCACGGGAACCCTGAGGAGGGAGAGACCCCTGTGTCTGGGATCATTTCCGGGGGCTGAATGAAGACCTCATCATCCCAACATGAGGAGGGAGCGAGCTGCAGGTCAGCCTTTGTAATAGCACGGACCAGGTCGGAGAGACTGGGGCAGGCCTGCGCGTTCGGAGACTGCCGGCCAGCTCACCTCTGCTGGAACACAAAGTCCCTGTCCCCAAGTGCGGAAGATCGGTGGGGGAGCTGGTGGGGCCGGTCACGGAAGGCCCGTTGTCGGGTACGAGAAGACATGTATAAGTAGGATTCTAAAGATCTTCAAAGAATCAAAAGTAGGGAGCAGCTTCACTCATGATTCACTCAAACAAGTGATGTGTGTCTCTACTTGAACTAAGGGTTGCATTAGCTTCTGGGTGATAAAAGATGAAAAATTCAGAGCCCCTATTCTGGACAGGTTAAGAACTACGCTTCTGGGATGGGCTCCCCACTTACTTCAAGTGAAATCTTCCTAATGCTCTAAGCTTCAGGTTTTTCCTTCGTAAAGGAGTGTTTAGCCAATTGCTTAAGTTCTTTCTTGGGAGAGTTTCACAAATTCTGGAGAATAAATGCAAAGCCTGCTTTACACTGGAGGTTTGATTAAACGGTGCTTAAAAGTAAGGGCTGCAAAGTCAGACTTTCATTCAAAGTCAGACTTTCCCACTAATCATTTACCGGTGATTATCTTTCATCAAATTACTTAGTATCCTCATCTATAAAGCAAGACTATCAATACCTACCTCGAGGGGATGGTGTGTAAGTATTCAATATGAAAATAATGTGAACTGCCTCGAGCAAAGCCTAGCATATTTAAGCACTCAATACATAAATGGCATAAAATACCAAAATCACCTTCAGAGAGTATTGTTTTCCTCAAAGGGTACCTTTGGCATATCTGGCTATACATAAAGAAATAGCTTGTAATTATTTATAAATGTCTAATTACTCAACAAACACACTGCAAATATCCCACGGTTGGGAGTTGGGTTTGCTCAATGTATGCTTAAATTAATATTTTAATATAATTTAATGTAAATGGTAATCTAATAAATATTAATCCAAGCCAAACATTAACTAATATATGCAACCTGACTTGCCAGGAAGAAGCGAGGACTTGTGATTGCTTAGTACATATGAAATATTTATGTATCATGTGCTACCTGGAGAATTTAAGCATTCTGTGCTTCTGGGCTGTCCTTTCAGCTAAAGATGTGCTAATAACATCATATGCTGAAGGGACTAGGGAGGAGACAGGCAGAATATTCTATCTAGAACCCCTGCCACCTGGTCTCAGATTCCCCTTCAGCCAGTGTGAGACCTGACTTCACATCACATCTGCAACTGCTCCTCGATATCTGTTCCAGTCCCTAGGCTGTCTTGTTACACAAAAGAAAATAGCCAGGCCTTTTTAATAATCTTAACATACCAAGGAAAAGACAAAGACTCTTGTACCTACTGTTAATAAAGTTACTTTACAAGATGATTCCATGCATATCTACTTCTAGAATAGGTTTGCCTACAGCAAAAACTCATTAGCCGATATTTACACCTTTAGGCAAGGCACGACACCAAAAGTATGAAATAGAAATCATCCAATCATTTAGTCAAACTGGTACCGTGCCAGTAACGTGCAAGGCAGTGGAAATGCAGGGCAGGGAAAGTCTTTGCTGATATGCAGAGTGTAAGTATAAATGATACAACTGAAAAACTATAAAGTTCATTACAAGGCAGAAGTGTACTGTGAACATGCTGGGTATTAAAACCTAGTCCAGTGGTGGCTGTGGGACCCCAGAGCACCCCCTGGCCACTGCCCCCATATTAGTGTGAGATCCTTCAATGGCTGGACTCTTCCAGTTGGAGGAACACGGGGCTCATGTTGCCTCACCACTGGGCTTTTTATTCAGCTGAATGAAATGAGAGCTGAATTGCAAGAAAAAGAAAAGGGATTTGTTTGTAGGTTGTAAGGGGAAGGAAAGAGTACTTGCCAGGGAAGACACTGGAAGAGAGAAGAGTGACTTCTCAGGTAGGTATTTTTGACAAGATTTTGCTACATGCGGTGATGAAACCCAAAGATTCTGCAGTACAATTTAATGATGTTTCTTTTTGTAGCCATTAGTGCTACTGAGATAGAGTCCTTTCCTTTTTCCGGCACACACGGAGGACTGAACTTCATCCTGACCTCCTTGTGCTTGGCTAAGACTATATATGTTCATTTCCTAGAGGTGCTATAACAAAGTATCACATACTGGGTGCTAAAAACAGCGGAAATGTATTGTCTCACAGTTCTGAAAAACAGAAGTCCAAAAAAAAAAAAAAATCAAGCTGTCAGCAGGACCATGCTAAAGAAACCTGGAGGGGAGAATCCTTTCTTGCCCTTCCAAGCTTCTGGAAGTCTGAATGACATTGGAATGTCTTTGGAATGCAAGGAATCCTTGGTACTCCTTGGCTTGCAGCTGCAGCACCAGGCTGCCACCACCACATGGCATTCTTCCCTCCTGGGTCTGCCTGCTTTCTCCTCTTGTTATAAGAACACCATTCATAGTGGATTAGGACCCACCTTAAGTGAGTATGACCTCATCCGACTTGATTACATCTACAAAGACCCTATTTCCCAATAAGATCATATTCACAGGCTTCAGGGATTAGGACTTCCGTACATCTTTTGGGGGAAGGCAGCCCAACCCTTAACAGCTCCCAAGAATGTTTTTTGCCAATACATGGGAGCAGAAGTAACATTTGTCTTTTCTAGGCTGCAGTACTTAATCAATGGGTGCGAGACCTGGTACGGGACTCTTGATCTCACGGTTTCCTTCCAATTTGCTAGGGGATGTTTACTTCATTAGCCTAGGTTCCTGAGTGAGAACAAGCAAGGAGCTGATCCCTAATAGACATGTCATGTAAGAAATACACACTTTTATTGTCTTAGCTACTGCAATCTGGAGGTTGCTTGTTACTATGGCATAATTTTGTCTGCCCTGACTGATACACTTCTAGGTGTAGGAGACGTGGCTGCAGGAGGAAGTGAAGTGAAACAAAACCTGCCCAAAGGAGCTCGGAGACATCCAGGCTAATAAAAGGCACTAAAATCTGAACCGGGGAAATCTAAGCAGCAAAGTCCCTGGAGAAATTTCAAGTCAGACACCTGAGCAGAACGCATAAAAGAGTCCCTTCAGAATAAGGTTTTGCTTCTGTTTTGTTTTATTGTTAATGAAAAGAGCATTCTGTATTGGGTTTATGCAGTAAGCTGGGCTCATCTAATCCTGCCCACAGCACCACAAAGCAAGTGCATTCTTTCGGGCACAACTCTCCCCACTCGTTCCTGATAGACAGCGTCTGTATCCGAGGAATTTATCCAGAGCCGGCCATGTAATTCAAGTGAGGAAGACACTGAGAGACCTGAGAACAGGACAAGAAGGAACACAGTAGAGCACAGAAAAAGGAGAGCAGCCCCAGCAGAGATGGCACAGGTGAGTCTGGGACATCGTCCAGAAGGAACCAGATCTGTGCAGAAGCTTTCCTGTAAAAAAGGTTTTCACACATGGTGGCTAGAGAAGTTTCAAAGGCATTCAGGGAGGAAGTGACAGCAGAGGCAAAAACAAGGTAGTGAGAAAACACAGGGACAACTATTCCATGGTCAAAGAATACCTGGATGCTGTTAGCTATTGCTTTAAAGCTTTTATCAGACACTGGGACACGGAAAGCTCGATCGGCAATGGAGAGACAACTTAGGTTTTGTGACAGTTAAGACACTGGTGGATAGACATGTGGGAGACAGACCAGGATGGGTAGCAGAGTCAGAGCTAATCATGAACACATAAAGGAATTCTGAGAGAGGAGTGACCCTGGAAGGGCAGGACTTCAGAAAGTCCGTGAAGTACAAGAACTGACCAGTATAGTGTGCTCTCAGACTACCCTGTGGTAGGCACTGACTGTGGTAGGCAGCCTCTAAGATGGCCTTCAATGAGCCCCACCTGCTGGAACTTGCGTCTTTGTTCTCCCCCTGGAGAGGCACTGGATTTAAGGACTCACTTCCAACAAACAGAATGCAGCAAAGATGATGTCACTTCTGAGATTAGGTTACAAAAAACAACCGTAACTTCCAATCTGTCTGTCTGTCTTGCTCTTCCCTTCTCCCTCTGCCTCTCCCTCTCAAGCAGGCACCAATGCACCCTTGACATTGTTCTTGGTCTCACTCACTCTCGGATCTCACAGCCCTGGGGGAAACCACCTCCTGTCAGGAGGGCACCCTGGGAAGAGGCCCACATGACAAGAGACGGGGGCCTGCTAACACCCACATGAGTTAGTTTAGAGTGAATTCCCCACTGCCCCAGTCAAGCCTTCAGATGAGACTGTAGCCTGGTCAACAGCAAGGCTGCAACCCACCAGAGATCTTAAACCAGAGACCCCAGCTAAGTTGTACCCAGATTCCTCACCCACAGAAACGGTGATATAGTTAATGCTTGTTGTTTTAAGCTGCTAAATCTGGGGGTAATTTGTCATGCAACCGTATATAAGTAATATACCTGCTATTCCATATTAGCCAGGCAGCCTTGATCAAATTACTTAACCCTTCTGGGCCTCAGGTTAATCATCCGTAAAATGGCCTTAGTGATAATATCTAACTCATAAGGTTATTGCGAGCCATAAATGAGATAATACATTTAAACTACTAGAACAACATGAGAACATAGTAAGTTCTCAATAAACACCAGCTGTTGTTTTTATTATAATTCTTTTGGCAGTCATTAGCATGTCGTAGATAAAGTCACAACTGAGAGGGGAGCCCACTCAGGTGCTGAAGCTCCATGTGGAAAAAGAAATCTAATTCAGAACACCTCATGCAATACAGGAAATTGGCTGGTTAACAGAACTGAGCTGAGGTCCAGAGGTGGGGGCTTGAGCAAAGTTATCAAGATCTGTGAGTCCTCTTCTCTGCAACTTCCCAGGTTTCCCTGTCTCATCTCTCAGCTTATTCCTTAGGCTGGCCCCCAACATTAGGGCCAAACAGCCACAGCAATATTAGGCCTCAGGCACTTATAACAAATCCAAGAGAAGAGAGAATTTTTCTTCACCCCATCAGTGAATCCAGGATTTCACATGGAGTGGACCGACTTGAGTTACATGACCATGCGTGGCCTATTAATTTGACCATAGGAAAGCCCATCCCTTCCTGAGTTACACACCCTTCCTTCACCCAATCACAGTGTGGAGATGTCAAGGGTATAGCATTAGCCCAAAAGGGATCATTGTTGGAGGTGTAAATGTGGCCAATCTCTACACCACACAGTTACTGCTAATGGAGGAAAGACAGAACAGGGTACTGGGGAGGCAAGGCTAACGTAGACTATAAGAGGCTATTGCTGTAGTGCAGATGAGAGCTCAGAAGACTAACACTTGGGCAGTCAGCAGCAATGGGGACAAAAGAATCAATATGGGTACGTGTGAGAATGGCAAAGTTTATAGAAACACCACAGGATTTGATACCTGATGGGTGGGGTGGATGATGAAGAAGGGGGAATTAAAGAGTTTCAAGACTAGGCCAACAAGAATGACGCTTACAGAACTAACCCTCAGAAGGACACACCGACTGATAACAGATTAAGTGTCTATTAAGAATCTAAGTGCCAGGTCATCACTTCCCATCCCCCTGCTACCCTGATTTCTGTAAATTATTAGATCCTGACAAGCTTTTCCCAATCTCAGAATTTTATGATTCATGTTCCCTCTGTCTTACATGTTTTTTCATGGTTCTGTGAAATGCTGATTCTTTCCCTGATCGTTCTATCTAGAAGAGTATCGCCCCCAAATCATCCATAACAACACCCTATGTGTGAGGAAACAATATCATAAAAGATTGATCTTTATCTGCTCCCCATGTTAAGGGAGAATATTTTTATGTCTTTTCCTTACATGTAGGACACTCCTATAAAATAGCAGGAGTACAAAACTTTTTGAATTAATAAATGAATGAGTAAACTTTATAAATAGGGATCAACAATCAACAAGATAAACCCTGGCCCCTACCTTTATGGAACTTACATTATAGAAGGAAGCAAAATGAACCATAAGGACCAGAAGATGTAAATTTCAAAGCCAGCTCCATAGTGAATTCAGTACCATTCAAAATACTTCCGTGCAGCAAATTCCCACCAACCCTTCCCATGTCAAATAAATAAAAAGGCAAAGTGTAAAAATAGATCTTCTAGTACCTGAAACCACAATCCTGAACAATCCACAGCCTCCTATACTTTCACTTCCTTTGACAGCACTTTCTCTTCAACTTCTGTTTTGTTTCCTTCTGAATTTTGATGCTATTTCGATACCAAGTACTGTCTCCATTTGACAAAGAAGGACAATCCAAGCTGTAGAGGGGAAATAGGGCTTTGCAAAAGATTTGTAATAGCAATGTTCTCATGCTCAATTCTGGATGGAGAACAGATTCCTGTGCATATTGGCAGAAAATATCTTTTATCGTATCTAGTGCTCAGCTTTATCTAAGGCAGGATTTACAAATAGTGGTCTGTGAATGGCTTCCATACGATAATGACATACAGCAAAAAGTGAGGACAAGTCTAGGTGGGAATCAAGGGACCTGCACAGTCCCATGAAAAGTCATCTTCTGAAAGAGGCATGAAGTGTTCACATGTGACAGAAATGGAAACAGATGTTCAGAGAGGTTAAACCATTGCTCACTTTTATGCGGGTAGTAAGTGCTAGAATCAGATTCCTAATACTAGTCTTTCTGACTCTGAAGTCCACGTTTCTCTGTGAAACCTTGCAGTCGGGGAAGAACATACATGATCATTCACTTCTCCGTTCACAATCAATCTGAAACTGACATGACAAATTCTACCAACCTCGGGTAATGGAATTATGGGTGCTCGATCCCTCACCAGACAGATCAGCAGGAAGTCACTTCCCTTGGGACTCGCTTCTTCCATGAAATTCTACCAAAATACAAGGCATACATTGTCCAAAAGGGTAGTTCCTTCAAAATTAGTTCTAGAAATGTGCTATACGGCGTAGTGCCCTGTATCTTGCCCTGAAAAATTTGTTAAGAGAGTAGATCTAATGTTGAGTGTTCTTACCACAGCGAAAAAGGGACACAGGAAACTTCTGGAGGTAACAGATAGGATGATGGTTACACATGGGTGCATACACATATGTCTAAACTCAAATTTTACACTTTAAAATATGTGCAGTGCATACCGATTACACTTCAATAAAGCTGTTAAATATAAATTACATCAGAGTAGGCCAGGTACCAAATTCCAACCTGCAGCTACTCGCAAGACCTCTTATCATCCTAAGTTGTTAGAATAGAATACTGGTCTCCACAGCAATACTCCCTCACTAGCCGAGCTCCTTACGCAGAGCAGTACTATTCTTCAAAGGAAAATGATCTCACTCCCTCAGGGGCAACACTAGCCAAAGGGATTCCAGGCTGAGACCAGGGTCCAGTTCCATCACCACGTCAGCTGCTCCTCCGGGCACCGCACAGTCTCGAGGTGGCTGAATCTGGAAGAGATTCTGACATCACTCACAGTGTGAGGCATCCAGCCCATCTCCAACGTGATTCAGATCCAGGCCATCCGCTGACCTCCTCCCATCCTTAAGGAGATTTTTAATTTGGTGAGTATCATTGACTTGCCCTGCAACTAGATATTCCAGATCCGCCGGCTTCATTCCAGTAATTCTCTCTTAACTAGAATCTCAGGGAGAAGGGATAGTTTGTTGTCCCTTCACTTTTAAAAAGCCATAGGATCCTCACGCAAGTCTATTCCCCTCCCTCTCCACAGAGATCAACTTTGCACACCATTGATCTAGTCAATTGCACTCTTAATAAAGTTATACATCTCTGCTACACATGATCTCAACACAGTGGTCTTCTCTCACTATATATTTGCATAATTAAGTGGCCCACTCAAATGGGCCTTCACAAGAGAGCTTCCTTCGATTAAGGTTTTAAGATAAACAGATACACACCTTCGACTTTGGCACAGATCAATAAACATTTAAATAATATTTATGGAGCATTTGGTTAGTATCAGACTTCAAATACCATGTCCTGGTCTCTGCCTTTCAGAGCTCAGAAAGTAGGTAAATAACCGTAGACCCTCATTGTAAGAAAACGTAGTAAATGCTACAAAAGAAGAGCACACACAGTGCCACAGGCACCCCAGAAAGAAATGATTTTCCTATGGAGAAGGTGGGGTAGAGGCAATAGACGGGAGAAGCAACACTTAAACCAAAAGTTGAAGATATTTGATCACACAGAGAAAACAGGACAAGTTATTTGCAAAGGCAGGTCAAGTTCATGTCCAATTTTGATGGTCTCCTGGATGTATCAACGTAGCTAGCCTACAACCCTCAGTTATTCGGTAAAACATTAATCTAGGTGTTGCTGTGGAAGTATTTTGTAGATGTGACTAAGTCCATAAGCAGCTAACTTTCAGGGAGGGAAATCTTCCTAGATAACGTGGGTGGGCTTGACTTAATTGGCTGAATGAAAAGCAGTGCTGAGGCTTCCCTGAGAGGAGGAAAACTGCCACTTATGGACAGAAGCTTCAGTTTGTGTCCAGCATTTCCAGTCTGCCCTTCCTGATGGCCTGCCCTATGGATTTTGTACTAGCCTAGCCAGCGCCTACACTCACATAAGCCAATTCATGGCATTACAGCTCTTAGTATTTATTTCCTACTAGTTCTGGCTGAACTTAAACTAATTTAAATTTTGGTATCGGGAAGTGGAGTGTTTCTGGAACAAATACTTACAAGCATGAAAATGGCTTTGGAATTGGGCAATGGGCAGAAGCTGGAACAATTTGGGGGAGCATTACAGAAAAAGCCTCCATTGCCTTGAGCGGAGTGTTACTAGAATATGGATGTTCGGGGTGCCTGGGTGGCTCAGTCGGTTAAGCGTCCGACTTCAGCTCAGGTCATGATCTCACAGTTCATGGGTTCAAGCCCCGTGTTGAGCTCTGTGTCGAGCCTGGAACCTGCTTTGGATTCTGTGTCTCCCTTTCTCCCTGCCCCACCCCAACTCACACTCTGTCTCTGTCTTTCTCAAGAATAAACATTTAAAAAAAAAAAAAGAAATATGGATGTTAAACCCTGCTACTGAGAACTCAAAAGGAAATGAACAGCATGGTAGAAAAACATAAATTGCTAAAGTACTCAGGAAGCTACCAAGTATACAAGTAAATAAGGCTTTGCAAAGCAGGGCAGAGTTTTGCCCATATCAAATGTCTTAGTCAGTTTGGGCTGCTGTTTTTAAAATACCATAGACTGGGAGGGGGGCCGCGGGGGAGGGAGGGCTTGCAACAGAAATTTATTCTTCACAGTTCTGAAGACTACAAGTCCACGGTGCCAGCCCATTTGGTTCGTGGTGATGGACCTCTTCCTGATTTGCAGGCAGATGCCTTTTTGCTACCTCCTCACTCTGTGAAAAATGAGGTCATCTCCCTTTTGTTTCTTATAAGGGCACTAATCCCATTCATTAGGGCTCTACTCTCATGACCTAATTATCTCCCAAAGCCCCCATCTCCATATACCATCACGTCTGGGGATTAGACTTCAACATATGTATCTTGAAGGAACACAAACATTCAGTCCATAACACCAAGATACTGAGGTGTCCAAAACTGGAGCTCAGTAACTACTTTGAAGGACAGCCCTCGTGAATATCCCAGCTTTCAGTCTGTAATCCCCAGGGGGCTATACCCAGAAGTGGGGGCAAATACAATTTCAGATATAGCCGTATGAATATGGCAACCAAGAATGAAATGAGACCCATTCATGAATGATGATCACTCACTGCTACCCTGGATGCCTATTAGAGAACAGGATAAACCATTCTCTGAGGAAGAGAGCATTTTCAAGAGCCTCTACAACTTTTCACAGACAATGCCAGAACTTCAATATAAAAATAACAAACACAACAAAAACAAGATGAATATAAAAAAATACAGAAATAGGTCCATCAGTGACCATTTTTGAATGCTGTATAACAAACCATCACACATCCTGAGCGTCCAAACAACACTCATTTATTATCAAACAGTTTCTAAAAGTCTAGTCCATGAACAGCATCGCTGGGTTCTCCGCTCAGGGGCTCATAAGGTCAAAGACAGTGAGGCCGCATCCTTATCTGGTGCTAAGGATCCTCTTCCAAGCTCAGTCAGATTGCTGGAAGAATTGAAGACTCCACCTCTTAGAAGCCACCCTCAGGTCCTTGCCACGTGACCATCTCACGAATTGGCAGCTTATGTCTTCAAAGCCAGCGAAAGAGTCTCTTTTCAGTGTGCTGTGAAGAAGTCTTATTACAGAAATGACTCTCTTACCCCTTGTGTTATAGAGTGTAACCTACCTAATCAGGGAGTGATATCCCACCAAATTTATAGGCGCCACCCACCCTCGAGATGGAGGGGATTAGAGGGCGCCTGGTGACTTGATTAAGCATCCAACTTCGGCTCAGGTCATGATCTCACAGTTCATGGGTTCGAGCCCTGCATCAGGCTCTGTGCTGACAGCGTGGAGCCTGGAGCCTGCTTCAGATTCTGTGTCTCCCTCTCTCTCTGTCTCTCTCAAAAACGAACATTAAAAAAAAATTTTTTTTAACTTCTAAAAAGTTCAAATGGAAATATTAAAACTGAAAAATACAATAACTGAACTTACAAACTCAGTAAGTAGGCTTAGGAGCAAGTGAGGTGTAGGATTAGAAGACAGGATTAGCCAAATGGAAGATACATCAACAGAAAATACACTGGCTGAAGCAAGGAGAGTAAAAACGATGGAAAATACATACAGAGTTAAGATAAGATAGATCTATCGATCAATCAACAGGCCATATATCTACATATATTTTATGTATTTCTATGTAAGTGATATATATGAACAAGGTATAAAGTTCTAAAATACACGTAATTGAAGTCCCAGAAGATGAAAGACACAGAAAAATTATTTAAATAGAAAAAAAAATAGGTGACAATTTTCCAGAACAAACAAGGATTAAGCAACACAAGGAGGATACATACAAAGGAAATCACACCTACGAATATCACAAACAACTGAAAACAACACAAACAATAAAAAATTAGAACAGAGGGAAAAAACATGTTAACTTCAACTGAAAAACAGTAATACTTAAGGGTGACTTCTCAACACAAACAAGAGACGCCAGAAAACAATGGAAAAATGTCTGTAAAGAAATGGAAAACAAGTAATTGACAGAAATGTAGGACTCTAGACTCAGAGAAAATAATCCTCAAAGTAAAGGTAACATAAAGACATTTCCAAACAAGCAAAAATAGATAATTCATATCCAGCAGATCTGTTTAAAAAGAAAACTTAAGAGAAATGTTCAGGCAGAAAGAAAAAGATCTGAGAAGCAAACACAGAAGTGGAGGCAGAACAGGATGAGTAACAAATGGTAAATACGTTGGTAAGACTAAATGAATACAGACTATACAAAAAAAATTAAAATGTTATAGACTTAAAATATATGTAAAATTACAATGAATATAAGCCACCAAAAAAAAAAAAAGGCAACAGAGAACAAAATAACTTACAGTGTTCAAAGCACCAGAGTCACTGGGAGATGGTAAAAATATTAATTTATTATCTTGCAATCTTTAGGATAACTACTTGAAATATAACTAAAATTCTAATAAAGAGGGGGAAGCAGAATTGAGAGGAGAAATGGGATTTAGAAATATTGGCATAATCCTGGGGCGCCCAGATGGCTCAGTCAGTTAAGTGAATCTGACTCTTGGTTTCGGCTCAGGTCACGATCTCACGGTTCAGTTGGTGGGTTCGAGCCCTGCATCCAGCCTGTGCTGACAGTGCAGACAGAGCCTGCTTGACACGCTCTTGCTCTCTCTCTCTCTGCCCCTCCCCTGCTCATGCTCTCTCTCAAAATAAATAAACTCTAAAAAAAAAAATTAAACATAAAATGAGTGGATCGAATGGAAAATAAGATTTAAAAGCACAAACACATCAGTAATTGCATTTAATGCTAATGGACTAAATTCTTTAATTGAAAGATCCACGCTGTCTGACTAGGGAAAAAAAAAACACCTATATGTTGTTTACGTGTGATATACCTTAAATACAAGGACACAGAAATACTAAAGCTCAAAGGATTTAAAAAGATGAACCATGCAAAAACTCACCAAAGAACCTGGTGTAGGTATACTAATATCAACCGATATAGAATCTAAGTAAGCTAAGGAACGCTACTAGAGGTAAAGAGACGTATTTTATGATACAAAGCCAATTTGCCAGATGTGTAATAATTCCAAATTTACATGCCTAATAACATAACATCAACTGTATAAACTTCACAGGAAAAGGACAAACAGAAACATAATCATAACGGGAGATGAATGTGCCATATAACACCTCTCCAAGCTCTTCCCTGACTGTAACTTCCCCTGTTTCTCTAGGCAGACGTAACTGCAGGACTCACTGTGTCCCAGCTATACGTACTGGTTTGTAACCTTTCTCGGCTTTTAAATGCCGTGACTTCTTCTCCTTGTAAGCCTACCCCTATCCTACAGTTCAAGTATCACCTCCTCCATGAAGCCTTTCCAGAGTCCCCTAAATAAGAATATGTAATTCTTCCCGAACTCAGATATATGTTCAAGGCCCGTGGCATTTTCTACCTTAAATTGTAGTTATTTTTGCACATTTCTTAATGTCTTTTATTAAGGTAGGGTTTCCACAGGCTTCAACTTTGCATGGACTACGCCTGACAGAACAGGCACATGGTCCAAATCTTAACGGGGGCTCAATCGGTATCTGTTAAATAAATGAATGCTACATTTTCCCACTCACCTCTCTCCTAAAAGTGTCAGCCAACTCCAAAATATGGGGGAGAGAGAAAAATTTTAATCTGTTTTTGGAGACAATGAAGCTCATTTCAGACGAGAGTTCCTCAAGCCAGAAGCATTCGGAACTTGTGCAGTTGACTGTACCCTTTAAAGGGGCTCCCTGGAGGCTGTGACAGAATCGCAGACACACAAAACCCTGCCTTGCCAAGCTCATCTTCTCTGGCTAAAGCAGACATTACTGCCTGGAGCTGATGACTTTTACCATCTTACTGTACATCCAAATGTTTAATAATTAGTTATTGGGTTTCTGTTTCTCACACCCTTGATTTTCCACCTTTTCTCTAATAAGATGGCGAGGCCAGGTGACTAGCAAGCAACCTGGCACTTCCAAAAGAGCTGCTTGCCTTTGATGAGATGCGCTAATGTCTCAAATTCTCCGCTTCATCATTTGTAACAGGGAAATAATAACACTATTTCTTGCGGGAGGTCATTATAAGAATCAGATGAGAAAATACAGGCAAGGCCACCCAGCAACACCTGTAAAGAAAGTTTAGCCCCTTCCCCACCTCTGAGGAGGCCGTTTCCCTTGTTCAGAAACCATGCTGGAGGGAGAGGGGAGATCACAAACTCACACCCACTTCTCCCTGGCAAAGAAGAGAGATGCACCCTGGCTGGCTGGCATTCCCAGAAGCCTGGCAGCCAGTCTGAGGATTCCTTGTGCACTGGATGAAACTGGATTTCCAGTAAACCACTCCACGCCAGGGTATCGCCCAGCCAGAGGGGCTGCCTCCCATCCAAAACTGGGCGGAGTCTGCCATCTAGAGGACACCCACGGACAGGCAGGCCCCAAAGCTCACTTCAGCGCCTAGGAGAGCTGAAGCTTGGTTTCTTCACTGACAAACATTGACTGAGGCTCTGCTGTAAACCACAGGTTGCAACACAGGGTACGACACAGCCCCTGCCCTCAGAGAGCCCACGATCTAGTGGGGAGTTCACATTCTAGAAGGATCTCAGCGTCAAAGTGAGACCTGGTTCCTGGCAGGAGGAAGGGTCCCTTCTAACAACACAGGATGGATTTACTCCCTGGTAAGTCGCACAGCCGGTAAGTATACGGGCTGAGTTGAGTCCTGCACAGATGATTTGGGTTCCAAATTCTGGGCCCTCAACCACAGCTGCATTGGGCATCAGAAGGCCCCATCCCTCATTTTACAGCCAAGGAAACCCAGGCCACACAGCTGGAAAGTAGCAGAGCTGAACTGCGAAGCCACTCTTGCAACGTCTGTGCTCCTTCTAGGACACCAAGAGATTGACCTATGCCTAAAGCAGCCAGACACTAGGGCGGTGTAGACAGAGGGCTGTGTATGGAGTTTTCCAGAGTGAACGTTCTTCAAGGGCAGGTATGCAGAAGCCAGTTGTTTTTACATCTTGTTGAGGCCCTCACTTCCAAGGATGGAATAAATGAGGAACCTTGGCCTCTGGCCTAGATTCACATATCTCTTCTCACCCTATAAATCTGGTCCATTTGGAGAAAGCCTCCTTGACTTTCAAGGGCGTTCCTTCAGTTGCCGGGAATGTCTCTACATTTGGAATTGTGCTTATAGTCCAGGAATCCCTTCGCTTATGAAAGGTGGCAATGAGGCTCCATACAAGTCAGGACATTTAAACTGGAAAGGAAATCTCTTTTCCAGAAGCTAGAATGTGCTCCAGGATACTAAATATTTCACCAACATTATATCCTTTTCAGACCCATATTATAGCTCTTCATTGCGTTTGCAGCCAGTTTGGGCTCATCCACATGGCCATTAAATCAACATGCGTTCTGCACCTCCTACGAGCCAAGTACTAGGCTAAGCAAAGCACGGAGGGTTCAGTGATGAACACAGCAGCCACAGAAACTGCCCTTACAGAGCTTGCGTGTCATTAGCCGGATCATCAGGTCATGTTTAGGATGGATACATGAAAAGGAAAACGATGGCTTCTCTGAATAAATGCCAAGGACTCATTGACTACAGAATGAAATCGGATTTGTGATAAGCTTTTCTGCTCTCTCCTTACATACCCACGGCTCTCTAAGCACACCTTTCTCGGGCCTCTGCTCAACATCCTGGATGTCATTATTTTTCATTTGTGCTTTGGCTTTTGTTACAGTTTATACTTGTCTGCATCTCCCACAAGACTCTTGGCTTCTTGAGGTCAGCGGAAATTTCTACCAAAAGTAGATGCTGGCTGACATTTTTGAACGAATAAAGAATCAAAATGACTCAATCAGTCCGTCAATTTTCATATTACTGATAAAACCACACCCTTAAAGTTTTTAATTTGAAATGCATGAGACTACAGACACAGTTACTGATGATCGGCAAAAACTTTAGACTTACACATTTTTCTATACAAATAGATCACTGCAAGCCACTCACTATTACCCAAGCAATCTGTCAGACATAATGCTGGATATGGACGAGCATTTATATAATGAGCCATAAGATGCTTGAGGATTCTCAGAGAGGATCATGCCTAACACTAGCAGGAATAGAGTAATGAAAATAGGAATAAATGAGGTTCATCTTTGCTGAAGCCAGATTAACCTGAAATCCCACCATAATTACTGGAAAGAGCTACCTCAATGGGGCCCTCTGTCCCTGGAATGGAGACAGGTGAGAGGAATGTCACAAGACTGTGTCACAAATGAATAGACACTTGCCAGAATACACTCAGTTTCTGTAAACATAAACATAAAATACTGAGAAATAGTTTTTAATAATCCCCAACTTGGTGTTTGCTGAAGCCATGGCATGTCCTAGTGGCATCATACCCTTCCAACCCTTCACTCACTCTTTAAGACCTGGGTCAGATCACACTTTGACCTGACAGCGCTCCCCGATCTTTAGACAGTCAGCCCCCGAAGTGCATTACATACACCTCTAGTCACAAGTTTTTAATAAGAAACGCCAGTTAGTGCAAGAGAAGCTACAATTTCATGAGCATCGATCCATGCACCCAAAATTGAGCTAGGCCCTCTCTCATAGAATGATCTCATAAACATAAAAATAGGACACAGCAAGCATTATTGACTCCATCTTAATTTTTTTTTTTTCAACGTTTATTTATTTTTGGGACAGAGAGAGACAGAGCATGAACGGGGGAGGGGCAGAGAGAGAGGGAGACACAGAATCGGAAACAGGCTCCAGGCTCTGAGCCATCAGCCCAGAGCCCGACGTGGGGCTCGAACTCACAGACTGTGAGATCGTGACCTGGCTGAAGTCGGATGCTCAACCGACTGCGCCACCCAGGCGCCCCTGACTCCATCTTATACATAAGAAAAATTTTGTTGAGGGAGGCTAGGTCACTTGCCTGGGAGTGCCCAGATAATGCAAAATAGAACTGGGACCTTAATCCAGGTCCCATCCTGCAAAAGCCCACCTTCCTGCCCTTGTGCCAATGTTTCTCAAAATGCTGTGTATGAACTACACATATCATTTGTTTTATCTTTATTTTATTTTTATGTTTTATCTCCCATTAACGGCAAGTAATACTGGCTTTCAAATTATGGTAAGTATGTAAAGTTTCCTATTTAAGGAGATTATTTTTTTGGATCAGAGATTTAAAGAAATCTGTATGTGACAGTACAGCTGGTGTGAGGACAGACACAACACCATAAGCATGGCACACAACTAACATCCGGGGAACTGTTTACTCTCTACATGATTCCCGGCTTCCCCCATTGGTCATTACTTCTTGGTCTCTTTAACTCTGGACTAGAGTCTCTCAACTCTGAGTGCACAATAGAACCACCTAATATTGATGCCTAAGTCCCTTTCTAACCCAATGAAATAAGAGTCTCTGGGAGTGAAGCCTAAACATTTTTTTTTTTTCAAAGCTTCCCAGATACTTCTAGTGGCAATCGGGGTTAAAAAGCCTAGGCCACACCCAGGGCACAACACACTGCCTGAAATGCAGCAGGAGATCCACAATGATTGTTCAGTGAAGGAATTATGTTGTCCTGGACTCCGCCAAGCCTAGGGCCCCTGAAATGTACTGCTGGGACCATATTTCAGATCATACACTCCAGCACGTTCATTGAGCACATAGTGTGATGCTGGGAAAAAAAAAAAAAAGGCCTCTGTATGGACAGTCAATCTGTTCTGGAGTGAGACTCTGTTATGACCAAACCAACATTAGATAATTCCCAAAATCTCATGCCCATCAGTGTGCTGACTTTGTGTTTCTTTTAACTGAAGGATATGAGGCAATTTAACCCAACTATGAGCAGAAGGCAGCCATGTTATGAATGAACAAGCTGGAGACATGAAAGCTGGTCCCAGAGGAACTACTCCCTCATCATGTACCTTGTGCTCTCCTACCCCCTCAGTGCTTCTACCCATCATCACAGGTGGCGCTGATAATTAACGTCCAACTCGCACATAAGGATCAGTCTGGTGGAATGAAAAGGGATGGATTTTAGGAAGAGACCAACCCCCAATTAAATCACCTATCCATCACCTACTTTCCAAGAACACTTGCTTCTTCATATGAAGATGAAAATGGTAATATTTATCTTGTGGGATCAGGGTCACTACATGGAAACCCCCTCAAGAGTGCCTGGCAGAGAGTAGGTACTCCAGAAAGATGGAAATATAACGTTTCCATGGCTGGAGGAAGGAAGGAATGAGGAGCTACAGAAGGCTATACAAGATTATTATGATTATCAGAGGTATATGTTCCCCCCTGTATAAGCAAACACAGCATTTTCCCCACCCTTGAAGAGAAAAATTAGCTTTTGTGCCTTTCCAAAATAAAGACAGACTCAACAAGAAGATTCTTCCTGGCTTAGAAATGCATGTCCCTTTACTGGGTCAACATATAGCTTTAGATAACAAATGACCTTTTACAATAATTCTATCATTATTTTAACATTAGTCGGAAAGGTTATAGATGCTGAAAATTAAAGCAATGTGGTTTTGTTTGCATTTGAAAAACAAAGGCTGAGAAAGAACTATTTTGTAGGGTGAAATCTTGGCTTTAAAATATGCCCTGAAGGACTAACTAAAAATGGCTCCATGGACCCTCATTACACTAAATACTCAAAGTATCTCTAACAGGGAAGCATCCTTTCCAAGTCCTTCAAATAGCCAGAGTTAAACCTCAGGACTATTTTCTCATTATCCACACAAAAAGGAAATTCTCTCTTCTATTTATTGAGCAAATACTTACTGAGATCCTGCTGGGTGCAATGTACCATTTCCGTCAACAATGTTTTAATACTCACCATATGGAAGTAACTATCCCAAGAATCTCCTCCTCTAATCCTCTTAGTTTAACCACGTGCCAATCTATTTATATCAAGATACAACATCATTGTCACCACGACCACCACAAGCATTTACTATCCAAAGTCAGCTAAGTGCTTTATAGGCACTATCTCAAATCCTGATGCTCTCATCAACCATAACAATTACATACTCTTGATACCCAATTTATAGATGAAGAAGCCAAAACTTAGAAAGAAGAACCCTGATCAAGGTCACATAGCAAGTAAGTGACAGAGGTAGCACTAGAAATCCTGTCTAGTTTTGCCTGAAACCAAAGCCTGCACTCAGGGACCACAGCAGTCAATTCTGGGGTTAAGCCAAACATAGCACACATAGTGGCAGAGCAATGGCCAACCAAGGGTTTATTGACTGATTTTATTTGGACATTTGGCTCATTAATTTGGCCTATTTAGCAGAGACAGATCTTTCCATGAAGGTCCTTCCCTTTTCCCATCTCAAATACCACAATTTATAGGGACTGTCAATGGAAGGTTCCCTAAAGATCATCTAATCTGAGTCCTCATCTCAGCATGAGATCCAGACAGGGGAACTGATTTGCTTAAGGTCACATAGGAAGTCATCAATACAACTGTGACCAGGAGTCTGGACTCCTGATTCCCACTTTAGTACTTTTTCTAAGGCATTTCATTCTATACCAACAATGCTGTTTCTATCCTACACCGGATGCGTAGAGTCAGCTTAGCTGCTCTGGTTATAATAAATAATGTAAAATAAAAATATTAAAAATTTACATGATTGGCCCTGGATGAACTCACATGGAAAAAAAGAGTGAAAAAGACATTTCTAGGAAACATCTAGAACAAAGGCAGAATCATGAAAGAAATACAGCTTAATGTGTTCAAAAAAGGAAATCCATCTGGTATACATAGCAAGGGAAGTAAAAAGACAGAATAAATTATTCCTTCCCTCAAACTTCTTGTAGGGCTTTGGAAATACAATGGTGACCATGATATGGTCCAATCTTGAGTAAATTTATAACCTAGTTGCTTCAACAAGAAAACAGGGAATTATAGTGGTGTATGATAAGTGCCATGATAGGAGTAAGGCCAAGGTACCGCAGAGGCATAGAGGAGGAGCTCATAATCCATACTTAGGAAGGTTTCTTGGAAGAAGTGGAAGCTAAGCAGGATCCTGAAGATGAATAAGGCCAGTGGAAGACAGCTCAATAGAACCATTCAAGACAGAAAAATCAAATTAAAGACATAGCAATTAAAGGGAACACGACTTGTCTTGAGTACAGTCCAGAGTTCAATACAGTAAATCCCAAAGAATGAAGAGGTGACTGTAAACAGTAATGCTGAGTGAAAGACACGGACCAGGTTGTTCTGGATGTTATAGATTGCGCCGATTACTTGAGGCATTATCTTCAGGGAGAAACGACTACTGATAATGTTTAAGTAACTGAATAGCATGATAAAACGCATGCTTTGCACAGATCCACAGGACTGCTGGCTGGAGGCTGGAATGGAAAAGGACTAGACGATCAGCAGGGAAGCCACTCAGCTAGCTATGACAATGTTCTAAAAAGTAAATGACAAGGGCATGAACTAGGAGTTTGGAAGAAGCGGACGAAGTCAAGCAATATGAATGAAGTGCAATCAGCATGTCTTGGGAATTGTTAGATATTGAGAGGGAAAAGTCAGGAAGAATTCTCCACTTTCCCACTAGCACCATCGGTGGCATAATGCAGTGCTCGCCAAGATAGTACCTTCTCAGTACACAGTATATGTTCCTGGGAGTGTAAGGGCCTGAAGCTTATAAGAGGTGTCTTTGTTGCCCGGCTTGAATGATCTCTAAAGGAAAATAATGTCTTTGACAATTTCACTGCACATGATATCTGAGCCTAACTGAAGGACTCAACTGAATAGCTAAAAATAGGTAGTTACACTAGTAATTTTAGAGGGGGGTGGGGGTGGGAACAGATCTAGCCAAGTTTGTATTTTGTCACATGATTTGACCTCCAGACCCAAATACAAATCAAGACAGATTCAAATGCTGTTTGATCTTAATCGAGAATGGGAAGAGCAGAGAAAGTGGAAAAGTAAAGCATTAGCAGTATTTCAGCAGGAATCATTAGATACTTGGACACCTTACACAAAACACAATCCTGATGAGTGAATCATGAATTAATAAATCCGGAGAGCAAGGACTTCCCCTGCCACAATGTCAAATCAGTTTAAACTTCATGCAGAACGTGTCTGGCTACAAGAGCTCTGGCTTTTGCCAAACCTCATAGAATGTGTTGGAGCCATTTAACAGACCTCTGCATTCCTATAGGTCTTCCTACCCTAAGCTCTGTCCCCTCTAATGTTGTGTTTCTCTAGGGATGATAGGTCTTGGGGTCTTGGGTTCGATTCAATGTATGCCAGGACTTGGAGACATTTTAAACAAATTAGAATCTATGTGTTGTTTTCAATTAAAGGCTGTGTGAGGCAAACGAATACCAGCTCAGCCACCAAAACTCTGGGTCTGGGGCAGCTTCTTCAGCCTCCTTGACAGGCCGAGTGTATTGCGGTGAGCCTGGCTCCTGTCAAAAGCAATGGGAGAGACAGCAAGGGACACTGGGAAAACTGGGCTTGGCACCAACCTGAGCCACTGAATATTTAAACGCATGGCGTGTGACGTGTGGTTTGAACATCATGGTCTGGGAGGCGATGAGAATTCTGGGTAGGATTTGGGTAATTGTAAGAAATGACTGAAAAGATCAACCTCAAGCCAAAAACGAGTAATGGGAGAAATACTGAGGATCAGATAGGAGGTAGGAATGAGTAAAGAATACACAAGTCCTGTGTACACTTTTACTCTATTTTTGAAAAATCCCCTGGGGCGCCTGGGTGGCTCAGTCGGTTAAGCGGCCGACTTCGGCTCAGGTCATGATCTCACAGTTTGTGGGTTCGAGCCCCGCATCGGGCTCTGTGCTGACAGCTCGGAGCACGGAGCCTGTTTCAGATTCTGTGTCTCCCTCTCTCTGACCCTCCCCTGTTCATGCTCTGTCTCTCCCTGTCTCAAAAATAAATAAAACGTTAAAAAAATTTTAAAAAAAGAAAAAAGAAAAAAGAAAAATCCCCTCACTAGTGGCTTGCTCACCAAATTCATTCATTCATTCAATGAATATTTACCGAGACTGAACTCTGTGCATGTTTGGAAGTACTATACGGTCTATAAAAGACTTTGATATGAAGAGAAGATTGGGTGAAGACAGTGCACCAAAAACTCTAATACTGGTGAAAAGTCATAAATTTCCTAAAAACATTTATTCTGAAGGTCATTAGTGAGTAAAGATCACAGGGTTGGGAAGGTCTAGTAGATCTGACTTGGGTCTTAGCTCTGCTATTTACATATGTGACCTGAGATGTTATTACAAAGGCTGGCATTCAGTTCCTGGCACACTGTGGATAACCAGTAGTTGATGAACAAATGGAGTATGAGTCTCCTGTGGGCCACACAATGTACTGGTGGTACAAGCATTCCCTCATGAGTTGCAAACACCCTGTGAAGTAGGTACTACTACTGTCTCTATCTTATAAATTAAAAAAAAACAAACAAACTGGGGTTAAAAGAGTTTGTAGAACTTGCATAGGGTCACACAGTTAGTGAGTAGGGAAGCTAGAACTAAAACCCAATCTGTCTAATACTAAAAACAGGACGTCAAATCTCTGCCTTAGAAAAAATTATTCCTACGTGGGATATGGGTAGACAAAATAATCCTAGGGGGAATTAATTTTGACGAAATGGAGGAAAATCAAGATGATACTGGTGGGAGAAAGGGAAGCTTTCTGTGTTGGAGTGAAAGAGAAGAGGGGACTTTGGCCAGGGTGTGAGGTGGGACCTGCTCAGGAAGCAGTAAGTATGCCTTGAACCAAACAAAGAATGATGTACAGGCATTAGCAAGTTGGGTCAGAAGGCCCCAGTTACCAGCTGCTGTTGTGTTTGATATCTGCCTACCGAGAGAGAACACAGATAACCATATGAAGGCTAACTGAAGCTACTGGATGAACGTGCTGTCTTTCTGGGATGTATAGCTATAATATGGAAGAAAGTTGGCCAAGGACATTCTAGTAACACGGGGATCAGCAAACTATGACCAGTGGACCAAATCTGGCTTGCTACCTCTTTTTATAAATGAAATTTTATCAAAACATAAGTATGTTCATTCATTTACATATTGTCTATGGCTGCTTTCATACAACAAAGGAAGAATTAAGTAGAAGTGATAGAGCTCCCATGGCCTGAAAAGCCTAAACTACTACCCAACCCTTCACAGAAGAGCTCTGCTAACCCCGGCACTAAGGTTATGTGACACAACAAACATGACTGAGCAAGTATCTGGTAATATGGTAAAGTTGGTAGGTAATTAAGTTTTGCCTGATTCACCATCCAGCCTGCCAGCCTCTACCCAACTGGGCTGATTCACACAAAGTGGCCAGTTGTGAGGACCCTCGAAGGTGGCTTTATGAAGAAGAGAAAGGAAGTCATTACCATTTAGCAGGACTATACGTCAGGACTGAACAAGGAGCTCTCATGCCTGTTCTCACACTGAATCCTCCCCACAGCTTAGGAAACATAGTGTTCCTATTTTATAGAAGTTTCACAGCAAGGAAGCAATATAGGCAGAATGTCTAGATCCTATCATAATATAAGTCCAATTAAGCTCAGGTAAAAGTATTAAAGAATTTCCAGACCCAGATGATACTCTCCCCTCTTCTTCTAATTGAAGGCTAGGACCTTGCAGGGAAAGGAGTATTTGGAAGTATGTACCTGCCATCAAAATGATATTGACAATCGGGCTGTGACGTGTTAGCATGTCAGAATAGTGGGTTCCCTGGAAGGCAAAGTCACCATCTCACGAGTACCAGGGACCACAGCTTCATGGGCAACAAGAAAGACTGATGAAGACTTCCAATCAAAATTCCAAAGGAAGAGAGAAAAATGACACAATACAACTGAAACCTGGATATCATGGAGGGACTAGGGAAAAAGAAACAAAACAAAGGAGGGCGGGGAGTTCAGCAGTGTTGCCCAGAGGAAACAAGAAGGGCAACACTACAAACAATCCTAAAGACTCCAACTGTCCCCACACGAACCAAAATACTGGATGGAAGTGTAAAACTGGATTAAATCCAACAATTTGGTTCAGGTGTGCTACTCTGTGAGCTGTGGGCAAAGAAAAAAACCCCGTGACACAGATGTTTCCGTAGGTAAGAGCCGTGACTCAGAGCCAGTCTTGCACTCGTATCCATCTACTATTCCTAGCTGGGTAATTTGGGCAAGTGACTTAACTTCTCTGAGCTTCAGTTGCCTCAAATGTCAAAAAAAGGTGTCTCATTGAGCCTCTGTGGTGATTAATTTTTCAGAGTCCAAAGTTCTCCGTACCTAATAAAATGCTCAATAAATGTTAGACATATTATACAATTGAGAACATTACAAAGTGTAATGGAAACAGGTCAGGGACAGCTCCTGGGAAGAGGCAGATGTTTTAGCTCTGTCTCCAAGGAGTATACAAGTGTATGAGATGAATGTTCCCCTGGATGGGTAGAGTATAAAAGTGGTGGAAGGGACCAGAGGCAAGGGTGGGAAGGCTGGCTGGTGTCTTTTCCTCCAGTGCTGCCCGGCACCATTCATTCTCCATTCTATCCTAACCACAACCCCAATCCTGCAGCTATCTGCTTCAACCCTTGACGACTGGATTTGGACCCAGGGTGACATTCCAAACTCCTTAGCACACAACATACAATTAATGTGCTCATTCAATGTGCATTTATTTAGCACCTACTGTATGTCACGAACTGTTCTTTTGAGGCATAATACATGGGCCTTAATTATGAGAAATTCACAGACCAGTGGGAAAAAAGATGCATGTCAACACGCTGAGTACAATGTAATCAGAGTATGACGAGTGTGTGCCCACAACACTGTGGTGGGGGAAAGGACTCACCTCCTTTAGCTTGGCGATGTCAGGGAAAGCAGTTGAGATAGGATTGAGGGGACTTTGGGCAACTAAGTAGGAAACCAGGAAAAAAAAATCTAGAGGGCAGGGAACAGTATGCAGAAAAGCACGGAGGCAAAACAAACTGGCATTTCTATGGTATCCTTAAGAATGCAACACTGCTGGGGCACCTGGGTGGCTCAGCTGGTTGAGCGTCCAACTCTTGATTTCGGCTCAGGTCATGATCTCACAGTTCATGAGTTCGAGCCCCACGTTGGGCTCTGTGCTGACAGTGGGGAGCCTGCTTGGGATTCCCCGTCTCCCTCTCTCTCTGCCCCTCCCCCACTTGTGCTGTCTCTGTGTCTCTCAAAATAAATACATAAACTTCTGGGGGAAAAAAGAGAGCAATATTGCTGGAGTTCAGAGAGGAGCAAGTGTAGAACTGCAGGAGATGAGGGGAATGAGTAGGCAGATGAGATCAGTGATCATGGGCGTCATGCTAAGGAGCCCGCACCTGACCCCGGGAGCAACAGTGGAAGCGTGGTCAGTGCCACACAAGACAGACTGCACGGGGACCAGAGGAGACGATAAGAAGCCGCTGAGGGCCTCCTGCAATAACCTAGGCTCTACAGGACGAACGAATGAACAAACCGATAGAGGAATGGCCATAGAGATGAGTGGCTCCAGTAACTTCCGCTGGTGTTTCCACTCACATGAGAAAGGGAAGTGGCTTTCATTCCTTTTCAACTGCTGTGCCCTCCCCCACCCCCACATTCATGAATGGTTTCTCTTTTGCACGCATGTGTATCTCTTCCTCAAATACTGGGATCTCAGCTACAGCCTGCACCTCTTGTATTGTGCTGGTTATATTTAAACACTTCACACTAGTGAGCCAAGTACCCAGACCAATTAAATCAGAATCCCCAGGAGCCCCAGGCAGGGACTAGAAATAAACAGTCAAGGTACAGTCTGAACCAAAATAGCCATCAATTAGAGCTACTCTGAGATTGTTCTGACTGCAGAAGAGGAAAATTAAGGATGCTGAGCCCAGGCAAAGACCTGAAAGGTGGGCACAAAACGGCCAGCCTCTTCAGAGGCTAACACTGCTCCAGATATGTCACAGGAATTCAGAGGCCAATGCTAGTCTCTTTTGACTCCCTGATTACTAGTGTGGATACACCAATTATGTGCATGCCATGGGGACAGTAGATACAAAGAGGGATAAGACACAATCCAAACCCTCGAGAAGCCCCCAGCTCAGAGGAGTGAGGTGGCAGACTGCCTGAACACCCTGAATCATAAAAACTGCTAAGACATGATGAATGTCTTACCTGCTTCAGTCCTACCAGCAAGGACAGAAAGCCTTGACGTAGGAAGGAATAGTCAAGCAGGATCTAGAAGGCTAAGACTTTCTAAAAATGGAAGAAACAGTTTACATAAAGGCAGAGATGTGAGAGAGTGAGGAAGGCTCACAAAACATGAAAAAGAACTTGGCCAAATCTGAGCACTTGAAGCTGAAAGCCGGTTCCAGGTCCCTTTGTCTCTGCCTCTTGCACTGAGGGCAAAGGCCTCCGGAGGCAGCTTTCTAACCTTGACATCAGAAAGACAAGGAGACAAACACTGTCTTCAGGCAGAAGAGAGCTACAAGTGGGGTCACAGTTAATCAGCATAGCAGAAAACCTATGATCCAGCCATTGTTAAAAAATGAAAGAAATTCGACATGGTCCATCTATAGGGAACTTCCTCAAATGCATGTCTGAGGTTATGAATTTTGTCCATGGCATATAAACTCCAGGGAAAGCTGAATTCCTTTCCCAAGCCTGCCAGTTACCTAGCCACGTGACCCCAGGCAAGAAACTCCCTGAGCCTCAGTTTCCCGATCCATAAAAGGGGACGAGTATGTGTGTGATAACTCCCACTCTACGGTGTCATTGCAAGAAGTGGCTGGGACTATGTGAGGTGACCTGGCACAGAGCCTGACACCCTGCAGACAACGAGCAAATGTCAGCTCCCTTACACCCCACCCCAACCCCTTGAGTCCTGGATTGAGTTCAACGCACACAGCTCACATACGCAATACGGTCCTGGTTAAAACACCTATCCCCTTCACTTAGCCCACTAGGTCTACCAAAAGACGGCAAGAGGAGGGCAACGACAGCATTTAGTCTGAGCCAAATACTTTGCTTCTATTTCCTCATTTAATTTTCACAACAACCCAGTGGGGTAGTCGGAGGCTATGCACCCCCAATCTTACAGTTGAGAAATTCTGAGGCTCAGAGAGCTGAGGTGAGATCCCAGGCCACCCGGCCACTTAACCGGCAGAGCCAACGACGGACTCCAGATCTAACCAGGGTTGTGTCCACTCAGACGCCCCAAAGACGGCCATCCGGAAACAACCCCGCGGCAACCTCAGGTGTCTTTGCTCGGCAAACCATGCCCGGATGGAGTAGGACAGCTTTCACACGCCCAAGAGCAGACTCGCCGCCGACCCTGCCATCAGATGATCGGTCCATACAGCTCGCTCTGCTCAAGGTGGTACTTCTGGCAAGTTGTGGTCAACGATAAATTACAAGAATAATTCTCATAATGTGGAAACAATGTAGGAGAAAGTTCCCGGGACACTAACTGGTAGGCTTTCTTAATTCTTTAATAGGAAAAAAGGAAAATGGATTCAATGAGTGGGATTTGGGACGATTAAAAGTGAGCAAAATGTCCTCTGTTTCTCAGTTTCGGCCTTTTTTTTTTTTTTTTTTTTTTTTTTTTTTTGCCACTCTGGGGAGGTTTTGTGCCTTTTTTTAAACTTCCAGATTTCATACTTTCTGTTCAGTTTTTGCAACTTCCCAAGAGCATGGTTTAAAAAAAAATAGAAAAAAATAGAACCTCAGCCCTTCTGTATCACTTTCAAGAAGGTACCTCTTGCAGAAAAAATTCAGGACATAAAAAGCCCTCACAGGCTTGCTTCAACTCTTCAAGATCATTCTTTTTTTTTTCTTTTTTCTTCTTTTTTTTTTTTTTTTCTGGTAGTGAGTAGTCAGTCTTCGGATGATCGGTGTTGCATATCTTTGGGAAAAATTCATGCCAGGCTAGTCACATCATAACGGCTGCTATCATCAGCTTGCAATGGTTTCCAATTACTCCCCAGCAAAGAAACCACACAGACACAAGCACACAGGTCTTCTCTAATTTTGACATTGGAAATATCTATTTGAAAAATTTTTAGAATTAAAAAAGAACACAAATAATCACAAAACAGCACCGTATCACCAAAAATCTAAAATAGAATCCAGACCATGCAGCATGCACTGCTCATGACCGCCCTCCTCTCCACCTCTCAGCACACACAGAAATAAACTCCGGGTGTCTGCATGCACACTGTTCACAGTGGTCTATCTGCTGGAAACATCTGGCAGCTTTGGCCACTCAATGTAAACCTCCCAAGCAGGACTAGAGTGTAACCATTTAACTGAAAAAAAAAAAAAAAAAAAAGGAGGAGGAGGAGGAGGAGGAGGAGGAGGAGAAAATGTGCGCTCTCCCAGCTTTGTCACTGACTAGTTGAGAAACCTTATAAATCCACCAGACTATTTCTTTAGTTTTCATTTCAAACCCTGTCTAACATGCAATATTACATATTGTCCTATCTTCTAGAGCAAAGGAGGCTAAATATTATCTTTTCTGGAAAATGCAAAGTCCCCGTCCTATTCAATTCAACAAACATTTCTGAGGGCTGACTGAGCACGAGGCACTAGGTTACAGAAGCAAAGACATCACCCTTTATTGCACAGTTCTGTGGCACTAAGGTGGTACTTCCTAACCAATGTGCTGAGGCACACCAGACAGCTGTGCCGAGAGTTTAATCCCCTTGATACGTGGCAAGGCTGGACAGGGTTGAGCTGGCTACAAGCCAAGGACGGTCAGCCCTGCAGTGAGCAATCTTCTCTCTTTATCCCAGTGTGAACAGACGTCATCTTTTCTGTGAAAAAGGTAAGGCAGAATGTGACTAAGACTACTGATATCCCTGGGGTTATTCGCTCCAACCCTTCTGAAATCATAAATCTACTTTTCATAGTTTTCTTCTTCTGTTTCCTTCCAGCTAATGGCTACATCTTGTGGTCTTAAGTGTGCCTCCCTTCTTGGTGCCTGTTTCTAGTCTTCTTTTAGCCAAAAAAGCAAAACAAAACAAACAAAAACAAAAAAACAAAGCAATTATGCAAAAAAAAGTCACATTATATTAAACAGACACTTCCCAAGTACCTACGATGTGTTAGGGACTTCGGACTCTTACAGAGAAAACGCAGCACAGACACATTTCACCTTTCAATGGGGTCACAACCTAAAATTTTAAATAAAATTAGTGTCACTGGGCCATAGGTGAATAACTAGCCCCGATCTGAGAGCTAATTGTTTCAGACTGCTACAAAATACCTCATGGGTTTTATAACAAAGCCCAATGAGGAGACTCAAAATTTGAGCTGAGGGGGTAAGCTTCATTTATGCACACATTAGCAGGCCATGGGAGTAGAGAGCACGTAAACTCTGAAACAAATGAATATTCATTCAGTCTTGGCTCCATCTATTACTGGCTGAAGATCTGATATTTCAAGTTGCTTAATCTCTCTGTCTCAAGTTTCTGTCTTAGACAATGTGAAAATAACACCTATATTCAAGGTTATTATAACACGTAGAGCTGATACATACAGCTTGGTCCTAACTCCAAGTTAGTATTTGATAGATGGTAGTTTCTCTTTTTAAGTTCTACACCCTGTATTTGGAAATTGACCTGGTGACAAGTGCATTTCTACCAAGAACGATTCCTTATATCTGAAACACTCTCAAAACTGCATGACTCAAAACTGTACTACGTTGCTTACTGCCTCAGTATAGTGAACACACATGTATCATCTTTTGTTACTCAAGCTTAATTTTTTTAAAGTTTACTTATTTACTTTGAGAGAGGGAAAGAGAGCATGCAAGCTTGGGGAGGGGCAGAGAAAGGGAGAGAGAATCCCAACCAGGCTCCACACTGCCAGCGCGGAGCCCAATGCAGGGCTCAAACGCACAAACTGTGAGATCATGACCTGAGCCGAGATATAGACTTGGACATTTAACTGACTAAGCCACCCAGGCACCCCTGTTACACAAGCTTTAAAATCATTGTTTTGCATGCTTTGTGCACAAGAGGTCTTCAAAGTTTGCTAAGGGCATAAAGACATGATTGAACACAGTTTATTTTTTTTTAATGTTTATTTATTTTTAAGAGACAGAGAGAATGAGTGGGGGAGAGACAGGGAGAGAATCAAGCACTGTCAGCACAGAGCTTGATGCAGGGCTCCAACTCACAAACCGTGAGATCACGACCTGAGCAGAAGTCGGATGCTTAACCGACTGAGCTACCCAGGTGCCCCTTGAACACAGTTTTTGACAGAGGTAGGAGAGCTTATGCTAAGTCAGCCCTGGCCAGCTTCCCTTCTGATCACTTCCTTCAGATAACCCTGTTGGCTTATGAATGGCCTCTGGTTCCCAAAAATGGAACCAATCATGTGACAGTGTGATACAGGGAAAGAAATTTAAAAAAAAAAAAAAAACATGCTTCCAATCCTGCATGTGACATTAAACAATGTCTCATAGAACTCTGATTTCTTTTTTTCATCTATAGGGATAATAATAAAGTTACCATGAGAAGCCAGTGAGGAAAGATCTATAACATACATGTAACTGATTAATTCAATTAGTGTCAGTTTCCTGATCCATGCTTTTTATTTGTGATAATCTTAAGCCAATAATTTCACCTCTCTGAACCTAAGTGTCCCCACCAATATAGTAGGGATAATAACATCTGTCTACCTAGAGGATTTGGTAAGGAGGGAACAAGAGAGTGTTTGGGGAGTATCTAGCATAGGGTCTGTAGCATGGGATATACTTAAATATCGCTACTTTCCCTTCACCCTACAGAATTATTTTCATAAATTCTGCTTCACTGGAAATTCTGATCACTGAGGGTGTGTGTGTGTGTGTGTGTGTGTGTGTGTGTGTGAGAGAGAGAGAGAGAGAGAGAGAGAGAGAGAGAGAGAGAGAATTTCATTTGCCAAAAAGCCACTATATATTTAAAAACCATAAGAAAAGCCCATTGTAATCTAAATGCCCACTGGAACTACTTCCCATGTCAGAAGGTTTGTAGCCCACATGGCCATGCTCATTTTGAGGGGCTGGATATCCAGGCTGGAGCTCGGACTCTGCAGAATGCTAAGCTCTCGGAGTCACCCAGTGGGAAAGAGACTACGCGACCCTGAGTCATGCGGGAGATGTGCACATTCTGACCAGCAGAAATAGCAGCATCAGATAATGCCCAAAGGCTTTCGGTACAATGGAGTTCATTATCATTCATGTGAATGAAGTGGGAAAGGTACTGTCATCTCTTCCTGCGGTTTACTTAGTTTCCATTGACAAAAACATAAGAACACTTTTGTTCGCTAACACACTGCCCTTTGCCAGCCAGCAAGGGCCCAGCCGTGTGAAGTTGCACTTCATGTTTCAATGGAGCAAATCTCCCCCAATGAGAGAAAAGGTTACTTCCCCCATCATGCTCCCCTGACCACTACCTCTGCCAGATCCTGTCATGTGCTAGAGGGAGAAGACAAAGCAAAAACAGGGCAGCCAGCAGAAAAACCACTTCTCACTCTTGCCCAGCTTCTAAATCCAGAATGTGAAACCAGAGGCCAGTGGTGCTATCTGGCTCCGTGGTCAAGCTCCTACCCCTGGGTATGATTCATGGACAGAGTTGGTGTGGGTGTCTTGCACATGGTTATAAAGCATCACGTTGGAGGTGGCAGTGATGTCTCAGGAGCATGATCTCAAAGCCTATTCTGCAAGCACTCTTTCTTCAGACAAAAGGAACAATAAAATTATAGCTTTCCTTACAATGCCATTCTGAGTTTACTCTCTGACATCTCCATTGAATGTGAACCTCCATTTTAAACAACCTCCTCCACAAAAGCAAACTGAGGTCCACTGAGGTCAGTGATCTACCTGAAGTCACCCAGTCAATAAGGGCCAGAGCCAGAATTACAAGCAAGAGGAGGAAGCCACATATCTAGAAACATAGACGTAAAGATGGCTGTGGCATGTTGGAGCATGAAGGGCCTGGTTGCTCTAATAACCAGAGGAGCCTCTGGTCTAGGTCTGGCCACAGCGGAGAGACTGACAGGACAAGGGACCACTGCTGTGCTTCTGGACCTGCCCAACGCTAATGGGGATGCCCAAGCCAAGAAGTTAGGGAAGAGCTGTGCCTTTGCCCCAGCTGACGTGACCTCGGAGAAGGACGTGAGAGCAGCTCTGACTGTAGCAAAAGAAAAGTTTGGCCATGTGGATGCGGCAGTCAAATGTGTAGGCATTGCGGTGGCCATCAAGACATACAACCTAAAGAACAATCAGGTCCACACCCTGGAGGACTCCCAGTGAGTTCTCAGTGGGAATCTCATGGGCACCTTCAATGTGATGCACCTGAGGTCTGGTGAGATGGGCCTGGATGAACCAGACCAGGGAGGCCAACACGGTGTCATCATCAACACTGCCGGCATGGTTGCCTTTGAGGGCCAGGCTGAACGAGCTGCTTCCTCTGCTTCCACAGGGGGCATAGTGGGCATGATGCTGCTCACTGCTCAGTGTCCAGCTCCCATGGGCATCCGAGTGGTGACCACTGCTCCCGGCCTACTTGGCACTCTGCTGCCGACCAGCCTCCCAGAAAAACTATGCAACTTCTTGGCCAGCCAAGCGCCCCTCCCCAGCAGACTGGGTGGTCTCGCCGAGTATGCTCATCTGGTATAAGCTGTCCTGGAGAACCCATTCATCAGTGGAGAGGTCATCCCGCTGGGTGGGGCCATCTGCATGCAGCCTCGAGGGGAGAGGGCAGAGAAAACACGTGCTCTTCTGCCCCTCCTTCCCCTGTTCTGCAGGTTGGGAGGAAGCACAGTAGCCATTTGGTAACTCTGCCCAGCAGTCACCCCCTGTGCCTAATAAAGTCTCTATTTCTCACCAAAAAAAAAATTAAAACGAAAACAACAACAACAAGAAACACTGATGAACTGAAATGCATAAGGAGTATCGAGCCCAAAGGCTGGCTTAGAGTAGCCATCCAAAAATTATTTCCTTTGCTCCTACAAAAAAGGTAAACATTCTGGGTGATTGGTGGCTCTCCCATATGCGGACCCCCCTTATCAGCAGGAATCATTATCCCCACAGAAGATTATGACGACCACCACAATAGTGCTTGACACTATTTAATGGCCACTGTCTGAACAGATATCATTCTCAAAGCTTTAAATACAATCCCAACTGACCAAAGAAGGGAACTATCACAAAAAGGAACATCTCTCCAGAAAACACAATGAATGCGTTCTCCCAGGCCGGGGCCAAATCCCATGTGTTAAGTAAGGGTCGTAAGGGTTGTAAGAGTCAGATGACCACACAATTAATCACCCAAAGCACGACACACTTCAGAAAGAAAGGACATGCTATGGATAATTACTCGGGGATAATGTGCAGACACCAGGGCTTACTGTCCTGAACAAACTAGAACATTCAATCACCCCAGTTTAGCAACTCAAGTTCCAAGGCCTAAGAAGCCAATTCACTATTTTTCAGGGAGTAACCATGGGTGAAGAGAAAGACAGATATCTTTGGTAGGATACTTTGTGATTTGGGGCCTTTGAATAGAGGCTCATGGCACACGTGCTAAAGGGGATAATGGAACTGAAACTTCCAAGCCTACAGAGACACCTTTCCCCTGGATCACTTCCACTGTGGCTGGTAAGTCTCCTCCACTTTGGGATCTTTGAACAGGCCATCTCCCATTCCTAAAATGCTCTCTGCACCACTCACAAAACTTTTCATCTGGTTAATTTCTAATACCACTCAATCATCAGCTTAACGCCTTACTATTTTTCAGAGAATGGTTTACCTGACCACCTCTACACAAAATCTAAACGGAATCTGTCAATGTACCTGTTACTTTCTCTTTCATAGCCCTTAAAAAATTCCCTGTTAATATGTTTCTTTGAATGACTTTTTAAATGTTATCTTCCTGTAGAATATGTCTCATGAAAGAAGTAAAGCAGAGACTATATATCTCTTCTGCTCATTGTTGTAGTCCTAGGTGCATGATGCAGTGTCTGTTAGACAGTATTGTTAATTGAACAAATTAATCCATTGATAAAGAAAGAAGGTGAATTAGATAAACACCCATGTTCCACTTAATCCTCACAGAAGCTTTGGGAAATACATATAATTTCCAAATTACAGATAGGAAAACCGAGACTCTTCAAATTATTCAGCCTGTTTAAGGCAATCCAGCGACCAGATTATCTGAGTCAACTCTCCAGACACTCATTTTTACCCATGTGAAAATTCCTAGAATACTGAATTAGTAATAAGAAAGTAGCTTGTGACAGAGTTAGCCATAACAATGAATGGTATCTGTAGTTCCGAATGTTTTGTCCTAACTAAAGAATTCATTCTGCCCCTACCACGATGAAACCCATGTCCCTGGAGCCTGTGGAATGTCTCTGCCAACTCTCTTCTGGGTTCCTCTCTCCTAGATGGGATTACATGAACCTTGCTAATTTCTGAGGACTTTGTTCCTTTTCCCTGGGGTACGTGCAGACTCTGTCCTTCTATTGTCATGCCAGCAGAAAAGATAAATTAGTTAAATTGCCTAAGATCATGCAACCACTAAGCAGCAAAGCTGGTTTAAGCTTAGGTCTGCCTGACTCCCAGGCTCTTAACCCCATGTTAGAATACTAAAGTCACAGCTTTTCATAATTATGTTCCAGTCCTGACCACAAGGTCTGGTCATTTTCAATTACACTTCAGTGATTCCCAAGTTACCTCAATGCTGAAGTCTCCCCTTTACCTAAAAAGTTTTCCTTCTACATACAAAGAAAGATCATCCAGAAAAAAATGTCCCTTGGAATTATTCCCCACATCATGTTCATCAATAGAAATTTGGACCCAGAGACCTCACTGTGAGGCTATCAGTCCCTTTTTCGTTGGTTGCTCTCATTCATTATAACATGAGGGTAGTGTCCACCCAAAAAGGAGGCCTTTCTCTGACCCCATGTCCCAATCTTAGGGGCATGTAACCCCACAGACATAAATAGCAATCTTTAAGAAGAGACCTTTATTTCATTGAAAGCCCAGGAAAAGAATGCCTATTTCCTGCTTCCTATCATACAGGCCTCTGGGCACTTTGACTGAATTTCCTCTTGCTTCCTTTGTACAAGCTTACTTTCCACTGGTTAGTTCCCAGATGTACTCCTTGGTGGGAGGTGGGCGTAGAAGGTTACCACCTGCTCCTGGGGCTGCCAGGCCAGAAGAGCCTTCCCAGTGGGTGTGTCTCAGAGGAAGGAAGGGCAGATGTGTGACCTGAAATGAACTGTGTTTGGGGCAAAAGCCTCAGGTGTCTCTGGCACCTGCCACTTGCATGTTAGTACCTATTAGCTGCTGTTCCCCGATGAACAGATGCCACGGGAAAACTTTGTAAATTGCTCAATATTAGTAGATCAGTTACCTTAGAAGATGTCTTGTAACTTATCTTTGCTGGTTCAAGGGGGCCAAGACCCTGAGATACTACAGAAGTTTAAAATATTACATGAGCTAAATATAAACGTGTGTGTGTGTGTGTGTGTGTGTGTATACACGTTTCCAAAAGCTAAATGTGTTTTTATTTCTCCCTGATGCACTTTTTTATTTTGCAAATGTTTTTCCAATGGTTATGTGTTACTTTCATGATTATACTGGTTTACAATTAATCAAAATAATATTATTTTTTTATTCATGGTAAGACTTGATAAGCTAATTAAAATGTCAAGTTCAATAATAATTTGAGGAGGTAAATGAGAATGGAACGCTGGTAGAAGAAGACACATAAATTCATTCCCTAACACAAATCACATGATGACACTTCACATCATTTTACACAACTACTGTGCAAAACCACAATAGTTTCTCATGGAGCTTAGAATTCTAAATCCTCATCACAGCCCAACGTGATCTGGCCCTCCCAGCATCTTTGATCATACCTTCTGCCACTCACCTCCTTATTCACTGCAATTGGATTCTTGAACATGACAGCCTGTCCCTGTCTAAGGACATTTACACAAGCTGTTCCTTTTGCCTGGAACTCTGCCCTCCTGCCTGCACATGACATCTCCTTGAATGGATACACAAGTCTCAGTTCAAATGCCACTTCTTCAGCAAGACCTTTCCTGATTACCCACTCCAAATTAGCAGCCTCGCATGCTCCCCACAGTCACCAACTGGAACAACGCCTATCTCGTTCTCTTGATGATATTTATTACCATCTGAAATTACCATGCTCACTTATGTGTTCCAAACTGCTATACATTTTAATATCAGAGATGATCATGGCTCTCCTATACATATAAAATGAACATGTATCAGAGATCCTCTTTAACTCAAAAACTCATGAGGTAACCGGTGAAATGTTACAACCAGTGCAACAGAGAAGTCCGAGTGCCACACATGGATATTCATCTAAAGAATGTTAAAATCAATTTATAAAGTGACGTCAAACTGGCAAAAATGTTCCACATTGACAGGTGATAATCGAATGCATTCCATCAGACACAGTTTGCATATTTATGGACGAAAATTCACTGCCTTACTAACAGTTTTCTACAACTTCTCTCTCTACACAGCTGTAAAATGGCCTTTCGTTGAAGAGACACAAAGACTCCTCCCCCACCTACAGTATCAAATAATCTCCAGAGACTCCACATTCACTGACAGGATATTCAGTGACCTCTTTTACTCGTTTCGAAGTCATCCACAGTTTTTCCCTATGTTATCTATTACTACCTGAAATTATTTTGTTCCTTTGTTTGTTCCTTTTTCTAATCTCCTTGCCCTGGAATCTAAGTTTCGTGAGCACAGAAACTGCCTGCCTTATTCATCAAGTTTTCCCCAGAGCCCAGAACTATAGCTGATTTATACTGTGTGTTCAGAAATATTTGTTTAATAAATAGGTGACCAATAACTACTTGAAAAACAAGAGTCACACTCACAAGTTTGAAAAATGCAAATTAAAATAAGATAATCACTTCTTCCCTTTCGTATTTGCAAGGGACAGTAAAAGGCCCCATCAAGTTCTGCCGAGCCTATGAAAAGAAGGCATCATGGACCGTCAGAAGCCAGTACCAGCACCAATCCTTCTACGATATGAACTGCATTTCCTAGAATCTCCTTACTAGGCAGTTCGGAGTTAGAGTTTGCCGAAGGGAAGAACTCATGGGGAATGTGGAAGGCAGAAGTGAAGCAGAAGCCAGGGACCCTAGTGGCCAGAGGCAGTGACGTTTTACACCCGCCCATAAGTTCCCGCTCTGCAATCATGGTGGCAATCATGGTGACCTGTGGTGTAGACTCTCTGACATCTCCATGGGCTCTGACTTCTCTACCCAGCCTGGGATGATGTGGTTAGTGATGGATTTTCCCAACTTCCAGCACAGCCCTCCAGACCCTCAACTTCTCCACCCTTCCCACACTCATGCAGGCCTAATTCCTATATTAAACTCTATTCCCTAAAAAACTCGTAGGGAGTGGTTTCATTTTCCTGGCCAAACCCAGACTAATACAGGAGGGATTTCACGCACAGCTTGTCTCTTTCATCCAGCAAAGCACGTATGCCTTACGTGGTTAGCGGTCTTGGAGAACAATTCAGTAATAGGCAAAAAGTTCACAACCTTTGACCCAGTTACTTCACTCCTAAGAATTAATCTATTCTGAGGAAGTAATCATTAAACGAGATAAAGATCTAGGCGTATATAATAGGTTGTTAGTGGGAGCAAATTAATACCTTTTTCCCAAATAAGTGAAAACCAAAAAGTCCAACGGGGAAGTAGTTTAAAACTTAAGGTGTATTCATAAAGTATTTTGTACCTTATACGAGTCATGGTTTTTTTTTAATTGCTTTACGATACAGTAAAATTACCACAACTAAAGTTAAATGAAAATACAATCTATCAAATAATGTATGAAGTATCTCAATTTGCTAAAATAAAAATAAAGTGAATACCACACTCTGGGGCACGTTATCTTTGTGACTTGGGGCAGATAGGTTAACTTTTTGAATTCCAGTTTCCATATCTGTCAAGTGGAGATCGTAACACTTGCCGTGACTTTCCTAAAGAGTCAGATAATACAGGTTTTTTATCTGAAGCACCAGACCAACGTAAGGGGCCATACATACTTGCACCCTCACTGCATAGCAGGAGGAGCACAGCATAGTGGTTAGCACCAAGCCAGCTGGGAGCTGGGAGCCAGCTGCCAGGGTTCAAATCCTGGCTTTGCCACTTACTAACAGTGTCATATTAAGAAAGTCACTTTGGGGGCGCCTGGGTGGCTCCGTTGGTTAAGCATTCAACTCTTGGTTTCGGCTCAGGTCATGATCTCACGGTTGGTGGGCTCAAGCCCCGCATCAGACTCTGTGCTGACAGCACGGAGCCTACTTGGGATTCTTTCTCCCTCTCTCTCTGTCCCTCCCTTGCTCGCTCACTCTCTCTCTCTCTCAAAAATAAACATTAAAAAAATTTTTTAAAAAGAAAAGAAAGTCACTTTGTCTCTTCACCTCAGTATTTCCATCTGAAAAATAGACTTAAAACTAGTATTTTTTCATATTGTTATTATGAAAACTAAATTAGATAGTTTAGGCAAAATTTAGGACAACACTTAGGACATGGCAGAAGTTAAACAGATGGTATATCTTCCTCTAGGATTGATTAACTTTTCCAGCATCACCTAGTTAACACTGATACTGTAGAAATGAGCATATAAATCGCAGTATTAACACCTGCACTTTACATACCCTGTCTCCCCAGATATTCACAACAACACTATGAAGTAGGCATTGTCACCCCAATCCTACAATCAGGGCATCTGGAGCTCACTGAAGCTGTGACTTGTCCAAGGGCACACAGCTGGAGAATATAAAAGTAAGAGCTTCATCCCACTACAGGCTAACTCCAGCCTCCTAGGACTCTTCCCTTTGGGCCATAAATCATAGCAACTTTTAATTTCAGGTTTCTGGTAACATTGTGATTCACTGCATTATTCTTAATGTCCCATATTGTGGGACCTTTTTTCCCTTCGACATCAAGAATTAGTTCTTGGGGCACCTGGGTGGCTTAGTTAGATAAGCACCAACTCTTGATTTCAGCTCACATCATGATTTCGCGGTTCGTGAGTTCGAGCTCCACGTCGGGCTCTGCGCTGCCAGTGCAGGGCCTGCTTGGTATTTTCTCTCTCTCCCTCTCTCTCTCTCACCTTCCCTTGCCCATGCTCTCTCTCTCAAAGTAAATAAATAAACTTAAAAAAAAGAATCAGTTCTTAAGCATTATCACTGTCCCACAGTACCTAATACAGTGCCTGGCTAGCACTAGGCTCTGATACATCAGTGTCAAATGAATGAAGAAATGCATGTATGCCAAGTCACTGGGGGAAAGACAATAATTTTCTCCTACCTATTAAGGCTTTTTTTTTTTAAATAGTAAGAATAAATGCTGAGATAACTAGCCATGCAAATAGTAACCACTCAGCTCCCAGCAAACTACTGTAATCTCCCTGACTAGTCCCCCATCACTTCAGTCAATAGTGCAACCCTATGGCACATTAAGCTCAGAATTTGATCCCAAAGAAACATAATCAGTAGGCACATAGGCAATGGTTCTGATTAAATACAGCCTGCTGGAATTAAAACACCATAGGCTGTTTGCAAAACTCCGTGGCTTTAATTAGATGAACCCCATTTTAATAGCAAAGATACAACAATGTGTTCTTCAGGCCCGGTGGAATGACAAACGTAATTAGTCTAGGATACAGTGCAGCTGATCTGCATCCAGTTGCGGAAATTACAAGATGATCAATTAAAGCTGCCCAACCTAATTCCTCAAAGTCTCATTGGGTGGACTGAGGTAGGCACTTCCTGTGTCAGCCTTCAGGGAGCAATTGATCTCTCCAACATTCCCACAGGAAGGGAACCAACATTTGTTAGCCACTGATTATGCGCTGGGCTCTGAACTTTGGCATTTGCATAGACCATCTCTGTCAATCCTCCCAGTGACCACGATTTTACAAATGTGCAAACTGAGGCTCAGAGAGGTCACGTAAATTATTCTGACATGTATCTGGTATGTGGCAGAGCATGGATTCAAACCTGGAGTTGCCTGGTTTCAAAGATGTTGGTGTTGGCTGGGCCAGGTAAGAGGTAGGCCTGCCTGAGTTCAAATCCTGGCTCCTGTACATAGCAAGGGAGAGCCTTGGCAAGCTTCCTAAATTTCTCCATCTTCAGGAGTCTCATCTGTCAAGTGGATATCACAGCAGTACTGTTTCATAAAACAGACATGGAAAGTAAATCAGACTGCATGAAGAACAAAGAGTTGTTATTAGCTGTTGACTATAATTTCATGGAATGTTGCCAGCATGCACCTCTGAGGGGTCACAGAAATGAGCAAGTAGAGTCCAGAGAGTTCCACATGTTTGGATGAGGTCACAGTAAGTGGCAGAGCTAGGACTCAACTTGGCACAGGACCCCTTAAACACTCAGTCAAGTGCTACAGATTTTCACTATACCTCTGTTGATCCTCAGAACAAATCAACCAGACAGGGAGCACAGAAGCCCGACATAAGGAGACTGACTGAGCTCAGACCAATGAGGTGACCAGACCATGGTAGTCATATGTTGGAATGAAGAGGAAGGCTTCACCTCCTCCCACCCCACAATGTCTGTAGCACTGGTGCTGTGAAGGCTGAGTGCATGCTTAGGATGATCGAGGTCCAAATGCCAACCCTGCAGCTTATCTACGGTGGGACCCAGTTCTCCCACCTACAGGACAGACATGGTAGGGGTCCCCAGCACATATATCATTGTTGTAAGTGTTAAATAAGCTATCGTTGGGGAGATGCTTACGACTGCACTTGGTACTATTTTGCCTTGCTGTGGCCAAGTTCCATGATCTCTGCATGGGAATACAACAGTTCTTACCTTCTGGAATGCTTGTGAATATGAAATGAGTTGATCCATGTAACATGCTTAGCATGGTGTCAAGATATGATGGAAACACTAGGTAAACACTGCTTGCTTTTGTCATGTAGTAGCAGCGATGATGGTGTGGTGATAATAAGCCATCAAGGTATACATCTCCCATAGAGATAATCCTCCCTACATTGCTACCAGACCTTCACACCATAACCTGAGTGGTAATTTTGTTGGTCTTGGCTTCTTTCCCAAAAAACTGACTTGCTCACTCCTGGGGAGAATAAAGTGATCATTCTACCCATTCGCACCAATATGGGGAGAGTCCATCTTGCTAAGGGGACAGAAAGACAAGTTCACCCATTTAGTTTTTACCTCCTTGAGCTGTTGTAAGGATGAAATTGGACAAGACATGGAAAGATCATACTTGGAGGCACCAGAACTTCCCGTACTTCACAAACAGAACTAGTGTTTTAGACTATCACAGCAGGTGATCCTAGGTCTTCCAGCTCTAACACGCTTCAAATGCAAGACTGTCTGCATATTTGTTTATATGCTGTCTTAGGATGGTGTTAAAGACAATTCTTAGACAGCATCACCCCCTAATGAACCCATACCAATTTAAGGCATTACAAGTCCAAAATCTTAACCCAAGAAACTGGTGCTCAAATGACCTACCCCAGTTAACTCAAAAATAATGTAGTTATTTTCAACTCTATCCAGCTGTGTTCTAGGCATCATGGAGAAAAGCAAAAGATTCAGAAAATGTGGTGCCTCCTGGTGCCGCTTCAAGAACTAACCCCTGCATATCTCTTTGGCAGGAACACGCACCTCTCATCCTGCTCCTCTGTGCTCCAGCCACATTGACCTTCTTTTTGTTACCTGCAACAACCACTCTCCTGACCTCAGAATCCACAAACTTTACTTCCTCTTTCTGAATAGTTCTCTTGCCCCGTCCCTCTGCCCACTCAGGACTTCTCCATCTTAACATCAGCCATCTTTCAGGTCTCCCACAAATGTCACAGAAAAGTGTTCCCCCAAACCATGACAAGGGCACGTCCTTCTGTTAGATGCCTCTACCTCAGCCTTCATTTCTTCTCATAGGGCTTATCAAAACCACAATGACACCACTGACCAGGTCACTGGGTGTAGTGTGGACCGTACCCTTCCTGAGGGCAAACTCAACCTAAGAAGGCACTGCAACACTCATTAAAAGTGTGTTCATTTATTTCAATGATCACAACAGAGTGTGAGGTATTTTGGTGTTTGAGTTTAGTTTTGTTTCTATTTTCTTTTTCAGAAAAGGAATAGTGGCAGATTAAATTCCTTAAAACAATCTGGTATTAAAAAGCACGGATCGATATCTAAGATTCCAAAGAAATCTACATATTCAATGAAATCCCTATCAAAATAACATCAGCATTCTTCACAGAGCTAAAACAACCCTAAAATTTGTATGGAACCAGAAGAGACCCTGAATAGCCAAAGCAATCCTGAAAAAGAAAACCAAAGCTGGAGGCATCACCATTCCAGACTTCAAGCTGTATTACAGAGCTATAATCATCAAGACAGTATGATACTGGCACAAAAAGAGACACATAGATCAATGGAAAGAATAGAAAACACAGAAATGGACCCACAAACATATGGCCAACTAAGCTTTGACAAAGCAGGAAAGAATAACCAATGGAAAAAAGACAGTCTCTTCAGCAAATGATGTTGGGAAAACAGGACGGTGACATGCAGGAGAATGAACCTGGACCACTTTCTGACACCAGACACAAAAATAAACTCAAAATCGATGAAAGGCCTAAATGTAAGACAGGAAGCCATCAAAACTCTAGAGGAGAAAACAGGCAACAGCCTCTTTGACCTCGACCTCAGCAACTTCTTACTTGCCATGTCTCCAGAGGCAAGGGAAACAAAAGCAAAAATGAACTATTGGGACCTCAGCAAGATAAAAAGATTCTGCACAGCAAAGGAAACAATCAGCAAAACTAAAAGGCAACTGACGGTATGGGAAAAGATACTTGCAAATGACATATCGAATAAAGGGTTAGTATCCAAAATCTATAAAGAACTTACCAAACTCAACACCCCAATAAAACAAACAATCCAGTGAAGAAATAAGCAAAAGACATGAATAGGCACTCTTCCAAAGAAGACACCCAGATGGGGGGGGCGCCTGGGTGGCTCAGTCGGTTAAGCATCCGACTTCAGCTCAGGTCATGATCTCACAGTCTGTGAGTTCGAGCCCCGCGTCAGGCTCTGTGCTGACAGCTCAGAGCCTGGAGCCCGTTTCGGATTCTGTGTCTTCCTTTCTCTCCGACCCTCCCCCGCTCGTGCTCTGTCTCTCTCTGTCTCAAAAATAAATAAATGTTAAAAAAATTAAAAAAAAAAAAGAAGACATCCAGATGGCTAACAGACACATGAAAAGATGTTCAACATCACTCATCATCAGAGAAAGACAAATCAAAACCACAACGAAACACCACCTCATACCTGTCAAAATGGCTAAAATTAACAACTCAGGCAACAACAGATGTTGTCGAGGATGTGGGGACAGGGGATCACTTTTGCACCACTGGTGGGAATGCAAACTGGTGCAGCCACTCTGGAAAACAGTACGGAGGTTCCTCGAAAAATTTAAAATAGAACTACCCAAGCAATTGCACTACTGGTTATTTATCCAAAGGATACAGGAGTTCTGATCCGAAGGGGCACATGTACCCCAATGTTTATAGCAGCACTACTGACAATATCCAAAGTATGGAAAGAGCCCAAATGCCCATCAAGTCATGAATGGATAAAGAAGATGTGGTATATGTATGTGTGTATACACATACACACACATATTTTGTATGCTATTATGTATTATATGCCGAATTCATACAATAACGTAAACTAAAGAAAAGAAAATGTTATTAAGAATCATAAGGAAGAGAAAATACATTTGCAGTACTGTGCCCTATTTATTTTTTTTTAAAAATCCATGTATAAGTGGACCCACACACTTCAAATCCATGTTGCTCATGGGGCCACTGTACTATGTGGTCACACACACACACACAAAAAAAATGAGGACACTCTCTACATAGTAATATGGAGAGTTCACCAGGGTATATTGCTGAGTGAAAATTGGAAAGTAAAGAACAGCTATAATATGCTACCTTTTGTCTATGGAAGAAAAAAGTAAGAATCTCTATGTTTCATACATTTACAAAACAACAATAACAACAAAACAGAGGAATTATAAATCAGAAATTGACAAAAGCAGTCACCTTACAGGAAACACATTAGGGGATGTGTGGAGGGGAAAGAGACAGATGAAAACCTTCTTGTATATACCTTTCTAGGCCGTTATGCCCTTTGAATAATGTCAGTTCATTACCTATTAAAAATAAAGCTAATTCTTAAAAGCACTTCTAAAACTGAAAATAAACCGAGAAAAATAAATCTAACCATATATCAATTTAGTAACATAACCACACAGAAAAACGATTATTTTTCCCCCCAAGATGCTCTGACCACAGTACTTTGACTGAACATCTATGGTGGGATATGCTCCATGGACAAAAAGAACTACAAAGAACATTAACCAAACCTACCTTACGTTATTAACAAAATTCGTGTTGTTATTTTGAAACTATTTTCTTGTACTGCACAATAAAGCAAATGAGGAATTATATTAATGATGGTCTAGGAAAACATAAGATTCAATTACAGGATAAAACATCAACTGTAGAAGTAATGCTGGAATTAAGTGACAATGGTTAAATGAATGAATGGTTTTAATGACTGTGGATTATCTACCTTAGCCCATTGAAATTGCCTACCCACAACATCACCTGTCACCAAACTCACCCCCCATGCTCAGATTATGCTCCGTAAAATCAGAGTTTCTTGGAGAACTGGCTGCTTTCAGGACTGGATCAGGGAAGGTACGAGGTGAGCCTGGAACACGCTGTCATGTTCAAAGGCAAAGAAGCTTCCAAATAGTAATTGGGTATGTCCAAAGGACACAAGCACCAGCAGGAAGGAGCTCATGCTGCCCCGGGTTGTGAACAGCGGAGCACCAAAAGAAGCAGTGATTATAATGGATTGAAACACACTGGACCTACCAGAACCATGTGTCCATAATGATTCCCCAGAGAAAGCCAGGAATACAAATTCATTTGCCACGATTTGAGGTGGTCATTAAAGCACACCTTCCTTTGGAAATTGCTGAAAAGAGCTAATTAAGTATTCATTCTGCCTTGTCAGTAAAAACTGTCTGTCAGGGCAAACAGATCCACTTGTGACAGAAAGATCTGTTTCAAACAATAAGTACAAAAGGAATGTTAGCATTATAAAGTCAACCCTTCACCACTCCTAATAGATTCTCAGGCACAGAAGCTGCTATGTTAGCCCAGAAAGGTAGGTAATTAAGTTCAGTCGAAGGACGAAAAGAGAAAGCTTCCAGGGAGTCTGTGTGGGATGAGGCTTGAATGTGAGCCAATAACGAGAACTCAGAAGGACTTGTCACAGGGAGGGATATGCTGCAAGCCTGGAAAAGCTTACAGACCTGCACTGATACTGGAGGGGACTGTTACCCATTAAAGAGATCCAGAGTCAGCACCGAAAAAAAAAAAAATGAAACCTGCAGACAGTCAAAATTATCCTTAGAAAATCCCTTTGGAAGGAGTTTCGTTGTGGCCTCTCAGGAAAGCCCACCACCGCCAGTTTCCGCACAGAGCTGGGACCACATCACAATTTGAGAAACATGAGGTAGTTAGCAACTGAGAGGGACAGCATGCTCTGAGAGGCACGTGGGACCTGAAGCCTACTGAGGGGGAAACAAGAGTCCTGTCTCCCTTCTTTGGCTTTCGGGGGGACATATGGCACATCTGGCAGACTGGCTCCCCATTACTGACGTGGTTTGTTTATACTATTCGTCATTATCCCCACATCCTCTCATTGTAAGCAAGACACCCACATCCTCGGCCTTAGCCTCTGAGTAATCATGGTGCAAAGGTATAAAAGGTGAGGGGCCAGAGATGAGACTAGAGAAGCAGACAGAAGTCACCTTTGGAAGTGAGTAGGTTGCTAAACCAAGCAGTTTAGACTATTGGGGAAGAAGAAAGCTACTGGAGAGTTTCAAGAGGAGTACGGCCGGAGATGTGAGCTTTGAAAAGATGACTCTGGCTTCCTCGTGAAGAAGGGCACGGAAGCCATCAGGGGATTTGGGTGGGGCTGAGGATATAGACAAGTAAAGAGGTTGTTGTCACCGTTGTGTTGAAATCTGACTTCTTTCTCAGGTCTTCCTTAGTAGAGGCCGGGCATCACATGCACCGGACCTGAGTGCAAAGTTTTCGATCTGAAGGGAAAAACAGATGCCAGCTTTAGAAGCCCAGTGCACAAAGACCAGGCTATTTAGGGATCTAGATTCTTTAGCCACAGAAAGCTAGTGGGTGAGAAGTGGCCGGTTCCCACTGAACTCCCCTGGGCAAATGAAGGGAACCAAGAGGTGTCTCTTCCTAATAACTGACCATAGCAGTAGAAATTGTAGATGGGACCAGGAAGTGGGCCCTTCACTTCAACCCACCTAGAATACATTCAAAATAGCCACCGCTTACAAAAACAAACCTCAGAATTCTAAAACAGTCTACTTAGCACATACCGACATGTTAACCAAACTTCACTGAGAATCTACCATGTCAGGGACCGCACCATGGGTCAGATTTACAAAAATTAGAAATTAACCCCCTGGGAAGTAAAGGCCTAATCAACGAAACACACAAGCGAACAAGAAATTCAAAACAGGGTGACGGGTGCAAGCAGAGCCAAGCCACATGTGATGGAGGGAAACAGGCTTCCTCCTTACTCTAGTCAAAATACCACTAGCCTGAAGTATGAAAAAGAAAAGAATTCTGGTGGATTTCATTTCCATCTTGCCTCTGCATCAACCAAATGTATTTTTAGTTTCCGACCTTATTGTGAAAAATATTCTTAAAGTGAACAAGACCACCATGATGGTTAGCAGCCACAGTAAAATGAATGAAATTGACAACTCAGCGATACAGTAGTCCCCTCCTACCTGCAGGGAATAAGTTCCAAGACCTCCAGCAGATGCCTGAAACCAGGGACAGTGCCCAATCCTATATGGGCTACATTTTTTTCTACACATACATACATGTGATAAAGTTCAATTTACAAATTAGGCACAATAAGAGATTAACACCAAAAACTATTAATAAAGTAGAAAAATTATAACAATATGCTATAGTAAAAGTCATGTGAATGTGGTCTCTCTCTCAAAGTATCTTACTGAACTGTACTCACCCTTCCTATTGTGATGATATGAGATGATACAATGCTTCCATGATGACATGGAGTGAGGTCAATGACGTAGGCATTATCACATAGCATTAGGCTACTGTTTACCTTTTGACGATATGTCAGAAGGATGATTTGCCTCCTGAAGGTGGCTGAAGGTGGCTGCTTGTGGGTACCTGAAATCGCAGCTGGGCGGGCGGGGAGGGGGTGGTTACTGTAGATATCACATAAGTAAGAGAATTTTTTTTAAGGATTTGAGAGCTACAGGTAGACATGTCTACTTTACTCCTCTGCTCCTGAATGCTAAAATAAACAGTGATGATTGATAGATACGTAGGTGATAAAGACGTGGCTAGATAGAATAGACAATAAATTTCCCTTCTATGTCTCTCATATGGTCTTTGCCACATGGTTATCTGCTTTTTTCAAAACTCTTAATCAAAGGAAAATAAATCTCAGTTAATTTGAAAGTTCTGGTGATCTAGTAGCACACAATGGTGTACAAAAATACACTTTACATCCAAATGCCCATCAGTTTGTGAACGCATTTACAAAATGCAGTATTATCCACATATGTGCCTGAATACCACTTGGCAACTAAAAGTAGCAGGCTATGATATGCACAATAACATGGATGAGTCTCAAAAATATTAAGCAAAATTTAAGAAGCTAAATGCAAAAAAACCCTATATATATCATTTACATGAAATGTCTAGAATGACTAACATGTTTAATCTGTAAGACATGTCTATAAAAGGCAAATCTATACAGACAGAAGTCAGATCATGGATGCTTATGGGTGGGAGTGAGTAGCAATTCACTGTAAACAGGCAAAAGAAAACTTCTGGAATGAGGGAAGTGTTTCAAAATGGATTGTGGTGATGATGGTTGCCTAACTTTATAAACTTACTAAAATAAATTGGATACTTATAATGGGTGAATTTTATGTTGTGTAAACTATAGTCTAATAAAGCTATTAAAACACACACACACACACACACACACACACACACACACACACACCATGTATTTTTAATCCCAGGTAAATACGAAGTACTTGAAGATAATGCCATGTAACTACCTTATACTGAGCATCTCCTCAAGAGCCAGGTACTTCTATCTCTGTTCCAGAAACCTACCTTAAGACAGGTAATGAGATCAGCCCAGGGACTCACACCACACCCAAGCTGTGGGAAGTTAGGAATGGAAGCCAACTGAACCCACCTCTAAATCCTGTACACAATTTGTTTCATTATTCCCCCAAAATAGAAACAAGTAGCCGCCCCAGATTCACACGGTGTTGTCAGAGTAAGAAATGAGATTCCCCCTGTATCAACTTCCTTCCTCTTCCCCGGCCATGGCCAGGCTCTGCTCCCCTGATCTCCTGGCCACTGCCTTGGGATCTGCTCTAAGTCCACCGTGGGCATGTCATTCCTGTGCTCAGAAATGGTGCTCTGATGCTGACACGTCGGCGTGAGCCTTTCGCAGCCCAGCTCTGGCACCAGTGATGCTCCCGGGCTTGCTCACTGCTCCCCCGCCAGTCCTGCACTGCTTTGCTCTCAATTTCTCACCACGCTTGGAAGATGATGGCCATCTTCGCCGTCTTCTCATCTCTCTGCCTTTTGCCCATGCAGCTCCTCTCACCTGAAGTACTTGACCTCTCCTTGCCCCTGCCAGGCATTAGCAAACTCCTGCTCTTCTTCTAAAATCATGAACAGGGGCACCTGGCTCAAGTCATGATCTCACAGTTCATGAGTTCTAGGCCCGCATTGGACTCTGTGCTGACAGCGCAGAGCCTGCTTCAGATCCTCTGCCTCCCTGTCTGCCCCTCCCCCACGCGCACTCTCTTTCTCAAAAATAAATAAACATTTTTCAAAAATAAAAATCAAATAAAATCATGACCAATTACCATATTCTTAGGAGAGTCCTTCCACTGCTTCTGTGAGCACAGTTAGTTATTTCAGACAGCTTGTGCGTACTTTGATCATTTTCTTCAGTCTCTTAAGCAGCATTTAAAAACATTTACCCATTATCAGCCTAGTGTATTTGTTATATTTTCTTTATAACTGCAGCATGCATCATTGAAGAGCTTACTTGGAGTCAACTCCCCATTCCATCATTTAGTAGCTCTGTGACTTTGGACAGATTATGTAAACTCTTGATACATCAATTTTCCCAACAGTAAAATGAAACCAATGAAAGAATATACTTCACGGGTATTTATAAGAATTAAATATACTCATAATCATTAAGGAGAAAACATATCTTCTGCTCCATAGTAAGTGCTTAATAAATATTAGCTCATAATATTAATTTTTACTATTATAGTAAGGGCTCAATAAATGTGACTTGAATAAATAGGAGAGAGAAGGAGGGAGGGAGGGAGTGAGGGAGAGGTGAAGGGAGGGAGGGAGGGAGGGAGGGAAAGAGAAAGCAGTGTTCCCCTTCATAGCATGGAGAATAGCACAAGTTTTACATGCAGCAGCCCTGAATCTTTGCCCTGCTGCTTCTACACTGGGCAACCTTGAACAAGTTATCTGGCCTCCACGTGTTTCAAGGTGAATAAGGATTCTACTGGATAACACGTGTAAAGTACCTAGCACGCAAGACCGAGCCCATAGTAAGTAATGGAAACAAAGTTTTATGGAAAAGAAAAATCTTCTGCTTAACTCCTGTAGGCAAAGGCCACCTGCATGTACACACTATAGGATGCTATCTGAAAGCCCAGGACTGAGGGGTTGTTGTGAAACATTATGACTTAGTCTCACCCCCACCTCCATCCTGTCCCAAAGCACATGGGTATTATAGAAAAGTTTCTTCCAACATGGTCACCTTCAATGAATCTTCATTTGTTTTTCACCCACTTCCTCGTGAGAATAATATTAAGAGCACAAAGAAAATAGTTCAGTGAAAACAAAAAACTAGCCAAAAAGCAATGAAGAAATTCTCAACGAAATATCAGCAAACCATACAGACACACAGAAAAAGAATTAAACACCTGGACCAAGTGGGATTTGTCAAAGGAAAACAAGGCTGTGCTAGCTCTTTTTGCAGAAATCAGAAAACCCAAACAATTCTGAAAACTAAGAACAAAGCTGAAGGACTTACACTTCCCAACTTGAAAATTTACTATAAAGCTACTCTAATCAAGACAGTGAGGTACCGACCTAAGGACAGACATATAAATCAATGAAACTAAGGGCCCCAAAATAAACCTTACATTTATGGTCAACTGTTTTTACAAAGTGGTCAAGAAAATTAAACAGGAAAGAAAATGTTTTCAACAATTGTTGCTGGGACAATTGACTATTTACCTGCAAAAAAGATGAATTTGGACACCTACACGCCATACACCAATACTCACTTAAAGTTGATCAAAGACCAAAATGGAAGAGCTAAAACTCTTCTTCTTCTAAAGCTCTTAGAAGAAAACACAAGAGAAAAATCTTCATGACTGTGGGGTAGGCAATGATTTCTTAGATACGACACAAAAGCACAAGCAACAAAAGAGAAAACTGCAAAATCAGACTTAACATTGAAAACTTCTTTGACCCAAAAGACACCATCAATAAAGTGAGAAGACTTCCACAGAAGGGGAGCAAATATTTGCAAATCATATATCTGATGAGGCACTTGTACCTGGAGGCTATAAAGAACTCTTACACCTCAATAATAAATAGACAAACAACCCAATTGAAAAATGGGCCGAGGATTGAATCGGCATTTCTCCAAAGGTGGTACAGGAACAACCAACAAGCACATAAGAGGATGCTCAACATCATTATTCACTAAGAAATGCAAATCAAAACAATAACATAGTACTTCACACCCAGTAGGATGGCTAGAAACTAGAAGTCAGATAAAACAAGAGTTGGCAAGGACGCGGAAAGATGAGAACCCTCATACATTGCTGGTGACATGTAAAATGTTACAGCCACAATGATCAACAATTAACAGTTTCTTAAAAAGTTAAATATAAACTTACCATATGACCCAGCAATTCCAATCCTAGGTATCTGCCCAAGAGGAATGAAAGCAAGTTGTCTACAAGAAAAATTTTTAAAGAAGGAAAAATGAGTGTTCATGAATGTTCATAGCAGCATTACTTGTAATAGCCAAGAAGTGAAAAAAAACCTCCAAATGTCACTGCACACTTTTTATATGGATTTGTTAATCCAGCTAATTTGAATGTCAGTTTCTCTTGCATTTTACATTTGTCTCTGAACTTTCAAAACAATCAACATTTTGTATTCTGAAAATAAGACTTTAATTTTATCAACTTTGCTATTTTTGCAGCCTTACGCCCCAGTCCCTCCCCTCCCCAAGCCCTGCTTCTGCTATAGTCCTTAAGCAAAACTCATCCACCCTTGCTAGGAAACAGAGCAAACCGTCCTAGATCTGGTTTAAAATATTTGCTTCACAGTTTTCAGGGAATGACGCCAGTTGAGCTTTTCGGCAAAATTATTTTCACTTAACAGGTTTACAGGGAATTGATGTTTTGGTGAATTGCCTTTTGGCAAATGGATTTTCAGCAAATTGACTGAGAGCCAGTGAACAACTCAGTTCTCCTCCTGTACATTCTACCTCCTCCTAGCTATGTTTCTTCTTCACAGAAATGAGTCCACTGATGGTCACAAGCTTTCACTGTTTGAACCTCTCAAGAGCTTCCAGGCTTTGAGACCTAAAGCTTGTCAATTCAGATTTATTGCCAGGAGCGTGGATGATAACAAGGGCGAAAGATGCAAACCAGGTAGCATTCACTATTTGTCCCCTTCCCTTTTTATCTTCATTGGCCATGAAATCCTTTCTTCAAAAGTATAACGTGGACTAATATATAAAGGAGATAGAAGGAGATAAGCTCTTTCTGAGGTGGGAGCCATTAAGCTCACCACCACCCCCACAACCTCTCCGATGTGAACATCTGTTCCCCTAGTAGCCTGAGTTCCTTGGAAGGTGACCTGGCACTCTACATATCACAACTTAAAAATCCCTACTTTCCAGCTGCAGCAACATTTTTCTAGACATGTCTTCGGGGGCAAGGGTAATAAAAGCAAAAATAAACTATTGGGACTACATCAAAATAAAAAGCTTCTGAACAGCAAGGAGACAACAAAACTAAAAGGCAACCTACAGAATGGAAGAAAAGATCTGCAAATGGCATATCTATCTGATAAAGGGTTAGTATCCAAAATATATAAAGAACTTATACAACTCAACACCCAAAAAACAAATAATCTAATTAAAAAATGGGCAGCAGACATGAACAGACATTTCTCCAAAGACATACAGGTGACCAACAGACACACGAAAAGATGTTCATTATCACTTGCCATCAGGGAAATGCAAATCGAAACCACAGAGATATCACTTCACATCTCACATCTGTCAAAATCGAAAACACAAGAAATAACTGCTGGCGAGGATGTGGAGAAAAAGGAACCTTCTTGGACCATCGGTAGGAATGCAAACTGGTGCAGCCACTCTGGAAAACAGTATGGAGGTTCCTCAAAAAGTTAAAAATAGGAACTACTGGGTATTTACCTAAAGAATACAAGAACACTAATTCAAAGGGATACATGCACCTTTATGTTTCCTGCAGCATTATTTACAACAGCCAAAATATGGAAGCAACCCAGGTATCCATTGAGAGACGAATGGATAAAGAAGATGTGGTCTATATAAACAATGGGATATTATTCAGCCATAAAAAAGAATGAAATCTTTCCATTTGCAATGACCTGGATGGAGCTAGAGAGTATAACACTAAGTGAAATAAGTCAGTCAGGGAAAGACAAATACCACATGATTTCACTCATATGTGGAATTTAAGAAACACAACAATCGAACAAAGGAAAAAACAAGAGAGAGAGAGACAAACCAAGAAACAGACTCTCGATTATACAAAACAGATGGTTACCAGAGGTGAGGTTGGTGGGGAGGGGGAGGACATGTGATGGGGATTAAGGAGTACACTTGTGGCAATGAGAACTGGGTGATATATGGAATTGCTGAACCTGTATTGTACACCTGAAACTCACATAACACTGTAGTTAAGTATGCTGGAATTTGAAATTTAAAAAAAATTTAGGGGTGCCAGGTGGCTCAGTTGGTTAAGGGTTTGACTCCTGATTTTGGCTCAGGTCATGATCTCACAGTTTGTGAGATTAAGCCCCATATCTGGCTCCACGCTGACAGTATGGAGCCTGCTTGGGATTCTCTCCCTCTCTCTCTGCCCCTCCCCAATTCGTTCATTCGTTCTCTCTCTCTCTCTCTCTCTCTCTCTCTCTCTCAAAAATAAAAAACTTTAAAAAATACAAATAAAAAAAATTTTAAGTCACTAATTTCATCCAGTCACATCTTTTCATAGATGAGAAAACTGAAACTCAGAGAGTCCCAGTGACCTTAGTCAAATTCAAAGGGAGGAATACAAAACCAGTGAATATTAACTCCTCCCAAAAGGTGATAACTACAGCCATTTCTCACTATTTGGTATAGAAATCCATGGTACCCAAATGACTTCCCAAATTGACAATGGAAACAACATGGATATCTACTCCATCACATCAAATTCCAGCTCTATTTCTTCCTATCTGTGTAAATTTGGGCTGTCTCTTAACCTATCTGAGCCTCAGCTTTTTCATCTGTAACGAATGGACAAAAATGTCTAAGTTAGCAGATTTCTGTGGCAATTAAACAAGCTAATATATATAAGCGCTTAGACACCTGCATGATAGTAGATACACAAAATGTTATTTCCTTTCCTTCCTCCTCGCCTCCTACCTTTCTTTCTACTGTACACAGGACCTGAGGATTTGCATATTGTGTCTATCTTTCAAATGTAATCCTCCCCAAAAATTCACTAGCACTCAAAATAATCTGTGACCACAAGTCCAAATAAAGTTCACATTGATCAGTCATTTAAAACCCACAAAGTAAATAAATGCTACAGGGAGTAGCAAATAAAGCTGAAAATAGTTAAAAGCCATATAAATTTGCATCAGAAATATCACTTCCCTTTGACACCTCTCAAACATCTATCACCTCATTTTGGTGCTTTTCACGGTCTTTTCTCCAAAATTCTACTGGAAGCTTCCTGTGTGCATATAGGAGATAGGAACCAATAGCTTTTCTGGAGGTTCCCAGACTTCACAGCTCTCCATCATGCAGTCTCTCAGGGGAAATAATGCCCAGTCCCACCTGCTGAGCACCTTACACAGTTCCCAAGTTAAGGTATTCCTAGAAAGCTAAATAATATACCAGTGGCAAAATGACTTCCACATGAAATTCTCAGGGCTTACCTGGAACTCCTGTTAGGGCTTCAGCTGGAGGGAAGAGAGAGAAGAAGTAGGAAGAGAAACGTACGGATTAGAACTACTAGGAAACGTGAGAGAAAAGGGCAGGCTCTAATATCTAGTCTGCCCTCTATTTCTGACGGGTGAGAGGCGAGCTGTCCCACATGGGCAAGAGAATGACCTTCATCGTGGTCACCTTCCCAGCTGCCTTTTCTTGAAAGCCTTTTATGGAACAGGTGCCAGGCTAGCAGCTTTATCTACAGTGTCCGTTTGAAATTTAGACCCCCATCTAATACTTCTTAACTCTTATTTTTTAAGGAAGGAGAAAATTTTAAACTTTGACCAAAAATGACAATTTCGTCTCCATAATAAGATATGAAAGATCCCCACAGGCTCACCGATTCCCCTTCAGTATCCTTGAAATGCCCCTACTTAAAAGTCATCAAAGTTCACTGCTGCTTTTATTTATTTTTTTTTACTGCTTATTTATTTTTGAAGTGGGGACACAGGAGGAGACAAAGGATCTGAAGCAGGCTCGGCACTATCAGCACAGAGCCCAATGTGGGGCTCGAACTCAGGAACTTTGAGACCGTGACCTGAGCCAAAGTTGGACGTTCAACCAACTGAGCCATGCAGGCGCCCCTCACCCCTGCTTTTATACTAATAAACCAAACACCTTACATCAGCCAAGACGTCCAGCATGATTTCATTCCTGCTTACCTGTCCTGCCTCTTATTTTCTGCCAGCCCCTACTGTCATATCATATACTCAACACAAAAACATAATTGTGTGTTATCACCTGTCCCTGTTACCCTTCCTCCTCACCTTTGTGTACTCTTTTCTGTCTCTCTCCCTCTGCTGGTCTCCCTTTCACTCTATCAGAAACGCTCCCCTGGGTCTCCCTCTCCCTTCCTTCGACTTAGATAACTCGTTCTCAGATTTTCAGGCCCGTACTTGGAAAGCCTTCCCAACCATCCCAGGACTACATCAGATGACTCCCTAATAAGACTACCTCCTTGTCATGCATCACAGATTCTGTCGGAGACTATCACGGTTGGAAACCTTATTCCAACCTTCTCAGGGTATTGACTGGGAAACAGAGCCCGTCAGAAACCACCACCGAAAAGTCAAACTTAGGACATGAGTTCTACCCCCTTTCTCAATGACTTGGTGAAAACAGGCCCCCCAGGTGATTATAACAATCTGCTGCCCAGTCACCCAGGTCCTCCATGCAGTTCTGTCCTGAAGAACTTTTGGGCCTGACTTTTCTGTCCCTATCTGCCTGCCTCTCTCTCTCTCTCTCGCTCTCTCTCTCTCTCTCTCCTCTACTCCATAACACCACCTCATTTATTGCACAGGAATGTTGCTGATGAAATATTTTTCACCAAGTCATGCATAATTGGTTTAATGTCTCATCTCCCTAGAGCATTTGCATTTTAATAGGGGACAATATTTTATTAGCATTAATGTTAATTATTAAGTAAAATAGCATTCATTTTTATAGCACGTTAGAGTTTACAAGACACATTTACATAGAGTATCAAATCTATAGTCACAGAGGTGAAGAGAGGAATGTGCTTTCATTAAAAGAAAAAAATTACTTTGAATTACAATTTCTTCCTGTGTGATGACTCTTCTCTGTACCTGGAGAGAGAGGGTATTTAAATTGAGATATTATACACAAGTAACAAGCGATGCTAAACCCTACACTGTTTGTATAATTAAGAAAGACTGTGAAGTATTCCTCCATTTTAATAGAAAATTTTTATTTTGCTATAAATTATGCTCATTGTAACAAATTTAAGGAGTGAATTGTTTCCCCAAAAGGTAACTCCTGATAAGAACATGTTCTTAAGGGAATGACGTTCTGAAAAAACATCAGTTATCACTAAACAAGGCAGAGTTCCGTTCACAACTATACTAGAAACACAAAACTAGGAGGTTAGGACATATGTCCAGCTTCCAATTTTGTTCGTCTCTTTGCCCTCTCTTACATTTGGAAATCCGTTAGAGAAGAAAACATGGTAGGCTTTTCTGGTTGGATCTCAGTTCTCTGGATTCAGTCATTGAAGGAGGGATGTGACAAGAGGGGATTTTGCAAAACTTAATCAAATGGTTATTGCCAGACTGCAATGAGTCAAGAGACTAGAAATGGAAATATTGGCCAAAACTCTAAATAAAATACAATTAGGGTCCAATACAGGATTGCAGCAGTGGAGAGGGAAAGAAAGTGAATGCATGGACATAACATGAATGCATCTCCAGTATTGACTGAAGTGCCATCATCCTGCCATGATGCCACAATCTTAAACTCATTAACTTTGACAAGCAACTCAAAAAGAATGAAAAACCACATTCAACATGGTGATGTAATCAGAGCCTCTATTTTTTTTCATGTAAAATGTCTAACGTTTGTTTAATAATTGGTAAGAATAAGAAACTGGACTCAGAATTACTTAAAAAAATTACTTAGTAAATATTACTAAGAATAAGAAACTGACAATAGAAACAAATATACAAGTGACCCACTTATTAGATTTAAAACTGTGTTACTGTTTTCAAGAACATAGATGACAGGATATAGAACATTGTCAGATAAATGGAATCTTTAAGAAAGAATCAAATGGGAATTCTGAAGTAAAAAATAAAATAACTGAAATTAGAAATGCAATAAATAGACACAACGGATTGCATATAGCTATAAAAGGATGAGTGAACTAAAAGAGATACCAGCAGAAATGATCCAGATTGAAGCACAGAGGGATCAAAAAAAAAAAAAAGTCAAAAATACAAAAAAAAAAAAAAAAAAAGAGTATGAGAAACAAATGGACAATAGTGAAAAAGTAAGGCATATATGTAATTGAAATTCCACAAAAGGAGGAAAAAACATGCTGACAAATATGTAACTTTCAAACGCATGTGGGACATTTACCAAACTGACCATATAGACCTACATAAAGCAAGCTTCCAAGCATCCACACAATTCACAAGACGGACATTATTTGAAATGGGTTTTATGATGGCACCAGAAATAAACTAAAAATACCTAATAAAATACCTAATAGGCAACAAGAACATTCACAAATGTTTGAAAATTGGATAATAAACTGCTAAACAATACATTCAACGATAAATCAGAAGGAATATTAGAAAATATGTTAACGGAATGATATTGAAAATTTGACACTTAAAACTTGTGGCATTCACATATATGAAAAACTTACAGCTAACATCAACATTAATGGGGAAAAACCAACCAAGGCTTTTCCCCTAAGGTTGGGAACAAGACAAGGATGTCCACTCTCACCATTTTTATTCAACATAGTGCTGGAAGTCCTAGCCACAGCAATCAGAAAACAAAAAGAAACATAAGGCATCCAAATTAGCAAGGAAGAAGTAAAATTTCACTATTGCAGATGATATGACATTATATGTAGAAAACCCAGAAGACTCCACCAAAAAAACTGCTAGAACTGATAAACAAATTCAGTAGAGTCACAGGATACAAGATCAAAGTACAGAAATCTGTTACATTTCTATTACACCAATAATGAAGCAGCAGAAAGAGAAATTAAGAAAACAATCCTATTTACAATTGCATCAAAAGTAATGAGTAAGATACATAGGAATAAACCTAACCAAAGAGGTAAAAGACCTGTACTCTGAAAACTATAAAACACTGGTGAAAGAGAATGAAGACAACACAAAGATATGAAAGGATATTTTATCCTCATGGGTTGGAAAAACAAATAGTGTTAAAATGTCTATACTACCCAAAGCAATCTACAGATTTAATCAGTCCCTACCAAAATACCAACAGCATTTTTCACTGAACTAGAACAAAAGATCTTAAAATTTGTATGGAACCACAAAAGAACCCAAATAGCCAAAATTTTGAAAAAGAAAAGTTGAAGGTATCATAATTCTGGACTTCAAGTTATATTTAATCAAACAGTATGGTACTAGCACGAATCAGACACATAGATCAACAGAACAGAATAGAAAGCCCAGAAATAAACCCACAATTATAGAGTCAATTACTCTTTGACAAAGCAAGAAAGACTATCCAATGAGAAAAAGACAGTCTCTACAACAAATGGTGTTAGGAAAACTGGACCACTTTCTTTTGCCATTCACAAAAATAAATTCAAAACAGATTAAAGACCTAAATATGATATCTGAAACCATAAAAATCCTAGAATAGAACACAGGCAATAATTTCTATGTCTCTGACATACACTATAGCAGTATTTTTCTAGATATGTCTCCTGAGACGAGAGTAATAAAAGAAAAAGTAAGCTATTGGGACTATATTAAAATAAAAAGGTTCTGCACAGCAAGGGAAACAGTTGATAAAATTAAAAGGCAACCTACAGAATGGGAGAAGATATTTGCAAATCACATTATCACATAAAGGGTTAGTATCCAATATATATAAAGAACTCATATCACTCAACACCCAAAAAACAAATAATCCAATTTAAAAATGGGCAGAATACATGAACAGACATTTCTCCAAAGAAGACATACAGATGGCCAATAGACACATGAAAAGATGTTCAACGATAGTTACCATCAGGGAAATGCAAAACAAAACCACAATGAGATAACACCTCACATCTGCCAGAATAGCTTAAATCAGAAACACAAGAAACAAAAGGTGTTAGTGAGGCTGTGAGGAAAAAGGAACCCTCGTGCACTGTTGGCAGGAATGAAAACTGGTAAAGCCACTCTGGAAAACAGTATGGAAGTTCCTCAAAAAGTTAAAATAAACTACCCTACAAATTCAGCAATTACACTACTGGGTATTTACCCGAAGAATACAAAAACCCTCATTCAAAGGGATATGTGCACTCCTATATTTCCTGCAGCATTATTTACAACAGCCAAATTATGGAAGCAGTCCAAGTGTCCATTGAGAGATGAATGGATAAAGATGTGGTCTATATAAATAATGGAATATTATTCAGCCATAAAAAAATGAGATCTTGCATTTGCAATGACACAGATGGAGCTACAGAGTATAATGCTGAGCAAAATAAGTCAGTAAGAGAAATACAAATACCATACGATTTCACTCATATGTGGAATTCAACAAACAAAATAAATAAGCAAAGAGGGGGTGGAGAGAGACACAAATCAAGAAACAGACTCTTAATTATAGAGAACAAACAGATGGTTACCAGAGGTGAGGTGGGTGGGAGGATGGGTTAAATACGTGATGAGGACTAAGGAGTACACTTGTTGTGATCAGCACTGGGTGATGTATGCTGAATCACCATATAGTACACCTGAAACTAATATAACATGTTGTATTAACTATACTGGCATTAAAAGAAAAAAACTTTTTTAAAAAAACTTGTGGCATGTAACTAAAACATATATTAGAAAAGAAGAAAAGTTGAAACATCTATTTACCTCAAGAAGTTTAAATCTTAAAAAGAACAAATTAATCCAAATAAAGCAAGAGGAAGAAAATAATTAAGATAATAGAAGAAACTAATGAAATAAATATAAACTTGGAATACAGAAATCAATGAATTCAAAAGTTGATTCTTTGAAAAGAATAAGGTGAAGAATCCATAGCAAGAGAGAGACAAAGCAAATAACCAGTATAAGGAAAGAAAATATAGACATTACTTTGTGTCTAATGATATTAAAATGCAATACAATATAAATAAAATAGGATACAATAACTTTGTGTTAATAAATTTATCAATTTAACCAAAATGATCTAATTTTAAATAATATAAATTACTAAAACAGACACATGATGAACATGTGAAGAATACTTTATGTATTAAATAAACTGAACTTGGAACTTAAAATCTTTCCACAAAAAAAGAAAAAAAACACAAAAAAAACAAAGCAGAAAAAATATATAGACCCTAATAATAATTTCTGAATTCTCTTTTGGATACATAAGGAAGAAATAACACCAGCATTAGAAAAACTCTTCCAGGAAAAAAAAAAAATGAGAAAACAAATCCCAATTGATTTCTATAAGGCCAGCATAATTTGTTAGGTTTTGGGGTTTTTTTACCTTATTTATTTTGAGTGAGAGAACAACCGCATAAGTGGGAGAGGGGTAGAGAGAGAGAGAGAATCCTAAGCAGGCTCTGAGCCAGATGCAGGGCTTGAACTCACAAACCGTGAGATCATGACCTGAGCCGAAATCAAGAGTTGGACACTTAACCAACTGAGCTACCTACGGGGAGCACCTAAGGCCAGCATAATTTGATCTTCAAATCTAAAAGAACAATGGAGCACCTGGGTGGGTCAGTCAGTTAAGCATCTGACTCTTGATTTCAGCCCGGGTCATGATCCCAGGGTTGTGGGACTAACACCCATGTTGGGCTCCGTGCTGAGCATGGAGCTTGCTTGAGATTCTCTTTCTCTCTGCCTCTCCCTCTGCCCCTCTTCCCTCCCTCCCTCTCCCTCCCTCTCTTCTCTCCCTCTGCCCCTCTCCCTAGCTCGTGCTCTCTCTACATGCACGCACTCTCTCTCAATAAAACAAAATAAAATAAATAAAATAAAATAAAATAAACAGGAAGTGAAAAACGTCAGGAAGAGCCAAGACAATCTTGAGGAAAACAGTCAGAGGACTAACATAAGCAAGTATCAAGATGTACTATGGCGCTCTGGGTCATTAAAGCATTGGAAATACACGCAAACAGACAAATGAAACAAAAACCAGCATGCAGATACAGAGCCATACATGAAGTCATTCATTCCTAACAAAGGTGACACTGCAGTTAAGTGAAGAAAGCATGATCTTTTTAATAAACAGTGTCATGATAATCTCGGCTCCCTATTTTATAATAGACATAAGAATCTCAGATGGGTTATAGATCTAGACTGTAAAGATAAACAAGTAGAGCTTCTACAAAATACCCTAGAAGAAAACAAAAAATACCCTAGAAGAATATCTTGATATCTTGAGTAAACAGAAATTTCTTAAACAGGACAAACATATGAACAACTGACCGTATAGAAAAAGTTTGACAAATCAAGATTTCAAATGTTTTCATTAAAAGAAACCACTGAGGGGCGCCTGGGTGGCGCAGTCGGTTAAGCGTCCAACTTCAGCCAGGTCACGATCTCGCGGTCCGTGAGTTCGAGCCCCGCGTCGGGCTCTGGGCTGATGGCTCAGAGACTGGAGCCTGTTTCTGATTCTGTGTCTCCCTCTCTCTCTGCCCCTCCCCCGTTCATGCTCTGTCTCTCTCTGTCCCAAAAATAAATAAACATTAAAAAAAAATTTTTTTTTAAATAAAAAAAATAAAAAAAAGAAACCACTGAAAGTACAAGGAAGATATCTGAAATTCAGATGCCTGACAAAGGATTCACTCTGGATTATATAAAGAACTCTCTCAATCAGTAAGTAAAAGGCAGGAAATGGGGGGGTGGGGCAGAGAGAGAATAAAATATTATGCAGGTACTTCACAAAAAAAGGGTATCTAAGTGGCTAATAAACATATGAAAATAATCAGTCATCAGGACAATGTAAAGGAATGTGGCAGTATTACATGCCCACTAGAATGCCTAAAATAAAAATACCACCAATACTACATAGCATCAGTGAGGATGAGGAACCATCAGAACATTCCTGCCCTACTGGCAGGACTACAACACTAGAAAACCATTAAGTGGTATCTCCTAAGGTGAACACACAGGTACCCTCTTATGCGGCATTTTCACCCCTAGGTATATGCCAAACAAGAATAAGCATGTGGGGCGTCTGAGTGGCTCAGTTAAGCGTGTGACTCTGGATTTGGGCTCAGGTCATGATCTCAGGGTTCGTGGGTTCAAGCCCCCTTGGGCTCTCTGCTGACAGAGCAAAGCCTGCTTGGGATCCTGTCTCTCCCTGCCCATCCCCTGTTTGTACTCTCTCTATCTCTCTCTCAAGATAAATAAATAAACTTTTAAAAATTAACAAAAAAAAATGAGTTTGTAAATGCCCTAAAGGAAATGAACAAAAATGTTGTACCATGACTATTCACTGTAAAAATTAGAAACTTCAGGTCTTCAACAGTAGAATAAATAAATCTTTGTATATTCATATAATAAATTAATATACAGTAAGGAGGATGAACTAAGTATTGCTACACACAACACATGGTTAATTCTCATAAAGATAATGTTGAGAAAAAGAAGCCAGACTCAAAAGAGCATATGTTGTAGAATTCTACTGTGAAGTTGAAAACAGCGCATTAGAAGTCAAGGTAGTGGTTCCCTTGAGAGACGTAGTGATGGAAAAGAACAGGAGGGGTCCTCTGGAGACTTGGTCACATGCTGTTTCCTGATTTAGGTACTAGGTACTGGGGAGTGTTTATCATCGAAAATTCATCAAGCTGTACTTTAATGACTCATGCACCTTCCTGATGTTGTTTTATAAAAGGTTTGTTCAATAAAAGATTTACTTAACAACAAATTGTGTGGCATTCCAAAATCTTGCCTAATCTACGCTCTAGTCTCTAGGGTTATTTACCCCAACTTTTGGGTTCCTGGACAAAAATTCCATTATGTGTGTGTTTGGGGGATACAATTCTCAGGACACTGGCTGGATGTCGTACCATTTAGTTCAATTCTGACACTACCCACCGCTGGATAACATCAGATTCCAAAGGTTAAGGGTTCAGTCCTGTAAGACTGGCCCCCCCACCCTCGCTTCAGATGCCAGTCACAAGCCCAGGTTATCACCTGTACTTGACCAACTGGCTGTAAATCAGAGGTTCCCAGGACCTCTTCCTTGGGCTCGACTGATTTGCTAGAGCAGCTTAGAGAACTGAGAGAAACATTTGACTTACTAGATCACCAGTTTGTTTATAAAAGGATGTAACTCAGAAACAGCCAGATGGAAGAGGTGGACAGGGCAAGGTGTAGGAAAAGGGTGTGGAACCTCCATGCCCTCTCCAGGTGCTCCACTCTCTCGGGACTTCCACAAGCTCACCAGCCCAGGAGCTCTCCAAAACCCCTCCTTGGGGGTTTCTTACAGAAGCTTCATTACACAGGCATGATTTTTAAGTCATTGGCCTTTGGTGATTTATTCTACCTCTAACCCCTCCCCTTACTGAAATCAGGGGTGGGGCTCAAAGTTCCAACCCTCTTTTCCTGATTGGATCCCGCTGGTTCACCCCCATCCTGAAGCACTTTCCAAAAGTCACCTAATTAACATAAACTAAACCCAGTTGTGATGGAAAGGGGCATGTTACGAATAACACAACACCCATTTCACTTTTATGGTTCTTTTTTCTTTTCATTTTTTAATGTTTATTTATGAGAGACAGACAGAGCACCCGTTGGGGAGGAGCAGAGAGAGAGGGAGACACAGAATCCGAAGCAGGCTCCAGGCTCTGAGCTGTCCGCACAGAGCCCCACTCGGCTGGAACTCACAAACCTGGAGATCATGACCTGAGCCAAAGTTGGACGCTTAACGGACTGAGCCACCCAGGCACCCCTCACATCTACAGTTCTGATGCATTTCAGGAACTGAGGACAAGAGACCAACTATTGTAACAAAAGATGTCCCCATTGCTCTTATTGCTCAGGAAAAGTCCAAGAGTTTGGAGAACTGTGGATGGAGACCAAACATATACAGGAAATATATCTCAATTCATTTTTAAATACTGCTTGTCTGAGATACTGCCTCTGACTAAATGCCTGGCATAGTCTTGTGCTATTGAACAAGAGAAGGTTGCTTTCTTTTTCCTTGTTTTTTTAAAAATTCTTAAGTAATCTCCACACCCGAAGTGGGGCTTGAACTCACAACCCCAAGATCAAGAGTTGCACACTGTACCAACTGAGTCAGCCAGACACCCCGTCTTTTGTTTTTCTTAAAGAATAGAAATGTATTGGGGTGCCCGGGTGGCTCAATTGGTCGGTTAAGTGTCTGACTTCGGCTCAGGTCATGATCTCATGATTTGTGAGTTCGAGCCTCACTTCAGGCTCTCTGCTGTCAGTGCAGAGCCTGCTTCAGATCCTCTGTCCCCCATCTCTGCTCCCTCCCCTGCTCACACTCTCTCGTTCTCTAAAATAAATATAAACATTTTTATAAAATGTTTTTAAAAAGAAGAGAAACGGGTTTGGCGCCTGGGTGGCTCAATTAAGTGCCCAACTTTAGCTCAGGTCATGATCTCACTGTTCGTGGGTTCGAGCACCGTGTGGGGCTCTGTGCTGACAGCTCAGAGCCTGGAGCCTGCTTCAGATTCTGTGTCTCCCTCTCTCTCTCTGCCCTACCCCCACTCGTGCTTGGTCTCTCTCTGTCTCTCAAAAATAAATACTTAAAAAAATCAAAAAAAAGTCAATCAAAACGAACACCCCAAATGTCACGTATATTTCAAATATTGTAACATGGAGAAAAAGACTTTTTAAAAAAAAAAAACTCTAAGACTTACAAGAATTGCAACTAATAATAAAAATATTAGGAAATTAACAGCAATGCACAGACAATTCCTGAGTTTTTTTTCCTGAATTACATGCCAGGGACATAAAGATCTGGCTCTCCAAATTAAACTCCAGATCTAGCTGAAAATTTCAAAAGAAGAGAACACAGTAACATCACAAAACCATCTCCTCTGCTCGCTAACTGGCGAATCCTCAATTACAAACTGCTCAGTTCCTGTGCACGTTAGCCAACTTGCAAGCATATGACAGCATTCGCTCTTGTCCACACCTAAGCCACAACAAGAGCACCAAACTTTCCATTCATCTGAAATCCTCCCCAGCCTCAACCCCAGTGGGCAGCCCTAAGCACAGCTGTTTGATATCCTAAGCAGATGTGGAACACAGGAACCTCAGTGGGGCAGGATTCCAAGTGTCTGTCTGCCTTCAGATCCTCAGGCCCCAAACTATCTACTTGCAACAGAACCTAGTCTGGAAACAGTTCTCTCTTCTGGTGGGGGTTGCCGAGAATAGAGGAAGAGAACTGGGAAAGAAGGGAGAGTTAGGGGATGGGAAACCAACAAAATGTGGTGTTCGTTTTCAGGAAGCTGCTAGGCTGGATCTTTCAGAGCAGCCCATATTTTTCAAGATGCATTTTCTTTGAGGTACCCCACTCCGGATACCCCAGTGCCCTCCTCTCCGCCCAGGCCCTTGCATCACCACCAGTCAGGGGAAGAGGCCATGGCATAGAAGTGGTCACAGTCCTCTTGGATAAGCTTTACCGTAATCTTCATAAACCTCAATGCTCAAGGTGCAGAGGGAGATTGGAGGAAACTGTTTTTCCGTTGGTTTCTCTCTGACTTCTGTGGCTAATCATTCCTAGAACAGGAAGCTGGAGAAATTTAGGTGGGAGACACTCTTCCGACCAGTCAGGTTTCCTCACCCTCCTAGGGTACAACTGATTAGGAAAAGCTTCAGGGTTACATAACCTCCTTCCCCCAGGGTGGTTTCTCATCAAAAGGTGAATGAGTTGCCCACCCCTGAGAAGGAGGGCGGGAATCTCTCGGTTGTATTTTAGTATTGTTGCTGGCTGCACTGCAACACCCCAATGGACCAGTAGGGCAGGAAAATTGAATCCACTCATTTACTCAAGAAGTATTTATTGAGTGCCTACCATTCCAGGTTCTTGGGATATATATCAGGAAACAAAAGGAAGACGCCTAGTGGAGGCAGACAGAATGAGCAACAGTAAATAAATAAATTGTATAGTGTGTGAGAAGGTGATAAGTGAAACCAATAAAAGCAGAGCAAGGACAAAGCAACGGGAGAAGGGGAAGGGCGAGGGGGTGCTGCAATTGTAAACAAGGTACAGGGTACAGGCCTTGAAGAGATGACACCTGAGCCAAATCTTGAATAAGATAAGGGTGTCAGTTATGTGACTACCTGGAGGAAAAGCAAGGGTCTAAGGTTAGGTGTGTTCCCAGTGTGTATAGAAGACAACAAAAGTGGTCAAGGTGGGAGGAGTGGAGTGAGCCAGGGGGAGAAGAATGAGAGGTAATGTGGCAGAGATAGAGGACCAGGGCAGGTAGGGCTTTGCAGGTCGCTGTAAGGCTCCGGGCTTTCATAATCAATAAAATGGTAGCCACTGCTGCTCTGACCAGAGAAGTGGCAGAATCAGACCATCCACCATCGTGCTCACTCTGGAGTGAGAATAAACACAGGAAGGTCCTCTGTCTGCATTGGAGATCTCTACAAGCTTCTGAGCGAAGTCAGATTGACCTGCAGACCCATCCCATCCTCACTGGCATGGTGGAGGGAAGGTGGAGGGAAGGTGGAGGGAAGGTGGAAAGAAGGTGGAGGGAAGGTGGAAAGAAGGTGGAGGGAAGGTGGAGGGAAGGTGGAGGGAAGGTGGAGGGAAGGTGGAGGGAAGGTGGAGGGAAGGTGGAGGGAAGGTGGAGGGAAGGTGGAGGGAAGGTGGAGGGAAGGTGGAGGGAAGGTGGAGGGAAGGTGGAGGGCGGAGATGCCAATAGCCTATAAGCCAACAACATGGTTCAAATCCTTCAACTGACCCATTGAGATTTGAGAAAACAATTTTGAGTTTATTTTCCTGTAAAAGGCATGGCCTTACTCTGAGTCATTCCTCTCTCCCTTTCTCAAATTTCTTGTGACCAAAGAGACAGATTCCAAGGACCACTAACTGAGCACAGTCTATACCCTCAGAACACAGCAAGATAAATGGTTACTCTGGACCCTGGTGCCATCAAAAACTGCTCCACCTCTCTGCACCGGCCACTTATAATGCTTTATAGAATGCAATCTGTTTTAAAGAAATAATGACATAGTGGGCACACTATTATTTCAGTGAAATGGTAGGTTAGGGGAGTCTTTTAAGCCTATCAGGTCATGTTCAGCAGGGTCACCAGCCTCTTTTATAGAAGAAAGTATTGCTTGTTGCTCTGAAGGCATGAAACCAGGGGGGAGAAAAGACACTTGGAAATAATGACACTCTCACCCCAAAGTTCCAACAAACAATAGCAAGAAGGTGAAGTCAGAGGTAGTGCAAGCAATCAGCCTAATGAGAATCAGTGACCACTGTTTTATGGATCAAGAAAGTCATTTAGACATTGGCCAGTCCTGATATTACCCTGTGGCCTACAGGTTAAATCCAACTAGCATGTATGTTTTGCTTAAACTATTATGGCTTTCTTTTTCTAATTTCTTACATAGTTGCAAGATTCAGCACAAAGAAATTTGTATTTCTTGCTTCTCTTTTTTTTTTTAAGGTTAACTCAATTTTTTTATAGCTGCAGTTTATTTACTTATTTATTTTAATATGAAATTTATTGTCAAATTGGTCTCCATACAACACCCAGTGCTCATCCCAACAGGTGCCCTCCTCAATACCCATCACCCACCCCCCATCAACCCTCAGTTTGTTCTCAGTTTTTAAGAGTCTCTTATGGTTTGGCTCCCTCTCTCTCTAACTTTTTTTTTTCTTCCCCTCCCCCACGGTCTTCTGTTAAGTTTCTCGTTTGGGGCACCTGGGTGGCTCAATCGGTTAAGCAACCGACTTTGGCTCAGGTCATGATCTCACAGTTTGTGAGCTCGAGCCCCACATCGGGCGGGTTCTGTGCTGACAGCTCAGAGCCTGGAGCCTACTTCAGATTCTGTGTCTCCCCCTCTCTCTACCCCTCCCCTGCTCATGCTCTGTGTCTCTCTGTCTCTCAATAATAAATAAATGTTAAAGAAAAAAAATTTTTTTAAACAAACATGAAGGTTTTCATAAACGTTTACTTTTGAGGGACAAAGGGTGCAAGTGAGCGAGAAAGGGGCAGAGAAAGAGGGGGACAGGTATCCGAAGCAGGCTCTGAGCAGACAGCAACGAGCCTGATGCAGGGCTAGAACTCACAAACCATGAGATCATGACCTGAGTTGAAGCCAAATGCTCAACGGACTGAGCCACACAGGTGCCTCAAAACATGAATATTTTTAAATGGTCAATGGCACTGTAATAGTATTGTATGGTGAGAGGTAGTAACTACATTTGTGGTGAGCATATCATAAGGTATAAATTGTCAAATCACTATGTTGCACACATAAAACTAATGTAACACTGTGTCAAATAGTTTTTTTTTAATTCCCCTTTAAGATCAATAAAAATAAATGTTCACAATTCTATAGAATATATATATATACACATATATATACATATACAGACTCAGCATTGCCAGATATTCATATGTATATAACATATATACATATGTATACAATATATTATATACATATGAATATATGTATATGAATATATACATGTGAATACATGAATATATGTATATGAATATATACATGTGAATACATGAATATATGTATATGAATATACATACCATATATTATATAATATATAATATATTATATACATATGAATATATGGCAATGCCGAGTCTGTATCCCAGCATGGCTGGACCTTAATAGTGGCTCTCTGCATGAATCAGGTTAACGGTCCCCAGTTCACCCCAGCCCCTTCCACTTCCTGTTACTTACTTTGACACATTTCACTCATTAAAGCTCCAAGGTTGTCAAGCCCTCAACTGATCTAATTCCTCTAGAAGAAGGGAGACAGTAGAGTCCTCAGTCATAAACAAATGCCATGTGCTAAAAATAAAAACCTCACAGGAATTACGTTTACATGGGCCACTCCTTCCTCCTAATGCAATCTGGTGGCCCAGCTTCCACACTCCTCTGGGGGTCAGGTTCTTGGTTCTAATTCCAAAGTTTTTTAAATTTGGACCTGATTCTATCTCAATTGGTACCCTACACTGAGCTGCATTTGTGGGGAAGGGCCTGAGCAAGGAAATAGGATTAGGGGCCCCAGGTGGAAACCTCTTGTCTTGCCTGGTTAGTGGCCCTTAGGCAATGGATTGGAGTCAAGGTGATGAGTCTGCCTGCTGCTCTCTCTCTCTCCGGGATTGTGGCCTGGCCTGACCTGCAGCCAATGGTGAACTTTATTAGGAAAACCCATCTTTGGGACCCGGCGGCTTGTCTCTCTGTGCTCTTTCCTTTTGATTCATGCCTCCATCCCCCTCCTCTGTGCTTGCAGAGGCCCAGGTTGCTCCATCTCTGGCCCATTTTCATACTCGATAGCAAAGATCTAGAATTCAGTGCACAGTAACTTGCTGCCTTTGGGCAGGGAACTCGGGCATTAGGCTTTGCAGCAACAGGGGAGGAAAATCGCTCCATGAATCACAAGCAGGTGGAGGAGGGGTTTGAGCAAACAGAATGCTCATTCCTTCATTTATTCACCCAGCCATGTAACAAGTCAGTACTACTGGGCTGGGTGTCTAGAAGATCTAAATATGAGTTACATACCTGCCCTGCCCTCAGGAAGCTCACCAAGCCCTGACCTTACAGTGTAACACATGTATGACTGAAGAACCCCTCTGAAGCCTCAGTTTCCTCATTTATAATAGAAAGACCCCATTAACTTCTACACTGGCCAACTGTGAAGAACAAATGAGACCAGCGGATGCTAACTCTCCTTACAAACTCCAAAGCCCCACTTCAGCCCCTGATTACCATCTTGTATTACTTGGGCTCAGGATGTGAACCATTGGAGAGCAGTCTTTTGGGCAAATAAATACAGAAGGGAAATCTCTTCCTTACAGTAGAAAGGTAACAAATGTAGAAAGAATGATGGAAATATAAAGCCACCATTTAGCTATCATCATAGTAATAATCAGGCAAGATTCATCAACAAGTGATAAAACTAGCAGCTTAAGGTGTGAAGAGTAGCAGAATGTTTACATAATAAAGTGTCTTCTCAAAAGGCAGTTATTAATTACAAAAGAAAAAAACCCAGTAACTTTAAAGACCAGAAACCTAGTAGACATCACCTTAATCTGAGGCAACATCAACCATAATAGGAGAAACTGACTTCCCATGCCTCCTGATACAATGTACGGAAAAGGACATACCACTTCTATGACATTCCAGCTGAAAATGCAGAACCTGAATCTCATCGTGAGGGGACATTAGAGAAGCCCAGATTGAGGAGGATTCTACAAAACATCTGACCTATATTCTTCTAAACCGTCACTGTCATAAAAGAGTGTGACTGAGGAGTTGTTCCACCTTAAAGGACACTGGACAGACACAAACCAATTCAAAGCAGAACCAGTATTTTCTTTTGCTATTTAGCAGCTCATTGAGATAATCAGTCAATCTGAAGAAGATCATTAGATTAGGTAATAGTTCTGTATTAATGTTAATTTTCTAGTTTTGATGATTTTACTATGGTTATATGAAAGAATGTCTTTGAGGAAATATACACAGAGGTATTTAGGGACAAAAGGCATCATGTCTGTAACTTATTCTCAAATAATTCAGAAAAACAATTATATATATAATTACATATATTATAATTATATATAAACACATATATGACATGTCTATGTGTACACACACACACACACACACACACACACAAACACACACAAAGGGGGGGCGATTAACCAAAGTTGGTAAATTATTAACGCTTGGGATCCCTTGAATTCCTTGTACTCTTCCACAGAAAGGTCTGGCTGCATTTTCTGGAAACCCCAGATGCCAAATATGTTTTGCCCATTTTTCATCCCTATCTTCAGGGCTTCTGATATTCATGACAATATGGGAGATGATGCTAAATGGGCCCAATCCCTCGGTGATGGTTTTCCCATAACTACCCACCCACACGACACAGTGGCATTGTTAGGACTAGCTATCACTGCTGAGCCAGCTGGGGTCTTAAAACTTTATCTCCTGGAACCCATAGTCCAACTACATCTCTTCCATTCCTGATGGAAGGCAGAAGGATATCTCTTCTGCAATGCATCATGCCAACACCCATAGATCATGCAGAAATCAGGCGACAATTTGGTCCCTGGTGCTGTTTGCACCATCTGATGGCTGTTTGTTGTGCTGGACTCTTCATATACCACTTGGTATACCACTTGGGCCCGGTGGTCAGCTCCTATCCATCCTGGAAAAGCCACTTATAAAATCAGCCCAGGCCTGGACCCTCTGCATTCTGGAGAGTTATGAAATGGCCAGCCCCAAAGAATGGGCACATTATAACCCACCACCCCCACGGTGACTCAAGGATTAAACAGGACTTCTTCCACCTGGTTAAGACAATCCAGAGAAAGTGCAAGAGTGCCCCCTTCTGCCCAGAGCTGGAATCTTTCTCCTTGGCTCTTCACACATTTGCATCTCAAGAGGACGTAAAATCAAGCCTTCCAGATAAAAACGTGATTCCAGAGCACACATTTTTAAACACTGTGCTCCAGCTGTTCCTCACACCATCACTTATTATCTACAATATTTCACCTTTATTATTTCATTTCATCCCTGCAACGACCACAAGAGCCAGGCAGAGCAATGACATCACATCCCCTGTCAAATGACTTGAAACAGATAGTGGTCACTTGTCCAGTATTAGGAAGACTCTCCTCCATGTCTCCATCTTTAAACCTCAGCCACTACAAAGAATGCCTTCTAAATTCTCTGCACCCCTGACAATACAGGAGAGATTCTGTGATTGCGCACCATCCTTAATGAAGCAGGCTAGGGAAAAGTGGTGAACCACCATACAGAACTATCGAAACGACTTACATCATTTTAAGTCAAAAATACAAACTGAACTTTCATGTTGGTATGTGACCCACCAAGAGCGATCTTCTTGGTTTTCTAGTGAAGCCACTGCTCTCTCTCCCTTCCCTCAATGACAACTGCCATAATGGAAACGAGTGTCACATCTGAAAATTGACTAGACGTGGGCCACACAGAGCATGGGTCCAGAACATATACATACTGACATGCCCAGACATATAGATAAAGGTCTAGAAGGATGTGCACCAAAATGTCAGTAACAGTTTCTTCTGAGAAAGTTCAGGGGGTGGGAAAGACAGCCCAAACGGGACTTCAGCCTTATCTGTCATGTTTCACATTACCACATAAGAATGTATTTAAGTGTTAGATATGCAAGTGAACATTAATTTTTTCTTAAAATTCAAAACATTTCTATATGGACACCTCAAACATCAACTGGGGCATAGAAACAGCTTTTATTTTTCCCAGACCAACCACGGCAACTGTAAACTGTAAATCCAAATGGGGCCCTTCACAGTTCAATCAGTTGGTAGGATTTTAGGAAGATAGACACAAATATCAGTCAATGTTGGAACAGAAAAGGACACTGAAGTCCCTTTCAGTCCAAAGATATAATTAAGTGTGCTAAGTGTGTATTAGTACACTGTTCAGTGTTAAGGCCTGGTTCAAAGTGGGTGGGACTTGTCTACCTTTCACTGCCACCCAATATGCTCCATCATGCACAAATTCCCCACTCCCAGTTATGCGCAGTAAAATGAGTCAGCTCCCAATTGAGGCATAGTCTCATGTCCTCTGGTCAAGATTTCTAACCTGGGGGAGAGGATGGGGTGAGACTCTATTGTAGAAGCACATTAATAAATGTGTCGTTCCTCCCCGAGAGATGTTTGAGTTGGCAGGAAGAATAGATTTCATGGCTGACTAGGGCAAGCAAACTGGGTCCTCAGTGAGTGTCCGTTGCTTTCTCCATCTTCAGGGTAGACACAGATCTAGGCAGATGCAGTGATCCAGCTGTCTGGGATTACCTACACAGCTGAACAGGGTTAGAAACGTTGTTCTTTTATTAGAAAGTCAAGAAGTTATGGTTGTGTGAGAGGAACTGCAGAGATAAACAGAAAAACTTGAAGGACCAAACTAGGGCATGCCGGGAGCTGGCGCTCTGTGGTAGGGAGAAGGTGGCTGCCTACAGACCTTCCCCCTCAAATCCGGACACTGTTTGGTATCAGATTGCACTTGTCACTCATGGAAGGAGGTTTGCATAGACTCGGTGTTGTACAATGACTGTGCTCATCTTGAAAAATAAACTTAATTTTTCTGAGGTAGTGGTTGTGTTCTTGAAAGTTTAAAATAAACGTTCCCAAGAAGATCTGTTCATAGCTGCTAATGGTACCAGAATAAAGAAATGTTTTCCTGAATACCTCTGAGGGAGTAATTAACTAATTATTTGGGCTAAAAACTGAGAAGAAATGAAAAAAATACTACACTTGGGAACTCAAGGCCAATGTGCCACCCTCAGCTCTGCTAATCACTAGTTGTGTGATCTTGAACAACATAGTAAAACTCTGATCCACAGTTGTCCTCTGTAAAATGGATATAACGCTAACATGCAATTGGTCATGAGGTTGTCATACAAAACCAGAAAATAGTGTTCATTAGCCCCAGTTGACAGATGAGCGCCTGGAGCCTGAAAGGGTTAAATGGATTCCCCAAGGACACACTGCTAGGGAGTGGCAGAGTCCAGTTCCAAATGCAGGTACACATGGCCGCAATGTCTCAGTTCCTTCCACACTGCCTACGCCTACTGCTGCATGGGGTTTAATATTGATTATTTAAACGCCATCCATCACTAGCCCCACCCAGAATAAAGTCTATCACATAAGAGGTGCTCATTACACATATTTGTTGAATGAACCAATCCATAAATCAACAAATGAGGTAATTGTTGATTCACTTGCAACTAATATTAAACAGTTACTTGCATAACACATGGAATATGATTGCTTCATGTTCATAAAGTCAAAAATACAGTTCTCCCCATTCGACGTGGGTGTTTCAAATATGAATGTATGCATGGAAGTTTGCATCTATAACAAATGCAAAAGGGAGAGGATAATATGAGAATAAGATTAAGACAAAAGCAATCATCGATATGTTAGCAAACCCCTCAGGACAAGAAGGATGCCAGGCACCTGTCTTTGGAAACCCTGGAACGTCCCTGGGTATTATCCCCTCTCCACACCTCATCTGACAGCTCGTACTCTGAATTGCAGAGAGAATTGTCTAGCTCCTTTCTCCATCAGCCCTTGGGGCTCAGAAAAAGGTCAGGTATGAAACTGGATCCATTCCCTGCATTTCCAAGGTTCTGGCTTAAAGTGAAACATGGCAGAGCTTTGTGATCAAATAACCAATGTGATCAGATAACCTTTCATTATACAATAAAGGCCACCAGAGCCTGCCTCCACCTTCCACCCTAGAGGAAGGGGATCTGTGGAAGGCTAAACTTCTAAGGCCGGCTCAGAAATGCAGCTCTGGCCTCCAAGACAACATCCAACCGCCTTTCTCATTTGCATTTTACATTTTTGAGATCTTCATCCTCCTATATCCTCTAGGCTATAGTTTCCAGGCTCAACTGGAAAGTTTAGTGAAATCATTGGTAGTTAGGAGCCACAGGTCTGGTTCTTACTCTACCACTTCCCAGCTGTGTTTGGGCAAGTTCTTTGACCCCTCTGAGCCTTGACTTCCTCATCTGTAAAATGGGGGTGATACCCAGAAGCTTTAATGAATAGCACCTGAGAAGTGCAGAATGTTCATCAACATTGGAGCTGAGATATAGTGAAAAGTGTTAGTTTTGATCATGTAAAAGGAAGAGGGGTTTCATAGACAACATATGGCTTGAAACTATTCTCCTCATTCAAGACCCAAGTTTACTAGCCTCGTCTCCTTGGGAAGCTTCCCGTGAGTCCCTTAAGGCCTAGAGGGACAGGCGTCCCCTTGCTCTCCGGCACTCTCTGCAATTCATCTACCATCTATGATCCCCCAGCCAGACTGTGGGCCACGGAGTCTCATGAATGCTTCTGTGACCACCAGTCAGCACAGATCATTCAATGAAAACTGATTACGGAGGTCGCTGACTTGAAACTGTAATAACCAACATAAGATGGCCATTTAGTCACTAAACATGGCACTAAATTGTAGCGCAAGGGAAGATTCTTATGATGCTTTCTGAAAATGATGACCTTGAGACTCAGACAGAGGGGAGATTCTCTTGAGAACAGACAGCTGGGGTCTTCTGTCCCAAGACTAGTGATGCTTCCAGCCCCAAACATCTCCCAGAAAAGGGTGCCCACTTAAATTTGAGTTTTGAATAAGCAACATACAATTCTTTAGAATAAGTATGTTGCATGCAGTATGCAGAGAGTAAAAAAAAACTATTTGTTATTTACCTGAAATTCAAATCTGAGTGGCCTATATTTTTTCCCCTGAATTTGGCAGCTCTATCCCAAAACCCCAACATGGACCTACCTCATCAGCCTGTAGTCGCCTGGCTGATGTGAGTCAGATGGCACTTTTTACAAAAGTGGGAGGCACAGGAATGGAAGAACAGTTTAGCACTAGGTGGAGAGTCCTGGAGTCCCTGAGTCACAGGAGACTTACTCCAGGCCTCTGGGATCAAGGCATTCTGAAAAGTATAATAAATAGCAGCACAGGGCAGAGGGAAAGAATGAAACTTCGTAGTTAAGCCAGAATCCCATAGAGACACGGCCACAGCCCATCTTGAGACTCCATAAAGTTGCAATAATCATATAACAAACTCACACAGTCATTTGCAATGATTATGTGAGATAATGTGTTGAGTGCTAAGGCCTGGCACTTAGCAAACTCCCCAAAGTAGCTTCAGTGATTATTCTTACTTTGGAGGGAATGAGAAGCAGCATCTATGGAACACACTGCATACTAGAATGAGGCCTGTATATGTATTATCTCCTAAAAACCTCGTAACAATGATCCAGGGTGCTTACTATTATTAACTGCAATGGACTAGGGTTCAGAGAAGTTGACATCTGCCCAAGGCCACACAGATACTAAGTGGTGGAGACAAGATTTGAAGCCAGGTCTGCTTATGTCTCAGTCCACTTGAAGTCTCTCTTCTTCCACTGCACCAAGCTGCTTAGAAGTATCCTTTGGGGGTCTTGGCTTTTTGATACTCTGTTCAGTGCTGGCACCCACTAGGAGACTTCAAGCCACTTCTGAATGGCTTCAAATCATTCCTTTCTGGAACAGCCCTTCTGATCCCTGCCTGTGGGAGGGTATGTGGGAGCAGAAGGATTATCCCAGGCTGCCTCTCAGGGAGCAAGTGCTGGACAGTCCAACCTGAAATGGGGTGCCAGACAGGGCCCTTCTTCTCCACCAGAGCCCCCTAAGTGACCAGCCCTGGAAGCAAGGCTCACTTCTGGCTGTAACCTCCCAATGCACGCGCTTGGGCCCACTCTTTGCTCCATCTCTCTTGGAGCCCGGCGGGGGCGTGGAGACACATGAGGGTGGACAAGTCTGACTGGAGCCCCCCCCCCCCAAGGGTCACCCCCCCAGCCCCAATTCAGTTGAAGATTGCAGGAAGTGGTTTGTCCGTTTAGAAGTCATCTCAACTCTGTGGCCCTTCTGAGAAATGAGTTTGCAGTTCTCTAAAGATAGATTGCGCAAAACAGGAGGGGGCAGCCCCCAAGGACCCTCCAACAGCAATTCTCCTGAGGGCTTCCAGAGAGCTCTTCGAGTGCCTCACACCCCCCACCCGCCCGTCTAGCAGCTGCTGGCACTGGGTGGACCAAATCAACGCTCCACGCTGTGCTGTGTACTCTTGTGCAAGGTTCAGGTTTCGTATCCCCAGTGAACAAATTTCGCTCTGAGGAGGGGAGGGGAGCTGAGGACGGTGGGGGGCGGGATTTTCAGCTGTTCGTGTCATTTATTTTCCATGGGATCTTAACTGTAATTTCAAACTGCATCTGGGTTTTCTGAAACTATGTGATTTGACGTGAGGTTCACAGAGAGTTTAGGCCTCGCTCCAGACTTTAGCTTTCATGCCTAGGTGAACAGGTGGCAGGATCTAGGAGCAAAAGTGATGTGAAGAAGGGGGTACCGCAGTCCCCTGACAGAGGTGCAAGTCAATAAGCAAATAAGCAATTGGCTTGGGCACTGGTAGAAGCTAAGGACATTGAGGTGATTCCACTCAAAAACTGCAATTTCCTAGCAATTCAACAGGGCTGGCTTTTGGTGAAACAAATCTGCACCATGTTTTTTTACTTTAGACAATGAGTTTTTAAGCAACTGGTTTTGGAGAAAGAAAACAACTCACCCAAGAAGGACTAACAACAGGCTTGAGGCTTATACATGCCATCAACCCATATCCCCAATTACGACCCTGATCAGAATTACTCCTTCACTTAAGCAGGCCTCAGTGCTTATTTCAGCTTGTTTCTTGATCTTTTCTCCTAAGTGTTGGGACAACAGAGGTGACCAAGACACAATGAACTTAAGGTCTAGTGAGAAATTTTTTAAAAAAATGTAGACCAAAAAAAAAAAAAAAAAAAAGACCATGTGATTTCATATAACAGAATGAGTATTGCAAAGCATAGGTTGGCAGAGAAGGGAGCGAGCATCTCTCTGGAGGGATAGGGAAGCTGAGCAGCTGAGTGTGGAGAACATCAAGGAAGCCTTCCTGGAGGAGATGGCAGCTGGGCTAAGTCTTAAAAGGTGAATTCACCAGGCAAAGTAGGCAAGGCCAATTCTGGCATCAACACAAAATATGTGCAAAGGCATGCAGACATAAAACTGCCTGGAGCAATGAGGGTTGGTAATTGTCCAGGGAGAAAGGCTATCGGGCACAGTGGGCTCAACAGCCCTTAGGACATCGGACCATGGGAGACAGGGAACAAGCGTCTGTTCTGAGCTCCACCCAGGCGGAGTGGGCTTTGGGCCAACCCGGAACCCTATGAAAGCAGGCACAGTGGGGCTTGGAATCCCATAGTCAGAACCCTCTGGCTAGACAAGACCTAACCATCATCACTCCCCTCCCCCCCCCCCCCCCCCACTGATGCCCAGTTCACCATGACAGACTTGCTTTCACAAGATCTCTGATCTCTGCATGTCTGTCCCCAAGCCTGACCCTGGATTTCCATTTGGAGCCTAGCAACAAGCTGTGAAGCCAAGCTGCCGCTCTTACCTGGGCGCTGCCCACATCCCTAGGACAAGCCCTTCGGGGGCTTCTCCTGTTCTCACACTCCCACCAGCTCTATCAGCTTCTGTCCCCCACCCAGGACTCTGTTCACTCTCACACATTCCCACTGTTTCCCCAGCACCTTATTTCCCGCTAACCTCAATCTTTCCACTGAATGCTCAATCTTCCTCCTCACCTCAACTTAAACCTGACCCAGAAGTACTACAGGGCTCTGCCTCCCCGACTCCCCACTCAGAATCAGGAGTCACCAGGAACCACTGTCTTCCCACCAGCCCATTATTGCAAACTGGCAAAACCCCGAACCTGAGTTCAACTCACACTTGCCTTCTTTGCTCCTCTGCTGGGGCGGCTGAGCATAGCCAGAGAAAATCACCAAGCTGGAAAGCAACGCCACACCCTCATCACTCACCTTCAGAGGTGTCCCCATCCACACCTGAAACCTTGGAGAATCAAGGTCACTAGTCAATTCTTTTTCTTCCACTAGTTCAGCTGCCCTGCCATTGACTTCCAACACCTTTCCTTCCAGCTTCCCTATCCAGCCCCCACCATCCTAGCACAGAACCGACTTCTTATGCAACCAAGATGAGGGCATTAGATATGCAGGACTAAATTCCTGCCCAGCCTTCCCCTAAGTTAAGTGTTCCTCCATCTTCTCCCCCTCCAGTATCAGAGGTATTCATTTCCTATTGCTGCTGTGACAGACTATCACAAACTTGTTTATTCTCTTACGAACAAATAAAAAAATCTTACTCTCTTATCATTCTAGAGGCCAGAAGTCCAAAATGAGTGTTATAGGGCTAAAATCAAGATGTCAACAGAGCTATTTCCTTCTGGAAGATCCAGGGGAGAATTGACGGCTTGACTCTTCTGGCTTCTGGTGGCTGCCAGCATTCGTTGGTTTATGACCACAACGCCCAATCCCTGCTAATGTGGTCACATGGCCTTCTCTTCTATAATCAAATCTCCCTATGCCCCCTTCTTAAAAGGATACTTGTGCTTACATGCAAGGCCCATCCAGAATATCCAGGATGATCTCTTTATTTTAAGATCCCCTTAATTGAGGGGCACCTGGGTGGCTTGGTCGGTTAAGCGTCCGACTTCGGCTCAGGTCATGATCTCGCGGTCCGTGAGTCCGAGCCCCGCATCGAGCTCTGTCTGTGCTGCCAGCTCAGAGCCTGGAGCCTGTTTCAGATTCTGTGTCTCCCTCTCTCTCTGCCCCTCCCCTGTTCATGCTCTGCCTCTCTCTGTCTCAAAAATAAATAAACGTTAAGATCCCCTTAATTGAATCACATCTGCAGGGCACCTGGGTGGCTCAATTAAGCTCTAGACTTCAGCTCAGCTCATGATCTCATGGTTCGTGGATTCGAACCCCACATTAGGCTCTGCACTGGTGGTGCGGAGCCTGATTGGGATTCTCTCTCTCTCTCTCTCTCTCTCTCTCTCTCTCTCTCTCTCTCTCCATCTCTGCCCTGCCCCCACTCATGTGCTTGCACACACTCTCTCTAAATAAACTTTTTTTAAAAAAACACAAAAATAAATAATAATCACATGTGCAAAGTCCCTTTTGCCACAGAAGTTAACATCAGTAGGTTCTGGGACTAGGACTGAACATCTTTGGGGGCCATTATTCCGCCCAGCACAGGAAATGAGTGTGGCCCCTCTTCTTCGTGGCCACCCCTCCACCTGCCCCCATCAAGGTTGTCCTCTTCTTTCAGGGCCTCTACCTTTGGCCTTCTAGGTCTTCCATTCCCTGTGGGATCTCTCCCAGAAGCCTATAAACAGGATCAAGTGGCTTCCATATAAAAATATAAACACTCTGGATCTATCATTTCCCTCCAACCGCTACCCTATCTCTACTCTACTTTTCTTCTAGAAAGCTCTGGAAAGAGTATTCTTCACGTGCCATCTCTACAGGCTGTGACAATCTCCCTTGCCTCCCTTCACTCCGCTGGAAGCGCTCCTCCCCAGGCAGCCGTTGAGCACAATCTTGACAAAACGATGAACACGGTGCAGTCCGGTCCTTACCGGACTCTCTGCTGACTAGTCTGCTCACTTGAAACTCGCCTTCCCTTGCTTTCGTCCTCCTCCTACCTTGCTAGTCATTCCTTTTTATTATGACTCATGGGCTCCTTCTCCTCTTGCCACGTCCGAGCCCTGGAATTAAGTCCCTGGAACACTTTCCTTGTCTGGGTTGGTACTGTGCTCCCGCTCTATAACCTATTCTCATCATTTGAGCAGCCACGTCTGTGCTGACAGCCCCTAAATGTGCCCTGCCAGCAAGAACATCCTGCCTATGTTCGAGGCTCCACGGTCCATCTGACACCTCCAGCTCGATACACCACAGGCTTCTAAACTTGTCCATCCTCCTGCGTTTCAGTCTCAGCCAAAGTCAGCACCACCCACCCAAATATCACCTACTTGCTTCCTTTCGGCCACCAAATCTCAATGACTTCACCTCTCGGTTTGTTCTCCGTGTCTACTGACCTACTGACCTAGTTTAGGGCGTGCCACAAAAGCCCCATCCCTGGTCTTACCCACCCCTGCCAGCCGAGGCCCCATCCTCCCCCCACCCCACCCCACCCCCAGCCCTTCAGGAGTCCCTATGTGATCTCTCCACTGAAAACACTTCAGGGCCGGTTCAAGGTGGCCAGTAAGAGGATCCCGGACTCCCTCCTCCCAGGGTCACACTGAATCTGCATGTGGGACAATTCCTCCTGCAAACAACCTAAAAACGGAGCGACTCCCAAACACCCAGCAAAGGACAGAAGACCCACCCCTAAGCCGGGGGGTGGGGGGAGAGGCAGGGCCACAGCCTCACCACGAATCCCATCCTGGGCGCCACGGCTCGCACTCAGGAAGGAATTCAAATACTGGAGCTTCGCCCTAAGGAGTGAAGGGTTTGGATCCCACATCGAGCACTTCAACTCGTAAGACCTGCACCTGAGACACGAGGCCGCAGTACCTCCAGCTCTGAAAACCAACGGGGCTCCACAAGGGGAGCCCCATAAGACGGCGGCGGTCTGAGAAAGAGCTTCTGAAGGACAGACTCACCCGCCTCGGGGGCTCAGTGCAGAGGCGCCGGCAGGGAGGCTCTGAGATGTGAAGGGATGTGGCTCACCTGCTCATCCTCCGTCTCCGCTGGAGGGGCAGGCATCCCATTTAGCCGGCACGGGGGCCTGCGGGCTGGTGGCCCCTCTTCCCGCTGTCCCAGGGGCGAGGCTCCTGAGCGCCAGTCCCTCTAGGAAGGGGGCTTTCACTCCTTTCACCCGCAGCCACACCGCGGCTTTCGGCAGCTGCCGCCCCAGGGGCGCCGGGAACTGTTATTGCTGAACTCTAAGAGTTCTTCATTTACTCTAGAGACAAGTTCCTTACCAAACCGTTAACCTTAAAAATAAAACTGCCAGTTATTCTCCCAGCAAAACATGGGTTTATTCGAGAATTAGCAGAGAATCGGGGCGCAGAACGAGCTTCTACTAAACGAAGTCTGCCGAATATAGGCGAGAAACACTCTTTTCAGAGAGGACAGGAGGGAGGGACTGTTGTAAACAAGAAGTCTATTGGAAGAAACTGGGAGCTCGAAGTATGATGGCTTCTCATTGGCTGAGTTGTGACTGTCTCTCATTGGCCAGGCTGTTGCCGAGGGTCGTGGAAAGTCTTCCTGCTTGCTGGGATAGTAAAGCAGTTTCAAGGAGCAAGGTCCAGCTCTTCCTATTGGGTGTGCAATTGATGAGGAGTGGTAGGGCGTGAGAGCTGCCCTGCTGGCCTCCACTCTAAAGATTTCCTTTTATTAATTTTCACAAAATGTATTATTTAAAAATTTTGCCCTTTGGGGTGCCTGAATGGCTCAGTCAGTTAAGCGTCCAACCTTAGCTCAGGTCATGATCTGATGGTTTGTGGGTTCCAGCCCTGCTGCGGGCTCTGTGCTGACAGCTCAGAGCCTGGAGCCTGCTTGGGATTCTGTCTCCCTGCCTCTCTTTTCATGTACTTGTTGGCCATTTGTATAGATTCTTCAGAGAAATGTCTATTCAAGTCCTTGCTTGTTTTTTTTTTAACAGAGTTGTTTATCTTGGTTTTTGAGTGGTGGGTTGTGTTTTTTTGATCACTTATTCAATCTCTGTTGTAAATCTATTAAAACTATTTCTTTTTAGGTCAGTTTCAATAGTTTCTGTATTTTTAAGAATGTATCCATTTCATGCAAGTTTTCTAATTTTCTGGCATGCAATAGTTTTTATTTCTGTAAAGTCAGAAGTAATATCCCCTTTCATTTAGGATTCTAGTAATTTAAGTCTTCACTCTTCTCGTTCAATCTAACTAAAGATTTGTCAGTTGTGTTAATATTTCCAAAAAACTGCTTTTGGTTTCACTGATAATCTCTATTTCTTCTATCCTCTATTTGATTTATACCCTAATCTTTATTATTTTCTTCCTTCTGCATGCTTTAGTTTTAGTTTCTTTTTTTCCCCAATGTCTTAACATGGAAAGTTAGATTGATTTAAGTCTTTCTCCTTTTTAGTATAGGCATTTTATAGCTATAAATTTCCCTCTAAGCACTGCTTTAGCTGCATCCCATGAATTTTGTATGTTGTGTTCTTGTTTTAGTTCAAAGTACTTTCTAACTTCCCTTTTGATTTCCTCTTTAACTCTTGTTTTTAGAAGTCTGTTGTTTATTTTCATATATTTGTGAGTTTCTCAAATTAATTGATTTCTAATTTCATTCCACTGTAGTTGAAGAACTTAGTTTGTATTATTTCTGTCCCCTTAAATTTATTGAGAATTTCTTCATGGTGGTCTATCCTCTATATTCTGCTGTCGTTGCATACAGTGTTCTATAGATGTCTGTTAAGTCTACTTGCTTTATGGTATTGTTCATTTCTTATATTTCCCTGTTGATCTTCTGTCTACATGTTTCATTATAAAGTGGGGTGTAAAGTCTCCAATTATTATTTTTGAGTTATTTATTTCTTCATTTCTGTTGATTATGTTTCATGTGTTTTGATGTTCTCTTTTAAATATATATATATTTATAATTGTTGTGTCTTTCCATTGAATCAATCTTTATTATAAAATACCTCTCCACATCTCCACTAACATTTTTCTTTTTAAAGTCTATTTTGTCTGATGGACACTCGACCTTTCTTGCTATCACTGTGTATGAAATACATCTTTTCCATCCTTTACTTTCACTCTATTTGTACCTTTGAATCTCAAGCATGTCTCTTGTATACAGCATATTAGTTGGAGTCTTTTTATCTAGTCTGACACCCCTGCCCTCTGATTGGATTGTTTATTCACATTTTATGATGTTAATATAATTAGAATTCCATCTGACATTTTACAGTTTCCTCTGTGTCTCATGTCCTCTTTCTCTAGTCCTCCTTACTGTTTCCTTTTTCATTAAGTGAATATTTTCTAATGTAGCATTGTCATTTCTTTAATGATGTTTTTCACTGTTTTTGAAAAATAAAATTTAGCGGTTATTCTAGAGATTGCTATATACATCTTAATTTATCAAAAACAAAAGCTTCAGTTTACTTATTTGCATTATAAGCAAAGAAACCCCTGTAATATGGATCTAATACTTTGTTTTGTGGCAGAACGTGTAATCAGTATATAAAGTGAAAATACTATAAAAAGTATAATGAAGATGTCCCTTAGGAATGCTGAGACTTCAGTAAACCTAAGTCAACCCCCCCTCCGCCCCCAATATATAAATATATTTGAATACGGTCTTCCTAATGATATCCCCAAATTCTCATCCTCTTGCCCCCCATCAACCTCCCTTCCCTCTTCTACACCTGTCATATCAGTTATGCTCTCTGTCAATTGCCAAGAAAAAAAATCCAATGGAGCCACACATCTGGTAATTTGAGAAACCACACTGAAGACTCTGGGTGTCAGGGCAGAGAAACATCACTTCCCACCTCATGGGACTCTGCAACATTGTCGAGTCTATATCTCACCATGCTCTCTTCTAAAGCCTATAAGCCCACAACATGGCCCTCTATGCCTTGCACAACCCCCTGGAAAGTACACCCATCACCTTAGTTCTGCTGCTTCTCTCCTGGATTATTGGGATTCAACATTTCCTCCACCACATCACATCCATGATACCGCATTTCCACAACTGACAAAAAAGGAAAAGGAAGACCATAAGATTGTCCTAAGAGCACAGATGTAAAAGCATAAATCCCAACAGACTTCAAAGCATGTTGGGAAAGAAAAGGACACACATGTACACACACAGAGGATCATATATATCTTTTATTCTTTTGCAGTAATGTGGCTGTAAGGAATGGTGTAACATACCCAAAAGTGCCAGGAGACTGTATAAGATCATCTGTGGTACAGGTGCTTGGGATGTAATCAGATCTTCTGTCTTTAGGTAGCATTTAACCACCAATCATTACATTCTCATGTGAGTCATTCACTACACAATTGTGGGTCTACGTGTTACACTCTTGTGTTATAAGAAATCTTCAGCAAACTTTCAACCAGTGTTGTAGAAAGCACCTTCATTTAAGAGTACCAAAAGATTTGTAAAACATACAGTTCTTGTTTTCACAATATTTTGTGCTTAAAAGGATTTGACTAATTTGCCACAATAAAAATACAGAAATATTCTTAATAGTGCTGCTGATGTCACTATCCATTTGGCAATATCATTCCTAATCACTGCTGCTGATAACCTGAATCATCAGCACCTTATACCCAACTAGGAGCCTTTCACATCTCGCTTACACTTCACAGACCCCAAGCACTCTGCCGTGAAAAGTTATACACATGATTTCAGTTCATCTCTCTTAACCTCTCTTAATAGCCCAACTTTAAAAAGATTGGCAATATTGTTTATATTTTATAAACTGGAGAAACAGGGGCTGATGGCAGGCAAGAAGTTGTCCAAAGTCATGCAGATCTGGTTCAAGCCAAGTCCACCTGGCACAAAGATGATGTTCTTGCCACTACATCAAAGAAAAAATAAAAGTAAAAATTTTCAAAATGTGATTAGCAATGTGATAAACATCATCCTGTGGAAACCCAGGACATATTCAATTGTACGCTCAGCCTCCCCTAGTTTTGCAAGGGGACAATCAATCTACTTTAACTTGACCACAAAAATAGAAAAATCAACATTTCCTAATATCTGTGTTAGGGGCTGATGATAAGTGATTGTGCAACTAATAATACATAGATTTCATGTCCAATGTCTCAACTTATAGTTTGATTCAAATGAAAGACGATTCAGAAACATTTTGAAAAATATACATTAATGAGCTCTAATGTTTGCATGAAGAATCAAAAAAGTCTCTTAAGAACCTAGTTTGGGGGTGCCTGGGTGGCTCAGTCGATTAAGCGTCCGACTTCAGCTCAGGTCATGATCTCACGGTTCGTGGATTTGAGCCCCACATCAGGCTGTGTGCTGATAGCCCAGAGCCTGGAGCCTGCTTCAAATTCTCTCTCTCTCTCTCTCTCTCTCTCTCTCTCTCTCTCTCCCCCTTCCCCACTTGCTCTCTCTCTCTCTCTCTCTGAAAAATAAACATTAGAAAAAAAATTTTTTGAAAGAACCTAGTTTGGAACCAAGTAAGTGCTTTGTGCTTTCCTGCTACATTTCATGTATTTCCTTTTTCGGGAGTATCATTGGCAGTTCCAAAAAACAAGCCATTTGGCTTGAAAAAAGCCAATAAAGAAAAATCTCCAGAAATCAAAATCCCTGACATGGGTACATGACTCTATAGTTTACAAAGTCCTGTCAGGCCTTATCTTCATCTGTCACCCCCAACTCTCTATAAGGTGAAATGTACAGGAATTAATGATCTCTGATGTATCTTCATTGAGTCAACAACATTAATTGTGAGCCTGTTGTTGTGTACCAGGTTCTTTGTTAAAGAACTAATCACACACAACCCCTACCCACATGGAGCTCGTAGTCTAGTCATTGCACGGATATTTTCACAAGTCAATATACAAATTAGAGCCTGCATGTTGTGAAACAGCTAGCGAGCATTGAAACCAAGACTCAAATCCCCAGGCTTCTGTCTTCAAGATTTCCAATTGTGCCTACAGGGTCATTTAACTTAGAGCCTCTATTTCCTCATCTGTACAATGGAAGATGATGGTATCTACCATATCTGATTATGGTGAGGATTAAAAGAGAGGACACATATAAACATTCGGCACAGAGTAAGTGCTCAAGAAATGTTTGTTCTCTCCTTCTGCTCCTGCCCCCTTCTTTCAAGATTCAAGTTTGGTGAGAAGGCCTGTGTACCCTAGCCCTCACCTATCAGAGAACCTTCTCTCTGAACTGCAATCAATCTTGCTATCTATGCCACTCCCATAAGAATTTTAAAATAAGTTATTTTGATTGTTTACTTTTTTCTGATTATAATAGCCATATACTCTCATTATAGAAAAACATGTGATAATAATGATAAGGCAAAAAAAAAGGAAGGAATGAAGACAAAAATAAAGCAACTGCCTTAAACCCTGAGATTAACCACTCTAGGTATATGTATTTTATGCATTTACTTCCAGATCCTTCTCTAAGCATATTTTCATTAAAATCTTTATAACCATTTTATAATATGCTTTTCCACTGGATACTATACCATAAATAATTTTGTATTAAAATAAATACATTTTGCATTATTTATTTCATTCCATGCATAGCTGTGGGCTATTCCATTGCATTCCATTCCATTCCATAGATACATTTTCTTAATCAGTCTTGTACATTTGCACATTTATGTTGTTTACAACCAGTGTTGCCATGAATAGCCATCCTTATCACTTTTTTTTTTTTTGCACATCCTTAATATTTCCTTAGTACCCACTCATCCCTCCTAACACATCCCTCCTAAGCCTTGTCCTGATCACAATTTCCATTAACTTTGGGTCCATCTGTGTCTTATACTGCTTAAATTCTTCCTCAATGCCTAGAATGGGTCCTTGAAAATAGAAACTTCTCATTAAGCTTAGCCTGAAGAAACTGTCTATTCCACTTTCTTTGAAGTTTGTGGGTCAAGAGCTGTGCTGTTCCGTATCATAGCCACCAGTCATGTGCATAACTATTTAATTTTTTTCATTAAAATTAAATAAAATTAAAATTTTAGTCACTCAGTCAAACTTGTGACATTTCAAACACGGAATAGCCACATATCGTTGGTGCTGCCATATTGGACAGTCGCAGCTACAACACGTTTCCATGATCATAGAAAGTTCTATTGGGTAGCCCTGGTCTAGAGACATAATGACTATGAATTTGCTTTAAAAAAAAAAAAAAAAAAACATAGATTAAAGCAGTCACTCTCGCTCCCTCATCCAATTCTCTTCAAGACAGGACCCAAATGACTCAAAAACACAGACCCAAACCTCTGTTATCTCTGTTTACGGCTTTTGGTGGGACCCCCACCCCACCCTCAGGAGAAAGGCCAGCGTCTTCCTCACACTCTCATCAGCTGAATCCTGCTCCCCCCCTCCTTCTTCTCCTCCACCCACACTAAACAGTAGACATTTTCCTGCACCATCTCACACTTCCGTGCTGAAGCAAGTCATGATCACTGCCTTGGAAGACCCTTCCTTTCTTTCTGTGGTTGGCTAAATTCCATCTGTCCTTCAAGACTTGGTTTAAGCCCAGGCTTCCTCTGCCAAGCGTTTCTGGACACTTCAAGGCTCTGCCGGGCATCCTTCCGTTGGGCTCCATAGCACCCAAGACATATTTACAGGGGCACCTGGGTGGCTCCGTCAGTTGAGCATCAGACATCAGCACAGGTCATGATCTCAGGGACTCGTGAGTTTGAGCCCCACATCAGGCTCACTGCTGTCAGTGCAGAGCCCGCTTTGGATCCTGTGTCCCCCTCTCTCTCTGCTCCTTCCCACTCACACGTGCTGTCTCTCTCAAAAATAAATAAAAATAAAAATAAAACAAGACATATTTACATTAAACAACAAAAGCTTAAGCCAGAGGACAGAGGACAGAGGACAGGACTTCCAGGCTCCAGTCAGAACTGTGTTCACATGGTCATACATTGTTGTAAAATTGGCAAAAATAATAAGATATTTTAACTGGAACCAGTTGGGAAACTCCTCCCATTATACTTTCTTTTATGGAAATAGAATTACTGAGGCTGCTAGAATTTCAGAATAGCTTTGGGAAGGGTAAATTGGGAATGTGTCCTTTAATCTGTGAAATAGAGAGATATTTTCTATCATTAAATAAGTCAGAAATGAAAGACTCTTTATATGAATATACATAAAGTTGCTTCTTTGTCATCTTTATATATTAAACAATGGAGAGAAAGCTCAAATAAAAAATAAATATGGAATAAAAGCAATATAAAGAGTAATAAAATCAATAGAAATTATCCTGACCTCAAGAAGTAAATTACCAAGAAAAAAAAAATCAGACCATACCAAAAGTAGTAATTCTCTAAGAGAGAGAAACAATTTTAAATACAATTTTAAATAGAGTAATGAATAGGCTCTCAGATAATTTGATAGCCCAAATAATGAAAGGGAGTGAATCTTATGAACCCGTTGTAAAAATATTTAAGTTTCTTATTAATTTAACTGGCATTGACAAAGACAATAAAAAGTCATAGTATGTAACTAGACAAGACATGGGGGACAAATCTTTTCATAATGCTGTTAAGGAAAAAAGAGTGTGATAAACAGAATAATGGCTCCCCTCCTCCAAACGATATCTAATTTCCTGGAACTTACAAATATGTTACCTTGTAGGGCAAAAGGGTCTTTGCAGATGTGATTAAGGGCACAGACCTTGAGATTAAGAGATTATCCTGAATTATCTGGGTGGCCCCAAAATTCTATAGAATATTTTGGGCTTTAAAGATAATGAAAGGGGGCTAGACCTCACAACTAAGTAATGGGAGTGTCCTCTAGAAGCAGGAAAAGGCAAGGAAATGGATTTTCCCCTAGACCCTCCTGAAATGAACACAGCCCTGCTGATGCCATGATTTTCCTGCAATAATATCTGTATTGGACTTCTGACCTAAAGAATGGCAAGATAATAAATTTGTGTGGTTTTAAGCCACATTTGTGTGGTTTTAAGTTTTAAGTTGATGGTAATTTGTTACAGCGGCACTAGAAAACTAATAAACACAGGCTTGAAGATAAGCCAGTGTATAAGAAGTGTCCTGAAATCTGATTGCTCATGTACAAAGAAAAGAGGAAGATTTTCCAAAATTTGATAAGAACCCCAGAAATTCACGAGACATTATTTATTAATAGTGGACTATGAAGTTGTAACTTTTCTAAGCTACTAGCAGCTGTACGAATTTTTAGTGCAACCATGTTAGAAGACTGAATTATCTTTCCAATTTCATTACAGAAAATATCACAAAACCATTGCCATATAGAAGTAATAAAAAATAAGTAGCCAAAAATTGGGGAAAATATTAAAGATGGATTAGGCATTTAATTAATAAAAATGTAGCTGCTGTCTTCCTTCTCAGATATTTGTGGAATGTCTCTATGTCACAGTTTGGGTTTTCCAGTTGCAAATCCTAAGGCAGGGAAAGTGCAATGTAGTTCATTTGGGAGAAGACACCACCAAGGACCAGGACCTGCTTTATAGGCCTGTGACCCACGTGATCACACAGGGCTTATGTTCTGAAGGGTCTTGCACTTGGTTTAACTGCTGTCGCCATCTCGAAACTTATAGCAATTTTTCAACAAGGGGCCCTGCAATTTCAATTTGCGCTGGACCCCACAAGTTATGTAGCTGGCCCTGACCAGGAGGTACCCACAGCAGAATGGGGGACTGGGAGAGAAGGGAAGCAAGCGGATAACACATGTGTTATTGGATGGGTTGCTGCCCTGGGTAAGTGAGGCTCAATCCCTCCAGGCACCTGTGGGAGTTTGTGTGGAAAATATCTTGGAGTTATCCCACCCAACAAAGTGTTTATCCTCCAGCAGGGTATTCGTCCTCCCCCATCTAAGGGCAGCTGGCCCCTGGAGGCACTAACTCCCCTATGCTTTGTCCCCACTACCCCAAACATGGGCCTTGGGAGGAGGGTTGCAAGTGCTTACAGTAGGAACCTGAGGCATTTCTGGAATAGCAAGCATGGAGAAAATATGGCCCAGTCCCTGACATTGGACACTACAACTGAACAATTGTAATTTGTTGTAATATTGCTTCTTATGCTAAATGAATATTTGGTTCCATAAGTAATTCTGTTTTTCTTTTTTAACAAAAGCCCCAAATAGGTATAAGCCTTAGGCCCCTCAAAACCAAATCCACTCCTACATGGCACCATACACTTTCCTTTGTGATAGCAATTATTGGTCCAGTTATAATTATTTACTTTTCAATCTACTTTAATGGACCAGAATTATTCCTCTAGAGGTCCTCAACTCCAAAGAGATCATGTTTGCAGCCGTCATTTCCTCCTTTAATAATTCAATATAAAACAATATTAAGCAAAATCAATAGCTTCTGGTAGGACCTCAGGGTATAGATTTGAAGGTTGCACACTGAACAGTTCTAGGGGCCACCATTTATATCACAGCCTCCTAAAGGCACCTCCTAGAGTTGGGCTGTGCAGCTCTGTGACATCTGATGTGGCCATCAGAGTCTGCTTTTTGTCTGACATGAAATGCTCAACTATTTTGTTTCTGTTCCAAATAAACCCATCTCTCCTGCGCTGAGTTCCCATAGATTTTCCTTTGATACAAGAGCACTTACTGTACTATAAGATTTAATCAGTGACTTTCCTAGCTAGACAGAGATTCTGGGAGCTATTGGAGTATTGACTCTTTATCTTTAAATCCCTGATGCTGTGTTGTGTTGTCTAATTGCCCATGTTATCCTACGCATCACTGCATGATTCCTGGGCCATAGTGAGACTTCAGTACATATTATTTGAAAAACATATGTGAATGAGTAAATGAATGGATGGACAAATGAATCCTCATGAATGCTGCATGTCTCTACCATTTTACTCTAGTTATTCTCTGTACCCTAGATGAATATTCCTTGGAGGTAGGGAAACTTCTGGTTCTCGATTAATAGAACCTCATTCAGTGCCTGCCACATTAGATTATGTTTAAGAAAAGCTTGTTGAGAAAGAGGGAAAAAACAACCAACACCACAGAGATACAAAGAATTATAACAGAACATTATGAAAAACTATATGCCACCAAATTAGACAACCCAGAAGAAATGGATAAATTCCTGGAAACATATCACCTACCAAAACTGAAGCAGGAAAAAAAAAACAAACAGAAAATTTGAACAGACCAATTACCAGCAATGAAATTGAATCAGTAATCAAAAAACTCCCAACAAACAAAAGTCCAGGACCAGATGGCTTCACAGGTGAATTCTACAAAACATTAAAAGACTTAATACCTATTCCTCTCAAAGTATTCCAAAGAATAGAAGATGGAAAGCTTCCAAATTCATTCTATGAGGCCACCATTATCCTGATACCAAAACTAGATAAAGGCACTACAAGAAAAGAGAACCACAGGTCAATATTCCTGATGAACATAGATGCAAAAATCCTCCACAAGATAATAGCAAACCAAATCCAGCAATAAATTTTAAAAATCACTCACCATAATCAAGTGGGATTTATTCCTGGGATGCAAAGGTGGTTCGATATTCATAAACCAACGAATTTGACACCTCACTTCAATAGGAGAAAGGAAAAAGGCATACGATCACTTCAATAGATGTAGAAGAGCATTTGATAAAATACAACAACCATTCATGGTAAAATCCCTCAACAAAGTAGGACTAAAGAGAACACACCTGAACCTAATAAATACCTTATAAGAACAACCCACAGCGAACATCATACTTGATGGCAAAAAACCATGAGCTTTTCCCCTTAAGTTGGGAACAAAACAAAGATGTCCACTCTTACCACTTTTATTCAACATAATATTGGAAGTCCTAACCACAACAATCAGACAACAAAAAGAAATAAAAGGCATCTAAATCTACAAGGAAGAAGTAAAATTTTCACTATTTGCAGATGACAAGATACACTATATACACAACCTTAAGGGTTCCACCAAAAAAACTACTAGAACTGATAGATGAGTTCAGTAAGGTCACGAGATACAAAATCACCGTATGGAAATCTGTTGCATTTCTATACACTAATAATGAAGTAGCAGAATGAGAAATTTAAAACCAATCCCACTTAAAATTGTACCAAAAATAATAAAATATGTAGGAATTAACTGAACCAAGGAGGTGAAAGACCTGTACTCTGCAAGCTATAAAATTTGATGAAAGAAACTGAAGATGACACAAACAAATGGCAAGACATTCCATGGTAAGAAAAATAAGTATTGTTAAAATATCCATATTATTGGGGCTCCTGGGTGCCTCAATCCATTAAGCATCCAACTTCGGCTCAGGTCATGATCTTGTGATTTGTGGGTTCAAGCCCGCGTTGGGCTCTGTGCCGACAGCTCAGAGCCTGGAACCTGCTTCAGATTCTGTGTCTCCCTCCCTCTCTGTCCCTCCCTGACTCATACTCTGTCTCTCTCTCTCAAAATAAATAAACATTTAAAAATTTTTTAATAAAAATAAAAAATATCCATATTATCTAAAGCAATCCACAAATTTAATGCAATCTCTATCACAATACCAATGGCATTTTCACAGAACTAAAACAAATAATCTTAAATCTTCCTGGAACCAAATAAGATGCCAAATAACCACAGCAATCTTGAAGAAGTACAAAACTGGAGGTATCACAATCCCAGATATCAAGATAATACTACAAAGCTGTAGTCTCAAAACAGTATGGTACTAGCACAAAAATAAACACATAAATCAATAGAACAGAATAGATAGCCCAGAAATAAACCCACAATTATATGTGGTCAGTTAATTTTCTACAAAGGAGACAAGAATATGCAATGGGAAAGACAGTCTCTTCAACAAAAAGTGTTGGGGAAACTGGACAGCTACATGCAAAAGAATGAAACTGGACCACTTTTGCACACCATACACAAAAATAAACTCAAAATGGATGAAGGACCTAAATATAAGACCTGAAACCATAAAAATTCTAGAAGAGAGCACAGGCAGTAATCTCTCTGACATTGGCTGTAGCAACATTTTTCTAGATACATCTCCTGAGGCAAGGAAAACAAAAGCAAATATAAACTACTGGGACTACATCAAAATAAAAAGCTTCTGCACAGAAAACAACAACAACAACAACAACAACAACAAAACGAAACGGCAACCTACCAAGTGGGAGAAGATATTTGCAGATGACACACCTGATAAAAGATTAGTATCCAAAATATATAAAGAAATTATACAACTCAACACCATAAAGCAAATAATTAGATTAAAAGTGGGCAGAAGAAATGAGCAGACATTTCTCCAAAGAAGACATCCAGATGGCTAACAGACACATGAAAAGATGCTCAATATCACTCATCATCAGGAAAATGCAAATCAAAATTACAATAAGATTTCACCTCACACCAATTAGAATGGCTAAATTCAAACACACAGGAAACAAGTGGTGACAAGGACGTAGAGAAAAAGGAACCCTCTTGCCCTGTTGGTGAGAATGTAAACTGGTGCAGCTACTGTGGCAAACAGTGTGGAGGTTCCTCAAAAATTAAAAATAAACTTATCATATGATCCTGTAATTCCACAAATGAGTATTTACCCAAAGAATACGAAAACACTAATTCAAAAAGATATATGCACCCCTATGTTTCTTGCAGCATTATTTACAATAGCAAAGGTACGGAAGTAGCCCAAGTGCCATCGATAGATGAGCAGACAAAGAAGATGTGGTATATATAACTCGGCCATGAAAAAGAATGAAATCTTGCCATTTGTAATGACTTGGGTGGAACGTGAAAGTATAATACTAAGGGAAAGAAGGCTGTCAGGGAAAGATAAATACCATATGATTTCCCTCACATGCTCAATTTAAGAAACAAAAAAACAAAGGGGAAAAAGAGAGAGACAAACCAAGAAATAGACTCTTAACTACAGAGAACAAACTGGTGGTTACCAGAGGGGAGGAGGGTGGGGAAGTGGATGCAATAGGTTAAAGGGATTAAGAGTGCACTTCTCATGAGGAGCACTAAGTAATACACGGGACTGTTGAATCACTATATCGTACACCTGAAAGTCCTAGAACCCTGTACGCTAACTACACTAGAGTTAAAATTAAAAAGAGAAAGAGAAGCTATTTAAAAAAGACTTTCTGAAGGAAATTAGGAAAGCTTCTTAAAAACAAAAAAGAAAAAAGAAAAGCTTGCTGGAGAAATCAATAAAAGAAAACAAACAACCCAATAAATTGTAGTTATTCCTGTTTTATGGATGGGGAATGAGCTTTTTGGAGAGAAGTAACTGGTATTTGCCAGAACTATTATTCAAACTCAGACTGGTTTGACCTCAAAATGCATGTTCTTTCCATTACTCCAACCTTCCCACCATTACAGTAGGAGTCCTCTTAACTGCGCATTCCTCTTTTTTTTTCTTTTACGTTTATTTATTCTTGAGAGCGAGACAGAGCGGGAGCTAGAAGGAGCAGAGAGAGAGGGAGACACAAAATCCAAAGCAAGCTCCAGGCTCCGAGCTGTCAACACAGATCAGCACAGAGCCAGACGTGGTGCTCAAATGCACGAACTGTGAGATCGTGACCTGAGCCAAAGTCGGACACTTAACCGACTGAACCACCCAGGCGCCCCTTGACTGCACTTTCTTAGTTCAGATTAACTGGCTTCCCCTTGGCTTGTGCACACAGAGTGGCTGATGGCCAAACCCAAGAGCTACAGCTAGGAGGCTACCTGCTATTATATCACACACTTCTGAACCCATTTGTTGAGGTACAGGCTCATCAGGAGTCATTAGTATATTTTTCTCAAACCAGTTCATTTCATTACCTCCCCTGGGAAATAGGCATAATTATATTAGTGGCCTTCCAGGCTGATTGCAATGATTAATTAGTGGATTCAGGTCAAGCACTGAACAGTACCTGGCAAGCATGAGCCCTCCAAGGCAGCTAATAATATGTATGCCATTTAGTGAAACAATCTATAATCTTGTGCAGTCAGAGTATTTAAAAAAATTACTGTTTCTATGAAAACTAAATTGAATTTTTTGGAAAAAAAAAAAGAATAAAGGTGGTTGGTATTAAGAATTCTTTGTTGAAATTAAGTATGGACAAAACAACCATAAAATACGAGGCGGCGGCGGTGGGGGGGGACTTCAGAAGTCTGAAATCAAACTGCTTCAAAAATATCTCTAAACTCCTGATCCACTTTAAAGAAACTGGAACTCAAAATATGGTTGACGTATAATGGGCGTGGTTTGGGCTTTTTTTTTTTCTGCAAGAAAGATGAAAACCAACACACAAATGCCTTGCAGCAAAAGACAGACAAATGCACATGCAGGCGTAAGTTTTAAGTAAAAACAAACCAAAAAATTAATGATACGTGTATTTTTTAAATCATTCCCTTTTAAAATCTTTGATTAACTGATCACATGCAGGTTCTGTTCATGTTAAAGACAGGACTTCCAATATGGATGCTCAGACTTTTGAGTGAATGAATGGTGATGCGGAAACAAGCAAAATGGTTGCTTAATCAGCTGGTTCTCCTAATAAACAACCTATTTTACAGGCACGCTGCTAAGCAAGGATAAACATGTTTACTCTTCCGTTCCTAGTCTGCGGGCTTGTTAGACCTTATAAGCAAACAATGTGGGGAACAGCTTCTTCTGGTTTTCTCTTCCTTTTCAAGTTCCTAAAGCTCTTCTTTTCTCTGCCATCATTTTCCCATTTTCTTCACCTGCTCGGGTGGATGAAAGAATCTTAGTGAAATAAAAAGCTCAATGAGGTGAAAATACATCCCATAAAAACTCCCATTAAGGAGTTTACTGGCGGGGCTTGTACCTCCCTCACTTAGATGGCCATATTTTATCCCTCCCAAGGAAACCGGACACTCTTAATCCAAAAAGAATGCAATGAGAATCAAAGCGCAAGAGGCAGGGTCAGGTTGCAATCCTTTTATTTGCCAAAGAGGGCTGAGGGGAAAGGGATGGGAAGAAATTTACAACTAGCTATTCCAGAGCCTTCTGAGCACAAAAGTTAAATCACTCTAACTTCTGCCTGACTTACTCGACCTCGACCTGATGAACAAAGCCAGATTCTGTGTGAAGGGGGAAATCTGGGCAACACTGAAAATGAAGGAGCTGAAGTATAAATAATAAATGTAGTATTCAGCTTTACAAATTACACGTAAGTTTGTTGCATTACTGGATTTTGTCTTAAAGAACGAAAAGGAACGTGGGACTTGGAAGTGCCCAGAATCGGGTTCGAATCCTGACTAAGACATTTGGTGTCCCTGTGACCCTGAGGCGGGTTATTCCGCCTCTTGGAGACTCAATTTCCTCATCTGTTAAATGAAGACCGTAATATCTGTTTGGAAAATTTATGCTGAGGATTATATAGAATGCTAAATATAAAAGTGACTAGCACAGTGCCAGGCTCAAAATAAGTTCTGTTTATTGATTTAAAATAAGAGCTTTATTTCAGCCTGGATCCAAAACTCCACCACGCATATCCTGGGAGTATTAGGTCTGAGGGCGTCGGCTCTCCATAAACTGGGAAACAGGACGGAGCCACCCGATCTCCTTGCTTCCTGGGAAGGGAGCCTTCTCACTGCCTCTGAGTGCACAGCCATTTCATTTCTACCAGCCCCTCTTGGCAGCTGAGTCGGCCTCAGTCTGTGAGGGCTGAGGTCCTGTTTATGGGTCTACCTCCAATGAGGCAGACCTACCTCTGTGAGGGCTGGTTCCACCTCTAATTCTCTCTGCAGAGAGCTAGCAGCTTGCTGCTTCTCACCTGGTTGACGATGGTGCACACACAGCATGCCTTCATCAAATGCTTATTGAAAAGCAATGGGACTGAGCTATTTTAAATACCATCACCTCTGCACAAACTCCATCCAAACCAACACCGACAGCCAGCATGGAAGGAGCAATGGTGGGGACAGGAATATCATTCCCCAGGACTTTCTTGAGAAGAATCCATTAGTTCCTCCCCCTGTGTGATTCCCATCAGCCCCTCCCCCAATACCTTGATATGGACGGTTGTAGGGTAGCAGGCACATCACATTTAAGATAAACCCCCTGGTTCCTTAGCCCCCTCTTCACTAATCTGGAGTTAAGTAGCTTGTTTCTCCAAAGAAGAAACTCGGAGGATGTCTCTGTTGCACAGCATGAGATTTAAGACGCCAAGATCACAGTCGACTTGAGGTGCCCATGGACCTGCCAGGGGAGGGTAGGACAAGGTTACTCCCTCCAGGCAGGGGCAAAGGGACAATATAAACAAAGGCAAGGAAGATGACAGGGCATAGAGAGAGGTGGGTGGCTACAGGCTCCGGGGACAGGGGCAGAGTCTGGATGAGAGCAGGGACGGCCATCGAAGAGGCTGGCCTCCATTTTATAACCGCAAAGTCAACAGCAAGGGCAACGGTAGTGCAGCAAAGCCAAGAAGGGAGCCAGCGCTGAAATGGAGGGGGCACCCCGCCCACCTTCTCCACCACCAGGGACAAAGGGCCAGTTTGAATCTGTGCCTCCTGACTTTAACAACCAAAGATTTCATTTGGCAGTCTCTGTTCATACAACACAAACTCTCTTTCCTCTGAAATAAATTCTTTCTTTAAGAGGAAAAATAAGAAAGCCTCCATCATCAGAGCCCGTGGTTCCAGACAATGGCAAGAGGGTGGCTGCCAGCGCTCAGTGAAGGGGGCCTGTGTGCCTCGGCGGCCGCCCTCCTTATCTTTTATCTCCTGCCTGCGCCGGAGCTCTTGTTTTTCCTGGGTGTTTTGACGACTTCTCTCCTTCAGCTGCTTTGACAGAATCTGCCGGCTGCCGGCGGATGCAAAACAACCGTCTTCTTGTGCCTGGGCCGCTCTGTCTTCACTCCAGGCCACAGGGGAGAAAACGTGTCTTTGTGGCTTCCCTTCAATAGCTGTCTGAATCCAAACCCCTCGTGGGCTCTGGCAGGAGGAGCCCGCGAGACTGTGAATAGATGGTGTTGTTTGCTCCTCTTTGCAAAGCTGGCCTCTGGACATCCAGAAATGCATCCACAGCCCAGGCCTGGCGGTTTGGGGACAGATTCATGGGCGAGCTGGCAGGTGCCCCAGCCCATGGACAATTATTATCACTGGTGTGTGTGCAGCTCATTCAAGCCCATCTACAAAATGCTTTCAGAGCTGCTGGCTCACTCGCTTACCATTGACAGTGGACCTACTCTGTGCCTGGCACGGCCCTCGCCAATTGTAATCTCCCGGAGCCCGAAGGTTATGCTCCACCGGGGGTATTGTTCTAGTCTCTTTGTTTTACAACTGAGGAAACCAAGTCTCAAAAAAGTAAGGTGACGTGCATATGGCCACACGGTTAAAATGTTATAGAGATCTACACCAATAGTTCCAGAAATGCTCAGGACCTCCTAAAAGACATCTTATTCTCTAAGTGACAGAGAAGGAACATGACACCCACCAGCCTATATGTCGTGTGCTGTACCCCCCTCTCCCCACAGGTAAAGGAAAGGAGGAAATAATCATTCCCTTTCCCTCACTTCATATCCCTCCTTCTCACACTCAACATCCAAAGGCCCTTTCACATTAAAAAAAACAAAACAAAACAAAACAAAACAAAACGGAGTTTGTTCCCAGGCTGATCCTGGCCTTCTTCACTAGAACAGTCTGAACCCAAGCATCTCCAATGTCTTCATCTTGGCCTTGGTGGGACAATGTAAGGGACCCTAGGAAAATCCCCAAACTCGGGTAGCAAGGCTGACCTAGAACTATTAGCCAAAGGGACATTTAGCAAGCCACCTCTCTGTGCCTCATTTTCCCTCTGGTAGAATGGAGGTGCTGATAATACCTCACAGGACGTTGGGAGGATAAAATGAGAACAAACAAAACAACTGGCTTTGGAGGGCACACCAGTAACACCAGTTACGTTAGAGCAGCAGCAGCTGCACAAATACTGGTAGAAGGGACAGTGAGGAGGGGAACACGGGTGATCTTACTCCTGCCCTGGTGGCCGGAAGCAGGAGTCCTTTACTCGATCGACTGTACAACAGACATTCCGTGTGTGTTACCAGGAACAACGCATTATTCCAGAAACCCTCGCAGCTTCCACATCTGCAAAATGACCGGAGGTGTCGGCAGGGAGATAAGACATCTACCAGTTACTGCCAATATGCCAGATTGAGCCCATAGATTTTGTTTTATTTGGCACATAGCTTTAAAAAAAAAAAGTGAGGCAGGATTTTAAAATTGGAAGTTCTAACAATAATGAGGCTATATTTATACAAGCAGCAATCAAGTAGGCTTGGATAGAGACTTCCTTCTTATACAGGGCAAGCAGTCTCCAGTTCACCACAGTCTCCACCACCCTCTATCACCTCATGAACACTGCAGCTCAGTGTCAGTTCCGGTTGTTATTGTCATTAGATTGTCATTGTCCTGATAATGAACATTCCGTCCATGTGTTTAGGGTAACGCTAGCTGCTATAATTAACAAAGCCCAAAATGTGCGTGATTTAATGCAATAAGCATTTATTTCATGGTCTTGTGACAGTCGCTGGTGCTGGTTTTCCTCCAGATGGTGATTTAGGGACCCAAGCTCCTTCCTTCCATCTTATGGTTCCGCCATCGCTTAGGGCTTTGATGTTTGGTCTTCAGTCAGAGAATGGGAAAAAGGAGAGTAGAAAACCCCTATCTGCTTACTAAAAGCCCCAGCCCGGAGGGGACCTTTGTCACATCCTCACATACCTCATTAGTGTGCTCTTATTGGTAAGAACTAGCCACATGACCCCACTAGATGCCAGGTAGTCAGGGAAATGTACATTTCAACTGGATAGCCACCTCTGACAATAACTCGAGAGTACAAAAGGGGAGCACTCAGTTGTGTCTCTGCCACACCAAAGCTCCAGGAAAAACATGGGCAAATAAAATATAGATGGAGAGCTTTGTGATTTTTCTTACACTCACCTATTGCACTCATTTACATTCTGGGTTGTTTTTTTTTTTTTAATTCTAGAGAACTCTCCATAATTTCTCATAATTTTTAAAATTTTATTTAAATCCAAGTTAGTTAACATATAGTGTAATGATGGTTTCAGAAGTAGAATTTAGTGATTCATTCCCGACATATAACACCCCATGTGCATCCCAACAAGTGCCCATCAGCCATTTAGCCCATCGCCCCACAGACCTCCCGTCCAGCAACCCTCAGTTTGTTCTCTGTATTTAAGAGTCTTTTATGGTTTGCCTCCCTCTTTGTTTTTATCTTCTTTTTCCTTCCCTTCCCCTATGGTCTCCTGTGGTGTTTCTTAAATTCCACATATGAGTGAAATCATACGATATTTCTCCTTCTCCGACTTATTTTGCTTAGCATATTACATTCCAGTACCATCCATGTTGTTGCAAATGGCAAGATTTAATTCTTTTTGATGGCTGAGTAATATTCCATTGTATATAATATATGCCACATCTTCTTTATTCATTCCTTGGTTGATGGATGTTTGGGCTCTTTCCATAACTTGGCTATTGTGGATAGAGCTGCTCTAAACACTGGGGCGCATGTGTCCCTTCAAATCAGCATTTTTGTATCCTTTGGATAAATACTTAGTGGTGCAATTGCTGGGTCATAGGGTAGCTCTACTTCTAATTTTTTGAAAAGCTTCTGTACTGGTTTCCAGAGCGGCTGCACCAATACTCATCTACATTCTATCCCACGTGGGCACTGTAGTTTCTAATGTCTGGGCTGCAGGTCCTGGAGCAGAGCAGATTCTGATTCCACAGGGTGAGCCTGAGACTCGGCATTTATAATAAGGTCCCAGGTGATGCCATGAGGCTGATCTGTGAAACACGCTTTCAGTAGCAAGACTATAGAATTCTAGCCTTCCTAGACCACCTGCCTCTCCTCCCAAACTTCAAGCCCCATCCTGTCTATGCTCCTGTAGGCTCATTCGACTACCTCTGTCCCACTTCAAGGCAATTAGGTGTATTAATCTGAAATGACATTTATTAGTCTGTTTCCCCAGTGGAGAATGAGCTCCTTGGGAGCAAAGACTGTATTATTCAGGCTTAATACATGTTTGCTGAAAAAACACATGAACATTTACTGAGAACCTAGCTATAGTCTATGCATACAGTGCTATATATTCCAAGATACATGGCCAATGCAGTGAACAAACTCTAAGTATTTGTCGTGTGCCCACCATGGTGACACAAGAGCTGGGAGCCACAAACATGGCGGAAACATTCTGAGCTGAACAGGTTTTCTGCCTGGTTTGGATAATGAGGCAGAGAATGGGACTCAGACCAAACAAAAAGTCGGGGGGAATAATCAAGTGCCGTCTTACATGCTCCCCATGCAGAGAATCTGGAGAAGGAAGAATGGGGGAACTAACTGTTCTTTCTATGCAGAATCAGCCACATATTCTCACTGGTGCCAACCAGACTCCTCTCATGTTACAGGCTGTGTTGTGTCCCCGTAAAATTTGTATGTTGAAGTCATAACTCCCAGGACCTCAGAATGTGGAGGCAGGGTCTTTCAAGAGCTAATTAAGTTATAATGAGGTGATCAGAGCAGGACCCAATCCAATATAACTGGTGTCCTTATAAGACCAGAGCAGGACACAGACACACAGAGAGGGGAAACCAAGTGAGGACAGAAGGAGAAGAAAGCCAACTACAAGCCAAGGAGAGAGGCCTCAGAAGAAAGCAACCCTGCAACACCTTGATCTTGGACTCGCACCTTCAATACCGTGAAGAAATAAATTCCTGTTGTGTCAGCAATATGGTCTGTGGTGCTTTGTTACAGCAGCTGGAGCAGACTAATACACCTTGCCCATTAACTTCCTGGCCAGTCAGGATCCTTACCTTGCAGAGCAGGTGAGAGAGGTGGCAGGCAGATGTTGGTTAAATACCTCTGTTGTGACCGTGTTAGGCAACTCACCTCATCTTTAATCATCAACACAACCATGTAGAATAAACAGCCATATTCTTTCCATTCTGCAGATGGAGGAAAGTGAGGTTTGGAGAGATGAAGAACTTCCCCCGCATCACAGTCAGAGAGAGTAGCCAAGGAAGCCAGGTTTATACCTGCCTCCATTTACCATAAAGCCCTAGACTCCTGAGGGCCCACACGGCCTCTCGCACAGTCAGCCCACAGACCTGTGGAGAAAGACAAAAGGCAAACTACGTACAGGTGCCAGAGAAAATACTTTCAACCGCTGTCTATCCGAACAGCAGTGCAGTTACTAAAACAAACATGATGCTATTCCAGAACAAAAAGGATGTAAGAAAATAGTGGGGCTCCAGCCTCAATACCCACATTTCTAACCTTTTAACACTAAACAGCCTCCGACAATAGTGAATTTTACTCATGCTCCGACTCTTTCCACTCAAGTTGGCTTTGTGAGTTGTTGGTTTTATCAAAATTGAGTGAGAGTGTGTTCAATACAATGTTGGATTCATTGGGGGAGAAAAAAGCAAAAGAAAAACCTCAGTCCTTCAATGCCAGGAGCTTACAAAGACATATAAACCGTGAGGACTTCCAAGGACTTACTCAGAAGCCGTTCTGCAAATGCATTTCTTGAACAAAGGGCCAATGTTCCTTTCAGGGAAGAACGCGGTACTGGTTTCCGGCATTTTTCTTTAAGTCATTTAGGACCATGCCAACAAACAAACATATACTTCTCCTGGGAGAAAGAATCTCATTCAACGCAGCTTACAAGAGTTCGATTATCGGGGAGGGGGTGCTTCATGGCACGTGCCTCGCCAGCCGGGCCCCAAACGTACAGATCTGCTTACAGGGCTTTATTGATGGTGGCCACAGACAGATAGGAGCCTGTGGAGAGAACTGACACCCCATGGACGCGCATTGATCGGCATCATCCTAACCAACGCTCGGCTCTGCCAGAAAGAGCTGAAAAGTCCACCTTCTTCCTTGAAAAATTTGTTTCCTAAACATGTAAAAATATAGAAATAATACACCCATGTCTATCAGGGTTGAGAATCCCTTCACCGTGACAATTCAAGGGTTTTGGAGGACCTGAGATAATAGAAAATTGAATGACATTAAGTGATGATTGACCCTTCAGCCAGATACCTATTTCAGCTTTTAATGAACTGGAAATATTACAGGGCGGGCTCTGAAAACACACAAGCATTGGATTAAGACAGGCCATATGCAGCTCGGCTGCATACTAGCCATATGACCTTCAGTAAGTACCTAACCTCTCTAAGCTTCAGTATTTTTACCTCTAAAGCAAGGATAATAATGCTCCATCCCAGGACCTATGGGCGGATGAAACCAGATTGCACAGGAGTGTTCAGACAATGCCTAGCATAAGGGTAAACCCTTGAAATATGTTACCAGTTCTTCCTTTATTCCAAGGAACTGGTTTCACAAATACAGCATGTTTCGGGGCTCCTGGGTGGCTCAGCTTGGTTGAGCATCCAACTCTAGATTTCAGCTCAGGTCATGATCCCAGGGTGGGGGGATCAAGACCCACACATCAGGCTCTGTGCTGACAGCATGGAGCCTGCTTGGATTCTCTCTCTCTCTCTCTCTCTCTCTCTCTCTTTCCCTCCCTCCCTCTCCCCCACTCACACACTCTCCCTCTCTAAAATAAAAATAATAATAAAAATTTTTTAAGTATAGATACAACATGTTTTAAAGTACAACCAATATTTAAGCACTACCTCTAACAGTACTTCTGAGTAAGGGATAGGTTGTCCCGCTCCAGCAGTTAGCAAGGGATGGATTTTCTCCTCACCCACATCTTGGCCTCTAAATTCATCCATTTATTCAAGTGTACTTACTGAGGACCCACTCGGTACCGTACCAGCATGCTGGAGCAGGGAAGGCCTCAGAGACGACTAAGAGAGTATCTGGGGGCTCCATGCAAAAGTGGGTGACAGATGTGTAGAAAACAACCCATACAACAGGCAGAAGAAAGCAGGGTTGTAATAGAGGAATAAGCACTACACAAAGAGAAGTCTGGCTGATCCCCTCAGTAGCACCCCATCCCCCAACACACATAGAATATACCATCACGGACCGGAAGTTTCACAGATATTAGGACTTTGTTTTCTACGTTTTGCATGCTAGCCCTGAGCACACTTGGCTGGTGCTCACGGAGGTATCCAAAAAAAACCAGACTGTGTACTAAGTGAGTTGATAGCTATCTTAATCTGTTGTGACTAGAAGACAGTAGGTGTGGATGCCCCTGTCTTCTGGAACAGAGTGCAAGAGTAGGGCACATCGGTGGCCACACGCAGATGCAGGGGGCCATCAAACACCTTCAAGAGCGGGAGGGGTGGTGCTCAAGACACAGGCCTAGGCGGCAGCTCCAGGTGTGGGGTCACCTACGTGGAGACAGGAACTGAAGTCAAGGGAGGCAGACATCCAGAAAGGAAAGGAACTGCTGAGAACCGGCACAGAAGAGAGCACAGGAGGCGCCTGCTCCATCACCGCTGAACCGAGGTGTAGATGAGGAGGAAAAGGCTGATCAACCACCATTCAGGAAACACCAGTGCAAAAGGCAGCCCTGGAGGAGACACACGTTCCCTGGGCTCCCAGCCCTGGTGGAAAACGTTATCTTCATACGACCACACACTCCGACGGACCCTTCTCACACCCTAGCCCTCCCTCAGCTATTTGTGTGGACGCTGTGGTTTTCCTTTCTGACCCTTCTTATTGACATTTTGGAGGAAAAGGGGAAGAAAGCCAGGATGTCACAGAAGGACTGGGGTTGGCAGAGGGTGAGGGCCTTGACCGTAGGTGGTGTCTGGGGAGGCAACATGAGGCCATAGGAAGACCATAGACTTTTCAGCCTCCTGCTTCCTAGTGATATCAGCTGTTCTGTGACTCTTCAGTGCCCTCTGTTTCTGTATCTATCAAATGAACACACACATACATTTCAGTGTTCTCTAGACAATGCAATAAATCACTAATATGGAAACCTCTCACATCATGTCCGCTATGTAACAGGTACCCAGTAAATGGGAGCTTCCTTTCCTTTGGGCAAGCTTTGGAACTGCTCTGGGCCTTCACTCTTCCAGAAGGCATAGAGAATTAAAGAAAGTGCTACTCACATGGTTATTATTAGGACCCACTGGGTGGTATATAACGAATTTCTTCTGCCTCTCCTGGCTCTCCTGTTGGAACACCCAGATATAAACAAAAGAGTCTAGATTCTACTACTTACACGTCTGTGAGAGATTTCTTAAAAAGAAGTGCATGTGTGATGGAAGGATGGGAAGATGATGGGATGGAGAGAGGGGTCTGACTTAATTTCTACAGATACAGAGTCTTCCAAATTCAAGCTGCTTCAACCTCTGAGTGGTCTCCTGAAAAGCAGAGGTCACAGAAACCATCCTGGGGGTCTGAGGACTATGAAAAGACCTTCTCCTTACTTTGTATACCCAAAAAACTAGCCATTCTTCATCAAGTCTTGTTTAGAAATGGTTGTGCTGTCTGAGAAAATTGGGTTCAACTTGCCATGCAGAATTTTGTTAATGGAGTTGCATAAACATAGCTCTTTATTAATCTAAATTACTGGCCTTCAGGGTGAGTTTATTTTATTTGCACACATGATCTTCAGTCCCTGGGAACGCTGAAGGACAAGCATGTTCCAGTGAGAACAAGCCTTTTGTGAACCACTTAGAAATGGACCCTCGGGAGGTGCTACATAAACAAAATGTAATGAATTGTTCCCCCTGTCAAAAACGAACAATTCATAATGTGCCCCTGAATGGAACCAACTGGTCCTCTTGTCAAACACTCTGTACTTTGATGTCTATTTCATTGGTTAGAAAAAAGAAGAAGAAAATAACAGTCCTTTTTAATGATATTTTTTTTTCAGAGTAAAAAAGAGACAGAATAAACTCTCTGCTACCAAGCCACCAGCACCCTTCCTGGCCATCTGCGGAGGGGGCACTTTGGATATCTGAATTAGAGTTCTCTAACTAAAAAAGACTAGGATAATACAGTTAAAATATTCCTCACCAGTGCTGCAAACAAACTATTTATAACAGCAACAATCTTCCTACAGTGGCCAGTGGGTGCAGTGAAAACAACAATAGTAATTACTAACATTTGTATCTCTCTATGTTTCATATAGCATTACATATATGATCTATACAACAACCACACAGGGTAGGTGCTATTATTCTCCAAATTTTATGAGTGAGAAAACAGAGGCAGAAAGAGATTAGGTGACTTATCCAAAATCACAAAGATAAACATATCATGGAACCAAGTATTCAAACCAAGGAACTCTGGGCCTCAGGATCATTCTTGAGCCACTCTAAGCCAAAGAATACTAGACTAGGAATGACAAAATATCCTTTACATAAAGATTCTGCTATTAACTCCCCACACGACCTGAGGCAAGTTACAGAGAGACCTTAATTTTCCTACCTCTACAGCAAAAGGTTTTCGTGGGATGATTTGGGCATCAGTTGGGGTTCTCTGGTTGCGGGCAATCGAAACCCACTTTGGCTAAGTGAAGTTAAAGGAGGAGGAAGAAAAACAAGGAAGAATTCATTGGCAAGATATTTAATCAATGCACAGAATGGACAGAAGGCTAGAGGCTGGAGAGCCAGGCTTGGAAATAGAGCATGCATCAGGACAGAAATCAGCCTGGCATTTAGGATCTGCTTGAAAAGACTACTAAGCTATCTCATAGAGGTGCCACCTCAGAAGTAAATGAGCCCCCCAAATTTTTTCCATTCTGTCATCCTTTAAGATTTAAAATTCCACTGGAAAGTACATTGGCCTTGCTTGAGTCAAGTAACTACCCCTTGCCAGGGGAGGGGCGGGCACTTGATATAAAATCCCACCAATACTGCACCCACCAATGGGATTGGATTTCCAAAGAGAATCTGAGTCTTGTTAAGAAGGTACAGATTTCTTTATAAATCCACTGCTATATCAAGGGTCACTCTCAGATGAATGTTAGATTAAATAAGATGTATATAAAATTTGAACTGGGTCTGGGGCACATGGGTGGCTCAGTCGGTTGAGCATATGACTCTTGATTTCAGCTCAGGTCACGATCTCACAGTTCTTGGGATTGAGCTCCTGTTGGACTCTGCACTGATAGTGCAGAGACTGCTTGGGATTCTCCCTCTGCCCCTTCTCTTTCTCTTTCTCTCTCTCTCTCTCTCTCTCTCTCTCTCTCTCTCTCTCCCTCAAAATAAATAAACTTTAAAAAAATGTTTGAATTGGGCCAAATACATAGTCAAAGTGTCATAAATGTTGGAAGTCGTCATAGGAAGATGGTGACAGCTACTTCCCTGTTGCTTTTTCCACTGCTGTTGTCATTCTTAACCTAGAAACTTCTAGGGTTCAGTGAAGCAGCCAGGACTAGGTCAGGGGCTTTATGTCACCACGTCACTGATAGTCTGTCACTGCCACTTCCAGTTCAGTGGGGTGATCCTTGCTTCTCAGAGACACTGAGCACAGTAAGTTAAGCCCTTTGATGTGATTTCTCCTGCTAGGAATAGCATGGAGAACTAACTAGAAGGTAAACCATTAGGGTGGTTTTTGCAATATTTCAGATAAGAGATGAAATATGTCTAAACTGAGTCGAAGAAAACAGGAATGAAGAAGACAAAGCACACTCAACAGACACTTTAGAGATTGAATTGCCAGCACTCGAAGACATGGCAAATGACAGAGAAACATCAAGGATGCCCCTGAAGTTGCTGGTACAGATGATTGGGTGGATAGAAAAACCATTGATGGTAGAAATACAAGAGCAGTTGGCAGCTTACAAGAAAAGACCATTAACACAGTTTTGGACATGTTGAATTTGAAGTTTCTGTGCACATTTCCAGAAGAGACATCTAGAAATCAGCTAAATACAAACATCTAAATCCTGGCACAGAGTTTGAGAATAGTATTTGGAATCAATCTACAGCAGCGTTAGTTTAAGCCATAGGTTTGCTTAACCAAGGAAGAGTTTGTGTTGAGAATGGGATGGATGGGGGGTTGTGAGGGGGGGAACCAGGAACTGGAGGTAGGTCCCTGAGGTACAGGGAAGTAGGCAAGAAGTCCATTGGGAGGTGAAAAGGAAGAATCAGGAAGGAAGGAAGAAAACAAGGGGAGGAGTCATCGATGTCCAAGATTTAGAGACAGTCTTAGCAGTAATATGCAAATCTCAGAACACAATAGTACAAGGAGAAAAATCCAGGTAGAAGTCTGCTTTTGCAGGGGCCCTTGTGAAAGGGCAAAGCACTACACAATCCACTACATAATCAATCACACGGCCGATGGAAAGACTGACCATAACAAGATGAGGCTGGAGAGAAGGTAAGGACAGACCGTCAGAGTCTTATGGGCCATGATGAGTCTGGACTTGAAACGTAAGGCAGAAGAAAGACATCAGGAGTTTCAAGCAAGCAGATGATATGATCAGGGGCACCTGGGTCACTCAGTGGGTTAAGCATCCAACTTTGGCTCAGGTCATGATCTTGCAGTTTGAGTTCGAGCCCCGCATCCATCTCCACATTGATAGTAGGGAGCCTGCTTGGGATTCTCTCTCCCTCCCTCTCTCTCTCTGCCCACCCCCACTTTTTCTCTCTCTCAAAATAAATAAACAAAAAAAAGATGATATGGAATGAGCTTAGAACAAGCTGCAGGGTAGAGATTCCTAGAAGGTCAAGAGTGGATGCGGTGAGGGGCACCTGGGTGGCTCAGTCGGTTAAGCGTCTGACTTCGGCTCAGGTCATGATCTTGCAGTTCATGGATTTGAGCCCGGCATCGGGCTCTGTGCTGCCGACTCAGAGCCTAGAGCCTGCTTCGGATTCTGTCTCCCTCCCTCTCTACCTCTCCCCCACTTGTGTTCTGTCTCTTTCTCAAAAATAAGCATTAAAAAATAATTTTTTAAAAAAGAGTGCATGCAATGAAACCAGTAAGGAAACTCCTGCATAAATGTTGAAGTGATAAAAGCAGGTGGTGGTCCAAAGCATGAGCTCTAGGGTCCAACTGCCTAGATTTGATTCTTAGCTATGTCACTTCCAAGTGGTGAGGAAAATATTGAACTTCTTGGTACCTCAGTTTCCACATCTGAAGATAGGTTCACAAATGCCTCCTACTTCCAACGATGTTCTCAGGAGCAATTAAGTGCAATAATTGGCATATAGTACCCAAAACAGTGTTTGGTACCTAGTAAGGACTCCAAACGATCCCTCACCATTGTAGCCATGCAGTGAGAAATACCAGCCATCAGAACTATGGAAGAGAAAATGGGGAAATGCGGATGAATTTAGGAGACTTTTTTGGTAGCAAGAACCACAGAACCATCAGCTAACTTCATGGGATTTGCCTTATTTGTAGGAAAGTAGTAGAAAATGAAATGGTAACTGGTAAAAGCATAGTATTCTGTAAACAGGGTAGTTTTTAAGAAATTGTTACAAATTCAGATTTTGTAAAATGAACATGGAAGTCAAGCCAGATAAATAAACACACAATGTAAAAGTCTACATTTCTTGGAAAGGCTGTGAGAAGCCAACTGTAACCTTATCGGCAAATAGGCCCATTATGTGTGAAGCATTACCAATTGTTATGCTTGGCTTTTTGGAGAGATTTCCCACAACAACTGCTAAAGATACCAGTGATGAAGCAGAAAAGCTTGCAATGGTAAGAGCAATATCTCATTCTTCCCTTGACACTGAAGTCCAAGAATCTGGGATATTTTATTAGGGAGGATTAAAAAATATATGTGAAGGCAGAAAGCACATAGCACACTCCCTAGCTCATAGAAGCTGCTGAATAAATACTGTTTTCTTTCAACACATTTGATGATAATAATTACTTCCTTGTTGGTCGACTCACATTACAAACCACTCAGGGACACACTAGGACACTGTGTGAGAGCTTCCTTAGCTACATATGTTCCGAATATGTCACTTTGCTTAAGAAGACAACAGCCCATCATTTGCCATATTCATTTTCATGGCAACATACTTTTTAAAAAAAATTTTTTAATGTTTATTTATCTTTGAGAGAAAGACAGAGCATGAGCAGGAGAGAGGCAGAGACAGAAGACACAGAATCCAAAGCAGGCTCCAGGCTCTGAGCTGTCAGCACAGAGCCCGACACGGGGCTCGAACTCACGAACCACGAGATCATGACCTGAGCCGAAGCTGGACGCTTAAACAACTGAGCCACCCAGGCACTCCTGCAACGTATTTGATTAATGATAAAAATTATATTGGCTGCATATTTGTTAGAACTTAAATATATATAGATATAGATATAGATATAGATACATAGAGAGAGAGATATATAGGTATATATCTATATATATAGTCATTTACATCACAAGACAAATGGCAGCATTAAAACATGGTAAAAGTCCCTTCCTAAAGCTTTCTTACCCCCCAGGACCTTGTGACCCATTATTAAACAGTCACTAGGCCGTTTGGGTCAAAAGGAAAAAAGAAATAGCACAGAAGAAATGGAGAGGAAATAAAGTACAACCAAGCTGTCCATACCCCAAATGCTGTGCTACGTGCTCTCTCATACATCTAACGTGAAATTCTCCACTATCTGTGCGGTAGGAATTGTGCTCCTGTTTGACAGGAAAACGATCTATGGTTCATGGAGATTAAGAATCAAGGTAACAGGGGAGCCTGGGTGGCTCAGTCGGTTAAACGTCCGAATTCGGCTCAAGTCATGATCTCACAGTTGTGAGTTCAAGTCCCGCATCGGGCTCTGTGCTGATAGCTCAAAGCCTGGAGCCTGCTTCACTCATATTCTGTGCCTCCCTCTCTCTCTGCCCTATCCTGGCTCATGCTCTCTCTCTCTCTCTCTCTCTCTCTCTCTCTCTCTCAAAAATAAATAAACATTTAAGAAAAAAAAGAATCAAGGTAACAGAGCCAGTGAATCGCAAATCAGGGGTCCAAATTTAGACCAGTCTGACGCCAAATCACTCTCCCTTCCCACTGCCTGGGTGTGACTCTTACGGCCCATAAAGCATGTGGGAAACATTTTTTTCCTTAAGAGAAAGGAAGCAAAGAGCTTACTTTTAGACATCTAAATTCAATTAAAGAAAGATATAGGTCTCACTTTCCTAGCAACCGTAGAACCCAAAACTCCTTGTTGTAAGAAGTCTATGCCACAGCGAAAGTGAGACACTATCTAGAAAGCATCAGTGTTCTTCTGGTCATCAACCATATGTTTGTTAAGGCAACCCCAGGTATACATGACACTGGTTCTGGGGCTAGTTTTGTGGAGTCCTAGGAGTAGAGTACAAGATGACCCCAACAAGTAAAAGAAATACAGGTGTCACAAAAAGGGTGGGGGGGGGGTGCCTGGGTGGCTCAGTCAGTTAAGGGTCCGACTTCTGGTTTTGGCTCAGGTCATTATCTCACAGTTTGTGAGATCGAGCCCCGTATTGGGCTCTGTGCTGACAGCATGGAGCCTGCTTGGGATTCTCTCTCTCTCTCTCTCTCTCTCTCTCTCTCTCTCTCTTTCCCTCCCCCACTCACACTCACTGTCTCTCTCTCTCAAAAATAAATAAATAAATATTTTTTAAAAATAGAGTGAAGAATAGTGACAAGTTGAAGACATTTAGACCAGGAAAGTAGGTAGGAAATAGAAATTGACTAGCAACGCACACACACACACACACACACACACACACAACACAGTGGTTTGGAGTTTAGGGAAGTGGCTATTTTTAAATACTTTTTTATAATTTTACCAAAAAAAAAAACCTTTATGACTGTTAATTGTTTATATGCCTGTCTCTCTTACTTCCTTTTAAACTCTGAGTTTAGCATGCTATTTGTCCTTGGATCTTAGGATCTTGCAGAGTGATTGGTACACGGCAGATATTTAATCTATGTTTTCCAATGGGATGGATGGATAGATAAAAGAATGAAGAATAAAACAGAATGAATGAATGCAAGTGGTTGCATTTATGAATGCATTTGCATTAATAATATTTCTGAATTGTTCTTTAAAGTTCTTTAAAGTTAAGATGGTTATCAAAATCATAACACCATTCCTGCCCAGTTAAAAAGAATCAGGTCTAGATTTGAGAGCCGCAGCCTTGCAGACGGTGGTAGTGAATGGGTTTCATAGGGTCAGAAATTTGGTGGAGGGGGGTCCTCAAATACAAAGGAAGGTAGAGGTCAAAGTATTATTTTAACACTTTGCTGATATTCAAAAGTCCAGAAGACCAAGCATAAATCTTATAATGGACTTTGGTTGGCTACCTCTTTGCCACCTACCACCCTCTTTGCTAATGGTCTGACTTCCACCTGCTCCCTTGGTACAGAGGTCATAAGTCAGGCCATGCCACTCAGCCCTGTCCATGCTTAGCCAGAAAGTTGATTCAGGGCATTTCTAAAACTTTAGCCAATTCAGAATGAATCTCAAGACTTTACACCGAGAAATCTCAGGGAAAGAAGTTTTCACATTTGCTGGATAAGGCAAGAAGATATGGAGCTGTTGGTATGCATCTTGGGAACAAAGAAAGAAACAGAGTTAGTGTGAAATCCGGAAGAAAGATGGAAAAAAATCAAGTCTTCAGTGAGAGCATTATCTGAAGTTGAAGCTTTGTCTTTGAACTTTTCAGCTTGTTGTTTTCCTGCTATTTATAATGTAATGCTTCCAAACCAATGGCATCATCATTTATCAAATAAAATCACATCCGAAGCAGTTAAGTGTGAGAGTGGTCCTGAGGGATCTCCTCGACTCCAGCTAATGATCACACTTGCCTTTATGGTTCTGTGGACGTATGGCCCACAACAGTATTCAACAACTTAAACAATCATGAAGGTCAAGTGGAAGTAAAGACGTAGGTGTGAGTAACCGTAAGGACTCTCTGTGTTCACTTGTTTCTTGCGCATCTTTGGAGAATCCAGCTGGATCACACACAGGCACCCCTACAATCAGACTTTAGGGATCACTGGAGACACTAATTAACCTCTCATCAAGCTATATCTCTAGATGACTCCCTTACTCCTCAGCTCTTTCCTCATAATGACCCTATTGCTAAAGAATGCAACTGGGTATCCCTCTCCCTAATTGCAGCCGCACCAAAAGAAAGTATGACAAAATGGACTGAAAATGTGGAATTTAGGAATTGGGGAAATGAGAAGAGCTCTTAAGTGGCTATCATTCAAAAAAAAAGGAAAGACAGAAAGAAAAAAAGAAAGAAAATCCCAGAGTGTATCAGGGGCTGGGGCGGGGCGGGGGGGGGGGAAGAGGAGTTTGAGGAACAGCTGTCTGCTGGACACCTGATACAGGGCAATGTAATCAGAATGGATTTGCAAAAAGCTCAGCTGGTTTACAACAAGGGATGGAACCTTCCAAGCCCACATCACCCAAGTTCAGGAATATGTTGCTTTCTGGATGGGAACTCAGGGCTCCGGCCACAGCCACTTCATTCAGCGAGTTTTGACATGGATCTCATTATTCAGGGAGCTTCTCTGGTGAGCCAGAGCAGGCAGCCCATCCCCCAAAGTAGATGCCAAGCTCCTTGCTAGCCCATACCATGTAATCAAGCAAGGAAAGTATAGGGTGATGCAATGAATTCCAACAGGATGGGGCAGGAACCAGAAAGGAAAACACACAAAAACCCCCAAATCTTTTCTAAGTCGGTACAGCAACTGGAGGATTTAAAATGAAATTCCAATCCATGGGACGATGGCCAAGCCAGGAGACACCATAATTACAGGAGATAAGACTTGGAATAGGATAAATTAGAAACATTGCCCCAAAGTTACAGATTCAAGAGGAAATAAAGATGACACACACAGTGAAATTTTCATGATCAGAAGAGTACAGCAGGATTAAAGAAGGTATATTTGTAAGGAGCTATATTCACATAAATTTAAATTTATAGAACTACGTAAGTATGAATGCATATTCAGGACCTCTCCTTAAGTCAGCATACATTCAACTGTGTGCCAGGCACTGAGTTAGACCCTGGAAATAGAACAGGGTTTCTCGACCTCAGCACCACTGACATTTAGGACTGGATAATTCTTTCCTGGGGAGAGAGGAGGCGGTGGGGAGACCATCCTGTGCATTGTAGGATTTTCAGCAACATCTCTCTGTCCACTGAGTGCATGCAGCAACCCCCTCACTCCAGTTGAGACAAGCAAAACCGTCTACGGGAATGGTTAAATGTCTCCCCTGAATGAGGGAACACAAAATCCTTGGTGGCTGGAAACCACTGGAATAGAACAGTAATTAACACAGAATCATCACACAGTTCGATGCACGTGCTCCAGGGTTAAACTAGAATCCTGACTCTGCAAGCCATTGGCTGTGTAACACTGGGAAAGTCATTTAATGTATTTCTGACTTCAGGATCCTCATCCACAAAATGGAAACAACTCTGTGGAATTGCTATGAGGATTAATGAGGAGATCTACATAAAATATTTGACACAGTACCTGGCCCAGATTAGGAATGGCAATCTTTTTCCAAGGAGCTCACAGTGCAATGCAAAGCAATTAGAGGAAGTATACAATTAATTTTCATAGATTTCTCTTGAGTCACAGTCAATATTTCTCCCATATTGCCAAAATCCCATTCCACCTCCAATTCACTTATATGACTCCCTCCACCATCATAAATTAGACTAGAGACTTCACACCAAGCCTTCTCTTCCACCCTTCTCCAAGCACCCTCCATCGTGCTGCCAAAGTTTATTTCCTGAAGATCAAGTCTGAAAACCATGTCATTTTCCTTACTTCATTGGCTCCACATGGCTCTGCCTGGCATTCCAAGTCTTCTGTGATTTGGATTCACCATGGGTTTTCCAGCCCACCTGTTCCTCAAGAATTTGTGCAGCTCCAACCTCCTTCAGAATGTTTTTCCAGATACTCCCAGGTAGAGTTTCTCTCTTCCTTTGCCACATATTCCCTTGTGCTTTCATGCATCTATAAATTAGCTTCATAACAATCTGCTATTCAAGGGTTCTTTATGCTGCTCTGTCTCCTACATTAGTGAGAGGGCTACTGAGAATCAAGACCAATCTTTCCATCATTTCTGTATCCTCAATGCCCTCAACTCTGTATTTTCCTCAGTAGAGTTATGTCACACTACACATAAAAGAAAATAAACAACACAAGGAAAAATGAAATTCAGACAAGAACTGGCCAGAATTGATACCATTTGGCCAGCCAGTGACTGTGGCCGAGTTGATCAGAATCTCTTGCACAAGACCCCCCAAAAAAATCAGTATTTTTTTAAAAATTCTCCAAGTGATTTCAAATGCAGAAAACTGGGACTATATGACTGTAGGGAATATATGAGAATAGTTTCCCCATATGCGATGGCCAGGTTTCATTTTGGGGGCCAAGTCCAATTAATCAATTGTGGCTGCTTGGAGCATTGCCTTGAGAGGAGTTTTGAGGCTCCCCAGACACTCAGCAGAAGAGAGTATGGTGATTGATTAGCAATGTCTGCAAGAGCAAGAAATCAGGGAGCTGCAACAATCAAGCTGCTAAATGACCTTTCTGAAATTGATGCATTAGGAGGAGGAGTGGATGAGCCTAATATATACACCTATACATATACATACACACATACATATACATACACATATACATATACATATGTAAACATACACATAGACATATTTGTTATATACAATAATACCACTTTTAGCCATATGCTAAAAACTGTATTAAACACTGGGGGTACTATTGTACAACACTGATGTGTGTTCTGCCTCATATTGTGGACATTCTAGGGAAAGGCAGATACGTATAAAATAATCACACAAATAGGGGAGGCTGGGTGGCTCAGCTGGCTAAGCATCCAACTCTTGATTTCAGCTCAAGGCATGATCTCGAGGTCTATGAGACTGAGCCCACGTGGGGCTCTGTGCTGACAGCACGGAGCCTGTGTAGAATTCTCTTTCTTTCTCTCTGCCCCTCCCCAACTTGGGTGCTTGCCCGTGCATGCTCTCTCTCTTTCAAAATAAATAAATAAGCATTTTTTAAAAATAATCACACAAATAGATAACGTAGAAGTAAAAAAGGGGGCACCTGGTTGGCTCAGTCGTTTGAGCATCAGACTCTGATTTCGGCTCAAGTCATGATCCCAGGGTTATGAGCATGGAGCCTGCTTAAGATTCTGTCTCTCCCTCTGCCCCTTTCCCCACTTGTGCTCTTGCGCTCTCTCTCTCTCTCTCTCGCTCTCTCTCAAGTTAAAAACAAATGAGAAAAAAAAAAGTGAGAAAGAAAACTAAGGGATGCTCTACAAATCACCAAAAGAGGATATTGAACTAGTTTGAAGGGCCAGAGAAGCCATCCCAAGAAGGCGGCATTTGATGCGAGATCTGAGTGATGAGAAGAATTAGCAAGGAAGAGAGAGGAAGAGTGTTTCGGGCTACAGCCCAAACATAACAGGAGGACTAGACCCCAGGCTCCCATACATAGAGCTGTGTGGTCTTGGCGAGTTACTTCAACTCCAACTCCGCTCAGACCACCTGTATGTGGGGGGACTAGTAAATCACGGTACGGAGGACGGCTTCAAGGCTGCAGCCAGCTCCTGCATGTGACATATGTTAGTGCTGAATGTGGAACCACAAAGCAGGGAGGAGCTGTTCTCCTATAAAAAGCGTGAACACTCCGGAGCCAGAGAGACTTGCGATCAGGTTTTGGCTCTAGCATTTACTAGCTGTGTGGCTTGGTCAAATAATTTCACCTCTGAGCCTCAGTTTCCACATCTGTAAACTTAAAGTAGTAATTAATTGGGTTGAAAAGACCACAGTGGTTAGGAAGAGCCTGGGCTCTGGAGTCAGACTGCCCACAATCAAATGCTGGCACCATTACTTCCGAGCTGTGTGGACTGAGCAAACTAACCTCCCTGTGCCTCAGTTTCTTTTCTTCATCTGTAAAAACTAGGATAATAATTGGGTCATTTATGATGATTAAATGAGACAAGGTAAGTGAAAGGCTTTAACACAGAGCCTCTCACATCGGGTGTCCTTGGCAAAACTGACTCTCTCAGTAACTTCTGACTGGGTAGAATTTTCTTTTTTCTTTTTGTACATATTTTTTAAATGTTTATTTATTTTTGAGAGAGAGAGAGAAACAGAGAGACAGAGAGCAGGGGAGGGGCAGAGAGAGAGACACACACACACACACAGAATCCAAAGCAGGTTCCAGACTCTGAGCTGTCAGCACAGAGTCCAACACAGGGCTAGAACCCACGAGCTAGGAGATCATGATGTGAGCCAAAGTTGGATGCTTAACTGACAGAGTCACCCACGCACCCCTGAATTTTCTGTGCATTATGATTCAGTCAGAATATTATCTACTCATAAGGAGTTAACTCTGATTATTGCCACACGAAAGTTACTAAGGGCCTTGAGTTTCCAGAATTTTCAAGCCAAGAGACCCGCAGCGCAGCTGGTCAGGTGCTGACAGGGATGATGCTGTGGGGAAACCCAGCTCCCTGGTCCCGGATGCACCACTGCAGGCTTTGACTTTCACATTCCACAGAGGCAGGTGCCCACACAGTACACACTACATGTTCCCCAGTGGCCAGCGTGAGGTCAGAGAAGCCCTGGAATCATGCCATCATTTATAAGAAACAGCATGAGGAAAAAAACTATAGGAGGTAGAGCTTGAGTTTTCCCAAGTCTATAAGATCTCAGCACAGCTCAGAGCAGCAAGAAAGGCAAGACACCCAGAGTATTTCCACCCAGAAAGAGCTGTGCCCTTTGGCACTCAATAAATATGTACTTACTGAATGCCTGAAGAAATGGAGACGATGAAGGAACAGAAATAGAACGATACCGTGTTGGCCCTTTACATAGATTCTCCCACTGGACTCTCACAGCAGTACCCCAGATAAGTGACTATTAGCCCCTTCAGCAGATGAGAAAATGAAGTTTCACCAATTAACTGGCAGAACTATCTGACTTCAAGGCTTTGCTTTTGAAAACCAAGATCAGCCTTTCTCACCACAAGCTTCATGGATATTCGTAGATGTTAGTCAATAAAGGGATAGATACAGAGTCAAATCTCAGTGTTATAAATGAGCACTTAAATAACCTTAGACAAGTTTCTCTCCTGCAGTCCTTCTCAGAGCCTTTAATATCAAAGCAGACACTACAAACAGGGGTGTGGCATACCATATGACCTAAGAGCCCATTCTGCACACACTATCTTGCAGGACTAGTATTCCATGACACATATATTGGGGAATCCCATACTATGCTCTACTACCTTTCTAGCTGATAAGTAAATAAAAGTATGAAAGAAGGAATCAAGGAAAAAATTGAATGATGTCTGACAATAAACCCCAGGTATCAGATATGAAATAAAAGCACAACCGATATATTAGTTTGCTCGGGAAAACAATGCTAGGGACTGGAAGGTTTAAACAACAGAAATAACTTTTCTCACAGTTCTGGAAACCTGAAGTCCAATGTCAAGGTGTCAGCAGGGTTGATTCCTTCCAGGGCTCTCCTTTTGGCTTGCAAACGGCCATCTTCTTGTGCATCCTCACATGGCCTTTTCTGTGTGGGTGTCTTTGGTGTCTCTTCACTTTCTTATGAAGACATCAGTTATCCTGGATTAGGGCCCCCGTGCTTATGATCTCACTTAACCTTGGTGACCTCTGTGAAGGCCCTTTCTGCAAACAGAGTCACACTGGGGGGTTAGGGCTTCAACACGTGAGCATGAAGGACTGAGTCCATGAACCCACAAGCCCACGAACTGAGCTTGTTCTCTCAGTCAGAAGGGGTCGGTGGGGAGATACCTGGCATCAGTCCGTAATCAAAGGCCAGGCAGCAAGAGCAACCTTAGCACAGAAGTAACAGTGGAGGCTCCATCTGGCAGGAAGGGACGTGCACCAGAGGGTAGGCCACACTGTCCACATGCACGCCAGGAGAAGGCGGTGAGATACATGGAGGGAGGGAGAAGGGACTGCATTCTAATTGGATTTGTGGCAATTCTAGGGAAATGTTTGCTTGAAAGAACAGTAGGGAGGAAACAATAGAGGCAGTGATGTTTTCGGCCCTAGGTCCCTTCTCTACAAGTAGCATTCTTTAAAAGACATTAAAGCAAGTGTCCTGGGTAAACAGACAAGAGAAAGTAGTATAAGGGCAGCAATTTTTGTGACCTTTCAGTGTCCCCCGGCCCTACTCCCAGCCCCTCGCCAGGGATGTTAAACAGGGTTATGCTCCTGCGAAGAAAGGGTCTCAGGAAATGGGGAGTTTTGAGGGGTCAAGAGCAAAGTCTTAGGAAGGGATTGGGAAAGTAGACCAATTACTGAGACGTTGTCCTTTATCAGTGATGATGCTTTTGGCTGCAAGTACTAGGGGGAAGAAATCCAAGTGACTCAAACGCTAAGGGAATGCTTGGATGGGGCGTGTTAACAGGGTTGCTTAATTCCACAGGTCCTTCGTGAAGGATTCAGCTTACTCCAACCCTCCAGGCTGCCATGCTCAGCGAGTTCTCGGGCTCACACCCCTTCTGGCCCCCCAAACAGTGGCTGCAGTTCCAGTCACCATAGGTGAGCACATCCACATCCAGAAGCAACAGCACAGTACCCAAAGTTCCCTTCTGACACTGAGGAAAACCTTTTCCACAAGGCCCTACCCCATCATCCACTCATGTCTCATTACCCAAAATGAGCCATAAGCCCATGCCAAAACCAATCGCCATGAGGTGGATTGGTCCCACGACAACTGGCTTAGATCTGTGAGGAGTCACTCAGCTGGTGCCGAGACCAGCCTTCCCTGATGGCCATAGATGACTGATGCCTGAGGAAAATGAGTTCTGCCAGTAAGGAAGAGACACAGTCATGGCCACTGGGTAATGGCAGCCAACAATGTCTGCTAAAGACTGGAGCAAAGCTGAACCTCAGTGATAGAAACAGGGGGACAAAGCAGGAACCAAAACTTTAGGAATTGGGAGCAAAGAAAAACCTCCATTATGGTGGCGAAATTAGGGGGTATCAGTTCACGAAGGATTATACGAGGGGAATGTGTAGACCACCATACACAGACATACCTGCCCTGCGTTGAATGACAGAGGAGTGGCAGAAGGGGTTCCGGGCTCCTTGCACGAGAGGAAAATCAGTCAGCCGCCAGCTGAGTTACCATCTAAAAGAACAGGTAAACCCTACTGCACTCCCCTCACCCCCAAAGCAGCAAGCATCAGGTTGACTGACTCCATGCTTGAGGATTCTTGAGGTGAGTTCCAAGAATGCCTCACATCTCAGAGTAATGCCCAGTGGCCACCATAGCTCCTTCCTAGGCTAATGACACTTGGCAAGTTACCTTTGAGCCTGAATTTCCTCATCTGAAAAATACAAGTGATAAAAATACGTCTGCCTTCAAAGCTTCACAAGATTCACCGGAGATTATGCAAGGGGTAGGCATGTCAATTTTATTAATGGCAATATTAAATATATGTTAATTAATGGTTATATTAATAGCCATTCATGCTCTAGAAAAGTCTCTCATGACCTCCGACTGAGCAAGGTATCAGATTCATCACACAAAATAGAAGACACCCCCCACTACCACCAAATCCAACGGTCAAGAATTCAATTAAGAAACCATACCAAATTCATTTCTAATCACAATGGAGATCCCTGACTTTGGTGGCCTGGGGCTCCAAGAACGACAGCTCCTTTCCAGCTCTCATTCAAGCTCTCTTCCCGTTCCAATTAATTCCTTCCAGAAGGAGAGCTAGTCTCTATGCCCCTCCATGCTGAAGCAGTAATAACCACCCAGCATGTCAGCTCTTGGGGTAGAAATTATGGTTTTTCATTTCTGCTCCACAGAAAACACCATCCAGAAATATGATCACAATATTCCAAAGGGAACATGCAGTCATTTTTCTCATCTCTCCGGCACGTGTGATACTGTCTCCCAATTTGTGCACACCACAAATCCTGCTTTGAAAATAAAGATGGACTTTGCCCAACAGAGCTCCTCTGGCGGCACTGGTGTTGAGTGGCCAGTGCAAAGTGTTTCCAGTTGAGTGAGCCCTGCTCTTACCTTGCTGTGCAACCTTCCCCAAGTTACTTCTCTTCTCTGGGACTCGCTTTCTTCATCCAAGGAATGAGGACTGGGTGACTACTCACACTCCTTCGGTAGCCACCATTTAGTAAAAATCTACACTTTGCTAGCAAATATTTTAGCTCTCATTCTCACCACAGACTGAGAGACCTGAGCCTCGGCCGGATTAATTCTGTGTTCGAACTCCGGTCTGTGTGACACTAGACTGCTCACTAAAACATTACTATATTATCTGGAAACACCCAGCCTTTGCCAGTTTCTCAGTTTTTGAATTCTATTTTAAATAAGTCACTTATTTCTGATTCCTGCTAGATCTGGATTGGGACCCCAGGGCCAGGTTTAGGAACCTAGGTGTCGTTCCTGTGGCTCCTACAAAGGAACAGGGTGGGGAGTATGGGGGGAGGGCCCAAAGGAGAAGGGAGGAGGGGCAAAACCCAAAACAATGGAAATCCTTTAGCCCCTCTTTGCACCCCATTTTTGTGACAGGCAGCAGCCTTCCAGCCAAGTGTGTCCTCTCCCCACCCAGTCTTTAGAAGCCACTCAAGCCCCTCTGAGTAAGAGGGGCAAGATCCCTCCTGGGGCCCACCTCCTTTCATTGGCCTCACAAAGACTCTCCAACACAGGCCATTACAGAGGATTAGGCCTCAGAGTTCAGGAGACCCTGAGGCTGGGTCACCTCCTGCAAAGCCTTCCTTTTTGGCCTTTCCCAAGCTCCGTGGGCCAGTGCCTTCTCCCCTTCTGGCCCGATCATCTACAACAAAGACTTTGATGAGGGGGAGTGGGATGGGGGGATATTTAAAAAGGCAAGAATGCCCATTCTCAACTCAGACAAAAGATGAGATTAAATGGTTCAGAGGAGGGCCCCTCCAAGTTGCGGGGGCAGTGGAGAAGGGGTGGGGGGCCGTCTGTGAAATTAATACACTTTCCCGGCCTGCGGAGAAAGCTGCTCCCCTTCTAAATCCATATGCATGAGAATGTCAGCCCAGGAACCTGGTTTAAGATACGCTTAATGTCAAAAAGAGAAAGGGCTGCAGGCAAGAACTGATCTAAAACCTTTGTCTTTCTCAAGTCACCCATGGGGCTTCAGTTAGGATGCAGGTACTCAGCAAAGACACGGATTTCACCACCCCTAACAACCTCGGGAATGAGAGCAAACCTCTGGGAATCTGGACTCTGGACTCTAACTTTGTGACTTGCCACTAGAACAGAGACGCCACTACTTTGTGGCCATGTGGACTTCAGCAAGTTACTTGACCTCTCAGAGCCTTGGGTTCTTCAGTGGCGTCTCTCCCACTCCATTGCTGGAAGGAATAAGTCTGAGATAAGGTATGGAAAGTAATTAATTGGTAACAAGAATGCTTCTTTCCTTCCTCCCTTCCTCTATTCTCTTTTTCAATAGAACACACATTTCAGTACCTGCTGTGGGCAGGTGATTTTGCCAAGAGCTCAGGTTGCCAAGGTAAGTATTATTTCCCCTTCACTTTCGTGTCCAATGAAGAGGTAATTTCAGTTGTGTGATAAAAACTATGCACAGAATCAAAGCACAGACAGGATAGGGATCCATAAGTATTAAGTGTTTTAGATGATTCCTCTGGGGCTGTCCTAAGCAGTGCCTAAGTCTGTAATTCACCATTCGTACTCAGATGACCCCTGCATGCCACCAGGGCAGAGTTGGGACCAGGACTCATGTCCGGCAACTCCTGGTCCAGGCTCTTTCCACATGAGCCCAATGACAGAAAATTAGGAGGTCATGAGCCATGATTTAAGAATATGCCATTTGGGGCGCCTGGGTGGCGCAGTCGGTTAAGCGTCCGACTTCAGCCAGGTCACGATCTCGCGGTCCGGGAGTTCGAGCCCCGCGTCGGGCTCTGGGCTGATGGCTCAGAGCCTGGAGCCTGTTTCCGATTCAGTGTCTCCCTCTCTCTCTGCCCCTCCCCCGTTCATGCTCTGTCTCTCTCTGTCCCAAAAATAAATAAACGTTGAAAAAAAAATTTAAAAAAATAAAAAATAAATAAAAAAATAAAAAAGAATATGCCATTTAATTCATGTTCAGACAGGAACTATCCGCTTTTCTGTTTTTATTTTTCTGTCTCAAAAGAAAAAAGAGAGAGAATGATTATTTTTAAAGTAAGATCATTTGGGTGATAACACAAGTCGATAGAGCTACAAAATTCAGCTTACAAAAATAGCTGCATGGAAACGTAGACCCAGAGGAAAAAGGTCACTGGGGAAGGAGAGCATCACCCTTACCCATCCTTTTCGAAACCACACCACACGGCACCCTGAGTGGGCTGCTCAAACTGCAGCTGAGACTGTTGGTTGAGACAAATGTTTAAAAACATAATCTGAAGCCCAGCTGACCTTTGTAGTGGTGTTGATTGTGTCTAGAAGGGCAGTGTGGAAAGAGCCAAGGGCGTGACGTCAAGAAGGGGACGCTGCATCTGTTAGGTGGGACACCTTCGACTCGCGGAGAGGTATGTTTCCTCACACATACGATGCTGTGAAGATCCCACATGGCAGCATGGGAGAACGGGTTTCAAAAGCATAAGGCTGTGTTGTCTAATATGGTAACCACTAGCCACACAAGCCTACTAGACTTTAATTACAATGAAATAAAATTTAAAATGCAGTTCTTCAGTCACACTAGCCACATTTCAACTGCTCAACAGTAAATTGTACCTAGCTCCTAATGTGTTAAACAGTGTTGAAACAGAACATGTCACCATTGCAGAAAGTTCTACTGGAGAGCACCAACCCAGAAGAATATATACCTCATGGTTAATAACTGATAGCTCCGGGGAAAAGACCGGTGTTGGGAGACATTTTAAACATTTACTTTGTGGGGCACCTGGGTGGCGCAGTCGGTTAAGCGTCCGACTTCAGCCAGGTCACGATCTCGCGGTCCATGAGTTCAAGCCCTGCGTCAGGCTCTGGGCTGATGGCTCGGAGCCTGGAGCCTGTTTCCTATTCTGTGTCTCCCTCTCTCTCTGCCCCTCCCCCGTTCATGCTCTGTCTCTCTCTGTCTCCCCCAAAAAAATAAATAAACGTTGAAAAAAAAAAATAAACATTTACTTTGTAAATTTCCACATTGTTTGGTAATTCTGCCACGAGCATATATCTTATTTGTAAATTTAAAAATAAAGAACAGGGGCGCCTGGGTGGCGCAGTCGGTTAAGCGTCCGACTTCAGCCAGGTCACGATCTCGCGGTCCGGGAGTTCGAGCCCCGCGTCGGGCTCTGGGCTGATGGCTCGGCGGAGCCTGGAGCCTGCTTCAGATTCTGTGTCTCCCTCTCTCTCTGCCCCTCCCCCGTTCATGCTCTGTCTCTCTCTGTCCCAAAAATAAACGTTGAAAAAAAAATTTTTTTTTTAAATAAAAAAAAAAAAAAAAAAAAGAACAGCAAGGAAGTGATTACCACTAACGACAGGATAATGGCTACTTCCAGGGATAAAAGGTGTAGATCAGGGGGCGCCTGGGTGGCGCAGTCGGTTAAGCGTCCCACTTCAGCCAGGTCACGATCTCGCGGTCCGGGAGTTCGAGCCCCCGCGTCAGGCTCTGGGCTGATGGCTCAGAGCCTGGAGGCTGTTTCCGATTCAGTGTCTCCCTCTCTCTCTGCCCCTCCCCCGTTCATGTTCTGTCTCTTTCTGTCCCAAAAATAAATAAACATTGAAAAAAAAAACCACATTTAAAAAAAAAAAAAGGCGTAGATCAGAAAGGGACTCTGATAGACTGGGACACTGGCAATGGAATGTTTGGGCACGGATACCCAACAAAAGAAACTGATTTTTCTGGGGCACCTGGGTGGCTCAGTCAGTTAAGCGTCCGACTTCAGCTCAGGTCATGACCTCATGGTTTGTGGGTGCAAGCCCCACATTGGGCTCTGCACTGACAGTGTGGAGCCTGCCTGGGATTCTCTCTCTCCCTCTCTCTGCCCCTCCCTGGCTCACATGCAGGGGCTCTCTGTTAAAATAAATAAATAAATAAGATTAAACAAAAAAAAGAAAGGAAGAAACTGATTTTCCCATTCCTAATAACCATAAGTATGGACAAAGATATATGTGTGTACACTCTAAAAGTATTTATAATAGTTAAATTTGTTCTATATACTTTATCAAATATGTGTTTTACCTTCCAATATGTAGTTTAATAAAATGTTTTTAAATGGAAGAATAGGGGTGCTTGGGTGGCTCAGTTGGTTAAGCATCCGACTTCAGCTCAGGTTATGATCGCACGGTCTGTGGGGTTTGAGCCTCGTGTTGGGCTCTGTGCTGACAGCTCAGAGCCTGGAGCCTGCTTTGGATTCTGAGTCTCCTCTCTCTGCTCCTCCCCTGCTCGCATTCTGTCTGTCTGTCTCATTCTCTCAAAAATAAACAAACATTAAAAAAAATTTTTTTAATGAAAAATAAATTGTGCAGCTGTCCTTCTCAATACGGGGATGCCTTTCCATAACATTAATGAAGGATCTCAGGCTTGGTAAATTGAGGAACAGGGTTCAGCCCTCATCCTCACCTCCTCTTTTTGAAGCTGCCCTGAATAATGGTGGCCCTGCCCACGTTTTCTCATCAACTTCTCCCTGCCTAGCTCCCAACAGGGATGCCTGTGAGAAACCAGCAGAAGGTAGCAGGTAATAGAGACAGAACTTACCTCAGGGGCAATCTGACAATATACACCTGCAAATTCTTTAATATGCATATGCTCTGAAACATCTGTTTTAATCAGAATTTTACCTTGAAAAAAATAACTGTACAAAGATTTAGCTAGGAGGATGTTAATCACAGTGATTCTCATAATACCCAGGAAAATAACTGGAAACAATTTAAATGTCCAAACTAATAAATGGGTTAAATTCTGATATATTCAGACAGCTAAATACTGAACAGCTAATAAAAATCATACTATAAAAGAATATGTGATGTGGAAATCCGTTCATACTATGTTATTAAGAGGAAAACAGCAGATGATAGAAAAGCACATGTAGTATAATTTTTTGGTCCAAAAAAATGTATATTAAAAACTACCTTTGCTGATATACATAGGCCATCCCCCACTCTTGGAGGAGGAGCTCAACTGTCCTCTCCTTGAGTGTGAGCTGAGCTTAGTGACTCCCTTCCAAAGAGTAGTGTGTGGAAAGAGAGATTTGGTTAACTTAGAGTGGAGAACCTTTTGATCAAGAATAAATCATGTTGACTGCATGTACCCCTGCAATGATGTGATGAGAAGGGCACTTCAACCCTGTGGTATTCTTTCCCAAAACCTATAACCCCAATCTAATCAGGAGAAAAACAGACAAATCCAAACCAAGGGAAATTCTACAAGATATCTACCCCTTAAATCTGTTGTGGCCATGAAATCCAAGGAAAGGCACCTGGGTGGCTCAGTTGGTTGAGCATCCAACCGGCTCAAGTCATGATCTTGTGGTTTGTGGGTTTGAGCCCCGCATCTGGTAGTTCGGAGCCTGCCTGGGATTCTCTCTCTCTCCCTCCCAACTTGCACTCTCTCAAAATAAACAAATCAGCTCTAAAAAAACATTAAAAAACAAGGAAAGACAGAGAAGATGTCATAGATCAAAGAAGACTAAGGAGGCATGGTGATTGTATATAATGTATCCTAGGTTAGACCCTGGGATAGAGAAAGAACACCAGCAGGGAAACTGTTGAAATCTAAATAAAGTCTTGAGTTAGTTAATAATATGGTACTATTTTAATTTCTTAGTTTGACAAATGCACAATGATTATGCAAGATGCTAACCTTAGAGGAAGTTGGGTGAAGTGTATATGGAAATGTTCCATATGATCTTTGCAACTTTTCTGTAAATCTAAAATTATTCCAAAATCATAAGTTTTTTTTAACTACCTTTGCAGTTGTTTCTGAATAGTGTGCTTCTTTATGCTTCTAAAACTTCGTTCTCTAAATTTTCTAGAGTGAATATGCATTGTTTTTTAAATCAGATAAGCAGTTCATTATGTAATCAGAAGTTAACTAGGAATCTCTTCTCTCCCACATTTCAAAGTGCTATATGAGTGCCAGCAGGAGTCTATGGGATAACTGTAAAGGCAAGTCAGTTCAGGCATCTTGCGAACCGGATGGTTGCTTGCAGATGACCTAAGCTGGGCTGACCAGAGCCTTTCCCTGGTAGCTGACAACCAGAGACACCTAAGAGACAAAGCGTCAGGTGCTCTCCAGTGATGGAAAGTGGGATTCCAGCATTGTGTTCCCTTCTAGGTGGAAGAGGCAGACTAAGGAGAAGACGATGAGGCTGAAATGCAGAAAGGAGAGATAACACATGAAGAGGGCAAATCCTGGTGACATCCCACTTATCCTTGGCCTCAGTTACGTAAGTCATCCCCCAAATCCCCTTTGGGTTCAAATTTGTTGGGAGGCGGTCTTCCTTCCCTTTCAATCCAAGAAGAAAACTCCCCTACCCGATTCAAGGCCCTGGGAAGCCCCCGGAAGCACATTTGCCTGGCCTTTAACTGGACCACTCTCAAAGCAGATCAGGTTAGGTTATCGATATCGATAGCAATTTCAACTAAAATAAGTTAAATTGGACTGAACTGAACTTAAAAATTACCTGTGAGTTCAGCACAGGAGGTATTAAATGAACACCTTTTTGCTATCTTTACCCAACAACATAGACTAGACTTCTCTTTGCATTGCCATCAAGGCAAGAGACATAAAATGTCTCAGTTACTACCTGACCCTCAGTGCCTTCCACAGGTCTTGGTATACAGTTGCAATACGATACATTTTCTCTCCTCTATCCATAGCTTTTTAGAAATATATTGTACCCAATCGTATAGGATATAAAAAAAAATCATGTCTTCCTGGGGCTTAATAAACCATGATTGAAGTTAACGTACTTTACTATTACTCTCTATCAGTTGAATACATAAAGGAAATATAGTATGCTTCCTGAAACTCTTCTTCATCTGAAGAATATTAAAATTTCAGGGGTGCCTGGGTGGCGCAGTCGGTTAAGCGTCCAACTTCAGCCAGGTCACGATCTCGCGGTCCGGGAGTTCGAGCCCCGCGTCGGGCTCTGGGCTGATGGCTCAGAGCCTGGAGCCTGTTTCCGATTCTGTGTCTCCCTCTCTCTCTGCCCCTCCCCCGTTCATGCTCTGTCTCTCTCTGTCCCAAAAATAAATAAACGTTGAAAAAAATTTAAAAAAAAAAAAGAATATTAAAATTTCAAATGACTCTGGTCTGGAATCTGAATGACACAATGACCACTCAAGATTTCTGAGTTCCATAGGTGCGTGCCATTAGGCAAAATCAGAAAATAGGCTGGACTCGTTAGATTCACGGAGAAATCCAGTGGGAGAGAGAAACAATGAAACAAAAAACAAGGAGAATAAGTGAACAGATGTCACAAAGAGTGGATCTAAGACAGATGAGGCAAACATCATTCGTAGATCTCAAGGGAAAGGTTTAGGGAAGATCCTTTCTGAAAAGGAAAGAGCCCATGTTTGTGTACCCCATCCACTACATTATACTCCAGGCTCCACATGACTTCTACCATCATCAGTAACATCTATTGATCACTTAATATGTGCCAAGCACAGTTTTCTCACGCAAACCTCTTAACAAGGCTACACATCAGAATTATTACTACCTCCATGTTTTGCGGATGAAGAAATTGAGGTAATGAAGGATTAAATAATTTGCCAATGGTCAAACAGATGGTCAGGGGAGAGCCAAGGGTTTGAACCCAGGAACTACAATATACTTAACCTCAACCATAAAACTTAAATCACAGAACTTTAAAAACTCTGCAGCCATTGACTATTCACCCATGAACATCCCCATAAAACACTAAGTTTCTAGAGGGCAGGAAACATGTTTGATTGTTTTTCCAACACATAGGATCTCATGCAGAGTTTGTACTCAGTGAATGGGTGAGAGATAAGAGATGTTCAGTTGTCTTAATTTTCTTGATTTTTCATTTATAAGAAAGGTATACAACATTTAGTGAGTTCAGAACTCAAAGTTTTAAAATAGTGACTTGTTCATCTCTGTATCTTCAGATCCTACCACTATACCTAAAGCTATCTGATATGTTCTCAAAAGAAAGGTTCTGGATAAAAAGTCTTCATTATGAGTGTCCAATATCATACCAGCCCTTCAGTTAATACCTAAAACCAGAATGAAAAACACAGATGGAGATGTGCCTGCGCAATTGAGCCACGTGTGACTAACTCAACTCACACCCAAAGTCAATCCCTCAGATTTCTTTCTGTATAAGAAAAAAAGTTGGTGTGTTACTAATAATCATATTTGTCTACCTGCCCCTCAAGCTACAATAAGATTAGACTTTTGTATTATTATTTTTAATTTACTATATGTTGCTCACCTACTTAGGAATATAACAAGATTTGAGATACTAGAATAATCCATATATAAATAAAACCCATTTAAAAATGAAATAAGAGTTGGGAGGGGCACCTCAATGGCCCAGTTGGTTAAGGGTCCAACTGTTGATATCAGCTCAGGTCAAGATCTCACACTCCTGTGATCGAGCCCCACATCAGGCTCCATGCTCAGCATAGGATACTCTGTCTCTCTCCCTCTCTTTCTGTCTCTGTCTCTCTCTCTCTTTTATCTCAAAATAAGTAAATAAACATTTTAAACAATAATATAAGAGCAAAATAAAACTAAAATCAGAGGGGACTGGAGATTATATTTAAACGAACAATAACAAAAGGCTTACAATACTGTGGGTCTTTCTGTCTGAACCTAAAAATAAACTTGATATGGTATTATCTCTTAGATCTTTGGTGCCTGCGTGTCTCTTGTGGTTCTTACAACCTTCCATTGCTAAGGTGTAGCAGGTGAACTTCTCTGAACTCTTGTGTAAGATCGGAAGGCCAGCATGGGTCAGGCTGGGTCTGGTTTGTCTCTGCATCCCCCAGCATGTAGTACTTGACTTTGTCTAGGGACCCAGGAATTTGAGAGCTGTTAAGCTCTTCTTGGATAGTTTCTACATTCCTGGAACATAGCATAGTGCCTGGAAGGCAGTAGGCGCTTAATAAACATCCTATTGGGTCAGTTGGTCGAATTAAACTGAATTGCCAAAATGCTGGTGTCTTACTTTGGACTCCACGCCACTCCATTCTTCAAACTACTTCAAGAAAGCTAAGTACAGTGTGCTAAGCACTCCACCGCCTTGGTTGTGCATCTGAAGTCAGGCAGTGTTATCTCTAAAATGCTCACCAGAACCATTAAAGGTAGTTATCATTTTCTCCTTTTTCATGGAGAGACTGAAGCATAAGAGGTTGAGTGTTTTCTCCAACGTCATGCAGACACTAAGTGATGGAACCAGGTTTGGAATGCTGCCGTCGGTGGACACAAAACTGCATGATGTCCATTTTGCCTCATATTTCATATGCACGGGCACATAAATACAGATGTGGCCCTTACTAGTTCTCTTTTGCCTGAAAGAAATATAGGCTCAAAAGACATACACACATAGGGTCAAAAACACAGTGTCCTGTGTTCCCACATTCGTTAAATTCACTGGGCACCATCATGGGCAGGGCACTGCTGGGAAATCGGCAGTGAACAAGACAGTAAGAGAAAGAGAGAGCAGGGGTCTGCAAACCTTCTCTGTGAAGGGCCAGAAAGGAAATATTATAGGCTTTGCAGGCCAAACTGTCTCTGTCACAACTCTTCAGCTCTGCACTTACAGAGCCAAAGAAGCCACTGGAAAAATGGGTACGGCTGTGTTCCAACAAAACTTTATTTACAAAAACAGGCAGGTTTGATTTGACCCATGGTGGTCTGTCAACCCCCGAGGCAGACGATAAACATGGAAATAAGTGGAGATAGACAAAAAGCATACAGGAGGTCTCTAAAGAAAATAAAGCAATGTAAATAGAGAGAGGGGGAGGGAGAATGAGAGGTAACGTTACATTGGGTGGAGGGAGGAGATGACATTTGCCGATGAACCGGCCATGTTAGGATCCCAAGAAAGATCTCAAGTAGTGGGAACACCTAGAACAAAGAGCCTCAGACAGTGCGTCCGGGAAACAGAAAGAAGGCCAGCATGTCTGGAGCAAGAATGGTAGGAGGTAAAGTCAAAGAGCGGACAGGCCCCGATCGTGTGACAGCTTCTAAGTGCAACAGAAAGCATTTGGAGGGTTTTAGCAGCCTAAATTTGGTGTGCTTTAATTTACAAGTTTGAAAACACCGACTCCAGCCGTTGCACTAGAGAAGGCACAGCGAAAGGAGGGAAAGCGGGGAAGTGGCTTCCCTGAGGGGATAGGAGAACAGAGATCTCCGAGGAGGCAGAGAAGTTGCTGGAGGATTGCAGGTGTGCGTGTAAGGGTAAAGACAATGGAGGATTCCAGCATGTGTTCGCTCGGTTTGACGTGTGGCCCCAGAACGATTGCTGGGCCCTGAGCAGAATCTGTGTAGGTCACAAGGGAGAGGCACAAGCAGAAAGCACCACGGGACTGGGTGCTCTGAAGACTGGTCCTAACTGACCTGCAAGGTAGCTGAACTCGGTAGCTGCAAGGTAGCGGAGAGGCCGCCGCAGAGCTGGCCAGGTAATGCCTCGTGTATCACACAGCATTTTGAAACATGCAAAACAGACAAGTAGCAACTTTTCAAACACTATTCTAATGTCTTATCACCGCAGCACGAAACTGTGAGGAAGCAAAATACACGGCACAGCTCAACTGGGGCCCATTTGACCTAGTGACAAAAAACTCAAAGAATCCAGTGTATTCTCCACCAGAAAGCCCTCTTTGGGCTCTAAAGGACCAGGTATTTAGAAGATATTACAAGTGTTTGGGAGGAATGCAAATACAAGACATTTCCTGGGGGCGGGGGTGGGGGGGACGTTTCCTGGCCAGGAAGGGCACCTGCGGAGACTCAGGACTGGAGAGGCAGCCTGAGGCTGTCTGAGGAAATCATCGCTGCTCTAACGCTCCAAACGGCTGAAGACCAGGCTAATTCCACTGCAAGAAGCTTGAAGTCTTTCATTTGGAGAGCGGCACACTTTCTGTTCTCCCATTATCAGAATTGCTGTCAGGCCCACAGTGAGAGTTATGTAATAGGAAGCAATACTTTCCGGCCATTTCTCCATCCCCCTGTTATATAATAATCATGCCAAGATGAAGTGGCCAACGACTAAGCCACAGAGACGCAACCCTGTCAAGTAAATTTATAGTCTACACTTCCTTTTCTTTTTTTTAGCAAGTACTCTCTACCCCCTCCACCACCCCCCTCCCTCCTGGCTTGCCAACGTGCCAGTTTCCAAGTTGATTTTTTTTTTCATCAGGTGGACCTGTTCCATTCATGAAAAAAAAGGGGGAAAGGTTACCCTCACTCATTCACTCGTTTACTCATTCAGCCAATCAGTTGACTAATAATTATTTAATAGCCTACCACTTAAGAGATTCTGCAACAGGTGGAAAGCACAGAACCTTCAAATCATGGATTTGTGCCTACCAGCTAGGTGACCGGGCACACAGGATTTTTGCTCTCGGAGCCTTACCTGTTAATTGGGCTAGGAAGGCCAACTTTGTGGGGTTCTGGGGAGAAGGAAAAGTAATGGAGGCAAAGCACCCCTTCATAACTATCCTTCATCTTCTCAACTTATCATGTATTTGGCACCAAAATAAAAGGACAACATCTCAGCTCTCGGAAAGTTCAAATCCCATTGGGGGAGACACACAGGTAAAAAAGGAAATTAACAATCATCATTTGATGTAAAATGTACGTTGCTAAAAGGAAGAATATGGTGCCGTGGGGACAATGAGAAGCACCTGACTCAAGCTCGTCTCTTTCATACAAGCAATAGCATTTCATGTCATGTGTACAATTGTAGGTTCTAAAAAATAAGCAATGTTACAGCCAATTAAAAAGGGGCTGGGACCTCAGCTTTGTGGGAATTTAATACAGGAGATACAAACTGTAATCCTAGGAATTCAAAGCCCCTTTAAAATTCACAATTAATCAATTTGATTCACCATATCAACAGAATAAAGGACAAAAAGACATATGACCAAATCAATTGGTGCAGAAAAAAGACATTTGACAAAAGTTGAAACCTACCCGTGATAAAAAATCTCAACAAACCAAGAACAGAAGGAAATTCCTCAAACAGGGAGCATCTTTGAAAAACCTATTCTAGGGCGCCTGGATAGCTCAGTCAGTTAAGTGTCTCTGGCTCTTGATTTCAACTCAGGTCATGGCATGGAGCCTGCTTAGGATTCTCTCTCTCTCCCTCCCTCCCTCCCTCTCTCTTTCTCTCTCTCTCTCTCTCTCTGCCCCTCTCCTGCTCACATACACCCTCTCTCTCAAAACAAATAAACATTAAAAAAAGAAAAATAGAAACCTACTCTAACATCATACATAAAAATGAAAGACTGTTTACCTCCACATTCAGGAATAAGGCAAAGAATTTTGCTCTCACTATTTTGAATCAACATTTTACTAAAGGTCACAGGCATTGTGATAAGTTAAGGAAAGAAACAGAAGGCCAACATGTTAAGAAGGGTGAAGTAAAATTGTCTTTCTTTGCAGATGGCTTGGTCGTACGTGAAGAGAATCTTAAGGAATCTTCCAGATTTTTATTTTTATAAAAATAAAAAGCTATTGGAACTAATGAGGGAGTTGAAAAAGGTTGCAAGGGAGGAGGTCAGCATTTAAAAAAAATAATAATAATTGTATTTCCATACACCAGCATCAAACAACTCCAGGTGAAGTTTTCTTTTTTTTTTTCCAGGTGAAGTTTTCTAAACAGTGTACAACAGTATCATAAACATGAACTACATGGGAAATAACTTTAAACTATATGCGAGACCTGTACACTGAAAACTGTAATTTAAAGAAGACTCTAATAAATAGAAAGATGTGCTAATATTCACAGATTGAAAGGTTCAAGATCATGAAATGACCATCCTCCCAAATTTGTCAATAGATGCACACAACGCCAATCATAATCCTAGCAGACGGTTTTGTAAAACCTGACAAACTGATTCTAAAACTTATATGAAGATTCTCTGGGCACCTGGGTGGCTCAGTCAGTTCAGTGTCAGACTTCCACTTAGGTCATGATCTCAACGTTTTGTGAGTTCAAGCCCCGCGTCAGGCTCTGCTGACAGCTCAGAGACTGGAGCCTGTTTCAGATTCCGTGTCTCCCTCTCTCTCTGCCCCTCCACTTCCTGTGCTCGTGTGCGCTCTCTCTCTCTCTCTCTCAAAAATAAATAAACTTTGAGACTCTTAAAAACTGAGAACAAACTGAGGGTTGATGGGGGGTGGGAGGGAGGGGGGGGTGGGTGATGGGTATTGAGGAGGGCACCTGTTGGGATGTGCACTGGGTGTTGTATGGAAACCAAGTTGACAATACATTTCATATTAAAAATAAATAGACAAGTAAATAATGAAACTAATATGAAAATTCTAAGCACCTGGAATAGTCAACACAATCTTGAGAAAGAACACAGTTGAAGTTTGAGAAATTTAAAGTTACAGTAATCACCAGTGTGGTGCTGGCATAAGGACAGACACAGAAGTCAAAGAAAAAGAATAGGGAGTCAAAAAATGAATCCTTAAACTGGCATATAGTGTTTGATCAAGAAGCCACAGCATTTCAACAGTAAAAGAATATTCTTTAAAAAATTTTTTTTCAATGTTTATTTATTTTTGGGACAGAGAGAGACAGAGCATGAACAGGGGAGGGGCAGAGAAAGAGGGAGACACAGAATCGGAAACAGGCTCCAGGCTCTGAGCCATCAGCCCAGAGCCCGACGCGGGGCTCGAACTCACGGACTGCGAGATCGTGACCTGGCTGAAGTCGGACGCTTAACTGACTGCGCCACCCAGGCACCCCAAGAATATTCTTTTTAACAAATGGTGCTAGAACAATTGAATATTCACATAGGAAAAATTACCCTTGACATTTCCCACACACCATTCACAAAAATTAATTTTAAATGGATTATAGACCTAAATGTAACCACTGAAATTATAAAACTTCTGAAAGAACACATAAGAGAAGATTTTTGCAGCACCAGGTTAGGCAAAACTATTTTAGGAAAAAAAATTTATGAAGCATAAAGACAAAAAATTGACCAATTAGATTCCATCAAAGTTTAAAACTGCTTTTCAAAGATACCACTGAAAAGATGAAAAGGCAAGCCTGGAAACATATTTACAACACACATATCTGACGATGGATTTGTACTCATAAATATATAAAGAACTTTGCGGGGCACCTGAGTAGCTCAGTCAGTTGAGCATTCAACTTGGTTTCGGCACAGGTCATGATTCCAGGGAGATGGGATCGAGCCCCACATTGGACTCGGCACTAAGTGTGGGCCCTGCTTGGGATTCTCTCTCTCTCTCTCTCTCTCTCTCTCTTTCTACCCCTCTCCCCCACTCTCTCTCACTCTAAAATTAAAAAAAAATTTTTTAAGAACTTTGCAACTCAATAATAAGCAAAATAGCCAAATTGAAAAAATAAAGGAGGGAGGAGGCAAAACATTTGAGCAGACACATTTCACAAAAGAAAATATACAAATGACCAATAAATACATGGAAAGAATTCTCAGAAGCATTAGTTATCATGGAAATGTAGATTTAGATTTAGATTTAGTTATCATGGAAATGTAATTTTAGAATGTCTAAAATTAACAAGAAGCCCCTGGGTGGCTCAGTCAAGTAAGCGTCTGACTCTTGATTTCAGGTCAGGTCACGATTTCATGGTTTGTGAGTTTGAGCCCTGCGTCGGCTCTGTGCTGACGGCGTGAAGTCTGCTTGGGATTCTCTCTCCCTCTCTCCGTCTCTCCTTCTGCCCCTCTCCCCTGCTTGCATGCGCTGTCTAAAATTAAATAAACAAACAAATAAGTGCTTCCTATGAATTTGAACTGAGGTATTACCGAAGGTCCTATAACATCTGCATAGACTAGAGTCCTGTCACAAGACAGGAGAAGGCATAAGAGAAATGGAAGGCAGCTCCACGAGGAGGCTGTTTTCAAAGGTGTGGGCAGAGTGAGGAGAACCAGGAAAGAAGGGCAGAAGGCCCAGGGTCTAGCAACAGCGGGGAGTCACTGGCCGCCGAGGCCTGAAGAGGGCAGGTTACCAAAATTCAATGAGAGTTAAACAATGGGAGAGGCCGCCCAATGGGGCTGCCGGCCGCAGTGATCGAAAAGAACCCCTGCCAAGCCATGGCAAGATTCCCTGGCTTCTCTCCTTCTCCTGCCCCCTGTTCTCCTGCTAGCTTCTTCCCTTGACAAAACCCAGGCAGAAGCTAGACAGCAAGGGATATAGCTCCTTGACCTCAATCTCCTGGGACGGAGCAGGTGGAGGACAGAAAGTGGGTGTGGACAGCAAACCGAGATCATCCAACATAGTATCCAAGCAGCATTTCAGAATTTGATGAGCCGAGTCTGTTTATCACACTGTTTTATGCCCAGCTCAGGACTTGGCTCTGCAAAAGGTATTTTTTATGGGGGGAAAAAAGAGTACTTTGCCTTCTAAGGCACTTTTCCATCCCTTGTTTATTTGATCCTCACCAAAGTCCCATGAGAAAAGAAGGGCAGGGATTACAGTCCCCATAGTAGAGATCAAAAAAGGAAGGTTCAAGGGGAGAAATGGCTCGTCCCAGGCGACAGCACCAGCAAAGGATGGAGTTCCATGTGACGATGCCTGCGTGAGTGTCCAAGCCCATCCATGTACTGATCAGACCGCAGGTGAAGAAATGGGCCTCTCTCGACTCACTGTGGGGACAAAGGAGCCATTCTGGAGAATGGACAGAATGGTCAAATGTCTAATACACTCAGGTCACACTCTGTCCTGTGATGGTCACTATGATTATTCTTAAACACCTATCTGCCTACTTGACTCCCCTGCTAACACCCTGCACCGAGTCCCTTGCCATCCAAGGCCATCCGTGACTTGATCTCTGTTGTTAGCTCCAAACTGTTGTCCTCCGTGCTCCCTGGAGATCTCTACAAAGCCCTAACTCAGGACTTTCTCACGCCCCATGGGCTCCCTACATACAGATGACTTCCACTTTGCCTCTTGACAGTAGCTGCCTTTTGAGACAGTAGCATCTCATTAACCTAATTTTATTAAGAAAGAGGAATTTCAAATAAATGGATTTTCCAAGTTTACCAAAAAAACCTTTTAAGTATGAATTAAATATCTCAGCTATTCAAAACGAAAGGTAGTCTCAACTCTCTTGGCTTTGTAAACGGAGGCCATGAAACATAATTTTAGTCCTGTTTGGTCACCGTGCATTGCACCTCACAGCCACGTGACCTGTACACACGGACCTGTCACTAGACCAGGAGCACACTGCAGTCCTGGCATGAAATGCCAGAAAATGGCCATTTACTGAGTTTTCTGTTTTTTTTCCTGGTAGTTCTCTGCCAGGGTCTCTGGATTTTATGCAGCTTGCCTGAGCTGAACCCTGCACCCCCTTCCTCTTCACACTTTTGATTTTTTTGTATCTAATCTGCTGTGTCTTGGGAAACCAGATTGCCAAGATAGAACTGTTTCTTAAGTAAGAAAAAAATAAGTTCTGCACCAAAGCCAGAAAGCATTTTTGCTTTATTCTCTGGGCTTTTTGACATTAGCTTTGACATCTCTGAGTCTTTTTGTGCCCATCCTGGTCCTCAGGTGTTTGTCACATCGCCCATGTGGCCAGATAAGTGACCTCTGAATGAGGAAGGTCTTATCAATGTCCTAGTAAATTACTGGGTGTGCTCCCCTAGCTCTGGCTCATTAAACTGTTCAGACGAAGGTTCACATCTGCTCCCACACCTCAGGGGCGCTTTCCAGAAAGTTATTTTCTCCCTTTCTGCCTTCTTAGCAAAACTGAATTATTACAGGACAAGAAAATATGTTGGGGAAGGAGCAATCCTGTCATCCCGCAAGAAGGAGCCATTCTTAATCAGTGTCATCCCGGCCTCTGAGATTTGCACAGGTTCACGCTCGTTGACCAACCTAAAAAAGGCAGCCATTGGTCTACATTTCCCCTCAGGCCAGGGTGTTAAAATGATGAAAAATATAAAAGTGTCCTCCCTGGAAACAGCATGACTGAGCCTTCAGGAAAACTGCTTAGGGGAGGTGGTACTCAGTAATGCAGCAAGAAGCAAGAAAAACACAATTTCTTTAGCTTTCTGGGTTCACCGCTCCTCTTTCCAGCCTCAGCTCCACCTTACACTCAGCCTTTCCTGAACCCCCCCTTCTGCCATCTGCAATGAACTTTCCTCCCACTTGCCCTTGCTGTTGTCCGTAAACCCAGCAAAACAACTCTGACGGTTTATCAAATGTATGCATTTACCATTCTGACTCCCCAACTAGTCTCCGAGCCTCCTGCGGGAAAGAGTTGGATCTTGTTCATCATTCCTTTCCCAAAACCAGCACACTGCTGACATACAGAAGGTGTTTAATTAATGTTTCAAAGCTGGGATGAACATGCTTTCATAAAACCTAAGCTTCCGCTCCCTTGTTTCATTATTTCTCTGTGGTACGAGTCCCTCTGGACGGGTTCATTCCCATACCTGCCTCGCATCAGAGTTTGGAACAACACTGAGCCTGTGGCTTTCAGGACTCAAGTAACTTGGGTTCAAAGATAGGGACACTATGCAACAGTTGTGCTTTACTCTTACTTTTTCATTTCTCCTTTTATAAAAGACTGAATGTGTTTCTTGAAATTGCTGGTGTGTTTTGCAAAGAAGGTTTCGGTGCCTTCAGGCAGCCACTCAGGGGTCTATAACTATCTTGGTGCTCGAGGGTGGCGCTGGGGTGGACCCCAGGCTGCGGGGACTGGGAAAGGGCAGCTCAGACAACCTGTCCTGGACCAGCAGGCTACACAGGTTTTGTCTTTGGGTGGGTGATGCTACTAATGGGATTTATCAAAGGATGCAATCAGATGTGTGTGCATGGACGTTCATCACAGAAGTACACACGTTTTAGCAAAAAATTGGAAACAGTTCAAAGGCCAAGAAAAATCAAAGACTATGTGGTTCATTTGTAGAGTAGGCATCTAGGCAGCCATTAAAATTTATGTTATCAAGGAATATTCACTGTCATGAGAAAATGCTCATGACATAATATTATGTGGTCTATTACACATTACAGAATATATAAATTATACATACATATATGTATATTTGAGAAAGTAATACATATACATACATATTTGGGAAAATATAGTACATGCACACACACAGTAGTCCTTAAATCCTAGATGGTAGCAATTTTAAAGACTCATCAGACAAATTAACATCAAATTTGGGTGTTGATAAACACTATATTAATAATAATGTAACATTGGTTGTAAAATGTGTCCCAGTTTAAGAAACATTAAAAATTAGGGGGGAAATCCACCTTTGTTCGAAAAGAGGAAATAAAGCCACATGATTTCAGATTTAGAAAAACAATGCACTGAAGTATATGTGAGACAATAATACAATGAAAAATTTCAAAATGTTAATGATGCTCGTCTCTGGATCGCTTCTAGTTTCTGAACAGAAATGATCTCTTCCATCCAGATGCTCAGAGCCTGGTAGAGGAAGACAGACACAGGAGCCAACGTGAGGAAGGATGGCAAGTACGTGACAGTTTCTGCACAGTTCAAAGAGTTTACACGGGTCATTTCTGTGGGAAGTGCTGGGGTATGAAGGAAGCTTTCATCCATGGTGACGCTTGAGTGGAATCTTCACAGGGGAGCAGAGGTAGAGGGGCGGCCTGTTGAGGGAAGGCCACTGCCCACAAAGGGCATGAGCAAAGACATGGCTTTTTATAGGAGCCACAGAGTGCGCTCACTATCCACAGTGAGTACCCACGTCGGGTGAGCAACTTCTGCAGGATTGGAAATATCTTGTTCTGGGGTGCCTGGGTGGCTCAGCTGGTTAAGCATCCCACTCCAGCTCAGGTCATGATCTCACAGTCCATGGGTTAGAGCCCCGCATTGGGCTCTGTGCTGACAGCTCAGAGCCTGGAGCCTGCTTCGGATTCTGTGTCTCCCTCTCTCTCTGCCCCTCCCCCACTCACGCTCCATCTCTCTGTCTTTCAAAAATAAATAAATAAACAATAAAAAATTTTTGAAATATCTTGTTCCATGCCATACAAAGATATTCCAAGATTCAGGTGCCATGGGACTTAAAATATCTAGAAGAGCTCACAGCACAAAGCAGGTGCTCAAAAACACCTGGGAAATGAATGAATGAATGAAAAAATGAATGAAGAAATAAAACTCAGGATTCAGCTCTTTCAGTCAAGCATTGTCTTTATGCTCTTCTTCCATTTTCCTTTTTTAAGAAAATCTTCCCTTCGTAGGGTTATCACTGTTATTGAACTTCAATGTCAATGAGTTAGATTTGAATGCCTAAGAGACTCTTGAAATTTTACAGAACTAAGAAACAAAGTGCTGAATTTTTACTTCATCTCCATTTACTAGCTTTGTAACCTTGGACAAATGGCTTGAGGTCTCTGAATTGTGGGGGTTTTCTTGTGTGTAGAACAGAGATAATTGTATCTCCCCTGACCTAATAGAATTGAGAGGCTTGTATTAGTTAAGTGTTAAAGCCATTTGTGACATCTAAAATTCTATACAGCTACAAGAGATGATCACTTTCTAAACCCATGGGAGAACTAAAAAGAATCAATAATTTGCCCAAGGGTGTGGGAAATGGCAAAACGAGACCCCTGATCCCTCATCTCTGGCCAATAACGCACTCTCACCCGGAGCCCTCTGTTGGGGTGAAAAGGAGGGAAAAGAGCAAAAAGAACCCCAGGAGGGGTTCCAAATCTGTTTTGCCTGATCTTGTAACTTTGTCCTCATCCTCTCCCGTTGACTTCTTAGGGAGCCACGCAGCCAAGGAGGCACAAAGCTGTGCATAAGTGCCATTTCTTCTGCCGGATCCAGTTGCCAGGCCCCTGTACAGGGAGAACAGCCAGGCCAGGCTGGGGAGGCCAAAGCCAACACAATTTGCGTGGTGCGTCCACCTTTCATCATGATCTCGCTCTTCCTTCACAGGCCAGGCTATGAGCATTCATCGTTTGGGGGTCTTCAACAATTAGAGCCCAGGACTCTTCTCAGGCCATATATCATGGCACCGGAGGCAGGAGGTGCAGACAAAAGTCATCACTTGTGTTGATGTGGTGTGAAGGGGATGATTAATGAAAGTCACACACGGCCGCTCAGCTTCTGACTTACCTAAGCTTCACTAAAGTCGCTGACTTGGCTGTTTCTCATGGGCCATCTTCCCCACCCCTTTCCCCACCACTGCTTCCAATAATGGCTTCGGCTTTGGGAGTCTTATTTTGAAAGAGAGGGAGGGAAAACATTCATTGCCGTCACTGAAATCACACCAGGGTCTCTGACAAGTCTGTATGCTCGACTTTGGATTCTCTGACCACGGCTGCTTTTCTTGAATTTGAAAGCTATTCGCTCATTGAACAAATATTTGTGAGTACCTGTTCTAGGTGCTCAGGGTATGTCAGTATGTAAAACAGACAAAACAGTGCTTGCCCTGGTGAAGTTTACATTCCTGTAACTGAAGACAGGTATTTATGAGTAAACTGTAAAGTACACGAGAGGTGCTAAGTGCTATGGGGGAGAGGAGGACAGAGCAGAGGATGGGAGTCGAGTACTGGGGTAAGGTGTCCGTTGCAATTTTCATTAGAGCAGTCAGAGGAAACCTCATCGATAAGCTGATGTTTGAACAAAACTTGAAGGAAATAAGGGGGTTAGCCAAATGGATACCTGAGGGAGGAGTGTGCTGAGGAGGAGAAACACCCACTGTAAAAACCCAAAGGTGGAAGCATGTCTGAAAGTCTTGAAGAACCGCAATGAAGGCTGGTGGGGCTGTGGCTGCTTGCGTGAGGGGTAAAGAGAGTAGGGATGAGATCAGAAAGGAAACAGGGCCCAGGTCACATAGGGTCTTTAAGACATTATGGGACCACCAGCTTTTTCTGCGTCTGAGACAGGAAGTCACTGGAAGGTTTTGATCTAATTTATGCTGGAAATGAGTCATCCTGGCTATCTATTTGAGAATACACAATGGATCGTAAAAGGAGAGGAAGAGACACCAACCACACTGGAAGCTTTGACAGTCATCCAGGTGAGACATGATGGCGACCTTGACCTGAGTGTTAACAGTGGAGAGCTGAACTGAACAACGACCAAATCCTCGATATACCGCATCTTGTTAAGCTTAAGATGCCAGTTTGCGGGACACATTCCTAACGTGGAGATACGAAAAGCTGACATAATCTGTACCTTGGTATCCAGGAAATATGGTATTTTTAAGTTGAACTGAAAATTTTCTGGCAGATTTGAAGTAGGGATGAGAGTGTAAGTGGAGTCAAGGATGTCTCCAAGGTTTGTGGCCTGAACAATCCAGAGGCTGCAGCTGGAAGAGGAAGGGGCACAGGAGGGGCAGGTTGGGGGTGTTGGCTGAGGTGCAAATCAGAACGGTTTGGGACATGTTGAGTTCAGTATTTTCTACCAAAAATACAAGTGAGAATATCCGGGAGGCAGTTGATTATAGGAGTTCAACAGAGATTTAGACTAGAGATAGAAATTTGAGAGTCAGAGGATATAAATAATAATTGAAGCCAAGAGACTGAATGAAGTCACCAAAGGAAGGAGTGTAGATAGGGAAAAGAGGTCCCAAATATGGAGCCTGGGGCCTCACAAACGTTAGACGTCTGGGTGGGGAAAAGAAGCCAGCCAAGGACACCAAGAAGAAGTTAACAAGCGAGATAAAATGAAGTAACAGAAATAATTGAAAATGGCCGCAAGTTCTGGATTGGCATGGAGATGAGGCAAAAATAAGCTCTAAAAATGCTTCTAAAATAGACACAACAAGAATGGCTCGTTTCTGTGCTCTGTTGACAAGAGGTGAATGCATGGTCAGGAGGGGACCCTGGTGGGAAAGGCCAAAGCAAGTAGATGGTAGCATGGGAGAACTATCACAGCAGAGGTGAGAAGAACAGGGGACCTCGTCGATTATCACACTGTTCTCTTACTGCCTTTGTTCTGAAGCTGCCTTGCTCTAGGGAAGATTCAGGATAGTTTGTGAGAAATCCTCTTTGTTCGCATTGAGTGTTTTTAACCTTATGAAGCAATTTTGCCTCCCGTCCTGTGTTCTCTCTACCCCTTACTCAGCAGATGCTGCAGTTCCCCAAACATTCATCCATTCAGTCACTTGTTCAGGCCACAATATTTATTGACAACACTGGGAGCCAGGGTTCCAAGTGCCGGGTCTGATGGCTGACTTGAAGACACCTGGTTCCAGCCTCCTTTTCCAGCTTGAAGCCAGTCCAGACACAAGACTAAGCACTCCACGAACTGATTTCTTCGACACTGACAACACCCTGCATTGCAATCCACAAAATGCAGAGAAGAAACCCAGGACGCAGAAGCCACGAGCAGCCCGGCCAGCAAGCACCAAAAGTTCCCGTGCTAAGTCAGGTCCACACTGACCCGGGACTCATTTATCCCTCCCGAGGTAGGCAGGGAAAGCAGGAAGTCACCAACAGTAATGACAGCCAACATGTGCCATGCCTCTCATGTTGAAAATCAATGGTCCTATCTTGCATTTAAGTTAAGCCCCGGGGCAGTGTTGGGAGGGGAATACAGTTGGCATCCTGCCTTGGATGAGGAAGCAAAGGCTCCAGGGAGGTGAAGTGGTTTCCCCAGGGGGCACAGCTGGGGGTGTGGGGTGCTCAGCAGGAACCCAAGCCCCAGTCTTCAGATGGTGTGTAGCCAGCAGTGGGTTGGGTGCTGGGGGGAAGCTACAAACAGATAAACGGTAAAGGACCTGCCTCAAAACAAGAGCAAGTAGGCGAGTGAGGGAGCCAGGAAACAGCTGGAAGGAGACAAGGCTCTGAGTAGTGCAAGGGAGCAGGCACTCGGGGACAGACAGGGAGGAGCATGGCCCGTCCCTAAGTGGGTTTCGAGGGGGAGCCCAAACCACGTACTGCTGTCAAGAAAGGAGCCAACAAAACCTCAGCGCTATGTGGCAGGCCCAGCAGAGGGAAACCAACAGTCCTGGATATTAGGCGTGCCAGCTGTCCCAGCCTGCCCAGGACTGAGGCCACTTGCTGGGACATGGGACTTCTGGTCTCAAAAGCAGGAAGATCCCAGGCAACCCGGGACGAGCTGGACACTCAGGGTTAGAATTCCAGCCCTGCTGCCCTCTAGCTAGATGTGTCTTGGGCAAATTACTTCCCCTCTTCTGATCTTCCACTACAGTGCGTGTGTATGAACAGGGCCCTGGCAGGTTTATCAGATTTTAGTGAAACAAGCAAAAAATCCCTAACATACCATCTGGCACTTGGAAGGCATTCCATTAATGGCAGCTGTCATTACTGTGAGGTTATGAAAATGAGACCTTCAACTGTACTGTTCTCGCCATTCTTGAAGCTGAAATGCAAACTTCGGGGGGGCCTCCCAGAAACAGCTCTCCTTGGAGCCGGGTTTGGAGCCGGCTGTTAAGGATCTTCATAAACACCGTAAACCTCAAAAAGCTGAGGCAGTGTTACACTAAAGCGAAACCCAGCTATGGGCTCCTTGCTCCTCTGGCTGCTCCTTGGAAGTTTCTGTAACTCCCAAGGTAAAGCATATCTTAGAGGAACTTCCCCGCAGGAAAAGTTTATCCCACCAAGTTGACCCGGGGAGTAACACGGAAGCCAACGGAGTTTCCTGGTGACAGCCCAAATATCCAGGCCTCAGGGCTCCTAACCCACCTCAGTGTACCTCAGACTCTGCCCCACCCTCTTGCCCACCCAGCACATTCCCATGAGGACTGAAAAGGGTCTTGGGCCAACCTGATAACACCCCAGTAACTGACCCCTGGCCTACTAGGTCTAAGTATCTCCTCTACGGAAGATCATCTTAATTTCCAGGTGTATTTGATGCATTAGCCCACAGCTCTGTTACAAACAGAAAACTCAGGCCCTGTAGAGAAAACCGTTTTCTCTCTCTCTAGGTGAAAGTCCTTGCTTTGAGGATCTGCATGACACTATAGGCCTTTCGCGCTTTGGGCCTCAACCTCCGTCGTGTCTACTGCATTGTAATGGAATAATCGACCTATGTGCCAGCACGACTCTTGGAAGACAGGACATACTGACGCATGCCTATCCATGGACATGGAATACAGCATAGCAGTTAAGAACGGCACAGCCCAGCTAGTAACGGAAACACTGTTTCCTGTTAGGGTGACAAAAAAAATGTTCTAAAATGGACTGTGGTGATGTTTTCTCATCTCTGCTAAATATACTAAAAACTACTAAACTATATACCTTCAGTAGGCGAATTGCAGAGTATGTGAATTACATCTCAACAAAGGTGTTTTTATTTTTTATTATTTTTTAAATATGAAATGTATTGTCAAATTGTTTTTCATACAATGCCCAGTGCTCATCCCAACAGGTGCCCTCCTCAATACATCACCCACCCCCCCATCAACCCTCAGTTTGTTCTCAGTTTTTAAGAGTCTTATGGTTTGGCTCCCTCCCTTTCGACAGCAAGAATACCACTGCCTGCCTTTGTATCCCAGCCTCACGACTTACCCTGTGATTTGGAGTCATGGCTTCTGGGTTTCAGTTTTTTCACCTCTAAATTGGGTTCAAGCAATCCCTACTTCGCAGGGTTGTTATGAGGAATGAAACTGGCAATTTTTTTTTTTTGTATGTATTGCTCGGTACCTGACACACAGCAAGTGAATGATAAAGACTTCTCAAATGTATATCCCCGCAAGTTCCTACAGGAATCCCAGTGTGAGACACGTTAGCCCATGTGCCTCCATCAGCAGAAAGAGAACTGGACCAAGGGATCAAATGACTCGCGTTCAACTTCTGATCACATCCTTAGAGCAGGAGGTCTTTGAACAAATCCCTTTCCTGGTTACCCTGAGACTCAGCTCCCTCACCTGACAAACAAAGCTGAAAATTAATTGGTCCCACCAACTTCAAAGGCTTGCTTCGAAGATGAAGAGAGTTCACATATATGAATGCCCTTTAAAACTATCAAGTAATGTACACATTTAAGTCCCTGCCAGAAATTGGTTTTGCCTTAAAAATGGTCCAGGTTTCTCTCTTACTACAAAAGTCCTATTATGCTCTCCCACACTCCTGTATTCGTGCATCACTGTAGGAACGTGAACCAAATATCAGGCCCAGCGGCGGGAGTGGGGCTTGACCTGTGAGAGAGCAAAAATGCAACTGGGCTCTGAGGACCAGCTAGGTCCTACTGTGCCGTGCTCTGGTTGGGCGGGACCTCCAAAGAAATACTATTCCTTTAAATTTTGCCCCTTTATGGCTCACAAATGAATACATCCAGACAGCAGCTGTTGAGCTCAGCCAGGGCCCCACTCCCAGCATTGCCAGGGGAGGAGGCTGAAATCTGGTGAGCCAGCTCTAAAATCCCAATTCAAAAGACTCTACCGCCATCTACTGGCCCTTGGAGTTGGGGATTCTGTTGGCAAAAAGCCAAGAAACGACTTGGGGGGGGAGGACGGTGAAAGGGAGGAAGTCTTGGGTGATCTTACCACACACAATGGAAGGAACCTTATAAACCAATTAGTCCACCCCCTCATTATCCAAATGGAGAAACTGGCACAAAGAGGTAAAAGGGCTTGTCTGAGACCATGTCTCTAGCCCATAGCAGCCCATGTCTCCTAGGTCCAGATCTGAGCTCTGCCTGATGCCACCCCATTTCTATCTGAAAATATGAACGATCAGCGAGGCTGGCTGAGAGGAAGAGTTTCAGCAAGGCACCCCCTTCCTCTCCATCTTCTGTTCCACCTTCTTCCCTTCGCACCAACAGCCCCAGACTCGATCTGCATTGGCATTTTCTTCTCCATCTAGAACCCAGATGACTCATCCCATTCAGCAATCCCTTTTAGGGATAAAATGGTGAGCCACTCACTTGAAGGCATTTGCTTATATTTTTAAGAACACAGAGGCCAGGGCAGATCCTGTATCATAGGGGCTCAACTCACCCATACTGTAGACAAGGAGACTCAGTCTCTGTGACATCAAAGAACGTTCTGTGGCAGTAGCTCCTAAGGAGCCTGACGTTAGGACCACTGGGGATCACTGACAACATCCAAAGCCCAGGACAGACCCCAGACCTATTAAACCGGAATCTCTGGGGGTGAGAGATGGGCAGCAGCAGTTTGGAAGCTCCGCCGCCTTGCCAGGTGATTCCAGTACACAGGTTTGGAAGCCGCTGACTTACAATCACTCAGTAGGTGAGACAGCAGAACCCCAGGCCGGTGAATAACGGTACTGCCCACATTTCAACTGTTTGCATCACACTTCCAATACTTTTGCCAATTCCACACTCTAACTGTATCATTAATAACATTATAAGTGACCCCTTTCTTACTTAAATCAAGATGCTTTTAAGGGAACACCGTTACTTTCCAAAATGGAAAAGCAGTATCACTTGCCACAAAACTCAACCGTAAAATTAAATACGCTTAAACACAAAAACCAAAATAAAAATGTACAATCGTGTATGAAATAAAGTTACTTCATTTTTCAGTTTGGGAGCTATTGCTTACTGAGAGCAAAGAAAGTCCTCCTCTCTGCTCCTGATGAGACTGAGAGAAATGTGCCAAAAATCCACCTTCGAGCAGAGACTTGTGTGTTCAGCTGACGCCTCTATGTGTCCGCCGTTTTTCCCCTCTGTCATTCCGTCTCTCCCCGGCCCCACTCGGGAGCTTGCGGGGAGACTCCCGTCAGGATCCTCACTGTCGTAAGCCCCGGGCCCAGGGACTGCGGGCTCTCAGCCAAGCTGCACTGGTGTCCTGCCCAGGGTCTTCTCCAACAGCCAGGTCACCCTCAAGCATTACTAAGAGCAAGACATTCTTTTCGCATGGCGCGAGCCCCTTCCCGATCGGCTGGCCCACCTGTCGGAGTGGAACCGTCCACTCTTTATCCCCCGCGGCCTGCAGACCAACTCCACGACCCACATTTCCTGCAGGTGAGCATCATCACGCTGCTGGCTCAGAACACAGCTGTTTGGCAAAGGCAGGCAGCAGATGTGAAGCCCGGGCCCCAACTGCGCTTGGCTGCCGCATCCTCAATCCCGCGGACCCACAGCAGCTGAGAGTGGCTGTCTTAATTGAACAGAAAGAGGGTCAATTAGCAATTACTGCCGATGGCACAATTTGTGTCTGTGTTGAAAATATTTGGGAATCAGTCTTCTTCAACAACCACCTGGAAGTAAACTGGTTGTCCAAGTTTTTCTCCCAATCAGATAAAATCATCACCCGTACACCTTCAAAGGAAGAAACTTTTAAACTGATTACCACATTAAGATATGGTCAATTTACACACCTATGGAAAAGCAGAAAAGCCAAAAAAAAAAAAAAAAAGGAAAATGCACCGGTGGTCCCACCACCTATACGAAAACCACTATTAACCCACATGAGAATCCTCTCTTCGTTACATACCTGATTTCACATTTCTATACAAAAATGAGTACAGACAAAACACACCACTTTGTTTCATTTGTTTCCCATAGCAATACATTACAACCATTCTATCACTCAGTGTCCCTACATAATTGTAACGAACGCCCAAATTCCATTACAAATGATCAAGATAACATGGAGAGAGCACGAGAATTAATGTACCGAGTATCGTAAATATTAGATATGGCACCAGCTGTTTTAAAGATGCAAAAGCAAAGGTAAATGAGCAGCCAGTTAATCCGGCAAGCTTGTTTCCAACCTAAACTGCTACGTAACCTGTGCTGACTTTGCATGCCTGACTGTAAGATTCACCTTGAAATCTGCATTTGTAACATGTAGCACATTTTATCATAAACTGAACTCCAAATGAGTACCCAAGAAGAGCCACCTGAAGTGGCCGATGGCCATCACGCAGAAGGACACGTTGGGTGGGATTTTGCCTCTGATGGAGACAGCCGGGGTTGGATATGGTTTCTTGCTCCATCAACAATCGCACGTGTCAAGACTGGAGACGAACTCTGGACTAGATACCAGGAGATCTGGGCTTTGTCCTCACCACCTCCGTTCACCCACCAAAAAGCCATGGCCAAGCCAGGAACTCAATTTATCTGGACCTCAGTTTCCTCATCCATGTGCTAGGGTAACCCAATCCGCCCTGCCAAGCTCAGAAGCTTCTGGACAACAAATAAAACAATAAAGTGCTATACAAACATAAGAGATCCTTACAAATTCTTCTACGGATCTATCAACAGAGAATTTATCTAGCGTTCGAAAACACATCAAAGAATTTTAAACAGGGAAGGAAAGTTGGAAGCCAACTAATTTTAGAAATAGGGAAACTGACTTCCTGAGAAGTTAGGAGGTCGGCTCTGAGTTTCACAGGGAGTTAGGAGCCCAGCTGGTGCCAGAAGCCAGCGTTGGGATCCCCAGGCCAATCTTCCTTCTATAAGGCCACCTTGGGGGTGATGAACGTCCCCAGCATACTCAAAAAAATGTGTGGAAGGCCAATTCCGTTCATTTCTGTTTACTTCGGTTGAACAAAAATGGATGTTTGCCACTTACGGTGATCTCTTCAATCACTGACTTCCGGCACTGATTTGTTTTACCTAAACTTAACTTGACTTTCAAAGTTGAAGGTTGTAGATTTCTTACCTAAAAAGAGCTGCCTGAAAAGAACAGGGAAAAACATGAAGAAACTTGGGGCCTGAGTTTTGCACGTGCTGGGAGCTTTTGCTCCCGAAGCCAGACACAGCGTTCTCCTGGACGGACCTGCCGTTTTGTTTGGTCAACTGATCACATCCCAGGCATCTGGAGAGCTGCCAGCGTGGGGAGAATTGGTTACAGAGTCACAGAGCAGTGCGGCCCCATCACATGAAAGTCACTTCCAGCTTGGAACGGATTGCAAATTCCTGCCTTCTGAGTGGTGTTTCAGATGACTGGGAGCTGGTCTGTCTGTGGGCAGTCACCAAAGCAGCAGAAGGACGTCAGGGGGAGCAGAGACATTCCAACATCCTGCCGGAGACCCCCAGTCACAGAAAACAGGACTTTCGGTGCTCCACCAAGCCTTGCCTTGACTTAAGGTTTTTGATCAAAAAAATATCAAGTTTCAATCTGCCTTCATTTTGAAACACAGAAAGCATTTGTTATCCAACAGCACAGGGGCTCTCCTGCCCCAACCTGGAGCTTGTCCAAGGAGGACAGGGTTTCACACGTCTATGTCAGAGCCTCTTGACGCTTATTGTGTGCCAAGCACAGTGCTAGGTGTGTCGCCTGCCCTGACTCATCTAATGCTCACACTTAAGCTCTGGAGGGGGGCGTACCCATACCACAAGGAATCTGGGAAGGTTAAGGAACTCATACAAGGTCAACAACTGGTACGTGACAATGGAGGCAATTAACCCAGTCTGTCTGACTCCAAAGTCCAAGCTCTAAACAAGCTGGATCTCTAGGAGGCCTCCCATCCCCCCACCAGACAGAAAGACCTCCAAATCAATGGAAGAGCATTAAGGATCTGGCCTTAGTTTTGCTGATTCTGGGACCGTCTCAATTCCCAACCACCCACCGCAAGGTTTCTCAGCCTTAACTTCTGGAAAGTTCTCCTTATGTCGAAATGTTTCGTCACCCTTAACTCCCGCCTCTGCACACCACAGTCCTCCCAGCTCCCAAATGGCCCCCCTGAGAAGTCGGCCTCAGGCCCCGTTCCCATGAAACAGATCCCCTGACATCACAAAGGGATTTCTGTCTGACCTCCATCCTTCTAATCACAGTTTAAGCGGAGTGCGTCTTGCTCTCATCTAAGTGAAAGAGCATGATTGTCCTCAATTTCATGTTGCCCCCGCAGTTACAATATGTGCTTACATCTGGTGGTGTAAAACATGATTAAATTTTTTCCTAAAACCCTAGGGCTGGAAGGGGCTTGGAAATTTTATCTTTTACTTCCTCCTGCCTTCAGACAGAAGCCCCCCGCACTGACTCCCCAGTCAACAAAAACACAGAAACATCCAGTGAGATCTGTAGGAAGAGTATTACTAACCTCACCTGACATATTTGGAAAGCAAGGCAGAGTGACCGATCTGAAGTCCCTTGAGCAGATTGTGGGTAAGGCAAGAATTGGGCCTGTTGGAGCGAGCTCTGGTCCCACACAGCCTTTTCCATAGTGTCTAAGCACCACCACTAACCACACGTGGTAGACACTATAAAGGCACACAGACATATGAGCACAGTCTCTCATCACAGGCATTCAATGTCATGTATCCAACATTTTCGGCACTGTGCTAGGGATACAGAGGCAGACACATCAGTTTGCCACCCCGGAGAAGCTCAAGTCAAAGCCTCAAAATCAATAACCATCTCAATAACAGACTGACATTGAACACCCTCTGTACCTGAAGCAAGGCCTTCCAAGCTGGATTGTTAGGGACGGTCCTACATCTGCCTGGTCCCTTCCCTGACATCCCACAATGTTCTGTAGCACATAGAGCACAATGCAGCCCTCAGGGTGAGTCCTAGCCTGGCCCTGCCACCCACCAGTTGAGTGGCTATGGGCAAATTACCTCCCTGGATTGAACCCCAGTTTCCTCATATCTAACAGCAAGGTTAATAATGCCCCCCCAAAATATGTCCACATTATAACCCCCAGAACCTATCGATGTGACTTTAATTGAAAAAGAGTTTTTGCAGATGTTACAAAGTTAAGGATCTTGAGATCACCCTAGATTACGCAGGTGGACCTTAAATCCAGTAACAAGTATCTTATGAGAGATACCAGGAAGGAAGACACAGGGAAAAGAGAAGAAGTCTGTATGAGGACAAAGACCAAGATGGGATTATATAGTCACAGGCCAAGAAATATCCAGAGCCACCAGAATCTATAAGAAACAATGATTCTCCCTCCAGAGCCTTTGGCGAGAGTATGGTCCTGCTGGCACCTTATTTTTCAGATTCTGCCCTCAAGAATGGTGACAAAATAAATTTCTGGAGTTTTCTTGAAGCCACTAAATTTGTGATAACTTGTGAAGGTAGCCCTAGGAAACATACCTATTTCGTGGGCTGCTGGGCATGGAAACCATCCTATCTTGGAGTAAGCCCTTCATTGTGTGATTGGTGTTATTCTTGCCCTGACCATGCTCAGAGTCAACTCAAGTCCCTGCCCATTCTGTCCCTCCCACCTGGACACTGTCACCCTACCAAAGATCCAGAATAAAGGTTTCCGTGTTTTGATTTAGGGATGTTTATTTGTTAATTACTATTTCCTGTGGACACTTCAAAATAATAGCACCCAGTTTTTATTCAGATTAATCTGAAAGGGACAGAAATAATGTATTTTGAAATACATTACATAATATACTACTACTAATATAATACAATAAAATTCATATAATAGCTTATGTATTTCGAACACACAAAGTCACTATATCCAACCAGTACTCTGACCAGCATCCTTTCTGATCGGTTTGTGATTAGGTCATAACGGGGGACTATTCTGCCGTCACCCTGTCCACAGACCCTGCTTCTTCATCTCCAAGGGAAGGGGAGAGTCCCCAGAAGTGGCCTGGAAGACCTCACACAGACAACTGAGACTAACTAGTCCAGCAGGTTCAAACTGTGCTTGGGGAAGCCAAGTTTGCATGAATGAGCCTTGCAGGATGCATGTGGGCACGGGGAATGGCAGGATCCTGGGAGTCCTACCTCCTTCACACGGACCTGCTCTTTTTATCTGCTCTGTAAACCTGGAATATGCATATGATTCTGCTTTAGAAAAAAATTTAAAGCACTCTGATGTGTTTTTAAAAAACAAGTGTTTGAACTACTGATATGGCACACTTCCTTTGCAGGCAGAAAACTGAGCTCCAATGTGCAGGATCCCTCAGTGAGGGACTGAGAGCCAGGACCAGAATGTTCAGACTCTGGACTTTATCCAGGGACTGTCTGCTCCAGCAGCCATGGCCACAACCACCCAACCCCACTGTGAGGCCTTGGAGTGCTGCCATTGCTGACCCCGGGGCTCCTCCCCAGGAAGGACAGCCCCTGCGCCTCTCAAGTCCATGCCTGGGGTGAGAGGGGACGCCCAGGTGGTCCCGGCTGCCCCTCCTCTGGGGGTGGGCTTGGTCTCCACCTGCACCCGGGCAGTCCAGTCTCAGGCTACTGCTGCCCGAGGTGGTGTCACTGCCTGGGAAATCTTCCTCTCCAGTGTACCTTCTTCCTTAGAGCTGACACCCAGACCTTATCTCAGGTGAGGAAACGTCCAGAGCACAGGCCCATCGACATGTTTCTTGAAACACAATCACAAGGCTGGTGTTTTCATGGATTAGAAAGCGAAGGGGAAAAGGCACCCAACAATTACCGAGCCGGTTTTGAGAATGAGCCCTTATCTGTCTGGACCCAGGGGCTGGCCGGCCAATGGGACCGCCAGGAAAAGTCCAAGCCAGGGACAAAGAGTCTACCACACAAAAGTAAATGCAAAAAAATAAACATTAACAAGAGAGCCATGGCCCCAAAGCCCTGGGCCACAACCAGCTGCTGTACCAAAGCGAAAAGACAAGGAAGCACTGGAAAATGTAAGTTCAGCGTAAGGCTGCCATCACAGAAAGATGTCTCAACGAACTGCAGTCAAATTAGAAACAATTCGTGCAGGGGCGCCTGGGTGGCTCCATTGGTTGAGCATCCGACTCTTGATTTCAGCTCAGGTCATGAACCAAAACTCATGGGATCAAGCCCCACATCGGGCTCCACACTCAGCTTAAGATTCTCTCTCCTCTCTCTGTCTCCCTCTGCCTCTCTCCCCTGCTCACACACTCTCTCTCAAAAAAAAAAAAAAAAAGGGAGACAAGAAATGTTTGCACAGCGTCTTCCCTCAAGGGACACCCAGTGCAGTGAACAGGGTACTAGGTGTAGTGTGTATTTGAAAGCTGAGCATCAGTAAGATTCCAAAGATTCCGATAATAGTTCCAAGCAGAAGAAGAAAAACATTTAAAAGGTGATACAAAGTACCACACGGTCAATGAGTGACCAGATAAATGGTGGAATTTATAGTTACCAGAAGAGTTCAGAGAGGACACCCAGGCAGGCAGGATTAGTAAGATCTGGCTTGATAACATCTCTCATTTCTTAAGTACCTACTACCTGCCAGAGTTTGAGGATTTCACCTTTGACAACTCCACAAGGTCTGCATAAACATTTCCACTTCCAGAGGGAAAGCTGGAAGCCAGAGAGGCCAGGCGGCCCCGCACAGTAGCTGAGTCGTGGAACCAGAGTGGGTGTGAGGCCTGGGCCTGGCCATTTCCTGAGCGTGCTCAGCTAGAGACGGCAAGGAGAATCTGGATACAAGCAAAAGGGAGGAGACATCATTCCAGGCAGGTGAAAAGAGCATCTGAAATCAAAGGCAGGAAAGTCACAAGCACACTCAAAGCCATTAACAGAGAAATTCAGCTGGGATGGAGATTCCTGGAATGGGTAGTATCAACTGAGTACTCGCTACACTAGGTGAGATTCTAAGAACTTTACATGTATCATTTCCTTTAACCTTCACAATAACCCTGTGAGGTATGGAATATAATCATTCCCAATGTATGGCTGAGAATACAGAGGCACAGAGAAGTAAAGTAACTTGCCCAAGACCACACAGCCGGTAAGAGGCAGAGGTAGGATTTGAACACGTTCTGGATTGAAAGTCCATGTTCTTAATCACCACATTACACTGGTGGTGTGTTTGCTGTAGACACGCTGAAAAGGCTGGATTCGGGGTGGGCATTGCCTTGAACGGTAGGTGCACGTGACCCTTCAGCAGAAAAAATAAAATAAAATAAAATTACAACGAAATAACTGTCTTTATACGAACAAAGTGAGAGCAGAGAATAAGATCTCCTCAAGAACAAAGTCCAGGCAGGAAAGAAGCAGCAGCCTCCCTGACCCTTAGAATCCTCCACATCTTTTTTTTCCCCTTTTTTATTTATTTATTTACTTTTTAATTTACATCCAAGCTAGTCAGCATATAGTGCAATAATGATTTCAGGAGTAGATTCCAGTGATTCATCCCCTCTGTATGACACCCAGTGCTCATCCCAACAAGTGCCCCTTCCCCCATTTAGCCCATCCCCCCACCCACAACCCTTCCAGCAACCCTGTTGGTTCTCTGTATTTATGAGTCTATTTTGTTCCCCTGTTTTTATGTTATTTTTGCTTTCCTTCCCTTATGTTCATCTGCTTTGTATCTTAATTCCTCATATGAATGAAGTCATATGATATTTGTCTTTCTCTGACTAATTTCGCTTAGCATAATACCTTCCAGTTCTATCCACATAGTTGCAAATGGCAAGATTTCATTCTTTTTGATTGCCGAGTAATATTTCATTGTGTGTGTATATGTATATGTATATGTATATGTATATGTATATGTATATGTATATGTATATAGGTGGGTATATATACCTATATACTATAGGATGGTGTACCTAGTGTCACTATATATATATATATATATATACCCACCTATATACATATACATATGCATATACATATACATACCACATCTTCTTTATCCATTTATCCATCGATGGACACTTGGGCTCTTTCCATAATTTGGCTATTGTCAACAGTGGTGCTATAAACATTGGGGTGCACGTGCCCCTTTGAAACAGCACACCTGTATCCCTTGGATAAATACCTAGCGGTGCAACTGCTGGGTCGTAGGTTAGTTCTATTTTTAGTTTTTTGAGGAAACTCCATACTGTTTTCCAGAGCTGCTGACCAGTCTGCATTCCCACCAACCATCTCTGCATCCGTTGCACCTGTGTGATGGAAGCAGAAAGGATCCTTTAGCTGTGGGGAGGAAGGTGGATGGGAAGGAGGAATGGGGAGGCCAGAGCCCAGAGCAAAGTGTGAATGGGTGAAGGCATGAACCAAGTGGGAGGTCCAGGGAAACAGGAAAAGTGAAGGTGGACGTGAGAACAATGGAGAAGAACGGATAAAACAGAATTGAGGAATGAGTTAAGAAAAGTACTTGTTGCTGGATGTGGCAACTTCAACCTATGGTGGACCCGTTTTCCGGCCCACAAAACAGCCTCACAGGTCCTCGTAAGAGGACCGAGGCAGAATGTCTGATGCTGCCCCTGCCCCAGAGAATCCAGGGCAGTCTGTCACTGCATTTGTGCCTGTCACGTTCTGCATGTCTCTGGGAAGGGATCCACTAGTGCAGGGAGAGGTCTGTCCAGCAACTTACTACAAGGAGAAAGACAGGACATGAGGAGACACTGGGCCTCAAGAGCCTGCAGACTTTCCATGTAGAAACCCACATGCAGTTCCCCCGGCATCCACGAGGGGCATCTCCTCTTACAAGGAGCTTTCATATATATTACTTTTGCTGATTCTGCCAGAGCTGTGGGGTCTGGGACAAAGAATAAGCGCTTGTTAAAGGTCTGTTCTCTGCAGGTAGTGCACTGGGGGCTCCCCTACAGCTGTCCCAGACAGTCTCACTCTCCAGGTGTCATGGTTTTTCTTCCCTACCCGCCCCCCAACCAACCGCTGAGGTCACAGAGGAAGAATGCAGCTGCGGTGTGATTCACTGACTTCTCATGGTCACGTGACTAATAGGAAATAGGTTCACAACTGGACACTGTCCTCTCCTATTTACTAGGACAGGATGGTGTACCTAGTGTCACCATTTCCCAGCTGAGGAAGTCAAGGCCCTGAAACACCATGCAGGTAAATGGCAGAGCAAGGCTAGAATCCCAGGCTCAGAAGCTCTAGGTCAATGTTAGCTTTGCCTTTTATTGTTTTGACTACACTTGGTTTTCTTCCCTCATTAGATGGCAAGTTCCTCATGGAAAAGAGGAGACCTTTTGGATCCCAACATCCCCACAGTGCCCAACACCAAGGCTGGCTCCCAAAGACCTGAAGCATGGATTGCTGGGTTGTTGGATAAACTGACTATTAGGTAGGTCATCTCTACGGTGCCAACATTTCACTTCTTCAATCCACCCTTCCTGCTGCCTCTAGAGGTACAGTGCCAAGGCATCTGCCTCCTTCAACAAACGCAACCCTTTCCCTCCTTCAGGCACAGCTAGCTGAAAGGCCATCTTCCCCAAGGAGGCTTCACGTCCTCACCATTTTAATCCCCCTCTTCACCTCCTGCATGCTGCTCTTCTCTGCACTTGTGGGCATCTGCTCTGTTATGTTACCTGTTCCTTTGGGAGCTGTCAAGGCCATCTTTGTATCCTTAATAAATGTTGACGAGCAAACACGTAAAGGAATGCATGGACATACGGATGGATGGATGGATGGATGGATGGATGGATGGATGGATGACCGGACACATGGATGGATGGGTGGATGGACTCGTCAATAAACAAATGTACACAGAGATAAGAGGAGGGAAACACGAAGTACTTGGACACAGGGGTTAAGAGGTTGTATAGTGGAAAAAAGCAGTGGATTCCATGGCAGAGGCTCCAAATTCTATAGAGCTTTATCCCTCACTTGCTGTGTGATCTAGGAAAAGTTACTACTTCTCTCCTGGGCTCTTTGTACTTGTGTTTAAAAAGAAGGGTTACAAAGGACTAGAACTGTTGCAACTCCCCATTCTCCGGTTCTGTGAATGAAAAGTTCGCCCTTGAACAAACCCATTAACGGATGTTTTGCCCCTCCACCCTTGAAAGCAGCCAATCTCCTCAACCAGCGGCTTATCTGAGGCCACCCTTCTCTGCCTCATCCCCACCGGGTACTGCTATCTTGTATGGGGCCTCCCAGGATGTTTGTCAACCAAAGCAATCGCCTTATCTGGTGGCTCTCTCGGGCACCATCCTGCCCTTGGAAAACATGAATGGATTTGCAGAATACCTGGCCTCCGATAGTCCTCCCGTCCCAGGAAGGGCTAGCAAGGCAGCCTCGGCTTTCTCAGAAAGATTGTGTGATTTCATGCTGCTATCGGGACCAACACGGAGGCAGCTCCTAGCCCTGGACCCTCTAGCTAAGTTCAACTTCAGGTCAAGTCAGGGGCCCCCAGCAGCTCAGAGGCACAGGATCCACAAGGAAGGAATTTCAGAACGTTGCCAGAAGCTAACAACAGTCCCCAGCTGTTCCTGGCCGCCTCCTGCCCATGAAGTACTTGGAGAGGGGTCTTTACACAGACACAGCAGAAGGAGGGGTCGAGTGAACGGCTGTGCCTCTGGGCCAGGGTGGAGGGCAGGCCAAGGGGAATAGAGGTCTCTTTGTTATTGGCAGCTCCTGCACAGGGCCCCAAGACCCTCCTCTTGGCGGAGACCTCCCCACCCCCCGGGCCCCCTGGGGGACCCTGACATCAGTTGTATTGACGCGCTGGGCTCCTGTAATGACTTGCAAACCTCTGCTCCCCACTCACTCGCCTGTGGCCAGGAGCTTCCCTCCTGTAATTCCTTTCAGAGCACATGCTGTGAAACTCTTAATAAATGGCTGTTCCAGGACTGATCTCCCTGGAGTGAAATCGAAAACACCTACCTTAAAATTCGCTTGGGACATCCCCCACCCCCGTCCCTGCTCTTTGCCCGCCCACTCATCCTCAGGTCTCATCGGGGACCAGATGCCCCAACTCAGAGGCGCCTTCCTTGCCCAGCCCCCGCAGACCAATCCATGCCCCTTCTCCCAACACTCACCCATTTTCCCCAGGAACTTTCCTTCTCCGAACTCTCCTGCACTTGTGCGTGTGTATGTCCCCGCGATGACGGTGTCCCCCAGCAGCACTCCAATCTCACAGTGATGGAGGCCGCTCTTCATTGTTTCCATCACCACCGGCCTGGTACACGGTAAGCGATCGACAAAGAGTTGCTGAGGGGCGCCTGGGAGGCTCAGCTGTGAAGCATCTGACTTCAGCTCAGGTCATGATCTCATGGTTCATGAGTTCGAGCCCCACATCAGGCTCCATGCTGTCAGTGCAGAGCCTACTTCTTATCCTCTCTCCCGCCTCCCTGCACCTCCCCAGCTCACACACACTCTCTCTCTCAAAAATAAACAAATATTAAAAAAAAACCCTAAACATTAAAAAAACATAGTTATTGAAAAAAGTGAATAGAATCATGAAGGAATTCATTAACTACCAAATATAGGACAGTACTATTGTCAGAATCCTAAAAGAGCAAACTCTGTACTTATTAAGAGGTATGCCACCCTTAGCACGTGGTCTCCTAACTGAAAGACGCAGATGAAGAAGACAGTCCTGTGCCCTCAGGAGCTCACGGGCTGCCGGAGAACCAGACATGGTATTTGCAGATGGCAAATAGGCCTTCTCATTGAAGCCTGGTGTGTTGGATAAGCGTTCTGATCCGCACTTGACAGGAGGGCCTCTGAGGCCCAGAGGCATTAAGATATTTGCTCAAACCACAGAGCTGGTGAGGGTGAGAGCTGGAATCCAGGACTCCTGACGGTTTTCTACTCTCTGTCCTCCTGTCCTTCTCGATCTGGCCTGGTTTTTTCAGTCTTGCACCAGAAAACGGATTGGCCCAGAGCTCTGGCAACCACACCATTTGCCAGGAGGGACTCAGAAGGACCAGGAGATGGTCTTGCTTCTGGACCCCGTTACGCTGCTCCCTATTCCCATCTGGGTACTGGACCAAGCCGAGGAGGAAGCCGCCACCCTCGCCCCACAGAGCCGGCTTTCACACCCTCTGGGCTCAGGGCACTTTAGAGGGCTAGCACTGAAGGGGCTTCTTTTGAAGGACAGCAACCACGGAGAACACATGCCAGTAGCAAATGACCACTCGGTCTGACGAGCAGGGTTTTCAGGGTTATGTGGACGCATAACGTGCTTGTGACTCAGAAGATGCTGCCCCCTGAGCAGAGTCGGGGGCACCCTGCGAGCAAAGCTCCTTCGCTGGAAAGCACGAGGTTTTGGACTCACACAAAGCTGCCTCTGACACCAACTGTATTATTTGGGATGCGTTGCCCAAAGACTTTGGACTTTGCCTTCCTAATCTGAAAAACAGATGCTTTGGGTTGAAGGGAAGACAGATCAGACGAATCACACAGTGCCTTTGGCTCATGAACAGTGTGGGTTCTGTGATGGCTGTCACCATCACCCCTCTGGTCTTTGTTTTCCCCCCAGTTCCTAGTTCAAGCCTCATTTGGTCTATATCATTCTGTTATTTTCTGACTGTTCCTCCTATGATCAAGGTCCTTCAGATTCTGACCATCTCTTCTGGGGTATAACTCCCACCTCCCAATGGTCAGCATGCAGGAGAACCCAAAAGAACAATTCCGTCCTCCTGAGAGCGCCAAGAACAGCTGCACAGAAGAGGGAATTCTGAACTAACTACTGACGATAGAGGGGAGGCTGTCTGGCACAAGGATGTGCAAGGGAGTGGTTGTGGAGCATCCCAGCCAGCACCGTGGAGCTGAAGCTCGGAGGTGGGCCAGGCCAGCAGAGGAAGACAGGGGACTGAGGAAGGTTCACGGAAGGGGGAGGTTCACGGGGGGAGGGGGGTGCGTTGTGAATGCTCTGGGTGTAACCAGGAAGCCTTTGAATGCCACGCCATGGCTCTGGAAGGGTTTTACACGTGGGAATGAAATGATGATGACTGTGTTTTAGCTGCAGCCCAAGCTGGGGACAGGAGAGAACAGAAACTAGAGATTAAGAGACCACTTGGATATTCCAGGTGACCCAGGCAAGATGTGATTAGGGCAAAGTACAAGGAGGACGGAGGTGAGGCACTGGATCAAGGGACACATCTAAAACACAACACACAGAGATCTGCCTGTTGATTTACGTTGTGGGCAATGGGAAAAGAGCACGGAAGTGCCTCTGAGGGGTCCAGCTTGGGAGGCCAGGTTTCCAGGGTCACCATTAACAGATTTTGGATGCAAGAGACACACTGACAACAGGAAAAGAAAATGTGACATGCAGTGTTGTCCAAAAGGTGTGCGATCAAATGGGTCTGGAGTGGAGACAGATAGAACCCAGGAGATAGAATGAAGGTGTCTAGCAGAATCTACAGGAGTGGAGAAGATCGCCACTAGGATAGAATTCCTATTTAAAAAAAAAAAAAAGAAAAAAAGCTGAAACACCAGCATTTCAGAGGCACCTAGAGGAGAAGTCTCCTGAGGGGTGCAGGAAGGAGTGGGCAGAAAGGTAGGAGAACCGGGACAGGCAGTGAGGGCCTGGGGAGGGAACAAACCAGAGAAAGCAGCCACGCGGTGGTCGCACAAATTTATATGAACACTAAAATTCACGAAACTGCACACCAAAATGAGTCAATCTTGTCATACCCTAAATTTAAAAATAAAATCAACAAAATGCAAAAAGAAAAAGTCCTCCAGAGGAAACCACTGTTAACATTTTGGCATATGTCCTTTCTAGTCTTTTTTTTTTTTTTTTAGGCAGTTTTTTGAAATAGAATCTTATGTGCAATTAACAAGCACAAATGCGATCTTTCCTAATTTATGTTAGATTGTTTTAAAATTCCATGCGTTAAATAAATAAAGCAGTGCCAACACAGGAAGAAGGGAAGAAGGGAGGGAAGGAAGGAGGGAGGGGCTGTAGATATGGTTGAACCCAGCAGAAAGATAGTATAAGCCTGAGAAGGGTTATATGGTTTCTTTCAAATCCATTTTAAATCCTACCTAAAGCTTAGAAGTATACATCCTTTTATAAGTTCTCTCACCATTTTTCAAAGAATAGGAAAAAAACAAAACAAAACAAAACACTAGCTTGCTTAATTTTTTTCTGGAAAGGGAGGCGGTGGCCATTCAACGCACCGGCCAAAGCTCTTCCTGCACGTGGTAACATCGCCACCTGCTGGCCATGATGATATCACCATAGAGCACAAGCTTTTAAAGGAGCCTAGACCCTTGCACCAGCCTAACCCAGGAGCGCCTTCCCCTCCTCCCCCACCTCCCCTCCTCCCACCACCCCATGGCCACAAAGAATTAAGAATCAAACACAATACCAGGGGATATAGGGGTCCGAATGCAAGTGGGACAGGATGTGATTTAAGCCTTTTTGTGGCAAAAAGGCAAGTTGGTACGTAAGGAGCACTGGTATGGAAAGCAGGACTCCCAGGTCTCAGGCCAGCCCTTCTGCCAGCAAGGTCCACCAAACAAGATCACGGGCTTTGCCACCAGCAGATGAGCATTTGGGGTTGACATTACAACAATGCCCTTAATAGTAATTAAGTTGATTTGTTGCCTCCAACTGCCTGTGATCTCTCCACTTCTTAGTAAGCCCTGGACTTAGAATCATTAAAAGGGCATGATTAATTAGCATCTTCAAACTTTGTATCTTCCCAGAGAGTAAATGATTTAAAAAAAAAAAAAAAAAAAGACCCTGGCCAGGCAAAGCCTATCACGGAAGCAAAGGTTCCTCCCAGATCCCACTGGGATAAGTTATTTGGAACAAGAGATTTTCCCTTACCACATTCTATGACCCCCACATATGAGACTACCCACCTGATTACACCCAAGATCAAGCCCTGCAGCACTTCACATTTGAGCCTTTGATTATGGAAGACGGGATGTGTTTCATTCTCTCTCTTCTTGTAGCTCACCTGCTGAGAGCCCCAGAGTACATGAGGCTGAGAATTCTCAGAGAGTGAGCTGAGGGCCCTAAGCTCCCCGGGCTGGCTTCATATTAGCACTGAGACTAATAAGATTCTTGGGTCAGGACTACAGCCAAGTAAACAGATGTGGCCTTAACAGCTGCCTCCAGCAAGGGAGGAGGGCAGGACAGAAGTGGCATCGCCCAGCAAACAGCTGGCAAAGGCAAGAAGGAGAGACAGAGGAGATCGGGGGACCCTCCCCACCCACCATTTGAAGGGCCAGGTCTCAAGCCTGTAGTGCACATCCATGAGTCATAACCATGACCTCAGCCTCAGGGGAGCTCTGTACCACATAATCTGTCAAGCACAATGCCCAAATGATTGAAATTTCTGGTGTAAAAGAAAAGGTGTGATTTCCTCCTTACTAGTGAGGTAAGCAAAAATGCCAGTTAGTTAATTCTTGGGACTGATCCCCAGTCCCTCTATGTCCAATTCTTCTCATCTCTGCTCTCACTTGATGATTCTACTCACAGAAACTACCAGATCACCAGTGTTTGGTGTTTTATGCTTTCATTAATACGATGTGTTTAATTTAGTGCCTACTTGGCCAGGCACCACATGGACGCACCTGGCGAAAACAACAACCAGGCTCGGGCTCATGGGAGCTCACAGCCATGGGAGGCAGCTTCGTGCGGAGGGGCGCAGGCTCTGGCACCAGACAGCAGGGTTCCCATCTGCCACTTCCTGAGTGACTTGGGGCAGACTGCTTAACCTCTCTGTGTCTTTGTTTTCCTCACCTGAAAAATGCAGGTAATACCATATTGACTTCATAAAGCTGGTGAGCTTAAAGCTGTGCCACATTTATGGTAAACATTTAATAAATGTGAGCAATTATTACCATGTGGCTAAGGGTCTTCATTCTAGCATGGTAACTCTACCGAACAGAATGGATTACAGGTTCTAAAAGGGGAGGAGATTACCCTGAGAGCATACAGACTTACAACCTTCCTTGCGTATCGTGGCAGGCAGAATAATGGTCCCGAAGACATCCATGTCCTCAACCCTGGCATCTGGGACTTCATGTCGGCAAAAGATACTTCGAAGATGTGACTAAGGTAGGGATTCTGATTATCAGGTAGGTCCAGTGCAATCATCCTGTCCTTATAAAAGGTAGACAAGAGTCAGAGTCACAGACAGGTGAAACAATGACGGAAGGAGGGAGGAAGGTATTGTGGTGTGCCCCTTGGCCCTGAGCCAAAGAATGTGGACAGCTCCAGAAGCTGGAAAAGACAAGGAAGCCTCCAGAAGCAAATGGAAGCCTGGCAACACCTTGATTTTAGCCAACCGAGACTCATTCTGAACTTCTGGCCTTCAGAACTAACTATAAGAGGAAAAAAAAAAACTTATGCTGTTATTAACTACTAAGTTTATGACAATTTTTCACAGCAACAGTAGAAAATGAATACAGATTTGAATAAAAACAAAAGTTTACTTCTTTACAACGCATCTGTTTGAAAGACAGCATAATAAAGCTGAAAGAGCACTGGGACTGGGGTTTGAAATCGGCCTCTATACATTACTGTGTGTCTTTGGATAAGTTACTTAACCTCTCTGAGCCTCATTATTCCATCTCTCAAATAAAGATAAACATGATTATTTCAAGTATTGGCTGCAAAACTACGCAGTAGGCACTCAACAACTGTATCATTCTTTCCATTAAAAACACAATGCTCCTCCCCCTACCCCCAAACAGCTGATTATTTAAAGGCTCTAGCTTTTCTGTGCTTTGATTCAAGGTGTTCGTTTATATTCAGGCCACTGTCCATTTCTAACTACTTGACTTCTCTGCTGTTAGAGGTTGGGACTGACAACCGAGATACCACGGGCTTGCCAGAGATAGTATTTTGGTTTCTGTTACCATGACCCACTGATAATCTGGGCTCCACCCAGCCATGTTCCCCACTCCTGCTTGTGAGTCAAAGACCCCCTGGCCGAGAGTCTGTCCTCTGCCCAAGGTCACGCTGTCATCCGCCCACCAGTTCACCATCACCTCACCCTATTCTGGAAAGCTCGAGAAGGAAGGTCAAAACGTCCACATGCCCACTGCAAATACCACTGTTACTGTCCCTTCCACCGACTGCAACCATGGCTGCCACCTGCGGGCTGCCCACACTGCACCAGAGGCTGCAGAAGACTGGGGAGGTCTTTTGGCTCTCCCAGGCCTTTTCCTGGGAGGGTGTTTCGGTAAGAAGAAAAATGCAGCCTCTGTTACAAAATGACATACTGGAATTCTGCAATAAAAGGTGGTCAGTGGTCAATACTAGCAAACAAGAGAGTCTGCCTTGTAGGTGTTTCACTCATAGACAAGAGAAAGCCCCCCACTGCCTCCTTCCCCCGCTCCATGCCTGTCCCGACCTCTAGCTACAAAAGGGATTTGTGTGCGCTAAGAGTGTTCGTTCATTCCACCCTAAACACTGTCAAAGGAGAGCAAGAAGGGACTCATGGAGCTAGAGTGTGAATTCTCGGTGGGCAGCGAGAGGGACAAAGAGGGGTGCGCCATGGGGGTGCTGGGTTGATGCCCAAGGGTCAGTGTCCAAGGGAAGCACTAGTCGGACCAGTGCTTTTTCCAGACACTGCCCTCCCACTGCCGCTGGCCCTTGCGTCCCCTCCCCATGATGGCGCCCAGCGCCAAGAACATTTCCAGGGCGTCCTCCAACGGGCCTGAAGTCCTGGGTGGTCTAGAAACCTTGAAGCAAGCATTGAGTTTTATCCCAGAACAAATGGAGACCTGGAAGTGAAGGTCCTTCCCAAGCTAGAAACAGCTGGGCCCAGCTGAGGGGCAGGATAAGATCACCTCTCCGTGCAGCACTGTCCTTCACCAGGAGGCCTGCCTACTGCAGGGTCTTGGAAGCAGGCCAGGGATGTTTGCGGAGAGCGGGCACCACCGGTCTGCACGAGTGTGGGGCAGGGGTGGCAAAGGACGTGGGACAGCTGCTGAGGGAAGGTGGCCCTGGGCTAGAGGACTGCAGAAATGGCCCGGGAACTCGGGGCATAGCTGGAAATCAGGCCAGTATGCAAACACCCAGCCCGCCCTGCACACACATGGAGGATCACACGCTCACAGAGCACCCAGTGTGAGGGGCAGGCCCTGTGCCGTGTGCTTTCCAAGGTGCTAAGACAGAGAGCTCTTCTGGGTCAAAAGACTGTCCGCCAGCAGTCTGCTGCAGGCCCGAAACCTCCTTGAGTTCAAGTCCAGTCTTGTCCTTTGTCTCACGGCCCTGAAGAGACCTACTTTGTGCTGCTCTTCCCAGGTTCATGTCTGGTTCTGAAACATCTGTGTACATAAGGATCATGGATCTCATAGGTCCAGAGAGAAGGATGCTTGCACCTTTACAAGTATCCTGGGTGATTTTTTTTAGGGAGATTGTCTGAGACTAAACTTTGAAAGTGTTGCTTCTTTTCTAGGCTGCTGCCTCAAAGGCCTCCTTTTTTATTTTTTATTTTTATTAATGTTTATTTGTTTTTGAGAGAGAGAGTGTGTGTGAGTGGGGGAGAGACAGACACAGTGGGGGACAGAGGGTCTGAAGCAAGCTCTGCCCTGACAGCAGGGAGCCCAATGCGGGGTCAAACCCATGGAACCGTGAGATCATGAAGTCGATGCCTCAACCGACTGAGCCGCCCGGGTGCTCCAAAGCCCTCCTTTTTTAGACCAGCACTGGCATGTGGTGCTGGCTCCCTGCTCGCAGATCTCCAGGCTTCTGCCCTAACATGCAAGCGGGCCAGCTCCCCGCATCTTCATTTCAACACCCCAATGGTTCGGCCAGCATGTCCTGGTTCAGGTCGTCAGACTCATGAGGCCCCTGAGAAAATCTGCCCTGTGTTCCACGGCAGAGCTGTGCATCCTGGCAGTCTGCTTGCAGGAGGACCCTTCTCTGAAATCTGTCTTGCATGATGGATTCTGCCTTTTTGCTTTATGGACCCCCAGCTCCCCTTCCTCCCTCACTTGACTTGAGTCTTTCTTTTCTAGGCTGGTTTTTTTTCCTGAGCCCACCCCCAACCCCTTCTGATCCAGCCTTGACCCCAAAGAACTTCATTGAGCACACTCCTTGCCCACCAAGGCTCCATGGCAAAGGAGAGGGCCCTGAAGGCCTCCAGAAGTTCTCAGGCGTCACCAAAATATGTGGTCTGGCAGGAATGAAAAACAGAGCAAATAAGTGCTTTTCGGAGTTTACAAAGGAAGTAGGCCAGGTGGCAGGAAAACAAGGACAGGTAATTGAGGAAATCTGACACGGGGGCCCGAAGTAGCCTCCTGGAAGGACAGCATTCCTCTGAAGCTTCTGGTCTCCTTACAGTAAGTTATATATGAATTGTGCGTTCTCCTCCCTCAGAGAGCTGTGTTGGTCCACATGAACTTCCTTGCTTCCTGTAACCTCCTTTCTCTCTACCTCTTTACCTCCCAAGTTTGTTCCGGAGCTGTGCAGAGACTGGCTCACGTCCTGCCCTGGGACCTTGCCTCTCTCCTCCATACAACCAAATGCGTCTCGCCCCATTCTCCTGTGCGTCTCTGAGAAATGGGTCAGACAATCTGTATTAAGTTGGAGTGCCAAATCCTAACTTTTATAATCGAGCTATGCAGTAGACACAGACAGATTAATCATGAGAAGAACCGCCAAAGAGACATGGACGGATGCAGTGGGACGCGAGGGCGAGGCTTCCACTGCTGATGAGCACAGAGCAAGGTAAGCACAGGCAAGAACTGACCACCCCCACCCCCACCAGAGAGAATCATCTTACTCATCCCCATTTTATAGATAGGGAAACGAGGTCCAGAGACAAGCGATCTGCCCTGAGATAGCGGCTGACAGTCTAAAGTCAAGATGACCCCAACCTCGTCCTTTGCCCCAGGCCTGTGCTCTGTCCACTGCACCATGCCGTTCACAGCCATGAGCACCTCTCCGTTCGGTACCTCGTTTCCAATTCATCATGAGGCTTCAAGGGCTTCTGTGATAGGCACAAAAGTGCAGTGCTGTGACCTGCAATAAATCACCACAGCTAATGGTCTCCTTGCTCCCCGTGACCAACTGTGGACAGCCCCGTTCTCACTCGCACATGCAGCACGATAGCTGAGGCCACTGCCTGCCTTGAGGGCGGTGTGGGAACCAGAAGAAAGGAGGCAGCCACTGGGGACACTGGGGTGGCGTTCCTTTCCCTCCCCCCACGCCTGCTCCATACCTTCCTTCCTTCGTCCCTCCCACCTCATCCTGCCTGTCCCTCCTCTTTCTTTCCTCCTTCCTTCTGGCATCATGCAAACAAGGCACTATTAACTAACAGCTGCCACGTTAAGTCCCAATTCTACCACCTCCCCCCAGTAGGGTCACTCTAAGGTTCTGAAGGTCTTGTGTGGCATGGAGCACTCAGGGGGCAGCCTTGCTCATTCTCTTCTGTCCACGCAGGGGACTTGCAAAGATGCCCTTGTCCCCATCCCCAAGTGCTCCAGGTTCGACAGCTCTCTGCTGATTCTGGGCAAGGCTTCTGCCTTGGGAATCCCTTGCCAGCTGCCTCGGGTCACAGCTCCGGTGACAACCTCTCCCTCCCGTGGATCTTGCTGCCTCCCTGGTGTGCTGCCGGATCTTCACTGCTCTGGAGCCTACAGACTCTCTCTCCACTCCCCGGCCCCGGAGAATCCCGTCCTGGTCTGGCAACTACGCCAAGTCCTTTAATTGCTTCCTCCTAGACATTTTGCCCATACTTGAGATGCCCCTTCTTCTCAAGACACAGGCCTAAGCAATAGCTTACCTCTCTGGACCTCCGTTTCCTCTTCTAGAACAGTATCTCCTCAGAGGGTCACTGCAGATTAAATGAGTTAGTATATAAGGGGTTTAGAACACTGGCTGCCACATAGAAAACATCATATAAGCAATTACCATTATTATCAACGATATGCTGCAGCTGCCTCCCCACCAAAAGTACATTTTGACAAGAAGGAAGAACATGATCTCAGCATAAAGAAAATCCTTTAAATTCATAAACTCAGCTTTCTGGACCTCAGTCTATTTTCCTTATTCTTCTGGACCCAGTGAAAATACCACTGGGCAATACCAATTTAAGAGTCCATGTTTGGGAGCTATGGATTCAGTGACCTCCAGGTCTTTCTTTGCCTTGGTATGTGTGATTCCTGGTGCATAAACTGAGCCAGCCCCTTAGTAGTGCTCAATATAGATTTGTGGAAGGTATGACTTAAGTATATGCAGCCACCTGTTATCAGCACTACCTTTCAAGATAGAAACCTCATCTGTACAAACACAGAAGCAGAACACCCTTACAACAGCGCCCCCCCCCAAAAAAAATACACGGAGGAAAATCAATCAAAACACTTGAGGACAGAGTATAGTCCACACTGCCCTGCTCTGACGGACCTTTGGAAGCCGCATTCTCTCTAGAGCCTACACTTTCCCCACCATTAACAATAACCCTCCCATTGCTAGGGTACTCAGCAGCTAATATGATGCTTTCACGTTCATCGCATCATTTGTTCATTAAGGAGCACTCACTGTGTACCTGGCACTGTATGCAGTTCTGGGAAACAGAGCGGGAAAGACACGGCAGTGCCCAGATCTGTGCCCCCCCCCCCCCCAACCCACTAAACTGTAAGCCCCAACAAGAGTCGGGGCTGCATCTGTTTATCTCCGGATGCCCAGCACCGGCACCGGAGTGTTTTGTGATCAGAGAATGGAAAGAACGGACGCCAGGGCTGCTGACTTCTCAGCCCAGATAAGGAATGTGGCTGTTCAAGCTCAGGGCTATAAAGATATTTGATCAGGGAGCGCCTGGGTGGCTCAGTCAGTGGAGTGTCCGACTTTGGCTCAGGTCATGATCTCATGGTTTGTGAGTTCAAGCCCCACATCAGGCTCTGTGCTGCCAGCTCGGAGCCTGGAGCCTGCTTCGGATTCTGTGTCTCCTTTCTAGCTCTGCCCCTCCTCCACTCGTGCTCTGTCTCTGTCTCTCAAAAAAAAAATGAATAAACGTTAAAAAAAAAAAAGATATTTGATCAAATAAGCCCTGAGTGCAGGGATACCTATAAAACTTGGGGGCCCAGTGCAAAATAGAAATATAGGGCCCCTTGTTCAAAACAGAGGAAGAAGGTGTCCTTAGAGGAACTAAAATAGAAAGCTTTTTTCTCTCTGTCCTGGCATCTCTTTCAATTAGTCATGGTGTTTTCTTATTTGCTATTCAGTATCATTCTAAGGAAAACATATTGAAACTTTAAATTATTAGCATGAATTTTACTATTCATCTTTGTATTGTGCAATGCTGATTTTAAACACAAATATTAACACATTTAACTCATGAAGAATCACTGAAAATATACAATTCAAATTTGGTAGCTGGTATCTCATTCTTGTCAGAATACTGGAAACAGCACAAAACTAAGCCAATTATTTTAAGGGTTTTTTTTTACAGTTTTTATTTGTTTACTTGAAAGAGATAGAGACTGTGTGTGGGGCGGGAGGAGAGGCAGAGAGGGAGAGAGGGAGAGAGGGAGAGAGGGAGGGAGGGAGAGAGGGAGAGTCTCAAGCAGTCTCTGAGCTGCCAGTGCAGAGCCTGACGCGGGGCTCAAAATCATGACACTGTGAGATCATGACCTGAGCCAAAACTGACAGTTGGACGCTCAACCAACTGAGCCACCCAAGTGCCCCTGAATCGACTATTTTTATGTGACTTCTTGATACACACAGACTATACCAACACTCTACCTCTGGCTCACTGATGATGACGAGGGACATAAAGGAAGGAACTCGGGGACAACCTATCTTCGCCTTTTGTTCTATGCCATTGCTCCCGGCATGAGTGGCTAATGAACACCAGGAAGTGACACAAGAATGGATATGACAGAGTAGGATTCCTCCGTGGTTCATGCTTCTAGAACGCCACTGCCTTCTTTGCATTCAATGTAAGTTCTAGCTCGACAGGAAGCATGGCTTCTGGGGGCCATCGGCACCTCCATTTACTTAGGTTTAGACACAACATGCCTACCTTTTACCCTCTGAGGCATGCTGGCCTCCCACATGTCACATCCATCAGACTTCAGAGATCATGGGCACCAAGAACACTACCTGTGAACATAAAGCACTGTGGACACGCACTCCATGCATGCTTCGTGGTCCCATTAGATCCACTTTCAAAGCATAGGTGCAAGGACAAAACTACTAAGAATTTCAAGACTGAAGCCTCAGAGCATGAAACCCATCATGCGGCCTTTCTAAGCACAGACTTTATGCAACTGCATGAGTCACACGCCCATGAATTCAGCTCTGCCTGGACAGGACCAAGGGTTCACAGCCGAGGGAACAGTCCCTGAAGCCTGAGTGGGGCCCTGGATGGAGCCTGAGCAGCTCCCAAATTGCCCAGAGCACCACAGACCCAGGGGGGGTTAACCAGTTAGGCCTGAATAAAGAGGGGATGCCGGTTCCTTAGAGGGGCCTCCTTAGCAAGGACAGAAAGCCCAGGTCCTACAGAGAGAATGGGAGGGGAGGCTCTGTCTCCCCAGGAAACTCGGAGAGGAGTCTGGGGTGAGAAGCAAGAGAAAGCTATGCAATCCTGCTAAGCCCAGCCTCAAAGTAACCTCCTTGAACCTGGAAAGGGAAAAACGGCCAAGACAACATTCCCACACTCACCAGGCCTCAGAGCCCAGGCAACCCCAGTCCTAGCCAGAGCCTCACATCCATGCTGGTGACAGATGCCAGAAGAACAGCAGCTGGAGGGCACTGGCGAGAGGCGGGACCAGCCATCTGGCACCGGCAACACAGGCAGGTGGGTTACAGCCGGTCCACGTCCCACTCCCGGCCCTTATTCAAGCACTGCCACATGGAGACATGGAATCCCACCTTTCGCCAACAGCAGACAAGATGGCTGCAATTCGCCTTCTAACACAAACTCGTCTTCACCTGTAGCAGAACCTTTGGCCCTCTCTCTGGTAGGCCACCTACCTGTGAAAACCCTTCCCACTCCAGGCAAGTGTCCATGCCACCTACTGGCTGAGTGTCCTTGGCTAATTACTTTTATGGGCTTCAGTTTCCCCATCTGAAAATAGGGGTAATCATACCTGCTCCACAGGGGCGTGATGGAGGACAGATGAGGAAACACATGCGCAGAGAGAAGAAAGAGGGATGGAGGGAGGCAGAGTTTTCCTCCCACCTCCCGTCACTCTGCTTACTCTGCCCTCCCTGCCCAGGATGCACTCCCCATTCCCCAAACCCGAGGACCTCACACAAGCCTTATGCCATCCATGGGACTTCTACCTCCAGCTCTCACCAATGTCCCCTCCAGACATTTCAGAAGCATGTTTTTCTATTCCACACACTAGAGCAACTGGGTACATTCGGCTTGCTGGTGTTCCTGGAAAGGGAATAAATAGCACTGGGAGAATTTCTAAGCTCATGGTTTTTAGTAGAAGCATCCTCAGCACAAAGCCTGACATGCCAGAGACACACAGTAGATTGAACTATGATGATGCCAGCTTCAAACTCTTCAACACTTTCCCTTTGCCAGAAGAGAGGGAGGGAGGGAGGGTGGGAGGGAGGAAGAGAGGGAGGGAGGAGGGGAGGGAAGGAAGGAAGGAAGGAAGGAAGGAAGGAAGGAAGGAAGGAAGGAAGGAAGGAAGGAAGGAAGAGGGGGAGGAAGGGAGGAGGAGGGAGGGAGGGAGGGAGAAAACAAGAATCTAAACTCCTGCACGGTGGTCCCTTCTAGTTCTCTAATCTCACCCCCTGCCATTCTCCCCTTCCACTCACTCTCCCACCCTCTAGGCTGTTTTCTAAATTTCCCCTTAAAAATGTCCCTCTCTTTTCCACAGTAGGGCTTTGCATATGCTGTTCCCTCTGTCTGGAAGGGCCTTCCCCACGTTCGGCACTGCCATCTCTTTCTCATGTCTGAGATCTCGGCTTGCTGGTGGTGTTCCTTCCACACCTAGTCTGAGGCCGTCTTCCACATCGCCCCGGTGGAAGAAACAATACCTTTGTTGCCCATCTCTGGGTACCAGCATCTAGCACATCTAACAACCCACAGTTGGTAATTAATAGGGACTTGTTAATGAACTAATGCATGGATGATAAATGAAGTAAATATTTTTTTTCTTCCCCCCTACGCATGCCATTCTTTTCTGGGTGTTTTGCAAATGCAAATCGTATCTCCCATTAGAATGCAGGCTGGGTAAGAGTTATAGATTGCTTTTGTTTCTTGCCCACCATGCAGTGCAGTGCAGCGCTGTGCACAACACGTAAAAAATGTTTGATGAATGAACGAATAAATCACTGCATAAATGAGCAGTCGGGCACTCACCCAAACCGGGCTGGACTGAACTGAATGAAGCAGACCTACATGCGTAAAGGAAGTGCCACATCCTTGCGACAGCGAACATGTGTTCTGCATTTGTCAGTGGGGCTTTCTTGTGCTCCGCTCCCTCACAGGGCCGTCACCCATCAGCCTGCTAATGGGATCATAAAGGAAAGGGAATCTGGGTCCTGGGCTTTCTCAGAGTCATCAGCTCAAAGCCCCTTTAATGTGAGTTCCTGACTCAATTGGGTGTGGAGAGAAGAGAAAAGGTGATGAATGGCCCAAATACAAGGAAACTCAGATACCTGACTTTGTTCTTATCTCGGCAAGAATGCGGCAGCCTGAAAGAGTCGGCAGCGGGCACCCTGAGTCATGATGAACTAAGAAACTCAAGAATGTCCCTTGATAAATGTTTGCTGGATAAATGAATGAATGCTTCTGTTGCTTATTACCTTTTAAGTGAATGGGGTCAAAGGTTGGTATTAACCCAAGGCTCATGGGGTAAAATATTCTTTGTGACCTGGCAGGAATTATTACCAAGGGCAGACTGGGCCAGCCGGTTCACATGGCTAATGAAGACAGGGTCACAGGTTTGAGGCTCCCTGGAGACTAGTTATCTATAGGCAGAGGAAAAATCTGCTTCGCAGCCATACTCAACGTTAACGCTGGGCAACAATCTTGCAAATTCATGCATTTGTCCGGGAAGGGAGGGTATCTATGGATGACTGCGGTGAAACCCTTCAGCAGAGGAAAGCAACGGGAATCTTGTTTACATGTACACAGGGCAATGACAGCTAACATCTACTGAGTACTGAGTGCCTCTATGCCAGGCGCTGTGCAGGGTAAAATCCCCCCACCTCCCAAATGTGAAAAGCGAACTGTAAAGACGTGTACAAGGCACTTTCACACCTGCTCTGTTTCAGGTCACCGTGTGGAATCCAAGGCAGCCCCAGCCCCACGAGGTAAATTTCATCCTCTTCCTTCCGCAGACGAGAAAAACAAGGGGGGAAAGAGATGTGCTCACTTGCCCCCAAGATCACCCAGCTGGGAAGTGGTAGAACCTGATCCCAGATGCAAGCAGTTGCCAAAGCCAAGTCGGTTCTCTTAACCGAGATACCAGAGACACTGCTTTTTTGTTTTTCCTGACAAGCAGATGAGTAACGCGGTCTTTACAGATGAAAAGTGACTAGTTCAAAATCGATGAAAGCAAGGCATTTGACTGTTGCAAAGAACTGCCATCCAAGGCATCGCCCAGGTAATCTCCTGGATTCCAAGGCTGAGGAAGACGACAGGCAGAGGAAGAGCCGGGCCTTAGGCCACAGGGCCTCTTTTGCAAGTCGCAGCTTTACCAAGTAGTGTGCCTTGCTGGGCAAGTGGCAGCTCATCTCCAACCTGGGCAGGCACTGTTCTAAATGCTGTTGATGCAGAACAAACATGTAAGATGGGCATAATCAGTCCTTCCCCGTGGATGAGAAAATGGAGCCACAAAATGGCTCAGCAGCATGGGCCCGGGGCCCAACCAGGAAATGACAGAGTTGGGACTCCTGTCCAGGTGGTCCAGCTGTAATACCTGTGCTCTGAGTACAGGAATAATAATAATAATAATAATAATAATAATAATAATAATACCACCTACCTCACAGACTCTGGGGATCTGATGCATGTAAAATGCATAGCAAAGTGACCTGTGGTATTTATTCACTACATGACACATTTTATCTTTAAATTTCCCACCTCAGCAGATTCATTCTCATGTCTTAGCAGGTGCTCAGGAACACCCCGATTAGCTGTAGCTGGATGGTCCAGAGGTCCAGGATTTGAAGCCAAACATTTTGCGCATGGGCTGAGCTACATGTCCTAGTAAGGCATCCAGTCCAGCAGGCTGACTCCAGTGGGGGGCACCGGCACTAAAGATGGTGACCACCGGCCATGGAAGACAGAACACAACAATGAGACACAAGGACCAGTCTGTACTGTGAAGTTCTGGGAGAACCGTCTTCAGCCAGCAAGACCTGACTCTTGGGCTGGAGCTCAGAGACAAGGCCACAGGCCCCCACGAGAAGACCTTACTAGGGCAATGCAGGACTCAGAAGTATCTGCATCAGGAAAGCAAGGACTTGGTGAAGAGAATAAAAGAGGGCTCGGTGGCGGGGGTCAGGATAGATTCACCCCGGTTACTGGGCAAAAATAGGTGATAAGAAGAAGAGCCCAAATGGGACCTGAAGTTTAGCTTCATGCACCTCATCCAGGCATTCTCGAAGCTCTCCTGCCTTGAGATAGCAGCGGTCCTGAGAGCTTGGCACAGGGGGAAGCCTGGAGGAGGCTGAGAGGACCCGGCTGGCAGAAGATGCCCACCAAGGCTGGCCACCAGGCAGGGCCTGATACACTCAGACTGCAGCCAGATGGGCACTCATCGGGAGATCAGGGTGAGGGGTTCTTGCATTCAGTAAAGAGTCGGGTCAGAGGACCCTGAACACACTTTCCATACTGCTTCCCATGATTCCAACAGGCTCAGTCCCTTGTCCTCCCCCATCTCCCCGCCAGCATCATGCAGCATCTTTGAGCTAAACTGAGGCAAATTAGGACTTGCGTACATACATGATACATGCATGATACCACTTTAGACCCAAACATGGTGACAGCACGATTCTCCAAAATCTGAACCCAACAGAGATGTCTCCAAGAACAATCGCCCTATAAAGTCAACGCTCATCCTGAGATCTACGATTCCACAGTGGTGCATCTGTTCTCGTAGGTGAAGTGGGGAGGCAGGAGCCCCAAGAGTGGCGCCAAGTCTCTCGAGGAGCAGGGATGGGATGGTCCCAGCCATCAATGGAGCTTTGTGGCCTCGGTGGAAAGAGAGGAACACCCTGTCTCAGGAATGCAACCTCAGAGCGCAGAAGACAACCACTCTTTACCATTATGAAACCCCAAACACTCTGGGTGTGGTGGGGGGTTTAAAAGCATATTCTGCTACCACTGAGAAGCCTTGGAAATGTGGAGAGTGCACCACCCAAGCCATTAAATGCCCAGACAGCTCGGGACAGAGGCAAGAACAAGGAGCCAATGAGTTTGGGTCAGAGTGTCTCAAAGAAATAAACATGCGGTGAAGGTATTTCCATAGCCAGTAAATACTGTCTTTCAGGGGGTTCAGAAGGAGACCAAACAGCCTGCCCCGACTATCCCCCGATAAAAGAGTGACACTGTGTATCTAAGGAGCGAGCAGCCAGGCACAGAAGCCAGATTTGCCAGCCACCCTTTAATTTATAGGCCGTAAATGATGGAGCCCATGATCTATTGCCCCTGACTCAGGGGGGATTTATTCTGGCTAAGAGCATACACAGAGGCCACTGATATAAGTGACGGCCTTGGGTGGAAGAAGGTCGGGCTCTCACTAAACGCTAAGTAAAGATGTTCGGAACAGACCGTTACACTGCTAAGAGATGCTTCCGAACACATCACAGGAAGCAGCTGACACTACCCATCCCAGCTGAGGTCGGGCTGAAGGGGAGGAAACCTGGGATGCTGCAACAAGGAGGCAGTCCGCAGCAGCTGGCGGCTGGCCTTGATCTGCAACAGTGTCTCCGCTGCGCATCCTTTCCTGTTGCGCTCTTACCCAGCTTTGGCCCCGTCCAAACCTGCTCTCGGGTAAAGGCTGGCTCCAGTCCTTCACATGAGCTGCTAGTATTGAAGCACCTTGCGGGCCTAGACCTCATCTGTTCCATGATCGCTGTGACATGAGATGGTTCAGCGCCTGCCATGGAACAGATGCTAACTCTTTATTCAACAAATAGAAACGATCTGTTTCTTTCCATCCGTCCATCCATCCATCCACCCACCATCTATTCATCCAGTCTTTCCCAAAGGACATGTCCGGGACATATCTTGTGCCTGGCCAGAAAGAGAGTATCTAATAATGTTTTACTGCACATACATACATTTTATCATTGTCATCTGATTATGGCAAGTGATGCTGATTTTCCATCTGCGATAGTGATACAAAAATCTTGTGTTCAGATTTCTTCATGGAAGAGAAGGGAGTCAAATTAAAATTAAAACCATTCAATTAAATAACAGCACAGGTTTTATAAGGATACGGCAAAAATCCTAAAGGTGGCTCAGGAATGACTAGATCTTGAGAAATCCCACATTCAACAAACATTGCCTGATTAGAGACAGTTCTAGAGCTAGTACAGTCCAAGGCAAAAGGCACCCACAAGTAAGTTATATTTTTTCAAAACTCGTCTTTGTACACTTTCTAAAACTTTTTGTCCTTCTTTTCACTCATGTTGTTTGTCACTGGTATAACCTGGTTATTTGTTGCTTTTCTAAAATCAGTCACTGTGAGGGACTGAACTGTGCCCCTGCCCTATCTTCATATGTTGAAGCTCTAACCCAGTACTTCAGAATATAACTAATCTAGAGACAGGGTCTTTAAAGAAGTTAAGATGAGTGTGTTAGTGTGGCCCAAATCCAATCTGACTGGGTTCGTATAAGAAGAGATTTGGACACACAGAGACATCCCAGAGGTGTGCCCACACAAAGGAAAAAACCATGTGAGGACACAGGGAAAAGATGGCCATCTATAAACCATCAAGAGATGGCTTCGGAGAAACCAGACCTGCCAACACCTTGATCTTAGACTTCCAGCCTTAGGAACTATGAGAAAATCAATTTCTGTTGTTTAAACCACCCAGTCTGTGGACTTTGTAACAGCAGCCCAAGTAGACTAAGACAGCCACCACGCCTCGCATTGTTTTTAGGTGGCTCACAATGTGCCACATGAACGGGTTTAGATGTGAGTGCAGAGGATGACAGACACTTATCACAGTGGACATGTGACCAGCACGTGAGCAGGGAGGTACTGAGTTCTCATGGATTAATGTCACCTATGATCAGGCTGGTCTACAAGTCAGTGCCTAGGGCACATCCACATGAGTGGAGGTTCTGGAAACACATATCTGCCTATAAAGTTATATTATTTTATTTTCTAATCTATTCAGTACCAAAGTTTTTGCTAGTCCTAAGTAAAATGTCTGACAACTCTGTTTCAATGGATTCTGTCAATGAAACCTCAGATGTTCTCCCTAAAAAATGGCCAAAGCTTCATGCACTTTTGTTATTTCCTCCATACAGACTGTGCTTGTGTCCACCCTCTGGTTAGGAAATGAGCTCATGACAGCAGGTTACGGTCTTTGCCCACATCCTTAAATACAGTTGTCCAGTTCGCCTTGTGGGAAGGACACTGATATATGAAATACATCCTTTCCTCATGGAGTTTTCTATCTAACAGAAAAAAAGACAAGTAAAAACTTCCAGCGCCAGCCAAGATGGAGTAAACAGAATGCAGCCTCTCTCTCTCCCACTATTTGCAACTAAAAACTCTGTGGAGTAAAGGCTGATTAGACCAAAAAAAGAAATAGGAGAGTCAGCAATTATACTCTGGGATGTTAATACCTACCCCTCCACAGTTGACAGAACAGGAAGGACACAGAAAATGCAAACAAAGCCAGCAACCAACCAGACCCAGAGTACATTACAGAGCACAGCACCCAGGACCAGGATAATACGTGTCCTTTCCAGACACGCACCAAGACCTGCGCCATAAAATGGCACCATAAAATAGTGCAAACTATTTAAAAGGACTCAAGTCACGCAAAGTGTGCTCGTTCCCCAACCACAATGGATTATATGTAACTTCTTTGAAATGCAGTGTTCTCATGTGTAAAGGAGAATAGGAATCTTTACCCTTTCAAGACTTCCTAGAAGTTTAGCAACAACAATGCGTAAAAGAACCTCAACACAGAAGGTACGAAAGAGCGTAACCACTAGAATGCACTCAAAATAGCAAAGCTAGTAAGCTGGCAGGAGCCAGAATGGAAGCCCAAGTTTGCCAAAAGTCAAAGCCTGTGCTTCTCCCAGCACAGAAATCAGAGACCCTCGTGGGGTTGAGGTGAGAACAAACAGGACAGTGCTCATGAGCATGCTTCGAGAAGCTTAAAACCACAAATTCAATGTAACAATAAATCACTATTATTATATCAACACCCAAGATGATGAATGTGAGCACTTACGATGTTCTGATACCAGGACATACCACATACAGGGTTTCGGTTTGTTTTGCCTAAATTCTAGTTTAATAGAGAACATTTTAAAAGCCAGTAATTTCATTGTTTGCTGAGTATTGAGAAAAATACACACAAATTCACACTCACATACATATATCACACATAGCATACATACATTGTGTATGAAGACACTTAGAATAATTCCAAACACATAAAATACTAATGCTATTCTAGATTTATATATGCACAGGACTTAGTACATATTAATGAACATATGCACAAACATCATATACATTTGCAATGATGCCACCATAACCACACACAAACACACAGTTGATTAAAGGCTTATAATAGTAAAGTCAGCTTATATTCACATATTACAATTTACATGGATATTTCATATTCACCATTTAGGTTCTCAATTGTCTTATGCTGTAGGGTAGGGTTAGAAGTCATCCCAGGGGGGGCACAATGGGACAAGCATGGATTACAGTGACAGGAAGATTTGGTTTGAAATCCCAGCCAGCTCTGTTGCAGAAGCAACTCACAAACATTACAATAAAAGTGCGGTGGGAAACTGAAATAGGTATCAGGAAGCCCAACTTCAGGTGCCTGCAAGGGACAGGAAGGACTGCCTGGACGAGGTGCCATCTGGACTGTCTTAAAGAAGTGACTGACATAAAGTAATGGATCCCAGGAAATCAGGACCACACACAAAGGCATGGGAACAAGATATCTACTTCCCTCGTTCCTCTTCATGCTCTTGAGTCCTAAACCTAGGACCTCTCCTTGGGCCTACCCATGGCCCATCTTTCTTACTATACTATGGACGGAACTATGTCCCCACCACCACCACCAAATCCATATGTCGAAGCCCTAACACCCAATATGACTATATTTGGAGAAAGGGCTTTTAGGAAACATTTAAGGTTAAATGAGGTTATGAGGATGGATTCCTACTCTGATAGGATGGTGTCCCGTAAGAAAAGAAAGGCATCTCCTTTCCTTTCCCCTCTCTGTCTCTCTGTCTCTGTCTCTCTCTCCCCCTCTCTCTCTCTCCATGCATCTGCACCTAGGAAAAGCAAGACAGCTGTCTGAAAACCTGGAACTTGACCATGCTAACACCTTTATCTTGAACTTCCAGACTTCAGAACTGTGGGAAAATAAATTTCTGTTAAGCCACTCAGTCTATGGTATATGGTTATGGCAGCCCGAGAAGACTAAGACACACCCCCCATGCCCTCCCTTGGTTATTTCACTACCTTTTTTTAAATTATTACCTCCCATTTTAGAAATGGTCTCTCTCTCCTCTGCTTCAGTCCTAAATTTCCAGCTGCCATATTGGATGCCCAGCCAGCACTGGCAACTCAACACAATCTATAATGGCTTCATGCCTTTGCACTCCAGATCATTTTCCTGACTTCCTATTTTATTATTACTTTAATTTGAGAGAGAGAGAGAAAAAGAGAGAGAGAATGAGAGAGAGAGTGGGAGAGAGGAGCAGAGGGTTAGAGAGAAATAGAGAGAGAGAGAGAGAGAGAGAGAGAGAGAGAGAGAGAATATCCCAAGCAGACTCCACACTCACTGTGGAGCCCGACACAGGGCTCAATCCCATGATCCTGGGATCATGACCTGAGCCAATATCAACAGTCAGGTGTTCGACCAACTGAGCCACCCAGGCACCCCTCCTCACTTCCTTATTTTAGTTAAGAACACCATCATCCTTCTAATCATTAAGAAGCTAAATCTTATTGGCTCCTCCCTCTCTCCTTCATCCACCATATTCTTTTGTATTTCTTCTAAGAAATTTCCCTAATTTCAATTACTTTACACTGTTAAAGCCTTGCTATTGTTCACCTATATTAAGTATTCTGCTGTACCAGCAAGGGTTATTTTTGCAAAAATGGCAGAAGTTCTAAGTTAAACTGCTTTTACTAGAGAAGATAATTTGTTGGCTAATGTCACTGAGACATACGCTACAGGCAAGGCTGAATCCAGGGCCTTACGTCACCAACTATCACTCTCCAATCTCTGCCTCTAATTCATTGAGTCGACCTCACTCTTCATCAAGCTCCCCTCATGTAATGGCAAATGTAGTCTTGGGCTTAGGGTTTATCAGTTGGCAACACCACTGGTAACAAGGTGCCTCGCCTGTTTCAGCAAACACCCTATAAGTGATGATTGTGGCTTGAAAATAATGTGCTATGTGTACTCTCAATAGCCAGACCCAGTCCACTGACCCCAGTCACAGGGTGGGGGCTACATCAGTCCCACCCAAACCATGACTGTGAGTGGGAAGAATGGTTCCCCAAAGCAAAACTGAGGAGCTGATACCCTAAAGTAGGGTATGAATGCTAATTAGATAGATACATAGATACATAGATACATAGATAGAGTAAAACATCTATCTGATATACCTCTTAATTGTGTTTCTTAGTTCCAACTTCACTCCACTTCAATTCGTCTTAAAAATATCTCAGACCATTTCTTTCCCCTGTTCCCAAGCCTCCGATGACTCCCCAGAAGAGGCCCTACAGGGTCCAGGGATGGCAATTTGCAAGCACAGTGAGTAACTTTCAGAGCCCTCCCTCCCTGAGAGGAAGGAACTTGGAAAGAGAGGGAGTTTTAATGACAGAATCACTGCAAGGGAGAGAGGGAGCTCTGGTTTTGTTTTATTCTCATGGTCCAATTGGACAGCTTGGGCTGGTGTGGCTTGTAGATAAGTCTGTATAAGTCTTATACAAAAATCCACACATCCGAGAGGGCATTCACAGCAAGGCATCCAGAAATGTGGATTCTGGTGGCTCTGGGTTTCCCATGTACCCGTCAAAATCCTCACCCACTGGAGTCCTTTTTCCCCCTCCTTCCTCAGGGGAGCTAGTATTTTCTTCTTCCTCATTATGTCATGAGCCCGACTAGAATGTAATACTATGAGGACAGGGAATAAATGGATCAATTTTATTTATGTCTCTTATTTCCAGAGCCTAGCAGAGTACCCTTCAAGTTGGACCCTTAATAAATATTTATTGACTGAATGAATGAATGAATGAATGAGAAGATCCTAACATTATTATCTTTTTGTGTTTCAACATCACTTAGTCCAGAGTCTTGTGCACAGCACATGCTCAGTAGATGTTTAGCGGATTTAATTTAGTCCAAAATATATAAAAAAGAATCCTAATCAGATTTTCTTGTTTTGGGATAGTGCAAATTTTGGGAAGCAGCTGGATCTGAGTAATCTCTGTACCAGCATCCCGAAAATGTATAGCCTCCAATCATAAAACCACAGAATGTTCACAGACGTCAGGGACTTCCTCACAAACAAGCCATGTTCTATTTTCTGTGTCAGTCCCGTTTCAGCACAAGGGCTGCTGAAGCAAGTGTCAAGGATATTTGAAAACAAATGTTATCCTTTCTTAGGTATAAATCATGTCATTCTTAGCTATCTATAAGGAGGAGTAACAGCCATGTATGCACATCTCTCTCCCGACCCTAGGCAAACTCGGCTCCTCCCAGGGCTCTCCCACCTCGATGTCCACCCTCTGCCCTGCCAGGTGGCCATCCGGGCTCAGCATCCAGCAGTTTCTCTGCTGCTTGGGAAACCCAGTGAATTTTAATGCTATTGAGCAACTCTGCTCAAACACTCCTGGTGTGAACTGAGTAAAGCTCTAGTTGCTAGGCAACCGTTACAAAAGAAGAAGAATTTCCAAAATAAAAAGTGACCCAGAATACACTGGAATCAAGTACAATTGCACACTTAATTTGCAATTGGTTGGAGTACACCCTCACCTTGGTTAGACGGTTTATTTCTTGGTTACTCTAGGAAATAGCCTTTCAAAATTTTAATGAAGCTGAAAGTAATTTCTACTCCTTCCAGAGACTCAATAAAGAAACAAAGAAAAATGTTTCAAAGCTGGGATTCCTGGCAAGTAGTGGGTGCTCAATAAAGTATTCATTGAATGAATGAATGAATGAATGAATGAATGAATATGTAGGCACAAGGATGCTTGCATCCTGAGGAGTCATGGCCTTGGAAGATATATAAACACAAAGTTATACATCTTTGTGGTGGTTTTAAAATAAGTCTGTGGCCAGCAGGCACATGAAAAGATGCTCAACGTCACTCCTCATCAGGGAAATACAAATCAAAACCACACTCAGACATCACTTCACACCTGTCAGAGTGGCTAAAATGAAAAAATCAGGAGACTGTAGATGCTGGAGAGGATGTGGAGAAACGGGAACCCTCTTGCACTGTTGGTAGAAATGCAGCCTGGTGCAGCTGCTCTGGAAAACAGTGTGGAGGTTCCTCAAAAAATTAAAAACAGATCTACCCTATGACCCAGCAATAGCACTGCTAGGAATTTACCCAAGGGATACAGGAGTGGTGATGCATAGGGGCACTTGTACCCCAATGTTTATAGCAGCACTTTCAACAATAGCCAAATTATGGAAAGAGCCTAAATGTCCATCAACTGATGAGTGGATAAAGAACATGTGGTTTATATATACGATGGAATACTACTTGGAAATGAGAAAGAATGAAATCTGGCCATTTCTAGCAACATGGATGGAACTGGAGAGTGTGATGCTAAGTGAAATAAGTCAGGCAGAGAAAGACAGATACCATATGTTTTCACTCATATGTGGATCCTGAGAAACTCAACAGAAGACCAGAGGGGAGGGGAAGGGGGAAAAAAAAAAAAGTTACAGAGAGGGAAGGAAGCAAACCGTAAGAGACTTAAATACTGAGAATAAGCTGAGGGTTGATGGCGGGTGGGGGGAGGGGAAAGTGGGTGATAGGCATCGAGGAGGGCACCTGTTGGGATGAGCACTGGGTGTTGTATGGAAACCAATTTGACAATAAATTTCATATAAAAAATAAAAAATAAAAAATAAAAAATAGAATAAGTCCGGGGCACCTAGGTGGCTCAGTCAGTTAAGCGTCTGACTTTTGATTTCAACTCAGGTCATGATCTCACAGTTCCTAAGATTGAGCCCTGCGTTGGACTCCATGGTGACAGTGCGGAGACTGCTTGGGATTCTCTCTCCCTCTCTCTCTCTCTCTCTGCCTCTCCCCGACTCACACACACACATGTGCTCTCTCTTAAAACAAATAAACATTAAAAAATAATAATAATAAATAAAATAAGTCCACAAATTCTTTGGTCTCCCTCCCCTCAGGAGAGGAAGCAAGAGTGAGAGTTGGCCTTAACAACTAATTTCTAACAAATACAAGGTGACAGAATTCACAGCTTGTGACGCCATCATAGAAAAAACTGAAACTTTCTTCTCTCTCATCGTTCACTCTGGGGGAAGCTACCTGCCATGTCCTGAGGACACTCAAGCCATCTATGGAGAGGCCCACGTGGCAAGGAACTGAGGCCTCCTGCCAAGGACCGTGTGAGAGAGCCATCTTCACAACAGATTCTCTGGCCTCAAGCAAGCCTTCCGATGGCTGTGGCCTCTGCCGCCCTCAGAATGTAGTCACACAAAAGACCCCCAGCCAGAACCACCAGGGCAAGGCCACTCCCACAGACCTGACCCACAGTAACAAGGAAATATAAGTTAAATGTGTCCTATTTTAAGCCACTACGGTGTTGTTGTGCAGCAATAGATAATCGTCTTTCACCTTTCCGGAGATGACAGCTGAACAAAATAGAAGCTCCTTGAGGGTGTCTTGCTCACTCTTGCCTCCCAATACCTGGCGTCTTGTGTGCACTCAGTAAACAATGGGTAGCAACTCATGTAATGACACAGCCAGTCCTAATCCTTTATGGAAACCTATACCTAGATTCACACACAGAAACAGGAGCACAGTCCACCAATAAGAAAGAGAATTTTAAACAAAGAACCATTCGCATAATTATTTTAAAAAGAACTATTAACTTGAATTTTTCTTAAAAAAGATTACTAAAAATATTTTAATAAAAAGGGACTATTAGAAACTATTGAAACTGTGCTCTTAGAATTTGCATAATCCTCCTCCCTTATTGGGGTGAAAAGGAGCTGTGTCTAGAAGGAACATAAGGCCTATGGGGAATATAATATATCCAAGGTGAGAACAAGCAAGAAAGAGCAGAGCATGAGAAGTCCATTCTTCTCATGAGAAGGAAAAAGCACTGGGGGTGGGGCAGGGGGAGGACACAGGGCAAAATGTGGGTCTCAGATCCCACTTGGGGATTTTCTTGTAGTTCTCCTGAAGCAATGTCATCAAAGCAGTTCAAGTACACAAAGGCCACTTGAACAAGATAACCCTCCGATACCTTTGTGACTTGAGCTATGATTGGAAGACCTCCTCCTGCCAGTGCTCCAGGCACACTTAGGAGATGGGTAGGGAGCACTCCTGCCCCCTGCTGGCCCAGAGAGAGCTAAAGAGGAAGACTTGCCCCAACAATTCCCACATTCAGCCTCACACACTCCTTTCTCCATTATCATATTTTAGGGCAGGCTATACACCTCTGTAGAAATAAGACAGGGGGAGAAATGGTAACGAATCACTGTCTTGTTTCTTCTGTGACAATTAGAGCAATGCAGATTAAAAGCAAGATTTGCCCTCCATGCCAACCTCAGATAACTGACGGTGACTTTATTCAAATGCAAAGACCCACTGATATTTGCTTTTCTCGCTAACAACTGGTCCTGCGTACTCTACCACATGCTATGAACTATGCAAGGAAAGTAGCATCTAGCCTGGAGTCCCCCACTCTAGAGAGAGAGGACATTTTTCAATATGCTCAATTGCCTAAAAATACCTAAAAATTAAGAGTGATTTAAATGTCCCAGACCAGAGAATCCCAGTGTTCTTCTCATCCATTGCTTTTGAGTCTTCCTATGGCCACAATATCAAGTACACAGCAGGCCTCTAAAACTTAATGTGTTACTGTTGCTGAGTTCAATTATTTCAAAGGAAGTTTCCTGGGTATTGACTATGTGCCAGGCACTGTGATAGGTTCTTCATGTACATTATTTAATTTGATCCAATAACAATTCAATAAATGAGAAAAATGAGGCTCAGAGAACTGGAATTATCTACCAGAGGGTCGCTAAGCTAGAGACGTGTCAAACTCCAAACCCAGATTCTGCAGCTGTCCCCATGAACCAAACACAACACTCTCCTAAGTGTTTGAAGACAAGCTTTGTCTCCATCATGATAGTGAATCCCACATCAATTGCTTGGCTGAATTTATTTAGAAATAATATATTGCTGCTTATTAAAAGATATTCAAAACTCTTAATCAGGGCTTTTGCTCAGCATGAGACAATCAGATGTATCATAGAATCCATAATGATCCCAGCATATGCTGTTGACATTTTACTAAGGTATAGCTTTCCTGAAACATTGAAAATAGCTCTAAGTTCCCCATAATTCAGGTCTCACCTCCCAGAGATCTTTGAGGGAGCCATTTATAATATAATCAATGTAGTGTTTAAGAGGGAGATTCTATTCTGAGGATATTAAAAAAAAAAGTGCTAACCCCCTCTGCCATTACCCCATTTCTCCCAGCCCATTCCATGTTAACCCAGCAGGGAGGAAGCTGAAAGGGGAAGGAAGGGAGAAGAGGGGGAGGGGAGGCAGCAGAGCCAAGCCTGCTGACAGGAGACTGCCTTTCACTCCATAGGTCCCCAAGCAAATGAAGGAAAGAGTGTCCAGCATCCCCAACAAGCTTCCTGCCGTTTTACAATGCTGCCATCTTCTGGCATAAAGTGAAAATCCATGAGAAAATACTACCAGTCACTGAGGTTCAGTAAGTCAACAAAGATGTGCTCCCTATATACCAATAAAGTTAGGGGGGAAAATTACCCCCAACGCATTCCTGGGATCTATCTGAACTAGAATTAAGCATCTTCACTTTCCAGGCTCCTACTTTTTAAAATATACCATCTACTGCCAGGACAATTAGAGAAACTACTTCAATATTCTCCCACCTCCCATGCATGCCCCCCTTCCAATCCATTACCCCACCCAGCCATTGAAGTCTCCAATGACTTTTAATTCTACTTGGAACAAACTTATTATTCTGGCCCATGAGGTATCCCAAGCTGGCAGCCTGCAAGCCCAAGTTCAATAGCTCCAGGGGTGTGTGTGTGTGTGTGTGTGTGTGTGTGTGTGTATGTGTGTGTGTGTAGAGAGAGAGAGAAATATTTTCAACTGCTTTAAGTGGGGCACACCCTACCTCCTCGGTTGGCTGCCTACCTCCACCTATACCCTATATGGATATGCACGCATATTCACGGCCGTGAAGTCAGGAAACACACTCAGAAATTCACATCCACCCAGAACCTCAAAATGCGACCTTATTTAGAAACAGATGTATTGCACATATGCTTAGTTAAGAAGGGGCCATACTGGGGGCGCCTGGGTGGCTCAGTCGGTTGAGCATCCGGCTTCGGCTCAGGTCATGATCTCACAGTTTGTGGGTTCAAGTCCTGCATTGGGCTCTGTGCTGACAGCTTAGAGCCTGGAGCCTGTTTCGAATTCTGTGTCTCCCTCTCTCTCCGCTCCTCCCCCGCTCATGCTCTGTCTCTCTCCTTCAAAAATAAATAAAAACATTAAAAAAGAAGAAGAAGGGGCCATACTTGATTAGAGTGGACCCGAAATCCAATATGACTGGTGGTTTTATAAGAAGAGACACAGAAACAAAGACACACAAGGAAGAAGTCATGTGAAGACAGAGGCAAAGATCAGAGTGGTACAGCTTCAAGCCAAGGAATGTAAAAAATTGCCATCAACCACCAGAAGCTAAAAGAGGCAAGGAATGATTCTCCCCAAGAGCCACAGAAGGTAGTATGGCCCTACTGACACCTTGATGTCAGACTTCCAGTCTCTAAAACTATGAGAGAAAAAATGTCTATTGTTTTAAGCCACCCAGTTTATTTTATTTTTTTTATTTTTTTTTTCAATGTTTGTTTATTTTTGGGACAGAGAGAGACAGAGCATGAACAGGGGAGGGGCAGAGAGAGAGGGAGACACAGAATCGGAAACAGGCTCCAGGCTCTGAGCCATCAGCCCAGAGCCCGACGCGGGGCTTGAACTCGCGGACCACAAGATCGTGACCTGGCTGAAGTCGGACGCTCAACCGACTGCGCCACCCAGGCGCCCCTAAGCCACCCAGTTTATGGTACTCTGTTACAGCAGCCTTAAAAAACTAATACATTATTTGTTTTCTATATCTTCTAAAATAAAGAGCCCTGACAGAAGACATTAATAGACACTTTTCCAAAGAAGACATTCAGATGGCTAACAGACACATGAAAAGATGCTCAACATCGCTCATCATCAGGGAAATACAAATCAAAAGCACACTGAGATACCACCTCGCATCAGTCAGAGTGGCTAAAATGAACAACCCAGGAAACAGCAGATGTTGGAGAGGATGTGGAGAAAGGGGAACCCTCCTGGATTGTTGGTGGGAATGCAAACTGGTGCAGCTGCTCTGGATAACAGTGTGGAGGTTCCTCAAAAATTTTAAAATAGAACTACCCTATGACTCAGCAATAGCATTACTAGGAATTTACCCAAAGGATACAGGAGTGCTGATTGGAAGCGGCATGTGCACCCCAAGGTTTAGAGCAGTGCTATCAACAGTTCCCAAATTATAGAAAGGGCCCAAACGCCCATCAACTGATGAGTGGACAAAGAAGATGTGGTTTATATAGACAATGGAATACCACTTGGCAATGAAAAAGAATGAAATCTTGTCATTTGCAACAACGTGGATGGAACTGGAGGGTATTATGCTAAGTGAAATAAGTCAGACAGAGAAAAACAGATATCATATGTTTTCACCCATACGTGGAAGTTCAGAAAATTAACAGAAGACTATGGAGGAAGGAAAGAAAAAACACAGTTACAAACAAGAAGGCAAACCATAAGAGACTCTTAAATACAGAGGACAAACTGAGGGTTGATGGGGGTGAAGGGCCAGGGAAAATGGGTGATGGGCACTGAGGAGGGCATTTGCTGGGATGAGCACTGGGTGTTGTATGTAAGTGATGAATCACAGGAATCTACTCCCAAAGCCAAGAGCACATTTTATACACTGTGTGTTAGCTAACTTGATGATAAATTATATAAAAAATTAATTAATTTTAAAATAAAATAAAGAGCCCCGAAATAAACCCTCACAAATGTGGTCAAATTATTTTTGACAAGGGTGCCAAGAGCATTCAGTGAGGAAAAAACCATCTCTTCATACAAAGTCAGTACACAAAATATCTGTTGTATTTCTATACACTAATGACAAACTATCAGAAAGATAATTAAGAAAATCCCACCTACAATTCCATCAAAAAGAATAAAATACCTATGAATAAAATAATGAAGGAAGTGAAAGAACTGTACACTGAAAACTGTAAGACATTAATGAAAGAAATTGAAGGAGACACAAAAGTTAGAGAAATATTCCACGCTCATGGATTGAAATAGCTAATATTGTTAAAATGTCAACCCTACCCAAAGAAACCTACTGGTGTAATGCAGTCCCTGTCAAAATTCCAATAGCATTTTTCACAAAAATAGGACAGATAATATTAAAATTTGTATGGAACCACAAAACACCCCAAATACAAAGCAATCTTGAACAAAGCATCATGCTTCCTGATTGCAAACTATATTATAAATCTATAATAATCAAAACAGTAGGTATTGACACCAAAAAAAAAAAAAAAGACACACAGAGATCAATGGAACATAATAGAGTCCAGAAATAAAACCAAGCATACACAGTTGACTAATTTACAACAAAGGGGCCAAGAATATACAATGGAGAAGGGGCAGTCCCAGCAATACTGCTGGGAAACATGTGCCAAAGAATGAAATGGGGCCACTATCTTACACCACACACAAAAATTAACTCAAAATGGATTAAAGGCTTGACTACAAGACCTGAAGCCATAAAATCATGGAAGAGGGATGCTTGGCTGGCTCAGTCAATTAAGCGTCTGACTTCGGCTCAGGTCATGATCTCACGGTTTGTGGGTTCGAGCCCCGCGTCGGGATCTGTGCTGACAGCTCAGAGCCTGGAGCCTGTTTCAGATTCTGTGTCTGCCTCTCTCTCTGCCTCTCTCCCACCCGCACTCTGTCTCTCTCTCAAAAATAAACATACATTAAAAATATTTTTTTTTAACTCATAGAAGAAAACAAGACAGTATATACCATGCCATCAGTCTTGGTGATGACATTTTAGACTTGACACCAGAAACAATGACAACAAAAGCAAAAACAGACAAGCGGGACTACATCAAACCAAAAACCTTGTGTACAGTAAAGGAAACCATCAACAAAATGAAACAGCAACCTACCAAATGGGAGAATAATTTACAAATCATATTTCTTTTTTTTAATATGAAATTTATTGTCAAATTGGTTTCCATACAACACCGAGTGCTCATCCCAACAGGTGCCCTCCTCCATGCCCATCCCCCACCCTCCCCTCCCTCCCACCCCCCACCAACCCTCAGTTTATTCTCAGTCTTTAAAAGTCTCTTATGGAGAGAAGATGGCGGCGTAGGAGGACGCTGGGCTCACCGCATCCTGCTGATCACTTAGATTCCACCCACACCTGCCTAAATAACCCAGCAAACCGCCAGAAGACTAGCAGAACGGGGTCTCCGGAGCCAAGCGTAGACGAGAGGCCCGCGGAAGAGAGTAGGAAGGGCGGCGAGGCGGTGCACGCTCCACGGACAGGCGAGAGGGAGCCGGGGCGGAGGGGCGGCCCGCCGGCCAAGCAGAGCCCCCGAGTCTGGCTGGCAAAAGCAGAGGGGCCGGACAGAGTGTGTTCTGACAGCGAGCGGAACTTAACATCTGGAAGGTTGTAAGTTAACAGCTCTGCTTGGAGAGCAAGAGGGCTGGAGGACAACGGTAAGGAGAGTTGTTGAGCCCCTGACAACAGAGCTCAGCTTGGCGGGGAACAAAGGCACTCGCCAGCGCAATCTCCCTCACCCATCCCCCAGCCAAAATCCCAAAGGGAACCAGTTCCTGCTAGGGAACTTGCTTGCACCACACAAACACCCAATGCCGTGCTTCTGAGGATCCATCCCTCCGGCGGGTCTGACTCCCTCCCGGTGCCACAGGGCCCCTCCCAAAGCGGAACTCTGAAGGAAAAGCGAGCTGAGCCTGCCCCTCCTGCCCCTGTGCACCTTGGCCATCCACCCCAGCTAATATACCAGATCTCCAGCACCACAAGCCTGGCAGTGTGCAAGTAGCCCAGACAGGCCACGCCACCCCACAGTGAATCCCCCCACTAGGAGAGGGGAAGAGAAGGCACACACCAGTCTGACTGTGGCCCCAGCGGTGGGCTGGGGGCAGACATCAGGTCTCACTGCGGGCCCGCCCACCAACGCAAGTTATTCAAGACAGCACAGGGGAAGTGCCCCGCAGTTCCACACCACTCCAGGGACTATCCAAAATGATGAAATGGAAGAATTCCCCTCAAAAGAAACTCCAGGAAGTAGCGACAGCTAAGAAACTGATCAAAAACGATTTAAACAATATAACAGAAAGTGAATTTAGAATAATAGTCATAAAATTAATCGCTGGGCTTGAAACCGTATAGAGGACAGCAGAGAATCTATTGCTACAGAGATCAAGGGACTAAGGAACAGCCAGGAGGAGCTAAAAAATGCTATTAATGAGCTATAAAATAAAATGGAGACAACCACAGCTCGGATTGAAGAGGCAGAGGAGAGAATAGGTGAACTAGAAGATAAAATTATGGAAAAAGAGGAAGCTGAGAAAAAGAGAGACAAAAAAATCCAGGAGTATGAGGGGAAAATTAGAGAACTAAGTGACGCACTAAAGAGAAATAATCTACGCATAATTGGTATTCCAGAGGAGGAAGAGAGAGGGAAAGGTGCTGAAAGTGTACTTGAAGAAATAATAGCTGAGAACTTCCCTGATCTGGGGAAGGAAAAAGGCACTGAAATCCAAGGGGCACAGAGAACTCCCTTCAGACATAACTTGAATCGATCTTCTGCAGGACATATCATAGTGAAACTGGCAAAATACAAGGATAAAGAGAAAATTCTGAAAGCAGCTAGGGATAAATGTGCTCTAACATATAAAGGGAGACCTATAAGACTCGTGACCAATCTCTCTACTGAAACTTGGCAGGCCAGAAAGGAATGGCAGGAGATCTTCAATGTGATGAATGGAAAAAATATGCAGCCGAGAATCCTTTATCCAGCAAGTCTGTCATTTAGAATAGAAGGAGAGATAAAGGTCTTCCCACACAAACAAAAACTGAAGGAATTCGTCACCACTAAACCAGCCCTACAAGAGATCCTAAGGGGGATCCTGTCAGACAAAGTACCAGAGACATCACTGCAAGCATGAAACCTACAGACATCACAATGACTCTAAACCCATATCTTTCTATAACACTGAATATAAATGGACTAAATGTGCCAACCAAAAGACACAGGGTATCAGAATGGATAAAAAAACAAGACCCATCTATTTGCTGTCTACAAGAGACTCATTTTAGACCTGAGGACACCTTCAGATTGAAAGTGAGGGGATGGAGAACTATTTATCATGCTACTGGAAGTCAAAAGAAAGCTAGAGTAGCCATACTTAGATCAGACAAACTAGACTTTAAATTAAAGGCTGTAACAAGAGATGAAGGGCATTATATAATAATTACAGGGTCTATCCATCAGGAAGAGCTAACAATTATAAATGTCTATGCACCGAATACGGGAGCCCCCAAATATATAAAACAATTACTCACAAACATAAGCAACCTTATTGATAAGAATGTGGTAATTGCAGGGGACTTTAATACTCCACTTACAACAATGGATAGATCATCTAGACACATGGTCAATAAAGAAATAAGGGCCCTGAATGATACATTGAATCAGAGGGACTTCACAGATTTATTTAGAACTCTGCATCCCAAAGCAACAGAATATACTTTCTTCTCGAGTGTACATGGAACATTCTCCAAGATAGATCACATACTGGGTCACAAAACAGCCCTTCATAAGTATACAAGAATTGAGATCATACCATGCATACTTTCAGACCACAATGCTATGAAGCTTGAAATCAACCACAGGAAAAAGTCTGGAAAACCTCCAAAAGCATGGAGGTTAAAGAACACCCTACTAAAGAATGAATGGGTCAACCAGGCAATTAGAGAAGAAATTTAGAAATATATGGAAACAAACAAAAATGAAAATACAACAATCCAAATGCTTTGGGATGCAGCAAAGGCAGTCCTGAGAGGAAAATACATCGCAATCCAGGCCTATCTCAAGAAACAAGAAAAATCCCAAATACAAAATCTAACAGCACACCTAAAGGAAACAGAAGCAGAACAGCAAAGATACCCTAAGCCCAGCAGAAGAAGAGAAATAATAAAGATCAGAGCAGAAATAAACAATACAGAATCTAAAAGAACTGTAGAGCAGATCAATGAAACCAAGAGTTGGTTTTTTGAAAAAATAAACAAGATTGATAAACCTCTAGACAGGCTTCTCAAAAAGAAAAGGGAGATGACCCAGATAGATAAAATCATGAATGAAAATGGGATTATTACAACCAATCCCTCAGAGATATAAGCAATTATCAAGGAATACTATGAAAAATTATATGCCCACAAACTGGACAACCTGGAAGAAATGGACAAATTCCTAAACACCCACACACTTCCAAAACTCAATCACGAGGAAATAGAAAGCTTGAACAGACCCATAACCAGAGAAGAAATTCAATCAGTTATCAAAAATCTCCCAACAAATAAGAGTCCAGGACCAGATGGCTTCCCAGGGGAGTTCTACCAGACATTTAAAGCAGAGATAATACCTAGCCTTCTCAAGCTATTCCAAAAAATAGAAAGGGAAGGAAAACTTCCAGACTCATTCTATGAAGCCAGTATTACTTTGATTCCTAAACCAGACAGAGACCCAGTAAAAAAAGAGAACTACATGCCAATATCCCTGAGGAATATGAATGCAAAAATTCTCAATAAGATAATAGCAAATCGAATTCAACAGCATATAAAAAGAATTATTCACCATGATCAAGTGGGATTCATTCCTGGGATGCAGGGCTGGTTCAACATTTGCAAATCAATCAACGTGATACTTCACATTAATAAAAGAAAAGATAAGAACCATATGATCCTGCCAATCAATGCAGAAAAAGCATTTGACAAAATTCAGCATCCTTTCTTAATAAAAACCCTCGAGAAAGTCGGGATAGAAGGAACATACTTAAATATCATAAAAGCCATTTATGAAAAGCCCACAGCTAACATCATCCTCAATGGGGAAAAACTGAGAGCTTTTTCCCTGAGATCAGGAACATGACAGGGATGTCCACTTTCATTGCTGTTGTTTAACATAGTGTTGGAAATTCTAACATCAGCAATCAGACAACAAAAGGAAATCAAAGGCATCAAAATTGGCAAAGAAGAAGTCAAGCTTTCACTTTTTGCAGATGACATGATATTATACATGGAAAATCCTACAGACTCTACCAAAAGTCTGCTAGAACTGATACATGAATTCAGCAAAGTTGCAGGATACAAAATCAATGTAGAGAAATCAGTTGCATTCTTATACACTAATAATGAAGCAACAGAAAGACAAATAAAGAAACTGATCCCATTCACAACTGCACCAAGAAGCATAAAATACCTAGGGATAAATCTAACCAAAGATGTAAAAGATCTGTATGCCGAAAACTATAGAAAGCTTATGAAGGAAACTGAAGAAGATACAAAGAAATGGAAAAACATTCCGTGCTCATGGGTTGAAAGAATAAATATTGTCAAAATGTCAATACTACCCAAAGCTATCTACACATTCAATGTAATCCCAATCAAAATTGCACCAGCATTCTTCTTGAAGCTAGAACAAGCAATCCTAAAATTCATATGGAACCACAAAAGGCCCCGAATAGCCAAAGTAATTTTGCAGAAGACCAAAGCAGGAGGCATCACAATCCCAGACTTTAGCCTCTACTACAAAGCTGTAATCATCAAGACAGCATGGTATTGGCACAAAAACAGACACATAGACCAATGGAATAGAATAGAAACCCCAGAACTAGACCCACAAAGCAGGAAAGAATATCCAATGGAAAAAAGACAGTCTCTTTAACAAATGGTGCTGGGAGAACTGGACAGCAACATGCAGAAGGTTGAAACTAGACCACTTTCTCATACCATTCACAAAAATAAACTAAAAATGGATAAAGGATCTGAATGTGAGACAGGAAACCATCAAAACCCTAGAGGTGAAAGCAGGAAAAGACCTCTCTGACCTCAGCCGTAGCAATCTCTTACTTGACACATCCCCAAAGGCAAGGGAATTAAAAGCAAAAATGAACTATTGGGACCTCATGAAGATAAAAAGCTTCTGCACAGCAAAGGAAACAATCAACAAAACTAAAAGGCAACCGACGGAATGGGAAAAGATATTTGCAAATGACATATCGGACAAAGGGCTAGTATCCAAAATCTATAAAGAGCTCACCAAACTCCACACCCGAAAAACAAATAATCCAGTGAAGAAATGGGCAGAAAACATGAATAGACACTTCTCTAAAGAACATACAGATGGCCAACAGGCACATGAAAAGATGCTCAATGTCGCTCCTCATCAGGGAAATACAAATCAAAACCACACTCAGATATCACCTCATGCCAGTCAGAGTGGCCAAAATGAACAAATCAGGAGACTGTAGATGCTGGAGAGGATGTGGAGAAACGGGAACCCTCTTGCACTGTTGGTGGGAATGCAAACTGGTGCAGCCACTCTGGAAAACAGTGTGGAGGTTCCTCAAAAAAGTAAAAATAGACCTGCCCTATGACCCAGCAGTAGCACTGCTAGGAATTTACCCAAGGGATACAGGAGTACTGATGCAGAAGGGCACTTGTACTCCAATGTTTATAGCAGCACTCTCAACAATAGCCAAATTATGGAAAGAGCCTAAATGTCCATCAACTGATGAATGGATAAAGAAATTGTGGTTTATATACACAGTGGAGTACTACGTGGCAATGAGAAAGAATGAAATCTGGCCATTTGTGGCAACGTGGATGGAAATGGAAAGTGTGATGCTAAGTGAAATAAGCCATACAGAGAAAGACAGATACCGTATGTTTTCACTCTTATGTGGATCCTGAGAAACTTAACCGAAACCCATTGGGGAGGGGAAGGAAAAAAAAATACAGAGGTTAGAGTGGGAGAGAACCAAAGCATAAGAGACTCTTAAAAACTGAGAACAGGGGCGCCTGGGTGGCGCAGTCGGTTAAGCGTCCGACTTCAGCCAGGTCACGATCTCACGGTCCGTGAGTTCGAGCCCTGCGTCAGGCTCTGGGCTGATGGCTCAGAGCCTGGAGCCTGTTTCCGATTCTGTGTCTCCCTCTCTCTCTGCCCCTCCCCCGTTCATGCTCTGTCTCTCTCTGTCCCAAAAATAAATAAACGTTGAAAAAAAAAATTAAAAAATAAATAAATAAATAAATAAATAAATAAAAAACTGAGAACAAACTGAGGGTTGATGGGGGGCGGGAGGGAGGGGAGGGTGGGTGATGGGTATTGACGAGAGCATCTTTTGGGATGAGCACTGGGTGTTGTATGGAAACCAATTTGACAATAAATTTCATATATTAAAAAAAAAGAGTCTCTTATGGTTTGGCTCTCTCCCTCTCTAACTTTTTTTTTTCCTTTACAAATCATATTTCTGATAAGGGGCTAATATCTAAATTATATAAAGAGCTCATACAACTCAAAAGCAAAAAAACAAGCAACCCAATTAAAAAATAGGCAGAAAATCTGAAGACATTTTTCCAAAACAGACATCCACATGACCAAGAGGTACATGAAAAGATGCTCAACATCACTCATCATCAGGGAAATGCAAATCAAACCACAATGAGATACCACCTCACACCTGTCAGAATGGCTATTCTCAAAAAGATGAGAAACAACAAGTATTGGCAGGTTTGTGGAGAAAAGGGAACATTTGTGCATTGCTGATGGGACAGTAAACTGGTGCAGCCAGTATGGAAAACAGTCTGGAGGCTTCTCAAAAACTCAGCAGTGGATCTATCATGTGAACTAGCAATCCCACTTGTGTGAATATATCTAAAGGAAAAAAACACCATGTTGAAGAGACATCTGTACCCCTATGTTCCTAGAGCACTATTTACAATAACCAAGACATGGAGACAACCTGAGTGTCTATTGACAGATGTATGGGTAAAGAAGTTTGAGAAGTTGTGAGACACACACACACACACACACACACACACACAAATATTATGCAGCCATAAAAGAAAGAATGAAATCTTGCTATTGACAATAACATGGATGGACCTTGAGGGCATTATGCTAAGTGAAATAAGTCAGAGAAAAACAAATACTGTATGATCTCATTTATATGCAGAATCAAAAAAGAAAACACCTCCCAGAAAGAGAGTTCAGATTTGTGGTTATCAGGGGTGGGGTTAGGGGGACAGGTGGAATTGGATGAACCAGATGGTCAAAAGGTACAAACGTCCAGTTATAAGATGAATAAGTAGAGAGGTAACGTACTCCATGATAGCTCTGGATAACACTGCCGAATGGTGTATTTGAAAGTTGTGAAGAGGGTACATTCTAAGGTTTCTTATCACACGGAAAAAAATCTGTTTTTCTCTTTCTGTATCTATAGGAGATGATTGGATATTAACTAAACCCACTGTGGTAATCATTCATAATATATGCAAGTCACATCATTATGCTGTATACCTTAAACTTACACAGTGCTATATGTTAATTATATCTATAGAGATAGAGATAGAGATAGAGATAAATATATCTATATATATATTTATATATAAAACTGGGGTGGGGAAGAACTGTCAAAATTTAAAATAAGCAAAACAATTTTTTTTTTAATTTTTTTTTTCAACGTTTATTTATTTTTGGGACAGAGAGGAACAGAGCATGAACGGGGGAGGGGCAGAGAGAGAGGGAGACACAGAATCGGAAACAGGCTCCAGGCTCTGAGCCATCAGCCCAGAGCCCGACGCGGGGCCCGAACTCACGGACCGCGAGATCGTGACCTGGCTGAAGTCGGACGCTTAACCGACTGCGCCACCCAGGCGCCCCAAGCAAAACAATTTTTAAATGGACAAAAGACTTAAAAAAATACCTCACCAAAGAAGATACATAGATTTGGAGGGAGGAGGGCAGCACAGGAAAAGATGCTTGACACCGTCAGTCATTAGGGAAAAGCAAACCAAAGCCACAATGAGATACCACTACGTAGCTATTAGAATGGCTAAAATCAAAACACATGACAAGGTCACATGCTATCAAGGGTGCAGAGAAACTGGAACCTGGTTGGGAATGCAAAATAGTACTGCCACTTTCAAAAAACCATTTGGCAATTTTTCATGAAGTTAAAGAGCACGCATCATACAACCCAGCAGTCCAACTCTTAAGTGTTCACAAACTAAATGAAAACTTACGTTCACAGAAAAACATGTGCACAAAGAAGGCCGTGTTCAGAATGGCCCAAAACTGGAAACCATCGCAATGTCCCTCACTGGTGAGTGGATAAGTGCACCCATGCAACAATACTATTCAGCAGCAGGAAGGACGAAACAACTGATACATAGGACAGCATATCATGTGAGGGGACAATGTGTCACATGATGAGACGACACATCACATGACGGGTCAGTGTATCATGTGACAAGACATGGGGCTCAAATGCACTGTGGTGAGAAGCCAAACTCAGAAGGGTGCATACGGTAAGGTCACCTTTACATGCTGAGGCAGAAAACCAGGGAGTGGTTATGAGGCGCTGAGGGCCAGGAGACGGGTTGACTGCAAAAAGCCACAAGGAAACTAGGGGAGGGTGGTGACACAACTGTATGCATTTGCCGAAACTCACAGAAAGCACAGAAAAGGGTATGTTTTAGATTATGCAAATTATCTCTCTATGAAAACCAATTCCTGATCACCCTGCCCTACTGCTTAAAGTTCTCCATGGGTGCCTGGGTGGCTCAGCTGGTTGAGCCTCTGACTTCAGGTCAGGTCACGATCTCATGGTTTGTGAGTTCAAGCCCTATGTTGGGCTCTGTGCCGACAGCTAAGAACTGGGAGCCTACTTCAGATTCTGTGTCTCCCTCTCTCTCTGCCCTCCCTCACTCGCTGTCTCTCTCTCTCTCTCTCTCTCAAAAATAAATAAACATTAAAAAAAATTTTAAAGCCTCTTCAGGCTTTAAATGTCTGCCCTGGACATGTGAGGCCCCTCTCCAGCTTCATCCATCATCCTGCCACTCCTCCTCCAACCACCCAGCCTTTCATTTAACTCAACACACACTTCCCTTATCTTTGCATATGCTTTCCCCCACCTCGCCCCTCAAGTTCAGCCCCCTTACCACTACCCAAGGAAGTCTCCTGGGACCAAGTCTGCTCTCCCACCGCACACACTCACACACCATCCAGCCTCACACTTGGTGGTTACAGGTGTTTGGCTATTGGAACACTTACTTTAGAAAGCTTGTAGTTGTTAAGTACTTTCTCCTCTCTTTGAAATACATATAAATCCTTTTGAAAACAGCGTTAGGACTCAGGAATGTCTCAAAGACCTGAGAACCATTCTTTGAAAGGTAAACGTCAAGAGATATCACCCCTCCCAGTTTCTGTGGAAGGGCAGGAGCCTAAATCCAGGATGTTTCTTGCTCCCAGCTGCAGATCTACTTCCTCTTACCAACATGTTTTTCTTCTAGGTAAAACTGATTATGTAGCATGGGTGGCCACCCCAATTACCAGGTAAAGTCAGCATAAATTATGTGTGACAGATGGCGCTATCAAGCCTTACTGAAGAACTAGTTATCATTTATCTTGCCAGGATGTATGAAATTGTTTGTATCTGCTTGGCTGTATGGAAGAGTGACAGTTCTTTGCCTTTGCAATCTCTTAATGGGTTGCCTGTGACATGCACCATGTTCTGGTTTAATACTTACTCAATAATAACACCATTTTCTTTCTTGACTACCTTTGTGGAAAGGTTTCTCGGCCTGGGAGAAGATTTTCTTTTTAATTATATTTCCCCAGCCACTGAATCTCAATAAGGTATTCTAATTTCATCCAAAGTGACACAGTAAGTGCTATAGCCAATTATCGAGCTGTTCTACACATTATTTTCCTTTCTGATTTGTTCTGAGGCCCAAATTAGTTCATGTAAGGCCAGCGTTTACTGCACTGGACCATTGTACAGGTTCATTCTCCTCACCCATAGGCCTGAATTGGGTCACTGAGCTCCACTCACCCTCAAGCCAAGAAATGACTTGCAGGCATAGCTGTGAGGTCAACGCTCCATCTCCTCTCATTCTGATCACACTTTCCAAAACGTGGTATTTGTTCACAAGTTTACGAAACATGATATTTGGGGAAACGGTGCTCCATTTCCCCCTCCCTAAATTAAAACACTTTATCATTACCCACTACCTTTAACTGCACTGTTCCCCCCTTTGCCCTCGGCAGTCTCTGACTTCTGCCTAAAGTGCGAATCACATCCTCCTCTTGACCCCTCAGGAGACAGCTGCCTTGGGTAGGGCTGGTCTTTCCTCAGAAGCAAAGTCCACTGACTACCTGTGGTTGGACAGTTTATCCCTGTCTATCTATTGCCATCGACAGGAGGTAAGTGACACCAAGATGCTCCCGGCACCAAAGCCTGCAATGAGGATACTGTAGGGAGTAGCGTGTGTGTGTGTGTGTGTGTGTGTGTGTGCGCGCGCGTGCATGTCTGGGGGTGGGGGGGAGAAGGGAATGGCATCCCCTGATCCCTGAGGAGCTGGACCCTAGCTGTATCAGGCTCACCTCTTCCTGGGACTGAAATTGGGGGAGGCTGGTTGTGTCCCCAGTGCTCCCCATTCCATCCAGGGGTATAGTTGCTGTTTGATGCAAATGGTTTGCCCATGTGGAGTCAGAACCCGAAGTGTGTGCGTGTGCTGGGGCACTGAGGCCCAAGAGCGAGGGAGGGAGAGATGTAGATACAACCCTGCCTTATGTTCCTGGGGCATTGTGTCTGCCGGTTTGTTTGGGATCCTGCGGCTATCTCCTGGGCTTTCTCCCGAGGTTATGGGTACCCTGGGGAGCGCCCCGTGGCTCCCCCAGGCCAGCTGCTGAGAGCGGCTTGAGTGGACACTGGAATGAATAGAGATGATGGGGTTGGGGCTGCCGTTGGCCTGGTGCCAAGGACACCTCCACGCCGGACCCCCCTTCGTCCCCGTCCACACGGGAGACTATCCCTGTATCTTCCCGGAGCAGCGTTTCTGTCAGTCAGCCGTGCTGGGAGGTGGCTTTGGTGGTGGGATGTGTGTGTCCCCACAGTGGGGAGGTGTTTCCCAGCCTTCTCCATGAATGCGCAGAACAGCACATGGGTAAAGCTGCTGGGCTCTTCCCTTCTCAAAAGCAGCTCTCTTCTGAGAGATACAGATAAGGCTGGGACTCCTGTTTCTGAGAGGTCAGACACTCCTGCTGAGGGTACCGGGAGATGGTAGTGCTATTAGGCTCATGGTAAATGAAAACATGCTGTATAGTTTGAGAGGGGGGAGGAAACAACGCTCATGTTTTACCGGAGTTGACTAGCGTGATCTGAAGGAAGATGAAAGGCTCACAGCAGTGCCTGCAAGTCATACCAGGCCCACTAGGGGGCGAGTGGGGCGTGTTGTACACACTTGAGGCCCCAGGGTGAAGGGAAGGAGCCCTTACAATGGCCCAGGGAGGTAGACCTTGGACTAACAGGAACTAATGCAATCACATGACAAATAGAGAGGAACTTAACATGCAGAACAGTTCGATAATTTGCCACAGCACTGGCTGTGCAATTTCGAAGCAAATCAGACACTGTCAGCCATCTCATCTGCAAAATGCAAGTGAGCTCTCTTCTCCAGAGTGGACGTGAGAGGTAGAGATGAGTGTCTGGTGACGTGACTGACAAAAGTCATCCTCGCCCTCCCCACTTCACCTGGATCCTTCCCCGTGACCTGGTGATTAGGTCCCTGCCATCTCATAAACCCCCTCACCCAAACATCCCCTCCAGTGACACCCTCTCCCCAACCACTGTCCCCTCACAGACCACTTCCTCAAAGAACTTTCCCCATGTTGCGTGCTCACTCCTCCCTGGTATTCACGCATCGGCCCGCTGCAATCTGTCTCCCAGTGAATTTACTCCAAGGATGTCACCAAGAGCATACACGTGACTGTTCCATCCTTGGAGCTCTCTCCCCCTGGTCCATGGGGTGTCCTGTAGTGGGATCATTTCTATTCTTCCCCTTCACCCTGCTCCCTGGCCCACACTTAAGTCACACAGTTAGACAAATCCCAAGTCTCAGCATTTCTTAGATGCAGCATGAAATCACCCAGGAAGGGAGCAGGACTGGGAGCAGCAGACAGGTGAGAGAAGAGACCTCACGAGAGTAAGACTAAGGGCACCAGACAGACAATCCTACCCAAAGAAGGATGGACAAAGCCAGCTGCCCTTACCTTACAGAGGAAGTTCTCCAGTGTCAGCACAGTGATCAGCTCAGGTGCTTGTTCAAAAGGCAGGCTCCAGGCTCTCTTCAGAGAGTCTGATTCAGAAGGCAGAATTAGGTCAGGGGCTCTGAGTTTGAGCCAGCATCACGGGTGAATCTGGTGGAGGCGTCCCCTGGCCACACTGAGAAAAGCTGCCAGGCTGGGTGTGGAGGAGGAAGCCTGGGGGCTGCGGGCAGGGGCTGGGAAACAGTCCAGCAGGATTAACCTCAGCTCTCCTGGCCTGGCTTCTTCCCACCCAGACATCCTCATCTCAGATGACGACACGCAGAAAACCTTTCCAGAAGGTGAGTTTCAGAGCTGGACAGGTTCTCTGCCTAGACGCAGGCCCCTCTGAGCCCTGACCTTCATTTGGGGTCAAATGGAAAGCCTGTGTATCTCCCCACCCCCAAGCCAAGGGCACCCTCCAGGCCCAGAAAGTGCTCAACGCTATCGTCAGCAGAAGGGCCTGAGAGAAGGTTAGGTATATGGCACAAATCCACGGTGGTGGTAGAGGTGGTGGCCGTGTTGGCCATCAGAGAGTGAGGGCCTCACGGGGAAGTGACCTGTGAACAAAGACTTGAGCTGGAACAAGGTGGGGAGGAGGGAACGACGTGGCTATTTGGGAAAAAGGGTTTCAGGCAGAGGAATGAGCAAGAGCGAAGTCCGACAGGAAGATACGTGGCAGGAGAACAGGTGCAGGACGTGAGAGACTTATCAGAAAGGGAGGGGGAGTTGGGGCAGGCCCTTGCTGGTCTTTATTACGACGTCGTTTGTCCTTGAGGTGGGGTTGAAAGCTGTCGGAGTGACAGATGGGGCTCCTCTTTTGTGTTTTTTTTTTTGTTTTTTTTTTTAATTTTTAATGTTTATTTTATTTATTTTTGAGAGACAGAGAGACACAGCGTGAGCAGGAGAGGGCAGAGAGAGAGAGATTGAGAGAGAGAGAGAGAGAGAGAGGGAGACCCAGAATCTGAAGCAGGCTCCAGGCTCCAAGCTGTCAGCACAGAGCCTGACGCGGGGCTTGAACTCACAAGCCATGAGATCGTGACCTGAGCCGAAGTCGGCCCCTCAACCGACCGAGCCACCCAGGCGCCCTATGGGACTCCTCTTTTGAAAAGGCGCCTGTGTTGCTGTTGCCCACAGACGCAGTGAGGCAGTGAGAGCGCTAGTCGCTAGCTAGTAGGGGCTAGCGAGGAGGGAACGCAGTGACCTGAGTGACAGCTGGCGGTGGATGGGGCCAGGGTGCTGGCACAGGAGCAGTGAGATGGGATCCGATCCCCGTCTGTGCTGAAGGTAGAGCCAACATCTACCAAAAGAGTGGTGTGGCTAGGTGGCCCCTGTGGCTGCTCAAGGCTCTGAGGCTCAGAATGAGTCAGGACAGTGCCATGTATACATCAGCAAATGACTTCTGTTTGTCAGACAGGGAGACGACCAAGAGAACGAGGGGAAGAAGTTGGGGAAGCAAGGCAACGTGGAGGAAACAAGGGTCCTGGGAAATAAAGGGGTCACTCATTGTGCTCTCAGAAAACTATAAGGACAAAATTATTTTCCATTTCTCTTCATTTTCCATAGTCTGTCTCCCCACACTAAAGGTAGTCTTTGTGCTGAGGCCTCTGTCTTACCTCCATATCCCCTGCACTAGAATCAAAACAATGCATAGGAAATGCAGACCTGGAACCTAGAAACTGTAGCTGGTACTCAACAACTATTTGGGGACTGGCTGGCTCAGTGAGGGAGAGCTTGGGGCAGCTTTATTGTTCTGTGTAAGATAGGAGGGAGAGAATGTGGAAGGGAGGGGAGAGGAGGAATAGGAAAGCAAGAGACAGAGAAGCAGTAGTGAGTCAGAGAGGGGGAAGAGGGGGAGAGAAGAGATCTGCATGAAAACCTGTGAAAAAGGCTAACCTGGGAAGGTAACTAATGGGAGAATTTTCAAGATAATAAAGTGTCCTGTGCAGTCGCCTCCATCACCCCAGTCTTTCTGTGTAATCTTTTAAAATGTTTATTTATTTATTTTGAGGAGAGAGAGAGAGAGAGAGAGAGCGAGCATGAGCAGAGGGAGGGAGAGAGAGAGAGAGAGAGAGAGAATGAATCCCAAGCAGACTCCTTGCCGCCAGTGCAGAGCCGGATGCGGGGCTCAAGCTTGCTCACGAACCACGAGATCCTGACCTGAGCCAAAATCAACAGATGCTTGACTGAGCCACCCAGGCACCCCACCCTATGTCATCTTAAGCAAATGGACATCATTTACTCTTGGCCACTAATGCCCAGATAAGAGCCTCCCTATGATATGTGCAAAACTGAAGAATCCTGTCGTGAGGTTTGGCAGGAGCGAAGCAATGAGAGAGGTGAAAAGGGGAAAGAGCTGAAGAGGTGAAAACAAGCGAGTGCCATCTACACACTTAGAGGATTCCCGTGAGAAAGAATCTAGAGCTTTTTCTCAGGCTTTTCAAGATTGCTGCCTCCCCAGCAAGAGGCTGTTCTCAGCTTAGAAGGATCAGGGAGCCTTAACTGCTGCTACCTGCTGGACTTCGCAGGCTTTCCCTTTATGCCCTTCCTCAGGAATGCTGTAGGGTGCTTCAGGATAGACAACAAGGAGGTGGGCGAGCAAAGCTATCAGCCATTTATGATGGCAATCTTGGTTCTAAACCTCATCAGTTCGAAGCCTATTCAAAAAAAAACAGAAACAGATAAACAACCCAGGGTTCACTGGACTCACATAACTCTTCCCAAATAGCTGAGTTAGTTTCCTCTGGCTTCTAGAATATCCAACGGCAAGCCTGTCCCTCAGAAGGTTGGTGTGTGAAAGATAGTTGATGTAATCACAATTCTACACTTCAGGTCACCTGGGTGGCTCAGTCGGCTGAGCATCAGACTTTAGCTCAGGTCATGATTTTGCAGTTTGTGAGTTTGAGCCCCTCATCAGGCTCTGTGCTGACAGCACGAAGCCTGCTTTGGATTCTCTGTCTCCCCCTCTCTCTGTCCGTCCCCCACTTGCACTCTCTCTCTCAAAAATAAATAAACATTAAAAAAAATTCTACACTTCAAGTCTATTGTTTTTAAAATGCAAATTCTAGAAAGTAAAACTCAATTCTGGTACATCTTTAGGTCTGATGGTGTTACAGTGTGAGATGTGTCCCAGATGGAGTGGATATCAGATTCCCAAGATGGAGAAGGGTTCATTTGGGACTTTCATGAATATTAAAAGTGAAGAAGAAAAAAAGTGAAATGAAATACACGCATTGTAATATCCTGTCAACTGAAAGGGATGCTGCCTTTTTGAGGGAAAGTTCAGGATATTACCAAAACCTGTGGGTGTGGCCTTCCTAGTCATACAATTTTCCCGTCCTATAGGCTCACCTAATCCTGTAAATCCACAAGGAGTAATCAGCAAGAGAATGGGTTTGGGGAAAGTTGTTTTTGTCCTCTTTGAAAGTCTCCTTTTAATTTATCTTTAAAATAAAGACTGTTGTAAGACTGGAATACTTAATATATGCATAGTGCCTGACAGACGGGAGGTGTTTAAAAAACTCCTGTTGTACAGAGCTCCACATCTAGGCAGTTCAGAGGTGCTCCCCCAGGCCCTGGCACTTGAACCTATCCCTCTTCCTGAAAGGTTTTTACCTTTCTTGTTGACTCACAGTGATACTTTGTATACAGCACATTTAAGACAGAAAATGAGCCAAAAACTTGTTCCACCCACAACGATTGTGAATCCATGAATCAAAACTCATTCAGCAGCCAGTTCTGTTAATAAGAAAAGGGCAGGGTTTCTGCTAGGACTGCCCAGCAGGTACATAATCAGCTATAAAACCTGATGAGATGGGATTGAAAGCTAAGATTTTGTGGTCCAGAGCTAAGCTCCAGACCTGGTCTCCTGAAAAAGAGGGCCTGTCATATGCTGATTTTTCTGGGATACTACACTGGAAATTGAGGCAGCACCTATTGGTGGGGAAACACACACACACACACACACACACACACACACACACACTGCTTGACATCAGAAGACCCGAAGATTGGAAGGAACCCAACTCAACTAGAATCTTTCTCTGCAGAACCAGACAATACGCAATCTGGTAAGTTCTAATTGAGGATCAGGGGATGAATAAGAAGAGAAGATTAGTATGGTCACAGACAGAAATGTTCAGGATGAAAACTGAATAGAATAAATACAAGGCTTTGTTTTGTTTTTAGCATAATTTGACCCCAAAAGAAGGTAGCACTTCTTCCCAAAGTTCTCCTTAATAAAGGAGAATTTCTGACAACAACATGCCAGCGTGGAAGGCTAGGGATGTATCTCTGATGCACCTGTATCCAGGTCCATTTTCCAAAAATCTTCTGTTCCCATTACTTTCTGTCGTCCACTGATCTCTTCCATGGCCCACATTAGACAGAACTGAAAGTCACATCAAGGATTTTATAGAAACTGTTGAAAATTCTGTTTCTAGTCAACCAATAAATATTTAATAAGTATTCAATAAATATTCAAAAACCAAATTCTGTACAACTGCCAAACCCCATTCTTATTTGCCTCTTTGTGGCCTGCAAAATGCACTTTACATTTTCCCCTTTTCCACCTATTAAATATTCATTCACGGCTTCATCTATAGTATGCTGGTTTCAATTTCCACCTATACACACATAACTCATTTACATCTCTGGGGCAGGTCTAAGCTCTAAGCTCCAAACTATAGAACTGTCTGGGGGTGGCTGGTTCTTCCAAGGTTTGTTTCTTTTTTTTTTAACATTTATTTATTTTTGAGAGACAGAGCATGAGCAGAGGAGGGGCAGAGAGAAAGGGAGACACAGAATCTGAAGCAGGCTCCAGGCTCTGAGCTGTCAGCACAGAGCCTGATGCGGGGCTCGAACTCATGAACTGTGAGATCATGACCTGAGCCAAAGTCGGACACTTAACCGACTGAGACACCCACGTGCCCCTTTATGAATCTTTTTTTATCCTTTTTTTCAGCTTTACTGAAAAAATTTGTAATTGACAAATAAATATTGTATATGTTTAAGGCACACAACTTGAAATTTTGATATACATTGTGAAATTATTTCCACAATCTATGCATATTCGTCACCTGACATAATTCCCTTTCTGTGTGTGTGGTGAGCACACTTAAGATCTATCCTGTTAGCATATTTCAAGTATATAATACAATATTGTTAACTACAGTCACCATGCTGTACGTTAGATCTCCAGGATTTTTTCTAACAAAAACTTTGAACCTTTAGACTGACATCACCCCCCTTCCTCCTTCTCTAGCCCCTGTCCACCACCATCATACTCTCTGCTTCTATAAGTACGCCTGTTTTAGATTTCATATATAAGTGAGATTCTGCAGTATTCATTTTTCTGTGTGTTTTCTTATTTCGCATAATGTCATTCAGATCATCCATGTTGTTGCAAATAGCAGAATTTTGGGGGCTTTAAAGCTAAAAAATACTCCATTTGTGTGTGTGTATGTAAATCTCACAACGTCTTCATTCATTCAACCACTGACGGACATTTAGGTTGTTTCTAGATCTTGGCTATTGTGTATAATGCTGCAGTAAATGTGGGAATGCAGATAGCTCTTTGAAATACTGTTTCATTTCCTTTGGATATATGCCCATAAGTGGGATTGTGGATTTTAAGGTAGTTCTATTTTTACGTTTTTGAGGAACTTTCATACTGTCTTTCATAATGTCTTTCCTAGTTTACCTTCCCACCAACAGTATGCAAGAATTCCAATTTCTCCATATATATACAACCCACACTTGTTAATTTTTGTCTTTTTGATAACAGCCGTTCTACCAGGTGTGAGATGACATCTTATTGTGCTTTTGATTTTTATATCCCTGCTGATTAGTGATCCTAAGCACTTTTTCATATACTTGTTGGACATTTGTATGCCTTCTTTGAAGAAATGTCTACTCAGGTCCTTTGCCCATTTTAAATTTTTTAATGTCCATTCATTTTTGAGAGAGACAGAGAGACAGGGAGAGACAGTATGAGTGGGGGAGCGGCAGAGAGAGAGAGAGAGACACAGAATCTGAAGCAGGCTCCAGGCTCTGAACTGTCAGCACAGAGGCCGACATGGGGCTCGAACCCACAGACCGTGAGATCATGATGTGAGCCAAAGTCTGACACTTACCTGACTGAGCCAGCCAGGCGCTCCCCTTTGCCCATTTTTTTAATTGACTTCTTTGGGTTTTGCTATTGAGTTGTGTGAATTCTTTACATATTTTCGATATTGACCCTTTATCAGACAGATGATTTGCAAATATTTTCTCCCACTGTATAGGTTTCCTTTTCACTCTTTTGGTTTGTTTCCTTTGTTATGCAAAAGCCTTTCATAGTTCAGTGCAATCCCACTTCTTTTGCTTTTGTTGTCTGTGCTTTTGGTGTCCTATCTGTGAGACCAGTGCCAAGACCAATCTCCTGGAGCTTTTCCCCTATCTTTTCTTCTAGTAACTTTGGAGTTTCAGGTCTTATATTTAGGTCTTTAATCCAGTTTCAGTGGACTTTTGTGAATAGTGTAAGGTTAAGGGTCCAATTCCATTCTTTTGCACGGGCATATCCAGTTTTACCAGCACCATTTGTTGAAGCGACTATTGTTGAAGAGGCTACCCTTTCCCGATTGGGTATTCTTGGCACTCTTGTTGACTTTCAGTTGACCATAAGTTTATTATAAGGTGTGACTCTATCCGTTCCTTTGGCCTTTATGCCTGTTTTTATTGCAGTACTATATTGCCTTGATTACTACAACCTTGTATTTGAAATCAGAAAGTGTGATACCTCCAGCTTTGTTCTTTCTCAACATTGCTTTGGCAATTTGGGGGAGGTTGTGGTTCCGGGCAAATTTTAGAATTTTTTTTTTCTGTAAAGAATAGCATTGAGACTTTGATAGGCATTGCACTGAATTTGTGGATCACTTTGGGTTGTATAGAAATTTTAACAATTTGGAGTCTTCTGATCCATGAACATGGGATGTCTTTCCACTTGTTTGTCTTAATTCCTTCAATCAATATTTTGTAGTTTTCTGTACCTAAGTCTTTCACCACCTTAGTTAAGTTTATTCCCAAGTATTTCATTCTTTTCGGTGCAATGTAAGTGGGATTGTTTTCCTAATTTCCATTTCAGATAGTATGTTGTTAGATATACAACTGTTATTTGTATGTTGATTTTGTATCCTACAACTTTACTGAATTCGATTATTAGTTCTAACAGGTTTTTTTAAATGGGGTCTCCAGAGTTTTCTGTTCATAAGATCTTATCATCTGCAAACAGGGACCATTTTAAATTTTTTTCTGATTTGTGTACTTTAAATTTATTTCTCTTGCCTAATTGCTCTGGTTAGGACTTCCAGGACTATTATGAATAAAGCGACATCCTTGTCTTGTTCCTGATCTTAGAAAAATAACTTTCAATCTTGAACACTGAATATGATGTTAGCTATGGACTTGTCAAATATTACCTTTATTACGTTGAGGTACATTCCTTTTATAGCTTATTGAGAGTTTTTATCATGAACGGGTATTGAATTTTGTCAAATATTTCTTTTGCATCTATTGAGAGGACTATGTGATTTTCATCTTTTATTCTGTTAATGTGGTTTCTCACATTAATTGGTTTTTGTATTATTTTGTTGAGTCATCCTTGCACCCCAAGGATAAATCCCACTTGGGCATGGTGTATATGCTATTTTATTCAGTTAGCTAGTATTTTGTTGAACATTTTTACATCTATATTCATCAGGGATATTGACCTGTGGTTTTCTTTTCGTGTAGTTTCTTTTTCTGGCTTTGGTATCAGGATAATGCAGGCCTTATAAAATTAGTCTGAAACTGTTCCCTCCTCTTCACATTTTTGGAAAAGTTGGGAAGGATTGGCACTAATTCTTCTTCAAATATTTGGTAGAATTTACCACTGAAGAGAACTGGTCCTGGGCCTTTCTTTGCTGGAAAGTTTTTGATTACTATTTCAATCTTCATACTAGCTGTAGGCTTATCCACAAATTTTTTATTTGTAACATTCCCATACAATTTATTCTTTAAGCTGTGAGTTATTAGGATAAGTGGATTTCTTTCTTTAGTTCCAATAAATTGGGGGTTAAATTACATTTTTATTATTTATTTAAATTTAATGGCATTGTGATAAAAATGTAATCTGAATAATATTGATTCTTCATATTTGTGGATACGTGCTCAATGACATGTGTGAGAGAGTGTGAAAAGAATCAGTTGTCTCTCTGTACAGAGTATACAGAGTTTTATATATGCCCATTGAATCAAATTTGATAATTGCATTGTTCATATCTTCTATGAATATCTCTTACGACATTATATGTGATCCATCAATTACTGACCTGTCTAACAACATTTGTTTATATGTTTTGAGGCTTTATTAGGTCCACTCATGTTTTGAGTTATTACATGTTCTTGTTATTATAAAGTGATCCCATTCTACCCTAATAATGTTTACTGAGTCGAATCTATGTTGTCTGATATGGATATGTCCATACAGGTTTTATTTTGGTACTTGCCTGACCTGTATTCTTCTATTCTTTTAGCTTTTATTTACTAATTTTAGTGTTCTAAATTTGTCTCTTTTCTAAAGAGTGTATTTCTGGATTTTGGTTTTTTAAATCGAATCCAACAACTTCTAATTCTTAAGTGAAGAAAAGTTAATCAATTTACACTTACTCCATCTATTGTATATTTTATTTGTACCATTTTATTTGAACTTTCTATTTTCCCTGCCTTTTCTTCCTCTTCTTTATCATTTATTGGAGTAGTCATGTTCTCTTTATTTCTTTTCCCCCCCTCTCCTGGTCTAGAAGTTAAATATTCAATTTCTACTCCTTTACTGGTTATCCTTCAATTTTAAAATGCATACCTGATTTGGGGCACCCGGGTGGCTCAGTCGATTAAGTGTCTGACTCTTGATTTTGGCTCAGGTCACGATCTCACAATTCATGAGTTCGAGCCCCACATCAGGCTCTGCATTAATAGTGCAGAGCACGCTTGGGATTCTCTCTCTCCTTTTCCCTCTCTGTCCCTCCCCGCCTTGCTCTCTCATAATAATTTTTTTAATTCATACTTGATTTAACAAAATGTAAAATTGATTTCTTTGATTGACTTCCTTGTCAAAAAAAATACAAGGATATTTAATATTTTAATTCTGACTTCCTTTTAAAAATATTATTCTATTTTCTTCTGGCATCAGTTGTTGCAATTGAAAACCCTATTCTCTATATAATAGGCATTCCTTTAAAGATGATTCCCCTCCTGTTGGTGAAGATTTTCAAGCTCTTCTTGTTGTCCTTACTATTTCACAATCTTATTCATATTTGATTACCTGGGGGGGGGGGGGGGGGGGGGGGGTGGCGCCTGGGTGGCTCAGTCAGTTAAGTGTCTCACTTCGGCCCAGGTCATGATCTCATAGTTTGTGAGTTCAAGCCCCGCGTCAGGCTCTGTGCTGACAGCTTGGAGCCTGGAACCTGGAGCCTGCTTTGGATTCTGTGTCTCCCTCTCTCTCTCTCTCTCTCTCTGCCCCTCCCCAGCTCATGCTCACACTCTGTCTCTATCAAAAATAAACAAACTTAAAAAACAAATTAAAAAAAAATATTTGATTACCTGTGGGTTTGACTCATCTTGTCTATTGTATCTTTTTTTTTTTAATTTTTTTTTTCAACGTTTATTTATTTTTTGGGACAGAGAGAGACAGAGCATGAACGGGGGAGGGGCAGAGAGAGAGGGAGACACAGAATCGGAAACAGGCTCCAGGCTCCGAGCCATCAGCCCAGAGCCTGACGTGGGGCTCGAACTCACGGACCGCGAGATCGTGACCTGGCTGAAGTCGGACGCTTAACCGACTGCGCCACCCAGGCGCCCCTTGTCTATTGTATCTTGACTCTTGCCTTAATCCCATTTTTCTATTTTCTCATATATATGCACATCTGCCATATATATGCGTGTGTGTGTATACACACACACACAAACACACGCATAAACAGATGTGTGTATATACATATATGCATATATGTGTGTGTTTTACTTTATCATCATGTCCTCCATGCATCTTAGTATGTCTATACTATTTTCTATCTGTTTATAGTTCTCTGGTGAATTAGGATTAAGTTCCTAAAATCCACCTTACAGTTCACTAATTCTCACTTAAGCTAGTCTAGAACTGTTTATCTAATTCACTGAGCTCATATCTACAACTATATTTCACCTTAAAGTTTCCTTTTTAATCTTTTTTCCCAATCTGCCCGGTCACTTTATGCTACTTTGTTCTTTTCTCATGTTTTTTTTATTTATGCTTTTAATATGTCACACACTTCTCTTATAGTCTCTACCTGATTCCTCAATTTTATGGCTTCTATAGATCTACTCCTGATGTACGTTGTGTCTGATGAGCCTCACTGAGGGTGACCTGCTTCCACATGTGCTTTCTATTTTTGGATGGTGAGGTGACCTCACACAGGGCATTATCTGCATCTCCTGGGTGGCTGTGTTGAATCTATTTTACCCCAAAGAGATTTTACTATTGATCTGCCAGAGTTACATCCAGCCAGACACTCATTTTTACGTTAATCCTACCTCCGCTTACAATTCTGCATTTGTCAAACTTTGTTTCACTCTTAGAAAAATGACCAAAGATGCCAAATAACCTCTAAAGAACAGCATAGTCTGGCTGCTACATACTTCCTGAGCCTCGTCTCCCACCCTTCCCACCACTCATTCCACTCCAGCCATACCGGTTTCTGTCCATCCCTGGAATGGACCAAACAGTCTCCCATCACAAGGCCTTTGTACATGCTCTTTATTCTACTGAGGGAATTGGGTTTCCTCCCCTCTTATTTTGGCTCACTTCTACTCACCTAATACCTCAGTTGATAATCACTCCCTAAAGAAAGACTTCCCTGATCCCCCAACTGTCCTGACCAAAGAACAAAGAAAACCTATCATAGGTTCTGAGAGCATCAGACACCTCTCTTTTATGGGACTAATCATGATTTACACATGTGCATGTATTTACTAGTGAAATCAATTGGTAAATAACTGTCTTTCTCACTAGGCTGCAAGCCCCAAGAGATCAGAGACCATTCCTACTTTTGTTCACCATGGTATTGCCAATTCCCGGCATGGCCTAGCCTGTCACAGGTGCTTATTAAAATTCTGCTGAATGAATGAGTAAATAAATGAATGAACAGGTCAATTTATAGAGGATCATTTTCCCTAGTAATCATCTCTCTCCTCTTGAGCACTGGTCTTTGTTTCTTGTACAATTGCTGGTGGAGATCCTGTGTTTGCCGACACTGAAAATATTTAGGAAGCATGAGAGCACCATCCAGGGTGATGACTACCCATTCAAGCTCCTCACACTTAGCAGAAGGATCGGCTTTCTTATTTTACTAGTGATTCATAGTCCACCCAGCACAACGAGGCTGGCTTCCGGGTTTATTATTTTGCCATCTCAGCCCACTCTCATGAAGGTGATTCTCTTGTCCTATTTCAGTCACAGTAAGATTGTATACAATTTTCAGAGGCATGAGTTTTGCAGCATTGAGCTTAGGCAATTCACAGACACATAAAGCCCTTCTCTACAATTTCTCTACACAAATTGTACAGTTTGGCTGGCTTCATCTTAACCACAGAGGCATAAGAACGTTTATCTGTTTGCCCTTTGGAGGGGAAATTCTTCTCTTTGCCACTTCCATCACCTGAACCAGGTGCTTGTTTATTTCCCCCTGATTCTGCTAAGGTCTCATGGCCTAGATATCTTATCGCTATCCTCCAAAGATCACCTGCTAGATACATATTTGCCTAAGAAGGACTTAAGGCCCATGCCAGCTAAAGCACATATTTGTGTACATGCACTAATCACTGTGCGTACATGACAAAGGCCTAAATCTCTGGGAAGTACTCAAATCATTGTCAACTCTGTGAATGACATATTAGAACCCATTTAATCCCTTCTGTAAGAGCAGAAGGAGCCCATAAAAAGAATCCAGCTTGTCCTCACAGTTCTCTGAGAGCACAATGAGTGACACATGTACATGTAATTGATTCTCTGGATCCCTGAACCGGCCCCCCTTTATTTCCCAGGACCCATGCTTCCTCCATGTTGCCTTGCTTCCCCAACTTCTTCCCCTCGTTCTCTTGGGCGTCTCCCTGTCTGACAAACAGAAGTCATTTGCTGATGTATACATGGCACTGTCCTGACTCATTCTGAGCCTCAGAGCCTTGAGCAGCCACAGGGGCCACCTAGCCACACCACTCTTTTGGTAGATGTTGGCTCTACCTTCAGCACAGATGGGGATCGGATCCCATCTCACTGCTCCTGTGCCAGCACCCTGGCTCCATCCACCGTCAGCTGTCACTCAGGTCACTGCAGTCCCTCCTCGCTAGTCCCCCCCCCCCCCCCCCCCCCCCCCCCCCCCCCCCCCCCCCGACCAGAGCTCTCACTGCCTCACTGCGTCTGTGGGCAACAGCAACACAGGCGCCTTTTCAAAAGAGGAGTCCCATAGGGCGCCTGGGTGGCTCGGTCGGTTGAGCGGCCGACTTCGGCTCAGGTCACGATCTCACGGCTTGTGAGTTCAAGCCCCGCGTCAGGCTCTGTGCTGACAGCTTGGAGCCTGGAACCTGCTTCAGATTCTGGGTCTCCCTCTCTCTCCCTCTCTCTCTCTCTGCCCTCTCCTGCTCATGCTGTGTCTCTCTGTCTCTCAAAAATAAATAAAATAAACATTAAAAATTAAAAAAAAACAAAAACAAAAAACAAAAGAGGAGTCCCATCTGTCACTCCGACAGCTTTCAACCCCACCTCAAGGACAAACGACGTCGTAATAAAGACCAGCAAGGGCCTGCCCCAACTCCCCCTCCCTTTCTGATAAGTCTCTCACGTCCTGCACCTGTTCTCCTGCCACGTATCTTCCTGTCGGACTTCGCTCTTGCTCATTCCTCTGCCTGAAACCCTTTTTCCCAAATAGCCACGTCGTTCCCTCCTCCCCACCTTGTTCCAGCTCAAGTCTTTGTTCACAGGTCACTTCCCCGTGAGGCCCTCACTCTCTGATGGCCAACACGGCCACCACCTCTACCACCACCGTGGATTTGTGCCATATACCTAACCTTCTCTCAGGCCCTTCTGCTGGCGATAGCATTGAGCACTTTCTGGGCCTGGAGGGTGCCCTTGGCTTGGGGGTGGGGAGGTACACAGGCTTTTCTATTCTAGCCATAAAGAGCAATGAACTTCACAGCAGTGCTTCCCTCCAAAGCCCAGGCTATGTTTAGAATACCAAAATTGAGAAAGTATGATTTAGTCACTACTCTAAGACCTAAGTTAATCTCACATATATGTCCTCTTCCTTAGGAAAAACACCAAGCTCTGTGACAGCTTACCCACTTTCTTCCCCATCTCCACTGAAATCTGTACTCCCCTTCTATCTGTCCCTAGAAACATGTCCTCCATGTTTGAGAATATTAGTAAGAATTTGGTCAAAGAGCTTGGAGACAAAGACCTGACACCTGTGAAACACCTGCTGAACGCCAACAAATTCCGTCAGTTTGCAATTTTACGGAAGAAAAAGAAGACTCTCTCACAGTTCTGGGAACTACCTGATATTCCAGTAGAATACACCCTCATGGACATCCTGGAGCCAAGTTCTTCAGTCCCAGGTATTGCCAACAAGGGCTGGGAGGCGGGGAGTGAAAAGCATAGGTGCCCAGACAGGTAGTGCACCATGCAAGAATCCCTGAGACACACACACAGGTAAACGTTAGGAGCAGTTTTGCCGAAAGACACTGGGCAAGAACCTATGACTATTTGAGAATCTACTAATATCTGGACCCGAGCATTTATGAGTTCATTTAATACTTACAGCAGCTTCTTAAGTCAGAAACATCACCCCCAGTTACAGAACAGTGAATTGAAACTTATAAAATAAATTGTTCTAGGTTATGTACCTGGGAACTAGTAAAACGAGAATCCAAACACAGATCCGTCTGGCTCCACAGGCTTAACATTTTCTGCTCCAGCGTGCTGCCTCCTGGGGCCAGATGCTGCACCTGCTGCAGAAGAAAGATGATGTCATGGGTCTCCTTGACCAGTGCACACACGATGTCACCATGTCTCAGGGTTTGAGATGATCTCCCTGTTATCCGACCCTTGGGTTGATTCAAACATTTGTCCTCAGCAGTAATTCACACTTAAAACATTATTTTGTTGGGAATGCCAGCTGGTGCAGCCACTCTGGAAAACAGTCTGGAGGTTCCTCAAAAAACTAAAAACAGAACTACCCTACAACCCAGCAATTGCACTACTAGACATTTATCCAAGGGATACAGGTGTGCTGTTTTGAAGGCACACATGCACCCCCATGTTTATAGCAGCACTATCAACAATAGCCAAAGGATGGAAAGAGCCCAAATGTCCATCGATGGATGAATGGATAAAGAAGTTGTGGTATATATATACAATGGAGTATTACTAGGCAATCAGAAAGAATGAAATCTTGCCATTCGCAACTACATGGATGGAACTGGAGGGTATTATGCTAAGTGAAATTAGTCAGAGAAAGACTAAAATCATAGGACTTCACTCATATGAGACCTTTAAGAGAAAAAACAGATGAACATAAGGGAAGGGAAAAATAATATAAAAACAGGGAGGGGGACAAAAGAGAAGAGTCTCATAAATATGGAGAACAAACTGAGGGTTACGGGAGGGGTTGTGGGAGGGGGGATGGGCTAAATGGATAAGGGGCACTAAGGAATGTACTCCTGAAATCATTGTTGCACTATATGCTAACTAATTTGGATGTAAATTTAAAAAAATAAAAAATAAAAGAAGTTAATAAAAACAAAACAAAAAAAAACACATTATTTTGTTAGCTTCTGAAAGATTTCAATAGGTAAGAGGGCTGAAGCAACACAGGACTTGGTCACTCTATCTCCATTCCATTTTCCAACTGTTCCAGAGTAAATTTTTTATTAAACCTGAAGTCACCTTTTCTGTCCTCAGAAACTGTTATCAAGGGACCATTTATCTTCAGTGACACCATGTTCCGGAAGTACAAGGCTTCTGCAGGTGTGACTGCCGTGCTAGAAACGAATGTGTCAGGGGAAGCTACTAAGTGCCATGAAACCTTCCTCCAGTTTCACGCTGTTACCTTCCCACCCCAAAACTGGAAAGACCTTCTAAAGAGGTGAGGCCATGGGAGAGGAAGGACTGGTCAACAGAGCCCCTTGGACTCTCTTTGTGGGCAGAGACACCTAGCAGGCCTTGCTGCTGAGGCTCTGAATGAAGAAAATGACACCGCAGGCAAGCTATGCTGTTCTTCTTGGTTATTTGCTTATTCATTCATTCAGCGAATAATTATTAGTCACTTAATACATATTTATTAAAACAGCAATTACCCATTACTGCGCTATCATGTGCTACCCATCTCTACCCTAAAGCCGCTCATATTTAGTGTGGACAGGCAAAGGGCAGGCAGTGAGGAAGAGCAGGCGATAAAAAATAAAGTATTGATTAACAAAGTATTAATTTATGGGAGACAAAGAATCTGAAACTCTCTGTTGACATAAGGTATGAAGTAGTGTCCTGGGATTTCATTTACCTCCAAGCGTATAGGCAAAGGCGGGTATCAAACAATCTCTAAGAGCTCAACGAAGAAATTAAGTCTTTACTGCCTTCTAAAAACAGTCAACTTCAGGGTGCCTGGGCAGCTCCGTTGGTTAAGTGTCTGTCTCTTGGTTTCAGCTCAGATCATTATCTCACAGTTTGTGGGATCGAGCCCCTTGTGGAGCTCTGTGCTGACACCACTGAGCCTGCTTGGGAATCTGTCTCACTCACCCTCTCTCTCTGCCCCTCCCCAGCTTGCTGGTGCTCTCTCTAAATAAATAAATAAATAAATTTAAAATAAATAAATAAGTAAAAACAGAAATGCCAACTTAAATAATGTGTTTACAAACCCAACAAATTGTTAAGAAAGCAGCAAGTTAAAAATCACAGACTGCTTAAAGACTAAAAGTTACTTTCACAGGGCATTGGACAATTTCCGTATTCCTGAGTTCTTACAAGGCCCTTATTAACAATAACATTTGCAAAGACTGTTTATGGTGCAAGAGTATCTGAGATTCTTTAGCTGCTCAGAAAGAAAAAGAAATTCTCAGTATTTCAGCAAAGAGGCAGTTTCTAGGATACATTTTACTTAGCTAGCTCCAAGTGAAATAAGTAAGCCTGAGGTCAGACCTTTAATGGAAAAAAAAAAAAAAAGGCAGTTGGCTATTTCTAATAGAGGGGATGTGGGCAAGTCATGTATTCAGCTCCGAAGGCACTTACAGATCACGACGGGAGCTCTGGAGATAAGAAACAGGACAAGGTCAAAGAGACGCTGAAGGTGGTCGGCTTAGGTTTCTCTCTGGTGCTAACAGTTGAGCTCAAACCTAAAGAATGAAAGAAGCAAGCAAGAGGAAAAGGGTCCAAATTGGAGCTGAAAGGCCCTGGGACAGGACAGAGCTGGGTGTTTCCAAGAGGAGGGGGAGGCCAGGGAAGCGTAAGCTTCGTCAACAAGGATATGAAGGTGATGTAAAGTGAAGGTTGGGAGGTAAGCAGAGTCAGATGACACACTCCTTGGACAAATGGTAAGAAGCCTGCATTCCTCTCCAAGGGCACTGGATGGTCAGTGACCTCCTGCCCTGAAAGGCAAATTTAAGGGTCTCTCAGTATTCCACATGGCTGTCACCAGGGCATCAAGCAGGGTGGGGCCTGGAGCAGAACAGAGTTGAGTCTCAGCACTGCAGACCTTCCACATCTCCCCCAACTTACATCTTCAAGTCAAGCTCTACCAAGCCCCCTACTAAGGACGGTCGACCCATAAAGCCCATCTGCGCTAGTCATGAAAAATCACCCAGCACCTGCCCTCCTTCATCACACTTTATCCGCCTGCTCCACATGGGCACATGTGCTGTGTGCACCCAGCTTTGACAACAGGGCCTCCCAAGCACTGGTCTCCATCACCTGGACTCACCTACTTTGAGCCTCTTCTGCTGAGAGCCCCTGGTACTGGAAATGTACAAACTACCCTAACACGACCAATATAATTTTGGAAAATGTAAATGGCTCTTCGTAATATGGTATGCATACTGTCATACCATACCCGTCAGAGAATGGGGACCCCTCCACCGTGCACATCAGAGATGTTCTCTTGCCCTAAGCAACCTAACCTATAAGCCAGTATCTTCCTACCCATGGAGAACTCACCTATCAAATTCCAAATGCTCTGTACCCCATCCAGGGTCTTAGAAGAGTAATCCACAACGAGCCAAGAAGGCCTTCCTTTCCCGGGGGCGCCTGGGTGGCTCTGTCAGTTAAGCATCTGACACTAGATTCCAGCTCAGATCATGACCTCACGGTCGTGGGATCAAGCCCCACGTCAGGCTCTGCACTGACAACGTGGAGCCTGCTTGGGATTCTCTCTCTTCCCCTCTCTCTCTGCCCCTCCCCCACTTGCATGCATGCACTCTCTCAACATAAATTAATAAGCATTTTAAAAAAAGGCATCCCTTTCCCACTGTGACCTTTCTCTTCCCACCTACCTCAGGAAAGTGTTGGATCAGGAGCTGCTGTTTCTGAGGAAGTGCCGGGGCAGAGATGACAATCTCTATGTGGTGACGGAGGCCGTGGAGCTGATCAACAGCACTGTGTTGCATGACAGCAGCAGTGTGAACGTTTTGGGAAAATGCTTTATCCCTTGGATGACTTCTGTCAAGGTACACGGTTGTCTTAAGTGGGATGGGGACACCAAGAGCACAGCCAGCCCCACCCCACTTCCCAGGGGCTCTGCATCTTATTAGGGACTGTCTCTGGGGGTTGGAATGAATGGGGTCATTATTTCCCACTTCTCATGTGCCAAGGAATCCTGACTCCGGACCCGAGAGTATATTCTAACATGCTCGTTTTAGTATTTTAATATATGAGGTTATTCAATATCAATAAAATAGAAATAGATTTAATTATTTGCAATTATATTTTGCTTTGGTTAGACGATCGGTTTTGGATACTCTAAAAGTATGATTGTTGGGGCGCCTGGGTGGCTCAGTTGGCTGAGTGTCTGGTTTCAGCTCCGATCATGATCTCACAGTTCGTGAGTTCAAGCCCTGTGTTGGTCTCTGCACTGCCAGTGTGGAACCTGCTGGGGATTCTCTCTTTCCCTCCCTCTCTCTCTGTTCCTCCCCCACTTACACTCTCTCTCTCCAAATAAATAAATAAACTTAAAAGATATATATGTATGGTTGCTATACTACATACATGTGCAGCTTTATGGCTGGAAGAAACAAGGGGCCACATACAATACAAAACCTCAGCAGTTCAAACATCCTAAATACTGTGATACCCTGAGTAGAAAGTGTTCCGTATTAAGATTAAATATCTCCAAGCACATATGATGTACATAACTTACAATCATCACAATTAAAAAAAAAAAAAGTTTAAAACAAAGCAGTTCATCAAATATTTACTCAACATGAACTGTGACTCAGGGACATATAAAGTGTGTGTGTGCGTGTGTTATAATGGACATTAACACAAAATATATTTTATATGTAATTTGTCCTCACTGAAGAGATTTAGGAACCAAAAAAACAAAACAAGACAAAAACGGAGATGTGAGCTAACTTTCACAAGATCTGTGTATTAACCCTAGAGGAGAGCAAGGCGCCACCCAGTGGACAAAGAAGTTTGAAACCAAACTTAACTCCAGTTTGGAGGGTATGTCCACGGCTGGCTGTTTTCACATCAGTTTCGGTGTGCTGATGGGGTTTTGGGAGAACAGAACACCCTGAGGCATTTTGCAGAGGGTGAATGCTCAGCTGTGTGTCTGGCCTATGCCCCAGGTGTTCACAGCAGGTACCGGTTCTAAGCATGGCTCCTGGGCTGTGATGTTGTTAAACGGTTTGTAGATTCCCAGCTGTGTCAGCGTTTTCCCACACCATTGCTTTGCACTGCACTCTCTTAGTTGACATTGGACTCACCAGGACATTCTTCTCATCAAAGAGTAGGGCTGAATTCTGGAGAAGCCATTTACTCACCAGGCTGCCTGAGGTCATTATTCATGTTTCTGACATAGGGTCCCTCATCCATAAAATTAAAATATAACACCTACACCTACAGGGGTGCCTGGGTGGCGCAGTCAGTTGAGCATCTGACTCTTGATTTTGGTTCAGGTCATGATCTCAGGGTTTGTGGAATCAAGCCCTGTGCTGGGCTCTACACTGACAACACAGAGCCTGCTTGGGATTCTCTCTCTCCCTCTCTGTCTCTCCCTCACTTGCTCTCTCTCAAAATAAATAAACTTAAAAGAAAAATCTACTTAAAATATGGGGCACCTGGGTGGCTCAGTCGGTTAAGGGTCCGACTTCGGCTCAGGTCATGATCTCACAGTTCGTGGGTTCGAGCCCCACATCAGGCTCTGTGCTGACAGCTCAAAGCCTGGAGCCTGCTTGGGATTCTGTGTCTCCCTCCCTCTCTGCCCCTCCCCTATTCATGATCTGTCTCGGTCTCTCAAAGATAAATAAACATTAAAAATTAATAAATTTTTAAAAACTACTTAAAATATAACTCCTACATAAAAGTCCATAATACATATGAACAGTCAATCAGGTCTCCAGAATACAGTAATTACTACTCAGTGTGATGGTTAATTTTATGTTGCCAACATGACTGGTCCATGAGGTACACAGTTTTTGGCTCAAGGTTATTCTAGGTGTGCCTGTATGTTTCTGGATGAGATTTGAACGGGTAGACTGGTAAAGCAGATTATCTTCCCCAACGCAGGCAGGCCTCATCCAATCCACTGAAGTTCTGAATGAAACAAAAGGTGGAGAAAGACTTGAGTTCACTCTCCACCTAAGTATCTTTCAGCTGGGACACTGCTCTACCATCAGACTCTGACTTGCACTCCTGCTTCTAAGGCCTTTAAATTCGGACTGGAACTATACCATTAGTTCTCCTGGGTCTGTACATCTTGGGATTTTTCTTTTTATGAGTTTTTTTTTAAGTTTTTATTATTTGAGATTTGAGAGAGAGTACACGTGTGAGTGGGGGAGGGGCAGAGAGACAGGGAGAGAGAGAATCTCACCCAGGCTCCCCACAGTCAGTGCAGAGCTGGGCATGGGTGGGGCTCAAACACAAACTGTCAGAACATGACCCAAGCTGAAACCACGAGTTGACACTTAACTGACTGAGCCACCCAGGAACCCCTTAAAAAAAATTTTATGTTTATTTACTTTTGAGACAGACAGACAGAGAGAGAGACAGAGCGTGAATGGGGGAGAGACAGAGGGAGGACACACAGAATCCCAAGCAGACTCCACACTGTCAGCACAGAGCCTGACACGGGGCTCAAACTCACGAACCATGAGATCATGACCTGAGCCAAAGTCAGACACTTAGCTGAATGAGCCACCCAGGTGCCCCTGGGACTTTTCAACCTTTATAATTGCATGAACAGATCCCTTACAATAAATCCCTTTAGAAATATAGATATATAGACAGAAAGCTTATTGGTTCTATTTTTCTACAGACTAATATACTCAGTAAAGTTTGTTCAGCTTTTCACTTGATTGTAAGACAGAGTGGCAACTTCTAAGCTCTTTGCAGTATGCCAGCACAGAAACCAGAAGTCTAATTTTTTTTAAAACAGGAAAGCCAAAAAATAAAATCAAAGACATTTCCCCAAAAAAAGTAAGCAGAAAAAGAGGAGAATATTAATATTAAAGTTTAGAGGGTTAGTCCAAACATACAACATCTGAAAAACAGGAGTTCCAGAAATAACAGAGACACAATAAAAGAAGGAAGATCATCCAAAAAATAATACAACAAAGGTGAGGAGACCAGAGGAATGTGTTTCCAGGTGAAAGGACCAAACAGGAGGCATAACTTAATGGGTCAACATATACCACAGAACATAAGTGCGAATTATCAGGATACCTGCCTCAAAAAGAAAAGCATGGGGGCGCCTGGGTGGCTCAGTCGGTTAAGCGTCTGCATTCAGCTCAGGTCACGATCTCATGGTTTGCAAGTTCAAGCACCACATCCAGCTCTCTGCTGTCTGTGCGGAGCTCACTTCAGATCTTCTGTCCCCCTCCCCTCTCTGCCCCTCCCCCACTTGCACCCGCTAAGATAAAAAAATAAAAACTTCAAAACAAAAAAAGAAAATCATGCATATTTCTAAAAAAGGAAAACAAAAGTCATTTTCCAAGGAATTTCAGCTTAGATTTCTATGTCCAGTCAAAATAATGCTCAAGTGTGAGAGTAAAAGAGAGAGGTCTTCAGATATGTACGGTCTCAAAAAATGTATCCTCACAAGAGACAGAGAGGGCACACAACTGTCCTAGTAATTAACTGCTACAGGAAAGATCTGGAGTGAGAAGTAGTCTCCCCAACAGTAAACAATGGATATTACCTTAGGTATTGGGATGTGAACATTTTACGAGGATGGGGGATGAAGGAGTGAAGGGTTGGGGAGGGGAAAGAGTAGGAAAATGAAATCCTCATCACCAAAAGGAGAAAGTGACTGGATATACTTAAATCTGGGAAAAAAAATTAAATCATTGCAATATAAACACAAAACCAAGAAACAGGAAGGCAAATACTGGAACAAGAAGGAAAAAGAGCAGCACCTATAAATCAGGATCAAGGGAGGTGAGATGGGGGTGGGGGGTGCTGAGGTCTCTGATCACATGCACATGGGACCATATCGCTTTCTAGATCTGAGGTTTTTTCTCATTTTTATTTTTTGAATTTACATCCAAATTAGTTAGCATATAGTGCAACAATGATTTCAGGATAGATTCCCTAATGCCCCTTCCCCATTTAGCCCACCCCCCCTCCCACAACCCCTCCAGTAACCCTCTGTTTGTTCTCCATATTTAAGAGTCTCTTATGGGGGCGCCTGGGTGGCTCAGTCAGTTAAGCAGCCGACTTCGGCTCAGGTCATGATCTCGCGGTCCATGAGTTCGGGCCCCGCATCGGGCTCTGTGCTGACAGCTCAGAGCCTGCAGCCTGTTTCAGATTCTGTGTCTCCCTCTCTCTGACCCTCCCCCGTTAATGCTCTGTCTCTCTCTGTCTCAAAAATAAATAAACGTTAAAAAAAAATTTTTTTTTAAGTCTCTGTTTTGTCCCCCTCCCTGTTTTTATATTTGTTTTGCTTCCATTCCCTTACGTTCATCTGTTTTGTCTCTTAAAGTCCTCATATGAGTGAAGTCATATGATTTTTGTCTTTCTCTGACTAATTGCACTTAGCATAATACCCTCTAGTTCCAGTTCCATCCACGTAGTTGCAAATGGCAAGGTTTCATTCTTTTTTACGGCTGAGTAATACTTCATGGTATTTATATTCCACATCTTCTTTATCCATTCATCCATCGATGGACATTTGGGCTCTTTCCATACTTTGGTTATTGTTGATAGTGCTGCTATAAACATGGGGGTGCATGTGCCCCTTTGAAACAGCACACCCGTATCCCGTGGATAAATGCCTAGTAGTGCAATTGCTGGGTCATAGGGTAGTTCTATTTTTAGTTTTTTGAGGAACCTCCATACTGTTTTCCAGAGTGGCTGCACCAGTTTGCATTCCCACCACCAGTGCAAAAATAGATCTATTTGAGTTTTAAGATCACATGTACATGGGACCACATTGCCTGGTTTCTCTCTCCAGGGTCAAGGCCAGGGAGAGGGTCTCAAAGTGAGAGAGAAGATGTTGACTCTGCCAGAGGGCACCGTGATCGCCTATAAGAAGAAGCAGCTAATTTTCGAGAACAATGGCTGGGGTAAGCAGAGGCTGAAAGGGGAAGGTGGGGAGGGGGCGTCTGCTTCTCCGGAGAAGAGAAAGAGAGGGAAAGGGCCAGCAGCTGGCATCCACTTGCCGCTCTGTGCAGCAGGCCGAGAAACACCTCCCCACTGTGGGGGCACACACATCCCACCACCAAAGCCACCTCCCAGCACGGCTGACTGACAGAAACGCTGCTCCAGGAAGATACAGAGATAGTCTCCCGTGTGGACAGGGACGAAGGGGGGTCCGGCGTGGAGGTGTCCTTGGCACCAGGCCAACGGCAGCCCTAACCCCATCATCTCCATTCATTCCAGTGTCCACTCAAGCCGCTCTCAGCAGCTGGCCTGGGGGAGCCACGGGGCGCTCCCCAGGGTACCCATAACCTCGGGAGAAAGCCCAGGAGATAGCCGCAGGATCCCAAACAAACCGGCAGACACAATGCCCCAGGAACATAAGGCAGGGTTGTATCTACATCTCTCCCTCCCTCGCTCTTGGGCCTCAGTGCGCCAGCACACGCACACACTTCGGGTTCTGACTCCACATGGGCAAACCATTTGCATCAAACAGCAGCTATACCCCTGGATGGAATGGGGAGCGCTGGGGACACAACCAGCCTCCCCCAATTTAAGTCCCAGGAAGAGGTGAGCCTGATACAGCTAGGGTCCAGCTCCTCAGGGATCAGGGGATGCCATTCCCTTCTCCCCCCCACCCCCAGACATGCACGTGCGCATACACACACACACACACACACACACACACACACACTTCTGTCTATAATATCCTCCCTCGAACATCTTGTCTCAGCATTTCTTAGGTGCAGCATGAAATCACCCAGGAAGGGGGCAGGGCTGGGAGCAGACAGGTGAGAGAAGAGACCTCACGAGAGTAAGACTAAGGGCACCAGACAGACAATCCTACCCAAAGAAGGACAGACAAAGCCAACTACCTTTACCTTACAGAGGAAGTTCTCCAGTGTCAGCACAGTGATCAACCCAGGCGCTCGTTCAAAAGGCAGGCTCCAGGCTCTCTTCAGAGAGTCTGATTCAGAAGGCAGAATTAGGTCAGGGGCTCTGAGTTTGAGCCAGCATCACAGGTGAATCTGGTGGAGGCGTCCCCTGGCCACACTGAGAAAAGCTGCCAGGCTGGGTGTGGAGGAGGAAGCCTGGGGGCTGCGGGCAGGGGCTGGGAAACAGTCCAGCAGGATTAACCTCAGCTCTCCTGGCCTGGCTTCTTCCCACCCAGATATCCTCATCTCAGATGACGACACGCAGAAAACCTTTCCAGAAGGTGAGTTTCAGAGCTGGACAGGTTCTCTGCCTAGACGCAGGCCCTGCTGAGCACTGACCCCCTTCGGATGCTAGTAAGGGCTCAGCCCCCACAGACCAACAGGGAAACCTTTCCAGCCAAGCTTCTCCATCACTTCCTCCTCTCCCCTGCCTTTGACCCTGGCACCGGACCCTGGCCACAGTTCCCCTTTGAACTGTGAGGTGGGGTTGTGGGTGTGCTGCCTAAGGTCTCCATATGCCTAGGCTCTGAATCAACTGAAGGAGTAAAAAGATGTAAGAAATCTGGGGGAGGAGGAGGAGAAAGCTGGAAAGAGGAGGGAGAGGTTGGGAGGAGGAAGGGGAGAATGGAGACTAAGGCTTTGTGAGTGAGCACTTCTCTTTCTCTTTCCAGAGAGAATGCTACGAAAGATGATGACATCAAGTGAGTGCGTGATTTTATTTTTTTTAATTTTTTTTCAACGTTTATTTATTTTTGGGACAGAGAGAGACAGAGCATGAACAGGGGAGGGGCAGAGAGAGAGGGAGACACAGAATCGGAAACAGGCTCCAGGCTCTGAGCCATCAGCCCAGAGCCCGACGCGGGGCTCGAACTCCCGGACCGCGAGATCGTGACCTGGCTGAAGTCGGACGCTTAACCGACTGCGCCACCCAGGCGCCCCGAGTGGGTGATTTTAGAGACAGGAAGGTGGGACTTGATCCCTCCATGAGGCCACTTTGCACAAACGCCCCACACAGTTGCCTCTGCCGTCCATGCCTGAGGCAGGAGGATCTGGCCTCTGGGCAAAGGGCAGGAATAGATGGAAAGAAGCTGGGGGCGGGGGGGGGGGGGGGGGGGGGGGGGGGGGGGGGTGGAGGCAGGGAGCAGAAGGCCAGAGAAACCAAATGTCTTCAGAAGCTAACTCTTGGTGGGGGTATAATTTCTCTTTTAGTTGCTGTGAACAATGGTCCCCTGTACACGATGAGTGGATCTGATGTAAGGAAGCCTCTGGATCTTGTGCTGCACTCACCTGGTAAGCAGGGCAGATTTCCCCGGCCTTTGCCACCACTGCCCTAGGGACTGGCTCTAGTTTTTGTGGAATAGGAAGGATCCAGGAAGGCCAGGAGGTGGAGGGATCCATCCGAATTGGGGCAGAAAGAGGTCTAGCAAGAGGGAGGAGGTGATGAGAGGCCAGAACCCTCCCAAGTGTCTCAAAAAGCAAATTTGAGCATGAGAAAAGAGATGATTCCTTGTGATTCTCTTTCCAGGAAGAATACAGAGAGTCCTTTGGCAAGGTGAGTGTTTATTAAGAGGGAATCCAGGGCCTCCAGGGTAGGGAATTGCAGAGCTGAGAGCCCTGACTGGAGTTTCCATGAAACCCAGAAAACTGAGGTCTACTTCCAAACTTACACTTTGGTCAGCTCCACTGATTCATTCCTTCATTTGTTTGGGCATACCTGCAACAAACTTTTATTAAGAACTTACTGGGAAACAGGCATTATTCTAAGTACTAGGGATACAGCAGTGAACCAAACAGAAATGCCTGTGTCATTGCACGTCCGTTCTAGTGACCTCTCACTCAGCAGATCATCTTGAGTGCACCCAAAGTCTCCTCAGACAAGCAGAGAGCCCCCAAATCCATTCCTTGGTTAATTCCATATGGATATAGATGATACAAGCAGAATTACATTATAAGAAGGATGGCTCAAGTCTCCTACCTGGTACTACTCCAAGCATTTTATATACATAAACTCATTTAATCCCTCATAACATCCCCATTTAACAAACGTAGAAACTGAGCCAAGAGCTCAGATCCTCGGCTCTAAGAGCCCAACCACAGAATCCATGTTATTTTAGACACGTCCCAGAAATAAGCACCTGGTCATTTTCTTCTACTTCCCATGACCCCTCTCCAGAATCTCCATCTCTGCTCCCTGCATTCTGCTCCCCTCATTTCATAGCACTAGGATTGTCTGTTTTCTAGTCTATTATTTCTAGCCTGTTCCCAGAGCTCAAACATGGCATCCACAGAGATGCTTTGGGTTGATAAAAGGGCTCATATTTGATGGGGAGGGGCTTATCATTCTAAGAATGTTGTAATCAAAGAATTATACCCATTTTTGGTTTGATGCTGACGCCTGAGGGCAGATTTCAAGCAACTACATGAGGAGATTTTCCAGGAAATGGAGGCCTTGGCCCAGCTCTCAAAGGACACACAGGATTCTATATTCCATACTATCCTGAACATGCTTGGGAACCGAGAGGCTCTGCAGGACCTCACGGACACGGTGAGGAGTTCCTAAAACTACCTAGGGCTGATCAAAGTGGTAAAAGGGGCAGGTTTAGGAAATATGGCTATCAAGATACACAGGGGAGGAGGGATGGGGCAATGCCAGGGGAAAGAGTAGGCTGTCAGCAATCTGGGACACTGGCCCCAGGCACAATGACAAGGCCAGCGGCCAAATATTGGGGCTGCTAGGAATCCCCTGGGACAGGTAAAGAGCCCTGACCCTCCCACCTTGGTTGATCACTTACAGACTTAAAAGACACAGGCAAAATTATATACCAGTAGTAGTTGTAGTAGTAATATCTTATTACTAATAATGTGGGTCTCCTATAGCTGGATGGGAGCCCCTTAGATCTTTTGGATGACTTTGGGGGCACAATCCTAAATGAGATGCAACCGGACACAAGAGACCTATGGATCCAGGCAAGATTCCACATCATCTACCTCCTTGAAGCCATAATGGGTAAGAATGATCTGGGGGGAAATGTAGGAAAGTCACAAGTTTGGCCTTCAGACCTCGTGAAAGCTATGGGTTAGACGCCATCTCTCCAAAACCCTTCAAATATCATGATCTTCATCCTCACATATCCCCTCTCTGAAATGTCCAGAGGGTTTAGTGAGATAAATTTGCCACGTGAACAGAGAAACAGTCTGAGGTCTAGAAAGTGACCAGCCCAAGTTCATCCAACAGATCATTATGAGTGGAAGATTCCAGGCTCCAGCCTCAGGATCCCATCCTCTGGACCACATTATGTAGCATTCTGGAGGCATTCTAAGAGTAGAAGGAGGACTTTCCAGTAAAGTGAACTTGACCTTCAAAGTCCAATGGGTGATTCCTCTGCCTCAGAGCTCCCCTCTCATAGGGTCTCCCAGCTCACAGTGGGGAGAGGAAAATCTAACCCTTCATCACTTTCTTTCCCCAAATGTCCCCCTGTTCCCAGTGTTGAGTGACACCCAACATGATCTGCTGGCCCAGTCTATGGAAAAGAGGATCCTGCTCCAGCAGCAGAAGCTGGTGAGATATTCTCAGGGGCTAGTGTCCAGGGAAGAGGGGGAAAGAACCAGAGTTAAGAATGAATCTGAGGAAGAAGAGATGATGCAGGTTTCTGCCAGGGAGACAGGATCCTGCTCTGGCAACTGGGAAATCCCTGGCTGCATCTCCCTCTGGGCAACAGGCCCAGTGGGTATGAATCTATCAGGAGGGTCTCTGTTTCCATGGCAACCCCTGCTGAGAGCCCCCACGGTTCTAAAATAGCCATATAAGAACCCAGGTTTGGGAACCCAGAGTCCCTGAGTCATATCCCCGCTTTATATACACAGTTACCACTTGGGAATCGCTCTTCTCTCCACATACACATATTTAAGGATATATGTGTGTATAGACATATGCATATACATACACACACACTGCATACATGTATGGATATACACACACATCTAATTCCAAATGCCACTATTCTGCAAGGGAAATGTTAATAAAATCATTTAGCAGCTGAGGAAACAATGCTCAGTGATTTCCAATAATGTATCCACAATTACACTGACCATAGGGCATGACCAGGACATGACTCTGGGCCCTCTTGACTCCAAAGCTTTTGTCCCTTTCAGTTACCCTGCATGACCCTCTTGGGACAAATTTTCTCTTCCCGACCTCAAATGCCGACGTGTAACATCTGATACTGGTTATTCTAGGTAAGGAGCATCCTGGAGCCCAACTTCAAATACTGCTGGGACATCCCCTTTACCCTCAAACCCGAGCTCCTTGCCCCACTCCAGGGTGAGGATTTGGCCATCACCTATGGCCTCCTGGAGGAGTGTGGGCTGAAAATGGAACTGAATAGCCCCAGGTCAACCTGGGGTCTGGAAACCAAGCAGCCCCTGTCTGCCCTGTATGGGACCCTGTCGTTGCTGAAGCAGCTGGCAGGCAGTCCAGAGAGGCCTGGCCCCACTCCAGTCTATGCTAAGAGTGTCCCTGATGAGCTCAGGGGAGGTCTAGGGCCACCACGTCTGCCGTTCTAGGCAGGATGGAGCCAGGGATCGGTGGAAACGAGAGAATGTTCTGAGGTGATAGAAATATCTGTATCTTGATAAAGATTTATGCAATTGTCAAAACTCATCGAATAGTATCTAAAGATGCGAGCCTGGGTGGTTCATTGGATGAGCATCCGACTTTAGCTCACGTCATGATTTCACAGTTTGTGAGTTTAAGCCCTGCTATGGGCTCTGTGCTGTCAGAGCCTGCTTGGGATCCTTTGTACCCCTCTCTCTCTGCCCCTTTCCTGCTCATGCTCTCTCAAAAATAAATAAACATTAAAAAAAAAAATGTGAGCATTTCACTATATATAAATGCTACTCCAAAACAATGTAAAAATATATTTGCTCTAGTTAACAATATGCATTCTGAATTGTTTGGGGTGAGGCTAACTGATATCTGTAACTCACTTTGAAATGCATCAAAAAATAAAATAATGAACAGAGAGACAGATCATCACCAAGATTAGATGGTAAAATGTTAAAAATGAGAGGGTTTTTGGGGCGCCTGGGTGGCGCAGTCGGTTGAGCGTCCGACTTCAGCCAGGTCGCGATCTCACGGTCCGTGAGTTTGAGCCCCGCGTCGGGCTCTGGGCTGATGGCTCAGAGCCTGGAGCCTGTTTCCGATTCTGTGTCTCCCTCTCTCTCTGCCCCTCCCCCGTTCATGCTCTGTCTCTCTCTGTCCCAAAAATAAATAAACGTTGAAAAAAAAATTTTTTTTTTAAAAATGAGAGGGTTTTTTTCCATTCTTAAAACATTTTCTTATGTCCAGAATTGCTTCAAAAAATTAACTCCCCAAAATTTATACCTCTGAATTGATCACTATGTGTGACTTTTCCAAATTATGCTTTTTGAGCTATTTTTAAAGGAACATTGAGGGACGCCTGGGTGGCTCAGTCAGTTAAGCGGCCGACTTCAGCTCAGGTCATGATCTCATGGTCCGTGAGTTCGAGCCCCGCGTCAGGATCTGTGCTGACAGCTCAGAGCTTGGAGCCTGTTTCAGATTCTGTGTCTCCCTCTCTCTGACCCTCCCCCGTTCATGCTCTGTCTCTCTCTGTCTCAAAAATAAATAAACGTTAAAAAAAATTTTTTTAAATAAAGGAACAATGAGAGAATTTAAAAAAATAAAGGTCTTAGAAATTAAAACTATTATGACATAAATAAAAACTCCACAGAAAAGATCAGAAGGTAAAGTTGAGGAACTTTCCCAAAAAGCAGGGTAAAAAGTCATAAGATGAAAAATAAGAGAAAAAATAAGAAACATAGAAGAGCAGTTTAGGAAGCCTAAGAGCCAGATAAAACAAGCTCCCGCCACCAAAAAAAAAAAAAAAGAGAGAGCGAGAGGATGTACACACAGACACACACACACACACACACACACAAATGGAAAGGAGATCATCAACAAAATCTCCCATAACCAGGATAGGAATTTCTGGATTTAAAGAGCCAATCATGAGGTGCCTGGGTGGTTCAGCTGGTTAATTAAGTGTGTGACTTCGGCTCAGGTCATGATCTTGCGGTTTGTGAGTTCGAGCCCTGCGTCTGGGTCTGTGCTGACAGCTCAGAGCTGGAGCCTGCTTTGGATTCTGTCTCCCTCTCTCTCTGCCCCTCCCCCACTTGTGCTCTGTCTCTCAAAAATGAATAAATGTAAAAAAAAAAAAAAAAATTTAAAGAGCCCATCATGTACCTGACACAAATGGATGAAAATGGGCCCATACCAAAACACCTTTTTGTGAAGTTTCAGAACATGCAGAACAAAGTAAAAACCCAGGAAAAAGAACAAAGTTCATTTACAAAATGAGTGACTTTACCCAATTTTTTTAAATGCTTATTTATTTTGAGAGGGAGAACACAAGCAGGGGAGGGGCAGAGAGAGATGACGGGGACACAGGATCTGAAACGGGTTCTACGCTGACAGCAGAGAGCCCAATGTGAGGCTCGAACTCGAAAACTGAGAGATCATGACCTGAGCTGAAGTCAGAGACTTAACCGACTCCAAATATAAGAATGCCTTTAAACTACAGCCAAACAGCAAGTTAGACACAATGAAGCAAAGACTTCCGACATTTCGATGTAAAATTATTTCCAACTAGAAGTCTACATCAAGTTTGAAGGTAGAATAAGGCATTTTCAGACAAAGATTTTTAAAATTACTGACTATGTTCTATTTTCAAGAAAATATAAGAGGACGTGATACAGTAAAATGAAAGAGACCCAGGAGGAAGATGTTGGCTACAGGGAAAAGAAGATTTAGTTGTAGAATAGAGACAGGGGGATTCCCAGGATGGCAGTATTGAGGCCAGAGGACAATAGTCTCCATCTGAGCAGATAAGGAAGCCTCTGGGAGAGGAAGTCTTCCAGGAAGAGGAAATCATAGAATATCTCAAATCTGGGATATTAGTATAAGATTTAAGGAACTGGCAGTTTGAATTTAATTAGATATAAACACATAGAAAATAGAAGGAAAAATAAAAAATGACAATGAGAAATAAAACAGAAACCCTACAGGAAAGGAACAATAATTATGGTTTATTGATATCTGTGTAGAGTTTGCATAGTCATGATTGTGATGCCGCCCTATTGGGAAGATAGGGATAGGACTTGTGTGTGGTAGAGCAAAGGGGACCCTAAATCCTCATCTTCCCTGGTGCAAGTCCATGGATGGTGCCTACAACTTAGCAAGCTTATTATTAAGAGATGTCAGACACAAACGGCCACACGTTATATTATCCCAATCACAAGAAATAGTTAGAATAGGCAAATCCACGGAGACCAGAAGTACATCAGTGGTTATGGTGGGGAGGTTCTTTGGGGGGTAATGAAAATTGTTTAGGGTGCCTGGGTGGCTCGGTCATTAAACATCTGACTTTGGCTCTGGCCATGATCTCATGATTCGTGAGTTTGAGTCCCACATCAGGTGATTTTGAGACCCGCTTCGGGTGAGCCCCTCTTCTCTCTCTCTTTCCTTCTCTCTCTGCCCCTCATGGGATTCTCTCTCTTCCCGACCCTCTCTCTACCCCTCACTCACTTGAACTCCCTCTCTCTCTTTCAAAAAGAAAAGAAAAGGAAAGAAGAAAGAAAAGAAAATGGTCTGAAACAGAGCATGGTGATAGCAGCACAATTCTGTAAACATACTAAAAACCACTGACCTGCACACTTTCGATGGGTGAACTATATGGTGTATTAATTATATCTCAAGAATGCCCTTTACACGAGAGATAAGAGGAAATTACCAAAACAAGCAATGAAACACACCAGCAATGGAGGAAAGTGGAGCTGGAAATGAGGTGGGATCTGAGGTTTAAAATAAAACTCAAATCTTTCAAAAAATTTTGCCTAATAGTTTTCTGAGGGGCACCTGACTGGTTCAGTCCCATGGTGAACATGGGACTCTTGATGTCAGGATGGTGAGTTCCAGCCCTACGATGGGGGTAGAGATTACATTAAAAAACAAAATCTTAGAAAGAAGGAAGGAAGGAAGGAAGGAAGGAAGGAAGGAAGGAAGGAAGGAAGGAAGGAAGGGGAAACTCACGTAGAACAATTTGATTCTTGTTTATTTTTTTAAATATTTGTGAGAGAGCGAGCAAGCGAGTGCAGACACAAGTGGGGGGTGGGCAGAGAGAGAGAGAGAGAGAGAGAGAGACAGACAGACAGACAGACATAGAATCCAAAGCAGGCTCTAGGCTCTGAGGAGGTCACAGCCTCAAGCCCACAAACACTGAGATCATGACCTGAGCTGAAATCAGACACTTAACCAACCGAGTCACCCAGACACCTTACAACAATTTGATTAAGTTACATGAATATATGGCTTCAATTAAAGAAAGCAAGCATTGGGGCGCCTGGGTGGCGCAGTCGGTTAAGCGTCCGACTTCAGCCAGGTCACGATCTCGCGGTCCGGGAGTTCGAGCCCCGCGTCAGGCTCTGGGCTGATGGCTCAGAGCCTGGAGCCTGTTTCCGATTCTGTGTCTCCCTCTCTCTCTGCCCCTCCCCCGTTCATGCTCTGTCTCTCTCTGTCCCAAAAATAAATAAACGTTGAAAAAAAAAATTAAAAAAAAAAAAAAAGAAAGAAAGCATAAGTATTAATGTAAGTCCATATGCCCTTACTGAAAGCTGGAAGATCGCCCCCATGTAGGGCTGAAAACCCTGTGGCGCTGGGTATGGTTTCTAGAGAATTCCTGCATGGGACTCAGCCTGGAGGCCTGGACGGCCCACCACTGTCCTTGGTACAGCCAGCCGGGGCCTCAGGTAAGCATGGGGAGCCAGGGACCCCGGGTCCTGGAGGGGTGGCTGGACAGGGGGCGCAGGCAGGGGGATCCCTGCAGGAGGACAGGCCTGCAACAAGGTCCACAGCTTCTCCCAACCTCTCCAGGCCTTTCCTTCTTGGGCCCTCTATCCTTTGGAGAGCATCCCACTTCCCCTCCCCAAATCCTAGCTGCTGCTGCCCCCAGGCGGTCCCGGCAGGGTCCTCTTGCTCACAACCCGACCTCAGCACCAACACCCCAGGTTTCCCCACTGCTACCCCTAGGAGAGCTCCCTAGGTGAGCTCCCTAGGCAAGCTTGAGCTGATGCGCCTCTGGGTGCCCCCTACAGGCCCGTCAGGGGGCCCAGTCGGCTCCCACTTCCCCAGGCCGCGGTCAATCTCCGGCACCCCTTCTTCTGTGGAAATATCAAATATTATCATTTAAGGCTGCTGTTGGCCCATTGCCAACAATATGTATGCTTCTCTTTGGCTTTAAGTTGGATAGAAAAGAAAAAAAAAAGACTACTGGCATAAAGATGAATATATTAATACTGTGTAGTAAGCCATTCTCTTAGACCTACAAGCTTATTTCTTTCTTCTGATTTTAAAGTAAATTAGGCGTGCCTGAGTGACTCAATAGGTTAAGCATTCAACTCTTGGTCTTGGCTCAGGTCATGAGCTCTTGGTTGGTGAGTTCGAGCCCAGCATCAGGCTCTGCACTGACAGTGCAGCGCCTCCTTGGGATTCTCTCTCTGCTCCTCCCGCATGCTTGTGCTCTCTCTCTCTCTCAAAAATAAACAAATTAAAAAATAATAATAATAAAGTAAATTAAAACATTTTTGTGGGCCCCCGGGCACCTTGCCTGATAGAGAAGCTGGCCCCTCACTTGCCTCCTTTCCCAGGGGCTGAAGACAAGGATGGCCCCCACAGGGCACTAGAGCCTGTGGTCACACTCCCCTGGACTGTGGTCATAAGCTCCTCGAGTCTCCTCTTTCCAGTGGGCTGTGAGTGCTAGTCCTAAAACACATGCACTGGTTCGCAGTGTCGCTGCCCTGCTCACAAACCTTCAGTGCTCCCAGGCCTACCTCAGTAAGGTGCTCACACAAATGGCAAAGGCCACCAAAGACACAGGAACAAAATGCTACAGGGGGCCCAGAGGAGGGGGAAATAGAGGCTCACATTAGATGCTTCTACCCAGAAAACTCATGCGTGCTAAGAGGAGGGAGAAGAGAAAGGAAATCTCTGTACTCTTCCCACGCCACCCCCATCTCTTCTCTCCCTCCCCCCACCCACCTGGGTCCCCACTACCTCAGAAAGGACAGCAAGGCCAGAACACCCAGGGTGACAGCTTATCAACATCTACCATGTGGTATGTACTTTACAAACATCAACATTGTTAGTCCTCATAACAGTCCACTAGAGGAAGTATTGTTATAGATAATAATTATCTCTATTTTATATAAATCTGGGTAAATTTCTACTTCACAGATGAGGCAACCAAGTAGCAGGGTGATTTAGTTCCCAAGGGAACACGTGTTCTAAAATTAAGAGAAGGGATGGGGCGCCTGGGTGGCGCAGTCGGTTAAGCCTCCGACTTCAGCCAGGTCACGATCTCGCGGTCCGTGAGTTTGAGCCCCGCGTCGGGCTCTGGGCTGATGGCTCAGAGCCTGGAGCCTGTTTCCGATTCTGTGTCTCCCTCTCTCTCTGCCCCTCCCCCGTTCACGCCCTGTCTCTCTCTGTCCCAAAAATAAATAAACGTTGAAAAAAAAAATTAAAAAAAAATAATAATAAAATAAATAAATAAAATTAAGAGAAGGGAGTCCTTGGCCCTGGAGCTCCTCCGGGTCCCATGCCCGCAGGAGAGAAATGATTTAAAGGGTATTTGGGGGGTGGTTTTGACCATCTGTGATTTCTACCCACCCTGCTGACTTCAGAACCCAGCCCTGGGAGAAATCTGCTCAGGGCTCCCCATTCCTCACACTTCCGTTCGTGATTCAGTCCAGCTGACGGCATTCACCAAGGTCCCCACAGCTGTGTATGACACCTGCCTCTTCACCCCTCCAGAAACGTATTGTCCCTGTTTGCAAGGGACACTAAGAGTGTGGTCAGAGAACTGGCCAGGAGAGGTGAGCTGGTGCCTGTCGACAGCTTGAACAGCACCCCACACTTTCTCCCCTTCTGCCTGGTGAGGAAGAAGCACAGATGTCACCCCTGGCTTGGGACACGGCCCTCATCCCCACAGAATTCTCCCTCATGAATGCGCTGGAGCCCGCCCGCCCGCCCCCCCGCCACCACCAGGTACTTTCAGGTGGGTGGGTGCTCCTGAGTGGCAGATTGCCACAAAAAAGAGGTTCATGTGACTGAGAAAGCTGATACCCTCCGCCCAGACACACAGACCCCGGTCTGCCTGGCCAGGAGCATGCCACAGACACCCATCTTCCATGTAGGGGAAGGAGGAACCTATTTTTTTCTTCCTCCTGTCCCCAGCTGTGTTAAGAAGTAATGATAATTTTAAACAACAATAATGTTGTTTAAGGGATCAAGTGCTTGCTGTGTGCCAGGACCACATTGGCAGCTCCTCGGTTAATCCTCAAAAGACCCTTGGGGGAAGACCCTGCCATTCTTCCCCTGAACACCCTCCCACCCCGGCTTTTCTAGATGGGGAAACTGAGGCTCCAAGAGTTACTGGCTTGCTCGGGGTCACTCACACCCAGCCAGTAAGTGGTGGAGGCAAAACTGGAACCCAGGACTGAGGCCTTAGCCACACTCAACCCTGCCTCCCTTGCTACCTGGCTCCACTCTGGACCTCTTCCCACGGAGGTGACCCGGAGCCAACCCGTCCAGATCCAGGAGATGGTGGCAGAAGCCATGATAGGGGCCATCAGTGTGAGCCCCGGGCTGCCGGGGAAGGAGACAAGCAGCAGTGGGGTGACCCAAAACTCCACACTGACCGTACAGACACTCACGGCTCCCCCTCTCACCCGGGAGACTGTAACGGAGAAGAGAGGAGAGTCGGGTGGGCCAGCCAGGCAGGCCGGGCTCTCCTGGCTGAGGTCTATCTGTGGGCAGGGGCCCTCCAGGCTGGAGTAGGAATCAGGAGGCAGGAAAGGAAAACCCCAGGCTCTGACCAGCTGGAGGCCTCAGGCAAAGTCCCTCTGAAGAGTCCACTACTAGCCGTGAGTCCAGGGGCCCAGGGATGGGCTTAGGTTACGTCAGAGATTTCAACCCAGATGTTTTAGGGCCAGGAAAAACAACAGCCATGTGGCAGCTGCCGTACGTGAGGCAACAGGGCGTGCTGAAGACTGGGGCAAACCAGAGACACAGGCCTGCCTGATGCTGAGTGGTAGCTGCCAGGGCTATTGCCAGGCAGGAATGTGAGCTTGGTGGCAATGGTTTCTTTTTTCAATTTTTTTTTTTTTTGGCAGGGGGCAGAGAGAGAGAACCCCAAGCAGGCTCCACGCTGTCAGGACAGAGGCCAACACAGGGGCTCAATCCTACAAACTGTGAGATCATGACCTGAGCTGAAATCAAGGGTCAGATGTTTAACTGCCTGAGCCACCCAGGTGCCCCTTGGTGGCACTATTTTTTAAGAGAAGCCAGAAATCAAGATTTTTATGCGAAACCTACCAATTTTATGTGAGAAATTCTGAACACCACATGAGCCACATAAACATAAGCCTCTTGTCTAGTTCAGCTTGTAGAGGGCACATGGTAGCCTCTGGTCTGGACATTTCTTTTTTTAATGTTTATTTATTTTTGAGAGAGAGCACAAGCAGGGGAGGGGCAGAGAGGCGCGGAGAGAGAGAGAGAGAAAGATGCAGAATCTGAAGCAGGCTCCAGGCACTGAGCTGTCAGCACAGAGCCCAACACGGGACTCGAACCCACGAACTGTGAGATCATGACCTGAGCCAAAGTCAGACATTTAACTGACTGAGCCACCGAGGAGCCCCTGGACATTTTAAACCTTGTAGGAGACAGATGTATCACACTTCCCTCAGCTTCTCTACTTTTCCAACCACCCCCAAGTGACCTTAAACAAGCAGTCCCCAGGCCTAGGCCGCCACACCAGGGGAGAGACCCTCCCAAGCCCCACTGCTTCTCACACCCTGCCCCTACGCGCCCTTGCAGGAAACTGAGGGCTCTGAAGCCCTTGTTCCTCAGGGAGCCGCAAAGCCAGAAGAAGGAGAACCTGTATGTGGTGACAGGCCATGGAGAACACGCGGAACACCCTTCTTCAGAGCCTCAGCAACGCAGAGGGAGCGGGACAGCTGGCCTTCCTTGGGCCGGGCCACGCAAAGGTGCAGGGCGTGCGTTGGGGCTGCTGACAGCCACCGAAGAGCTCCCCTTCCAGCCCAACTCCTGTCAAACGGCTGCCCCACTAAGACTCGCCCCCTCTAAACACTAATGGGCTTCCCAGGTGCTTGTGTTATGGTTCTCAACTCTGATGACAGGTTAGAGTCACCTAGAAAGCTGTTTTGGTTTTTATTTGAAAATGCCAGTGCCCAACACTGCCTCTGCCAAGTCTGTTTTTTAAGTTTATTTACTTATTTTGAGAAAGAAAGCATGTGTCGGGGGGGAGGGGCAGAGAGCGAGGGAGAGAGAGGATCCCAAGCAGGCTCTGAGCTATCCACACAGTGCCCAACGGAGGGCTCCACACAGGGCTCGACCCCACGAACCGTAAGATAATGACCTGAGCCGAAATCAAGAGTCTGATGCTCGACTGCTGAGCCACCCAGGTGCCCCCCTCCCAATTCTAGTTTAACGGGACTGGAAGAGGATCCCCTTGCTCGGATTTTTAGAACTCCCTCAGGTGATTCTATGTGCTGCGGCATTGCTACCACAGTCTAGGGGGTTTACACCAGCTCTGGAACCAGGGGTACCTAGGTATGAATCCCAGCCCTGCCCCTGGCTAGCCGTGTGGCCTTGAGCCAGTCACCTGACCCTCCGAGTTTGCTGGCTCCAACCCAAGAGGCTGGGCTGCAGAACCAGGGGAAGATTAGATTAAGCAACAGTGTGAGGAGGGTGCCTGAGCCACTCTAAGGCCCAGATCTGCTCCTCACCAATGCAGTCCTTAGCTCATTTAGTACCTGTGGGCCTCAGGTCCCCACTGTGACACAGGAAGCGTGGGTCCCACGCTAGCATCCTGGGGCTCTGGGACTCTCATCTCCCACAAATGAAGCGAGACTCAGCATCACAGTCGGCCTCACCTCTCACGGGCCACAGGAACGCAGGTGAGCAGGGGTCACAGATCGGTCCACCTCCAGCTGCCGCTGCTAAATACTTTTTAGAAGCTAGAACACAGTACAAAACGTTCTCTATAAATTTTTCTCATCCACTCCTCCTGATGATTCCATAACGTAAGTACCATAGGTCAGGGTTTTGGGGTACAGAACCCGTAGCTCCAAGAGGTTAAACTGCTTGCTCGGGAGCACACAGCCAGCAAGTGCTGGGGCTAAAATCCAGACCTGGGCCTACCTGGTTCCAACATCCACGTGCTTAAAAGCTAGTTACACTGCAGCACCGCCTCTGAACACAGCAGATGGCTGGCCTTCTAATCAAGGGTTGAGATGTTAAAACACGCAGCCTTGCTCCACTTGGCAGTTGTGGGAAAGACAGGGAACAATGTAAGGGGAGGTGGGAGCAGCTGGGGAGCAGGCAACCACCTTGGGATTAAATATTTGCAGTTGATCTCTCACTACGGTGACTCCAGGTGTGCTGTGGGACTAGGGTCAGTGTAGCGTTTCCAACCTTCCCAGTTTGCCTGAGACTAGGACTTCCCTGGGACCTAGGACTTTCCGTGGGAAATCAGGACAGTTAGTCACCCTAGTGGTAAGTGATGGGGATCCTGAAATGACAGTGGCTCTCAACCAGAAAAGGAGTCCTCTCTCAGGTCAAAGTCCAGATAGGAGCCAAAGGGCTGCAGTGGCAGACAGTGGTGATCAGAGACCTGGCTCTCTCTGTTTTGTCCCTCTGCCACCTCGGTGTATGGCTGTCACCTCCTGGTCCAAGATGGCTGCTCCAGCTCCACGTATCACGTCCACGTTGCAGCCAGGAGGGAGAAAAGGACTGGTACACACCGCCTCCATTTACATCCCACTGGCCAGAACCTGGCCACATGGCCTCGTCTAGCTGTGGGGGAGCTGGATTCACAGTCCTTATTCAGGCCAGCCACATGCCAGGGGACAGGAGGCATTCTCTTACTGTTGTTTTCAATCTGCACTTTCCCTGTGGGAGGAGGGCGGGAATGCTGACACCAGGGGCACCACGTCAGGAGTCCCAGCTTGCGGGGGCCTCCACCTCCCAGGGCTCTCCCGAGCCACGTCACTCTCCACCTCCCAGGGACAGGGGAGGTCTCAGAGCATTTGGAGGTGATCCAAATGCAGGGCCTCAGGACTCCAGCTCAGCAGTTCCCAAAGCCAGCACTCCAAACTCTGGACAGTGCTTAACGACACCAAGTGAAACCCATTTCTTTACTGGGGGAAGTTTTTATCATGCCAATGCGTGTTGCTTTGATCCCAGAATGCCTTGGGTTTTTTTCTGGAAATATCTTGTGTGCAACATGCTTTGCTGTCCTGACTGGGCCTGAGGGTCCCCCATCCCATGCTGTGGGATCTTCCTCTCCACTCCAACCTCTTAAGCCCCTACGCTGATGACCAAGAGAGACCACGGCAGTCCCTCCTCCCTATCCCGTTCCTGCTGCCCCTAACCACCTTCCTGCAGGTTCTCAAATCCCGCGTGGACCTGAGGTCCTATTCTCCCTGCCCCCCTCCTAGATCCAGGGTCAGAGCCACATGGTCAAAGAGAAGACAGAGACCATCCCCCAGGGCACCATCTCGGCCTACAGGGTGCTTCAGCTAGTAATCAAAGAGAACTGCTGGGGTAAGTGGAGGCTGGAGGTCAGGAGCAGAGACACGAGTCTCCCTCCGGGAGAGCAGGCAGAGGGGCAGGAGGAGGGAGAGGGAGACCATTTCCCAGGAGCCTGAGCACTCAGCCAGCCAGGTCCACATTCTGGCAGCTGCTGCAAGGATGCGACGTGCAGAGAGAGGCAGCCCGGAGCTCAGCTGTCAAGGAGGGCTTACTACCCAGTCCGTGTCCCACTCGGCCCCGGGGTTTGGGGACAAGGGGGGAGCTGCACTTGATGGGAGGAAGGTTTGTGTCATCTAATTAGCACAAAGAATCTTGCAGACTGGTGGTCCTGCCCATCCCTGGCCCAGGAGTGACTGGTGGGAGGAGGGAGTTTTGCTCTCCCATCAGTGCTGCAGCCCAGAGAGGGGCTGGGGACTGAGCCCAGGGAAGGACAGCTTGGGTGCTCAGATCTGGCCTGCTGAATCTGAGGGTTGACTTTAGCTGGGGGAGGAAGATTTGGCCACCCGCACCCTCTTGAAAAAAGCATGAGCTTAAGAGTCCAGTGCACTGAGGTTTGAATGATGGCTTTGCTGTCTGCCATCTGCATGGCCCTGGAGACGTTACGAAACATCTCCAGCTTCAGCATCCTCGTCTATAAAGGGGCTCAGGCTGCTACCCACAGAGTACTGTGAGGCCACAGGAGGAAAGCTGTGAGGTCCCTGGCTCTATGGCCAGTACACCGTAGGACCCCATAACTGCTGCTGTCTTCCTCTCGGGCACTTTCTCTTTTGCCCTACCTGTGCTCCCACACAGCTATTCTGTACCTGCCTGAAGGAAAGCTCGGTCAGAGCTTTCCTGTCTGTGGAGGTGAGTAGCCCTGCCCAGGGCCTGGAACCCAAGCAGAAGTCATCCCTTCCCACAGACAATGCCCTGACACTGCTCTTGGGAGTCCCTTCCCCACCACCATGTAGTCACCCCATGTCACTCGGGGCAGGGAGGGCCATCTTCTAGGGCCCATGAAGCATGGGCCCTGAGCAGGGGTGAGTGGGCGGGGAGTGAGGGGAAGAAGAGTGAGGTAGGGGAAATAGGGAAATAAGGACAGGACCCATGACTGCCACCCCATATGTGGTGGGTACTCAGTAAATGCTGGAGGGGAGGGGAGAGGGGAGGAGTGGAAGAAATGAGAAGGAGGCAGATGAAAGAATGCTGTGCTCTGCATCAGGCGGAAGCTTCATCAGGACGGGACTGTGACACCAGGACCTCCTGGTTAGGCTGAAGGATCTAGTCTGGCTGGCCCTGGGCAGGGAGCCTGGGCACAGGAGCCAGTGGGGGCCTATAGTCTCTCTCCACAGGCCCTGGGTGAGGAGCCCAATTTCCAGGGCCCGCAAAGGCAGGTGGGTGCCCAGCTGCAGGACCCGGCCACGCTGCCTCCAGAGCTGCGGCACCTGCTGTGAGGTGCCCTCCAAGAGCTGCTCACAGCCCCCCAGGCCCTGCAGGAGCTCAAGGACATGGTAAGGGACCCATAGGCCAGACCAGGGCCTGGGGACTGGGGTCCAGGAAAGAGGGGAGGCACAGGGGAACGAGAGGCAGGAGTGGGGCACGTTCTGGGTCTCAGCAGCACCTAACTATGGATGGCATGGTGAGGCTGGCCCTGGGGTGACCAGGCACAGCCCTGTGCCCGCTATTGTGTCAGACACTCCCTGAACATTTGCTCACTAAAACCCAAAAGAGGGACCTGGTTCAGCACGGCTGGCATCAGAACCCAGGCTCATTCCATCCTCACTGGCGTCAGAGGGGACACAGTGCCAGTAGATGGGGAACAGGAGCCTGGGTGGTGGGGTGCGGGGTCAGGGAGCAGAGAGGGAGACCTGCAGCCTGTCTCTCCCTGCTCCCCCTTGCCCCTGCCCTACAGCTGGAACAGGCCCTGGACACTGGGGTGCTGGGACAGCTTGGTGGCCCTGGGGGCTTCATCCTAAGTACTCTCTGGAACCCCTCAGGCAGACCGTTGGCCTTGAAAGGCAGGGCCATCCTCTGCATTCTTGGAGCTCTCCTGGGTAAGAGGGATATACAAGGGGCTGGGGTGGGAGAAGAGTCCAGAGGGAAGGCCTCCCAAAGCCCCTGCCCAGCAGCCCTTGTGTTCCCGGTCCACACTCTCCAAGCGGGCCTTCTGCTGTTCACCCTTGCTCTAGACGGTCCCAGGCCATGCCCACTTGCATCTGATTCTGTGTCCAAGCCCTGCCAAAAGTCAGCATGGAAAAGCACAGCCCCCATTTCCTGATTTTGCTTGTGCATTAAGTGAGGGTAAGTGGCACTCACCTCGCAGGACACTCCAGCCCTTCCTTCAGCGATGATTTACTGAGCACCCAGTGTGTGTCAACAAGGCACTAGGAAATCTCCACTCTCCTCTTTCAGTCTGTAACAGAGACAGACATCACACCAATACAGACAGGGAATTGCCAACGGCATGAGAGTGTCTAGCAGGGGCCCTGCTCCAACCCAGAACAGAGGCAAGGCTCACGGGAGGAGCCAGGAACAGGATCCCCACGCTGGTGGCCAGTGGTGTCGACAGAAGTACTGGGACAGGCAGGACAAGGGGATTGAAGACTGGAACGGGCTATTCAATTGTCACCTTGGGAAGCTGGGATCTTCGCTTCCCAGAATTCCCTTCCCTGTATAGCTCTGGGTGAGAATCCTCCAAAAGAGGAACCAGCATGAGATTTGGGGGATGGTAGTGCAGCGGCAGCCATTCATCTCTGAAGGCTCCATGATGGACAGGTGCCGAAGTGCCCAGCAGATTCCCAGTGCTTCCTCCCAACTGCCAGTGCTGCTGACCAGCAAGGCCTTGGCCCTGTCACCACACACAGAGAGGCCTCAGACCCCACAGGCCTCCATCAGCTCTCCCTTGATAGTCCCCTTACCACTGGCCTTCACGGCTTTCCACCTTGCTTCCTCCACTCCAACCACAGAACTCTCTGTGCTGGTGTTACTTGAACAATTCAGACCAGCTTCTGCCTCAGGACCTTTGCACTGCACATTCCCTCTGCCTGGTATACTCCTCCCTCAAGATATTCATGAGGCTAATTGAGTTTATTGTTTACCATTGGTCTCCCCCTGCCAGAAATGTAAGTGCCACAAAGGCAAGAGTTATTGCCTGTATTACCCATAGGCTTGGATCTATCAAACACATGTCTACACATCATAGGTGCCCAACATCCATTAGTTCCCTCCCCCTGCATGGATTCTCCATGGGCCTAGAAGGATGCTGTTTCCCAAGATTGGGCTTCATGTTTGGAAAGGCCAACCTGGGTTCTCGTCCTAGTTCCTTCCCGGACAGGATGAGGAACCACCATTATCCTGGCTAGGAACCACCTCACAAAGGCCTGTGTAAGGTGAAGCCAGCCATATACCCTTCATGGATCGTGTTTTAGGGAAGCTGAGGGGGTGGAAGGGGTGGCAACTTACTCAAGACCACTCAGCACTTCCAGGGAAGGCTCAGTTCCCACCTTCTTGAACCTTCTAGGGAAGGATGGCCCCGAAGCTACCTAATGGGACTTCTCTCCACTTTAGGGTTCCAGCATCCCAGCCTTTCCTGGGCTTCTAGGGCCCACGAGGAGAGACACAGCATGACTCTGACGCTCGGTGGCCCTCAACTATCTCTCAACAGTGCTGAGTGACACCCAACATTGCCTGCTGGCCCAGGCCCTGGGCAGAGGGATGGTACCCCAGCAAATGAAGCTGGTGAGAGCCTCCAGGATGCTTTATCAGCCCTCACTCACAGAAGGAGCACTCCCTGGCTCTTACTCCTCAGCATCCAGGCCGTGCAGCCTCTGCTGGGTGGGCCGCATTCAGTCATGCACGGGTTTATTCGTGGATTATGCTGAGCCCACCCCTGTGCCACCAGGCCCAATGCTGGGGCTGAGAATACAAAGGTGAAAGAGGTTCGACCCCTTGCAGTTGGGTTAAGGGACTGTGCAAACCAGCAACAAGAGACAGTGCCTGCTTCCGCTCAAACAGGTGGCTATGGCAACACCAACCACAGGGCTCGGGGGCATTTCTCAGGCAGTTCATGACTGCATGGATGAAAAGCCAGGGGAGCAGTATCCAGGCAGAACAGCACCGGCAGTGGCTGGAAGCCACCGGGCAGTGTCGGAAACCGATGACTCCAGCCAGGGCAGGAAAGGCGGTGTCGGGGGTACACTACCTGGGCCCCCAATTTTGCCAAACCTCAGCTATGGTGGGGGATGCGGGAGCACTGGCCCCAGGCTCCCACCCTCAGGGTGGGTTCCACTGACGCGGGACCCGGGAGACCTGTCTGTCCGTTCCGGATGCTTCCTTGCAGGTAGTGTGCATCTTAAAGCCCAACTTTAATCCGATGGAGGAAACAACCTCCTCCCTCCCACCGGAAGTCCTCTCATCCCTGCAGAATGCAGCCCTCTCCCTGAGCCTGGTGGAGAGCTGTGGACTGGAGATGCAGGGGCCCAGCCACTAACTCATGTGGGAGCCTGACCTGGTGCCACACCGGTCTCTATGGGTCCCTTGCAGGGCCGCAGATGCCGGCCGACCCCGCCGTGTAGGCCAATGCTGGAGAAGGGTGCCACGGCCTCCCCCAGGGTACCGGTCGCTCTGGGCCACAGCGGACTATGAGGCCCCACCAGGACTGGCTCACGCACTCCCTTCCACCCCTTTCAGGACTGGTCTGCAGACATTAGTCACCCAGACCCGGGGGCGCAGGGACGCCGGTTAGTTTAGGGTCTCACCTTGGGCTGGGCCTGGGCCCTATCCACGAGCCCACCATGAGAGGCAGTAGAAGCTGGATCCAGAACAGCCCGTCTCCATCCACGGCCCCACCTCGAACAACTGTGTAGCTCTGGGCAAGTTACTCCCCTCCCTGAGCCTCCTCCTCCAACATCAGCCCCTCCTAAACGGGGAGAAGAATCCCCAGCTCTGGACCGTAGCGAAGACTTAAAAGTTGTACATAAGAGTGCTCACAACGGGGCTTGGCTGTCGGCTATTACTGTGTGAGGCGGCTATTGGTAACAATCGTCTCGCTGTTCTGGAGGAAGCTGCCGGACCCTTCCCCAGCTGAACGAAGGGTTCGGCAATCTCTCCCGAACGTGCGCGGCCCGCCGCTGTCCTCCCGCCTGCTTTCCCCTCCTGCCGGGGGGAGATGGGAGCATGTCCCACTCCGGGCCTGCGCGCTGCGGCGGAAGTCGTCCGCGGAACCGGACGCTGGGCCCCTTCCCGTAACCTTGCATCTGGCTGTGGAAAGCTGCGGGGCCGCTGCCAGCATCGCCGCAGAGCAGCACCCGCACCCGTTTCACAGCAGGAAGTATCTCTGGTAAAACTCTCATTAGCCAACATGCCGGAGGCGTGTGTGCGCTGTGAAGGAGGGCGCATGCGTGTGCGTGCACGTGTGTGGGTCCGTGCGTGTGCGTGCAGGGCGCGCGCAGGACGTGGGAAAGGCGCAGGGCAAGAACCTGAGCACGTGTGTCAGCTGCAAGTCTTCGAGCCCCGGCTCCGTTTTCTTTACCTTAGCGGAGCTTCCCAAGCCGGAAACAAACCCCGTGCCGGGTGCCCTGGTTTTGCCCAGTCCGGGCAGTCACTGTATATGTTCATTTCCACTGATAAAACTTACCTAACAATCAAAACAATGGCCCTTGTAAAAATAAAAGAAACAAAATCTCAGAAACGTAATGAAGAACCTTTCGACCTCCAGAACTCCACTCCCCAGAGATAAGCAGTATTGACCTTTTGGTATTTATCCCTTCAGTATTTTCCCCATGCATTCATACAAATTATCTCGCAGGCCAATGTGATAAATTATTTTTGTAAAGCTGCTTTTTAAAAAATGCCATTACAGGGGCGCCTGGGGGTCTCAGTCGGTTAAGCATCGGACTTTGGCTCAGGTGATGATCTCGCTTGGTGGGTTCGAGTCCGGAGTCGGGCTCTCTACTGTCAGCACAGAGCCCATTTCTGATCCCCGGTCTCCCTCTCTGCCTCTTCCCCACTTGATCGCTCTCTCTCTCAAAAATATATAAAGTATTAAAAAATGCATTACATTGTGTGCATGTCATTAGACATTCTCTGTACAATAAGAAGGGAGGTTTTCAGCAAGGGGATCTTTGCAGACCTTGAACCAACCCCTGGAGTTCCGGAAGCAACCTTCTGCCAGTTTGTGTATCTTCTATCTTCTCAGACCTGAGAGCTGGTGTGGCGCCTCCTGTGGAGAGAGTGAGGAGGCCAGCACTGCCCCCATTCTCTGCTGCCTGAGTCCACTGGTCCATCAAAACAGCCACGCCTCTCTTTTTGCATGCTGCTTTTAGGGGCAGAGCCCCCCAGTTTTAATCAAGGAGTTAAACAGTGGCAAGTACTTTAAAAGGGATTCGTTGTCTACTCACATGTCTTAAGGGACATTAGATGAATCCATACACATGGTCTACATTATCTGCTTCCCTTTCCCATGTCCTCACCTCCTGCAGCTGCCCCAGCACCTCTAACCACCCCTGCACTGATTTCTCCTTACTCCGGCCATCTGCCTTCCATCTCCCTCTTCCTCCTCATGCATCCTCCTCCTCTCGGTGCCTCATTATACAGATTGGCCTGTTTTCTCTCCTAGCAAGAATCCCTCCTTTTGCAGAGGAGGGAATGGACATCCAGTGGCAATTAACAGATTCTCTTTTGTGGGCTGGCCGACATAATATAAATGTTGTTCCATATGCATATTTTTAAAAATTTATTTTATTTTTTAAAATTTACATCCAAATTAGTTAGCATATATTGCAACAATGATTTCAGGAGTAGATTCCTTAGTGTCCCTTACCCATTTAGCCCATTCCCCCCTCCCACAACCCCTCCTGTAACCCTCAGTTTGTTCTCCATATTTATGAGTCTCTTCTCTTTTGTCCCCCTCCCTGTGTTTATATTATTTTTGTTTCCCTTCCCTTATGTTCATCTGTTTTGTCTCTTAAAGTCCTCATATGAGTGAAGTCATATGATTTTTGTCTTTCTCTAATTTCACAGCATAATATCCTCCAGTTCCATCCACGTAGTTGCAAATGGCAAGATTTCATTCTTTTTGATTGCCAAGTAATACTCCATTGTATATATATATATATACCACATCTTGTTTATCCATTCATCCATCGATGAACATTTGGGCTCTTTCCATACTTTGGCTATTGTTGATAGTGCTGCTATAAACATGGGGGTGCATGTGCCCCTTTGAAACAGCACACCCATATCCCGTGGATAAATGCCTAGTAGTGCAATTGCTGGGTCATAGGGTAGTTCTATTTTTAGTTTTTTGAGGAACCGCCATACTGTTTTCCAGAGTGGCTGCACCAGCTTGCATTTCATAACGCATATATTTCTAAACACAATTTTCTTGAAAAGTAAATTTTGCCTGAATTTAGAAGTGATTGTAATTTGAATCAACAATGCACCAATTAAATCAAACTAGTTCTAGAAAGTGAGGTTCTATCATCATCATCTAGATGGACAAAAATAATGTAACACACAGCAAGGGCTCTGAAACCAATAGATTTGGACTGACGTTGGTTCTGTCAGGGGCGTGAACTTAGGCAAGTTTCTTACCCTCTCTGAACTTGTTTCCTCTCCTGTAAAGCAGGGGTAAAAATATCTCCATGTTGGAGAACATCATCAAAAAGATGTGACCACCAATTGATCTGTGAGCGGTACCCAGGCACTCCAAGACTCCTCACCCCAAGCCCTGTCCTTGGAATGTGGGTTCTGCTTGACTTTCCTGCTCCCAGAGACTGCTCCAAGGACACACAGACTTCAGATGGTGATGTGATGTTGAAAACACCTACGTGCTGTGTATGTGAATAAGCACAGTTAGGGCCTCTTTATAAACTTTCAAGATTTGGAGGGCAGGTACAGGAATCCATTTGACTTGCTGTTGCCAAAGACACACCTCGTATGTAAATTCCCTTTGCTGGTATTAAAACTTGTCACCTACTTGGGGTGCCCAGGTGGCTCAGTCGGTTAAGGATTCCACTCTTGGTTTCGGGTCAGGTCACGATCTCATGGTTCGTGGGATCCAGCCCTGCGTCGGGCTCTGCACTGACAATGAGGAGCCTGCTTGGGATTCTCGGTCTCCCTCTCTCTCTGCCCCTCCCCCACCTGTGCGCACATGCGTGCTCTCTCTCTCTCACACACTCTCAAAACAAATAAACATTAAAAAATAAAAATTAAAAAAAATAAAACTGCCTCCTACCAGCCTGGAGTGGTCTGCCTCTTTCTCAGGTCTCTCCCTGCCCTCTGATTACAGGGGCCAGTTTCAGATCACACCCAGAAAGCTCAAGCTCCCAGGAGGGTTGTGAACCATTACTCCATGTGCTTGTACCCCTTTAATAGCATGCTCACATACAGTGGCTCCAGATCATTTTCCTCCCTTTGTAGGACCCTCTAGAGATCCCATCCTAACAGTGCTCACAGGATGGCCCTTGTCTGAAATCCTCTTTCAAGCAGCTAAATCAGAGTCTCTGGAGCTGTTAGCTTGTGGCCAGCAGAGGAGGTAGGAGGGGTGAGCTGCCTTGTAGCCATGGGGACTGAAAGAAACGACTCTCTGGCAGGGTGCCTCATCTGCCCTTGGCCATCCCTGTGCAGCTCTCCCCTTTCTTGGGACCTCCCCAAAGCACACAGGACACAGTCTGGAAGCCAGTGTTGCCTTAGTAGCTTTTCCAGAGATGAGGTGGAACCTTAGAAATAGGGAAAATGGGTCATGAAGCCATTGACAGGCAGAAGAGGGACCAGAAGCCATCCATGGGTGTCTTTCCCCTACCCAAACCATTTTGATGTCCACCCCTCATGCTCCTCCCACCTCCCAGCCTCTCACTGCCAAATGCTTCTGGAGAAATACTCCCCCGCTGGGCCAATGGGGGCTGGAATCTCAGGGCAGAAGCCCTCAACTAGTGAAAGATACTAGACTAGTATGTACTGAGCTAATCTCCCTGCTCCTGTAAAATATGTTCCACTCACTTCCTTCCCATTTCCTTCTCACCTCATCCCTCCTTTCCAGGGGTTCAGGCCCCAAACTAGGACCATTCTTGACTCCCAATCTGCTGGGGATGCCTGTAGCTCTCCCTCGAATTACCAAATCTGGTTCCTTCTCACCACATGGCTTTCCCTCCTGGCCTGTTTCACTCTGCCCAGCCCCTGGTTCTGGTCTCGCTGGGACCACCTCCCAAAATTAACTACTGATAGCACACAGCCCCTGCTCATGCTCTGCTTCCCATGGAAACCCCAGGTTACAACAGCATGTTCAATGGTAAGTGCAGTGGAGACAAAGGTAGAGTAAGGGTAGTGAGGAGGGTCTGGGAGTTTGTCATTTTGAACAGCAGGGAGGGGCGCCTGGGTGGCTCAGTTGGTTAAGCGTCCGACTTCAGCTCAGGTCACGATCTCACGGTCCGTGAGTTCGAGCCCCGCGTCAGGCTCTGGGCTGATGGCTCGGAGCCTGGAGCCTGCTTCAGATTCTGTGTCTCCCTCTCTCTCTGCCCCTCCCCCGTTCATGCTCTGTCTCTCTCTGTCCCAAAAAAATAAATAAACGTGAACAGCAGGGGTCAAGGTAGGCCTCACTGGAGGGTTACATCTACACTGAGGGCATGGCCTACCCATAATCCCGATCGGGGGACCTGCCACCTCAAAGGACTTGGGACAGTGGAGTGACCCCCACTGTGTTCAAGGAACAGTAAGATTAGCATGGCCAGGGCTGATGCAGAGTGAAGGAGACACAATACTTGCACACGTGCATGGTGTGTGTACAAGGCTTATCCTCACACCGTTGTTTACAACAGTTTGAAGACAGAGTCCATCAGACAAGGGCATGGTTAAGTAAATTATGGTCCATCAATACAATGGAATACTACCCAGCATTCAAAAAGAAGACACTTTTTATTTAATAATATGCAAATAAAGCCAAGTGTGGAATAGCGTATGTAAGAAGTGGGCATTTGGGGGCACCTGGGTGGCTCAGTCGGTTAAGCGTCCAACTTCGGCTCGGGTCATGATCTCGTGATCGTAGGGCTCATGAGTTCATGAGCGTAGGGCTCTGTGCTGACAGCTCAGAGCCTGGAGCCTGCTTCGGACTATGAGTCTCCCTCTCTCTCTCTCTGCCCTTCCCCTGCTCACACTGTCTCTCAAAATAAACATTAAAAAATTAAAAAAAAAAGTTACATTTGAGTAAAGAGATGGCAGAATAAATATGAATGACATAAAATCTGAACCCAAGTCTATCTCACATACAAAAGCCATGCTATTTCTCCTACAACCACACATTATTTAGGAATTTCTTCAAAAACATTCTTGAAAGCTTCCGGTGTTTTGTGTCAACACACTATTCAGACCACATAGTGGAGAATATACACCAACATTTGCTTTTGCTGTGGCTTCTTTTGGCTGAATGCCCTCTCTAAACACCTAGAACATGCTGCCCTCCTCCACCAAAGACCCACCAGCATCCATTATTACAGGGTTAGGACACAGTCCAAGTGGGCTCTGGGGAGGTGGGGGGGGGGGGGGGGGCGGGGTTCTTAGTATTTCCGGACATAAAGATGAGCTTGTGAACACACCGACTGGAACAATCTATCAGCACGCTACACCTCGATGTTTAAAATAATTGTGTTGCTAATTTTCATTTCACATAGGCAGTTCATTGCCTGTCCATTTAGAAAACCAGCACCACCACTGGTAGTGTTCATTAGTTATAGGATCTTTAAAGGTTTCATTAAAATTGTGCAGCTTTGGGCAGCACCCTCATCAACTGAGGGAGGTACAGTTGGTACCATTGACTACTCTAGAATCAATGGGCGACAGGACACCCAGAATAGGCTGTGTTGCTGTTTCTAACACAGTTGATGTCATGATAGTCATAATAAAATGGACAGTGAGCACTTCTGATATCTATAGGACACTGCAGGCATTATCTAATATAATCCTCAGGGGTCACTGGAAAGGGTAGGTATCTCGCATATTACCCATTTTGTAAATGGGGACATGGACTCACCCAAAGTCACACTGATTTAAACTCAAGTCTGCCAACTCCTAAGTCTGTGCTGTGACGGTTCACATTCCTATCGCCTTCTGCAGGCGGTATATACAGACACGTATATACGACGTGGCATCGCACGTTAGAGATTTTGCCTCAATTCTCTCATTTTACTGAGGAGGCAGAGTTCCAAAGCGACGTGGCTCGGCTTTCCTCTTAATGCCCAGATCTTTCTATTCCATCTTTTGTGATCACACTGTACTCTACGGACCTTAAAATATGCTCCGTAAGGGATTATAAGGATTTATGGAATGGAAGGTAGTGCACTCTCAAATGGAACCAGAATGGCAATTTAACTCAAAAGACCTAGATTTGAGCACAAATGCTAATTATCTTTATGACAAGTCTAAAATATTTGGAGCAACCATAAAATAGTCCAGAGTGCTTTTTAACCCAAATCTGTAAGGAGGAAAATAGCCGACTGAAATATTCTGCTCATCCACATTGAGGGCTGCAGAAATGGGGCAGTGGATGTACCAGATACTTTACATCATGAAGGAAGAGGTACAGATACTGTTTTAGAGGTAACAGGGGGTGGGGGGGTGGGCAGGTCAAAGGAAGCTGGCTTCGAGAGAGATTTAAGACTTACCACCTACTCAGAGCAGGGTCACTCCCCGCCTCCGGCACGCAGGGCAGACCCTAATTCATCCCGGCCCGGCTGTCTTTCTTGAGGAGCCCATGGCCAGTCCCATAATCCTCCATTGTAGAACAGACATCACAAATAAGAGATCAGACTTGGTAGGTGGGAAGTTGCCTGTTTGTTCCCTTTGACCATCTGAATGGCAAATATCAGACCTGGAATTAAATCCACGGCAGCAGAGATGCCTCCTTTCATCACACTGTAGCCCTCCACTTCTCTGACACCAGGTTCTCCAACAAGCCTGCTCTTGTAACTAGTGCAGGGGTTGGCAAACTCCTTCTGTTAAGGGGCCAGGTAGTAAATATTTCCACCTGTGAGGGCCATATGGCTCTGTCACAAGAATTCCATTCTACTGTTGTGGTGCAAAAGGAGCCAAAAACAATAGTAAACAAATGAGTCAGGCTGTGTTCCAACACGATTTTATTTATGGACACTGGAGTTTGAATTTCATATACTTGACACGTGCTATGAAATATCCTTTTGGTTTTTCTCAGCCTTTTAAAAATGTAAAAACTACTTTCAGTTCATAGGCTGTACAAAAATCGGTGGTGGGTGAGTGGGCCCACAGACCAGTTTGCTGGTCTCTGTCTAGAGTTAGGGGTTTTCTACTTACTCTCTGGTACGCAGAGCGTGAAGAAGTGTGGGGGCTGGAAGAGCCACAGCAGTGTCACTTCGTGCACTCCAGGTGCGTCACGACTTATTTGTATGCATTCACTCCATTCGGGTGTTCACTGGGCCTCTACTCAAATCTGGGGCCTGTGCGAGATCCTGGGGACACTGAGGGAAAAATCAGACGTGGCTCTCCTCGTGGGTTCTCTCAGCGTCAGAAAAGGTACCCACAAGCGGTCAAGTATCAGAGGTGCTTGACGAGATGCCCGTGGTAGATTCCCAGGGCTGCCACAGCGAAGTGCTACCAACCAGGTGCTTTGAAACAACACAAGTGTGTTTGTTCTCTCACAGTCCTGGAGAGCGGGAGTCTGAAATGAGGGCTGGTTCCCTCTGGAGACGCCCGTCTTCTGGAGGGAGGATTGGTCCCGGGACTCCCAGCTTCTGGCAAATGCCAGCAATTCTTGGTTCCCTGGCTTGCACATGTGCTGCTCCAATCTGCCTCCATTTTCACATGGCCTTTTGCTGTGTCTGCTTCCCCTTCTTTCCTCTAACAAGGATTTGTCATTCGATTCAGGGCCTACTCGAATTCAGGATGGTCTCCTCTCCAGGTCCTTAAACTAATTCTATCTGCAAACACCCTTTTACCAAATAAGGTTGTATTTTCAGGTTCTGGGTCGACGTTATCTTTTAGGTGAGCCACTATTTAACCCATTTCAATAGTCTCAGAAGACTGAGATTAAGGTTATCCTGAAGGCTTCATGAAGAAGGTCCCACAAGCTGCTGCTCATCAAATGGACGTGAGGGGAGGGAGGGAGCGGCAGGTTCGGGGACCAGCCAGAGTTAGGGAGGTGTGACACCACATACAACTTATCTACACTGCAAGCGGCTGAGCCTGGCCAAAGAGCCTGGCCGGGAGAGGGTGCGACGAAGGCCAGGAAGGTCAGCAGGGATGCCACCATGGCGCCGTGGGCATCATGATCTGGCACCATTAAGCCAGAAGGATTTGACGGAAGCCTCTGGCATTCTCTTCCGCACTTAACCACTTCAGGTGCACCAGAGCTGGACTAGACAACCTTTAAACTGCTTCTCCCAATCAGCAGCACATTTAGATTCCACGACTATGGTTTTATGATCTTAAAATAACAAAAGCCCTTGTTTTCTGCCACCAGTGAGTCAAGTTCCTCTTACCACTCACTCCCTGTCCTCCCAGTGTTGAGGGCCGTTCTTCCTTCCGCCCTCTTTGCTTCCTGTGGCTTCCCTCTCACTCCTGGGGACTGTCAATCGAGCAAATGTAGTTTTCCTTCTATTACTACCACCCATACAAGAGTAAATCAAGAATAAAAGGCAAGCTAATGACCAGATCACTGATCTTCCTGCATTTAGCAAAATTTTAGAAGCAATGAAAACTACACACGTAGACAATAGAGAAGAAAAAGACTATTAAAAACACCCAGCTCTCCCCTAAAAGAAGGGGAAATTACACGTGTATGCATTCCATCAAAATACGCACGGGGAAGGCTTCAGAAGCCTAAAAACAAAATACCAGTAAACCAAGCCACACTTAGAAAAATGAAAGCTGATTTTTATTTTATCATCAACAGCCATTCTTTAAACATGAACATGCATACGTAATATTCTACGCACACATCACAGTTTTTAACGTTAGTTAATAAAGGTTAAACACACAACATACATCCTTACAAAAAAAGTCAAAATGCAAACTTAAAACTTTAAACAAAAGTCTTACTAATTTAAAAAAAGTTTGTGTTGGGTACCATTTGTACAACACAGTTAATTTAAACATTTTCATTTTGGCTGCACATGAAAAAAGCGGCAGTAGAAAATAAAGTCGTTGACGGTTTTTAAATAGCAGAATAGGCAGTTTTGCCATGCAGGAGAAGCAATATTAAATATTAGTTTTCAAAAAAAATCCACATTTAAAAATATTTAGTTCAAGTCACAGAATTTTTCTCAGTAGAGACCCCAATGCAATGCGGAATTAGCTGCCTCAGATGGCCCATTCGAAAGGACAGTGTCCCTTCAGAGTAGAACTTTACTGGTTTTGGCACAGAAAAGAAGTCTTGAGAACGAGAACATGATTAAAAAAGAGGGAAGAGGAACAGAGGAAAGAAATAAAAAGCAGGAGTACATGAGATAGTAATTGCAATCACTAAAAACTGTGCATTCTCAGCCACTGCAGAATACTGTCTTCTGTCCACAGCAGGCGCCCGCCCAGGGCTGCTATTGCAGCATGGATCTGATTTGCTTGGAGGTAGTCTCATCGTTCAAATGTTTTGTTGTGTACCTGAAAGTGTAAGAACAGCTATTTTAGGGAATTCTGAAAACCATGATCTACCGCGGGTTCCATCATTATCACAAGCTGGGCAAGTAGGCGAAACTCTCCTCTCACAGCATCGCGCCTTTTCTCTCCAGCTTCAGCTGCGTTCGGGCTCTGCCCTGCTTACCCTAACCACCTACTGCACAACATATCCGATAGCTCTTTACTTAAGGTAGAACTACCTGACTGAAGCGATCCAGTTAAATTCCAAGGTAAACAATGAGCTGCGCCCTCTCACAGGGAAACAGCTGTCACTCCATCTCAGGGACTGGGCAAGTACAACCTGCGGCCCAACCTAGCCCACCGCCTATTTCTGTGTGGCTTGTGAGCTAAGTATAGTTTTACACTTTCACTTATTTTTAAAATGTTTATTTATTTTTGAGATAGAGAGAGACAGAGCACAAGCGGGGATGGGGCAGACAGAGAGGGAGACACAGAATCCAAAGGCGGCTCCAGGCTCTGAGCTGCGAGCACAGAGCCCGACGCGGGGCTGGAACACACAAACTGTGAGATCATGACCTGAGCAAAAGTCAGAAGCTTACCCAACTGAGTCCCCCAGGTGCCCCTGTTTTTACACTAAAAATGAACGGGGAAAGAAATCAAAAGAATAATATTTCATGTTATTCTATGAAATTCAATGAAATTCAAATTTCACTGTGTTTATAAAAAGTTTTAATGGAACACAGCCATATACAGATTCACTGAGGTATTCTCTATGGTCACCTTCTTGCCACAATGGCAGAGTTGAGTAGCTGTGACAAGAAACCACATAACCCCAAATCCTAAAACATCTGTGTTTATTCTCTAGCCCTTTACAGAGAAAGGCCGGCCCCCACTCTAGTCTGTATCTAAGCTCAACTAACTACCACAGTTCCAACTGTCACATCCCAAAATGTCTCCATTCTTGAAGTGCCTTATTTCCAGGTAGATGTGTTTTGCTATAAGCATGTAAACCACAAGAATCATGAAGAGTGATTATTATTCTATGAGAAGAGTCCCCATAGGAGTCCTTTAATAGCCGAAATTCAGTAAGTGAGCCTACTATGTATCTGGCACTGTTCCAGGATCTTACAACCTGGCAGAGAAGACAGACAGTGGCACACTCACATAAGGGGCAAAGGAGGAAAGTACTAGATGGGGCCTCAGATGCCGGGAAAGCCCAGCTCATGAGGACACTGCAGGCCACAGTGAGGAGCTGGGAAGTCATTATAAGTGCAGTGAAAGCCAGTGGAGGACATCAAACAGGGTAGTGATGTGGGCCTTTATTTATGTTCTGGAAGGACTGCTCTGGCCATTGAGCAGAGGAACCAACAGAGGGACAGCAGAGGGACCAACCAAGGGCTTGCTCCAGGGGACTCAGAGAGATGAGCAAGGCCTGGACCACATGAGCAGCAATGGAAACAGGTGCTCAAGGCTTGAATATGGGACATATTTTGGAGACAATTTGGACAGAACTTAATGCTGGACCAGTTAATCTGGCCTGTGAAAATTTCACGTATCGTCTTTCAGGAATATATAACTTTAAGCAAAGTACACACAGATGGCCTTTGTGTGTTCAAGAAACTTAAACCCAATTCTTGCTAGTTCTCAAGTCAATTGAAAAACTAAAGAAAGTATATGAACTCAAATCCTTGCAGAGGTAAAGACACAAATACTTATTAAGTACCTGATACATCCTCTACAATTTTACCCTCCAAAAAGGAGGCACTTCCAAATTGTTCACATATTACTGAAGAGACACCCGAGCACCTGGCATGGGACAGGTGCTCAACTAGTATTTGTGGAAGGCAGGCGAGAAAGCAAGCAGCCAGGCTGGGGGAAAACATCCATGAAGGATTATTTACATTAAGTGGCAAGTGATGTAGCCAAGACTAAAGCTTTCTGTTTTCATTTCCAAGTGCAGATAAAGCGTATGTAGCTACACATATCCTCCTGATGTCAGTAAGTAAAAACGTTCATCATCCCTATCTTCATTTCCGTTTTTCCCTTTCCTTCACAGGGCAGAGGGCCCCCAACTGGCACACCACCATCTCTGCTCAGAGCAGCCGCACGTATCGCTACTCAGCAACGTTGTGACACCGGGAGCGGGAGTGCTCTGGCTCCTTCTGCGGGGTGAGACCACGCACTTGTAACAGGTCTCACGTCCTTTCCGCCAAACGGGGCCAACTGGAGGGAGGCCTGTCCCGTCACCACACTCTTACCAAGAAAAGGCCTTTACCACCTAACGTGTGCAAAAGTGTACGGACATATACGGGTTTATGTCACTTTGTGCATAACAACCAAGTTCCTTTCCAAGTGCATATACTTTTCTACTGAAGAGAAGCAACTATTATTGATCTTTACTCTGAAATTGAATAAAGACAGCAGTTACCTAGCATTAAACCTTAACTCCGAGCTCTGGCTCTCTCTCATGATCAAGGCACTTGGTTCCACTTCTCCACCTACTGAATGTAGACAGGACTTGCTGCTTTCTTGTAATCACATCCTGTAAGCTGGAGGCACTGTGTAATTTCTATAGAGAAGCACTCCAAATAGCTTATTATTTGCATGTGCAATTAAAACTTAAAAATTTTTGGTTATTAACTGCTGGCTGAGGAAAATGATGGAGTGAGCATTTCTAGTAAAGCAGCTACTCAGAAAGTAATTCCACAAAAGTGTTTTCCATTTTGTAAAGGTTTAATTAACAATGAACATTTACATAGCACTTTGGGGATTATAAAATGCTTTTTACATAGTATCTCCTTTGCTGTGAGTGAAGCATATTAAGGGCGAGGGTGATTCAGTTTCAGCAACGTTTCTCAAAGCACCAGCATTGTATCAGCAAGGGTGTTTACTTATAGAATGAGGTGCGTGGGCCCCACACCAGACCTTAGAGTCTCTCCGGGTATGGTGGCCTGGGAATGTGCATTTTTGTTTCCCTCCCAGTTACTCCAAAAACACTCCAGGGTTCAATCACACAGGAACCTTAAGGCTCAATGGTACAGCATCAAGCATATGGGATTTGAAGAATGAAATCCTGAATGTGAAGACGGAGTCTGACATAGATTAATCGCCTATATAATCGGTAAGTCTCTCAAGAGCTCAAGGTAGCTGTACAATGGAGACATGCCCCACACCTCACATCCATCCCCTACTTCACAGAGCTGTGGTCAAGATCAAATACAGTCATAAAGACGAAACCACGCCGTAAATGTACAGGGCTACAAAAATGTTACTCACTGCAACCACTACTACTAAGTATCAACTACACCGATGAACCTTAAGAAACTTCCCAGGTGGAAAAATGAGAACCAACCACAAAACACATCCACTGGGAACGAAAACAGTTCGAGAGTTATCTCTGCAACAAAACCTTCATCTTCTACTTTCCGTTAGAGACGTGCAAAAAAGACTGAAAAGCGACCGGTGGCTCTTGCCTCAATGGTGCTTTTCTCCCCTCAAACACAGACTGGCGTGTGCAAGACTTTAACCCCACCTCTCACTTAGCCCCACAGCCCAGCGCTGCCCTAATTTGAGAGTGGAGAGACTGAACTACCTTTAACTACTGTAAACAAAAGTAAACTCTGAGTCTTCATGTGTGGACCACTGTCCCTTCGAAGTAAAGAAGTAACACCAGACACTCCTGGCCTCCAATTCTCTCTTCCTTTTCAGAACAGGTCTCCTGTCACTGGGTGGCTTTGGAGAGTCTAACCAATAAGAAAGGAGAGTCTTAGGAGAAAAAGTGAGCTGACTGGGACCCGGGGAGTCTTGAGAAAGAGATCGAGTAGTTATGGTTCACAATAGCACGATTATGGGTGAAACAAATGAGGTGCACACTGTAAAAACCTCCAGAGTAAAAAACTCCCAATCATTGTGGTTTCTGACAGACTTATGGCTGAAATAGCTTGACATTATGAGGGTTTTCATGGTTATACTATGTTCCGTAATCTTTCTGGTTATTTGTTCAGAAGAGACCTCCTTTATTCAGGCACTCGCTGCTTACAGAATATTTCTCATAATCTTAACGAAATCCTTTGATGGTTCCATGCAACTGAAATGACACAGCATAGATTCTGCTTTATCATGTGCCAAGTGTGACTAAGCATTCAAGAGGAATAACCAACCTGTTTGGCTCATAAAACATGGGAGAAACTTAAGACTGAACTGGAAATCATTTTCACGTATCATGTGGACTGCAGTGAGAAACAAAGATGGCCTGTGACCTCAATAAGTTTCTATATAAATATTTCTGTGCTCATGTAATTTTTGTGTTTAAACACAAAATAAGCAATGAGCAAGTTATCTTTTATGTTAGGAAAATAAATTACACTACAAATTAAACCTCTGTAGTCAAGATGTTATAATATGCTGTGATTTGCATTTAAAAATAGTCCAGCATTCAAGAAATGCCTGGCTGGCTCAGTCAGTAGAGCATGCAACTCCTAAACTTGGGGTCCTGACTTCAAGTCCCACATTGGGCCTAGAGCTTACTTAAGAAAAATAAAAGAAAAAAGAATCCTGCCTTAAAAAACAATTCCACCATTATTAGGAGCTACAGTAGCTAAATCAAGTAGTGTAAGCAAGAGAAGACATCAAATAATAAGTTTATTTTCATTACAAGAAATACACAAAAGTAACAAAAATACTTGTAAAAACAGAAATATTAATACACTATATTAAGGGAAAAGAGGTAGTTATAAAAGAGTTTGTATAGCATTACATTTGTAAAAAGATAAGTATCAGAGAGCTTTGACTATCTACAAATATAAAGAACAAACTGTGGAAGACTATATACACCGAAACATTAACAGCGGTTTATTTCAAAATGGTGAGATTATGTGATTTCCTTCTTTTGCTTTCAATTTTCCTGGGTTGGCTGAATTTTATTTACAATTAGCATGGTCTACTTTCATTTTTTAATGAACATCCCAAGAGGAGCAAAAAATGAAAGCCAAAATCTATAGCAAAGAAATGAAGCTATTTTCATCTGTGCATGCACGCCACACACACACACCACACACACACACACACACACACACACACACACACACACACACACACTCTTTATTGTAAAAATATTGTAACTGAAAATTTAAACACAAGGTTACCAATCAGCAAAATGGTATCTGCACTTTTCTAACATTAACATAGATATTCACATCCTTTGTATTATTCACGTTTTGAAGCATTTTCTTACATATATTTTTTCTGTACAGACGCACATGTACATATACACACCTGAGAGCATTTAGAAGACCTTCTACGCTATTGGGAGGTTGGTCCTTAAGAACTTTGATACAACCTTTCATCTAAGGAGAAGAAGAAATGGAAAAGGTAAAAAACTGTGTTTTCTCAAAGAACATTCACTATCAAAACAGCAGTACTTAAATTAGCACAACTACGGAACTCGTGAGAAATTACATTCTGGAAACGTCAAAATTATTACTGTTAGAACAGGGGGAAAAAAACTACGCAAATGCTATTTTCAGTTTCTCAAACAGAACGTTTTAAGAACCAAAGCAGAAGCGGCAGGCACACTCATGAGAAAACTACAGGGCGGCGAAGGGAAGACTTCCCGGAGAAGGTGTGGAGCAGTCTCTGAAAGGACGGACGGACGCGGTGCCAAGGAGCAGAGGAGCCTTTCCAGGCAGGCAAACACCTTGACAAAAATAGTAAAGTTTACCACACGCTGAGGACAGAATCTTGGGGAGTCACAGGGGAGTTTACAGAGGGCTTCGCAAGCCAGGAGGACTCATTTGGAACTTATGGGGCAGGGACTTGTTATGGGCCATTAGAAAGGGAGCAGCTCAGTGTAGACGGTGTGTAAAGATGGGCTGCAGACTGTGAAAATGTAGAACACGCTAGAAGAGCACAGCTTTGGAAACCATGGAGATGTGGATCCAAAATCCCACTCCATCATTCACTAGAAATTACACTATGTCATTTCCCTAAATTTTAGGTTACCTGTTAGTACGGGGGAGATAACATCTACATCCTAGAAGTATTTTCACAGGTAAGTGGGCAACAGGCATGAATTTCGTAGGACACAGTAATCATTCAATAAATGTTAACTCATTTCTCTTTACAGAGGATGGACGTGAATAAAGAAAGGTAGGGAGACTGGCTGGCAATCAGTAATCTAGACATGAAATGCTGAGAGCCCGAACTACAAAAGGGAAAATGGCAGACAATTCTCACCAAACACTGGTTACAATTCTGATGAACCAGATGTGACTAGGAGAGAAATTAGAAAACAGAGGAACCAAGGGAGCTACTTTATTCCTAATATAAATTCGTGTAGAGACAAGCAAAGCTGACACCCAGATGAGAGCCACAAATTACTATGACTGGGAGGGAGGAGAAAAATCTGTATTCTGTTACATAGTCTTTTTCCACTGGAGCACCTCTACTGACTTTGTCTATACATTATGGAAATAAATCTCTTGTTTGAAATGGTCTTTGGTCAAAGAATGAAATTTCTGAGGTCTGATTATTTATTTACACTGCCAAACAGGCAGAAGGACCGCTGGCGAGTACAAGGTCCAGCTGTCCTCCATTCTACTGCACTCGTATATGGCTGTAAACCATCCAGCACGATATGAGAGGCAACAGAAACCCACCATTATCAGAAACTATAAAACTGAGGTCTGTGACAGAGTGCAACCTGCAGCTCTTTAAACAAAAGCCTACGATCTCCACTTACGGAAATGGTTGAGAATTAAATAAAGCATTGTAACTTACATCAATTTTTGAAGTTTTGGCAAATGCTCCCACTGGATGTACGTGGTCATAGAGTATTATGACACCCACCATTACCCTCAAGCAGAATGACACTGTCTCTTCATTTGTAAATCTGCTTCTGTATTCCCTGGGGGGGTAGAAAAGATATGGCTGGATGAGGCACATCACTACTTAAGGAGTTCATTCAACTTTCAGCTGATGCTGAAGGATACACTCTGTTGATATCTAAAAGGAATGCTAACATTACACCCTCCTTTCTCCATGCTGAGATTCCCAGGGAAATGAGGTTGATAGAGCAGTGATCACTTAGGTATTCTGATCTCTACATGCACCCTCTTGGTATATCACCCCTTTTGCTTGGCAGAGATGAGGCAAATTTAGAGAAATGAAAAGCCCCAAAGTAGAAGCTTCAGGACAGGTGCTTTGTAAAGGCTGTTACCACCAATATGATGGAAAAAGCCACTTGCTTAATAGAGCAGTATGTTTGCTATTTAGAAGCTAACTTATTAATCGAAGTATTACGTCATTATATTACTTCATTCTAGTTTTACTAAAATTCAATCATATTCCTTTCTCGGGAAAAAGGGAAATAGAACTTTGTCTCTGCAGAAGGCAGCATGGCATGGCAGAAAGCGTCCAGAACCAGGATGGGACCATCCAGGCACATGGGTGGGGTCGGCCACCGTGCTTAAGTCCCTTCGCTTCCCAGGAGCTCACTCCCCTAAAATGATGATAATGATGAATGGTTGCCCGCCTATTTCATACGGCTTTCCAGAAAGATGATGTGCGTAATAGTGCTTTGGAAAATGAAAAGCTCCACAAAAACAAAAGTTATCTAATAGAACCATATGTTATTCAGGAATCCAGGAGGGATTCTCTCTGCCTGCTGATAAGAAAATCCAGCCAGAAAACACAGTGGTACATATGATAAATGGCTTGAAAGTGAAGGGAAACCCAGAAGAGAATTCAGATTAGTGTCGGATAAAAAGCACAGACTGTGAACTAATACCGAGGGACAGGGATAAGGAGAAGAGCTGGCAGCTCTTCCTTTTCCAAAGCGCTATTACACACATCATTTTGTTGGAAAGCCTTATGAAGCAGGAGGGCAACCATTCATCTAGCAAAAGGGCAAGGTTCCTCACTGAAAAGGAGAGAATGCTTAAGGAGAAGCAAAACCAAAACACCAAAGCTCTTCCCCCACCTCCAATAAGAGCACCACAAAATTCCCCACTCTGAAGAGTCTAAGTTCTAAGTTAGCCTGACTGGTCTCAGGCACCTGAAAACCCACTGTACTTTCTACTCAAACCAGAAGTTACATTAAGCTTCCAAATTACTTTAACATCGTTCATATATTAACATTAATTCCCACCTTCCAAATAAGACATGTTCATATCTAGACACCAACTTCGGTAGGATTGTTAGAGTGAAAAAGATCAGCTAATACTCACGGTGTTTCAAGCATGACTCTGCATACACTGGCCATGGTGCTTAGACAATCCGTGGTATTTTCTATTGGTAAATTTTTATTCTGTAAAAGTATATAGAGAAAAAAAAGTGAAAGTGATAGTTATTACTTAAGTATAATTTAAAATCCAGCACAATGTGGAAAACTGACAACTTTAAAATTTGGTTCCTACTCCTAATTTTTAAAAAAGTGTGCTAGATTCTAGGTACTGTTCTAAGCTCTAGGGATATGGCTAAGAGCTAGAGAACCAAGACCCTATGCTCCTGAGAGTCACTTCCATTCTGGCTGAGTGGAAACAACCACTACATGCAGCCAGGGCCCCACAGGCCATGAGGTATGGGGAATTTATCCGAAGGATACTGGGAAGTCACTGGGAACACTTGAAGCAGAGGAAGAAAGGCATTTGGTTTTTTTTTTTTTAAAGATTACTGGGGCACCTGGGTGGCTCAGTCAGTTGAGTGTCCGACTTTGGCTCAGGTCATGATCTCACGGTTTGTGAGTTTGAGCCCCATGTCAGGCTCTGTGCTGACAGCTCAGAGCCTAAAGCCTGCTTCAGATTCTGTGTCTCCCTCTCTCTGCCCCTCCCCCAATTGTACTCTTGTCTCTCTCAAAAATAAATAGACATTAAAAAAAAAATTAAAAAAAAAAAAAAAGATTACTTGGCTGTTCTTTGAAGAAAGGACCATCGTGGGGTCAGAGTGGAAAAAGTAAGGCCAGTAGGAACATGAATGCAGGTGACAGAGTGGTGGGCTGATGTGGAGAGGTAGAGGAGGAGAGGGGCAAAGTTTTCAGATTCAGGATGTATTTTGGAGGAAGAGTCAACAAGACTATCTGATGGAAGAGACATAAGAGGTGAGATAAAGAAAGGAATTCAGGACGATAACCCCTAAGTCAGTTGCTTTTACAGTGGTACTATCAAGACAGAAAAGACCGCAGAAAGGGCTGGGTTTGGCCACGGTAACACTGAGGTGTCGCCTAGACATCCAGAGGGAAGCTGCCAACAGGCAGGTAGATGTGTATGCGTGTGCCTCGGGGAAGGGACAGGACTCAGTGCACGCGCACAGAAGACGCACAGAAGACGGCAACGTCGTGAGGCCTGGACAGGTCACCCTGGCTGCTGACAGGAAGTGTAACAACATAGAGAGTAACTGTCCAGACAACACTTACCTCTGATACAAATTTTGTTGTGGCGTCACTTAAGGTTTTCAGCATTGGGGTTGCCTCGGCATAAAACAAAGACATTCGATTTGCCAATTCATTATTTACTTCATTTTCTCCTTCTGCCTGTGTGGAAAATAAGCACTTGATATCAGTTCACAAATTATTAAATATGATAACATTTACAAAAGAACCGAGGCAGAGTGACTGTTTCGCTGATGCTTGTTAAATTACTCTAATAAATACTCTTATATTTTAGACCCTCATGTGCACGTGTATCTAAAAATAGGTTAAAAATTGTATTAAGAGGGGCGCCTGGGTGGCGCAGTCGGTTAAGCGTCCGACTTCAGCCAGGTCACGATCTCGCGGCCCGTGAGTTCGAGCCCCGCGGCAGGCTCTGGGCTGATGGCTCGGAGCCTGGAGCCTGTTTCCGATTCTGTGTCTCCCTCTCTCTCTGCCCCTACCCCGTTCATGCTCTGTCTCTCTCTGTCCCAAAAATAAATAAAAAACGTTGGAAAAAAATTAAAAAAAAAAAAATTGTATTAAGCAATTTTTCAAAAAGAGTAACCTCTCTTAAAATATTTTACATGACATCAAGCAACTAAATAAAACCTTGCTGGGCTGCCTCCTGTAACAAGGAGTGGCTCTAAATGCTACGGGGGGCCAGGGAGATGGCGAGGGCACGGCCTGGCCTCCATCTCAGGAGCACACAAGTATCCAAACAACAAGCTGAGAGGCAATGACAAAACAAAGGAGGGGAGAGAAAGACTACGTCTGACCAGAAGAAACAAAAATGGATTCTGAAGAGGCAGCTCTTGCAGGTGAGGGCGGGCAGGTACGCATGGTATTACAACCAGACAGGGGACGAGAGCATGTTTTCAAATGACGTGGAGTGTAACCCGGTGCACTCAGGGCAAGAAGGGGAAACGACTAGCGAAGAGTAAGGGTGGAAAGCAGGGCTGGAGCCAGACTGCGGAGGACCTTAGCTGTTGGCCTAAGTTCCTAACTTTCTTCTGCATGGAACAGGGACCACTCAGTGCACTAGAAGAGAGAACAACAATGAAGTCAATTTTCTAAAGCAAGTTGACAGATGATGGTGGGCAGAGTGTACCAAAAAAGAAAAAGACCATGGGTCAAAAAAAGGAGTTCTCCTGCTAGAGAATGACTGCCAGAGATGCGGAATGAGGCTCTCGACTGGGACAGAAGAACTACGAGATGAAAGGGGGGAGGGGGGCGAGAAGAGACTGGAAAGATATTTCACTTGATAACAACTGGATTTCCCTTTAATTACTGAGGGTGCAAGATGGCACCCTTGTATTTGGCCTCGAGTGGTAGCAGGATGGCTATAGCGGAGGGCTGGCTGGGTGTTACGTGACTGATTGGATCTGATCTGACTTTACACGGTGGGTATGAGAAAAACAGACGTAGATAAGCTCAGCCTCACAGCAAGAACTGGTCTATGCAAAACCACACTGATGTAAAATAACAGAAGCTTCATGGAAGAGAAATCCTTCTTCCAACCAAAGGCCTTACAGCAGCCACTTCATAAAATTTTGATTCAATGAAAAAAGAGGAAGAAGAAGAAGAAGAAAAAAAAAAAAGAACGATCTCCCTTGTCATTTTCTTTAACCTCTTAAGCCACTTACTGCTCCTTACACACTCACATGATCTTTCCTTACTAAGCTATCTAGTTAAGGCTGTAAGGCTGATCGTAGAAATTTTTCACACCAATTAGCACAATGTAGGTCCTCAAAATACCTAAAGAAAAAGATATTTTCTTTCTATTTAAGGTTTTACTTCTGGTAGTTGACTCCCTGGAGGTAGAAAAGGGTAAAGACAAGGAGAAATCAAGGGAAACCAAGCCTTAATAAACCAGAAGAGATGTTATACTAGCCAAGGACCAGGCACAGAAGCACTCATGGCCCACAACTCTGCTGACAACAGTACCCCTCCCATTCCAGGCCACCTTCTCTCCTGGAGTCTTCCATTCTAAGATCATGGGGTCTCACAACCACTAATCCACAAAGTTTTTGTGCAATTAAAATGAAAATACACATGGGGGCCTGGCTGGCCGGGTCGGTGGAGCATACGACTCTTGATCTAGGGGTTGAGTTCAAGCCCCACATTGGGTGAAGAGATTACTGAAGAATAAAATCTTTAAATGAACGAGTAAATAAATAAGTAACATGAGAATACACAGAGAAATTTTGTAAGTATTACTATATGGACAAGGAGCAGTTCTATTAAGTAGGCGTAGGGATCTGAGGCGCTAGGTGAAGAGCAGGGAAGCACCACGCATGGGCTGCTACATCTTGCACTTTCCTCTCATACCTACAGTCGCCCATAGCTGGTTATTGACTATGTCATTAGCTTTAACTTGATCTGAGTGAATGAGCAAATGAACAAGCAAATAAGCGAATGCACTGAACAAATAAATTAACGGCTCCCATTACCACCCCCCTGAGTCAAAGCATTAACTTACTGGAACGTTATTAATCCTCATACGACTCAATGTTCTTCTGTAATAGCTGAAATCATTCTGTATGGCGGGATTTGTCATCTAAAGACATTTATGAAAGAAAAATGTATTATGTACACTAAATGATAGTGTAAAAAATAAGTGAAAAAATCCACTAAATACAGCCTTAACTAGTTAAGTAACATTCCCCAATTTGTAAACAATTTAAGAACTAAAACTGGGATCATCCACGATAGCTTTTTGCACTTAAATTATGTAACACTGTACTTAGTCCTTACAGAACATATAAACCCTGTAGACAGTTTTACAGTCGTGATCTGAATACTTCCCTTCTTTTCAATGATTTCAGGTAATACGCTAAAAGGTTGTTTCCCAAAAACCAGTATTACCAAATAAACAAAAATAAGAAGAAATACTTAGGTACTTGTTTTGAATTATTACAATAAAAGTATGAATATATGGTCAACAGGGCAATCCTCAGACTAAAATCATATATATAAATCCTTTGTGTTCAAAGTATTAATAAAACAAAATCGTTTCCTATTATGCAATCATTAAAGACTGTAGTTAGGAATCCACCTGCTCTATTTATCAGACGAGGTCCCCAAGGTCCTGCAAAGTCAAAGGGCCTGTCTCACATGTGGTCACTGTAACAGAGCCCACAGTGGAACTCGGGTCTCCTGAGACAAAAGCTAGTTCTTGTTTCTCTCTCCACACTCCCTCCCTCCAACAACATGGAGGTCGGGTGCACAGGGAAACAGAAAGATAGACAGACAGACAGATGAGGAAGAGAAATGAAGGAAGGTAGGAAGGTAGGAAGAAAGGATCTTAACATTTTTATGTAAAAGGATGTTGAAGATAAACTGGGAATGAACAGAAAAGAAAAAAAGAGTATTAGGAAAGGTCAACAGTATATGCTTCAGAGATATTTTTAAAAATGAAACTAAATGGGGGGCGCCTGGGTGGCTCAGTCAGTTGGGCGTCCGACTTCGGCTCAGGTCATGACCTCGCAGTCTGTGAGTTCAAGCCCCGCATCGGGCTCTGTGCTCAGAGCCTGGAGCCTGCTTCCGATTCTGTGTCTCCCTCTCTCTCTGACCCTCCCCCATTCATGCTCTGTCTCTCTCTGTCTCAAAAATAAATAAACGTAAAAAAAAAAAAAAAAAAATGAAACTAAATGAAGACTGAGTATTGGATAATCTGCTATTTGCTATGCATATAATGTATCAAAGATCTGCTACAACTTTTAAATCCAGTTCTCCAGGTTTTGCCAGGGTCCAAAGGACATCACGTAAACACTCAAACTAGGTCCCCAGGAGTCTCCTCCTACGCCCACGATTTCCATGCTGGCAGGGCCAGCATGGAGTCCTACCTTGAGTTCGTCGAACCGGAGTGTGAAGTGAAGAATCTCTGCAAACTGTTTGGCAAGAGCCTGCTCTCGCTCTAGATGCTGCGTGGGAGAGTACGGGGTACTGGTCAAGGCTCCCAGAAGGCCTCTTAGTGCTGCTTCTAAAGAAAGAAAAGATTAAAACGTTAAGCTGTTTGTATCTCTCTGATTTTTATTTATTAAAAAGCAATTTATAAATGTTATGGCTTTAATTCCCCCAAAAGTAAGGTCTCTTCAAAAGTCGTATTATCTAAGTATAATCACTCAAACTGAAGAGTGTTCAGTAGAACAAATTGGTCCCTTAAAGGGACCAATTCAGTTTTAGAATTCTGTAAACCCAAATACAAAATAATGCAGAATGTGAATCTCAATTAAACATCAGGATCGAACAGCAAATTCTGAATTATCTTCACCATTCTCTACAGTGTTGATTTTTATGAACTGGTAACGGTTACCTAGAGCTGAGTAACTCCTTCAGTGGCATAGTGTCCACACAGTCAAATCTCTACATGACTGTGAATGAATGAGCAACTTCTCATACTTTGAATATGCTCCTTATTTATAAACACAAACTGCTTTCTGTCAGATACTGAAGGACATAAAGTATTTGGTTTAATAGTTAGGTCTCAGTGTCTTAAGAGTTAGGCAACTTAGGAACACAATGAAAATATTCTAAATTCATCCCATAAGTAAAACGGTCCCTTCAAAATAAGTGCTCCTTTTGGAAAGCCAGACTAATAAATGGTGTGTTTAAAAATGGTAATACTGGAGTGTCTGGGCGGCTCAGTCAGTTGAGCATCTGACTCTTGCTTTCGTCTCAGGTCGTGATTTCACAGTTTGTGGGTTTGAGTCCCACAGTGGGTTCCGTGGTGACACTGTGGAACCGGCTTGAGATTCTCATTCTCATTCTCTCTCTCAAAATAAATAAATAAACTTAAAAAAAAAAAAAAGGCAAAGAAATCAAGCAATTCATTTAAAGATTTCAGAATCAGAAAACAAAGCCAGATTCCAGGGGCATGTGAGTGGCTCAGTGGGTTAAGCATACAACTCCGACTCAGATCATGATCTCACAGTCCGTGAGTTCGAGCCCACGTCGGGCTCTGTGCTGATGGCTCAGAGCCTGGAGCCTGTTTCGGATTCTGTGTCTCCTTCTCCCCTCCCCCCCGACTCATTCTCTCTCTCTCTCTCTCTCTCTCTCTCTCTCTCTCTCTCTCTCTCTCTCTCAAAAGTAAATTAAAAGAACAGTAAAAAAAATTCTTTTTAAAGAAAACAATGCCAGATTCTATTCTAAAAACACAGGAACTTATACTAGTAGATGGTGATCTGACATGAACAAATAAGTATCAGATTAATAAGCAAATATTTATCAATAATAATAAATGTACATCAGATCATTAACCCTTAACTTAAAAATACACCAGCTGTACTACGTATGAAGACCCTACTAGGAACGAACATCCACACTGTGCACGTGACCCAGTCTCTCACTGACCTGTCACCATCAACTAGGACATGAGCATCACAGATGGGTACACTCAGTTTCAAAGCAGTTAGACCCCCAAGAGTTTGGATAGTTAACGCCAGATGTTTTGGACTCTACAGCCCTATTCTTTTCAGCATAATACATAATAAACTGTCTCTCAAATGAAGCAACATTGTATCTATCCTCTGTAACCTTATAAAATATGAATCTATGGATTACTACACAGGAGATACTTCTTATGTATTATGTGCTGGTACTGAGCTAGCCATTACACAGACATTATCTGTCATCTACACAGTAACTCAAATGACAGCTCTTATCCTTTTTTTATAGCAGGTCAGAAAACGTATGGACTGTCTACTGTGTGTCAAGCCCTGAGGATACAGAGATGAAGGCAGACATGTTCCCAATGCCCACATGGAGCGTGACTATACAGAGAAGACACATGATTACAGTTGTGACGTGTGTTATCAAGCACATGATACAAAAGAAAAATATAGAAACGGGACCTCACCTAGTTGAAGGTTCAGGAAAAGATCTCTCTCAGTAAGTGACATTTGGGCTGAGACTTAGGTGTGCACCAAGGATGAATGAGAGTTTGCTAATAGGGCAGTGAGCCAGATGCTAGGCTGAGAAGAGCAAGACATAGCAGAAGTACAAGAGGACCAGTACAGGTAGAAAAGAGCACCGGGAGGAGAGTAACCCCGGACCAAAGTAAGATGCATATAATTTGTGTGCCAGATCAAGCATTCTGGTCTTGTCACCCTAATGTCCCTGGAGAGACTATTTAAGCAGAGTAGTGACATCATCAGATTGACATTCATAAAAACGCCACTTCTATCTGGGCTGTGTGCAGAACTGAACTGGAGGAGTATGGCTGGCTTACAGAAGTGCATGAGTGCATGTGAAGGTCAATTAAGGAAAACATAGTTTAGCCATTTTGAAAAATGGGTTACTCATCTCCCAGAATTCATTCCATCTGTCAGTATTAATGTAAGTTAAGTGGAAAGCAAGGTTTGAAAGATATGAGAACAGTAAAAACTTAAAAAAACACACACACAAACACCAATACTGTTACAGGCTGTTAAAGAAAAAAAGAAAATTGCATTTCCCAGATTTTATCAAGTCTCAGGGTTAATTTAGCATTCAAAGTGCTCTACACTATGGGGGATGGCAGACCTTCCCCCCAAGGAGTGGAGTCCAGTCACTTGGCTGAGTTGGGATGGCCAGGAACCATGCCGGAGGACTTCTGTCCTTAAATGGCTGGAGTCCTCAATGGCAAATCTATGAAATAAAAAGTCATCTCAAGATGATGGCACTGCTTATCTGCCTCTGAGGCACCTAGACCAGCCTCTCATCTTGGAGGGCCTCTGTGGACACAAAAGAGTCGTGCTAGCCCACACTGCTGTGTGTCAATAGAGGAATCAGAGACAGAAGACCCCAAAAGGTGGTTCAGGTTTCTGGCTGAGTTGTAAAGAAAGGGAGGTCAAGGAAGAAAGGATGTAGGGATCAGTCTCCCTGGTGGAGCTCCTAAAACAAAACCACGTGATTATGATCCTCAGAAAAGGTAGGTGACAAGACGAAGTTAATAGACTACTAAGCCCTAAATTCTGGAAGAAATTAACTGGTAGATCAGTGCACAAGTCCAAGCTATATAAGAAGGCTGCAAGCAAGAGATCAACTGGGAGAAATGATAAAGACAGAGTAGTCCACAAGGTAGAACAGTAAGGGGAGATAACTGGATGCCTTGGAGCGGGAGGCCTCTGTGGAAAGTTCCCCTTTAGAAACAAGCATTTATTCCCACTGCTGCCATCCACACCTCTAACAAAGATTTGTCTGAGAACTTAAAATTCTCAGAAGAGAACACCAAAGATGTGGACTGTGGGTGATTTAACATAGCCAAGAAACATGGCCACACTCACTGCGGGCAATCCAGCCCAGTGAAAATGAGCAACATATTGGAAAGAGCTACTCATTATGACCCCAGGAGATGGTCCCCATAACAAGCCCTTGGAACAGGAGGAAGACGAAAGAAAGACAAAGCAGTCTGTTCACTGTCTGATCATCATACAACCTTCCCTGAGGTGGCTGCCTCAACTGGGAAGGCCTTAGACTGAAACAAGCAAGTCCAGGCATTTCCCAGGCCAGAAGGTTAGCCTTGTCAACAAAAGTCAGTTATCTTCCAAATCAGGCAAGTGATCGTTTCCCTGTCTCCCTACAAACATGCCAGCTGGCAAGGGATCAGGGTCCCTCTTCTGGAGTACACACCACAGTGTATCTGTGGTGCTCAGGCCAAGCAACCTCTTCCTTGGGACTGCAAGATTCTGAAGGATCATGTGTATCATGACAGTTATGTGCTGCTTTGGGGGCTACCTGTAACATTTATCCTCAGCTGTGGCTCAAGTCGGAAGAGAAGAGACAAAAGGTTTAGTGAATATAAACCAGAGGGCTCACCAGACTCGAGGTCCAGCCAGGATCCTAAAGCCCAGAGAACTTAAGTCATGTGGTCAAGACCACACAACTGATATGTGGCAAACATCAGATTTCAAACAGGAGGCTATGCCTCCAAAGCCTAAAATCCATTATTATTGCTTCTCCTAAATACTCAACACATACTTGATGTATCAGATGTGTCTATTCATTAATTAATCGTTCACTCACTCAACAAACACAGAGTTCCTATCATACGTAAATAAGGATATGCCTCGGTCAGCAAGGAAACTGGAAACATTACTAACTAGGTTACTGGCCAAGAGATGAGGCGTAAACCATCCCATATTAAATGTGTACTTTGCTCATAACTTCACAGAAGCTGCTAGAGCAATAAAAGCTCCAGGCTCCCACAGGACAGTACAAAAAATGACAGCCTCTTACTACTACGTATGTTACAACATCCCTCTACTGAAATGGAACACACACTACTAGCCTGATTTAATTCCAACAGTTAAAACATAAGAGAACACGTAAGCCTGACTGGTTTGGCCTCTTTTACAATTATTCTTTTTTTAGTGGCAAATGCTGAGAGACCAAGATGAGCCTGAGTAGGCCTGAGCACCATCTACAGCAGTGAAACTACAAATGCAGGGACGAACTAGCAGCACAAGAAAAACTCTAAATATGAAGGAGTCAAGATAATCCCGATTAAAAAGACAAGTTCTCAAAAAATAAAAATAAATAAAAGATTTAGGTTCTCTGGGGTTACAAAACTACGGACTATTTGGTGTTTGGACAAAAGGTCAGGCAGTATGAAAGAACTATTGGTCACGCTTGAGAAAATAAGTTACATTCTTCTTTCCAACAAGAAAGAAAATTTATACCAACACTTGTATCTCAATTATTATTTCTGTGTACATTAAACAGTCTGTACTTCATCTAAGGAAAAACAGCAATTCTCTTACTTTTTAAAACACTTAGCCATTTTTAAAAAAATTGAGCTTCAACTTTCAAGCAGTTGGCGGACACAGTGGCCGAGCAGCTAATACGAAGGTACAGAGAGCAAGATATAAAGTACCAGGAAGTGCTAGGGACCTACTGCCAGCTGAAAAGCACAGCCCTAAACTAGCGAACACAGAGATCGCTCCAGCTGACTGAGATGCAGACTGACCGATTCTTGCCTCAGCTACTGGTTTTTCCCGAGGCAACTGGAGATTTAAAAACAACAACAACAACAAAACACAGAACCCAAATAATTACCATTTTTGCTCCTGGCAACTTATGTCTTTCAAATCATCCCAGCAGCTAACTAAATCTTCCCTGCTCTGCCTCCTCTTTCTCCAAGAAACCGGGACTCCAATTTTGCTTACTTACTGAACGGAAGGCACAATTCTGACCTCTGAATAATTTTTCCCAAGCAAGGGAGAAAGCGAATGATTTCCGATGCTTTCCCCTAGGTAACTTTGGGCATCTCATCAGCTTCCTATTTCTTATGTTGTACACTTTTAGAAACATGAAGTGATCATAAGCAGCAATGATTTTAAGAACACAAAAACCTAAATAACCCAAAGGGCCTGAGGATTAGTTTCCACTTATGGGAAAGGATTTGCTGTAGGGAGAAATTCTACCAAGTGGTTTCTCATACTAGGATGCTTTAGGCTACACAAAATTCAGACATTTTCCTTGTGGAAGTTACAATTTGTGGAGGGAAATGGCCTACATAAATTAAAGAGCTGAGTTGACAGGGATGAGATCATGCTGTAATCTTACAGTCTAACAAGACTGCTGTACCTACATAGCAAACAAATTCAGTGACGTGAACATAAAATACTACATAATTCCTTATTAATAAACGTCTTTTTCACTAGGGAAGTCATAATTACAAAACTTTCAACTTACCTAACCTCTGAGAAAATTCATAAAATTTCTTTAATTTGCCTACTAGTGGAACAACCGCGCCCCAAGCCTTCTCCTGCAACTTCTCATCTGCTGGATGCTGGATCGCCTTCAAAATCCAAAGAATAGAAATAGTTAGATCTTTAAAAATCACAACGATCTTATTTTCACATGAAAATACAGGTTTCAGGAAACAGAGGAAGCCCTGGTATGCGCGACAAAATGGGACCAGTCTTTCAAACCATTAGGCAATCTTTCTTGAATACAGAGGGTTACTCTCAAAGAAATGTATTTTCTTGCTTTCATCTTTCTTTTGCTTACAGGTGCTTTTCTTAATCCTCTATGGAACTTAATGCTTTTTTCAACAATCTGGCTTGCTCTCTCCAACGTCTTTCAACCAAGCTAAACACACTATCTGAAAGTTGAAACTCATAATCAAGATGGCAGGTATGGCGGGGAGGCCCTTCTTATAAACACTATCAGGAGGTACTGACATGTTTAGATTTCCCCAAGGCACGAATACTCTGACTCCATCCACACTAAACTGAAAAACAAGAAAGCAAAATAAAATGGAAACCAGAGAGATTTAGGGAATGCTCTGAATAAGCTACAAACTAAATAAACAGGCCATGTATTACTTACACAGTGTACTTTATCTGCTTGCCACTATATTCAAATTTTCTTGATTAAAAAAAAATTTTTTTTTTAACATTTATTTTTGAGAGACAGAGCATGAGCAGGGGAGGGACAGAGAGAGAAGGAGACACAGAATCCGAAGCCGACTCCAGGCTCTAAGCTGTCAGCACAGAGCCCAATGCTGGGCTTAAACCCACAAACAGGAAGACCATGACCTGAGCCGAAGTCGGATGCTCAACTGACTAAGCGACCCAGGCGTCCCTTGATTTTTTAAATACAAAATGTTTTTAAATGATATCCAAACACAACAGGATTCTGAAGTGAATCCTATTTATGTGACTACCTAGAAATATTTGAAGGAAATCTGACATTACACGTTAACAATACTGATTTCACGTTAATAGGAATATTCCAAAAGGACTGTGATACTACTCTCACATATATGAGGAAGTTCTATAAGCCTCGAGCCCCATCTTAGCAATGTTTTGTATCAAGTGGTACAACTTTATTGTTCAAGAAATAAGCAAACAGATAAAAATTAAAAGTTGTTTTCTTCTGTTGAGAAGCCTATCTAACTTTTCTTGCAAGGATCTAAAAATTATTTTCAAAATATTAAACTCATTCTCATAATATCAAAACACGCAGGCAAACGTCACCCACTTTCACAACTGAGGGAGTTAAAGACTTCCCCTGACCCTGCCCTGCCTGGATTTAGAAGTGGACACTGGCTGCTCTTTTAGGACAACATGTTATGGTTCTCGTAATTCTGATTCCTTCTCCTTTCACATGGTTTCACTGCTGTTAGGCAACATTTTTGGTACAGCACCCAGTACGGCCCAACACAGAGAAGGACACTTTGTAAGTGGCAATGGTGAGACTGTCATGTAGTAGATATTATAACTCTCATTTTCAGAATTGTTAAAACTGGTATAGATATATCAAAACATTAGTGGAGAGCTCTTATTTCCCTAATAGTGGTTTACCCTAGAGAATGAGCTTTGTGTATTTAACAGAGTCTACACTAAATCAAATTTTATTCTGTTTCAGTCATGTTTAATAAAATACTATTTAAGCAAAGACATATCTAACTCCACATCCTCAGTATAGGTTTTTACATTTCACCTTCCACTTTAATGCTCCTGCACCAGATACTCACATTGCAGAAAATATTATCTGAAAGACTCAGTTATCTGGTGCAAGAGTACAAATAATTTTGATAGATCTTATTTTTACACACTGCCAAACTGACCTCCAAAAAGGCATTTTATAATACACTTGCATTAAGACTACCTGTTCCTTCATAAACCAACCAGTATTGAGCTTTTAACAACTTAGCATCATATACAATAAAACTGCTTGACAGCAGTATGCATTATTAGTAAATGTGAACATTTTTCTATAGACTGTGCTCTTTTATAGGTAGAATAGTTGTTTATTTAAGTCTTCATATTGTTTATTTAAGTCTTCATATTGACAGGTACCTAGTTACATCTGTTCTTTGTATATCTGTATATTGGTACAATCAGCTTTTATTTGTACCTTCCTTTCTTAAATTGTTTTTCTATTATTCAGAAATACATTCTGCTTATAGAGTTAAACCCAAACATCAATATGCATTCCTCAGTGAAAATTTCTTCAAATGCCTGAATGGTTAAACACTTAGCCTAAATCTACAGATTTAAATGCTGTTTTTTAAAGAGTTTTCTAGCTTACATATTTTGTATCTATTTTATTTACTTATTTCTCTGTCCTTACTTCCTTTACCAAGGAATGAAATGAAGGTAACTTTGTACTAAGTCTAAAGGCCTGGTCAGGTGAATTTCTTACCATTACTGGTTATTCTCCCCTTTTCTTTTACTATTCTTCAAGTGTTATTTTTCTATATAAACTTTTTTCTTTTCTTTTTTTTTTTTTTTTTAACTTTGCAACATTTACCTACTTTCCCACCTGACCAATCATGGGATGCCACAAGTGCACTGAACGTGGCTTCAGCACTGAACTGAATGACTATAATGTCTTATGGAGAACTCCAACCTTTGGTCACAGCATTTAGGGCTCCTGGTTTCACATCCCCACAAGTTCTCTTTGAAATGGCTTATATAGAAGCTTTTCTATCATTTTACCCTCTTCCAAAAAATTACAACTGCATTCAGTTAAGTTGACATATACATTACAATAAGTCAATATAAAGACTCTGGGGGGAAAAAACTTTCATTGTAGTGAGCCTTTCCACACAAAAGCAGAGTAACCCTTCACTTGGCAAGTTTAAAAAAAAAAAGAAAATCCTAAGGGTTTTAACCTTAAAAACAGGTAATGGTCTATATTAAATAGGTAATGGTCTGTATCTCTATAGCAAATGAGATGTTTTTTCTTTATTGTTCATAGGTGACAACTGTAACCAGCTGATCAGAATTCAATCATAAAACAAACTTTTAAGAAATCTAATGATATAGTACTGAACAATTAAAAATAATCTGTAGCACTAATAATCAACAAGGAGAAACATTTTTAGAGCAACTGGTGAACTGTTGTGACCTACAGGGAAGAAATTAATTTCTCATTAGTTAATTAAGATCGTGTTTAATCATTTAAACATTTCATAAATGTTTGATTTTTCAAAATATGTTCAAATGTTTAGAACTTGAATTTCACAGAAATCGTTACATGCCTTCACTTATTGAAATCTTAAGGTTTCACTTAAGCTAATGATATTGGCAAGATTAGTCTAAACTCTTGTATTTCTTTCTTCAACAGTTACTAACGGCTTACTAAGCACTGTGTTAGGTGCTGATGACACAAAAATTAGTAAGAAACCAGGTTTATCCTCCTCAAGCTGGAGGTGGTAGTGGAGTCATAAACTTTCCGTTTCAATGGTCTTTTCAAAAAGAAATGATTACCATGAAAGAAACGTGTGCACAGCACTAGGGCAACAGAGTAATGGGGAAGTAACTGCTGGGATGTGAAGGAAGGAAAGTGTACATGTGCAAGACATTCAGGCAACAACAGTCCAGTGCATGAGAGGTAAAACACAGAATTCACGTTAATCTGTAATTTCCCTCAGCTAATGATATTACCAACAGCTAATCTAAACCAGAAACCCTGGAATCATTTGTAACTCCCCTTTCTCCCTCATATTAACCATCCAAACGCCAAAAACCTGTGGCCCCTTAGCCCGAAACATTTCTTGAATTGTTTTCTGGTGCCTGCATTTAATTCTGCCTTCACTAATACTCCAAGTATCATTAGACGAATGGAGTTGGATGTGGACCGTCAACCCAGCATCAGACTGCTCCTTGACAACCTCTGTGCACTGTTGGTTATACCCAAGAATAACAGAAGCAGAAGGGTGGGAAAAAATGAAGAAACAGAGCTATGTCTTCAAGAAATACAGATAAGGGCCCAGAGGCCAGGGAGTTTCTTTGGGTGGTACAGGGCACCTGATTATGTGTATACTCTGAAGGGAAGAAGTCAAGCAGAAACCAGAAACACAAAAGATCTAATTAAGAGAAGGAATAATTAATAAAGTTCCAAGAGGAGGACGCAGAACAAAGGCAAAGAAATAAATCTTGGTAACAAGTAGAGACACAGCTTCTTCAGAGAAACAGAAGAAGGAGTAAGAGACAGATGGATAGAAACCTAGATAAGTTCAGAGGCTCACGAGAAGCAAGTTGAGACCACGCCAAATATTTGCTTCACGGTGTAAAGTCATCAGACAGAGCTGGGGGAGTCCAGACCACAAGGATGATAGCAGCTTTCTCCTAAGAAGCATGGGAGGAAGGAAAAAAACAGACTGGCAGGACAAAAGACCACAGAAAGTTACATTCTCTCCTCTTCTCAAAAAGAAAAGTATAAATAGTCCCCATTGGATACTGTAAATTTCAGGTGGAAGAGCAACCAAAAAATAAACAAAATTTTAATATACAGAAATTACGTATTTATACAACATTGTTTTCCTTTTTACCCTTGTATCAATACAACTACTTTTGAAATAATGCAAGTGATCTCCCTTTAAATATAACACTTAATATGCAATAGAGAATTTGAAAATATATACAAAACAATAGAGATTAAGAAGAGGGACGTAGTGAATTTTAGTTTATTGGAAAATGTTTAAACATGCTTTACCTCTCGTATTTCATGGCCAGCTCCTCTATATGACTGCAAATCTTCCAAGATACCTTCTGCATCTTTTAATACTACATTCACCTGATTATAAATTTCCTTCTCAGACTCTGTAGGCTGGGCATCTAAATAGCAGGAAAGCACAAAAAAATTTACAGTCACATGATTTTTTTTTTTTTAGTACGTGTATAACTCTAAACAATGAACAATGTCAATTTCTAAAGATGCCTAACGTTTTATTCAATGTTAACTTCACACTTCTTAGAAAAGACTGGTAATTTTTTCATACTTCTACATTTGAATAATTAGCCTCAAGTTTGTAAATATCACAAAGGAGCAAGGAAACATCAAACATTATTATTTAAAGTTACAAATCATGGCTTGGTGTATATCGTAATCATTACCAATGACTGTGAATGCATGAATAATGATTTACTTTAATCCAACAGAAATGCAAGGTCTACTAATATATCTTGTTCATCTCCAGCTTAAGACTCCCAACTATTTTCCTACAAAGTTCATTTTAATGACTAAGTTTTGATATGAAAAATTAAAAACTATTTTAAAAGAACAGTAGTTAGATGCTCTCCCTTTTCTACGGACCACTTTAAAATTCTGTGCCAATGAACTTCTGTGCTGATGAGCACAAGGTCAAGAGTCCTGTGCAGAGGAGTTCAACTTATGACATTGCTCCAGAACGAGTAGGCTGCTGAAAACCAGACACTTTCAGCTGCAAAGCTGTTATTGAAATTTTGAAATACGAAATCAAAAGCTGACTCCCCCCATTCTTGGGACTGAGAGAAAAATGAAGGGAGAATTACAGTCATAAAAAGCATAATCAGGAACACAAACATATGGGCATTTCCACCACCTGTGGTGTCAGCCACAGAACATATGCTAATAGATGACTAAATCTGGATTTCTCTCTGCTAAACTCGAGGTAACAGAAATCCTGTTTTTAATAACTTGGTCATTTGTTTCTCTAAGGAGGAATAAATCTTTTTTATTTAATACTTGGGTTTTGCTTTTTTTTTTTTTTTTTTGCTTGGAGAAAAATGGGCAATCTGTGAAACTGAGTTTCTCATAAATCATTCCAATTAGACCATGTTCAATGCTACAGTTAAGGCATGAAGCACTGAAAATGATAAACACCGTGATTAACATAATGTTTTAGAGAGGAACTGTGCTGGCTGAATTCCTCCACACAAACATTTTTCTTCCGGGGAAAGGGGAGGCAGACCAAATTGATAGTATGAATGGAGAGCATTTCTGAGAAGTCCCTTTTGTCTACCACTTGTGAAACTAGTACTTAGATTTCTCTGCACCCACTTCACCTCCCCACAAATATACAATGTCTTTCTTTCTTTCCTTAGAAAAGTTAAAGAAACTTAGTTCACACTTAAAACTAGGGAGTCCACATGCCCAATAACTGTAACGTATTTATTTTGCACATGGGCAAGTCAGAATTCAATTCCACCTCTTAAAACCTGCCAACTAGTCAAAATACACCAGTTTTTTTAAAAATCAACAGAGTATCAAATTTGAACTTCAACATACTCAAAAAGTACAGCAGCAACAATAATAGAGTATCATTCACGTGCAAAGCTAACTTAAGAATTTGTGTTCTCATATCTTGCCTTATTTTCCAAATCTCCTCTAAAAAATCATCTACTTTTTTAATAAAAATACTGTGACAAAATAGTTACACAAGAGGAGCCAAATTAAAACTACTCTGTGTACAAAGTCATAGAGGGATTACTAGGAGCAAATACTGATATTGCAGCTAAATGGTTTTTTTAAAAATCAGGGTTTGTCATTTAGCTGAAGTAATTTTCACATTTAGCCAGACCATAATCTCCAAAGTAACAGACACACACTAAAAAAAAAAAAAAAAAAAAAAAAAAGCACACCTCGCAACTTTTATACTTACACCAGATGCAATAGGGAAAAATACTTTTCTTACATGCAAAACAGCAGTGTTATACTTTTTCATATGGAATTGTGAAACCACAGACATAACATCAATAGTAGACACAGATCATCATTTTACTTCATGAAGTGGGAATTCATGACAAAGGACAATATTTTGACTGTTATATATCAAAAGAGATTTGTCAAGTTTGAAAATACTGAACTGTATTTTTGGTATGGTGACTAGAAGTTAACAGAAAAATGTAACACTGAGACTTACATACAAAAGAAACATTATCAAGTAGATTTAAGTAGACCTTGGAAGTGGTTAATAATTATTAAAAGTTTAGTAAGTACCAAGAAATTTAAAAATAAAGGAGAAGATTCCAGTTCCCCCTAAGGGTGGAAAAATACCCAGCACCACACTGATTAAACACTGTTTAGACTATCACAGGAAAGTCACATTTATAATTTTGAAAGCTGCTGCAGACTGCTGTAGATATGAAGACAAACAAAATAGCAGACAGGTAATAAGCACCACGTTACTGATAGCAAGTCATGCAAAAAGGTGGGAGAAAGACTATAAAAATAAAGCTTTTTTTCAAAAAATGGTATCATATAATGCAACCAAGACTTGTCACTTTGATTTTTCACGGCAAAGAATGAAACACTGTATTACCTAGAGAAAAATCTACCACTTAACCAGCTAACAAAAGGACAAAATAAAGTATCAACTACTGGGAGTAGGAGTAGTGATCAGTCACCAAGCTAAGTTTTAAAAAGCTGTTCAAGGGAATTGAAAGCATGTTTTAGTTGCTCTCATTGTTTGCAGGTAAAATTAAGTATTGCAACAATTTTGTACCACTTTCCTATTAAGGAGTCACTGAAAATAACTGCTGAAACTCGATCTGTTCTGGGACAAAGGGGGCAAAGAGCAGCTATAGAAGAAAAATAACAAAAAGCAAATCGCGTAAAAATTGCAACTGTGATACGGAGTCGTTCTGCTTTGGTCTTGCCCTCAATCATGCGGTAATATTTCCGATCTGTCTCCAGAAGTCTCATCGAGGCAGGGACCTCGGTGCACAGTGCATACACTGTATACAGCAGGTAAACTCAGTGCCCAGCAGATTTTCTGTAACACATATTCGGTGAAAGAATGAGAAGGTACAGAGATATAAATACACCTCCAGCATAAGTTGAAGGAAGCTATAATGCATTTTTACCTCTGTACAAATATAATCCTACATCATTTTAGAAAAATAAATCTAAAAAAATGCCAGAATAAAGATATCCCAAAATACAGGGCAAAAGCAACTGAAAATATGCAAGAGGTAAAATGGGAAAATAAAGTTAGACTACAAGAGTGGATATCAGTAGTTTTACAAGATTGTGGGGGACAAGTCACACAAAAGACACGAGAATTAGAGGAAATGTATGACTAAATGGAAAGGCACTTTAACAAAGAATCAGAGAAAGTAAGACTCTATTCCTCATTTATAAGCCACCACCTCTGTTTACTCTATTTCGGTCCACCTGGAGATAAGTAAATCGAGTTAACTAACAAATACTAAACTTCTACCGTTTATAAACCATTATGTGAAGGTTGGAGAGGGACATAAAAATAAAAGTCCCTCTTCTCCTGAGAACCACAATTTAATGAACTAATATACACAGTGGTTATTCAGGCTAAAGATCTGTCATTAGAAACAGCTCTTAATGTCATGATAAAATAAGCAATTCCAAAAACCAGAAGAGGCTACACAGCCCCCAATTCAATGCTCTTTTATATACTGCCATTAGCATAACTGCTGCCAAAATTCATGAGGAAGTTCTGGGCTTGTATCTTAATTGAACCATTATTCTTAAAATAAAATCATACAGGTATAATTTCAGAAAAAGGCCCTCTTTCTAGTACACCTCAAGGGTAGATAATAATGTCTCACTGAACACAGAAATGTCACCTCATGCCTTAAGACCTTTGTAGATGCTGTTCCTTCTCACTACAGTGTCCTTCCACTACCTTGCCCTGAAACATTCTAACTCACCCTCCCACAACCCAACTCAAAGGTCACCCTCAGAAAGTCTTCCATGATGTCCAAACTACTCGCTGCTAGGTACGGTTAATTCCTTGTGATCTACACCTTGAATGTAATTATGTAAATGAAATTATCAGTTTGCATTTCTAACTTACTAGACTGAGAACTCCCCAAAGGCAGGGGTTATATCTTAGTTATCTCTGCATCCCAACATCTACTGGCTGGCACACAGGGGGCAAGCCTTAAATGTGGAACTGAAGTGGAAACCCGTACATGTACCTGCATGCATGTAAATTAAAGGAGTAAGGACTTACAGACATCTTCATTTTGTAAACTACAGGATTCCATCAGATGTTTTATATGCACAAGAATACTTAATGTGTACACAACTTGATACAAAATATCAGTATATCTATCTGTATGGAATTATTTCTATAAGTTGCCCATCCATAGAAATGCAGTGAGCCAGATTTACTCACTGTAAATCTAGATTTATTACTTGCTGTAAATAGATTTATTATTATACTATTCCATCATTCTGAGTGATGGAATGATGGATCAGTATAATAATAAAGTCAAATTACTCTCGTAACCTGAACATTATCGTTCAACCTGGAACAATGTAACACCAAATATTCTACTTAATAAAAGAATGTGGCTTTATTCTCAGTAATCACCAGGAACTGGCAAGTCAGTTGTGTTGACAATTCTTAGTCTGGCCTACAACCGTTGAAGAGAGGACCCATGGGATGGGCTAAAAAGTCCCTAAAATAGTCTAATGATAAGATCAATTTTTACAAATGCATATTTCCAAAAAGAAGAAAATACGCAAATAGATGAAAGATAAAATTGACTAAGAGAACTCTAATGTTGGAATCAAAAGAAAACATATTTAAAAATCTAGATAAGAAGTAACAACGGGCAAACTCTGGCCTCATATACAGAATACCAGTAAGTGTCAAACGAAAAGTTCTACACTGGCTGATAAAGGCAACAAATATCACCTTTTACTTTACATCTGCCTTTAACAAGTTAACACTTTACCCATAGTTCTCCATTATTGCTTATTTTCCCCCTGGTGGTGTTAGCAATTTTAACGTTCTCCTGCTACTAAATTAGCTATTAAATTTTAAGGATAATGGTCCAAACCCCCAAAGACTAGAAAACCAAGACCAAATAATATTTACAATACTACTCATCTTTAAAATATTTAAAATTCATGCTTCTCACTTGACCAAAACATGATGCTAGGTTTATAAAAAGATCAAGTGCCAAGTCTTGAACAAGATCTTGACCATATCAAAGCCAAGATTCTGCAAATGTAAGGAATTCGAGACAGAATAAAAAGGAGACAGAATAGCAGAAAAATACACAAGACCAGTTTGAAACAGATGCAGATAAACTAAAATACAGCTCTAATGTAAGTCGCCTCGTCTGAAAGAAGAATCTTCAAGTCAGCAATCTGCTTAACATCCCCAAGCTGATTAAAATTCATGCTGAACATGCACTTAAATCGGCATTGTTAAATTGTTGAGAAGGGTCAAGAAAACTAACTTTCATTTAATAACATCTTCCCCTAAAAACCCAACAATTTAATATGGTCCTGATATTGACATTATTCTTTGCTAGCCTGTACGCAGGACCCAAACTGTAACAAAACATCTAATAATAAACATGTAATAAAAGTAAAAGAACATATCAGAGACCACAAATTATTCCATAAAATGGAGGTAAGCTACAAACTGATGTGTTCCTACCAACTGTCCTGGTTTACAGAAAAAATATTTAAATTATTCACAAAGTAGAAAGAACTGTGTAGTAGCACATAAACTAAAGTGAAGTTGATGGAGAATGCAATGACTCTCTGGGGATAGATTTTAAGGGATTTGTTTTTAAAACCAGAAAAGGTCTTAAATTTTAAGTATTTAAAAATCTGTTCAAATGTTTTAATTTCAGATGAAAATGCCCGGGATCACACGACTTATAACCTTCTATCTCTTCACCCTTTCCTAACAATTTTCTAATAACGTAAGTTAAAACAGCAACATTCACACTGAAACAACCAATTTGATAATCATTGTTCTCAATTAGACAACCAGATAAGCTAAAGCGATACAGACAGCCAAAAAGCAAAAGCTTTCCAACATGCACAGGGGTCAATGACACTTACCTGCCACTCTTAGACCATATTACAATAGGTCATGCAACATAAAACAAACAGAAGGCAAATTACTTAAAGGTCTGTGAACCCATTATTTTTCTTTTTATTTAGAGTTAGAACAAAAATGAATTCCTGAAATAAATACATATAATGAGTTTAACTTTTCAAATTATCTGTAAAGATTAAATAATTAAGGTTCACACTTACCTTTTAATATTATGCCCAAATTACTGAGCTTTGAATGGCCTTCATGAACAGATTTGTATTTAAAATACTTCAATAGATACATAGAATGATTAAAACCTAGTCAATTTTTCTCAGCTGCAACAAATTTTTCCCCAAATATGGCTTCTATTAACAAATCTCAAAGTAGCATTTGTCCTTTCCACCACAATTTTTTCATACAAATGTTTTCATCGGAGTATCTCAAATGTTTTCAGTAGAGATCTCCAGTTATAAAATAATGTCCAACCAGGAGATAGGACTCTCTCACAAAACTTCAAGTGAAAACATTTTACTACAATGCAATCTATAAAATATGATTTCCAGTTCTAGAAGGCACCAGAAATTTTACTCAAACAATTCATAGCTCAGTCATGCAAAGCAGTTAAGAAGATGGCAAAGTGGAAACATTCGTTTAGTGCAGGACAGACGCAGTCTACGGCAGGCAAAGAGAAATAGATAGAAAATCATCTTCTCACTTTCAAAATCAAGGAAAAAATTTGGCCCCTGTTCAAGGTCTGTGCATGTCAAAACTTTAAGAAGATTCCCCATGTTAAGGTACCTGTCAAGACAAGAATGAGAAAAGAGAAAATATCCCTTTATAAAAAAGAACATCTGAAATTTATTTAAAAAAAAAAAAAAAAAAAAGTAACAGGGAAAATGTTCATTAGGCCATGAATTCGTCCTTCAGGGTTGCCCAGACTGTGCTCTGGCAAACAGCAAACCGGGTTCTCAAGGTGTTGGTATGTAGGACCTAGAGGTGAAATGTGGTTTTCCTGCACACAATGGCACAACTGTTGCTCTACTTCTTCTCAAAATTCTCCCAAGACAAGTTTCATTAATGGCCTTATAATGAAAAATTCTTTAAGTATTCCAATAGTGCTAGTATTCTGAAAAAGAAATTTCTTATCAAGAATCATTCACATATAATCTTGTTTAATATTGCACTGAAACAACAATTTATTTCAAAGCCAAATATTAAGAGTTTTGGCCACAGCTCACCTTTGCATTTCATCTTAACACAGAATATTCAACTTACTTCCTGCATGCCATTAAATAATGCATATATTTCTAACCAAATTTGGATTACTTGTAAATTTGTGGAAGTTGTTTAAAGTATTGATTCTGGATATGCAGCACGATTCTGGTTTTTTATAAAATTATCAGAGGATTCTGAGCAAACACTGCTGGGCGTAGTCACCAAGGCATACTATTAGAATGTTCATCATAAGGCTGCTTGCTTCATGGACTAATGAAAGGACAGCACTGGCTACAGACTCAACATGATTTTAGCAAATGAAAAACTAAAGAATTATACATATGATGGTGATGTTTGCCTACGACTGAGAAAAAAATCATGCAAACTTTGTTTGATCCCCATATCTTATTAACAAATATTCGGGCCAGCCTTCACTGCGGTGTGAATATAGTTCATCTTTCACCTTTACCATTATGCACCAGCTGTGAAGGGCTAAAGAGACTTACTTTCAAAGTCCAAGAAAAAATGTGCTGCATTGTGGTCTATGTCCCTGGTTAGCACCTTAATGAGATTACCCATGCCAGCAAACCTAAAAATAAAAATGGCAACATCATTTAGTTCCAGTAAAAAAAATTTTAAGCAGAGGCCTGGGATTCGGCAAAGGCTGGCTTGCTCATAATTACCAACAGGTGCAGGTTTATATACTTCTGGCATTGAAAATTTGGAACAACAAAAGCACATTTGGGTCTGAGTTTATAGCTCTTGTCCCTCTTTTCCACATATCAAAAAAGTTACATAAAGCAAGATTGGAAAAAAGATTAGATTTTTTTACATATTACTTGCAATATTTACATTTGATTAATATCTATGCTAGTGTTACTCCTTTAAAATGTTTGAGGCATATATTCTCAATTTAAATTAACATCAAAAATAGATCTCTCAAATAAGTAAAGACTGAGACCATTATTTTTAAATAATAGGGATAGTTTCCTTCTTGCAAAATTAAACCCTAATGAGAATACTAGGAAGATGGCATTCAAACCACATTTAACCATTAAAGACTAAAGGAAGTTATCAATTGATGACCCATTTAAAAATTTTTACCACACATAAACCAGTATTTCTTACATCGTCTATACTCCTAAGGTTAATCAGACTTTTCACTGTTTCACTCACAGACTGATAATTCAACAGTATCAACTATATACAACCATGTGAAGTATGTCACTTGGAAGTTAACACAGCAAACAAGCAAAAGGGAGCTTGCAGCAAACATCATCACAACTTAGTAAGTTTGCAGAGGATGAACAGTAAAAATAAGGCATTGGCATAAATCTTGTACCAAAATTTGCCATGACTCAGGGAGGATGAAGGTGGAAGGAGGTGTCAGGAACATCCAGGAAACCAAGTTGAAACCTTGAAGTTGCAGTAACTCTAGGGAAGGCAGACTATGAGATCACAGGCACCCCACATCCTCCCCTCTCCAAGTTTCAATATGTTTTCTCCAAATATTAACTGTTGGCAAGTATGAATGAAATGAAAACATAAAAGTAACAATTAATCAATGAATCAACATTGATTGTAATTAATCAACATTTAATCAATGAAAGAAGACATCTTATTATTCACCCCCATTATAAAAAAATCTGAAAAGAGTTAGGACTTTCAGCCACCTGTGTGGTCCATTCCCCTCTTCCTCCACCTACTACTCCCTGGGCAAAGGCAGGGGTACCTAACTTTAAGCTTCCCAAAGAGGAAGTAACAGCATATGCATAACAGTTACTTGCTTTAAAGGTCAAAGTGTGGCACAGAGACACACACACTTCTTAGAAAATGTTAAAATTTATTCACAAGTGTTAAATTCACAAATGTTAAAATTTATTCACAAATATGATAAATACTGAAAAGTCCTCTCTCTTTTAAAGCAATATTCCTCCAATGGGAGAGGTCAGAATCTATCTTATTTTTGATATTAAAAATCCTTATTACACAGAATTTCATTGGAAAGATTTTGTACAATGTGTTACACAGATGGATAAACTGAGGTTAAAGCTAAGAGGAAACAGTTCATCTTAAATACCTTATACACTGTAAAAAGTTTAATTCTAAGCTTTTATACACGGAAAGTACAAGCATTTTTCCAAAATCATCACATCTAAATAAGATCTCACACTGGTTACCAAATTTACTCAAGAGTTACTTTTTTCCTTTGAAACCATTTGGAAATAGTATATCTCACAGCTTTAATTTATGGAATATTTGTTTCCAAACATATATAAATTCCCTACCAAGAACTAAGAGCAGATATACAAAGAATTACCTAATGGTATCAAAACTTCAACTACAGATGGGAAATAAGCATAAGAAGGAAGTGTAATGTCTCTAAGAGGAAAAAGGCATCACACCGTCTGGTGGTTAAGAGTGTACTCTATGGAATGAAACCAGAGTTCCAACTCCAGCTGACAAGCTGCCTGACCTTGAGGATGCTAATTAATCTTTCTGGGACTCATTTTCTTCAACAGGAAAATATACAAATCAGAATAACTATTTTAAAGGGTTATGAGAACTCAATGAGATTAAGCACTGACTTGTTAGCACAGTGTCTGGCACACAAAATGCCCAATAAATGTTGGCTGTTGTTGTCACTGTCACCTGAAAATCACAAACTAACTCTCAAAAAATAAGAGCTCTACTTCTTTAATACAAACCAGAGTCAAGTTATTAATGAATTTCAATGTTATAAATCAGAGTAAATAACAAAGCCCAAGTTTAGTCCATTTTTGCCAAGAAATATCCTATGAGATCATCATCAGGTACAGGGAGGAAGGGAGATTAGGTTTCCTTACCTTTTTACTTGTATGCATAGTCGATCCTCAAGGAAAATAATCAAAATTGGCCAAGTTTGTCTGCTCCGTTTTCCCACATCTCCCTTGTAAACTTCTTCCACTATTTGGTCCTTCTTTCAAGGCACCCTAGCCTAATGTGACCCTAAACTGCTCAAAGTGCATCGTACTTGGTCCTGACCTATTCACTCTCCACAAGTACTCAAAAATCTAGAATTTCTTACCTTTTCATCCCAAACACAGACACTTAGTTTGAAAATGGCCCAGCGTATCTGGTACAGGTTTCTCAACCCCAGCACTATTAACATTTGGGGATGAATAATTCTTTTGCGGAGAAGGGTCTGTCTCATACTACAGGACGTTTAGCAACATCCTGGGCCTATTTGTACTAGAGGCCACCAGTAACCCAACACACTAGTTGTGACAACCAAAAATGACTCAAGAGATTGCCAAATGTCCCCAAGAAGAATCATCCCTGGTTGAGAACCACTGATGTAGTACAACTGTGGTCCAAGGCAGAAAGTCTCCTTACCATACAACAGTCAAGGCAGATCTAGTACCCAAAGCACACTGTATGTGTCTCTTTGAACAAAAACTCATGGAATTTGGGGAGCCAGCCTGGCTCAATTGGAGGAGCATGCGACTCTTGATCTTGGGGTGATGAGTTCAAGCCCTGTGTTGGGTGTACAGAGTACTTAAATAATTTTTAAAAGAAAAATTTTTGAACGTTTATTTATTTTTGTGACAGAGGGAGACAGAGCATGAGTAGATGAGGGGCAGAGAGGGAGACAGAGAATCCGAAGCAGGCTCCAGGCTCTGCTGAGCTGTCAGCACAGAGCCTGATGCAGGGCTCAAACTCACGAACTGTGAGATCATGACCTGAGCTGAAGTCAGACACTCAACCAGCTGAGCCACCCAAACATCCCAAAATAAATAACTTCTTTTAAAACTCACAGAATTTTTCAAAGATCTGAAAACAGTTCACCATAACACTATCAGTTGTCCTATCTTTTTAATAATGATAAACAAGTTAAAACCATATCCCTGTCTGGCATAGTTTAACTCTTTAGGCAAAAACACAACAAAAAGTCCCCATCATCCTCTGACTGCAGCAAATATGAGATGGTAGCTAACTGTCAACCTGTCAGCTCTGGTAGGCACCAGATGGCGTGCGTCCAAACTCCAGCTCTGCCATTTCCTTCCAAGCTTTGCAACTGTAGTCAAGTTTCCTAATTTCTCCGTGCCTCATCTGTAAACTGTGCATAATATGAATATCCACTGCAGAAGGTTCCTAAAATCATTAAATGGGTTAACAGAAGCAAAAACATTCAGTGACTATGCTTGGCAATCTCTCTGCTGCAGAACCCATGGAATGTGTGTGGCAGCCCTATTTCCTGCCATACAGGAAGCCAGTCTGTCACAAAAGGATAAAGCCAGCATGCACTAGAGAAAAGTGTCCTAAGGTCCTCAAGTCATTGATTTCTATCTCTACTTGTTCCTGAATTCTAGCTGTCACTTCCCTCAGTTTAGCTGCTGGATTTTCCTCTGGTTTTAAGATATCCTAAGTTCTTTCAATCAATTTCCTTTTTTACCTGTTTAGTTGAGGTGGGTTTCCATCATTTACATCTAAAAAAGTTCTAATAACATTTCTAAGTTTCAGATTAACAAATGAATGTGACAAAGAGATACTAAAAGATATAAAAGATTTTTCAGATTATATAAAACTTGGGCCAAAACATTTGATATACTTCAGAAGCACAATTTCAAAGTAAATAATGAATATTATAATTTAAAATAATAAACTATAAATCTTACAACATCTGAATTTAGAAGGAAAAATCTAAAGATTCTCTTTCAAATTACTTGTATTGTAATCCCTGGATTAAACTAAATATTATAAGCATTTACTAAAAAGCTAAAAAGAAATTTAACACACAGACACCAGATCCAGGTTACTTCAAGTGTTCACAGTATTTCTGGTAAAATTCTGCGACTAGGAGCTTTTATGTTACAGGTCTGCTTCAAAGTTCGTGAATTATCTGGAAAGGAACTTGCTCTTCTGGGCCTAAAGTCTGTGGAATGTATTTTTGAGCTCATGAAAGGCACTTAATAAATACATTAGATCATTTTCCCGTAAAACATTTGAAAAGAAGCTTCTTTAATTAGAGAAGCCAACAGAAACACAACTGTATGTTAATACACTATCGCCTCCCTTTCTACAAAATTCCTAAGAGATGTTGTTGCTTCATTTACCCTTTTGAGCTCAGGGGGGCTTTATAATGCTCTCTTCTGCCTAGAATGCTAGTTGCAAAGATTTTCCCATGGCTGGCTTTTTTTTTTTTTTTTTTTTCCATTCTTCAGGCCCCTCAAATGTCCCCTCTTCGGACTAGTTTTTGTCTGCCATCTTTTTGCATAGAAGTTTACCACTACATCTCATTACCTTCTATCACATCACCTAACTTCTTCCTTCAGCATACTGAACACAATCTGAATTACTCTATTCGCTTAGTGTCAGTCTCCTTCACATCCACTTTATAAACTTCGTATACCTGGGTGAGGGATGAGAAAAAAGAAAAGCTCACAAATGTACTGCTTAGCATCCCTATAAATGAGGATTTCTTCAATTTGGCATTGTTAACATTTAAACCACAGAATTCTTCGCTGTGGGGCTGTCCTGGGCACTGTAGGATGTGTAGCGGCATTGAAGGCCTCTACGCACTAGATAACTGTATCACCCCAGCACCCGGTTGTAATAACCAACAATACCTCCAGATGTTGCCAAATACCTCCTGGGGGCAGAATTGCCCCAGTGAAGAACCTCTACTTTAAACATATGGCCACTAACACGAAGCACAGCCTCAGTTCCGCCCCATAATCCTACTATGCATCTCCAATCAACCTACTCTCCCACTTGACCAGGTGACCGTTCCACAAGGCTTGATTTTTCATCTCAAACCTCTAACAATCTATCCTCCGTCCTCACATGCAAGACATGACCTCACTACATTGTTTACAGAAAAAAGAAAGAAAATCCTCTACTGTTCTTTCTACCACCCTTTCTTCATCAATAACCAGTCTACCCTCCGCACCTGTTCCTGAGACACAACCTGGTTCTACAAGGCTTCACGTCTCCTCTACATCATCTTGCCTGTCCTCCTTTTTTTATTCATTTATTTTTAAGTTTGCTTATTTATTTTTTGAGTGAGAGCAAGCAGGGGAGGGGCTGGGAGACAGGGACAGAGAGATTCATTCCCACACAGGCTCCGCACCGTCAGTGCAGAGCCCGACGGGGCTTGAACTCATGAACTATGAGATCATGACCTGAGCCGAAATCAAGAGTTGGATGCTTTACTGACTGAGCCACCCAGGCGCACCCCCTTGGCTGTCGTTACAGCAAGAACTTGCCACGTAAGCTACCTATAGTTACTGCCTTCTACTTTTTACCTCCCCTCTTTCAGCTCATTCCAATCTGGCTTTTATTCCCACCAATACAAAGAAGCTGGTCCCTGTCAAGGTCACAGAAACCTGCATCCGGCTAAATCCAAAGGGCAATTCTCACACTTCAACTTACTGGATCTCTTAATAGCCTTTGACCCAGTCTGTCACACGTCTTCCTGAAATACTTTCTTCGTCTAACATTTAGAACAACCCATTTTTCCTGAGTTTCTTTCGTACTTTATGGCTTTTCTTTTTCCATCCCTTTCCCTTTGGCATCGGTAGTTACTTCTATCTTAAACAAAACAAAAACTTACCTTGACTGTGCTTCCCTCACCAGTTCCCACCCTACCCCTTGCTTCTTTTTGCAACAAAATTCCTCAAGAGAGTGGCTTGCACTCATCATCTTGTATCTCTCTCCATCTCTGTTAAGCCCCCTCTCTCCAACCTGGCTTCTGCCCAACCATACACCAACAAAATCGTTCTGGCAAGGTCATCAAATGAACCGCATGTTACTAACCCCAATGGTCAATTCTCAAGACCTCACCTTACTTCCTCTGTCAGCACCGCCTGACATAACTGACTCTCCCTCCTCCTCGTCAGTACACTTTTCTCATCAGTTTAAAAGACACCCCATCTTACCTCGTTCGCTGCTATTCTAGCCTTCTTCTTGCCACCATCACCTCTTGTCAGGATTATTTCAAAAGCCTGCTTCTACTTTTGCGTCCTATTACAATCTGTTTTTGTTACAAGAGGCAAAGCAATCTCTTAAAAATATAAATCAACCACATACCTTCTCTGCTCAAAAACATGCAATGGCTTACTGACACACTCAGAATAAAATCCAAACTTCTTACGAGGCCCTACAAAACCCTACATGATCTGTCCGACGTCCTCTGGCCTCACCTCCCATTGTTCTTCACAACAGCCTGTTGCTGTTTCTCTAATGCAACAAGATTTCTCTCCTTTGGAGGCTCTGTACCTTTTTCCCTAGCTGGAACGTTCTGTCCACGGACCTTCAAGCGACAAACTACCATACTTCACTGAGGTCACTGCTTAATTAGACCACCTCAGAGAGGCCTTCCTTGACTAGCCCATCTGTAGTATGGCTTCCTCTTCCCAAACCAGTGTTTATCACCAACCATACGTCTATCACGTATTTCTACCTTTATCTACTTGCTGCCTGCACTGCAAGGTGCACTTTTAAGAAGGCAGGGGATCTGCTGTAACACCACTCCACCCCCAGCACCTGGAACGCTCGGGGATGTTGTACGTAGTATAGACATTTGATGAATGAATGAATGACTGACTGCAAAAACACAGAAAACTAAAAGTCTGTGAAGTTTCAGAAGTGTTCCAAGAAGGGGAGAGGAAAAAGCAAAATAAATACAACTGAAAACTGACAAGAAAAGAAAAGGCCTGGGAATTTAGAAAGAGCACATGTTTTCCTAGTCAGATCAATGAAGTCTGTCTCTCTCTCTCTCAGTAAAAGCCAGTAGGCTTCTGTGCAACTAATAAGAATTTTTGAAATGTTAAATATCAGAGAAATAAAGTGATAGGAGTATACATGAGTATCCAGAAAGTCTACAGTATGCCCAAATAACAAAGCAAAAACATAATATCCTCCCAGAACCATAAATATGGCTCCAGAGTAAAAATGGAGACCAGCCTATATCATAGTTCTCATCTTTGGAAAATTGAGGAGCATTCGTAACATTAAAGGAAAAGAAAAAAAAAAAAAAAAAAGCTTGGAAAATGTGGTTTAAGTATTTAGCTTCCTTTTTAAACCATTAAGTCTTCCCCCAAAAGTCCTATTTGGGAATTCTTCAAATCTGAGAAAGAATTAAAAACAAGAGTGTCAATCCTGCTCTGTCAAAATTTTACAAGGAGGACAAACTCCAATATCAGCCCAACATCCATTTTCATCGTCAACACAGATAAGTGAACAAAGAACACAAAGAAATATGATAAAGTGTTAGAGAAAAAGGAGATACTGAAAAACATACTTTGTTCTCTCTAAAAAAAAACCTTCACAACAGATTTTGTAAGAATGCTTTAATAGAATTCCGTATCTTCCAATTTACAGTGACTAAAAGTGTGTGAATGGGGAAAAACTTATCAAACAGTAACTATAAACTGCCAACCACTTCTAGTGTTGAAGACGAAGAACTTCTTGTATTTACCCAAGCTCTGAATCCTAGGCAAAAAGGTCTTCGAGAAAATACAGTACTATAAAATGGTGCTGAATTATATTCTGTTGTGCATAAAAACATTGTTTAATATTACATATGCTATTTCTCTGTATCATCAAGACATTTAGATCTGTAGAAACAACGGGAAGCCTTTAAAATTGACAAGATAGTGGGTTAATGTGGAATTCAGCCACACTTTGGCTTTGTCTGCCAAGAAATTTCTGGTTCTCATAAAACATGTACCACGAATTTAAAGAAATATTAACAGAATGGAAAATCAGTAATGAAAAATATGGTCAAATTTTCACTGACAGTGGCACACATATGATGAATGGAGGCCAAGAGTAGCTAAGGAATCCCAAACTTGAGCTTTGTTCACACTCTTCAGCTGCGTGTTCAGAAACTAATTATAACACCATATAACAAAATGTATTTTGCATAAGCAAAAATATAGTAAATCACTTTCATAATTCTCCAAAAACAAACCACCAGATATACAGGAGACTGGGGAGTTGTTTTGTCATACACTCAATCAAGCACCTAAGTTTATGTTAAAAAAAATCTACTTTAACATTAGAAAAAATTAATATTGCACTCTGAATAACACTGCCAACAGAAACAAAATTACTAATAAGCAATAGTTCTTTCAGATAAAGTAATTCACCTGCTGGAACCCGTTTAAACAATAACTAAATTGTCAGGCTCTTACAGAGTAATTACAAAATACAGAGAGTAATTACAAACTACTAATTACAAAAATATAGGACATATGCTGGAATGATCCTTCTAATCAATCCACTACATAGAAAACGTTACAATTAGGTGAATGCAAAGTTGAAAGGCAGGTAGAAATTCACAGTTTTGCTATCCTGCAAGTCAGTTACCAAACTCCAATGCCAGATTTCTGGATCTAAGGTTTAATGACAAACATTTCTCAAGTGATTGCATAAAGCAGCAAGTACAAGCTAAAATAGCAGACTTCAAAAAATTTCAAATGGTATCAACAATTTCACTTTGCACATCTGCTTCTAAAAATATGCAGGCACCATCCCCTTCAAATACTGCACCAAGTCTTGCTTGCACAACTCCTTCTATGAAACGACATCACCATTTGAAAGCAAATGTTGATTTAATATTGCAAACGAACAGTAGAGTGACTCCAGGAGTAATCTAGCAGTTAACAACAGTATAAGAACAAAATATTTTCAGTATGTCAAACTTTAAAACTCTGTTAAAATTAGTTAACATCGTAATAATTAACATTTTGATAAATTTCCATTTAATATACGCCAGATGTGTGTTTTATGATGATTTCTGGCTTTGGCTTTCGCTGAATATTGACCTTATTGGCCAAACATGTATTTGGTGCATCTACAATAAAAGCATACAAAGTAAATCTTCAACACAGCACAGAATAAATATCCAATAAACACCTACTGAATTAATTTAAGAACTGTAAACAGGTGGGATCCAGTGGCATTTCTTTATTTGAAGGATGAGTTAGGTACACAATAATTTAAAGGAGAGTTATAATCACAATTCCTTCTTAGCTTCTAACATGGCTGCAACTCACATTAGGAACACAGCGGTTGATTGTACTGGTGGGAAACCAATGGTTAGCTGAGTGCCATCAAAATGGAGAGAAAAAACTCAAACGAGCCTAACGATAAAGCATCTATAATAATTATCCTGACATTATACTATCTGCTCTAGTGATTGCACTACAAATGCACATCACACCGGAACCGTCTCGGACCTTTGTCTCCCGATTTCTTTCTTTCCCCCCTTCTCTCCAACGAGAAGCTGCTAAACAGGTTCGTTCATTGTTCTAGCACAATGATGATGTCTGAGCAACAAGTATTTGTTCAATAAATGGCAAAGCCAAGACTTTCCTTTTTCTCTTGTCCCTGTTGTGTTCTGATCTTTACGCGGTAAACACGTTTAAGCAGAACCTAAGCTCCCAGGACTTCAGCTCTCTCCCACTCCTGGTTCTACCACACTTGATAAAATATGTAGACTGAGCAGTCCCTCTGGGACTCTGTATTCACAGGGTTTTTCCCTATCACTTGTATTCCTAAGACTATCTGAGCATGAGCAATCCAAGAACTCAAATTGTGAAAGCATGAAAACGGTGGCCCTGTACTTAAATCAGCAAAGACATATGAATACTGTGTAGTCAAAAAGGTTGACTGTGACAGTTAATTTACTCTCACCCCCAAGCCCATCCTTCTATAATCTGCTTTTAATGTTAGGACTAAGAAGCTGAAGACTGTATTTCTTAGACTACTTTGTTACCTGGCTTCTCACTGGGCCCCATCAGCTATAAGGAAATTGGAAGGTGGGAAGAAAGAAGGTCCCTCTTTTGGGGCACCTGGCTAGCTCAATCAGAAGAGCATGCGACTCTTGATCTCAGGGTCCTGTGTTCAAGCCCCACGTTGGGTAGATTACTTAAATAAAACTAAAAAAAGAAGGTTTCTCTTTTGTTTCTCAAGTTCTGTCAGCATTTCCTGTCATCAAAAGCTCCATTTGGCTCTAGGCTCTAGCTTCCTGGGGAATGCCTTACAGTGCCTGGCCCCCTCCAAGAGGTCTGAGCTTCCAGCCTTATGGAGTTCCTCCTTCAAGCTCCAAAATTCTGCCTAACCTACCTCATCCCTTCTTTTCCCCCAGCTCCAGAATTGACAGTTGCTTCCTGCGGTTACCATTAATATCTTAGTTACCTCATGCAACTTAATACATATTTGGTCTTTACCGCCCCCTCCCCCATGCCTAACCTAGAGCTCCTAAATCCCTTGGGACTTCGGGAGTGACAGAAGCATCTCTTATTTTAATGAGTCCCCCAGACAGCTTTAAGACTAGGGCTGGATGCCAGAAAGACAAGGTATACTCAGGTTTCAGCCTTATCTCCTGACCTCTGGTGAGGGGAGAGGGACTGGAGATTGGATTGATCACCAATGGCCAATGATTTATAATCAGTCATGCCTACATAATGGGACCTCCATTAAAACCCCTAAATCATGGAGTCTGAGGAAATTCCAAGCTAGTAAACGCATCCACATGGGAAGGAAACATATTCCAACTGCATGGGGACAGAAGCCCCTATGTTCAGGGCACTTCCAGACCTCATCCTATGTACCTCTTCACCTGGCTGTTCACTTGTACCCTTTATAAAGTCCTTTATAATAAACTGGTACTAGTATAAGTAAAGTGTTTTTCTGCGTTCTGTGAGCCATTATAGCAAATTATCAAACTGAGGAAGGAGTCACAGGAACCCCTACCACCTTTTACAGCTGGATGGTCAGAAGTAAAGGAGACTGAAGACTTGTGAATGGCATCTGGAGTGGAACGGAGTCTTGTAGGATGAAGCCCTTACCCTGAGAAGTCTGTACACCAACTCTACATCGAGTCAGAATCAAAATGAACTGCAGGACACCCAGTTGGTGTCTGGGGAGTTGGGAGAATTGGCTGGCATGGGGGGAAAAAGCCCCACACATTTGGTATCAGAAGTGGTTTTGAAAAACAGTTCAGAATTAATGTCAGTAGTGTTGTGAGTAAAAACACGCACACCTCAGCATCCTCTTTTTGCTCAGGCTTCCAACATTTGTGTAAATAAATCCTTACGTTAAATCCCTTTTAAAAATACCTAGCACGGTTTCTGCTATCCTGGTTGAAATCTGACTGGTACAGAGGAAGTTGTAGAGAGTAGCTTAGTCCTTACCTTTACCAACAATATCTAATCATCATCAGGTACTAGTGTGTAGCTATTAATAAAGTGATCCTTTGACTCTCCTTCCTTTGTAAAATGTAAAGGAGGAGAAGCAGGATTCAGGTATTACTAGGTGCCCAGCCATAATACCACCAGAGAAGTACTAAAATCTCACCATAAATCCCTAGCACACGTCAAGAGCAATACATTAGTCTAGTAATTACATGGAGAGAAGTTACTTGCCTTAAAGAAACGTAACATAAATGTACAACTGAACTGAAATTGGGACAACTGATTTCTAGTCTTGACTCTCTCACAAAATACATGACTTCACACAGTACTTGTTAGACTGAATCTTTCCCATTGCTCTGGCTAGGACTCTACATATGTTACACTGCATCTTTCCTAATGCTGACATCTAGTGGATACACTTAGATTTAGTATTATTTTAAAACGAAAACTCTCATTTACACTATTTTAAATAAAAGACTCACTAGTATGACTGGCTATATGCAATAAACACAGTAAATCAGGAGACCAACACTGCTCCCTAAATGGAAGTGAACCATGATAAATTAATATTACATCAGATTGTCACGGCATCTTTGAGCTTGATTCAGAGATTACTAGTAATAGTACTCTTCCATGCTTCCAGCCATTAATAATTAAACCACCAATGCAAATTACTGCCTGAGGTGTAGACTGAAAAGAAATGCTTCCTGCTACAATGTCTGGCCTCAGGTACAGACAGGGTATGAGAGGACTGATACAAAGTTCCAAGTAGTTTAAGAAATTTACAGAATGGTGATGGGAACACGAAAAAAACAAAAAACAAAAACACTGAAACTCAAGATTACCTACAAGGATTTATTATGAAGGTTTTTCTTGAAAAAATATGGTCCTCAGACAAAAAAACAGTATCGTCAACTCACTTTCTTAAAGTGTACCACTATTTTGAAATCCACGAAAAATTATATACACATGTAAGGTAAAATATATATTTAAAATTCGAGAGAATGATAAACATGAAATTTTAAATACTGGTTATCTCTGGGGAGAAACAAGCCCATAGGACCAGGCAACTTCCAAGGCGTGGGTAACATTTCAGTTCCTCAATTACTGGTGGATTCAGGGGAGTCTCTTAGGCTTCCACATTTACAAATAAAAGTATTCTTTTATATGTATCAGTAATTTTAAAAATGTTTTAATGTAAAGTCACTAATGCTCAAAGAACACATATGACTCATTCAAAGGTGCTCCCAGGGGCGCCTGGGTGGCTCAGTCAGTTGAGCGTCCGACTTCGGCTCAGGTCCTGATCTCACAGCTCGTGGGTTCGAGCTCCGCGTCGGGCTCTGGGCTGACAGCTCAGAGCCTGGAGCCTGCTTTGGATTCTGTGTCTCCCTCTCTCTCTCTCTGCCCCTAACCCACTCGCATTCTATCTCTGTCTCTCTCAAAAATAAACAAACATTTAAAAAAAATTAAAAACAAAACAACAACAAAAAAAAGGTGCTCCCAAAAAACGAATGGATTGGAATTCAGGTGCCTGAAATCTTTCCAATACACATGCAATGATGCATGGATGAGCCATTTTTTTTTAATGTTTTATATATTTTTGAGAGGCAAAGAGAGACAGGTCGCGTGTCGAGGATGGGCAGAGAGAGAGAGAGAGAGAGGGAGACACAGAATCCCAAGCAGGCTCCAGACTCTGAGCTGTCAGCACAGAGCCCGACGCGGGGCTCAAACTCACGAACCGTGAGATCATGACCTGAGCTGAAGTCGGACGCTTAACCGACTGAGCCACCCAGGGGCCCCTGGATGAGCCATTAAATAAAAACCGTAGCACCTTGCACACTTCAACAGGTAGTCAGTGTTTACAGCGACTGCTGGTGGCTGCTGCTGTTTTAAACCAAACAACCTTTCCTTAGCTCCTGTCTGCCAATTACTGGGACAGATACTGAAGATTTGGCACTGAGGAACTCACAGACAAGTGTACGAAACCAGACAAGATGGTATGACATACTTTTATACAGAAGCATGCAAACACCACGATGAACATACAGAAAAAGGAACACCTAACCAAAGGCTCCCCAGAAGGACTGGTTCTTAAGTCCTTCTTGTTTTCTATTTCTTTAAATTAGAAAATAATTTAAACATAAAAAAATGTATCCACATATTGTACCACCCAGATTGTGTGTGTGTGTGTGTCTGTCTGTCTGTATGCTACACTGATGACTGAACAGCTTTTTTTTCTTTTCAAATTGTTATTTAAATTCTAGTTAGCTAACATACAGTGTAATATTGTTTTCAGAGGAATTTAGTGACCCATCACATACAGGTAACACCCAATGCTCATCACAACAAGTGCCTTCTTTAATGCCCATCACCCATGTAGCCCATCCCCACCCACCTCCCTCTACCACTCAGATTAAAGCAATGACATTTTGCCAGATTTGCTTCAGAGACCTCCCTACATTTTTGGGCACTACTTAACCTCCCAACCTTCCCCAACCAACTTTCCTCTCCTCCATCTCCTAAAGGTAATCTTAAAAGTATGCTTCCTTTCCAAACGTATTTTAAAACTTTTACTGTGAAGGTACACATTCATAAACAAACAGCACTGTTCTGCTTTTCAATGTTCGTAAATGCTATATTGTACATATTCCTTTAAAATCCACCTCTCACACCCAATGGTGTTATCCACGTTCACTTATTGACATACACCATTCCACAGGTCAATGAAGCCTTTTTGAGGAACAGTGACTTCTCAGTTTTTCTCTAATAACAAAGAATGCTTTACACACATATCCTTTCACACACTACATACACTTGTATATACTTGGGCCCGTGTACAAGAGTTTCCACTGGACGGCAGTCTGGAAATTAAAACGCAACCATAACTTGACTATATTGTGCCAAACTGCTCTCCAAAGTACTTCTACCAATTCACTGTTCCACTAGTAAAGATTTTCTTCTCTCCCATCCTCCAAAACCTCAAGCTTCAAACTTTAAATTGTGAAATGTCTCACTGATGTTTTAATTTATATTTTCTTGATTACCAGTAAAAATGTGCCTATATCTCTATGTTTACAGGCCATCTGTAAAATGTATATTCACATTCTTTGCAACTTGTAGCATTTATTTTTCCAGTATCTCTCCCACACCTACCTTTCTATACACCGGACTCTGTACTGCTGGGCTTAGCATCTGTAAATAACATCCTTGCCAGCTGTGAGGTTACGTCAGGAAGAGGCACTAGAGGGTGAGAAAGCAGGACCGAGAAAGAAGCTTCCCTGTCTCTGGGTGGGACAGACCAGCAGCTGCTCTAAGAACAGTCAGATGAGGTGGGGCCAGTATGCACTGCCCCGATCAGAGGCAGAAGCAAGTGCAGTCTGTGGGTTCCAGTCGAGCAGTGGTAGCGGCTCATCTCTGGCGGCAGTACCACCACCCATCTTTTCTTTGTCCCTGTCTCCTCTTCCCCTCTGCTCCTCTAGTCTAATACCTTCGTAACCAATCCTCTGTATTAAATTCCCTGTTTAGGGGCGCCTGGCTGGCACTTGGGTGGCTCAGTCAGTTAAACAACAAACTCTCGATTTTGGCTGAGGTCATGATCTCACAGTTGTGAGATGGAGCCCCACTCAGCATAGAGCCTGCTTGGGATTCTTTCTCTCCTTTCCCATCTGTATGTTCTCTCTCTCTCTCAAAACAGATAAATAAACTTTAAAATTAATTCATTTCCTGTTTGAAATTCCCAGGGTGGTATGTTTTCTGAACTCACACCCTTCCTTCCCCTCCAGGTGGGCTTTAGGAATTCTAGATAGGAACTCTGGATACTAACCTTTTGAAGCCTAAACACACCGCAAATATCTTCTTCTAGTCTGCAATGTCGCAGTGTCCCAGTCTTAACTTTGTTTATGATACCATTTTGTCACATGTAATCCACTTTTCCTTGAGGTCTATGTTGATCATTTAACTAGTGATTCCTGCAAAACTGCCTTAGCTATTCTTGGCCTTTTATTCACCCATGTAACTGTCAAGTTCTACAAAAATCTTAATGGGATTTTGACTTGATTTTGCATTAAATACACACACACAAATACACACACCATTCCAAGGCAGAACTTCCATCTTTATAATACTAATAACCATTTTTTTCATTTAATCTATGAATATGAGATTATAAAACATAAGATTCCATGAATGCATTTTTTTAATATTTATTTGAGAGAGAGAGAGAGAGAGAGAAAGAGAGAGAGAGAGAGAGAGAGAGAGAGAGAGAGAGAAAGTAAGTGTGCATGAGCAGGGAGGAGCAGAGAGCTAGGGGGACAGAGGATCCAAAGTGGGCTCCACGTTGATAGCTGTGAGTCCGATGCAGGGCTCCAACTCACGAACCGTGAAATCATTACCTGAGCCAAAGTTGCACACTCAACCGACTTAGCCACCCAGGTTCCCCCAAATGAATACATTTTTCCATGCTAAACCATCCTTGCTTTCCTGGGACCAAATCTATACAGTCATTAAAAAATAAATGTATTCTGGGGTGCCTAGGTGGCTCAGTCGGTTAAGCATCTGACTTCAGCTCAGGTCATGTTCTCGCAGTTCATGAGTTCGAGCCCCACGTCGGGCTCTGTGCTGACGGCTCGGAGCCTGGAGCCTGCTTCGGATTCTGTGTCTCCCTCTCTCTCTCTGCCCCTCCCCCACTCGCACAGTCTCTCTCTCTCTCTCTCTCTCTCTCTCTCTCTCTCTCGCAATCTCTCTCAAAAATAAACATTAAATAAAGTTTTTTTAATTAAAAAAATGTATTTTTAGATTTGGTTTAATATTTCACTTTGGATTATTTCATAAATAAGACTGACCTATAATTTTTTTCTCTTCTTGTCTGGTTTTGCTATCGAGCCTATTTTATATACCAGCTCTTTCTGTTCTACAGAAAAGTATAAAAGAACATAAATGTTTGTGTCTCCTTAAAATTTGTATGTTGAAATCCTAACGCCCAATGTGATTAAACCCTTTGAGAGGTGATTAGGTCATCAGTGTGAAAGCCTCATGAATGGAATTAATGTCCTCATAAAACAGACCCCCAAAAGCTCCCTTGCTTTCTTTCTACCATGTGAGGACACAGGAAGAAGACAGCTATGTATGAACCGGGAAGCACGCCTCACTAGGACCCAACTATGCTGGAAGTGTGACCTTGGGACTTCCAGCCTCCAGAACTGTGGGAAATAAATTTGTTATTTGTAAGCCATCTAGTTTACTGTATTTTGTTATAGCGGCCCAAACTAAATACAACAGGTGCTAAAATGGAAACTCAAACTCAAGCACTTACACTTGGTATGAACGTATTCTACAACATCTGTGCCAAGCAGCCAAGCAGCCCCTGCTTCAATATTTCACTCTACGTGACCACACCCAGAGTCACTCATTGGATTTTCAAATGACTCAAATTTTAGATTTCAATTTTTAGAAACTTTTTTAGAAACTTCGGCCGATGATTAAATAATACACAATTAATCCAACATGAATCCTGCAAAGAATCACACAAAACTTGTCTTAAAGCTGATATTCGCCCATTTGTTAATCTCTCCTCATCAGTCCCGGTTCTCACTGGCCTCTGAGAACTAAACAGTCAGTCCATGTGCCACATGACAACCCAGCAACTATCTGAAATATCTGAAAACATGTTAAACTGAGGTCAAAAGAAAGTTACCCATTAGACAATATACATACACTCACATAGGCAAAAAGTTACTAACAAGGTATTCTCCTGTCTAGCAATTGTAAGGACTGAGCTTCTGAAAGAGAATAAAGTTTAAATGGAGATATTTAGGAATACTCATCAGAAAGGACCTTCTTAAACATTACAGACTGAAGGAACAAAGGGCAACAAGACCATTTTGCCCCACCCAGCACCTTGCTATCAGGACCAAATGACAGTAAAAGCCAGTGACAGGCCTTTCTGTGTGCCACACACGATGCCAAGTAATACACACACAGTAGTATCTTACAGAATCCTCAACCACTTTTCAGGTTGTCTAGCACTTCGATCCTCATTTTACTTCTGAGCAACCTGAAGGTCAAAGGATTAAATAACTTTCTCAAGGTCAACAAATCAGTAAACAACGAAGCTGGAATTCTTACTCAGGCAAATCTGTCTTCTAGCAGTTCTCTTAACCATTTGGCCATATTGCTTAGTCACAAATGAAAATACACACAATTCATCCAAAAAGAGTGAAGGAAAATATTAAGTGTTCCAGAAAGAAATTAATTCAATACTAGTACTAACATTTCTAAGTCAGGAATAAAATTCTCACAGAAAAAAAATTTTAAGAAAAAACTATGATGACTAGAGAAAGATGACAGATGCTAAGAAATGTCCTTACATATTTCCCTACCATTTGTCAGGTCTTTCTGTTTGAGCCTGGCATGCTAAAGGAATTTAGTACAGTGAAACTACAGGAGGGCACAAATGTTTCCCTTGTTCCTGAACTTCAATTAAAATGATTTGCTTAAATATAACTCCTCCAGGCTCATCATAATCAAACAGAATACAAAAACAAAATACAAATTTTCTTTTTGGTAATCGTATCATCTTAAAGATATGTACTTGAATAATCTTTCTACATTTATATCTCCTACAATACATATCTCCTATAATACGAAAAAGAATCCAGCAGACCAAAATGCAGAATGTATACATCATAAAAATGTTTTTGAGGGGCACCTGGGTGGCTCAGTCGGTTAAGCGTCCGACTTCGGCTCAGGTCATGATCTCACGGTCCGTGAGTTCGAGCCCTGACTCGGGCTCTGTGCTGACGGCTCAGAGCCTGGAGCCTGCTTCGGATTCTGTGTCCCCCTCTCTCTCTGCCCCTCCCCTGCTCATGCTCTGTCTCTCTCTGTCTCAAAAATAAATAAAACATTAAAAAAAATTTAAAAAAATGTTTTTGAACTAAGTATGTTACCTAATAATTACAGATTTAAGGTTTCGCACAGTTTTTACTAAGGCAATATTTATATAAATCAGAGCTCAAATCAGTTAACAATTCTGAGTATTTTTACCATATTTCGAACATTGCTGGTAGGGAAAAAGAGGAAGGAAGTGAGCGGTATGAGAAAAGGTAGAAAATCAGCCCCGAATATAGGGCTCGTGACAGGACTTGAAATCATGTAGCTCAGTTCTCTACTTTTATAGAAAGAAACTGAGGACTATAGAAACTTGGTGACTTGGCAAAAGCGGCAAATCAGTTCTTAAAAAGTGGGGCTTAATCCAATGACCTGGACAGTGCAGGCTTTAGGGACGTATTTAAAATACGGCATCAGCAGATCACACTGACAGAACAAATCTACCAAAAAATACCCCATAGTCAGATGCCCCAACATGTCGCCTTCGAGACAAGTAATGGCGCCATTTCTGCTCTCAGCCAAGCTTCAAAAGATCTGCCATTCCCTCCATCTGTAGTCAGCTGCAAGGTGCTGAACAACCATTTGTCAAATTCAGTGACACCATTCTGGGCTCTTCTAGCTTAGGCTGGCACCTGAACACTGTCCAGTTCATACTGCTGAGATAACTGTAAAACACTTGGTGACTTTTCACAAGTCTTGACCTTTTTTGTGTTTCCGTAACACACGCATCAGACCTCACTATTTGCATCCTTCCTGTGGAATTTAATTATGGACGTTTCTCTCGTTAAACTTTCGGCATCTCAAACTCGATTATTTTATTTTCTACGTGTTAATTTCATGTTCCTTGAATCAGAATGTGCATTCTCTGAAGGTGGGCACTCTCCAAGGCTTACCACTTATCTTCAACTATCTTTTCCACAGAACATGCTGTTTCTGTGATTATTTACCAGCAAACAGAAGTTTCTTCAAAACTATTTCAAGAACTTCTAGGCTACACCATTAGGATATTTTGCAAGACGGTGTAACTCTACTTCTTAAAGATTATTTAGAGGGGCGCCTGGGTGGCTCAGTTAAGCGTCCGACTTCGGCTCAGGTCACGATCTCACAGTTCGTGGGTTCGAGCCCCACGTTGGGCTCTGTGCTGACAGCTCAGAGCCTGGAGCCTGCTTCGGATTCTGTGTCTCCCTCTCTCTCTGCCCCTCCCCTGTTCACGCTCTGTCTCTGTCTCTCAAAAATAAATGTAAAAAAATAATAATAATAAATAAATAAAAGATTATTTAGATAGAACATAAAAAACTACATGTATTCAAATATGATGGACAAAGAAAGGTCTAGCTGACTTTTTGTTAACAAGAGCTCTTAATCTGGGATCCAGAGAAAGAATTCAGTGACCTGTGAGTCTGGATGGGAACCTTTTCACTAACCTCTATATGAAATTCTGCAAGTCCTTCAATCAAGATTATAGGCAACAAAGTATAGTAGTGTTAGAAATACCTATGAACTTGTCACCAACAGAAATCACAGGTACTTTCATATTATACTATAATTATTGCAAACTCATCACTGTAACTACAGTATTTCACAGAATTATTGCTAAAGCTCACTCTCTAATGTGAGAAGCATACATATTACTCTATCAAAAATTTGCATTTTTAGTACTTGCTAGCTGTACTTCAATATAACTAATTTCTTTTTTCATCATATATATTTTACTTCATAAAATCATGAATCATTTGTAGAATCATTGTTCTGGGAAGGGATTCACAAGCTTCACCAGATTACCAGAGGTCCATGGCACAAAAAATGGTTGAGAACTCCTGCACTGTAACATACAGAGTAGGTGAGGTAATTACAATTCCAAAAGATCATCATGATAACTGTCTTATCAGTTCTAGTAAAATGACAGGCAAGTTTTGAAATGTAAATATCTCTGTTTATGACTAGGAAGAGCACAGAGATTTTAAGCTGATCATTTTCACTTGATAACACAAAGTATGTCTACAGAAAATGACATTTTCAAATACCTATTAACTTGTAATAATTAAAACAATTACAGGATTAAAAATGTTTAAGTACTCAGAACCCTGTATCAGTAACTTTTTGTTGTTGTTGATGTGTTCTTTACTTCAAAGACTTTTTCAAAAGGACCAAAACCAATAATAGGGAGAATTCTTATTTAAGAAAGTGTGTAAAAACTTCTTCTTCCTTTCTAACATATACATAAACCACCAGAATTATGTGTTAGACCTTTCCTGATTAACAATACTGGTGATAGCTAAAATGGCTTAAAAGGGAATTCAAAGAAAAACACATACCTCTTCTACTGAAAGAAAGCTGTAAAAAAAAAAAGTTCTAATTACTTTTCCCTACTTCCTGTTCCAAGAAACTAAACAATATAGGGTATTTCCTAAAGATATTTTTAGCAGTTCAATATTATATAGAACATCTTCCTTAAATTATGTTTAGCCAAAGGAATTTTCTACATAGATCATAACCTTTCATTTGTATCTGAATTTATCATTTCCCCCAAAGACATATTTACCTTCAGCCAGTGCTGGTGATTCTGTTCTTGTCCTTCTATCTGTTTAAAGAAAGAAAAAAGAAAGAAAGTCTAAAAAATTATTATAGTTTAAAACATGTTTAATTTTAAAAAACTAACTTTAATAAGGTTTATGAATGCCATCACGTATCACATGAATATGCTATACACATATGTGTGTGTATGTATATGTATGTACAGGCATCTCCTTGAATTAAATCAACAACTGTTTGCAGAGAACCTACTAAGAGTGAGGCATTATGTGAAGCCCTGGGAAACACCAACAGGTTTGGATGAGACACCCTAACTGCCACCCTCAAGACACTCAAGGACTAAATATCTGTGTCAAGAGAAGTACACAGTGCTCATCATAGCTTATGAAGCAGGAGACAGCAAGGGAAGAAAATTAGTAATTTGTCTTTATTCTTACAACAGGGGCCTAAAATGATCAAAGAGATCTACTTCTACACTATTATCATAATTTAAGTTCACTTCCTTTCAATGTATTAAAAAAATTAGTTTTACCAAAGGTACTAAGATCCTTATAATTCCATGACCATAACCTATTACTTGACAGAAGCACATCAGGCAAAACTCAAGTGAACCATGAAGTCCTCTGTAGGAATGACTTTACGATTTCAACTCCTAAAACATTTTTCGGTAAAATCAAATCTTCAGAATGATCTTATTCTAACTTTACAACTGAGAGCAACTATAACCGCTACAGCAAACTAGCTTAGTTCGCACAGAGTAGGGGGACACATTTGACTAATGTAACTACTCACCTTAATGTAAACACTTATTTCCCCAATTGTTTATTCTATGACCAGAGTCCTGGACTTAACAAACATACAATTTCTATGTGGTTAGTAAAATTTAGAGGGGTTGGGACACTGCCTTCCAAGATGGTAAATGATCTGACACACTGTCTACTAAAGGCTGAAATGTGGTACTGTATCTGTGACAGATTTAAAAAAAAAAAAAAAAAAAGTCCTGGAACCAGCAGATGGAAGTACAATTGGCAACCTTCAGCTCCACTGGATTAAGAAATTCAGATAGTAGGAGACTTGAAAAGAAGTTTCTGCCAGAAGACACAGGAAGAATTCTCGGGCAACTATCACCTGATTATCTTAGATTCCTTACTGGACCAGCATGCTAAGGAAAGAGTTACCATAGTGGGAAGTCCTGTAAGGTGACCCTAACGATATGAGAACTTATGGCTGCTGCCACACCATGGGGACAGGAGGGAATCTATCCAGAACCTAGGGGGTTCGACTGGGGCTGCCGTGCTCAGTAATAACTGTAAATGAGCAGCTGCAACAATTATAGCCCAACAAGGTTAAGGCAACTACAGGCACTGATCCCTTGGAGAAGAAGGTCTGAGTCACTGGACCAGGACAATGCTTCCACCTGTTGAAGTACTGGCTGAAGATAAGGCAAATCTAGATTGAGTGGTAGAGAACTGCAAAAATGAACATTATTCACTAACCCTCCTGTTGTAAGTCTAATGTAGAAGCTGTGGCCAGCCACCATCTTGAAAACTCTGCAGGAGACTGGACTAAATGCCGAGTGCTTAATGGAGGATACATGGCTGTATGGGACACCTCTTGTGCACTACCTCACATATTCACTCCGAGGCACCTCCCCTTAACTGTATCACTGGGCTCACTTTCTGCTCACAGGCTCTGCTATAAGACAGACTTACAGCAACTTTTCAGCCATCCTGAGACATGCAAACGAAGTGTGAAGATGTTAACACCAACACACTATGGGCAACCCCTGACCACTGGGGAATGGGATCTGGTAGTAAACACCCCCCTTCTTGGCACGCAGAGGCATATTCTTCGTGTCTTCTCAAAGGACTTCCTCAGGCTCAAGTCCCAGTGGCTCACAGATGTGACCAGTTAATAATGTGCCCTTGCACTGACCTTCCTTCCCCTCTGTTTCACTTGCCCCCTTTCTCCAACTTGTTTCCTGTTAACAGGTCCCCAAATAGATTATCTGCTTCAAAAGTCCCTGTCTCAGGTTCTGCTTTTAGGATGAAACCAGGACACTTGTCTTTTGGGACACCATACTCCTTTCCTTTTCATTCTACCTCAATGGATGCTTTCTTAATCTCTGTTGCTGAACTTCTCTCAAACCCCCCAATGCTGACATGCCCAGGACTCAGTTCTGGGTCCTCCACTCCCTTTGTGATTTCATTCCTTCATGGCTTTATGTATCAACTACATATATCAAATTTACTTATCCAGTATAGATATTTCTCTCCAACTCCACACTCTCATAGCCACTGACTGCCTACTCAAATCTCCACTAGGATGTTTTAACAGATACCTCCAACTTTAACATATCGACACTAAACTACTCAGCTTCCCTCCCCAGACCTCATCCACTTTGTCTCCCTCAACTCAGTTGATGGCTTCTCTATCCTTCCAGTTGCTCAGGCAAAAACCCTGGCTTCCTCTGCAACTTCTTTCTCTCACACATCCCACATGCCACTAACCCTCTCGTTACTTAAAATCTTCACACCTACTATTCCAGCTCCTATTAACTCAAAGTTGAGGGTTCTGCTGCATGAGCAGCCTTAAGTCTACCTGCTATTACTTCTCAATCCAAGAGCCTCCAGAACAAGGGCTGCAAAGTTAAATGAGTTTGGAGTTGGCTACAGGAACATCAGAAGCAAACAAATGTCTATACTTAATCTCAGGGGTGCCATGGCTATTAACATGCCATGCTAAAAATGCAGGTGATCTGGTGCTGGATATTCACATAAAACAAGTCTTAGATGGTATCACCCAATTAAGCTTTAGAAATCATCAGTAGGCCTGAAGAAACAGTCTGAGGGCTCCATCTGGTTGATGAACCATCAGTTTGCAACTTGTGCTCTAGGACTTGTCTGTAATTTATACATTATTAATCCTAATCTTTTATTTTTTCCTATCAGTTAAGAGATGAATGGGAGCTATTTATGTTCAAAGCCGAACCATTCTGGTTTTCCTCAAAAGCTCCTCTCGGATCAATGTTACTACAAATGGAATGAATAAACACATTTTTGCTTTTTCTGCCAAAAACAAACTTACTTCCCTAAGGCAGACCGAAGCCACCCAGAAATAAACAAAACAAGTGGCTTGGCTGGCCATTTCATAAACCAGAGCAGAAAAACCAGTGCCACTTGCATAAAACCACTAGGAAAAAATCTATTCATCCTGTCTCTTAATAAATCAAGAAATAAGAAAACACTTGTAATTGTTTTTACCCTTAGAAATCAAATGTCACCTCATAAATAATGAATATTTGATGCTATGTAATGAGATAATCCAGGCATCTAAAATCCGCAAACATAGACGTTCTTCAACCAAGTGTTAAAATTCCTTTGCCTCCAGCAAAACATAAAAGCTATGACTTCAGAGCATTCTGTCAACCACATTTACAGCTTTGCAGCATTTCAAATGATGATACTTAAGTCTAACTGGTTATGCAACCTGCACTGTTCCTCCTTCGTTTGGGTATATGATAAAATTGAATTCAATTTAATTTGTTTAAGCTCCCCTTGACATAACGCAAAGCGATCTTAAAGCCATCTTAGAAAAAAAAAAAAAAAGAAACTGATTTAAAGGGACTATCGACCACATTTCCAGATCAGACAATATTATGAAAATGCATTAGTAGAGAATTCCGGCAAATACCTAAGTTTTAAGAAACTGAAAAGGTTATCCCAAATCCATTTAAGAAAAAAAGAAACATGCAAGCTTATAAATTTTTTTTTAAAAAAAAAACAAGAAAAAAACCAGTCTTACACATTAATAATTAAAATTGTGTGGAACTCACACAGATACATAGTCAGAGGAAGAGAACAGAGAAATCACAACGGTCCAATTGTATATAAATGTAAAAAACCACTCCAAATATTTACTAGAAAATCTATTTGTATATAGTCCCAAAATAAATACCCAAGGAAATGCTATGATGAAAAAGATGTACTGCACTCTCTAGAAGCGTCTGTCCACTCTTACTGTAGCAATTGAAACTTTCCAGGTAAAAATGAGGTTTCATGAAAAATACCTACATACAGAGCTGTGGCAACTAAAAGAAGATATTTCAGCTAAGGGTAAAGCATGGCAATCAGGTATCAGGAAAGGTTTTATGAAGCCCTAGTAGCTAAGACAGATTTTAAAAAATGAACAGGATTTGGACAAGCAGGAAAAGAAGGTAGAAGGTTCAAAGAGAATATTCCATATGAGGAATGTATAAAGTAACCATCATAGGGCAATGAAGAAAACTTTATTTAATAAATGGTACTGAAACAATCCCATGAAAAACTGAGATACAACCTTCTAAGTCTATTCATTCTAGATGGGTTAGAGTTTAATTTCTCAAAACTAAATCTCAAAAAAAAATCCTCAAAAATAATGCCTTGCTTATCTTTGGATGAGAATTTGGAAAGACAGAGTCAAATCATACAAAAATTATAAATTAAGGAAATTCAAAATAATTTAATGTTTAATGTTCATATAAATGTATTAAAAATCACATCAAGAGAGGAAATGATTAACATGATAATTCATAAGAGCGAGAAAACAGTAAACACATGAACAAAAAACTTTATGTTCCCCAATAATAAAAAGGAAATATAACAAAATGGTTTAGAGCACTGGTTCCAAAATAAGATAAACCTGGGTTGAGTTTCCACTTAATTATTAGGTTCTCTGAGCATCTGTTTTGTTATTTGTAGATTCAGATTTCCATTTATTTCCATTAAGTCATCTAAGCGTCAGTTTCCCTTATTTGCAAAAAGGAAAAGTAATGTCAAAGACCGTGCAAAGATTAACAGAAATGCCAGTTTTACTGAACATGGTCACTACTTCTCTTATTCAACATCAAATTACAAGAATATATAGCCATCCATTTTGACGTTCTATCTCAAGGGCAGTACACTTGAGCGCATCCCTGTCTGAGACACGCCAGAGCTCAAATACCCAAATACAAATCTCAGGCTTCTATGTCTTCTTACGCCATGATTACTACTGTATGTTTAGCACTTAAAACATGCCGTTGTAATTATCATCATCATCATCATATAAACCATACCCATATGCTATTTTTAAAATATCTACTCTCTAGGGGCGCCTGGGTGGCTCAGTCGGTTGGGCGTCAGACTTTGGCTCAGGTCATGGCCTCGCAGTCCATGAGTTTGAGCCCCGCATCTGGCTCTGTGCTGACAGCTGAGAGCCTGGAGCCTGTTTCAGATTCTGTGTCTCCCCTTCTCTCTGACCCTCCCCCATTCATGCTCTGTCTCTCTCTGTCTCAAAAATAAACGTTAAAAAAATTTTTTTTTAAATATCTACTCTCTTTAAAATGTAATGGAAAATGAAGATCCTATAAATACAGAATGCTTTATAGTTTTATCCTTTTCTCCCATCTTTTACATCATTATTAGTGACCAACCACATCATTTCTTATAAATACCAGTGACTGTTCACTGAACATCTATTACTCAGATCATGCACAGACTGCAACACTTGTAGCGGTGCTGCCTCCTTGTCTCCCGCTGACAAATCCACGTCGCATTTTACAAAATGAATAATCAAATGAGGGAATTTGCCAACAAAGATAAAAGGGCAGCAAAAACACAGAAGTGGTAACACTGAAGTCCAACTCTAAGGGAACATAAATGAAGCTGCCAAAGAGCGAGCTGGTTGCAAGAAAGCGGACAGTGCTGCCATCAGAGAAACTAGACATGCCAGTAAGAGGAACTCTGTGAAGGTGAACTTACCAACGTGAATGAAGAAAGTGGTTATGATGAAAAGGAAGCAGATGCCCCAGAAGAAGTAACATCAGAGAAGAAAATTATATTAAAGGAATTTGAGGGGGGAGCACCTGGCTGGCTCAGTCAGCAGAGCATGCAACTCTTGATCTTGGGGTTGTGATTTCAAGCCCCATGTTGGGCATAGAGATTACTTTAAAAAAAAAAAAAAAAAAGGGGGCGCCTGGGTGGCGCAGTCGGTTAAGCGTCCGACTTCAGCCAGGTCACGATCTCGCGGTCCGGGAGTTCGAGCCCCGCGTTGGGCTCTGGGCTGATGGCTCAGAGCCTGGAGCCTGTTTCCGATTCTGTGTTTCTGTGTTTCCCTCTCTCTCTGCCCCTTCCCCGTTCATGCTCTGTCTCTCTCTGTCCCAAAAATAAATAAACGTTGAAAAAAAAAAAAAAAACAGGAATTCTTGGATATATTTCAAGACATGGAGAATACAATGGATAAACGTTGGAAGCAAATCCAAACTCAGAAGTATGACAATGTGGTCAAGACATAAAAAGAATGTTCACTCCTATTATCCAGCTATACAACAAAAAAGAAGTAGGCAATTGCTCCCTTTTAATTACATGCAACACAAAATACACACACACACACACACACACACACACACACACACACACACACGGGAGCAAAGAATACAATGTGCATCCAGTCATGTGCTTTTCTACAGTCATGGCACTTCGCAGAATACCTCTGAACTACAAACCTGATAGCAACAGAAACACAGACAAGTTCAAAGTTGGGAGACCCAAAGTCCCAAAGCTAAGTTCATACCTTAAGTTGCCATTTTTTTCTACTGGGGAAATATATAACATAAGCTAGTGCTTAACGGCAATAACTTAAAGTGCCAAAACAGAGATAACGCTCTCGCAGCATGTTGTAAGCGCAACATGTCCTCATGCTGCATCTAAACTGCATACCACACGTTTCAAAATACAGATACTGTAGTTGTATTTTGAATCACCTATGTAATACTTGTAAAAAGCCTATTCCAACCAATATATACACAAGAAAACTAGAAACCACTAATAAAATCAAATACTCCCATCCCACTCTTAAAATTTCTTAATTATTAATACGTCATTAAAAATTACAGAAGTAATTTGCAAAATCTGGCTGGTTTAAAGACAACTTTTGTTGTGCACAAATAATATAAGCCAGGGCACTTTGTAGTTCAGGCTACTGCAGCATGACATCAAGCAGGCCAGCATTACAGACCTGATCCACATCTGGCCTCTAAGCCTCAGGGAGAAAAACTCTGTGCCTGGCTGTCATACCCTGCTCTCCTAATTCCAGAGAGTTGGAAAACCAAAACAAATACTTAAGCATCTTCCAAGTAAAAATATGCATCCATATATAATGTACTTTGACAGAAAGAGTCCATAAGTGTTTAAACTTGGAGCAAGAATCTTAAGTCTCTCAAAGCTTGAATTTCTTCATCTGCAGAAAGGAAGCAAATACCCACCCCTAAACGAGTGCCTGGCTGGTTCACACAACTCTTGGAGCACACAACTCTTGACCTCGGGGTCGTGAGCTTGAGCCCCATGTTGGGTGTAGAGATTAAATAAAAAACTTTTTAAAAAATCAAACAAACTTACCCCTAAGACTGAGAGACACAGAGAATGAGGGGCACCTCTTAACACTGTCTGCCTCTTTTGCCAGGTCTTACCTGGTCACATCAGGCCAACCGTACTCCTTCTGCATAGGTGCTGTTACTACGAACCTTGCAGTTCTTTTTAATTTTTTAATTTTTTTAAAGTAGGCTCCACACCCAGCGTGGAGCTTTCCCTCACGACCCTGAGATAAAGACCTGAGCTGTGATCGAGAGTCAGACACTTAACCAACTGAGCCATCCAGGCGCCCCACCATCCCTGTAGTTCTAAGGGCCCAGTTTAAGAACACCAGAGTATGAGTTCCTGTGTTAATCCCACATTATTAAAATTTTTATTATATTTCCAGCAGTGCTTATGATACAAAGTAATAAGACAATCTTTATCCTGAAAAAGGTTAATGACTTCCTATGGAAACAATACTTGCATGTCTAAAAAGTACCAAGACCATACTAGTTCCGTCCACATTATATTATCATTACAGTCTACAATTATAATAGAAATTTAGAGAAGAGGACAGTGTGAGTTGAGAGAAGAGTATATCCCAAGTGTGGGTTAAGTTCAAATGGGACCCATAACACATCGTTGTATTCATCAAAATGGCTCTTTCCCAGGACTGAAAGCAGTTATCACAGCCCACTCGTTGCTATCATATACCCTGCACTGAGCACAATGTTGGAAACACTGGAATCTGGAACACTGGAACACTGGAAACATATACACACTGGAACCTGTGCGTATATGCTGAATGAATGGATGAGTGATTTAGCAAACAACATGATAAGAGATGTAAGGAGCCTGCTGTAAACACGACTAGTTTAGAGTTATAGTCCCACAAGATTGGCCACCCCGCTAAAAGGATTTGTTTGGGAAAGTGAGTGATAAAGAATGGTTTATATACAGGTGCTATGCAACTGACAAAAATTTAGAAAAATGTGCAACTTGTCCTATTAAAATTAAAGCAATAATGAGACTTTAAATAAAATAGACTAATGTGTCCACCATGGTTTTATAGATAATGGTTTTTCCAAGCTGACAAAGTAACTGCAGCAAACAGATAACTGGTATCTGGAGATCTAGTATCTCCGGGGGAGATACTGTGCATCTGATATGGGATATTACTGCACAGCTATCTGTCTTGGTAACCATCAAATAATAGATTTTTAAAAGACTATTAAAAATGCTTTGCCACAATCTTATGTGAATTGCTTCCTAATGGCGATTCAATGAAGATTAGTAGAAGACCACCAAAAGGTCAGATACGGTATGCAGTGCAGAGTATAAAATGCCGAATAAACTACAACCTACTCCCCAGAAGCTCATTGTCTGTGAGAAGGCATACAAAAAACTTACTACAATACAGTGTAACTAAGTAAAATGCTAGAGAACTGAAGTTCTGTGGATAAACTGCAATGGGAAAATGGGGGAGTAATGGACTTATCCCTAGGGCACAGTCTCAGAGAAAGCAATGATGTTTGAGTTGGCCTGGTATGTTTAAAAACAAAATAAAACAACAACAACAACAAACACCACCGCTAACAACTTTCAAAGACATTCCTTAAATTCAGTAAGCTTTAAATTAAGTAAAAAAAATTTTTTAAGTATGAGCATATCCACTAATCTAGAAAAGGGAATATTCTCTCCTCCTGAAAGAGACCTTTTAAGCACTATCTACCTGATTGTTAACAAGGGGCTCCTAATAGATGAACACTAAAATCCTTAAGAAAGAGGCTTTGCTAAACCAAGACTGATGCAATGTCAAGACTTCTACAGAACAATGGGTAAGACCTTCCAGTTTGACTAAACACACACACAGCAATTTTTTCAACAAGTACCATTCCGTATGCTGTGCATGTCTGAACCTTGACCTGTTTGCTCTTCTTTTATTTCTTTATTGAAGTTTAGATAATTCCAGATTTTCACTACTCGAGCCTAAATTTACAAACCAGATGACAGGAAAACATTTTCAAAAAAGAACATGTACTATAACTCTTTACTGATCGAAAACTATAGATGTACGTGTTAAAGCCGCATCTTAAAAAGACACAGTCCAACATGCTACACCCTACACTTCCTGGGATGAAATGGTGGGGGGAGTTATCTCCGCTTTTTTTAAATGTTTATCTATTTATTTTTAAGAGAGAGTGAGTGAGAACAGGGGAGGGGCAGAGAGAGAGGGAGAGAGAGCATCCCAAGCAGGCTCTGCACTGTCAGCACAAAGCCTGACACAGGGCTCAAACTCACCAACCGTGAGATCATAACCTGAGCCAAAAACAAGAGCTGGACACTTAACCAAATGAGCCGCCCAGGCATCCCTCTTCACTTTTTGAAAACAGCCTTCCATATCTTACAGGCTTTCCTCCTAAGAATGAAATGGCCACTAATGGCCACAGGTTATCTAATGGGTTCAACAGATAAAACATCAAGACACACAACTACAAAAGCATCACATCACACAGGTTAACCTTATCTATTTCTCTCAAAAGAGCTGGTAATCCTTTAATGGAACTGGCTTTCCTAACTTTTAGAGGTTTTGCAGAGATAATCAAGTGGAAAACATTCAGTATTTCCAAATTTTGGCATACGTATGTATGTATATTGCCTCATGTTGTCTTCTATGTAATAAGAAGGAACTGTCATTTCCTGAAATCACTGTTTACATGCACACATACTATTTGGTGCTAACATGTTTAGAACAGTGTATTTGAGTGTATTATTCTCAAAACACTGCAAACACAAGAAGAGAAAGCAAATCAACAACTTAAAATGTCTCCAAACTAGGCATTCAGTTTGGGCCATGTTAAATTTGCCAAGCAAAGGGCCTCCAAATGAAAATATGATGAGAGGGTCAATGGAGCACAAGCGTGGAGGTCAGGGAAGGTCAGCCCACAAAAACTGCCCCTCCCTGTACCCCCACCACTTCCCATCTGGAGAGCGCAATCCAAAGACCAGAGATACTTGAGAAATCATTCAGAGGAACAGCAACAAGAGACCAGGGCCACATTGTCCTAACCAGACTGTGACTGCAACATAATCTGGGCTCTATGTTCCTGCTGCTTGCCCTCCTGTGGTTACTGCTCACTTTCTGAACCTCTAATCTAATTTCTAATCTCTCCACCACCACCAATTCTGTGAGCTACCTGCCATCATGCAATAAACTCCTCTTCCATCCAAATTAACTTGTAACTGCCTCAAACTTTTAACCAAAGATTCTTGAATGAATTCTAAAGAATATTCTGGACTCCTATAGAAAGCTAACCATAATTTCTTTCCTAATTTAAAGTCATTCCTACAAATAAGCAAAACTTAACTATGTTACAAATGTAACTTGGGGCTCTGAATATAAACAATAAAGACACTCTGAAATTAAAGATTACAGAAATCATTTTTGAGACTTTTAAGAGGCACCTTAAAATTTATTAAAAGTTTAAGTTTCACAGTATAAAATTTGAACATTAAAAAGGTAGAACATTCAGAAAGAAGACAAAATACTAAGATCACTTTAAAATGTTATCAGTCTAATAAAGAACTGTTAAAAAAAACTTCCCAGAAAAAGAACAATGAAACACATTTTGAGGAAAAAAAAAAACAACACTAAAGTGATAACTGATTTTTACAAAGTGTTCTTTCTGCAATAAAACACCTTTTTTCGTGTTATACATTCTAAAAGTGCTCCAAGAACAGTACTGCATAGATTCTCTACCTGGGCCTACCTTTTCTTTAGATCCCTAATTCATATGCTTTCCTTACTGAAAAACAGGTAAAATTACTTTTCATTCTTTATGAAAATATTTCATGTTCCAAATCAAAAGTGGAATTTTCAGTTATACTAAAAATCAACATTTCTTACATCCTGGATAGTAGCCTGTCGTCATACTAAATCCCTTAATCCATTTGATATTTTGAAGGAATACATTTAGAAGAAGCAAAGCAGATATTAAGGAGAGTAAGAATGTATTTAGAACTTCAGAAAGCAGCACTATAGTAAGGAGGGAAAGGGGTTATCAATATTTGCGAAACCTACTCTGTACCAGGCATTTTGCTAGAGACCATAATTTTTTCATATAACAATCAAAAACAGATGATGTTACCCTTTCCACAAAAAGTAAATGACGGGTGTGCCTAGGTGGCTCAGTCCATGATCTCAGAGTTGTGGAATCGAGCCCCGCACTGGGCTCCGTGCTGATGAGAGGAGGCTGCTTGAGATGCTCTCTCCTTCTCCCCCCACTCAAAGTAAATAAACTTAAAAAAAAAAAAAAAAAAAAAAAAAAAAAGGAAAGGAGGAAAACGAACCTCAAAAGCTGATTTACTTACCTTATGTCAGTGCTAATAAGGGCTGACGTGACTCAAGCACAGATCTGCCTGGTCCCAAAGATAATGACATTTTATCCACAATAAAATGCCTCAATGGGAACATTCTTCCTGTAAAAATTTGTTTTCATTGATAGTTTTCTTTATTACAAAAAACAACTGTAGCCATCACCCTGAACAAGCAGAACCTGTGGGATGTAACCATAAAGCAACTTTTTATCTACCTCTGTCCTTTATTCTGTGGTGACAGTTCAATGTCCCTGAGCTTTTATTTAGGCAAGCCTATGACTCTGGTCATTTTTGAGTTATAAAAACTGTCAGAATTTAGAAATTGACAGACCCAGTTTAGTGTAATTATCAACATTTTTCTTCCAATGCTACAGCTTCTGCCCCGTCCCAGCTGGGCCTGCAGCTGGCTACCCCCAGGCATTACAGGCCCTCCCTTCCACTCTCCTAACCCTGGGGTAGCAGTTAAGTGTCACTAGACGGCATGGGCACACTCAGCTCAAAAAGTATTTAAAACTGATCTACTGAGAGAATGCTTTCAGGAGTCCCACGGAAGCTCTCACCCACTCCGGCACTGGGAATCCCTCACTGTAATACCCTGATGCGGGATAATGCGGCTCCTGCGGGAATCCAGCCACTTCTTCCTCCCTCTCTGCCTCACACCGCCCCAATCCTATGAGCTTCCCCTCCCTAGCAGCCCTCATCCGGTCTGTAGGAAATACGCACCTTCCCCCACTCCCAAAGAACTCTGGGAGGATGGGCCGAACACCCATACAGTAACCTCGCTTTGCTGTGCCACCAGCACCGATAGCTTATCTTTCATTAGGGCACAGTGAGACAAACATATATCCGCTGTCTCCCCTGAACTGCAGAGTTACATATTAAGCCATCCAAATAGTTACCAGAAAGCTTCTGTACTTGAGGGGGAGCACACCAAGAAGGGAGGGGGGAAGTTAGAAGAAACTCCTAGCACAGGGCCAGCTGGGTGGCTCAGCTGGCTAAGCGTCTGCCTCTTGATTTCAGCTCAGGTCATAATCCCTCGGTTTGTGGGATGGAGCCCCACAGGCCCCACAGGCGCTGCACTGACAGCTCGGATCAGATTCTCTCTCTCCCTCTCCCCCACACTCACTCTCTCAAACTAAACATTTAAAAAATATTTTAAAAAAAAATCCTAGCACACTAACAATTTGGTTTACAAACAATTTTCCAATTTCCAACAACCTTGTTCAAAAACTATTCTAATTTCCAACTTCTTGAATCTTTACACTAACAGATGGGGTAGGTACAACAAGTCCCAAACCCATTTTCCTGCTCTTTATTTGGCAAGACCTGCATGGTATCCTTATAACTCTCTTTAAAAATGTGTACCTACTGACCGAGGGCCAAACTCAGAAAAAAAGAGCTCCATTTCAACATATTACCTGACATATTTAGCACTTTACTAAGTTTTCCACAAAAAGGAGGAAGAAAAATCCATAATCCCACCACATAGTTATTAGCCACAGTTAACACTCAAGTGCGCTGCTTTCCTTTCTGTAAAGAGTCCATTTGTCAATTGAAAATTTCTTATTTCAAGTTTTCTTTTCAAAATCCTGTCCCCAAACCCCTCATTTATATAATTTCATCGAACAATCCAGTTTCCCACACAATTTCGGTGTGCCCTTTTCAAACACCAAATTTCCACTAAGCCAATGTAAAGGTAGCTTTCTGAAACTTGTGACATTGTCACTCCCCAAACTCAAAACCTAACATGGCCCCCCACTGCCAGAGATTAAACTTCAATCTTTTAAAATTACGTATGGGCACCTGGGTGGCTCAGTAGGTTGAGTGTCCGACTTCAGCTACGGTAATGATCTCACGTTCCTGGGTTCAAGCTCTGAGTCGGGCTCTGTGCTGACAGCTCAGAGCCTGAAGCCTGCTTTGGATTCTGTGTCTCTCTCTCTCTCGCTGCCCCTCCCCTGCTCGTGCTCTCTCTCTGTCTCTCAAAAAATAAAATAAAACGCTAAAAAAAATTTTTTTATTATGCATAATCTGTACAGTCTCCTATACACGTTACATCTCTAAACGTGACTTTAAATATATAAAGCATACTGCAAGAAACATGTGAATGCCAGGGGAGTTTCTGGCCATTGGATCCAACATACACTCAAGATGGGAAAGTGTCTCAGGATTTGGCCACAGTTCCACAACGACCACTGAAAGTATCTCAAGATCTCAAGGACTACAGATTGAATCCGCAAAGTGCAAAACAGCAAAGAGTGCTCTTCCTTTATTAACGTGGTAAAAACAAACTTGCAGCAGGGAGTAGTCCTCATATGACTGCAAATAAAACTCTATCACCACACATATAATATTTACTGGCTCCACACTCATAACCACAACTGCCAAAAAGTTAATCTAATGTTCAAGAGCAGATTTATGGGAACTTTAAATGTTTAAAACCGGATTTGGGGATTAATTTTATTAATGTTTCACACATAATCTGCCATCCATTCACAGAGCACACATTAAAAAACTTGTTTTAAAGTCATCTTTCAACAGATGAAGTGAGAAATAAATTCCAATTAACATGCTACCAAGTAAAAAAAAGCACTCATAGTTCTTAGCCCAAAGAAAGAATCTTTGCTCTTCTCAGAAGTGTATGTCAGTAAAAACTCACAGAATTACAGAAGTGCCTAAAAGAAAGAAAAATCATCAGTTCTCTCTTAAAGCTGACAATAAATGTATTCACTCAAAAAGTACACGAGAACAATGAGTGTGGGCAAATACTGATGTGCCTTTATGTATAATTGTGGAGGATGTGCATGCACTCATACAACACGCATACATGTGCGAGATATCTGGAGAGATGTTCACCATAACAGTGACTGCTTAGTGACTTTTGCTTTGTTCTTCTACTTTTCCATTTTGTTTCCATTTTTTTTTTTTTATAAATGAACATATACTTTTACAAGAAAAGAATGCTATTTGCGTTATTAAAACACGGCACGAAAAGCTACAGTAATCAAGACATGTGGTACTGGCAGAAGGACAGACATGTAGACCAATAAAACACAAAAGTGAGTCCAGAAATAAACCCATCTATCTAGGGTCAAATGAGTATCAACAAAGATACCAAAGCAATTCAATGAAGGAAAGGATAGTCTTTTCAACAAATGGCGTTGAGACAAGTGGGTATCTATATACAAAAAGATGAACTTAAGAAATTTACCTCATACTACATACAAAAGTTAATTAAAAATGGATCACAGACCCAAACACAGGAGCTAAAACTATAAAATACAAAACATTTAGAAGAAAACAAAGGCGTAAATCTCATGTCCTTGGGTTGGGCAAAGAATTCCCAGAGAGAGCACCAAAAGTATGATCCTTGAAAGAAAAAGATAAACCAGACTCATGAAAGTTCAAAACCCTTGCACCTCAAAAGATACCGTTAGGAAAATAACAAGACAAGGCACAGACTGGGAGAAAAATATTTGCAAATCACGTGACTTGTAACTGCTTGGGATAAACTGTCTACCAGCACCTGTTTAGCCCTACTTTATGACTTGAAGACGGTTTCCTATAACACTGTAAAGCAGTTACGCTTCTAAAAAAATGTTCACTCATCTCTTCCTGTGAGACCCAAACAAGATCCTAGTGAAAGAACCTCACTAAAAGTTCTGCTTGTATACCTCAAGTAGGAAGAATTCTGAAGTGTTTAAATACTGTTTTGAATTATTTAAAAGCATAAGCTATCAACCTACCCAAACCAGGCAAACTCGGAATGGTTTAAAAGAAATAAATTTGATTTTAATAAAACATATACAATTTTTAAAAGTTGCCGATAAGGAACACCGAAGATCAGCTAAAACAAAGTTCTTAAATGAACTTTTAATATGCTAATGGACTAGTAAGAAGGGGCCAGTGACACATACCAAAGAGAGAACACTGGCCAGTTGTCACCATGGCACAGACTATGATGGAACTTTTGGCACACCCATTTCAAAGGGTTGCCAACCCCAGGCTACATATTTTGACTACTGCTTCAACGAACGTGCTGTTCTATAAATAAAAAGGAAAAGCTTAGGTTTAACTATATTCACATTGTAATGGAGGAAGTCCCACTTACTGAAGAGTATTTCCAAAATGCTTCAGCCCTAGATTCCCAGACATCAACCTTTTACTCACTAGTAACTCAGAAGTAGTGCCACTATAGCTAGAAGATTACCTTACACGTCGAGCTCTGTACATTCAAGTACACTCTAACCCGAAAGAATAGAATAAATGAAGCTGACTTTTCTGTATTTTAGAAAACTTGGTAAATAATATTTACATAATACCAGAACATATTAAATATTTAAGTCAAAACCAGTTTAAATGTAACAATGTTCAACATGTTAGCTTTTAAAAAACATTTTTTTAATGTTTTTATTTATATCTGAGACAGAGAGAGACAGAGCATGAGCAGGCGGGGCAGAGAGAGCTGTCAGCACAGAGCCCGACGCAGGGCTCGAACTCACGGACTGTGAGATCACGACCTGAGCTGAAGTCCGACGCTTAACCGACTGAGCCACCCAGGTGCCCCCAACATGTTAGCTTTTAAAAGAATACTGTTTAAATGTTTGTTTATAGAAAATAAACTGGAAAGGAGTTAGAAAATGCCAATTGATAAAATGAAGCTCAACCTCCATTTAAAAAAATGACAAATTCAAAGTTTAAACTTCCCTCCAACTATGCTAGCTTCTCTTAACTTCCCTAAATCTATATTGTCCCAAGATCTAAAGGAAAAGATGCCTTTAGATCGTGGAGCGCCTCGGTGGCTCAGCTGGTTAAGCATCCAACTTTGGCTCAGGTCATGATTGTACAGCTTATGAGTTCAAGTCCCGCATCGGGCTCTGTGCTGACAGCTCAGAGCCTGGAGCCTGCTTCGGATTCTGTGTGTCTCTCCCTCTGCCCCTCCCTCACTTGTGCTCTGTCTCTCTGTTTCTCTCTCAGAAATAAACATTAAAAAAATAATAATAAAAATAAAAAAGCCTTGTTAAAAATGTGCTTGACACTTCTGTTACAATTTTCCAGAATTTTAAGGCAAGAACTGCAGTATGATATAAACAAAAGCAAAGTAATCTCATACCTTGCAACACAAGACGGTTTTCTCACATTTCACTTTAATGTAATGTCCCTGAAATTCTTAAAGAAAAAAACACGTATGGGGGCTCCTGGGTGGCACAGTTGGTTAAGCGTCCAACTCCTGATCACGGCTCAGGCCATCATCTCACGTGAGACAAGAGCCCTGCATCAGGCTTTGCACTGACAGTGCAGAGCCTGCTTGGAACTCACTCTCTCTCTGCCCCTCCCCTGTTTTGCTCTTGCTCCCTCTCTCTCAAAATAAATAAATAAAATGCTTAAAAACACACACACACACACATCTGATTTTTTTCAAATCAAAAGATGTCTGGACACGTTAGTCATTCCTTTTTGAGTAAATGTTATTAGTTATCAACTTACCTTGGAGAACATGCATCTCAAAATTCCACCAAGGTCATCATACGTTTGCCTCAAAATGCAGATCAAGAATACCAATAACAACACGTACCGTGTTCTTACCACATGCCAGGTACTTTCTTAAGTCAGATTTATTGACGTATAATTTACATATGTTGAAAAACAATTCTCCAGACAATTTTTTTAATGTTCTGTAAGCAGAGCAACACTGACCCACTGCCCTTTGCTCTGGACTATATTTTCAAACAGCCTTGAAAGATAAAGATAAATGTTAACCTCTGGAGCAAAAGACAGGCATGCTTACTGTCCAGTATAATAAATACAATGTATCCCTCTAGAGCAAAGGGCAGGCATGACTGCTGCTCATTACAATACCCTTGGGTTCCCTAAACTCAGGGCTTCTCTCTGATTATGTAACCCACTACGTGTGCAAGTATTACCTGAGCATCAGGAAACCAGCACAAATGCTGAACCTCTGGCTACCGCTCCTATTCATGGGTAACAAACTGTCCTTCGTCTCTCCCACAGGAGTCTGTTTTCGGTATACCAGCATCGATCAAAATGTGGCAGGGTAACTTACTAGCTTGCAAGAAGGTAAGATTTCAGACCATTATGGTTCTGGACAGTTTTGGGAATAAGGACAGGATGCTGACAGAACCATCCGTGACTTTCTAGAAGAGAGAGGATAAAGGCCACCAAGGGCAGAGTTCTAGGAAATGGGAAGACACCCTGGGATCTGAGCGTGGTCCTAGTGGTAGATGGGGAGAAGGTGAGAATACAGATCTCTACTACTCTACCGATTAATGAATAGGAGTTGGACTAATGTTTAGAAACTGAGCAGGGAGAAGTGGAACTGAAATCACCCACCCAAATGGTGTTTGTTCATTCTCCTCCGGGCTGGCAGAGGAAAGGATGTGGCAAGACAATGCGGCAACAAGCCCTGTCTCCAGGTGAAAGGCAATGTGGCTGTGACTGCTGAGCCAAGGAATCCCCAAAACTAAAATACGTTATGTAAGTAACGATGGCCTTGCTGCCAATATGGAGTTTTAGGTGCACCAAAAATATGAGAAGTTCCTTTGAACTACAAGGGAATGACCAAAAGTGAACACAAAGCTTTGATTTGTGGTACAGACAGCTTCTCTCTCCCTCCATGCTCCCATCTCTATCCCACTCTACCTCCACCCCCAAACTCTTCTGCTTTACAGAAAAAAATGATAAAGGATGGAGTTGAGGTCTCTCTGATGCCCCAAAAAACCTGAAGGCCATAAATACCCCTATTGGGCTGCCTATACCCCTATAAGGAACTGCAGAGACAGACTCAAAGTTTTAAGGTTCTTTTAGATATAGGAACCCATGTCATCACCAACCTACCTCGTCCCATGAGAGGAGGGAACATCCAGATTCAATTAAAAGGGTTTGGGCAGGATTTACATACAGATGGGAAGAAAAATCAGTATCATGTAGGGGTAGGGCTCTTTGGGCAAGTTCAATGTCCTATTGTTGCTGCCTCTACAATCCAACATATAATAAGAATTGGTGTGTTATATGCTTGTACTTGCCCAACCTGTAAGTGCCAGAGGGGATTCTCCCAATCAGGAAGGGCTGCATGTAGAAAAATGCTAGTGCCTTTGGGACCCTACAACCCTAATGGCCGTTTCTATTTACAAGTCTCTGTAACTTATGATTTTACTGCTTAGACCCTCTGACAAAGGGAGGCAGACAGTCTCCCCCTGGAAGTCCCCCTGTGGGTTCTGAACTCTTCGCCTCCCTGACACAACTCTCTGGCATACTCCTTCTCTAAGGTAATTGTTAGCACGCTACTAGCCTCTTGTGGAAACTGAATGCCTGAGTCATTCATGGAGACCTCATGATCCCCAGCCTGATGTTCCTGCTTTGGTTTTCTAATCTACTAATCCCCCTTGATTTACTCTAAATGGTAGTTTTAAAAATGGGTCACATGTGCCCAAGCTTTCAAACCTCCAGACTTATCTTACAAAAACAGCACTGATCATTCACTTTACCAACTCTCTCTGCCAAATAAAGGACCCAAAAGCATGAAGTATCAACTGTCAATGTTAGGTGAGGCTCCTCTTCTCTCCCCAAATCAAATTATTTGGAATCCTGAGCAATCACTGCAAAACAAGATAGGTAAGAGTTTAATCCAGTACAACAGCAGCTGATAAAAGCATATTTTTCTTTTACTTCCAATCAACCTAGAGCCTGACAGGGGGTGCTTTTGAAAGCGGTTTCCTGTATGGTTTGTCTCCTCAGTCATCGTCCACAGAACTCTGAGAAGCTGCAGGAATATGCAGGCGCAGACTCAAGGCCTGGCCTCATTACCAGCATCGCAGAAAGGGACTCTATGTCATGGGGCAAAGCCCTGTGCTTGGCTATGCCACCTGGACAGAGCCCAGGGAGAGTGACCTCCTGGGAGTACCCACGTGGGTCCTATATTCCTACTTGGGGACAGGTCAACTCCATGACAAACAATGTGGAGAGAGTCAACTCAAAATGCGTCTTTGAGAAGGCATCTGGCTTTGTCTTAGCCCCAGGAGCATCTCAATTTTACATGAAATAGTAACAAGACCTCTGGGGAAAATTTATCACCTACTCTACCACCAGAAGCAAAGTTACAGCCTCTACAGAGCCTACATCCAGTAAATCATCAAATCTTATGGATTTAACACCACTGCTCCACTGTCAACACTCAAATACTGAGCACTATCAATTCTTTCCTGGACTTTGGCAACAGCCCCTTAACTTGCCTACCTGTACTCAATCTTACTTCACCTTCAATCCATTCTCCAGAAGCTGTCAGAACAGGCTGAGTATTTCACTCTCTCCCCCTTAAAATCCTATAATGGTTTCCCCCATAGCCTTCAGTCCAAACTGACCTAAACTTGTTAACATGACTCACGCAGCCAGCCTTACAGTTTACCTATTATGTACCTCTTACCCACCCCTCCTTTACATCATACAAAACCAGTATCCATTTCTAAAATGTACCTGACCTCTCTTATCTCCAAGCTTTTGCTTCTCCGTCTTATGCCCATGCATTCTTCCTTTAGCCTGACTGACTAATGGTCCACTTTGCAGGTTTTAATTCAGATAGCATTACAACATGGGCTTTTAAGACTCATAAGACGAGGTACCTATGGAACAAATAGCAGTGAATTCATATTGTCTATTTTTCTCTATCTTCTACTCTAAGGAGAGACCACTAATATTTATTCACTGTTAATATAACCCTGCTTAGGTGCTCATTAAGTATTCAGGTGATTAGGGACACCTGGGCGGCTCAAGTCATTTAAGCGTCCAACTTCAGCTCAGGTCATGATCTCACGGTCCATGGGTTCGAGCCCCGTGTCAGGTTCTGTGCTAACAACTCAGAGCCTGGAGACTGCTTCAGATTCTGTGTCTCCCTCTCTCTACCCCTCCCATGCTTGCACGTGAGTGCATGCGCATGCTCTCTCTCAAAAATAAATAAACATTAAAAATTTTTTAAAATGTATTCGGGTGATTAATAACAATCCTATACTAAGTACTGTGCTAGCTGTCAAAAAAAATACATTATCAAAAACAGGTTTTTAAATGACCATTCAGCTTAAAAATACATTATTTTAATAAAATTATATTCTGCCCTCCCTATCACATTGCACTGAAATTAAATTAAGAATGTCATATGAGGGGCGCCTGGGTGGCTCAATTGGTTGAGCGTCTAACTCTTGGTTTCGGATCAGATCATTATCTCAGGGATCCAGTCCCACGTTGGGCTCTGTGCTGAGAATGGAGTCTGCTTAAGATTCACTTTCTCTCAGGGGCGCCTGGGTGGCGCAGTCGGTTAAGCGTCCGACTTCAGCCAGGTCACGATCTCACGGTCTGTGAGTTCAAGCCCCGCGTCAGGCTCTGGGCTGATGGCTCGGAGCCTGGAGCCTATTTCCGATTCTGTGTCTCCCTCTCTCTCTGCCCCTCCCCCGTTCATGCTGTCTCTCTCTGTCCCAAAAATAAATAAACGTTGAAAAAAAAAAATTTTTTTTAATAAAAAAAAAAAAGATTCACTTTCTCTCCCCCTGCCCCTCCTCTTCCCCACTCACATTCTCTCTTAAAAAAAAAAAAAAAATCACTTCAAGACCTATTAAATCACAGATTTCATCTAAATTAGTGCCTTCAAATTCTCTATTCCTCTCACACACTGAGAAATGACATAAATAATTGCCAAATAATTATATCTAGGAATATATAACTCTTTTCATAGCAAGTGTGTCCTAAAATTGACCTAAATAAGTATTCAATGTAAAGTGAATTATCTAAGAACATGCCAATTTTTGATTGGAAGAAGTATTATTCTAAGCACAGTGAAGAGTATCTTTATCAGTCTAAACTTAACACAATACCAGACAAAATGTACCAACTAGAATATATCAAGTAGAGATTACTTGCATGGCAGAAAATAAATGCACAGGATTAAAAACTTCACAGTGTTGCATACAATAGTACACTGAACAGCATCTTTTCAAAATAAATAGCTACAAAAATGTATCTTTGCATTAGGTCTTCACTTAAACAAAATCACCCAACATCTTTGAAAAAAGCCATTCTCACCCATGGTACCACAATCAGGACGTGGGATGTGTCACAAGAAATGTGTATATTTAAAGAACCAACGTTCTAAGAATGACTTCCTTGTTTGAAAAGTTTTACAAATGTCACTCATTTGCATTCCAATATATTTACATGAGTGGGAAACGAGTGAACCTACAGCTAGTTAACAGGAAATCATAATCCTGCACATGCTCACAAGACAGCAGAGAAGAAGTGAACATTTTCCATCCTGTGTGTCAGCTGAAAAAGCCTTTAGATTGGCTGTTTTAAGTATGCCTTCTAAGTATGTAATATAAAATACAGGACCTCAAACTAGTACTTCGAAACCAAATTTTAGTAAAGACTAAATCATAGAGGCCTGGGTTTATGCCAGCCTTCCTCACCCTACTTGGGAGCATACTTGGACAAGATACCTAAGCTCTCTGAGCCTGACATTCCTAGTGTTAATTAGGAATTAACATATACCATGCAGTTGTCATAAAACTACCTTAATGTATATAAAAAACTTGGCATACAGTAAGCGTTCACTATTACAGCATAATAATTAAAGAGCCAACACCAAGTTCTATCAGTAAGTAGCTGTGTCACTTTAGTGTAACCTCAGCTTCCTAGTCTGTGACATGGGAATACGAACAACCCTAACAGGGTTGTTGTAAAGACTGAATGTCTTAGAACTCAACCTGGCAAGCAGTAAACGCTATGTGTTAGTTACTACTAACATTATCACTATCACTGAAACATTACATAACCACTGTCACAGTACTTAAGATACCTTCCATTTCTGCCACCTGAAAAAATAGCTCTTGAAAAATTAACTTAATTTTAGGAAACTGATCATAATATAGGATAAGCTTACACACCCAAGAATTTTTATGCTGATTGTAAGTGCACAAAATGTTATCTGAATTCATTGCTCATGAATACTGACAAGACACATGAGTCAAATAACCATTCTAAATGAACAATCCACTCAGTGGACTAAAGCATAACACAAAATATATGTCTACTGTACTTTTTTCCCAAAGATCCCAAGGCAGTTTAAGTAATCAAATATAGCAATCCTCGAAATACTTGAGAACACTGCAGCTGAGACCAATCAACATTTTTCCCAAACCTTTTGCCACATAATTACAAAATGATGTTATAATCAAAAACTCTTTGACCTTGCCATTCTTTCAATTATTCAAAACATTTGAATATCTACTGAGCATCAGTCTAAATTCTGACACAGTAATAGAAAAGGAGAGATAAAAATAGTGGGAATGCCACTAACAACATAATTAAATATTTCCAAATATTATAATTTTGTTTTCCTTAAATAGTGAAAGAGCAAATTATAGGCTCTATAAGTTGAGTGCATCAATACTTAATAATTTAAGTAACCTCATTCAAGTGACAGTCCAGTCAGTATTTTCACTAAGGAAACCAGGAGTAAGATGATAGAAACATCCCTCTGTACTCCCCAATTACTTACTATGGTAAATGATCATTCCAAATATGAGTTAAATAATCCCGAGTGACACTATGTAACATATTTTTAACCCATATTTGGGGAAAGCTCAGAAAAATGGGACACCATAAGTTTGATTTTGTTAAATATCACCTGTAATCTATGTAAACTATATTTGCTTAATCTTAGAATCTGCAATTATATTTTTGCCAGGGCAACTAGAATGAATTTACTAATCATGTCTCCCTTGGCTGAACCAGTTTCTTAGGAGAGAAAAATCTAGCCTCTCCTCAATTATCAAACGATCTAGAATTCATACTATAAAGCCAACATCTTATGAAGCAAGAGTTTCCTCTGGAGCAGCTACATAACTGTTAAAAGTTTTAAGGAATTGAAAAAAAAAAAGTTATCTAACAAAATTGCTCTGCCAAAGAAATGCAATCCTAACTATGAGTTAAGAAATCTTACTGCTACGGGCGCCTGGGTGGCTCAGTCGGTTAGGCATCCAACTTCAGGTCAGGTCATGATCTCGCAGTCCTGGAGTTCGAGCCCCGTGTCGGGGCTCTGTGCTGACAGCTCAGCTCGGAGCCTGGAGCCTGCTTCAGATTCTGTGTCTCCCTTGCTCTCTGCCCCTCCCCCACTCATGCTGTGTCTCTATCAAAACTGAATAAACATAAAAAAAAGAAATCTTACTGCTGGAGTGGTTATCCAAAACCTAAAAGAGAACAAACAGCCAAGTGCCTTTTTAATACCTAGCTCCCCAGAAAGGCTGTTAGAAAATGGTGATGTCAACATTGATAGCAACTGTATCATACTGATATGCAGACAGGTATACCTCAGACCTAAAAACCTTCCTTTGACTTCATTATTATGGACTATGACAGTCCCAAGAAAAAATGGCCGGGGGCGGGGGGGGGGGGGCTCTCATCTCATTTTATGAATGCTGATCAAGCAGTGTTACCCAACTACAACACTTCACAAAGGGGCTATCAAATAAGCCCCAATTATCAAGGTGTTGGAGACAGGAAACTTCGGTTTCTATTATTAAGTACAATTAAAGAATTAAAAGGATCAGTGTGTTTTTCTTGAAGTACATTTGTCTAAAGTGATTTGCATGAAGTCCCCAAAGACCCAAGTGATTGAAATTCCTTTAGCTATATAAAACACTCCTCTGGAATGTCTGTCAGCCAAATTGCAAGACTGTAAGAACACAAAATTGACTGATACACATTTTCCACATAAAGATTAAGTTGGAAAGGGATGGCAAACTCAATAAATTTGCAGGAAGGGGGTTAAAAAGTGTAAACAAGTTCCAAAAATCTTTGTCTTATCCAGAATAGCACTTTGTGGTACTGCAAGAATTCAGGCATTTCATCAGTATTCCGCACACCAGGGGACACTCGATAACTACTGCTGACAAATTAGACGAGAAAAAGTCTCACCAACAAACGGTATTAACAGGTAAGGCTGCAAATCAGGCAAGAAACCGATCGAGGAGGAACGTGGAGGCGTAGAAAGAGTAACAATCTTCTGCCAAATTTTATATTCAGAGAAAATTAATGCATCATAGATACCCCTCCAAGGGAAAAAAAAAAAAAAGATATTTGGTACGGCCAAGAATAGCCAGGAGTTATAAACACACACACACACACACACACACACACACACACACACAGCAACTGCCACTTCCACTACAGTTTGACAGTCACAGATTTGGGTAATTATAGCAGAAATTGTGTGTTTTGGAAACACACTAAGACCACACCCTAGGACCGAGAATTGGGACTTTAAATGCTGGGAATTTAAGAGGTCAACGCGGTGTACAAGTTGGACGGTCTGGCCGCACAGGTGGAAGGGTGGAAAGGGGCAATAAAGACACCAACTTCCACGCGGGTGACCAGGACCGCTGGCTGTCGCGGCGAGGCGTGGCGGAATCCGAGGGAAAAGGGGGTGTGGATCTGTGGGCGAGTCCGGGGAGAAAGGGAGGGAGGTAAGGTGGCCGCGAGGACGACAGGGAGCTGGGAGCCGCGGATGGGGGGCGAGCGCCGACGCGGGAGGGGAAGAGCCAGGGAGCCGAGAATCACGCACGGCGGCCGGCTCCAGGGGGGTGGGAGGGCGCGCCGAGCACGCGCGTGGAGGTGCGGGTGGGAGGAAGGGGCGGAAGAAAGGAGGTCCGAATGAATGAGCGCCGGCGGGGCCCGGGCCGCGGGGGAAGGGGCCGGGGCGCCGCGGGCCGGCGGGCGGGGGGCGCCCGCAGAGGTGCAGCCGCAGCGCCGGGGGTGGGCGCCGGGGCGGGCCCACGGCGCCGGGGGCCGAGGAAGCCCCGCGCCGGCGCGGCCCCCACCGCGCCCGCCTCTCCGCCAAAATGGGGTCGAGGGGCAGGCAAGCGAGGGGCGTGAAGGAAGACGGAAAACGGTAAAAATAAATCACTCACTCTCCGCTCGAGCCTCCTGGCTCTCTCAGCCCCGCTCCTCCGCCCTCCTTGAGCCGCGGCGGCGGCCCCTCAGCGGCGCTAGAGGGAGCCCCGGGCCCGGAGCGGGGCAGCGGCGGCGGCCGGACCGGGAGCCCCTCCGCACCTGCCCCTGTGGCGGAGCCGCGACGAGCCAGGCGGCGGCGACGGCGGCGGCAGCAGCAACGGCAGCAGCAGCAGCGGCGGCTCCGAACGGGGAGGGCAAGTGACCCGGATGTACAGGGTAACGGCGAGGAGGGGGAGGGGGGAATGCCAGGAAGTGAGGGCGCCGCGGACCTGTCCGGCCGTGCGCATGCGTCGCGCGCCCGCCCCGCAAGGTAAATCCTCGGCCTTCCTTCCCCGCCCCTCTTCCCCCCGCCCCTCCTGAAGGGGGCGTGGCGAGGCCGGAGACAGGTGGTCCTGCGCCGGAGGAAGGAGAGGAAGGGGGCGCGGCCACCGCCTCCGCGCCCCCCGCCCTCCTTAAAGGAGCAGCATCGTCGCGCCGAGATGGCATCTGGGTGGGTCAGAGTCTTGCAATCTTCTCATCTTACACTGGGAAAACTGAGGTTCAGAGGTGGGGGTAAGCTGCTTCAGGTCAGCTAACTCGGAAACACCAGGAACTGGAACTCGGAACTCGCCGATCAGGACTCTTTGTGCTGAACTCAGCGAAGCTGCCACATCCCACCACCCCCCACGCCTCAAATGGCTGGGCTGGCGAGCAAGCCTTTCCCCCGCTCCAGGTACTGAACCTCACTCCCGCTCCCCGGCAAAGCAGAAGCGCGGGCCGACTCCCCAGAGCCTAGAGGTGCACCGTTATCGCCTACGATGGTATCGTGGAGACGCCCTGGGGAGATGTTAAATGATCAGTCTGAGGACAGAAATCAGGCGCCACTTGAGACTTGTACCTTGCCACGCAGGGCTCTAAGAGATAAATGAGATGTTACAGAGTTACGCTCTGGGCAAAAATGTCCAGGGCGGGGGCGGGCAGAGAATTTGGATGTGGCCCAGGGCACAGCATCTTATTTCCAGAATCTCTCTTCACCCTGGAACATAAATGCTCCCTCTTTACATATAAAAACAGAACATTCCATCCAGCTAGTTCATCCTAATCCTGCTATGACACAGATTTTTTTCATTAACACTAAAGTGTAAATGATTACAATGTTACCTTTACCTGGAATATTTTCAGTTTGATCGGATAATTACCATGGAAGTAAATGGTTCGAAATATTTTGGGGTCAAGACCCCTACTGAAAATCCCACAAAAGTAGGGGCTTTTCTCCCCCAGAAAAATGCACGTATGCACACAAATTTGCATACAATTTCAGGAAATTTATGGACCCAGGAAGCCTACCTATGAAAACCTCACTATGAACTCTTGTTCTGGTCAAATAGGTAAAATCCCAGGAACTATCCAGGCCTTACCAGATGTGGTAGCCAAGAAAGCACTCCTTGCCCCAAATACAGAAGGGCAGCCCTTCCCTTATTTAGTCTTTTGTCTTCCTCTTGAATTACCTGGAGACTCCACGGTGTTAGCCATACTATATAGAAATGTGTTAAGAGTCATGGAGAGAGATTAGATGTCTTTCAAAAAAAAAATTTTTTTTTTTAGTGTTTATTTTTGAGACAGAGACAGAGAAAGAGCACGAGCAGGGGAGGTGCAGAGAGAGAGGGAGACACAGAATCTGAAGCAGGTTACAGGCTCTGAGCTGTCAGCACAGAGCCCGTCGTGGGGCTCAAACTCGTGAACTGCAAGATCATGACCTGAGCGAAACTGGACGCTTAACCGACTGAGCCACCCAGGCACCCCGAGAGATGGCTTTTTGAAGGCATACACTGAAGGCAAGGGTCATAGGCCTCAGACTTTTACCCTAATTTTCATACTTTAGGAAAATTTAGGACTTCTATACTATATTATAATCTCTATCAATTTCAGTTAAACTAAGGGAGCCAATATTTTGCAAACATTGATGCTGACAGAACAGTCTTCACAATCCAAGAACTTTGGTCCGTTTTTCTTACACGCTGATACACAGTCTGAAACAATTCTGGTCCACAGAAATCCACTGTCCTCAATTTGTGCCAGAGGAAGAAAGTTCATACACCTGCCCAGTCCCTTAAATGTGAGCTCTGAGTAACCATACATCTCTACCTCAATATCCCAACAAAAGCAGAAATCTCTTCCATAGTATCAACCCCATCCAGTTTAGCTCAAATATCTCCCATTATGGGGACCTCCTTATTGCAACGGTCAGCCTCTTCTTACTGCAACGGTCAGAGGTTCTTGAGGAACCTCTCCTTTTACACTGAGCAGAAATCTGATACCCGACAATTTTCATCCATTGGTCCTAATTTTATCCCTGGAGAGCAACACAGACATGAGACCAGCCTGGGGGAGCTTACAGTCCAGCAAAGAAACGTCCGTTGTTGAATGAGAACCATAAAATAAGATGAATCCTGTGAGGAGGGTAGAGCACCCGCTTCAGAGATACCTTTCTCATTGTCTGCCCGAGATCCCTGGCCTGTGACAGAACTCACAAGTAAGCTCTACCACTATACTACCCCATGTGGGATATCCTGAAAGAGGGAACAGAAGACAAGACCTTCAGAGAAGTGCTGAACTTATCCTTCCTCAATCCTTTCTTTGTCACCCTGCGTGAATGTAATCCCATTTCAGCTGAGGTCAAAGCTTTCAAAGTTTTATGTTGAAAAAAAACAAGCAGAAGGATGCAAAAAAAAAAAAGAGGTTTACATAAGAACCCCAGGCTCTCGATGATTTAATCACTGTGGCTTGTTAGCATTTTTTTTTTTTTTTAGTCCTTCCAATGTGCCAGGCACCGTACTAAGCACTTTGCTTGCTTTTCCTCTTTTGCTTTTTACAACCACCCTATATGGTACTATTATGACATCCCCCTTATAAATGAGGAAACCAAGACTCAGTAGGAGATCCAGGATTCAAACCCAATCTGTCAACTCCACCGTGTGCTTCTGCATTTCTATAAACTTGACTCTGCTTTTGTAAATTTCAGAAGTTCCTGATCTCTTCTTTAAATGTTGTTTCCTTTGAAAACTTTATTACTAAATCAACTTTAAAACTTTAAGGGGCACCTGGGTGGCTCAGTCGGTTAATCGTCCGACTTCAGCTCAGGTCATGATCTCACGGTTTGTGAGTTCGAGCCCCGCATCAGGCTCTGTGCAGCAGAGCCTCCCCCACTCACACTCTGTCTCTTTCAAAAATAAATAAATAAACATTAAAAAAAAATTGTAAACACTATAAACAAATTGTTTCACTTACTCATTGATTCATTCCATCAATACACAATTTTGCCACCCTACTGCATCCTAGGCACCACGCTGAGGGTCTAGATTGGAGGTCAACAGATGTGTGGTACCTGCCCTGGCAGGGCTCACAATTTCATGAGAGAAAGAGCTGTAACCTCAGAATTACAACACAGCATCATTCGTTGTCATCTAGGAGAGTGGAAGAACCAACACTCCCTGGGACAGTTGTGAAGGCTTCAGACCGGATGCACTTGGTCTTGGAGAGACTGGGGGAGGGGACGAGAAGAAAAGGCACATGGGCAGAGAGGAAGGGGAGTTTACGACATGCTGGAGGTAAGGTTGGGCGAGTGTGACTGTGCAGGCCCTCCTCAAACACCATGCTAAGAAGTTTGAACTTGCCTCCTGAAGGCAATAACAAGTAAACAGAAACTTCTCAGCAAGGGAGAGACATGATCAGATGCGTTTTATATCAAGGTCACTCTGACGACAGTGTCCAATGCGGACTATGGTGGGAAGGAGAATTGAGGTCCGCAGACCGCTGAAGCTTTTGTAAAGTCCAGCTGACAGATAATTAGCGCCTGGTTTAGGAAGCTAGCAATGGAGAGGGAGAAGGGGCACCAGAATTAGGATACTCCTGTCGAATCTCCAGCAGTTTGTGACTAGCTGAATCTGGGCAAAGTAGCAGCAGGAGCTGTGGAACCTGACCCTGAGGTTCCTAGCTTAGCAGACCCATCAGAAGGTGACACCATTCAATCCCGATACCTTTACACAGTTTTCATTCCTGTCCTCTCCCAACCCTTATTCACGTCAATGCACACTGCTTCCATTACTATTTCAGATACGTGCAACTATTTCCCAATGCCATTTCATATTTCTACAGTCATGTTTATCATTTTAATGGCGGCAGAATATTGCATCACGTTGAAATAGCTCAATTTCCTTCGGTTGCTAAAGGTTCACACCCTGCATGCCTGGTTTACCCTGGACTCATTCGGTTCTGAGCATTTTGCAAGAGATGAGTTGAGTGAGGAAAGAGAGCCTTTAGGTGAAGGGTGTCGGAAAAGTGTGCCCTCAAGAGTCAGCCAAGCTGCAACTCTCATGGGAGAGTACTGAGAGAATGTACTGCATCGGAGAAGATGCAGAGCTGTGGCATCAGCCTACCATGTATTCACTCACCCAACAATGCTTTCTTGTGAAGCAGAGGGACAATACAACAGAACTGAAGCCACCTGGCCGAGCCAGGGTCTGAATCCTGTTCTACTGCTTATACAAGTTCTCCAACCTCTCAGAGCTTCAGTCTCCCCTCAAGTTTGTGGTGAAGATTAACCTGGATAGAATTTACAAAATGCTTGGGACACAACTAAGCATACATTAAGTTCGATAATAATTTTCAGTCTTGGTTCCCTCCATATGCTTTCTTGACTTCCATCATTTTCAGAGTTTCTGAACAAACCCACCAGGCAACAATGCATGTATTAGAGTTCAGAGCCTGAATCTGCCAGGGTGAACCAGGACCACTCACATGACCTCTCTAACCTTTCATTTCCCATCTGTGAAATGGGCATAAGAACATCCATCACAGGAATGTTGCAAAGCTCTCATAAGTACTGTCGGTATAGGAATATATGTTCAAAGCCCCAAAGCACAATGTCATTAACGCCTATTACTGCTGTTATAGACAGTGCTGTATCCTTGGTTTCTTCCCATTAAAAAAAAATGACTTCCACCTAAGTTCCTTGGACTGCAGTTCTGGGTTAAAGGATCTGAATATCGCTATGGTTCTTGATTTGCGTTGTTTGGATTGCCCTTAGAGAGGACTCTTGATGGTGCTACCATAGTTAATTCAAATATGACATATTAGTCCTCAACCTAACATTCAGGGACTTCTATCAACGGCTTCCCTCCTCCTCTTGGTGGAAACAATGAACACTGAATCCTTGAGGAAAGAGGCACCCTCCCAGACATTTCCAGGATGGCCAGAGGTTCGAAGGCTAAGGACTAGGACTCCAGCGTCCGGCCTGATGGCTGAGCATGCAGTGGGTGAGTTTCCTGAATGCAGAAGAGGACACAGGAATGAGGCCTGGGCATCCCCAGACAGCACTCGAAGCCTGTCCGCCATGAAAGATGGCATCAGAGCTGCTACTCAAAAGAAACAAAGTACAAAGCCAACAGCTCAAACCTAACACACTCCTGTTGTTTAGCAAAACATTAGCCAATCTCTCAGGAGCCATAAAGTTGTCCTTAAGGCCGTATTTCCTCAGAGTTCCAAGGCGCTATGAACCTCCATCACATTCCCAAATGTAACATTTCTCACAGGTGGGCAGTTCCACGGGGTGACCTATAGGAAGGCGGTAGGCTCTCGCAGCCTTGCATCACTGGTCCTTCCCTGCGCCTCAGATGTGCCTTCTAGCCTCCTCAAGTGCCTGTTTCTTGGCCTTCAGGTTCAAGGGTCACCTCCTCAAAGGGGTGCTCCCGGTCACACCTCCCTCACCTCCCTTCAGTCATTCCTATATGCCACCGGCATTTTTTTTTCCTTCACGGTAATTTGTATAACCTGTAATTATTTTTATTTTTTTACCTTAAAAGTGTTTTTAAAAAGCCTCCCATAGGGCGCCTGGGTGGCTCAGTCGGTTAAGCATCTGACTCTTGATCTCGGCTCAGATCACCCATCTCAGGATTTATGGGTTCGAGCCCCACATCGGGCCCTGAGCTGATGGCGTGGATCCTGCTTGGGATTCTATCTCACCCTCTCTCTACCCTTCCCCCACTTGCTCTCTGTCTCTCTCTAAATAAAGTTCAAACAAAAAAAAAAAAAGAAAAAAAAGAAAAGAAAAAGAAAAGCCTCCCACTAAAACATCAGCTCTGTGAAGGCAAAGGTCGGAGCTATTCTGCTCCAACACCTATCACTGTGCCCACCCAGCTCCCAGGAGACCCTCAATAAATGTGTGGAATGATTGGGTAAAAAAGGGCGGTTCCCAGCCCCGGACATCCTTCTTTCACCCTAAACTCTATGAAGAACAATGTTGACTGCAGACAAAAAATTGAAAACACAGATGAGCAAAAGGAAGAAAATATAAACACTCATGATCCAACCTCCCACCAAGTGGATCCCCTTCCAAATGTTTTTTTCCTGTATCTATATAAAGATAATGCATATATTTTTATAGAAATGGCTCCTAAACTGTAATCTGCTGTGTTTCATTTCACAGTATATCTTAATCACCTTTCCTTAATAAAGATACTTCTGCTGCCTTGCTGTTAAAGGTTCTGGAACACTCAGCCGTGTCACTACACCACACAGTATTTAACACATCTCCCAGTGTTAAACTAAAGGGGAGGTTTCTTCAATGTCAGTAAAGGTAAAATGTTTTAATACAGCACTTCCCTCTTGACAAGCTTCCCGTTTTTTCCTCTGTGTTTGTATTGCTTTAGTTAGAGCTTGTATTTGTACAGAACCACACTCCCTACCGCCCATTCACCACCTGGAGTTATTAGAGTCCCCATCAGCTGGAGAAGCAAGATTGTTTGCAGCCGGCAAAGGTGACGTGTGACGAAGCCAGGACGAAGTCTCGGAGTTCAGTTTGGGAAACTGCTGCTGATACAGGCGACAGAAAGAAAGAGCGCCTTTTCTTGCCAAGATTTTAATGTAAAAAGAGGAAGAGACTTTCGGCAAGCCTTCACTTCCCCCTCCCAAGCCCTGCCCAGGGGCAAAGTTTTCCCTGGAGGGATGGGCTGGTTCCCAGGGTTTACTGAGGTCCTGAGCAGTCTGTGGCCCAAAGCCCACTGCACCACTTAGAGACAAAGAACTGGCTGCAGAAAAACCCAAGAGGGCACGCTCGGGATGCACTGTCCTTTTCCACAAGCAGCAAGTCCAGCCCATGGCATGGTTGAGAAGCCACTCGGCATTTTCCAAAAAAAAAGTGTTAACGTTTGTTTATTTTTGAGAGAAAAAGAGAGAGAGACAGAGCATGAGTGGGGGGAGGGGCAGAGAGAGAGGGAGACACAGAATCCAAAGCAGGCTCCAGGCTCTGAGCTGTCAGCACAGAAGCCGATGCGGGGCTCCGGCTCACCAACCATGAGATCATGACCTGAGCCAAAGTTGGGCGCTTAACTGAGCCACCCAGGCCCCCTGCCACTTGGCATTTTTGGCTCTGACGGTGGTCAGGTCACTGCCCTCCGGAAGGAAGGACCTTGCCACACAGACACAACAGACCCCATTCCAGCAGGACTGGTCAGTGCTCAAGGGTACTGGCTGCCTTGCCCACCTGCCACCCCCCACCATGGCTGGGCCACCTTACCAAGCTGTGCAGGCACAGGAGGGGGTCACCTGAACAAGGGGGCGAGATGTCATCAAATCAGAAATGGCACCGGAAGACAGGAGGGAGAGAAACAGCTGGTGGGGGCGTCTGTTCCTGGACCCCAAGTTGTTGTGACCCAGAAACCCAAACAGAGGTGCATCTCTGCTGCCCCACCCATCTTAATACATCTCTCCATCCGAGTTAGAGGAAAAACTTTCCCTGCAAAGAACAAGAATCCCCTAATTGTGTCAAGGGTCATGAAGTTAATCCATGCCATTTTAAAAAGCTTCTTCATGGGGTGCCTGGGTGGCTCAGTCGGTTAAGCACCCAACTCTTGGTTTGGGCTCAGGTCATGATCTTGTAGTTTGTGGGTTCGAGCCCCATGTCGGGCTATGCACTGACCGTGCAGAGCCTGCTTGGGATTCTCTCTCTCTCCCTCTCTCTGCACCTCCCCTGTGTGCTCTCTATCTCTCTTTCAAAATAAATGAGAATAAACTTTAAAAAAATAATAATAATAATAAATAAGAAGCTTCTTTGTGTGTTTTACAGAAACACCATGGTTGGAGAAAAGAGATGGGTTTTTCTTGAAATTTAATGGCAAGATGGAACTACCGGCACTCGATACCTTGGCTCAACTGCTTAGTTTCTGCCGGTTTTGAACAAAATGATTTCCACCCATCTTTATAATGACAGTTTTCACTTGAGAGAATTAGGCACCAGGAATGTATTTCACTGGAGGTCACAAAGCTGCTAAGACAGGGTGTCAGGATTTGACGCAGGTATGAGCAGCTGGTTACGTGGCCCAAGTCATACTGCTTTTCTTGCCTCCCGTTCATTTTTCTCTCTACAAACATTAACTAACTCATTCAGTGTCCAAGCTCCACCTAAGATATTAGGCTACTCATTTACAATACCACCTAATTCACCATTATTGGGATTTTTTAATTAATTAATTACTTTTTTAATTTAAGTAATCTCTATACCCAACACGGGGCTCGAACTCCTGACGCTGAGATCAAGAGTCCCATGCTCCACTGACTGAGCCAGCCAGGTGCCCCTAATTCACCATTATGATGAGGATTAACTAAAGCGACAGATGGAATGTATGAAATTGCTAACATTCAGCCACTTTTTACCCTAAAAACATTGATGACATACAGTTAAACCTAATATGTCAACGTTCTTGGACAACTCTTAAGTGTTTAAATGAAAGTGCGTGGCTGATTATGTTGCTTTTTGAAATCTGCAGCTTTAGTATTCAAACCCATAAGGCAGTACATCATGGTGACTAAGAACACAGACTCTAGACGGACAGACCTGAGTCTGAATCCCTTCATTTAGTCATCTGTAAAAAATAGGAAAGTCACAGTACTCACTGTCAGAATTAAGTTATTTCACGTAAAGCACTTAGCACGGTGCTTTACAAATGTTAAGTGCTCGATAAATATTAGCCTTTTCTATTATTATTATTGCTGTTATTATTAACTTGCTTTCATTCAGATGGTTTTGGTATAAAGCTGCCCATTGTAGCATTATTTATAATAAAAACCAGAAACAAATTCAATTTCCCACAACAGGGAAACAGCATACCAGGGTTCTGAAAGAACTGTCTTTAGAATTAAAGAAAATCAATCCAATTAAGATTTAACAGCCCCTGCTTTGCCACTCAGGGGCTGTATAATTTTGAGCCAGTCTTTTCTTTTCTCTGGCCCTGTTTTCCTCCCCTCAAAAATGAATGGTTTACTCTCAGTGATTCCTAAGTTCTCTCCAGATTTAAAGTGTGCAGTCCTAAGGCTCTAAATAAAATATAATCCATCAATATCAAGGATAATATACAACCCCCAAGTACACACAAAGATGGGAGCAACATGAGAAAATATTTTATAAATACTGCCAACTTTCTTCAACCCTCCTGTTTTTTTCTGTAACAGCAGTCACCTCCTAAGAGAATTTGTACTATGTTTATTGTCTCTCTCCACGAAACAGGTGGAAACTTCCAGGAAAGCAGGGAATTATGTCTGGTTTGTTCACTGATGTATCTACCCCCAGCCATTACAGCAATGCCTGGCACAGAGTAGAAGCTCAATTAACATTTGCTGATTGAAAATTTGTGAACATTCTGGGGCACCTGGGTGGCTCAGTCGGTTGGGCGTCCGACTATGGCTCAGGTCATGCTCTCACGGTCCGTGGGTTCGAGCCCCACGTTGGGCTCTGTGCTGACAGCTCAGAGCCTGGAGCCTGCTTCAGATTATGTGTCTCCCTCTCACTTTGCTCCTCCCCCACTCATTTTCTCTCTCTCTCTCTCTCTCTCTCTCTATCTCTCAAACATGAATAAACATTTAAAAAATTTTTTTAAATAAAGAAAATTTGTGAACATCCTAAAAGAGCAAAGTACAAAACTGTATATATAACAGAATGCCATTAATATACAAAACACACCCCCATGGGAAACTGGCATATAGGATCAGAGAGGTTAAAACAGGATGAGGGAGTAGGGATGAAATTTTTTTAAGTTTCCCTCAATGTTTTGAACAATTTTCTTTTAAAAGACAGCATTCAACAAAGCATGCAGACAGAAGAAAGATGTAGAGAAATAGATGAAGTGACCAAGGGGTGTGCCTCTGACAGAGAGCAGTAAGGAAGGGCAGGAATATGGAAACAGAATCACAGGGGCAGAAAGAAAACTAGGTAAGAAGATGCAGAAAAGAAAAGCCCATTTATCTTGGACTTTTAATTACAAGCTAGCATCTTTTTTTTTTAATTTTTTAATGTTTATTTATTTTTGAGAGAAAGAGAGAGCATGCAAGCAGGGGGACAGAGAGAGAGGGAGTCACAGAATCCGAAGCAGACTCCAGGCTGCGAGCTGTCAGCACAGAGCCCGACATGGGGCTCGAACGCACCAACCATGAGATCATGACCTGAGCCGAAGTCCGATGCCCAGTCGACTGAGCCATCCAAGTGCCCCTACAAGCTAGTATCTCTTAAACTTTCCCCAAGTTGATAGAATTTCCCCATCAATTCCCTCAATCGATGGAAGCTTTGGTGAATTTGAGCACAAAGGTGCACTTGGGGCTGTTACGTGTTAACGTTTTGTTTGTTTTGAGAAACAGAACAGAGCATGATCAGGGGAGCAAGCAACATACAACTGCCAAAGAAATGATATAGACATATGGCCTGGAGAATTTAAAGGAAAGAATACTTCCTTTGGCTTTGGGGAGTTAGAGGAGAAGAGTCAAGAAGTTGTTCTCGGAAGGCCTGGTGTCCTGAATTGTACCAACTCACAGGGACCTTAGTGCTGTTTGTGGCCTCGATCTTGAACCTTTCACCCTTGCATTTGATCACACATTACAGAGGAAGAGGGATGGAGTCTGAGAATCTGAAGCAGGCTCTGCACTGTATAGCAAAGAGCCAGCTATGGGGCTCGAACTCATGAACCGTGAGATCATGACCTGAGCTGACGTCGGATGTTTAACCGACTGACCCACCGAGGCGCCCCCATCACAGATTACTCTTAATGCCTCCAGCCTCTCCAACTGCTTTCCTGAGCTCCTCATCATGTCCATACATTTGAACTTTGAGCAAACTGGGTCAGATGCCCCACTATGAATGATCAGGACCCTGTGCTTCTCCTTTATAGCACATACATAATTGCAATCGCATGGTGATTTGTGTACTTCCTTAAAAGCTGGGAGCCCCACAAGGGCAGAGACCAGGCTGTGTTGTCACCACTGTAACCCCAGTGCTAGCACAGAGCTCGTGCAAACAGGTGCAGCTGGTCACAGAGATGGCATTGGTCCAGCGTTAACCTAGTCCCAGGGCCTTACCCCAACTCCAAAATCCCAACATGGACACAACCCTAAAATCAGTAAATCAGATAAGCAACCCAAGGAGGTGAGATGTAAACTCTCCCCAAAGTAGCCACAATGATTAGGTCACTAGCTGTGGAACCAACCGGTTGCAATATAGACCTTCAGAAAGAACAATGGGGATGTCAAACACGAGCTAACGGTGTGAAAAAAGTTTTGAGTTTTGAGGCTACAGAAGAAAAGACATTGCATAAGATTCAAAAAAACAAACAAACACAACACCTTTGCAAAAGAGAACCAGTATGGTCCAAGTTATGAAGCAGCTTAACTGGCTCGGCTAGCTTCTTCTCTAAAATCATGGTGCTGGGGCGCCTGGGTGGTTAAGTGTCCAACTTCAGCTCAGGTCATGATCCCGCAGTTCGTGGGTTCGAGCCCCGCATCAGGCTCTGTGCAGACAGCTCAGAGTCTGGAGCCAGCCTGCTTTGGATTCTGTGTCTCCCCCTCTCTCTGTCCCTCCCCTGCTCACACTCTGTCTGTCTCTCTAAAAAATAAACATTTACAAAATAAAAAAAATAAAACCCTGGTGCTGATTTCATTGTAGAATACACGTTTAATGAGAAAGCATCTCTCTTTCAGCTTTGATGCACAAAGGTAGAGACGAGAATGGTTGTTCTTGTCCAGGCCCCGGTCTTATCTAAACCCACAGCCCCAGAGAAAATGTCTGCCGTATCCATTTCAGCATGTACTTAGCATTTTTATTTAATAGGCCACTTGCATTAATGAGTACTTGATGAATCACCTAATTTTAAACATGTAGGGAACCTTGAAATTCACCTTCAATCCAACATTTACACTTAAGAAAAACCAACAGCCCAAGAGAGGCTCAGAGGCGTCTCACAGGTACACAATCCCAAGGCCTGGACTCAGGGAGAGTCAAAGAACTGCTGAGCTCATGTCCAAGGGTTGGATCACTGAGGCATCAACAGAGCCCTGTAAAAAAATCTCTACTTAATCAGCAGTGTATATTTGGTGCGGTGTCTGGTGTGATCTTTCGGGGGAAAGGAGGTCAATTAAAGCATTATGCTTTCTTGGCCCCTCATTACACACAAATCTCTTCCAAAGTCAAAAAGAAAAGTTAATAGACATGTACCAAATGGTAAAGAAACAAGTGGAAATGCAGGTTGTCTGGGACTTCTCAATCACCCATAGGAGTGGAGAATGGCTTCTTTCTCGGTAGTAATACTAAGCTAGTTATAGAGTTCCTATAGTTACTATTTCCTGCTGTTGTGCCTTTGTCTGTGCTGTTCTCTGTGCTATGAACACCGTTCCAGACACTACCATACCTCCCGGACAAACTCCTATCTACCCACCAAGACTGCAGTCAGGCATCTCTGGATGCTGGATAAGCATCTCACCATCACTAAGTTCCCGTTATTACCTTCCAGTAACACACGGCCCTACTGATGCCTGACAATCCTTCGAGGAAGTGTCAAGATTAGCAAATGGTATGAGGTTTGTAGAGCACCATGTATCCCATTGAGGAAAGCACTACAAACACACAAGGTAATGTTTTATTAATCTACTTAACCTGATTTCCTTGAAACACAGAGAGTGATTTTGATGGATGAATCAACCAACCCAAGATTAATAGCTTGGTTTACTACGCTCATTTCTCTTTCCAAGCCACAAGCCAAAATAAACTCACTCTCAATTTATAACTTTGCAAAACGTGCTCTCGCGTATCGACTCCTGAATCCACTGTGGTTATTAAAAGCATGGTTGCATCCAGCAGGACGGGCCAGGTTATGCTGTGGTAACAAACAGCCCCGGGGTCTCGGCCCCAATGATGACCACAGTGGTCATTCTGGGATCGACAGGATGAGACCAGCAATTCCATCTCTCTGGACTATACCTGACAATCTGGATTGAGTTGCTCTGTGGCTGACATCAGTTTAACAGATACGATCTCCTCTCTTCCTTCTCCAACCACCTACAGAGCTATCTTGCAGGGCTGCAGTGTGGATTAGGTGTGACAGTGTTTGCTATTTACCCAGGATACTGCCCAGCAGACAAGCAGCAGTCAGTTAACGATAATGATAGCTAGTATCAATATCATTGCCATTATCCCTATTCCTCTCCAAATAATAATCGTGATGTTATTATTCAAATTCTCATATGGTTCTTGAAACTGTCTGCACACTGGAATCACCCAGAGAGTTTAAAATCTATTAATGCTGTGTCCCACCCCCAGAGTTGGTAAATTAATTCATTTAGACTATGTCCTGAGGGCTTTGGAATTTTATTTTGTCTTATTTTATTTTATTTTATCTTATCTTATCTTATGTCACTGAGAGAAAGAGAGAGCATGCAACTGGGAGAGGGGCAGAGAGAGAGGGAGACAGACAGAATCCCAAGCAGACTCCATGCTGTCAGTGCAGAGCCTGTTGTGTGGCTCAAACTCACAAACCATGAGATCATGACCTGAGCCAAAGTTGGACACTTAACCGACTGAGCTACTCAGCCACCACTGGGCTTTGGAATTTTAAAAGATCTCCAAGTGATTCTAATGTACAGACAAGTTTGAGAACCACTGTCCTACAGGCACCCATGTTCATATCTATTCTTACATATATTTGCATGTGCATGCATTCACACAGGTGCATATACAAGCTGGCCAGGTTCCACGAATCCTATGTGGTGGTCACATCAGTCAGGATGAGTTAGGTTATGCTGTGTAACAAAGAGCCCCTAAATACCAGTCCTAGTGACAACCACGGTAGTCACCCTCTACAGTCAACAAGGTGAGCCCAGCAATCCCACCTGACAGCTAAGCCTATGCATCTACCCTCACATCTTTCCTGTTTCCTCTTTTTACTTCATACTTTTTCTAAGGTCCAGTTTAACAAGTTTGCCAGGCCCAGCATAAATCAGAAGCAGAAAAATATACTGGCATGGACAGACTGTTCAGAGGAGGACCACTGAAGACTATGTAATGGAGATTATGCTTCGTTCATCTATCCCCAGGCCCCGAAACATGGTAGACAACCTAATATAAATCCATTATTATCCATAATAGCCTGGAAAAAAAAATGGAAAGCAGACACAAGAACTCAAAAAGCACAGCCGCTAAGCTGAAAGTCTTATATGTCAACTTGGCACTGACCACCATTTTGATTTCCCCATTTTTGTTAATTTCCCTCAGGATGAAACTATATCCAGTGGGATGGAAGTGAGGTCGGGAGATCTGTGAACAGACCAGTGTTCTTTCAGTGGGCAGCAAAGTGCACGACACGCATGGTAGGTTCAGGGAGCAGTAAGAACAGGTCATTTTGGGGCACCTGGGTGGCTCAGTCAGTTGAGCAGCCGGATGACTTTGGCTCAGGTCATGATCCCATGGTTCGTGAATTCGAACCCCACATCGAGCTCCCTGCTGTCAGCACAGAGCCCGCCTCAGATTATCTGTCCCCCTTTTTCTCTCCTCCCCTTTCTTCCCCCTCCCCTACTCGCTCGCGAGCGCGCTCTCTCTCTGTCTCAAAAGTAAATTGGAAAAAAAAAAAAAAAAAGGAACACAGACATTTTGCCAGCAGCACACACGAGTTATGGTAAACCATCTCCTGCTCTGCTGGATGTTCTATCTCTGCAGAGTCTGGAGAAAACCAAAAAACCCAGTTCATATGCCCTTGTTTTGGGGACAGTTTAAGAATCACACTGGCTTGGGGCACCTGGGTGGCGCAGTCGGTTAAGCGTCCGACTTCAGCCAGGTCATGATCTCGCGGTCCGTGGGTTCGAGCCCCGCGTCGGGCTCTGGGCTGATGGCTCAGAGCCTGGAGCCTGTTTCCGATTCTGTGTCTCCCTCTCTCTCTGCCCCTCCCCCGTTCATGCTCTGTCTCTCTGTCCCAAAAATAAATAAACGTTGAAAAAAAAATTTTTTTTAATTAAAAAAAAAAGAATCACACTGGCTTTACATAAACTCTTCATCAAAACAAATGTATTCTGTATTTTGAATACATGAGTTCTCTCGAGCCCAGGGGAAAGAAGCATTGTATAGGATTACATAATAGTTACCCTACTACTTTAAAACCAAGTGGAAGCCTCAGGCAGCCAAGTCAGAAGGAGAGAGAAATCATTTTTGTAAAATTATCTGAACGCAACCGTCTCTTCTGATGCATTGGAGTTGACCATGGTTCTGCTCTTCTCAGAAGCTCTTTCAATTATAGGTTGCTTATCTGGACCTGGGAGAGTTTTCCTCCCATCTAGAGTTAGTTAAGGAAAAGGAAAAAAAAAAAAAAAAAAAGCAGGCAGAATTCCGCTAATAAAAGCCTGAAATGAAAAGTGGTAACTACTCCCAAGGCCCTGCTTATTGTAGAGGAGTCATTAGACAAACCTTTGTAGGTCCCTGTTAACGATCTATTTGCTGGGCAACCGTCACAAGGAGGAGTAGGGAATGTGGGATGCACAGCCTCAAAACACCTCGCTCTCTTAGACGTGTGGCTGTTGGCAAACAACTTAACCTCTCTGAACTTGTTTGCTCATCTGTGAAATGGAAATACCTACTCGACAGGGACAGTATAAGAACTAACTGAGGAAAACGTATCAAGTGCCTAGCGTTCAAAAAATGTAGTAAATGCCTTTCCTCTGATCGCTGCCAAAGTCTCAGAGTGCTCACTACAATGTGGAGCTTTTTAAGAGAAAGGCCTTTTCTTTTTTTTTTTTTTAAGAGAAGGGACCTTGCTGTTCCTCCTACGCGCCCACATCCTACACACTGCCCCCCTTAAGAGACTGTAGTTGCCTCTTCAACATCATTTCTTCCCACCAAGCAGCATCCTTCAGTCATTCGGTCCTCATTCCCAGTTCCAGGGATGGGGCCTGACTGATCTAAGGCAATCAATGTTATCCTATTTCCTCCGCCGCCATGATGGTTTGAGATGGATCATCCTCAGATGATGACCCAACCAGAAGGGAGCTCAGAAATTTTGTGCTATGGCCCTGGGGAGAAATGGCAGCTCTCCCTCCCGTGGATGTGAGCAAACAAACACGTGGGCTGAGAAGTACCAGCAGCCAGACCACCACGTTAGACAGCTCTGCTCTGCACTTCCTGGAGCACACCTATTTTTCCTGAGGTCTGCTGGCGTTGGAACAATACAGAAGCCCTGCTGGCAACCCTCTCACTACTATGAAGGGAGTCAACCTGAGAACAAAGCCAACAGACACAAGGGCAGAGCCCAGAGGATCACAAAGAAATGAAGCCAGAGCCCTGATCAAAGCGTACCCGAAACCTATCCCACTTCTTCACCTTTTGGTTATGTGAACCACTCAACTGCTCCCATCAATTATCCAGTTTGAACTAGGCTTTCTGTCCCTTACAACTCAAAGCACCCTAACTGACACATCCTCATGCATGGCTGAATGAATCACCGAGCAAGAGATTATGCAGAAACATCATCACTCTTCCGAAGATTTAACTCAGATTTCAAGTTTCCTGGGAGCAAGAGCCCTCACTCGTCTTGGTCAGCCAGTATCCCAGGCTTAAGAGAGTTTCTGGACACAGGCCCTCAATAAATATTTTTTTAAATAGGTGAATGGAATGAAACTAACAATATCACCTGGAATTTCAGAACCTTTTAAAACCCTACACTCCAGATGTATCTGGATCAGAGGAACATGATGAGGGAGCTGAGAGCCATCAGTAAGGCCTGAGCTCAAATCACAGATCCAGCTGGACGTCAGCGTCCTCCCCTGCCAAATGAGCATATTAATACCTACCTTCCTGGGCAAGGAGAGCCATGCAAACACACCCAAGGTTGCATTCCAGAAATATGTATGTGCCTCTTTCTTTTAGCTAACACTGTTCCATATCGTGAGTTCTAGTCTGAGGTTCAGGAAACAGGATCATCACGTGGACACAATGTGGGCCAAACCGCAGATCACCCAGCAGAGCCAGGCCTGGGAGGGCGAGGACAGGTAATGTGGACCCCGAGCCTCCCACCCCTCAACATACTGCCATTCCCTTCAGGAAAGGGAGCTTGGGCAGAGGGATTATCAACAAGGCCTTGCGGCTGCGATGCTTCTTCTTTGCTTTGCTGGTAGCTTCCTGACAGAAGCTGGGGACTGGGACCAGAGCAATCGGCAGTCCCCACACATCCCTAGCTGCTGCTGACCTAACCATTCACTGGTGAGGTGGAGCTCAGCTACACGGTCAGCTGCAGGAGGGTAGGGGCCTTGCCTCGTTCACCGGTACAGCCCCAGCACCCAGAAAGCACTCAGTGAAAGATCACCTGAGCACATGGGTGAAGGAGTGAGTGGATGCACAAAGTGACGAAATCAGGACTCTCAGAAGAGAACAGTAGTAAAGCCCTATTAGTGCTCAGACTGCTGATTATGAAGCTGGCAAACCCAACGCCCAGAAATGAGAGGCTGGCACCTGGGGACTCAATTCTGGCCCTAGGACTCCAGTGCCTAGGTCTGAGCCACAGCTCCCTTCTCTGACAAATAACCATTATCAAGATTAAATAAGAATTTTTTTAATCTTTATTATTTTTGAGAGAGTGATAGAGTGTGAGCAGGGAAGGGTCAGGGGGGTGGGCACAGAATTGGAAGCAGGCTTCAGGCTCTGAGCTGTCAGCACAGAGCCCCAGGCGAGGCTCCAACTCAAGAACCACGAGATCGTGACCTGAGCTGAAGTCAGACACTTAACCGACTGAACCACCCAGTGGCTCACAATTTTTTTTAATGCAGCTACACAGAGGGAGAAAAGGTTGACAGAATATATAGCAAGATATTAATAACAATTAGCTTTTGATGATAAGATTATGGGAGGACATTTATTTTCCGCTTTTGCGTAAATTTTCAGATTTTCTATAGTGAACATAAATAGACTGTCCAGTAACAATAAAGTGAACATAAAAGAGGGGAGACGCCGATCCAAGCAACTAGCCCCAGTGCCTTAGACATAAAGCAAGGACCCAGCAAAGGTTCCATTTCTAGGAATGCCCTTCACACATCTGGAAACAGCTCTCATATGTCTCCTATTTCTTAAGTATTTCAGCTAATTTACTGTCACCCTTACAGGACTTGATTTCAAGGCTCTCTTTTTATCCTTCCTTCTCTGCAAAGGCTCCATCTGTCAAAATCCCACTCTGGGTATTGTATAAACCAGCTCACAGAATCAGCATCACGCTCCTGTTTGCTCATTCATCTGTTAATTCATTCACTGAGTAAACACCCCTTAAAAACCTACTCTATTGGACATCCTTGCTCTTACCCACCCCGCCCCCATTCACACACGGTTCCCAGATTTTCCTGGGGAACACCCACCTCCCCTCACCTCAGTCCCTGTGCTCTGGGGGGTGCAGACCCTAACCTCAGCTCCTTCAGGGGGCGGGCACTCGATCCAGGATGGCCAATCAGAGCATCGCATTCTCTTAAGCCACAGGGATTGGTTCCCGAGGGGCATGTTGCCCAGATAAGACCAATCAGAAACAGAGACTCAATTCGGGGACTTTTCTTTAACCGTTGAAAACGTGACCTTTTTATTCCCTTCTGCCAGAGCTGCTGAGAGCCGTCTTGCCACCACAATCGAGAAAGAAACGGTAGGTGATGCTGAGGGTTGCAGAAAAACTGTGTAAGCCTTAGCAACACCGTTGAAACCTCCATGCGTTAATTTCCATCCCTAGACTTTTCAAGGACATAAATCCCCTTCCTGGGGAAGCCGGTTCAAGTCAGGGTCCTGCTTTGAGGTCAAAAGAGTCCTGACTGATGAAATCCGAAGGGCTGTGACATAGGCTGCACGCTGGCTATGCACAGAGGAAGCGAGATGATCCATGCCACCTTTCCTGGCACTCAGTGCGATGTGGAGACAGCTACAAACAGCTACAATTATTTAAAGCCGGTAAGATAATTGCTTTAATTAAGAACGACATGGAACAAGAGGAGCATGGGGGGGGGGGGGGGGGCGGGGAGCCAGGAAAGGCCTCCGACAAGAAAGAGCATTTAAACGTACCCTGCATCTGCATTCAGGCAGCAGAGATAGAATTACTATTTGGGGAGTCAAGAGAACACGGCTGATACACATCCAGCTCCCAGTAAACGAAACCCACTACAACCCACATGACACACGGGGCGGTGATACTTAAAGCACTTAAGGGCACTCTCTGAACAAGCCCACAACACAGCATCTCGAGAGACGGCAAAGTGCCAATGTCCAACAGCCCTCACTGGCAAGAATTTCATCTGAATGTTACAGACGATGTCACCCTCTTAAATAACTCTCAGGTCAGTTTTTGTGATTTGGATGCTACACAACGTTCAGTTTTCACTCCAGCCCTCTTGCCTGTTTGGATTACTGTTGATCAAATCGCACAACATTGTAACAACAGCCCTCTCGAGATGAATAACCTGTTTACCACATTTGTTACCAAATGATAAGGGAGAGGGAAGAGAGCACGTGTCTGGTTCCCTAAAACACCGCATGATGGGTTGGGTTAGAAATGTGGCTGCAGGGAACAACTCTGGCAACAATAAAAGAACCTCTGGGAACATCTATTTTGCTAAGAAAGGCCTTGAAGGCCAGTCTTCGTAAAGGAGCAAAGCCAGTGTCCCTCAGACCTCTGACAATGTGTACATAACACAAGTTGGGAAGATACTTAATGAATCAGAAAAGGATACCGCAAACAAATTCTCCCAGGTCTTTGCTGTTTCTAAACACATCAGCGATTCATTTGGTCCACAAATACAGCTCCAAGTTTCCAGGGCAAAGAGTCCTACAGATGGAAAAATTAACACTGACAAAAACTTCCGTGTGGTCTCAAGAGAGGTGCTAGGGTCGAGTGGCAGGAGGGCGAAAGGCTTGAGAACCCTTCCAGGTAGCCTGGATTTCTCGGAAGCAGCTGGGTCACCTCTGCTCTAAAAACACTTGAAAGAGTGCTGTTGACTTTGCACAAAGACTTCACTTCCCTTCTCCTGAAAATGCGACTATGACTATGATCACAAGTTCAAGTTCACTGGGCAACTGCTAGGATCCAGGCAGAGCCTACAAACAGGGAGACCCAGGCGTACCGGCTCGAGAGGACTGAGCCTGAAACCAGAAGTACCTGTAGTTCAGCATATGCTCAGTAAACACTGGGAATTAGCGACCCCAAGAAGACCACTAATCTCTTCTAAAAATGAGAGGGGCTTTTATGTTGAAAGCTCCCAAAGAGAAGTTTTTGTTAACTAGTTTGTTTTTTAACACAAAAAATAGTATATGCTCATGCTTAAACGTTCAAAAAAAAAAAAAAAAATAGAGGCACCTGGGTGTCTCTGTTGGTTGAGTGTCTGACTCTTGATTTTGGCTCAGGTCATAATCTCAGAGTTGTGAGATTGAGTCCTGAGTCAGGCTCTACACTGAGTGTGGAGCCTGTTTAGGATTAGGATTCTCCTTCTCTCTCTCTCTCTCTCTCTCTCTCTCTCTCTCTCTCTGCCCCCCCTCTAAAAAATTTTTAAAATGTTTTAAAAATTAAAAAAAAAAAGAATTCAGAAAATAGAAAAGATACACAAGACATCTTCCATCTGCCCTAGAGCACAATCCGGTAGCCTCTTCCCCCAAGAGGTGAACAGTATTCCCCACAACCACCTCCTTCTTGGTATCTGCCAGTAATAACTGATGCGTAATCAAGCACATGAGGTGTGTGGACTTACTTGTATCTCCTACTTTTCCCCCCCACACATGGTGGGAACATACCACATACACTTTTCTGCATTTGTCTTTTCTTTTTTTAACTTAAGATTGTATCCTGGAGGGGCGCCTGGGTGGTTTAGTCGGTTAAGCCTCCAACTCTTGACTGTAGCCCACGTTATGATCTCACGGTTTGTGGGATCAAGTCCCACATTGGGCTCTGCACTGCCTGCTTAGTATTCTATCTCTCCCTCTCTCTGCCCCTCCCACTCGTATTCTCTCTCTCTCTCTCTCTCAAAATAAGTAAATAAACTTTAAAAAAAAAAGAGAGAATGTATCCTGGAGATCACAGCTTCTTAGCACACATGACCTTCTATTTTAAACAGTGGCCAAGTATCCCACTGTAAGAACATACCGTAACTGATTGAATCAATCCCCTGCCAACATACATTTCAGCTGCTTCCTCGATCTTGCTTTTATTATAAACAACGCTGCAATGCGCGTACATTACATATATCTTCACATACCCCATGGATGACTACAGGAAAGATACGACAGGATAAAATCTTGGAAGTAAAATCGCAGGGCCAAGCACTCAGAAAACGCAGATAGTGCCATACTGCCCTTACTGTCACTGTCCCCAATTGTGTGACAAGTATGCCCATTTCTCCACCCATACTCACAAAACGTTGTTTCGTGTTTTTAAATACAAGGGAAGAAAGAGCACCAGAGCTCTAGTCTTGTCCCCTTGGCTCTCCCTGCCCCTGTGATATCACACATGACATTACTACTTCCTGTAAGTCCCACCCATGATGCACAACCCAGAAATCCCAGTGTAAAAACAGAATGCACATCAGAGCCACTGGGGTGCTGAAGCCAGCTCACACCAGCTCAGGTGAGCTGAGTGGACACCTTTCTTCCCGATTCTGGGTTCAGGGACATCAGGCTTGTAGCCTGAAACTGGACATGGGAAGCATCTGTACCATAGAAATCAGCAAATGCTACAAAGCAAGGCTTCTTTTTTACCCCGCCCCCCCAGAGGGACCTTGGTCACACATATCACACATCAATGCACACCTACAGTGGAAACCGAGCCTCAGCCATCTCTCTTTGAATACTGCCACCAGCAAGAGGGCCACAGATTCTTGTGACTTAGTCACAAATTCTTGGAACCTAAGGACTGGAGAAGATCTGAAGGGATATCTAATAGTCGTGTCTCTTTTGTCATTATGTCTTTGAATACTGCCTTTCCCCAGCCCATCTGTCTAGGCATAAGCAATATCCTCCTAGTTCCTCTTCTATGCCTCCTTACCATTCTTGCGTATTCGCATCTCATTATTGTTTAGTGCTTATTTTTGAGGACAGTCTACAGTGTAACAATTACACACATAAATTAATTAATCAATTAATACTTTTTAAAAAGGCTCTCAAGTGCTCAGTTTCACAATGGACCCAAGTCTCATTTCTAGACCTACTGTGACATTTCAACCTTAACACCCAAATTCCATGGCCTGCTCCTGGGCACAAAACCCCACAAGCTGTCATGACTTCAGCCCACGTATCCAATTGACTTAATTTTCTCTCTTCATCTCTGACACTAAAGGGCTTCCCTTTCTGATGAGCTCCCCTAGGTACAAGTCTTACATTTTAGTCCACTCTGTGTTCATATCACGAAAGACACAAATCAGCATAGTCCCCCATGCTGGCAGAGTGTTCTAGGTCTCCAAGTGTAACATAACCACCTACCCGTGCTTGAGTTCTGTGCACATTACAGCGGCAGCTTACTCAAGGGTAAGCTTCCAAAGTCAGCACGGATATGAACACCGGAAGCAGTCAAAATTCTCCTTGAAAAGCCCGTAATAAGGCTTCACAATGGACACTGACAAACCGTCTCCCAACACAGGTCCAACACAGGCTGTGTCCCTTCAGCACTGGATTTGGTGTCTTGGGTTGAGCACCAGAAAGAAATAGCTAGCTTGGATTTCAGAGCTGTGTTGTAGGATAATTAAAATCTATAAATACAAGACACACCCTTGACGGCATAGATGCTCATACTCCAAAAAGCCACAGGAACAAAGAGTGACAGAAGGAACAGCAGATCTGTGTCTCATTCACACTCACTCCAAGAGAGAGACGCCTGTTGGGTGGAATGACAGGATCACCCACGCCATTTAAAGTGTTATTTTTATCTGTACTTTGTTTTTGTTGAGCAAGTATATTTGGATCTGGATAAGTGTGAAGCAGTAATCTATGACAGGATGTATCCAGGACTTTTGTAAGTGAGAACAGTGGTTAGCCCTGGGGCAGGACTCACTGTGAAGGGGCATGAGAGAATGTCCTGGAGAGATAAAAATCTTGAATGCCCTGTCTAGGTGGGGCCAAGATGGGGTGACATATTAAGAATTCATAAAGGGGCATCTGGCTGGCTCAGTGGGTAGAGCATATGACTCTTTATCTTGGGTTTTTAAGTTCGAGCCCCACACTGGGTGTAGAGATTATTTAAAAATAAAATCTCCGGGGAGGGGGCTCCTGGGTAGCTCAGTTGGTTAAGCCTCTGACTCTTGATTTTGGCGCAGGTCATTATCTCACAGTTTGTGGGTTCGAGTCCCGTGTCAGGCTCTGCAGGGCTCTCTCCCCCATCTCTCTCGGTACCTCGCCCACTCACTCACTCACTCACTCTCTCTCTCAAAAATAAAATAAATAAGCTTTAAAAAAATAAAACCTTGGGGCACTTGGCTGGCTCAGTCAGTTGAGTACGCTACTCTTGATCTTGGGGTTGGGAATTTGAGCCCCCACGTTGGAAGTAGAGATTACTTAAAGATAAAATCTTTTTTAAAAATCCTAAAAATCTTAAAGTGCCTGGGTGGCTCAGTCGGTTAAGCGTCCAACTCTTGATTTCAGCTCAGGTTATGATCTCACGATTCCTGAAATTAAGCCCTACATCAGGCTCTGTGCTCACAGCATGGAGCCTGCTTGGGATTCTCTCTCTCCCTCTCTCTCTGCCCCTCCCCTGCTGGCACATGCACACGTGCTCTGTCTCCCTCAAAACAAATAAACATTTTTTTTTTTAATCTTTAAAAAAATAGATTTGTACATTTTACAGTATGTAAGTTATACCCCAATTAAAAGTTACAGGCGTACATGAGAGACTACTCCACGACAGCTTGCCACCTGATCTCTATTCGACAGCTAAAGCTCTCTAGGGGCCAGACACCCAAACAGAGGGTAGTAAGGACACCAGGAAGACAAGGGACAGAAGAGGCAGAAAAGGGAGTGCCTGGCGGGGATAGCGGGTACCCAGGCTTACCAAGTTCATTTCTTTTCTTCTTTCTTTCCTTTTTTTTTTTTTTAAGTTTATTTTCTTTATTTTGAGAGAGACAGAGAGAGTGCAAACGGGGTGGGGGCAGAGAAAGGGAGAATCTTAAGCAGGCTCTGCGCTACCAGCTCAGAGCCCCCGAGGGGCTTAAACTCATGAAACTGTGAGATTATGACCTGAGCTGAAATCAAAAGCCGGACATTTAACCAACTGAGCCACCCAGGCGCCCCAAGCTGGTTTTCCATGAGGGGCCTCCCAGCAGTTAAGTGCATTGGCTCTCCAGCCAGACTACTTGGATGCGAATACTGGCTCCACCCCTGCCATGGGCTGTCTGTGTCCCCACCAAATGTATGTGTCGAAACCTAACCTCCAAAAGGACAGCGTTAGGGGGCAGGGCCTTCAGGAGTGATTAGGTCCTGCGGAGGGAGCCCTCATGAATGGGATCAGCGCCCTGATAAAAGAGACCCCAGGGAGCTCCCTCACCATTTCTGCCGTGTGAGTTTACAGCAAAAGAATGGCCATCTGTGAATGAAAGTGGGCCTTCACCAGACACCGAATCTGCCGGCACCTTGATCTTGGACTTGTCAGCCTCCAGAAGTGGGAGAATTAAATTTCTGTTGTTTAATGCCCCCCAGTCTGTGGTATTCTGCTACAGGAGCCCAAATGGACTAAGACGACCCTTGCTACTGGAGTGAACTTGGGCAAGTTACTTCTCTTCTTTGATCCTCAAGTTTCTTTTGAAATTTAAACAAGATAATTCAAAGCGTTTGGCACAGCATCTGCCATTCAACAGCATTCAATAACTGTCAACTATTACTCCTGTTACTGACGACAAGAGGCTGAGAGCATCTTCTTTCCTCCAAAGTTCTTTTTTAAATTATTTTTTTAAGCTTTATTTATCTATTTTGAGAGAGAGAGCAAGGGAGGGGCAGAGAGAGAGAGAATCCCAAGCAGGCTCTACACCATCAGCACAGAACCTGACGCGGGGCTCGGTCCCAAAAACCGTGAGATCATGACCTGAGCCGAAACCAAGAGCAGGACGCTTCACCCACTGAGCCACCCAGGCGCCCCCTGTCTCCAAAATTCTTATTTAAATTAAAATTTTAAATAAATAAATAAAAATAAATTAATAATTTCACCTGATAACCTTGTAGGGTCTCAATAAATATTCGTGGAGTGAACGAAAGAAAGCACATGGATTCTAATTTCAACAGAGCGGCAGGTTCTTATTTCTACTAAACTGAAATCCACGTCCTGGCCTAATACTTCCATCCACTTTAATTTTTCTTCACAGCAAAGTGGTCAAGAGCACAAGCTTGGAAGCAGATGGCCACGGTCACATCCAGCTGTTACTTACCAACTTAGTAACCTTGAACGTGTTGCTCAAATTCCAGGCCTCAGTGTCGTCTCCTGTAAAACAGAGTGACAGCAAGGATTAAGCACGTGACAAGAGACCTGAGCACAAGGTGAGCCCCCAGTAAATCCTAGACACTATTATTCTTTCCCATACTACAGACACTGTGAGAGAATAACCCCTCTCAATTCCATTTCTTCAGACCTTCAGGGTTTACAGAGCATGTCTCACAAATATTTTTCTCATTTAATGTTCAAAATAGTGGTATGTATTACAAATAAAGAAATGGAGGTTCAGAGAAGTTAAGTAACTTGCTGATGGTTACACAGCAAAGAGCAAAGACCCAAACCAAAATCCTATGACCAAGGGATAGTTTGGCTAGACTGTGTGGTTCTAGGGACAGAGGGTGGGGCCAGGCTGTCCTTTTCAAATTCAGAATTCCAAGTTAAAGGATGCTGGAAGTCTGAGTTACAACAGGAGTATTTGGGTCCCAGCAAAATGCTCAGCTCAACTTGAGATGGAACTGGTCTGAATCATTCTATGCCTGAATCACTTTCTGTTTTAGGTTTCTTCACGGCTGAGGAAAGAAAACAAACTTATATAGAACACCAACCCCATCACCCTCAGCATCTCTTACAGCAGCAAAAACTTATGAATCAAAGGGAGTTTTCATAAAACCAAAGTCAAACAACATCCCATGGAACACAGTCGCCAGCGTTTAGCGTGCGGGTCAGAGCACGGTCTGCCGCGTCTAGACATTCTCATTATTGCATGGAAGAGATACAAACTGCCTCTCTCTGGCCTTTATTTTGATTAAATCTGTAGCTGCCTTAGTGTTTTCTCTTTGCTTTTCGGCGGGTGATGAATTACAGGAAGCTGATCCACTGGCCTCACTTTACTCACAAAAGGTCTGGAGGCTGAGCCCAATTGTGGTAGGAGAACACTACCGGCTGATCATGTCAGCCACCTGTGCTCTCCTGCCATCTCTCCTCTTGTCCCCCCCACCTCCCCCCCACACACACACACACAGGTCTCTTGTCCCTGTGGCATGAGTATGGTTTAAAATCCCTTTTATTTCTTTATTTTTTAATTCTATTTTTGTAAGTAACCTCTACACCCAACGCAGGGCTCAAACTCATGACCCCTGAGATCAAGACTAGCCTGCTCCACTGACTGAGCCAGCAAGGTACCCTTAAAATCCCCCTTGTTTTAAATTTATTTTTGAGAGACAGAGCACAAACATTGGAGGGGCAGAGAGAGAGGGAGACACAGAATCCGAAGCAGGCTCCAGGCTCTGAGCTGTCAGCACAGAGCCCGATGCGGGGCTCGAACCCACGAACTGTGAGATCATGACCTGAACCAAAGTCAGACACCCAACCGACTGAGCTACCCAGGCGCCCCTACAATCCCCTTTTAAATCATGATCACAGAATTGCTTGGTGGCCAAAGAAAGAGGAGATTTCATTTAAGAACCACATAAGCATACTCACAAGCTCTGTCCTTGTACAACACGCCCATGCCCTTCAGGGCCTCACATGCACACACACACTCACACCCCTCATCTACAGTTCTCCTGACTCCTCTCGCTATGTCTTCCAGTTACATAAAGGACTTTTTTCTCTTTCTTTCAAGTTTTTTTGACCAGATTTACAAAATGGAAAATGGAAATAAGTTGTTCACTTGGGAAAATTTTTAGGGCCTTGGGAAAATCCCAGAAATAGGAAAAAAAGGGGCACTAACTCACTCTCACAAAACCCTTTTTTTTAAGAACACAAAGAGTAAGTTGACCATTACATCACCCAAAGACAAAATCCAGGAGACAGCATAAAGGTCCCCAGAAGGAAAGTGGTCATCTCCAAACAAGGGTGACTTTTTTTCACTTCCATGATTCGGAGCAGAGAGAACCTGGACTATGGCTCTAGAAACCAGATCTGGCCTTGTCTCCTCTTTAGACTCACACTATGAGGCTCCAGTCCCTTCTCAGTCTCTCAAAGCTGTGTGACTTTCAGCAAGGCAATGAACGTCCCTGAGCTCCTGCAGCCTCTGCTGTAAAGCGACAATACTCATTCTTTCAAGAACTAGCTACTGAGCACCTATGATGGGCCAAGCATGTGACCATGTGGCAAGGAGTTAATTCCAGGAATTAAATCTTCCCAGCCAGCCAGGAGCTTTCATGGATTAGTGGGGCAATTACAGGCAGACAAGCAATTACAATGGAGTATGAAAAAGTGTTACAACAGTGGCGGGTACAGTGTTGGGCAATCATAGAAAAGGGTATTTAACTCAGCAGGGGATGGGAAGTGTTGGGTATAAGAAAGGCTTCCCCAAGGAGGTGATATCTAAGCTGAAAACAAAAAGGCAAGTTAGACTTTGCCCAGCCCAGACAGGAGGGGATCCAAGCAGAACTGACCGCACATGCAGGTGCCTGGGTGGCTCAGTAGGTTAAGCACCCTACTTCGACTCAGGTCATGACCTCGCAGTCTGTGAGTTTGAGCCCAGCGACGGGCTCTGTACTGACAGCTGAGAGCCTGGGGCCTGCTTCGGATTCTGTGTCTCTCCCTCTCTCTGCCCCTTCCCCGTTCACACTCTGTGTGTGTGTGTCTCTCTCTCTGTCAAAAAAAAAAAAAAAAAGAATTTAAAAAAAAAAAAAAAAAGAATCACAGCATATGCAAAGGCCCGCAGGCTAACTTGCTGGTTCCTTGCTGGTTCACGTGGTCAAGGTCAAGAGACAGGAAGAGAAGATGTAGGATATACAGACCTGGATATGCAGGCAGGTGGGCTTGCCAAGGTAACTTCCCTGGACTAGGTAACCTCCTGAGGTCCCTCTGTCCCCTAAGGGCTGGTTCTGTGGTTTTCTGAAACCTCAGGTCCTCCTGCCCTGAGAGCCCTTTCATCAGCATGCAGGAGCCCCTGGGTCCACTCCAGGGCACGAAGGAAGTCCCAACCACCCAACGTGGGCCCTCCTCCTTCCTCTTTCTTTTCCCCTCAGGAGGGGCTGGACAGAGTGATTCAGAGAGGAAACTGTCTTTTATTTGTCATTTGTTTCTAAAAAAAAAAACAAAAAAAAAACAAACATCCAGAACTCACACATACAGTCTGTCTTCCCACCGGCCCCCTTTTCCCACCCAGCCCCTGAACTAGCTGAAGAAATGCTGGAATTACCTGTGTCTCTGCCTCCTTCAGGTCATTTTAAGCTACCTGAGGGCTAACACTGAGTTTGGTCACCCTGTTAGTCCCAGCACCTGGGATTCTGCCGGATGCATAGTAGGGCCTCAAAAATGCATACAGGACTGAACTGATTTTCTCTTTCTGCAAATGAACACACATCGAGATGCCCCCTCTCCCCCAGCAGCTCTGGGGCCAGGCTAGAAGACCTACAGACCCCGAGGGGCCACCTCGACACTTTCCCCCACTGCTCTACAGACGAATCTGGGGGCTGAGTGAAGCCCCACCTGGACACTGACCATCCCCTCCTTATACCAGTGAAGAATCCCAGGTCCAAAAGAGTGACTGACTTGCCCAAGTCTTAGCAAACGCAACATAATATTTTTAAAAGGCCACAAGATTATTTTTGATGTTTATTTATTTTTGAGACAGACAGAGACAGAATGTGGGTGGGTTAGGGGGCAGAGAGAGAGGGAGGCACAGAATCTGAAGAAGGTTCCAGGCTCACGCAGGGCTCGAACTCATGAGTGGTGAGATCATGACCTGAGCTGAAGTCAGACACTCAACCGACTGAGCCACCCAGGTGCCCCGTAAGGCCACAACGTTCTTAAGGGGAAGGCTCTACCAGAAATGTTAATTTATTTTCAGGGAAAATGTTTAACGTTGACAGAACTAATGGAAGCTTTTTTTATTTTCCCCCTCCACCAATTACACCATAAGATCCCTCGGTTTTTCTAGGCAGGACTAAAATTTCCCATTGAAGCAAATCTATTTGTGAAGATGACCATGGATATTTTAGGGACTGGGTATGTTTTCGATTATGGATCATTTTTTTAGGATAACTCTCCATTATGTGATCTCAGGCTATAACAATGTTTAAAGAAAAGTTGAGCTCCCCAAACCACTTGATTCCTTCGTTGTTGGTTTTTTTTAATGTTTTGACGTTAAACCATTTTACTATGACATCAAAGACGATTTTGAAAGACGCCATTTCAACCTATAATCCCTCCACAAAAGAATTCCTCACAATTCTCCGTGTCCTCTTTAATTTTTTTTATTCACAGATCTGTTCTCTGTATATATGTATGTATTTCATTAAAAGGAATGGGGCACCTGGGTGGCACAGTCGGTTAAGCGTCCGACTTCAGCCAGGTCACAATCTCACGGTCCGGGAGTTCGAGCCCCGCGTCAGGCTCTGGGCTGATGGCTCAGAGCCTGGAGCCTGTTTCCGATTCTGTGTCTCCCTCTCTCTCTGCCCCTCCCCCGTTCATGCTCTGTCTCTCTCTGTCCCAAAAATAAACGTTGGAAAAAAAATTTTTTTTAAAAAGGAATTAACCTCTAGTGTAGAAGTTCCCTAAATAGTCTTTTATTTTTTCCTTAAAAAAAAAAAAAAACCCAAACCTTAAGCAAGTCACTGGCGTGATAAATGCCGCAGAGCACAACCCGGGGAAACATTAAGTGCACCGGGACATTCTGGGTCGGAGACATTTAGGGCGACACTTTGAAGCCTGCTTCATTCAGCAGTTGTTCTGACGCTTCCCACATCCCAGCTCATAGGAAACAGAAAAAGGAAAACAGGTGTTTTACTTATTCCACCTGGCCTAGCAAACTCATTGCTCAAGAGTTTAAGTCAATATTTTTCTGCAGTTGAAATAACATCTCAAATAGTGTAATACAGTGGTTCTCACCCCGGCGGATGTAACCAGAGCTCATGGGAGAGGGAGGAAAGTTTTTTTTTTAAACCCTGCTGCTGGGTCCCAACCCTGTACAATCAAACACTCTCTAAGGATGAAACCCCAGCACCGTGGTTTTCTGGCTCCCCAGGTGACTTAATGTGCAAGCAGGACCGGCTTAGAATAACTCATTAGTCAAAGGAAGCCCATGGGAAATCTTATCTGGAAGTGAAGAACTCCTCGTAATTAAATAAAATAGCAGATGTAAAAGTACCTAACAGTGGCTGCGACCCAGAGGACACTTAATAAATGTTAATTAAGCACAAAAAAATAACTGGAATAATTACTCTTTCTCCGCAGTGAATTCATCTTGTAATTTTACTGGCTTGTTTATCACTTGCTGTTTTTTTCTTAGCCATGATTCATTCTATCTCTGGTAATAAAATTGTTAATGTATACCCATAATCCTGTTCAATTACAAGAGCTCTGTAATATTTCCAACAACCCTTAATCACTTATTTATTAAAACTTTCCCCCCAGAACAGTGGCTAATATATACCAAATACTCAATGAAGAGGAGCTATTTATAATAATTATTATTATTCAGAATTCATGATAATTCTTCTCAAGTAGGCTGAAAACCATTTGACAGTATTTGGAGAGCTTAACAAGAATGTAAAAAAAAAAAATTAGGTCAATATTTTACACACTTATTAAAACAGACTCTTAAGCAAACCAATTCTTTTTATAATTTTGTGGGGAAAAAATTAAATATGATCATTGCACAGGTAGCTGGCTTATCTACCTATTCAAGGGGCCCAGAAAAAGCTACCTGTTAATGCTTAGCAGTTTCCATAGTTACTTGGAAACGCTAACACGGCAATTAGTTACAAATGGTCTCTGAGCCAACTTGCCTACCACTGCCTCCCTGAACCTGAGTTAGGAAGGTGATTTTTTTTTTTTTTAATGTTTATTTATTCTTGAGAGAGAGAAAGCACGCATGACAGCTGGGGGGAGAGAGAGAGGGAGACAGAGGATCTGAAGCGAGCTCTGTGCTGACAGCAGAGAGCCCGATGCGGGGCTCAAACTCACAAACCATAAGATCATGACCTGAGCCCAAGTCCGAAGTTTCACCACCAACTGAGCCACCCAGGTGCCCCTTGGTGGGTTTTTTTTTTCCTCAAGTTACTTAACATACAATGTAGGATTGGTTTCAGGAGTAGAACCCAGTGATTCATCACTTACATATATATAACACCCAGGGCTCATCCCAACAAGTGCCCTCCTTAATGCCCATCACCCATCTGGAAAATACTGTGGAAGCTCCTCAAAAAATTAAAAATAGAACTAAGCTAGGTGATTTTTAAAGTCTATTTATCTTGAGAGAGAGAGAGAGAGAGAACACACAAGTGGGGTTGAGGGAGAGGGAGAGAGAGAGAGAATCCCAAGCAGGCCCTGCACCGTCAGCGAAAAGCTCAACGTCGGGCTCAACCTCCCGAACCGTGAGAGCATCACTGGAGGAGCTGAAACCAAGAGTCGGATGCTTCACCGACTGAGCCACCCAGGCACCCCAGGAAGGTGACTGTTCCACGTGTTCACATCACCCCTCAGTTCTGAGAAACCACAAATCTGTTTTAAAAAACAAAATGTAATTTCTTAACCCAAACAAGGAGCTCTTCTCTATGAAAATGTCCGAACCTCTGGCTCCGTCCTGCTCAGATGAAACTGGTCTGTCCTCATCCTCTCCTCATGCTGTGCCACGACAGGAGACCAGCAGCTATGCTGGAGGATTTGCTGTCCCTAGTTCAGGATTCACACTGGTCAGAATAACCCTTCTGTTGCTTGTACCTGAGCAAGCTACACCCTGCATCCCTATGCCTTCCGTGTCCAAACATCTACTCTGTCAGGTTTTAAATCAGCTGGACTCAAAAATAATGATGTACAAAAATAATAAAGACACGTACATTAAAAAGAAAAAAAAAAAAAACTACATACAGGGACGCCTGGGTGGCTCAGTCATGATCTGACCCGCATCGGGCTCTGTGCTGACAGCTCTGAGCCTGGAGCCTGCTTCGGATTCTGTGTCTCCCTCTCTCTCTCTGTCCTCACCTGCTTGTGCTTTCTTTCTCTCTGTCTCTCAAAAACAAATAAACATTAAAAAAAAAATTAACAAAAAACCACGTACAAAAATAATCATGATGTGCACTTCTTTATGTGTGTATTATATGTCACTAACAAGTGCTATGGTCTAAAAGGTTGTGTTCCCCTAAAATTCACACACTGGAATCCCAACACCCAATGTGGCAGTATTAGGAGGTGGCGCCTTTGGGAAGTGCTCAGGTCGTGAGAAGGGAGTCCTCATGGATGGGGCTAGTAGCCTTATAAAAGAGGACCTTGCGAGCTCCTTCACCACTACCACCGTATGAGGACACAGGGAGAAATCTTGTGACCCAGAAGAGGGCACTCAGCTGACCATGGTGGTGCCCTAATCACCAGCTTCCAGCCTCCAGCCAATGAGAAAAAACCCGTAGTCTATAAGCCACCCAGTGTGTGGTATTTTGTTACTGCCCTAAGACAGCAGCCCTAAGACAAGGTCAAACATGATCACACAAGGGCCTTTGGCTAGTAACAGCTTGGTTGCTCAGTAAGAATATAGTGCCGACTGGGGGTGCCTGGGGGCTCAGTCGGTTAAGCATCCGACTTTGGCTCAGCTCATGATCCCATGGTTCGGGAGTTCAAGCCCCGCATCGGGCTCCACGCTGATGGGTGCAGAGCCTACTTGTGATTCTCTCTCTCTCTCTCTCTCTCTCTCTCTCTCTCTCTCTCTCCCTCTCTCTCTGCTCCCTCAGCCCTCTCTCTCTCAAAATAAATAAACTTAAAAAAAACAAAAAAAACAAAAAACAAAAAAAGAACGTAAGGATGACTGTCACCGGCCAGGAAGAGTCAAAGGGGCAAGAGAGATGGAGAAGATGACAGAGAGGCCCTCTCGAAAGACCTCATGCTCAGGGGAGCACGCGGACTGGCTCCTGCAACACCAGGGCTCTGACAGAGCAGCCACGGGGTGACAAGGAAACACAAAGGACAGGGTCACAGAGGCAGCCCCAGACACCTAACCTGAACGAGAAGCAGAAATGGGGAGGTGATAGTTGGGGACAATAACGTTAAGGGAAGAACTGCAGTTCACGTCCATCGTTCCCTCAACTCTATCTCCTGAACTTGACATTGCCTTCTCCACCATTTGCATTAGCTCCCAACATTTGGCTCTTTCAATGAGATCATAAGCACCTTGACGGTCGGCACCTTGTGTCACCAGTAGAAGAACTAATTTTAGTTTCTGTATGATCAAGTGTATACAGTACTTTAGATAGCTAGACACGGACAGTACCTGAATATTAAAACTGGTGTAACTCACGTTTTCATTTAACCCTCTGGTTGGCCAAGCACTGAATTACTAGTGTGAGATGGTCCTGTGAAGGCCTCACGCAAGGGATTCCAATTTGTCCTGGCTGATTCATTTTTGTTGTTGGAAAAACTGCCATGTCTGGAACCCCCACTGTAATGGAGCTACAGAGGATCCCTAGAGGACACACTCCCAGACTCATGCTATGGTGGGCGCCATCTCCCCAGGACCATTCCAGAGCCCTCTCCTATGCTGGAGTTTCTAAAGTGTTCCTGGATCTATTCAGGATACAATCTTTTCTATTAACCAGGTTCTCCATGATTCTGTCACTACATATTATCATTATTATTATTATTATTATTATTATTATTAATTTGCCAAGTACACAGTTCAGAAAAGCAGCTAATACACTGGGCAGAGATGTCCCTTGAAACATAGTCTCAGGTGTTTTTAATTTCCTAATCACAACTATCGCTAACTAGCTATGGCAATCTTACCCGACAACAGGACCCACGATCTTCAGCAGCATTGCTTTTATTTGCAAAACCAGACATATGCCTAATCCCCAAGAATGTGCTTCAAATATTAAGGATTATACATGAAGGTTCTGCATGCATCCACATGCACGTAAGCATAGTTAAATATATATCAACTTTCTACAGTCCTAACACAGGGAACATACAAAATCCTCCTGACTTCCAATGCGTGCCCAGAGATACGAATCCCACACATATTTGGGGTTCTTTTGAGATAACGTAACTGATTCTAGGGTCCACCCCAAGTTTACAAAAATTCTCTGGCTTGGGGTTCCCCCCCCCACAAAAGTAGCCAAGCTTAACTTCAAATATTTTGCCATCCTAACATTTGGAGGAATAAAGCACACTGTCTTCACGGAGGTTGTAACTCTCCTTCTTGAAGGACTATGAGATGCCACATGGCCACACCTTCCTCCTGGCTCCAGGCCTGGGACAGTCAGCAACGGTGTCTCCTAATTACCGCCTCCCTTTCCTCCCTTCTCTCCTAGAGAGAGAAGGCTCTGTCAGCACACAGCCTGATGCAGGGCTCGAACCCACGAACCGTGAGATCATGACCTGAGCCGAAGTCAGATGCTTGCTTAACCGACTGAGCCACCCAGGAGCCCTGAGGTGCAGAATATTACTTCTGGTCTAACTCCCTGATTCTATAGAGTCACAACTGGCTCCCAAGTATTCCCACTACTCACTACCCAGGGACGATCACTTAGCTTCCTCCCATTTCCAGACTCCTTCAGCTGGTGACCTGCTTCCCAGATGTCCACTCTCAGTCCCCATTCAGAGAGCCTTCAGTGTAGACAGGGGCCCCTGCTGGGCACACCTTACCCCGATGCTCCCTTTCCCAGAGCACTGTTCTCACTATACCTGAATGATGCCATCGCTTATTCAGCTAGCTCACTTTGGAGCTCTGAGTGACTCTTTGTTAAATTCTTTATGTCCTGGACCCGGGCACAGCAGCGACACTTACATGGAAACTGGGTCGTGAAGAGAGTGACCAATGCATCCCCGCTTATCAGGGAAATTCCCAGCTTTAGCAAGGAAAGTCCCAAGTCCCAGGAAACCCTTCAGTTCCAAAGCAAACCCCTCAGTTCCTCAAGCAAAGCAGGATGGCTGGTCACTCCAGCAGGGGATACCAGTGAGGTCAGACAGCCTGCTCACTGCTCCTTCCGCTAACTGTGCTCAGACATCCAGGCTGCGCCCGGAGCCCTATCTGTGCCAACTGGTCCCTGTAGCCCACCACTGTCCAACAGAACTTTCGGCAACATCCGCGACGACCAGTAAGGCAGCACTAGCCACGCGTCGTTACTTGGCACCCGCCTTCTGGCTCGGTGAACTGAGAAGCTGAGTTTTGACATTTTAATTAATTTTAATTACTTTAAACTTAAATCACCCCATGTGGCTAGTGGCTACTGCACTGGGCAGCTCAGCTCCAGTGTTACATACACAGAACCAGGGTCCACTGCTGTGCAGACGAATGAGCTTTGAAGTCAGACAGACCTTGGTCCAAATCCTAGACCAACTCCCTCATTTACAAATGTGTCACACCTTCTTGGGGAAACACATTTCTTCATCTGTAATCCTTCCAAATTTACTAGGGGACAATGTTCAGGAAGTGGCTGGCCCGCTGAACTTCAAGAAATAGGATTTCTTTAGAAGTAAACCAAATCTATGTAAAAATGCTAAAAAAATTTTTTTGACTCTGAACCCCAAAAGCGAATGAATGGGAATCATTTCAACCAGATCTTCAAAATACGCATCAGGTTTAAATTCAGATTCTAAACTGCCACAGCTGTCCCATGGGGCTCGCCAGGACTTGATTTCTGTCCCAGGCCTGTCGAGGGCTGTCACTGAGCCCCATCAGAAGGCGCCCTGGGGCAGCGGGCACAGGGTATCTAGGAGACACTGAGCCAGCTCACCTGAGCGTGGCCCTACACAGAGCCAGGAGCAGGAATCCAGGCTGGTCACAGAGAAGGGAGGAGGCAGTGCAGAGGAACCAGGGACATGGGGCAGGTGGAGCAGAGCGTGCTGGGGGGGGGGGGGGGGGGACCACCCTGGAGCACATCCTTCACAGGGCACAGCCCCCTATGCACCTGCTCCCTCCCGCAGGCTACCAGCAAGGAGCCCCCCACCCCCACCCCAGGGCAGCAGGTGCTCTCTGGAGCCTGCCCCCCTCCCCAGGCCCTAAGGAATCCATCCCCAAGCGGCAGGAATGGGCGGTATGTACCCCTCCAGGGGCAAGCTGCAAATCAGCATCACCTTGAAAGCTTTTCAAAAACCAAGTGTTCCCCAGGACTGGGAACTGGTGTTTGCAAAAAGCTCTCAGGTGATTGCTGCGCAGCTGGGGACTCAATATTTTTCATCTGAATGCTTGGGAAGGGGATTCTTTTTCTAAAGTTTTTTTTTTTTTTTTTTGAGGGGGGTGGGACAGAGAGAGGAAGGGAGAGTGAGAATCCCAAGCAGGCTCTGCACTGTTGAGAACCGCGAGATCTCCATGACCTGGGCCGAAGTCAAGAGTCGGATGCCCAACTGAGTCACCCAGGTGCCCCTGAGAAGGGGATTCTTATATGCAGCCAAGATGAGAAGGATCACCCACAGAAAGAAATACTACCTAAGGCTACAGGAAAAAGTCCTCCCCACCTTTTTTAACACCCAGTGTGGGGCTCAAACTCACGACCCCAAGATCTAGAGTTACAAGCTTCTCCAACTGAGCCAGCCAGGCGCTCCAAGAAGTCCCTTTCTTAATGGTTCCTTCCCCTTGCTGCGGGGGCAGCACTGAGAAGGCTGCAGGGCCCTTCAAGCTGCCCCCCTCCCTCACATCCCAACTTGAAGAGCACCTTCTGGTTCCCCAGGACCCACCGGTCCAAGGACGAACCTGTCTAATGTCTCATGTGCAGCACTGGTGGGGTGGAGGGTGTCCTTCTTGCCCACTAACCTCTGAGCACCCCAGGGCAAATGCTGAGGTCCACGCTGGTCCTGTGTCTCAGGGCTGGTCCTGGCACTGAGGAAGCCCACAATAAATGCTATTATTGTGGTTCTTACCCTCATTTCACTGAAAAGGAAACCAGCTCCTAGAGATGGTATGACTCACCCAAGGCCCCATGACACTGGGGGCAGGGCTGGGACAGGAACTCTGGGCTCCTGGGTTCTTCCTCTTCCTGATACCCCAGGCTGCTACCCCACTGCTTCCCCCACCCTCACTCCACAAACACACACAAAACATACACCTTTTTCTTTTCTCCCTTTCTTGGTCAATATGCAGGCTACCAGTCCAGATAAATTCTCAGTATTCTAGGGCTTTCAGTTCTAGGACCCCACCTATCCTCAAAACAGTCTGGGGGCTCTTCTAAGAACACCCTTTGGGCACTATACGGTGGAGGGGCAGTTTGGGCACAGCTTTGGAGTCTTGACTCACCTGGGTTGCCACTTGGCAGCTGGGTGATCTTAGATGGATTTCTTAACCTCTCTGGGCTCAGGTTCCTCAACTATAAAATGGGAATGGTAATTTTATCACTCAAGATTGTGGTGAGGATTATTAGCTGAGATCAATCAAAGAGACCAGATGGGCACCTTGGGTCAGCCAGCAGGAAGCGCTAACATTGTTCATCACCTGCTCTGTGCTCCAGATTCTGGCCCACAAGAGCTTCCAGAGGGTGCATCCTGCTGCCCTATTTACCCCCGTCTCTTCCCCTGGGGCCACCCCGGGCCAGCTGGCCCACCTCACGGCTCCTCTCCTGGACCCCCTCTTGGGTGCCTGGACCCCCCTGGAGGACGAGATGGCTGTTGAGGTGTCTGAAGGCACCAGACTCATCCCCACCCCGCCCTGCCAGAGCCCCCAGAAATAAGTGAGAAGTAGCTTTTTTCTATTCCTCATTCCAGACTTCCTTAATTAAAATCAAATATTTGCACTCTCCAAGGCCTATAAACCTGAACTGTCTACAGGAAGAAAGAAAAAAAAAGATGCAAAGAGAGTAGTGTGGGCAGAGGTGGCCTGGGAGAACCTCAGAGAAAGGGCAGTCGATCTTGAGCAACCGCACAGCGCCAGCCAAGAGCCCGGGGTGAGTGGGGGAAAGCTGCCATCTCCAATGCAATCACCCCTGCTTTTCTCAATCGACCTCCACAAGAATCAATGGCATAATCGCTCCGAGAAAGGCTCACTGAAAATCATCTGAGGGTATGAACGTTGGCAGGGGTTGGGGGAGGGGATGGAAGCAAGGACCACACTACTCCAGCCCCTCCCCAGAAGCTGTCACACAAGCAGGAAGTGCGCCCCTGCTCCACCCCAGCATGGCTGTATCAGCCCATAAAATAAGAAATATCTGGAACAGGGTGGGGACTGGTTGCTGCCCAGAGCCCTACCCTCAGTGCCTCTATGCCCCCCAGCGCTCCCAGACACCACCCCCCCCCCCACCAGGATCCAGCAAGGAAAGGATTAAAAACAGGCTTCCAGAAATTACCCTGGTGGGTTAAACATTCTGACCATCACCCATGGGCACAGGTGAGGGGCATGAAGAATGCGCACAAAATTTGGGGGGTGATTAGAGGAGGGACAAGGCCTTAATGTTTGCCGGAAGAAGAGAGAGAGAGGGAGGAGGAGACTGGTTCACGTGGCAATAGTAGTGGCACCGAGGACAGGCCACGGAACCACCGCACCTCTGTCCCTCTAGGCCACTCACTCCATCCAAGTTCAGGTCATCACTTCACCAGAAGCCTCCCTAACCAGGCAAAAAGCTAAGTGGATGCTGCGCCCCCCCGGCAATGCACAGCTGACGTGTTGCCTGCCCGGCTTCCACACCCCTTCTGGTAACAGCACCCACTTTTCCAATGGGGCATCCCCAGCCCTCCCCTCCACATGTTCCTGGGGCCAGTATGTTAGCTAGGGGAGAGTGGTCAAAGCACAGAATCTTCTAGAACCCATGGCTGGCTCCAGAACAGGCAGGTGACCCTAACTAGCCATGGTAGTCCTCCTGAGGTTCAAGAATGGGCATGTGACCCTGAGTGGCTAATAAGAGGTTTCTCCAGCACTCGGGCTGCAGACACTACGACAAGGATGCCTGGTTTCCCCCGTGGGGTGGTCAACATGAGAAGCCATAAGCCCGGGCCCACACTGCCGCCGGCTGGCTCTTGCTGTCTGGGAAAGAGGGTCTGCCTAAGAAACAAGGAAGAAGGGGTGGAGGGCCAAGAGACAGACAAAACCCGGCCCCTGGATCAGCCATGCCTGTTTAGCTACTTGACACAAGAAATTATCCTTTTTAAACCTAAGCTGGCCTGAGTTTGGTTTCTGTCACTTGCAGCCTAAAGCACCTGATGCACACCATCCTCGGTGGGTTTACGAGACCTGCTGGTCAGTCGCTGCCAGGCCCTGCTCCCTGCCCCGGCTGCCCTTTCAGGCCTGACGCAGTGGCTTGTTGAGGGCCCCCAGGGAAGCTGGCTCCGGACCCTCGGCCTTCTGCATGGGGTACACAGAGCATCCCTCTCTCACTGTGGACCGCAGACCCCAGGCTCTTGTCCGCACCCCCCACACTGCCTGTTCTAATGTGCAAATCCTTCACAGGCCCCTCGAAGTGCCTACGGATTGTGATGTAGATTCCTTTCACACCACTTACAAGGTCCCTGGGCCCTGAAGACAGCTCCCCTGTTCCTCCACGGGCATCTGCACAGTCGGCTTCATAAGTCATGTTCCACAAGGTAGGTGTTTTTACAATTCCAATCAACGTCAAAAGCTCTTTGAGGACAAGAGCTTATGTCCCTCATGTACTTTAAAAAAAAAAATTTAAACTTATTTACTTATTTTGAGAGAAAGAGAGAGTACGAGCAGGGGAGAGCCACCCAGGTGCTCCCCTCATGTTCTGTAACCTGCAGCCCCTCCACTGAGGTCAAAGCCCCCCTTTTCATGCAGAGGGAGTTAGTGCTGATAGAACCTCAAAAACACAGCCTCTACCCTTCAAAAGTTATCAAAACCCTCCCCAAAGCTCTCTAACACCCACCAAGACGAAGATGCTCTGGGATACATAAGCCTTTGTTATGTAAATTAGGGGGGGTTGTTTCCCACTGAAACCGGCCAGTTGTGTAAATTTCATCCAAGGCCATAGGGAAAAATATCCATGCATAAAACTTCTCTGGACTAACCGTAAACTGACAGTATTTATCACCACAGTGTGCAGAGTTAATGCCAAAATGGGTTTTGGAGATCTTCTGGGGCAACCTTCCCATTTTACAGAAGTGGAAACTGAAATTCCAAGAAGTGAACTGACACCTGGGGTCACCCCGCTGAGAGGCAAAGGAGCCAGGGCAAACACCGGGTTCTCTGCTTCCCCCTCCACAAAGTTATAAATTTATAACTTCACCTCCATTTTACTTTATTACAATGCTACTTAACACACCCTCACTTCAAATTATGTAAGCCACAGGGAAACTCTATATGTATTTTCTGCTCTTTGCACTACATCTCATCTGAAAAACGGGGCTCCTGTGGTTACTGGCAGCCTTAGACTTAGTGTGGCTTTCTCACCCTCTCTACCACCCGTAACAGTGGCGACACAGACAGTCACAGGGGCTGGTTGTGCAATGACAGGCAGTCTCCACTTCCTAATGTGGAGACCTAGGTGGTGAAATGTCTTTGTGAAAATGTCTACCCTCTCCTGGACCCAGCAAGTCGTCATGAGGACGTTCGTTCACGGCAAAGTGTTGTGTTGCATCTATCTCGTTAATCTCTAAAGAAAAAGCATCTTGTTGGGGTGCCTGGGTGGCTCAGTCGGTTGAGCGTCCGACTTCAGCTCAGGTCATAATCTCGTGGTTTGTGAGTTCGAGCCCTGCATCAGGCTCTGTGCTGACAGCTGGGAGTCTGGAGCCTGCTTTGGATTCTGTGTCTCCTCTCTCTGCCCCTCCCCTGCTTGTGCTCTGTCTCTCTCTATTAAAAATAAATAAATGTAAAAAAAAAGAAAAGAAAAAAAAGAATTAAAAGAAAAAGAAAAAGAAAAAGCATCTTGCAAGGTAAAGGTGATTTCAGGAACAGCCTGGAAGTTGGATTTCTGGCTGTTCCTTTCACTCACCGTGTGGCCTTGGATAAGATACTTAGCCTCTCTGAGCCTGTTTCTTCATTTTCAAAAATGGCGGTAATACCTCCACTGAACAGGGGCTGAGTTCCTCTTGAGCTCTGCTTTAGGCCTTGGCCAATCTGCTGACCGAGGCCATCGCCCTAGATTCTCTGAATCTTTCCCCTCCTGCCACCCATCAACCCCTCAACTGCTCAGGCCAGCTGACACCATCCTATCCACACCCCACCCCTTGGGTGCAGCATCAACTGCCTGGGGGCCGACCACCCCTTGGCCAGCAGGGTCCAGCACAATAACCCAGTCAGCTACGAATTGGTCTAGAAGCCCATGGCAGGGTTTCTCCTCAGACTGAAAACCTCTAACATCACTGTAAAATTACTTACTTTTTTCCTCATGGGATCCAATGGAAGTTAACATCAGTCACCAAAGTCTATATGGTCCTTTTCCACACACAGCAATAAATAGACTATGTAATACTTACAGGATTCCTTTAACGTTCTCTGTCCAAAATTAAGCTTGTGTTCTGTTTACTGTTGTCAGTGAGGAACAGACAGGGGTCTCCCTAACCACGCTTTATGTCTGGATCTCGCCCTGCATCACGCACCCCACAGCAGGGCCAGGGGCCCTCTCCACCACACCCCTTCTAAGCAGTCTATCTATCTATAGGCTGAACCTCTGCATCTGCTCCCCAGCCCCCAGCCGCACCCAGTGAGGAGTCTAGACTTGCTCAGACGAGGGGGAAAAGCAGAACTTACAAGCAGAAGCTCGACCTGGGGGGGGGGGGGGGCGGGAGGGGCTTCTAATGCTGTGGCAGACCTGCTGGGGTGAAGAAGAGAAGCACGGGGACTGAAGCCTTCCACTCATGGCGTGAACTTCTGTCTCTCTGCTTATAGTAAAAGTACCAAAATCAGGTCTCACCCAATGCCCCAGCCGCAAATTCTGGCAACGGCTCAAAAGAAATCTGATGATAAGAGAATGTAGGAAGGATCAAAGATCACAGATCGAGAACCCCAACAGACTATTTACGGAGGCTTATACTGGGGCAAGAAGAAAAGGGGTGCAGGGAAGCTGCTGGAACTTCTTTCTTCAAAGCCCAGAAAAGAGAACACTTTTTATTCTCTTTAACTCCCGCTACAGCCAGTTACAGGTAGTGGAAACAATCTCTTTAAAATGTGCTGTAGGTGCATACACACGAGCACACATGTGCGTGCATGCATCTGCTCAGCCCCTTTGCTACCCACCAGCCTTTGCGAATGAAAAGCCAGGTAGAGGGAGCCCTCAAAAAGTGCTGGTGGGCATTAAAAACGTTAGTGTAACCACTTCGGAAAATAGTTCAGCAGGTCCTCAAAAAGTTAACATAAAAACTCTACACAACCCAGCAAATTTCACTCCTATGTATCTGCCCAGGAGAAACTAAAACCCATGCCTACACAGAGACTCGCACAGGAATGTTTGTAGCAGCGTTATCTGTCAGAGGCCTAAACCGAAAACAACCCAAATGTCTACCCACCGTGGAGTAGAGACGACGCGGTGTGTCTGTACAATGGATCATTATCCCACAATAAAAAGGAGCAAAGTACTCACGCACTTGACATTGCACGTGAACCTTAAGAACATTAGAATCAGTACAAAAGCCAGACACAGAAACCACACACTATATGATTCCACTTACATGAAGTGAATGCCCGAGAGGAAAGTTTAGAGACAAATTTAGAGGGACAAAAGCAGATTAGTGGTTTACCTGGGGCTGGGGACAGGGAGTAACTGTAAATGCGTATAAAAGATCTTATCGGGGTGAGGAAAATATCCTACAACTGCATTATGGTCATGGTTGCACCAGGGGTAAAGGGACTAAAAACCACTGAACTGTAACGGGTAGATTTTATAATAAATAAAATACACCTTGTATTAGTTTCCTACTGCTGCTGTTGCAATGACCACAAATGTAGCAGCTTAAAACAACACAAATTTATTATCTTTTAATTCTGGAGGTCAGAAACCCAGACAGGGTTTTACTGGGTTTGAATCAAGGTGAATGAAATCAATACCCTCCCTCCGGAGACTCTGGGGGGGAATGTGTTCTCCGGTTTCTGGTGGCTGCTGTGTCCCCTGGCCTGTGCCCCTCCCCCACCCTCAAAGCCAGTAAGTAGGGTGGCTTCCTGTATCTCCGATTCTGACCCCATTTCTATCATTCATTCACCTACTTCCCCGACTCTTACCCTCCCTCTTATGAGGCCCACCAGATAACCCAGGCTGATTTTCCCATCTCAGGAACTTGAACTTAGTCACATCTGCAGGTCCCTGTTGCCATGGAAGGCATGGTGTTCACAGGCTCTGGGGATTAGGATGGGGTGTCACTGGGGGACCATTATTCTGTCTACCATGTGCCTCAATAATAGCCAGTGCAGGACGTGGCCAGCAGGTAGGGCTCATGCAGGTGATCTAGAACCCCCACCACTAAAGAAGCCCTCGTCCTAGGGGACCACGTGGGGCATAAAGGAACTGAAAGGGCCCTCATTTTGTCTTCAAAACCTAGGAGGGAAGAGGGGAAGAGAATGGTAAGTCCTGAGAAGAAGACCTGGACAAATGGTCAAGTTCTAGATGACGGAGGGTATGTGAGGGAGGGGGGCAATGCCTTTAATTTTCACCTGACCTGACTCCCCCCCGACCCCACAGTCAAGACTAAGGGAAAAAGAGATGTCTGCATGAGATCTAAGCCTCTGGGTGTTCTGAAATTTCCATCTCACTGATTATCTTAAAAGAACCCAAATTAAGTTAGTCCCCAGACGATCTCTGATTCTGGCAAGCACCTAAGTCAGTATGTAAGGAGCCACCAGGACGGTTCCCTCAGCAGGCACCACGCCAGACCGTCCTCATCAAGGGAATGGGAAGGAACAAGCAGGACCCGACTCTGCTCTGGTTACAGGTGGCGTCCAGAACCCAGGACCTGCAGGCCTGATGCCCCTCCCCACTCCCGTCTTATAGTCACCCTGCCCAGGGCCACCTCTCTGCCTTGTCCCCATCAGCTTTAGGGCCTTCCCGACAGATGGAAATGGTGCCTTCCTCCCCGTCTCTTCTACTGGAGTATGCTCCCCTAGTGCCCAGCACGATGTGGGCACAGAACGGGTACCCAGTAAACACCGGGAACCATGTAAACGTATACACTGTATATGCGTGCTTTGTATACATAACCGTGTTTTTATTTCTGGTATACAGTGTTTGGAAAAGGCTTTTTTCGTATACACGTACAAACATTTATGTGCACATTTTACATATGCAGACAGGTTTATATGCCTAAAAGCACATTTTATATAGAGAACATAGGCGTTCGGTAAACGATTGTTTCATAAATACACTTACATCTATGTATGTACATACGTGCATACAAGTACATATATATGAGTGAAGGAATTTAGATAAAAAGCAAGACGTGGTTTAAAGGCAAAACAGGCTGGGGAGCCAAAATGAAAATTCTAGAAAGACAGACATTATGTCTCTTTTGTTCTCCACTGTATCCCCAAGTCCAATGTAGCACAGTGCCTGCCTGGCACCTAGGATGTGCTCAGTAAATACTGGGTAAATGGAGGAACGGTCAGCCTACTTTCACTGGACAAGCATTTACTGAGCAAGTACTTACCAAGTGCCAGCTGTGGGGCAAGACTCTGGGGATCCAAGGTAAACAAACAGAAGGCGTCTCTACCTTTTGGGGGTGGGGAGACCCAACACCCAGGCCCACAAGCCACACACACCACATCCAAATGGAGAGGAGAGCTTTGACGGGAAGGAACAGGGTGCTGAGGTGAAAGGGAAGGTCTATGTAGGGAAGTCGATCTGCAGAGACCCAGGGACACAGTGATCAGGCAGAGGGAACAGCCTGAGGGCAGGAAGAGCCCAGTTCTCTAGGGAACGTAAAGAAGCTGGGGGGTGGGGGTGGGGCGGGGGGCAGCGACAACAGGCAAGGAAAGGCAGAGACGCAACAGGGAACTCAGGAGGCAGGGGCTGGATCCCCAGGACCTTGGGTTTTGTTCAGTTTTTAAATGACAACAGAAAGCCACTGAGGGTTTTTAGCAGAGGGACGGCATGGTCTGATATACATTTTTCAAAAGATCTGGAGCAGTATGAAAAATGAATTGGAAGAGGTTAAAATATCCTCCCCAGCATCATGCCGACTTGTCAAAGAGTGAGAAACAATCCTCCCGGCCACCCCCGAACAGCACTCAGGAAGCTAACACATGACTTGGCCATCAATTCACTTCATTTTTCCAGACCGTTAGGGAGCACCTAGTATGTACCAGGCACTGTGATAAATACTGGAGGCACTGAAGTGAAAGAGACACAGGCCCCTTCCTCCAGGAACCGAAAATCTCTACCGTCCAAGAGCAGCCAGCCTGGCACAGGTGAGAAGAATTTAATTCAGACCAAATATTTAAGAAAGGGGGTAGAAATTCAGCCCCTGGATCAACACAGTGTCCTTATTTCCTCCTTTCTTTGTCATTTATTTGTTTATACCCTGCCTCCTTCCAAAAGAGATTGGGGATAACCTGCAGCAAAAAAAGGATAGATGAAGATAATAAACAGACAAAGAAAATGACAGCCGAGACAAACAAACAGACTGAACCCAAGGGCCCTTTACGGCTGCTGGTGTTCAAGCATAAATTTGGCTCTCAGCACCCTGGCAGCCAGGGCAGAAAGGCAGAGAGGTTAAGGGGGAAGAATGACCTTTCCTCTGTGGAAACAGCTTTTCCTGGCTGTCCCTAAATTCTAAAAATCAAAGATGGGGTCTACAGCGGGTGGGCATGGAAGTAAAGCCAGGGTGGGTGACCTGGGGTAAAAGTTCCACCTGCTAGTTCACCTTGTTCGTCACGGAACGCCACGTCTTCCCTCACACCCAGGCTCCCCATCTAGTTCTCCTAGTCGCCAAGCTAGAGACGATGTTTCTTGGTAACTTTGTCTTTCTCACTCCCTCCCTCTCCATCGCATGTTAAATTAGATACAAGCTCTAACAATCCCATTCTCTCCCTCCAATGTCCAGCACCACTGCCCTGCTTCTGGCTCCCAGGCTCAGAAACAACCTCCTAACAGTGTCCTGCCTCTAGCCTGGCTCCTTCCCACCATGTGACCAGAGAGATTTTTCTAGAAATCATGTGTCTGGCTACATCACTTGTCTACTTACAATACTCTCACGAGTGGACACAACCCACCCTTGTCCACCACTAGGCAGCAGCCCTGTGGCTTGGGCAGGGCTGGCCACGCCTCCCTTAGGGGCGGCCCTTGTCTGGACCCTTAGCCTATCAGCACAGAGCATTCTCCTGGCCACAGGATTGGCTCCAGGGTGTGCACGTGACCTAAAGTCATCCAGTAAGATTGGAGAAGAGAAGTAGATGTGAAGGCTGGAACTGCTGAACCTACATTACCACCAGGAGGGAGGCAGCCTGAGGATGAAGTTCATAGGGGAGGGCAGAGCTGAGAGAACAGAGAAATGAGCCAGGGCCCAAAACAAATGCCACCTAAAGCTTACCTACTTGGATGTTTCAGTGACATGTGTTCATTAATTTCCTTTCCTCGCTGAGCCACCTTGAGTTGAGTTTCTTGTTACCAGCAACCAGAAGCACATCTGTTCTCCACAATCTCAACATAAAGTACAAACTCCTTAGTATGGTGTATAACAGAGGTCAGCAAACTACAGCTCATGGGCCAAAGGAGGTCAACCATCTGTTTCTGTCAATAAAGTTTTATTGGAATACAGCCATACCCACTCATTTATAGATTGTCTATGGCTGCTCAGGTGCTACCATGGCAGAGTAGATCGCTTGTGACCATATGGCCCACAATGCCTAAAAATGTACCATCTGGTTCTTTTTTTTTTATATGAAATTTATTGTCAAATTAGTTTCCATACAACACCCAATGCTCATCCCAAAAGATGCCCTCTTCAATGCCCATCACCTACCCTCCCCTACCAACTGGTTCTTTACAGAAAATGTCTGCTGGCCCCTGGCATACCCATATTTAGACTTTTTCCTTCCCTTCCAGACTGACCATCGACCATCCTCTGCCTCCCCACCCGCTGTAATACCGGTCACCTCCCTGGGTTTGGTTACGCTGAGCCCTTTTGCAAAACTGCTATCTATCTGGGCAGTCTCGCTAACTCCCTGCATCCTCCTCACCCCACCTCTTCCTTGTGGGTCCCTCATTGGGATGAGGAGTCACCTACACAAACGCAGCACCGTTGCCTGGCTCTATTCTGCCACCTTGCTGAGCGGAATTATCCAACGATATACCCATCTCCCCACCTCTGGACTGTAAGCCCCTTACTGTCCAGGATTACGGACTATCTCTGTATCCCTGTGCTTTCGGACAACACAACATGACACACAGTAGGTGTCCCGATGTTCACTGACCTGAACTGCAAGAGACTGAGTCTTCAAGAAATGTGAATGAGGGGGGCGCCTGGGTGGCGCAGTCGGTTAAGTGTCCGACTTCAGCCAGGTCACGATCTCGCGGTCCGTGAGTTCGAGCCCCGCGTCAGGCTCTGAGCTGATGGCTCAGAGCCTGGAGCCTGTTTCCGATTCTGTGTCTCCCTCTCTCTCTGCCCCTCCCCCGTTCATGCTCTGTCTCTCTCTGTCCCAAAAATAAATAAACGTTGAAAAAAAAAATTAAAAAAAAAAAAAAAGAAATGTGAATGAGGGGCACCTGGTGGCTCAGTCGGTTGGGATTCCGACTTCAGCTCAGGTCATGATCTCACTGTTGGTGGGTTCGAGCCCCGCGTCGGGCTCTGTGCTGACAGCTCAGAGCCTGGAGCCTACTTCCGACTCTGTGTCTCCCTCTCTCTCTGCCCCTCCCCGGCTCACGCTCTGTCTCTCAAAAATAAATAAAACGTTAAAAAAAAAAAAGAAATGTGAATGAGCTCGGTGGTGTCTATACCACAAAAGGGAGGAGGGAGGAGACAGGGGAGCATCCAAAGCAAGCTCACTTCTCTCACCAGGTTACCAAGGTGCCCATCAGCGACGAGTGCCTCACTGTGGCCTCAGCCATGCAGGTCAGTCCGGGTTATTGATTACAGACAACAGGAGTCAGCTATGACTATTTTATGGAGAAAAGGAATTTGATGAGAACATAACAGAAAGCCCCAGGAGCAACAGGCAGGCTGGAGAACCAGGCTGGGATTAAGGACCAAAGGGGACTGGGCAGAGTGGAAATATGAGCCAGGCCACACCACAGGACATCTGCTTAGGACACCTGCCATTCTCAACTGGACTCCAGTTCGGAAGAGCTGCTCACTACCCCCGCTTTCATTGCGGAACTCAGCCAGAACCAATGCCAAGTGGCCGAGTGGAGGAGGGAAGAAAGAATGTCTGGTCTGCCTCCACCTCCCTACTGAGAGCCAGAGCTCCATCCCCTTCCAAGACCTACATACTGGATGTTCTCCCAAACAGGAAGGTGGGCAGGATGCTGAGCACCCCAAAATATAGAAAGTGTCCATGAGACATATCAATTCACCAAGACTGTAGAAATTAACTGTAGGTCCATGAGCCCTTTCTCTCTATTACTGGTCCCCCAGAGTGGACTCAGAAACTCCCAGGGTGGCAGATGTGAGGGACAGGCCCCTGCCTGTGTCTACACAGCACCAGAGCCAAGTGTGAACAAAGGAAGGGTTTCTTCATCTCTCACCACAGAGAGCAAGTGTCAAGCAGAATTTCAAGTATCTGCTATTGCAAAACATCTAAAGTAGTAGCAAAAGGTCACTTCCAGAAAAACATCCCTCTCCCTCTACCCCATAAAGACATTAAGCTGCAGATGCATTCTGGATAACTCCATTGCCATTACCTGAAGTGCATTCATTCATGTGTTCACGCGTGCATGCATGCATGCATTCTGCAAACTGGCCCAAGACCCAGATGTATCACGTCCTATGCTGGGTATCTGGGTTACAAAGATAAATCTGCTGCCGTCCCTGACTTCCAGAAGTCCAGTCAACTAGAGGAAAAGTCACTTTCACTTTGGGGACGGCAGCTGGACGGAGGGTTAGAGGTGATGTGAATATATGCTGCAGACCTTTTTAAGCATTCGCTGGGCATTACTTCACATCTACACACACACACACACACACACACACACACACACACACACACACACGCATAGCTACCTGCTTAGTCAGCTGCCAGCCCTAGGACCGACCCAGAGGACAAGGGCTGCGTGCCCAAATCTGGATCCTACCAGAACAGCTGCTGGCTACTGAGTTGGTTAAAAATTTCAAGCCCTGGGCAGTCTGCTTCCCTGAATGGGGGCGACGAAGGCAGAAGCAGACACCCTAGGTGCCCCAGGGCACACCCCGGCTCTTGGCAACAGTCAGTCCTCCGAAAATGGGAGATAAAGCTAATCTCAGGTGCCCCTCCTCAACCCTCCACAAATCAGGATGCCAACACCTGCCATTTGTACCCCATTTTCCAGTTTACTAAACACTTTCATTCATTCATTCATTCATTCATTCATTCATCATTCACTGAACACCTGTTAGGTGCAAGGCACTTTGCTTAGAGCTAGGAATCTGAAGAGTAATAAAATACAGCCCCTGCCCTTTTGGATGCCTCTTCCTCTAGGAAGCCCTCCTTGGTCTCTCTGGCTGAGTTCAATGTCCCCTCCCCCATCATGAGCTCACAGCTCCCTGTATCATCACTGTCCTTCAATCGAAACTCCCTGGCCTAGAGGAAAAAGGGACTCTTAGACCTCACGCATCACTGTATCCACAGGACCTACTCCACTGTGGCACGCAATGGGGGCAGAATGAATGCGTAGGCATGTAAGGTAAGAATCTGGCATCACCCCCACACACACACACACACACACACTTGGTTTCTAGACCAGTGTGTCTCCAAAAGCATGGATGCTGGGCCACTAATCCCACTCCACACACACTGGACACCCCGGCCAGCTTCTGGCTCTCCCTCTCTCCAAGAACCACAGATTTCCATCTGCCCTCCTGTGATCAATTTATTGTTGGGATTCCATACCCTCCCTCTGGGCATTTTTTAAGATACAAGGAGACAGAGCCTGCGATTAAAAGAAAAAAAAAAAAAGGATTCCTAATGACGGAATGTCAGGCACTCGTGTATTCATTAAACAAATATTTACTGAGCACCCACGCTATGCTCCACTGTAGGGGCAGAAACGCAGAGTGAACACAAGCCAACATCACTAGGGTCTGACTATGAAATGGTGTTACAAAAAGTGATGTCCCTCTGGTGAATCAATGAGTGAATGAATGAATGAATTACGGGTAATGTCAAGTGATCATTGCAGATAACGTCAAGATGTAACTTGAGCTGAATCAGGGCACATGGTCTATTGAGGGGGTGGGAGACCATGCAATTTTTCACCCCCAGGTCATTCTATCAGCCATCAGGGTACCCTGCCTCCATCTGTTCTCCTGTCCACATCCACAATGCAAGAGAAATGCAGAGAAGGAGCCTCTTCTTCTGGCCATCGCTGGCTTCCTAATTAAAACCAAGGATTTATGTTTACTCAAGGTCTATAAACACACCCCCCCCAAAAAAAAGTGGTTAAGAGAAAGCAGATGAAATGCAGGTAAAGACTAGCTAATAAAATCATGGGGAAATGCTGTGTGAGTTTTCAAGCAGGACGGTGATTAAGCAGACCTTGCAGGGAGGATCTTGGCGGGCCAAGGGCCGTGGATGGTGCGCAGTGCCTGTGTTCCCAGGCAAAATGTAAACCATAACTTCCTGCAGAATTAATTGGTCCCCGGTGGGAGATGTGCGCTAAGTTCCTCGTAGATCATGCAGCTAAGGTGGCTCCCCGTCCCCCACTCCTGTCACACAGCTCATCAAGACGGCATTTAAAAAGCCGTGGACATGCAGGTTAGTTGAAGACAACCTTCGGTGGAGGAACCTGTGTTCCAAATAAAGTGTCAGGCGTTGAGGTCACCCCCTTCCAGAACGTACGCTGTCATCTCACCTCCCGAGGCGTCTGGCTCCTCACGTGGTCACTGCAGCAGACCCCGGCTAAGTGACACCTGCCCTCAAACCATGTCCCTCCTCCGTCCGGGTAGGAACCTGGGGTGTGGAGAATTACCTCTCTTGTCAAGTATGGATGAGAGTCTGGCCTGAATTTGAACACAAGTGGCCAAGATGGAAAGGAGCCTGGGAGCCCCAAGGATCCCCCGGGAAGCGGATGACTTCCCAGAGATCAAAGTGGGCAAATGAGGGGTGATCCCAGGACCAGCCTTAACGAACCCCCAATGAACACGTTTCCACAAATAAAGACAACAGTGGGGAGGGGAAGAGGGAGGCCCAGAAAACAGTCGATGTCTCTGATTAAGCACAGATGAAATTCCCCCTCACCGCTTTAATCGGACTCTCCCGAGGGCTCCGCTGGCTTTGCAAATGTTTTCAAAGAAAACCATCTTGAATATACATTATTCCCAGAGCCACTAAACAGAAAGACTGCCCTTCTGCCCCTCCCCGCTCTTTGGAGCGTTTTCCCAGATGGGTCTTTAACGTGACACAATGGCAGCCTTGGCTCTTTTCTGTACAAGACGATCTTTGTCACCGGCTTTTACGCTCTACAGGTCCAACTCCTTTATCAGAGTCTCAGTTTACCAGCGGCTTCCTGCGCTTGAAGCTGAAGCCAATCTCCTTGGACTGACACCAGCTCTCACAAAGCTGAGGCCCTGATAACACTGAAGCACTCTCTGAAAATTGACTTGCTTCTAATACCAGAGGGGAATCTATCCTGAGTCAACTCCAAACAAACCTGGATTCTGGGCCATTCTAAGTAGAAACGATGACAAGCAAAACGCGCTGCAGGACTGCCCCAAAGCTGAGCTGATGCAGCCACACACACCTTGCAGTTCCTTGAATGCTGGCCTGCTTGCTTTTGCATATGCTGTTCCCTTTGTCTGAAATGCTATTCCCAGCATGGAACTTCAAAACTCAGTACAAACTGTCACCTTCTCTATAAAACTTTTCCCAGCCCCTCCAGGCAGGGTTCACATCAACACATCCTGAGAGTGTAAGCTTGGCCGAGCCCTGTGCTTGGCCAGATGTACAGACAGGAGAAACTTCTATATCTGGCTAGAATCCCTCATAGGCTAGCGTCTCCAAATAACCTCTTGCTTACAATTCTATTTTAAAAGTTTTACTGTGTATGGGGCACCGGGTGGCTCAGTCAGTTAAGCAGCCGAACTCTTGATTTCGGCTCAGGTCATGATCTCGTGGTTCTTGAGTTCGAGCCCCCTGTCAGGCTCAAACTGTTGAGAGTGCAGAGCCTGCTTCAGATTCTCTCCCTCTCCCTCTCCGCCCCTTCCCCACATACGCTTTCTCTCAAAATAAATAAATAGGGGCGCCTGGGTGGCGCAGTCGGTTAAGCATCCGACTTCAGCCAGGTCACGATCTCGCGGTCCGTGAGTTCGAGCCCCGCGTCGGGCTCTGGGCTGATGGCTCAGAGGCTGGAGCCTGCTTCCAATTCTGTGTCTCCCTCTCTCTCTGCCCCTTCCCCATTCATGCTCTGTCTCTCCCTGTCCCAAATAAATAAATAAACGTTGAAAAAAAAATTTTTTTTTAATAATAAATAAATAAATAAATAAATAAATAAATAAACTTTAAAAAAGTTTCACAGTGCAATATTTAAGATACACACAAAAAATACATAAAGACTAATCAAACCATTTCTTGTACCCACCATCCAGCCTGAGGAATAAAATATAACGAATACAAAGTCCCCCAGCACCACACTCCCCCAATCATATTTATCTCCCCAATTCCCCAGAGGTAAGCACTCTCCTGAACTGAGCATTTATCACTGCCATGCATTTCTTTTTACTTTTTTTTTTAAGTTTATATATTTATTTTGAGAGAGAGACAGAGATAGCATGAGCAGGGGAGGGGCAGAGAGAGACAGACAGACAGACAGAGAGAAAATCCCAAGCAGGCTCTGCACCGCCAGCACAGAGCCCGATGCGGGGCTCGAACCCACAAAACTGTGAGGTCATGACCTGAGCCGAAACCAAAAGTTAGACGCTTAGCTGACTGAGCGACCCAGGTGCCCCTCTTTTTACTGTTAACACATATGCCTATACCCCCTAAACAATGTGTATCGTCATTTTCCGAGTTTTAAGATGTTGAGGACTTTAACACTTTGCATATTAATGCAATGATTTGTTTTTATGTCCATCCCCTCCTACAGTCCAGGACTCTGTGAGCACTGCCTACATCCTGCTAATCTCTGTCCTGGGGCACCTGCCCCAAACCCCAGCACACAGTTCATGTCTCATGAATGCTTGCTGAAAGTGGACGGGAAAGTGGATGGGAAAGAGGAAGAGGAAGAGGAGGAAGAGGAGGAAGAGGAGGAGGAGGCAGGAGGAGGAAGAGGAGGAGGAGGATGGGGAAGAGGAAGAGGGAAGGAAGGAAGGAAAGAAAGAGAAGGAAGGAAGGAAGGAAGGAAGGAAGGAAGGAAGGAAGGAAAGAAAGAAAGAAAGAAAGAAAGAAAGAAAGAAAGAAGGAAAGAAAGAGGGGTGCCTGGGTGGCTCAGTCAGTTAAGCATCCGACTTCAGCTCAGGTCACAATCTTGCGGTCCGTGAGTTCGAGCCCCGCGTCGGGCTCTGGGCTGATGGCTCAGAGCCTGGAGTCTGCTTCCGATTCTGTGCCTCCCTCTCTCTCTGCCCCTCCCCCATTCATGCTCTGTCTCTCTCTGTCTCAAAAATAAATAAACGTTAAAAAACAAAGTTAAAAAGAAAGAAAGAAAGAAAGAAAGAAAGAAAGAAAGAAAGAAAGAAAGAAAGAAAGAAAGACAGACAACAGTGAGGACAGGGTTTTCACTCACTGGACCCAAAAATGGAGTGGGGAGAGGGGCAGTGGGCTTCCCCATGGAGTCTATCGGGAGCACAGCCTTCTGGAAAACCTCCTGAAGTTACAGGCTAAGAAGGCACAGGGACCCAAGTAAGACAGGGCGCGGAGCTGGCTGAGGGGACAGGGCAGCACTTAGCATGAGGGACCAGAGCCCACAGTACTGTACCCAGCACACAACAGGGGCTCTGGATGCGTTTGCTGAACGAAACACCATTTCCACAGATGAGAAAAGGGAAAGCGTGGAACGAGACAGAGTGGTCGGTCCAGAGAAGACCCAACGTGGGGACCACCTAACAGAGAGGACAGTGCCCACTCGCGGAGGACCAACGTCTTCCTTCGCTCAACTCCACAGCAGAAGCCACGGCTGCCCTCTGACTTCTCACTCGCTCCACAACGCGGCCCCGGGTAGCTTCCAGGAGCTTCAGAGGAAACCCAGAGAGGGTCACACAAATGAGAAGATGCTTCAACACACAAGCGGGGGAGGGAACGGAGAGGGGAGGGCAGTGTATGTGGCCACCATGAGAGCAGGCTAATTTTGAGGGTGAAGGAATACCAGCCATCGGACTAAAGGAGCACCGAGGCCTCAGTAAAACTCTTTCCTTTAGCTGAGCTGTGTCTCTGACTTTCTGGATTCCCTGTCGTCCTGAAGAGCATGTGTGAGGAGACCACCAAGTGGAGTTTAAGAGTAGCCAGGGCCAAGAAATTAAGTTTCAACTCTGGTCCTGACCAGCCGTGCAGCCTTGGACAGATCCCTCAACCTCTCTGGGCTTCAATTTTCTGAAAAAAGTATGCACTCGTTCTGCAGACACGCTTGGAGCCAGACAGTATGGGCCTGACCTGTGGACCTAAAACAGAAAGAGGCCCAGGGGCACCTGGGTGGCTCAGTCAGTTGAGCGTCCGACTTCGGCTCAGGTCATGATCTCACAGTCCGTGAGTTCGAGCCCCGCGTCGGGCTCTGTGCTGACAGCTGCGAGCCTGGAGCCTGCCTCGGATTCTGTGTCTCCCTCGCTCTCTGCTCCTCCCTTGCTCATGCTCTGTCTCTCTTTGTCAAAAACAAATAAACATTAAAAAAAAAAAAGAAAAGAAAAAAAGAGGCCCAGTCTTAGGGCTCAGCGATGTTTAGTACAACAAGGCCACAGCATATACAAAATTCCGTACGTATGGGAAGTGTTGTGATTAGACTTTACTTGCTGTCATATAAGCCCCTGACTTTTTTCTCTTCCTTCTTTTTTTTTTTTTTTTTTTTCCTTAAGATTCAAGACATAGTGTTTGGTCAATGCTAAGTAGAAGAGAGAGCCAGGAAGCTCATCTTTAATTCAGTGCTGACAATACTCAGCTCAGCTCAAACTTGGCAAAAATGCTTTCTTCCAGCACATCTATTCATAGACGTCTGTTCCTAGAGTTAGCTCTCAATTATTCAGTCTAACGGAGGAATTGTCCCATGCTCTGAGAAAGGGGTGCAGGAAGGCGGAGGGGGGATGGGGAGGGGGGACAGGGAAGGAAGAGGGGAGAGGAGAGAGCAGGGAAGACCTAGAAAATGACCCCCCTCCGCCCCCAGAAAGCAGACACAGCGCTCTGGAAGGGTGCAAGGTGACCGTGCTCCTAAGGTAAATGGTCATTAGGACAGGGACGTGGGGAGGTGACAGACATATCACCCAACTCACTCTTGAGTAAGGAGTGTTCTACTGCTCCACGGACGAAGGGTGGGAGGCTGGGAGAAGCCGAGTGGCAGCTCGTGGCAGTGGCACAGCCTGTGTGCCCAGCAGCGGCCCCCTCAGGAGCCCCTGAAACCCATGTCCCCAGGGAAGTGCACCCTTGGGGCTGCCATAGGCTTCAACCTTTCTCTGGGGCTCCACCTTTCACCAAACCAGCTCAACATACCCCCAGGGCCAGCAGCTCCCATTTGCTGAGCTCAACTCCGTCTCCCCCACCAGGTGCTGACGGGGTTAGTTGGGTGACAGGCGCCTTTGCCAGCTTTTCACTCTGATCTCTGGTCCTTCACTTTTTTCCTCTGACCCTTGAAACTGCAGCGAGAGGAACAGGCGTGACTCAGCTGGGGAAGCCGGGGCCCAGCCCAGCAAGTAGCTGGAGCTTCCGTTCTGTTCTTCCTTCACTCACCCAAAGCAGCACACCTGCCTGCCCCACATACCCGTTCTTCTGGAAGGGGCTGGGGAGCACAGCTCACGTGCCCGACAGGAGGACAGAGGGCAAAGGGAATGGAGAAAACGAGGAATGTTCTGGACACTCCATAAATGTCAATGTGAGAGCCTCAACCGTGTCTCCCTTCGTATCTAAACACAGAAACACGTACACACATACATCAAGATTATGAATCCTGGGGTTTTAAATGAATGCTTAAAAACACTTCCCATTTTCCGCCCGAGGCAGAAAATTAGTTCATACCTTGATCCATCAAGCATACACGTGGCACCTGTGCACCAGGCACCTTTGGATGCTCTGTGCCTTCCTTAAAAAACGTGGCTGACGAGTTTAACCAGAACCTCTCCAAAAACCTCTCCATCCCAGGCAGGGATGACAAGTGGGCTGCATGGCAGACACAGAACTTGAGAGAAAACGGCGTCTTAAATACCACAGAGACTGTCTGGAAATCTGCAGTCCCCTAAGCGGTTTGCGCTCAGCCCCCCGCCGAGGTGCCTTGGGCTGCCCTTTAACAGGTTTCTCAGAAGGACTGACGCATCCTTTCCCTGCCCGCTGGAAGCCGCCACAGGGCGCAGGCAGCAGGTTCTGAAGAGCGGTCCTTCTCCTAAGAGATCAAGGGCACCCCCCTCTCTGGATGCACAGGCGGAGGAGGGGGGCACCCACATGCGGGTGCACAGAAGCTCGCCGACCTCCCGTGGAGACCACAGCTCCCTCCACCTGAGCCGGAAGCTTACTTTTGTCTCGGAGTCACCCACGCAGAAAACACTGGGCTGTTCTTAATGGGCAGCTGTCATTCATCCTACCCTTCCCTGAAAGTAATTTCCATATGACTTGAGGAGAGTCACTGGCTTTGGGGTGTCCCCAGATGCCCTTCGCCCCATCACCTGCTAACCAAGAGGGCAGGTGGTGAGTCTTCAAAAGTCACATGATCTCTGACCTCAGGTTACCTCCCTTATCAAAAGGCAACAGGGACTCCTTCTCCATGGGTCTAAGAGGGTCCACTCTGGGTGGCTATTATTATTCAAGAACCACTAGCTGTCTTTCTCCAGCTGTGTTCCAGTCCTATTGGCAAGGCTGTTAGTATGTTAACCCCGGGGACGCCTGGGTCTAAGTTTTAGTCATTGCTCTCTTCTGTCGTACACTATTTATAAAGTGATCTAAACACTGGTTTTCTTTCTTCTCCTACAAACAGTAGAGTTCTCGGTTTCTTTGAAAAAAAAGAGATCAGAGAGGAACAGAGAAGAGGGGAGAGGAGAAGGTTTTCTTCCAGTAAAAGTAATCTCATAACCACATTGCAGAAAATGCATAAAAGAGAAAGGAAAAGAAATTTATCCACATTCATAGCCCCTTGCCACAACCTCGGATGCCGTTTTGGTGTGTATTTCCTTCCAAACTTTTTTCCTACAAATGACTGCTTTTCTCAGTTTCCTCCCAGCCTCCTGCGCCCTCTTTTGAGGGGCTACAGCATGACTGATTCAAATATTTGATCAATTTCAGATGCTTAGGTTACTTCCAATTTGTTATTGTCAAAGGCGCTAAGCTGACCATCTTTGTGCAACATTCTGTCCGTACTTGGAACTGTTCCTTTATGGTATCTTGCCAGAAGTAGGTTCACCGGGTCAAAGGTTACAAGTATCTTCATGACTCTTAACATAAATTCCATAGTTTCCCAGAAGGGTCTTTGTAGGACCCAGTTGGCCACAAGACCTACAAAGACCCACTTGGCCACGAGAAAAAAGACACAGGTTCCTTCCTGGGGCTGGGGACACCTCTCCTAGGCATCATGGGGTGCGGATAGGGGCACCTGCTGGGTTTTCTCTGCCTTGAGCTCTTATGGAACATTCCAGTCTATGCACATCAGCACAGGCAATCTCAGTGGCTTTTCAACTCCCCCTTGTTGAATGGGAGCTCCATAACACATACAAGAACAAGCTCCAAAGTGGAATCAAATACCCTCTCCCTCCTGCCCCAACAGCTACTTAATATGATGGAGAACGAAAGATCAGGTTCCTTCTCTTTCGGTTTTAAGTGTCCAAGGTCTGGAGACAAAGATCAATTTACCTGAGAGAGGCATTTTCCAACCACATTCCTGGTCATGAGGGGAGGTGCTGGCAGAAGAGGGGGTGGGGACACTCCAAAGGTCATACCTTCTTTATTCCTCATTTACTTCTGCAAGCGAGAGGTCTAGGGGAAAGTCACAAGTATGCAAATGTCGTTTTTCTACACTTCCCCTGCATTTCACCACTGAAACTTTGAGAAATGCTGCTTGGGAAAGAGAAGGTCCCACTTGGAGGCAGGGCTTCAGGGAGTGGGGTCATCTCCCAAGGCTGGGGTCCCTCATGGATGCAGGAGCCCTTTCAGATCCACTCCAGATTGGGGGATCCAACCACATCCTGGAGATGTGTGGGATCAATGGCAGTCAAAGGTCCTAAATCTAGGGGCTGCTGTGACCAGGGATGTTGCCTTTATTTAGAAAAAAAAAAAAGAGTCAGGCCTCACTAGGGCCAAAGAGACGGCCTCCATCCTGTCCACTGGGTCCGACACACAGGACAGCTGGACACACAAAAAAATTCTCTCCAAAGTTAATTACACTCAAGCAGGAGAGACCCCTAGAATAATCACACATACATATATGTAATATATATAGCCCACAGTTGGGTCAGGACAACGGCACGTTCTGAGGAGGTCCCCCATCTAGCACAACATAAATGGAACCGTATATCACGTACTAATTTAGCTCAGCCGTATTCAACTCTACTCAAAGAGCCAAACGCTTTATTTTTATTTTAAAGAGTTTAAATAACATAAAAGTATATTTTGCCTGTGGTATTTAATTTGTATTTGTTTTATTTTTGGATACTGTACTTGATGGTACATCATACACCACTGTGCGTGCGAAACATTTCCTGCAACATGTTACTGCACACCATCACGTACACAAAAGCCCCGTATGCAAACGATCCCTCAGGGCCAATTTAGGAGACTGTCTGAGATCGTTTTTACCAGGCTTCATGCCTCATTTTCATCAGGACTTCCGAAAGTCACGATTAAGACAACTCTGCTGTGTTAAGGTTTGCCCTCCTTGGGTGCTCGAGGGATGTGCTGTTAGGTAGTAGCAGAAAATCAGTCTCCGATCACAACAGGAAACCAGGCCTCCCAGGCTGGAGAACGCCTTGGGGGGAGGGGGGAGGGGGGGAGGGGGAGGGGGGGGAGGGCCCCTGACTTTATAACCAGCCTGCCAAGGACGGGCTGTCAGGGCATGAAAACTTGTCCTCGCGTTGGGCCCTGAGCTGCCTGTACAGCCCTTAGCAAGCTTTCACCTCCCTGGCCTGCTCCCTCCTTCTTTCTAAGAGTGACCTAGATGATTCCCAAACTCCTGTATGACTCTGGGCAACTCACCTCACCTCTCTGGGCCTCCTCCGGCTGTCTGAACAGGCTCCCACCTTGGAGGAGAATCAGCGCTGCCCAAGTGGGATTCCGAGAGAGAGCTGCCCCGTGTTGAGATGTTGACCTCCTCAGCACTTTGGGCAGATGGGTCCTGCGGTCGGTCACCTCCAGCTGTGAGATGTGTCCCCTTTTCCTACCCGCCACCCGACCCACACCTTACAAATTCTGTTTCCTGGGTGAGCCATGGCCTGAAAAGGTCTGGGAAGGATGGGACTAAGGTGATCTTCAATGTCCTTTCCATCTGAACACCAGCCACCCCACCCCCAGCACCCCCGGAGTTAGAAATAGATCGTTACAGGGGTAGGAGATTACAGGACCTCGGGGTTCTCAAACTGGGTCTGCACCAGAATCACCGGAGAAGGCTTGTTCAGAATGTAGATTCTTGGCCCTCCCACCCTGGAAGCTTAAGTACACCAGATTATGTCAGATGGAAGAATACTGGGGAAGAGGGGACACATGCGTAGAATGTTCTGGCAAGTTCACATACTGAAAGTGGATGGGAGGAACAAGCAGAGGCATTAATACTGTGTCCACTTACTTTCTCAAGGCTACAACGGCCGCTGTCCAAACACTGAGATTTCCCTTTCAAATTCAACCCCCCTGACACACGAACCCACAGAACCCATATTCCCCCCCCAAATCTTTCTCTTGTGGGGGTGCCTGCAGACCATGCGATGCGCTGCAAATCCCAACACCAAATGCATCAAGAGGGGTATTAATAGCGTGAGTCAGTTTCACACTGAATTTACCAAAAAGCCTCAAGACTCAAATTAGCCCAAGTCCTCCATCTCCTTGCAAGAGTGCTTTATAAATCTGACCTTCCTTGGCTGGCTGTTCACAGCAGGTGGTTCTGGTGACACTGGTGGCCGAGATGCCTACCATGAACACCACCCCCCCCCCCGCCCCGACCTTAGAAACCCACCCCCTTCCAGCATCATTGAGCAGCAGCAGAAACTACTCAGGTACACCGCTCACTTTACAGATTTGGGGAGTTATGTTCAAGGTTCACCTGAAAGGGGCAGTCAAAACAGCAGGTGGGAGCTGAAGCTGGTGAGGCAGCTTTTAATTCTAGCTCTGTTCTCCCTCAGCCTCTGAGTTTTCTGTCTCGTCATCTGTCAGATGGGGTAACATGACCTGCCTCGCGGAGTTCCCACGAACATAAGAAATAAAACACGCAGGGGCGCCTGGGTGGCTCAGTCGGTTGAGCGTTCGACTTCGGCTCAGGTCATGATCTCACGGTTTGTGGGTTCGAGCCCTGCGTCGGGCTCTGTGCTGACAGCTCGGAGCCTGGAGCTTGTTTCAGATTGTGTGTCTCCCTCTCTCTCTGACCCTCCCCCATTCATGCTCTGTCTCTCTGTCTCAAAAATAAATAAACGTTAAAAAAAAAAAAAAGAAATAAAACACGCAGACACACATCGTCCACGCTCAACAGGGAAAGTGGTTATTATTTCAAAAAAAAAAAAAACAAAACAAAATCACGAAAGCCACAACATGCTCATGGGAGCCGTGTGATTCGGGAGGCCTCTGCCTGGGCCATAAATGCCTGCACAAAGGGTTGGAAATGCTGCCTCAGTCCCCTTTCCTGCCCTGCTCAATCAGCCCGCTGCTCTGTCCTCTCTGGCGTCAAGTGACTGCCCCTGCTCTCCTGTCCCCAAATCTAGCCAGAGAGCTTCTCCAGTTCCTGGGTGACAAGGACGGGCCTCAGGGGGGCTGGGTGTGGGTTAGCCCAAGGAAACAAAGCCTTCCTTCTCAAGCCACACAGGCCCTTAGAGACTTGAGTGGGTGGCAGTGGGGACACACAGTGTGTATTCCCCACCTGGACCCATCACAGGGCCTAGCACACAGTAGGCGTTCACTTAATGATAGTCCCTGAATGGCAGGATGGACGTGGTTCCTCCATTATGAACTGAACGCTTGACAGCAACCAAGGTGTGCTCAGAAAGGACTGGAAAACCTCACTCTGCTTTCATTCACAAGCCCGTGTGATCTTGTGCACACTGGCTGGCCTCTGATGCCTCGGGGACTCAGGGCAGTACACAAAACTAGAGTTCAGGGGAGCAGGGCAGACATTTTAGGATGTTATTGGCCGAGTTTCACTTCCACATTGTCTTCTGCATTTTACTTCAACTCTGGTTTTGAGCAAAGCTGGGGCTGGTGCAGAGACTGGCAGGGAAGGCCTCCCTGAGTCTGCAGGCTCCTCTCCCCGAGTCCCAGCCCCGGAGGCTGTGTGGACAGCGGACTTGCATCATGGAGCACCTCTCAGACATCGGGCCCTGAGCCAGGCACAGTCAGACATTTTCTGATGTAAGAGCCACAACAAGCTGTGAAACAGGCACTGTGATGCCAGACGAGGCTGTGCGATCTGAAAGACTCCACAGCTAGGGAGCCGGCTGTGAACGGAGATGTACCTGGCCCCCGGTGCACAGTCCTTCACCCTGCCAGCGCCCCCTGCCAAAGAAGACCCCCAGAGGGGCCAACCACGGCGTCTGGTTTTGCATGAAGCCACCCCAGCAGTCTGCAGGTGTCTTAAAGAAACACCTGCCCCCCCATCAAATTCATACCCCCCATCTCCTCCAAGGGCATGGCCCTGGACGGAAACCTGCACTGGACAAATCAGTGCTCACTCACCTGGGGCTACGTCCCGCGGGAGGTGGACCTACAGGGAGTGTTTCTGCGGGGGGCTGGCTGGCAACTTCCACGCACCTGATATCATTTAGTCCCCCAAGCCACCCGGGATGCTGGGACACCGGGCGCTGCTAGCCCAGCCTCATCCGGGACCAGGACCGTTCTGGCTCAGCAAGGTGAGGGACTGGCCCAAGGTCACGCGGCCACTGGGCAGGGGCTCCTCCGGCTCCATAGTGTGGCAGCGTCTGCTGAGAAGGCACTGGGTTTACATCCCAAAGAGCTCCAAGTGGCCAGACAGAGCCGGTCACGGGAGGATCTCTGAAGCAGACAAGCAAAGTTGCTTGCTGCCCAAGTGCCCTCCTGTCCTTGACTCCTCTGTGTGAATGCTCCCCACTGTACTCCCCAAATCTGAGGGTGCTGGCAGGGGAAGGGCAAGTGGGCCATCAGCCTCTGACGGAGCCTGAATTCAACCTTGTTGCTTTTCCTGCGTTGGGCTTAGTCCCCTGTGGCAGAAAGGTCACCAGCACCGGTACCGCTGAGCTGAGGCAGGACGTCCAGCCGGCACCATCCCCTGGGCTGGGGCTGCCCTGCGCTGAGGTCGGCCCCCAGGTACCACGCAGCCACGTGAAGGGGCCTGGCTAAGACCCGGGTTCCAGGCCTGATTTGGTCTCTTGAGCAAGATGCTTCCCCTTCTGGGTTCCAGTTCCCTCGTGTGTTAAATTAAGACTACTGGACGCCTAAAACCTGACCCTCTGAGCATGAACTTCCTGCTCGATCCTTGCAGCCCACGACCACGTGTGAAGGCCTGTTGTGCTCACAATGCCGCCCTCCCCACCTCAACTGTTCAGAGGGTCCAGGCCTCGTGGGTCTTGTTCGGTGCCTCCTGGGCCTGCCCAGCCTGCTGTGTTGTCACTGCCATCTGTTCTAGGCCTCCGTCTTTTTAATTGTGTGTATCATGGGCCTTGCTGCCTCTTCCACTGCCGAGCTGCCCCACGACACTCAGTGTCATGTTCAGATTCACATCTACGAGCTCCGGGTCCTGAATGAATGACGGGAGTGGGGGCTTCCACATTCTCCCTACTCCAAGTGCGGTCCCCGGACCAGAATCTTTGCCCACCCCCACCTCTGACTCAGAAGCTGCAGAGAAACCTCCAAGTGATTTGAGGGAACACTCCAGTTTGGGAAGCCCTGTTCCAAGATGCTCCTCGGCTCTCACGTGCCCCTACTCCCACATCCCTCGCATTGACCACCTAGAAGCCTTCCAACTTATGGGCCTTAGCAGGACTCACTAAAACGCAGCCCATCGCTAACCAAAAAAAGATGTGTCTTTAGAAACCTTCTAGAAGCTTGCCACTGACTCTCACAGGCAGGATCTGAAACGTGCAGGCCCCAGGGTGACTCCTGACATGTGTTATCCACTCGTCGCCCGAGTCTCAAGTACCTCTCAAAAATGTTGAGGTCCCTTCCCCTTGGTTCTGTGGATTTGGCTACCCTCAACGTCCCCACCCATCAGTCCCTATAAATGGGTGACAACCCCACTGCCAACATCCCACAGTAGAGACAAACGGACTGGCGGCCCTTCCTGTCCCTCACGGCCCTGGGTCCAAGGTCAGAAGATGCTCTGCCCTCATTTTCTACTCTTGACACTTACTCGACTTGGGAAGAAAAGAAACTTCTCCAAAACACACTTCCAGTTTTTTCATAAACCCTGCAATTCCTCTAATGGTTTCAGATTATCTTAAATATTTATTAAAATCACCCTCAGCCACACTTCTTTAAACAAATCTCCTCGTTGACTTCGATTATTTATATATTTATGAACACGATGTCTCCTTCCCTCAGAGCAGATGGCAACTAGTAAGTCAGTCTTCGAAAAGGGAAAAAAAAAAAAAAATCAATGGGACAGAACGTAAATTCAACGACTCCCCAGTTTACTCTTCTTGACAAGCTCTGGTATGATTATCTCTTCATTCAGCGGAAGCACCGTATGAAAGCCAGTCAACGACTGGTTTGGGAAGGCATGGCGCCTTGAACTGGAATCTAAGAAGAAGCCGCCAGCCAAAGGCTCAATTACCAGTGGGAACCAGAGCCTGGTTAGGAGAGGGATAGGACAACGGGACGGGGGTGGGGATGGAAAGAACCGGGGTAGGGGGAAAGGAAGGGACATTGGCAGAGCACATCCTATGAGCCAGGCAATGTGCTGGAAGGTTCTCCTTGATCTCCACAACAACCCTTCCAGGCGGTGTACCACTCCTCATTTGAAAGCTGAAGAAGGCCCAGAGAGAGAGGATAAATCTTGCCCAAGGTCACAGAGCTGGTAAGCAGCAGAACCAGGATGCGAACCCAGGTAGTCTGAGCCCTAAAGCCATACCCACAACCCGCCCCTACAAGTAGAAAAGCATAACAGGACAAATATCATGGCCCTTAACCTCATGCATCCTTGGCTAAGTTCCTACCTTTCTTTCAACCTGGTGAGGCCACTCACCCCTTTTCAGCCCATCAAAGACTTAACTCCTAAGCAACAGGGGCTTTGTCCTTCTGAGAATCTGGGGGACTCCGGGGTTGATGGAAAGCTGGAAGGAGTTCATGGGAAGGTTATGAGATAGGAAGTGAATGTCATGAACATGTAAAGAGTTAACTTCATGAGAGGGGAAAAAGACCTTTGCCCTCAGAAATGGATGAAAAACATGATCTTTTTTTTTTAAGTTTATTTATTTTTGAGAGAGAGCGAGTGTGAGTGGGAAAGGGGCATGAAGAGAGACGGGAGGGGGGGAGGGAGGGAGGGAGGGAGAGAGAGACAGACAGACAGACAGAGACAGAGACAGAGACAATCCCAAGCAGGCTCCGCACTGTCAGCCAGACTCAGGGCTCAAATTCACGAACTGTGAGATCATGACCTGAGCTGAAATCAAGAGTCAGATGCTTAATCAACTGAACTGCCCAGGCTCCCCCAAAAAACATGATCTTTTTATTTTTTTTTACACTTATTTATTTTTGAGAGACAGAGAGAAACCGAGCAGAAGCAGGGGAGGAGCAGAAAGAGAGGGAGACACAATCCGAAGAGGGCTCCAGGCTCCGAGCTGTCAGCACAGAGCCCGACGTGGGGCTCGAACCCACAAACCGTGAGATCATGACCTGAGCCGAAGTCAGATGCTTAACTGACTGAGCCACCCAGGCTCCCCAAAACATGATCTTGATGATGCTTTCTCATAGAGCTTTTATCAACTGTCCCAGACAGGGAAGGAGAGAATGAATAAAATCAGCCGGTTCCTCTCCCCGCCTCAATTTACTTGTCTGGAGAAGCTCCAAGTCAGGTTAAAACAGAGAGGTGGGTCTGGCCTTTGAGAAGCTCATCCTGCAGCTGAGGAAAGGCTGAATGTCACCGCTGATGAGGACCGCCATTTATCAGGGGTCTCAGCTAAGGGCGCCCCGCTCCTGCACGAGCAAAGCAACCCCACGCTAAATGGTCCCATTTTACAAATGAGAACACTGAGGCTCTGAAACGTGGTGACATGCCCATGGGCAGTAAGTGGCAAAAGTGGAGGTGTGGATTTGGGTCTTGCTCTCTTAGGCACCTGTGAGGTGAAGCAGGTAGAGCGGAGGTGATTTTGCCTGGTCACAGATGCGGAAAAGATGGTTCCAGGAGTGCAGCGACCTCTCGAAGGCTGCCCGGCCAGCGCGTAGCGAAAGTGGACCCATCTAAAATCTGATGTGTCACTGACACAACACTGCCTCCACAGTGCTCACTGGAAGATGGTTTCACCGAAGACGGCCAAGTCCCAGCCTGCTGAAGCCACAGGACAGAGGTCTCTTCAAACAAGGAGGGGACAGCAATGCTGAGCGTGAGGCCACAATCTCTTGGCCCTGGCGTCCCTCAAGAGTCCCTCCTGTCATGGTCTCTGGATCCTGAGGTAAGCTGTCAGAGGCTGGGATTCCAGAATGGGGAATCAAGAACTGCCAGAGAACAATCTCAAGGTCACCTACAGGCCAGTACACTGACCTTGAGGTGGAGACAGAATGTACCTCCATAAAGAGCCAAAGGGAAACCATCTCTCTTTTGTTCGTCTGTCACAAAACATGTACCGTGTATCCAAGCATATGCCAGACAGCCTGCCAGGTGCCAAGGGAAACACAAAGGCCATTCAGAAGGGAGCCGAGCCCACAGAAAAGAGCGAGAGCGCGTTCCAGACGAAGGCGGGTGAGGATCCTGAATCCACCACTTACTAAGGGTCTGAGACCAAGTCCTGCACTCTCTCTAGGTCTTGTAAAGTAAGAATAAAACCTCTGCTTCACAGGTAACCGTGAACCACTCCACGACTTAAAAATGAATCTGCAGGTGTTCACACCACAGCTGGCTGCTGCATAAAGGCACCTGCTCTTGCCTGTCACCATAGTAGCACTCAGGCTCACCTCCTGCCCTCCAGATGTGGGAAAAACAAAAACACACACACACAGGATGCTAAGAGAGGTGCTCAGAAGCCTTTGGGAGCTGAGAAAGGAGAAGGGACAGCGAAAGCAAAATTACTTTTAAAACCTCCCAAAGTGCAGAAACCCATGGTGGCCCTTTATCTGATGGCCATCTCCAAGTACCCCTGCGTATTAACCTCACCCTAGCCTCCTTCATCACACACACTGCCCCTCCCCATGCCAAAAGTCTCGGCAAAATCCGGAAAATGCACATTCCAACGTGCCTCCCCAGGAAGAAAACTCAGGCCCACTGACCACTCCCGCATGCCCCACCAAGAGAGAAAAACCACCTCTCCCCAGCTTCCTCCAAGTTTACAGGAACCCCCAAGCCTGGGAAAACAGCCCAGCTGTTAGCCCTGGCCACCCCCTCGTCGGACAGTCATCTGGTGGTGGCAATCAAAAAGATGCTTCCTTTTCATTTCCACAGAATGCACTCTTCCAAGAATAGGAGAGGCTCAAAGTCAGAGTTTAAGCTCCTTTTCACAAGGAATCAATATTTTCACAAGATAATCCTCCTGGGGAGGGGATGGATTACTGAGATCCCAGGTGGCAAAACGTGGCTCTCTGGGGATTGTGGGATGGATGTTACAGGGCAAGGAAGCCAAAACGTAGACCCACACCCACTCACTTCTCAAAATTCACGGAGCCAGCTCTTCCTCTCACAAACATCTACCCAGAGCGTCCCAGGTGCCCAGGGACCCCTTCCAGGCGGAGGGGGATGCAGAAATTAGAGGCCAGATGACTGACAATGAGACTTTCCATTACTGCGCCCCCTCCAGGCCAGGAAGTCCACGCTCACTTTCTCTAGGCCCTACTCAAAGCACCCATTTTACAGACAGACATCTAAGACCGGAGAGGGTGAGCGATTTGCCCAAGGTCACACAGCTAGCGAGGCTGCAGGGCCAGGAATTTAGCATAGGTGCAAAGTCCACGTGACACTCCCCAGCGGAGCCTCCTTCCCGCTGAACCCCCCCTCCCCCCACCGGCTCCATTTCTTGCAGCTGGGTGGGGATCAAATGCGACCCCCCCCCCACACACACACGCAGGGTTCCAGCTGGGGAAGGGGGGGGGGGTCGAAGTCCCCGGTTCCTTCTCCCTCCCACCCTCAACACGGGACGCACCGGTTCGAGACCCACTGTGTGTGAACACAGACCCAGGAAAAGCCCTGCAGGCTGCAAGGGCACCCACCCGGTAACACTGAACTTCCATTTAAGAAAAAAAAAAAAAAAAAGATGATGAAAAGATAAAGGGCAAAGAGGAAGTGCTCTTTAAACATAGGCGGGTGGTTACCCCAGGAGGAAGTCTTGAGGCCAATGGAGATTTTGCTCACCCCCTCCAGTTCCTCTCTTCGAAGCGCCTGGCCTTCCAGCCCCCAAGCAAGTTGGCGCGGGCTGCGCTGCGCCGGGGCCAGACCCCGCGCCCTCACCTGGCGCGCAGGAGGGGTCTTGGGGGGCAGCCACCCCGAGCGCCCCCTCCCTCCCCGCGCGGGGCCCCGCCGCGCGCTCCCCGCAGCTGGGTGGACCCGGGCGGCGGCCCCGCGGCGTGCGCTCCCCCCCCCCACCTCGCCCTCCCGCCCCCGGCGCGTCCTCTGGGCCCCCCGCGCCGCCCCCACCCCTGCGGCGTCCCCTCTCCCGCCGCCGCGGCGCCCGGCCCGCACCCCCGTCCCCGCACCCACCGCGCGCGCCCCGCGCCCGCACCCGCACCCGCGCCGGGCGCAGGCGGCTCCGGGGCGCGCGGGCGGCGAGCCGGGCGGCCCGGGCGGCGGCGCGGCGGGGCCCCGGGCACGTACCTGGCGGCCGGGCGAGCGGCGAGGGGAGCGCGGCCGCGGGCGCTGGAGCGCAGGAGCCTCGGAGCCTCGGGTGCCGCCGCCGCCGCCGTTTCCGGGTTGGCCGGTCTCACGTCACCGCCACAGGTTCGCGAGCGGCCCCCGCCGCGGCGGCAGCAGCAGCAGCAGCGGCGGCCCGGGCGAGTGCCAGGCGAGAAATAACTATAAAAGGAAGAGACGCCTCGAGGAGGAAGAGGAAACGCTGTTTACCTTCGAGAAGCCGAGCCGCCGGCGCTCGCACAAAAGGAGGACGCTCGCCGACGCCGCCTCCCCCCGCGCCCCGTCCCCGCCGCATCGCGGGGCCCGGCGTCAGCGCGCGCGGCGCCCCGGGACCGCCCCGCGCCGGCCCCCACCCCAAAACCGGTGGTGGGGGCGGGGGCGGGGGCCGGGGTGGGGGTGGGGGGCCCGCGGCGGGGTGACCTTGGGCAAGTCACAGCGGGCGGGGGAGCCGCTGCGCGGGGCGCGCTGGCGGGGGGTGGGGGTGGGGGGCTCGACGCCCCGCTGACCCAGACGTGGAAACCCCAAGCCCCCGGAGGCGCAGGGCTGGCCCAAGGTCACAGCCTATCGGTCAGCGTTCGGGCTCCAGCGCCAGCCTCCCGACCTTGAGGCCAGCCGGGTTCCTGCCCCCTGGGTCCGCTCCCCCCGCCCCTGTGCTTGGGAATGATGCCAATCCCGCCCGGCCCACCTCGCAGCGGGGTCGGTGACAGCGTGTGCATTCAAGACATTAGACCTCCAACAGATACTTATTGAGGGCCCACTAAGTGCCAGGGCCTACTAAGTGCCAGGACTGTTCTAGGCCCTGGGGACACAGCTGGGAACCCGAACAAAATTCCGGCCTGGGAGGCAAGGGGACAGACAACAAGCAAGTATCTGATGTGTCTGGAGGTGCCAAGTGCTATGAGGAAAAATAAAGCAGGATCAGGGGAGGGACAGGGGTGCCTGTGCCACCACGAGTAGCTGGCTCTCCAAGGACTTTTAGTACAGGAATTCCCAGAAAGCTCCTGTCGGATTCCAGCGTCGGATCTTCCGGAGGCCCCATCTTCCGGAGGCCCCATCTTTCCCCTACTCTGTAATGGCAGTGAATGCATTTTTCTCCGTGTAACAACACAACACGCATGGGAAACGGATAGTCTTCTTCCCTCTGCCTTGCCCCTCCCGCCCTCAAGCCCATCCTATCATAGTCTTGAAATTCTGCCACATTTCTCAGGAATATAGACAGTGTTCTTTAAAGTATCTTTGCACTGACCTCTAGCAGGGCATCAAGAGTTACATCGAAATCCTTCACTGTCTTTCCACCCTCCACCTCCAGCCATCCTGGATGTGTTGGGGGCTGGGATGCACGTGTTGACTTACCTGATTATAACCCGTTGGTTTCTTCTACGAAGAGGTCTGAACCCTTTCCCTTACCCAGGCCCAGTGCTGGGGGTGGGGGTGGGGGGCGGTGAGAAGATCTGATTTCAACAGGACTTGCAAGGGACTCCTGGCCCTGGATCTGCAGGAAAGCAGCCCAGACGACCCAGTATGGAGGAGACTGAGGGGGAAGGGTGTTTGTTCAACTTGGAAGGGAGGGAGCCACAGAGAGGGCAGAAGGAGATCATAAAACTCTTCCTAGAAGTTCTGAGAGGCATTTAGGCCAAGTGAAAAAGAAGCACCTGGAACCTTGCCTGAGCATCAGTGCCCTCATCTCTAAAGAAGTGCAGTGAAGCCCACCTTGCCATGGTGGAGCAGAGGGGACACAGCTGGGTCCTGAACTAGCAACTTGAGAAGCCAAGGGGTTGGAATCAGAGCTGAGCTGAGTCCGTTTCTTTCTTGGCCACTTACGAAGTGGGCATTAATAATTCCGAACATTTTTGAAGTTCTAACCAGTTGCCAAACGCCGTGCCCATCTAATTTAATTCTCAGAACAGCCCCACGAGGCAGGTTCATCATGCTCAGTGTTATGCAAGATACTGGAGCTGGGAGACGGATGGAATTTGCCCAAGGTCAGACTAATTAGATAGCAGTGGAGCTGGGCATGAACCCAGATTGTCTGGCTCCAAAGCCCAGCTCTTCACCCTGACCCTCAGTTTGCTCATTTGTTAAGTGGGATTGACAATGACAGCTTCATGAGTTGGGGAGGGGGGGATTTAAGTGAAACAGCACATGTGTAGAACCCAGCACATTAGGAAGACCCAGGAGAACAGTATCAGCATTGTCATAATTATCACAATAATGATGAAAGGCATAGGGGTAAAGAATTTTCTGGCATGCTTCGGAACTTCAAACGGTTTGGAGTGAATGTAACATAGAGTGTAGTGTGGGACGTCAGGAGGCAGGGAGGAATAAGTGAAGGTGTGTGCAGGGGCTGGATCACGCTTCACCTGCACTCCGCGGAATTCAGAGATGTCTAAGATGAGGAGTCCGACTCATGTGTGTCTCCACTCACTGGATACAGCAAGGCTAAGAGGATGATTCTGGCCTTTGATCTTGCTCATCGGTCAGGTCCTGACAGATGTGACAAATTCAAGCAAATGGAAACCTGGGGGTAAAAACCTATGTCATGTGAGGACACACTGAAGAAGGCTATGACCCAGAGAGTGGGCCCTCCCTCACCAGTCACCAAATCCGCTGGGGGCCTTGGGGTCTCTTTCACAAGGGCACTAATCCCATTGATGAAGTCTCCACTCTCGTGAGCGAATCACTCCCAGAGGCCCCACCTCCCAACACCATCACATTGGGGATTAGGTTTCAACCTATGTATTGTGGGGAAACACCAGCAGTCGGCCCATAATATTTGGTGTCCTGAAAAGGGCACTGATTTTGGAGTCAGGAAGGCCTGCCTGCAATTTCCAGCTGTGCAGCTTTGGGCAAGTCAATTAGCTTCCGACTCCTTGAATTTCCTCATCTGCAAAATGGGAATAAGAACATTATCTTCTGTTTGAGAAATGTGCATGAGATCATGAATTTGTAATGCTTTCTCGGCTGTAAAACAGCAGGCACATTTTGCTCGCAATCTCAGTATCCTATTCTCCCATAGCACGTGCTGTCCACACATTCTTCGAGCAAACTAGCTGGCTCCTTCCATCATATATGCAAAAGCCCTTCAAAAGGGTGCCTTTCCCGGGGTGCCTGGGTGGCTCAGTCGCTGGAGCATCCGACTCTTGATTTCATCTCAGGTCGTGATCTCACCGTTCGTGAGTTGCATTGGGCTCTGTGCTGACAGTGCGGAGTCTGCTTGGGGTTCTCTCTCCCCCTCTCTCTCTCTGCCCCTTCCCCATGCTCGCTCACTTTCTCTCTCGAAATAAATAAAATTTTAAAAAGCATCATTTTTTTTAATATGTATCTCCCCACTGAGCATCTGGTTTTTCACAAGAGTAAAAGCTATTGCCTGTGGAAAGTAACAGAAAGTGAAAGGAGACACGGGAACCCTGCTCTTGTCCTGCTGGTTAGTATTTTGTAATCAAGTAGATTCCACATCCCACGGGGCTACAGGGTTCCTGTACCTCTGGCCATTCAGAACTGGCGGGCTTCAGAGAGGAGTCTCACAGCCGGAAGTCACTAGGGGCCGCTGTCCTGGAATTTCAGGAGGGCCGTGGGGAAGGGGGTTGCAGGTGGCTCAGGCAGCCCCTTCCCATTGAGGGATTTCACTCAGGAAGGTAGACAGAGAGAGCTGGCCCCCAGGCTGGAACAGAGATCCTAACCTGGGCACGAGGAGCCCAGGCTTCAAAAGCTGGTGAATGATGGTTTCCAGGCACTGGCACAATGGGCAGTCATTGCTTAATGGACACTAAGTTTCCTTTTGGGGTGATGAAAATTGTGGAACTAGGTGGAGGTTGCCCAACACAGTGAATGTAGTAAACGCCACTAAACTGTTCACTTTAAAATGGTTAGCTATAGGTTATGAGATTTTCACTTGAATTTTAAAAACTGGGAAGCAAAGAAGGAGGGAAGGAGGGAAGGAGGGAGGGAGGGAAGAAGGAAGGGATGGGAGGAAGGAAGAGAGGGAGGAAGTGGGGAGGCGAACCAGCTGGGGTTGGGGGGAGCCGGTGAGCAAGACCTTTAGCGTATTTTCAACATTTCACAACATCCAGCCATAGGGCTGCACCAATGAACCAGCTGTCAGAATCGGAGCAACAGGGGCCCAGAACGCCCTCTGCGCGGCCAGTTTATATAGGCGATTCTTTACCAATTGAAAGTAAAGGCAATTAGTATTGAATAATGCAGTTTGGGTATTAGTATTTTGGTTTCGATCATAACCTCATTTCGAAAAGACAAAAGAGCATGGCATCATAGAAAAGCTCAGGGTGGAGTCTGAGAGGCCTGAATTCAGATCCTGACCCTGAGCAGCTGCAGGGCCCTGGACAAAGTCTTGAGCCTCGCTGTGCCTTGTGTTTCCTGCTTACATAACGTGGGGTGACAATGACATGCCCATCGTCGCACTGCCGTGGGGACTGAGCGGGATAGTGTAGGTAGGATTTCACCTGGAGGGTGCAGAAACAGGTGGCAGTTTGTGGTCACTATAAGGTGCACAAAATCTTCCGAAACCTGGGTCCGCGGGGGGCGGGGGAGCGAATCAACATTCTTCGGGGGGCTCTAGAAACCACTATCTAGACTCTGGCGACCTGCAAGAACACAAGCGAATTTCGCACCTGCCTGTGCCCGGTACACAGTTGGTGTTTGGCAGTGGGGAGGGGACCGAAGCAAGGCAGAGTCAGCCCCGGTCCCTCTCCACTCCTCCAGGTCTCCCCCACATCACACAGGAGGTGAGGGAAGAGAATGCATGGCATGTCACCTGTCACTGTATGTTAGGAGGTGACAGTTACCACCGAGGGCAAGAGAGCAGAGTCAAAATCCAGCAAATTCCCTGGGATCGTTTAGTGGAGGGGGCAGATAGCCTTTCCCACTCTCCAAGAACCTACGTCCGCACAAAACGCTGCGAAATGTGATTCGTCATGGCGACATCACTGAGAAGCAGTTACTTTCAAGTGCATTGCCATGCAAATGGGTCAGCGCTCTTGCTCTAGAAAAATTCTGTCCTGCGGAGGGGTGATCGTATCCGCAAAACGGTCGGCGAGGAATCAAATGTCCCCCGTCTGACCACACTGAAATAAAACCATTCGCTCAATGTAATATGAGTAATTTCTCTAAGCATAAAACGTCCCTCCACGCTGGACCACAAGCACAGATGTGCAGACGCACGTGCGTGAGCACACACACACACAGCCTCGTGCAGACACACACAGGGAGGAGAGGGTGTTTATTCTTTCTAATGGTGAAAGTAGGGGTGCTAATTATAGAAACGCCGCAGGAGAAAAGTGTAAGAAAGGAAGCGAAGCCCACCCATGATGCCCCTTCCAGGGTCAGCCCTGGAACTGCCCTTTCTTAACATCTTCACGTATTGTGTCTTTTTTTTTTTATTATTATTTTAGTGTTTATTTTTGACAGAGAGGGAGAGCAAGAGTAGGGGAGGGGCAGAGAGAGAGGGAGACAGAATCGGAGGCAGGCTCCAGGCTCCGAGCCATCAGCCCAGAGCCCGACGCGGGGCTCGAACTCACGGACCGCGAGATCGTGACCTGAGCCGAAGTCGGACGGACGCTCAACCGACTGAGCCACCCAGGCGCCCCGTATTGTGTCTCTTTTTAAAATGCATTTTATGGGGCGCCTGGGTGGCTCAGTCGGTTAAGCGTCTGACTTCGGCTCAGGTCACGATCTCGCAGTCCGTGAGTTCGAGCCCCGTGTCGGGCTCTGGGCTGATGGCTCGGAGCCTGGAGCCTGCCTCCGATTCTGTCTCCCTCTCTCTCTGCCCCTCCCCCGTTCATTCTCTGTCTCAAAAATAAGTTAAAAAATTTTAAAAAAATAAAATGCATTTTATTTTAATATAGTTGCAATTACACTATATCCACCCTGTTGAATCTTGCTTCCTCGTTCGCGTATATGACAGAATGTCAATCCCACAGAGGTTTAAATGGACGGGCCAGGCACTGACAGCCTGAAACCCGCACAGGAGAGTCGGCAAAGAGACAGAAACTACTGTTTCTCCTTCAGTGTCATTTCCTCCAGGCCAGATACTATGTCTTATTCGGCGTTGCGGGCCCAGCCCTTAGCACAGTACCCGAAACATGATTAGTGCCGAATAAAGGTGGGCTGAATAAGAAATGGACGGAGGAGTGGGGAACAGATAGATACTGATGTCACACTGACCTTGCCTGACGGGTGTCACCCCCGAGAGGAGCTTCTCTGCAGACCCTCCCCCTCTTGCAGAGAAAGCCCCCCCACCAAGCGATAGGGAGCAGTGGAGACTGGGGTGATGGGGAGAGCGTGGCATTCACCTTTCCATCTTTACAAAACCCCGTGCTCCCCAAACAGCAGGTGTCTGGCCGCAGGTTGCAGCTGTGCACCCGCTCAGAGCCGTGTTCTCCAGAGATGGTCTTTGGAACAGCAGCCCCTGGGAACTGACCAGAGCGGCGGGGTCTCCGCCCTGCCCCAGACTGACTCCGACTCAGAGGTGGGGCCCAGCGCCCTGGGTTTAACAAGCCCTCCAGGTGATTCCGCAGAAGCTAGTTTGCGAGCCACCCACCGACTGAGAGCAGCGGTTCTCAGCCCCGGTGCATGTTGGACACACCTGGGGAACCTGTTTGCCCTCCAAGATGTGAGCCTCAGCCCAAAGTTCTGAGTTCATTGATTTTGGGTGGGGCTCAGACTTCAGAGTGCTCTCAAAGGTCTCCAAGTGCTTTTAGGGGGCGCAGCCTGAGAAGCCGGCTCTGGACCGCAGTGAGGCTGCACGTGGCCATTTCTCGGGGACTCTTTCCCCTTCCCGCCCAGCGTGCCTCGTCATTACTAAGTGCGGTATTGTAATTGATCATACTGACTTTTTAATTATGAAATATTTTATGCATACAAAGCAATGTGGAGCACCAGCTCCGTCCTGTCTTCTTATTCGGCCATCATTTATGGGCCCCCGCCCCCAAATTCATACATTGAAGTCTTACCCCCTACTCCCGAGAATGTGATTGTTTTTGGAGACAAGGGTCTTGAAAGAGATGATTGAGTTAAAATGAGGTCACAGGGATGGGCTGTAATCTACTATGAATGGCGTCCTTACAAGAGGAAATTAGGGCACAGACACGTACAGAGTGAAGACTGTATGAAGGCATCTTCATCTACGAGGCAGGGAGAGAGGCTGTGGGAAAGAACGGCCTCTGGGATCGCGAGAAAAAGAAATTTCTGCCGTTTAAGCCACCCAGTCCTCGGTACTTTGCTGTGACAGCCCTCGCAAATGGATTCAGTCATATTCGTGCAGATGCTTTTTTAAAAAAGCCCCCAACATAACAGCCTTGGAGCTCCCTGCAGACCCTTCTGGTTCCCCTTCTGTCCCTCCTTCTCCAGAAGAACCGCTGTCCTAACCTTTCCTCTCTCTCTTTGCCACAGAGAGCCAGCAAAGTGATTAGGAGCACGGACTCCGGAGCCACAATAGCTGGATGGAGATACTGGTTCAGCCTCCTCCTCGCTGTGTGACTTTGGCCAGTTAACTACCCTTCCTGGGGCCAAGGAAACTGGGAACATGAGCTATCGCATCAATCTGGTGTTTTTAGGGTTAAATGAACTGTTTTTACGTTTTATGTTTTCTTTACTTTTGTAATGTTATGTATTTTATTTCTGAGAGAGAGAGAGAGAGAGAGAAAGCCTGTGAGCGGGGAGGGGCAGAGAGGCAGAGACCATCCCAAGCAGACTCTGCGCTGTCAACACAGAGCCCAACACGGGGTTCCGTCCCATGAACTGTGAGGTCATGACCTGAGCCAAAATCAAGAGTCACATGTTCGACCAAGGGAGCCACCCAGGTGCCCCAACGTTGTTTTTTTTTAATTTACTTATTTTATTTTGAGAGAGAGAGCATGAGTGCATGTGAACAGGGGTGGGGCAGAGAGAGAGAGAGAGAGAGAGAGAGAGAATCCCAAGCAGGCTCTGGGCTCTCGGTCCAGAGCACCACTCGGGGCTCCATCTCACGGGACCATGAGATCATGATCTGAGCTGAGAGCAAGAGTCAGATGCCTAACCGACCAGGCCACCCAGGTGCCCCATGTGAACTGCACCCCTGTGGTTTGTGTCCTGGCTCCTCTGGCCTCACCCCTTCCCCTGTGGTGTGGAAGTCTCCTCCCTCACCTCCCTCCCTCCCTCCAGGTTCAGTTCCCACCCTCGCCCTGGCCTCCTCTGACCCACACATAGGACGCGCCCTGCCTCCCCAAGGATGCCCCCCTGGCCCGCTCTGTGTCAAGACGTCCTTGCCCCAGGCTCTCCCTGAGGCCCCCGCTGCCTCTGCGATGGCTTTCAAGTCTGCCTTGCTCGCAGGCTCTATTTCCATTTTCCCTGGGACTGTGTTTCAGAAGCTCAGCGCTTCCTACATTTCAAAGGATTTCCATAGCCCTGGTCTCCTGTGATGTCACTTCACAGTCCTGAGATGAAGACAGGAAGGCACTCTTCCCTTTGCACGTGAGGAAACCAAATCATGGAGAATTTGAGTGACTTACAGAAGGTCGCAGAGCAAGTGAGAGACAGGACTAAAGCCCAGCTCTTCAGACTCTCAGTCCTATGTTATTTTTTTTTTAATTTTTTTTAATGTTTATTTATCTTTGGGAGAGAGAGAGAGAGACAGAGCACGAGTGGGGAGGGGCAGAGAGAGAGGGAGACACGGAATCCAAAGCAGGCTCCAGGCTCCGAGCTGTCAGCACAGAGCCCCATGCTGGGGCCCGAACCCACAGACGGCGAGATCGTGACCTGAGCTGAAGTCGGATGCTCGACCTACTGAGCCACCCAGGTGCCCCAAAAAGAAATAATTTAAACAAAAAAAGCACGGTCCCAGAGCCACTTAACGCCAGAATCCTCTGGAGGACTTGTGGAAAATACGGATTTCCAGGCCTCACCCCTACATATTCTAGTCTGATAGGGTGGCTGGCCCCCGGAACCTGCACGTTGATGACCTTCGCTGAGTGGGTCCAAGGCGCGCTGGGTTTGAGAAACACTGGGCCCTACAACAAGCCTTGCCCCCCTCTCACCCGACCTTCACTGCTGCCAGCAGCTCCTAGCAAGGTCACCCGCCCCTGCCGGCTCTGAGGTGGGCAACTCACCCGTGTCGACCGAGGTGGGGGAGGCCTGTACGAATGGCTGATAGAGGCCTTACAACCCCGTGGGACTTTAGAGCTCACAAAGGCATTTTATACACATTTTCCTTCACCTTCAAACTCTGTTCCCCGAAGGTGAGGCAGGCAGCGTTATGCCATCTGGAAACAAAACGGAGGCCAGAGTCCAAGTGGCATGCCCAAAGTCATTTATTTAGTAGCAGGAGCTGGACTTGAACTTGGTCTCCGGGCCTTAAACCTGTCTCTACTGTTACCAGAAGTCACTCTGGAAAATTCACCCTCGGGTACCTAGTAATCCAGTCACTGGGTGACCACATTGACGGGACAGTAGGGATCACCAATAGGAAGAGGCTTTACAGATAAAAAACAGATTTGGGGGGGGGGCTTCTAAGTAAGACGGGGTAACAAGAGCTGGATTTATTCACCAGCCTTAAAATATTTGGGGAAAAAAATAACAACAAGAGAAAATACTGTTTCAGACTTGGACAACGGGTTGCAAGGACAGTGATTTTTGGAGGGCTAGAGAGGGTCACACCCCCTTCCTCGCCCCCACCCCCCAGCCTCTGCTCCTTTGAGGATCCTTCCTATCCTCTAGAGCCCCGCCCCACGGAGTGGGCAATGACTGCCCCAGGAAGGAATCCCGGTTGCGCCCTGAACTCCATTGCACAGCGCCTCTCAGGCACTTACCCTTTTTGTCCCACCCTGTGACCATCTGGGGGCCAATGGTCAGGAAACTCTGAATGCAGGAAGTTCTTCCATCATCTCCCTGCCCAGCACCAAACACCATGGTCTGCACAGAACAGAGCTCACAAAGTATTTCTGGAAAGAGAGAGCGAATGATTCTTTCCACGCCTTTTATCCTTAAAAGGAAAAAAAAAAAATGCCTTTAAAAAGAAAGAGTGAGATACACTCCTATAATCATCATCGTTCCCCGTGATGTTTTTGTTTTTACAGTTTAAATGTATTTAAGGAATCTGTGCACTCGAACTCATGTCCCCGGAATCAAGAGCGGCATTTTCCTCCAACGGAGCCAGCCAGGCGCCCCTGTTGTACAGATTAAAAAAGTAAATCTTTGGGTCCATCACCTGACTGGTGAGAGAGAGCTGGCTCATTCCTGCAAGAGTCGTTACCAACTAATCGTGGCAAGAACAGGCAAGGAACAGGCACTGTCACCGGAGAATGCTCATGAAAGGCACATTCCTGGCACGCCAATGGTATTTCAGAGGGACAGAGAGCAAAGCGATTCTTTCCAACAACTACCAGTTGGGAGACTGTTTTAACCCGAATCCCCTCTTTTTTCAGTGAAAAGAGAATCATAAGCCTAAAACAGATTTTTATTTTTGGGGGGGGGATAGTCAAAAGTTCACTTTAAGCCTCATTGAGGGAAAAGCAAGAAGTCTCTAAAGTCCGGTGGGATTCCCAAAGGACGCTGGTCAGTATCAGACTATCTTGTTGGAGATTCTACATGGCACTTATCAGATACTCCCTTACCTATGAGTTTTCTGTTTCCTCCCACTGGATGTAAATTTCAAGAAAATGGAGATCTTGTTTGTCTGATTCCTGAGCACACAGAACGGGGCCTGGCACCCAGCAGGTGCTCTGTAAATGTGTCTTGGAAGAACTCATAAGACAGAAGACATTCCTCAGTCCCCGGGGCCGGGGGCGTTTGCGCAGAGGCTGGGCAGCTGGGCTTCGCAGGAGGACCCCATATACTTTCTGCCCAACCTCTGGCGGAAATGTCACAAACAGGAGGGGGAACGAGGGAGAATCGAGGTGAAGGTAGGCCCGGTGTGGAGGAGGACAGAGGGGAGGCCATCCTGCCCACAGCTTACGTCCGGGAGCGAAAAACAGCTTGGGTGTTCGCTTCTTCGCGGTGGTGAAAGCGTTTCGGCACGATGGTGGAAAGGTGCCCTGTCTGTTGAGGCAGCTCCTCCCTCCAGAAATGTGCTTCCCTCTTCTTGCCACCAAACCCGGGCAGGTCACACCCTTCCTTCCAGGGCCGGCCCCAGGGCGACTTGCCGCGTGCTCTGCAATGTGTCCACATTGTGCCGTGGTTGCGTCAGATCTCTCTCCTCCTTCCCGCCATCTCTCCCTCCTTCTCTCTTTCCTTTTCTTTGGGAGGAAAGAGACGGGACGGGCCCTTCCCCCACCCGTCCTGTGGGATCACCGTTATTCTGCATTCATCTTTCATCACTGCCCATGCATAGACAATATGTAGAACTTTGTGGATTTTTAAAACTTGGCACAAGTGGTTGCGTTTTGTATGAATCCTTCTGCACTTTTCTTTTTTGCTCAGTGCGATTCATGTGGCTACATGTAGCCCTGGTCTGTTCATGGAGTGATTCACAGTGCTTCATTACCACCACGTGGAAAGCCAGCAGTCTTTCTGTCTCTCCAACCCTCTGTTACCATGCAGGCTCCATGAGAACAGGTCATTTTCTTTTTTACATACTCCTTTATTTGTTTATTTTGAGAAAGAGAGAGAGAGAGAGCACAAGTGGTGAAGGGGCAGAGAGAGAGAGAGAGAGAGGGAGAGAGAGAATCCCAAGCAGGCTCCACACTGTCAGCACAGAGCCCAACATGGGGCTCGATCCCATGAACCATTAGATCACGACCTGAGCCAAAATCAAGAGTCGGACGCTCAACCAACTGAGCTGCCCAGGGGCCCCAGAATGGATCATTTTCTAGGTAGCAGAACGACACCTAGAAAAACTGGTTAACTCGTTCTAAGAATTTATCAACACTTTGTAAGTATTCCACTGTATAACGTGACCACGATTGTCTGGGCCATGCAGATGACATCTGCATTATTCGAATATTTTGCTCTTTTAAACGGGGCTTTTGCAGGGATGTTCTTTTCCCTGCCTCCTTGTGCTCACGTAGGAAAGAATCTCATTTGTATCCAAGACTGAAGCGGCTGGGTCATAGGTAGATAAATGTAACTTCAAATTTATTAAAACTATTACACACTTTCCAAAGTGGTTTATTCCAAAGTGGTTAAGACTTGTCTCCACCAGTTACACACATGCACACACACACACACACACACACGTAAATATATGCATGTATATATGTAAATATATGCATGTATATATGCAAATATAGGCATGTATATATGCAAATATAGGCATGTATATATGTATATACATTATAATACATGTATATATGTGTATATATATCATTATATATATTATACATGTATAAGGCTGCAGACATACAGTTCTGACCTCAGAACAGCGGCACTCAAATCTCAGATCTCTCCAGAATTTTTCCACGTCTAAACCGCATATGTAACGGAGATCTTTCTCTTTTGACACGCGGCAGGATTTCCGTCTTCTTTTTCACGGCTGTTAGCGTTCCCTTGTCCGGATGCACCTTAGCTCCGTAAATTAGTGCCCTGTTGCTGCGTGTTAGGTTATGCTCTGAAGCCATCATACAGTAAGCATGTTTGTGTGTTCTGTGGTTCTTTCCTGTGGCTACATATTTTTTTGGGTGGAGGTACCATAATTAACTAGTCACGTGTGTTTTTTTAAATTACAGAATGGTATAAATCTTGTATTTTTCTCAGGGAAAATTCCCAAGAGTTGGAGTTTGGGTTGGCATATTAATACTTTTTGTGCCTCTTATGTATTGCCAAAAGGATTATTATAACTTAGGCTGCCACCCTCCCGGAAACTTCTTTATGTAAGTATTGTGGACATTTGCTTCGTGGATTTGACCCTAAATGTTCACATAAGCATGATTGGTGGGATTTTCCTCTGTGTCCCGGGGTCCTGGCACATAGTAGGTACCCGGTAAATGCTTTTTTGAGAGAAGGGATGGTGATCAGAAAGAGGCCTAGGTATCTATCAGTCTAGGAAGATGGGCGACCAGGCACGAGGAGATGTTGCCTCAAACTGGAAGGACATTAAAGACCTGGAGGCCTGGTGGGCAAGGCTGAGATTCCTGGGGGGGGTCACCCTCCCTGTCCACTCCTGGCTGGGCCGACCCTTGCCCCCGGCTGGGGAGTGTCGGGCAGGGGAACCTATCAAGGGCAGAGCCAGGTGCAAGCCCTGCTCATGGGAGAGCTGCTGGGTGTGGCCACAGATGACAAGCATGTGGTCACAGTGGTTTGAGGAAGCAAGCCCCTGGACGCCACCCGACCCAGACTGTTCTCCAGCTGAGTGACTTTGGGAAAGTCCTTTAAGCTCTCTGTCTCGGTCACAGAATAAAGCACCCCCCCTGCCCCCCCACCGCTACCCAAAGACATCCATGTGCTTATTCCCGGGACCTGTGAGTAGGTTACCTGCCCTGGCAAAAAGGACTTTGCAGCTGTGATTAAGGATTTTGAGATCAGGAGATTATTCCGGATGGTCCGGGTGGGCCCAATGTCGAAATAATTATACAGGACTGTGAGAGGGTCAATGGAAGAAAAAGATGTGACCACGTAACCAGAGGTTGGAGCCACACGCTTTGGAGAAGGGAGAGGGGGCCACCAGCCAGAGAAACGCAAGGAGCCTCTTCAAACTGAAAAAAAACAAGGACATGGATTCTCCCCTGAAGTTTCCAGAAGGAACACAGCCGGGCCAGCACCTTGATTTTAGACTTTTTTTTTTTTTCAACATTTATTTATTTTTGGGACAGAGAGAGACAGAGCATGAACCGGGGAGGGGCAGAGAGAGAGGGAGACACAGAATCGGAAACAGGCTCCAGGCTCCGAGCCATCAGCCCAGAGCCTGACGCGGGGCTCGAACTCCCGGACCGCGAGATCGTGACCTGGCTGAAGTCGGACGCTCAACCGACTGCGCCACCCAGGCGCCCCTAGACTTTTTTATTTTTGTATTCTTTAATGTTTATTTATTTTTGAGAGAGAGAGAAAAACAGAGCTTGAGCAGGGGAGGGGCAGAGAGAGAGGGGGGACACAGAATCCGAAGTAGGCTGTCAGCACAGAGCCCGACGTGGGGCTCAACCCCTCGAACCGTCAGATCATGACCTGAGCTGAAGTCAGATGCTTACATGACTGAGCCACCCAGGCGCCCCTTGATTTTAGAATTCTGACATCTGGAACGATGGGAGAATGAGTTTGTGTTGTTGTAAACTGTGTTTGTGGTCATTTGTGATGGCAGCACTAGGAAACTACCCCCTCGAAAGCCCCAGGGGCCCCATCTGTAAAGTGGAAATAATAACAGGACTTATTTTAAACACTTACTTTGAGGCTAAAACACAGTAGGATATTTTAAGTGCCTGAAAAATGCTAAGTGTTTAATCAACGTGTGGGCAAGTCGCTTGGCCTCCCCGGGCCAGAGATACCCAGGATCAGGGAGGGCTCCTTCTGAGTGCACCTGTTCTTGGGGAGTCCAGGCCACTCTCATCTCCCCGGACCAGTGGGATCCCACAGCCGCCCTCTCCTTGGCCAGTGCCTGAAGCCCTTGAGGGCGGATGGGCCCTGGAAGGGGCCAGGACCAGATACCTTCTGCAGCCTGGAGCTCAGCATCCTGCGGCTCTGACCAGCGTCCTCAGGGCACAAGAGGGGGAGCTAACTGGGGCTCACGGGAGTTGAGACAGAGCTTGCTAGTTCCTGCAGTGATTCATTATGGCAGAGCAGGCCGGAAGGCAAGAGACTGTACACGTTCCAGAAGGTCACGGCAAGGGGAAAAATCACCTCATCTAACATAACAGTGATTCACCATGCTCGGACCCTAATATAAGCACATCCACATGCACACACACATATGCATGCACATGCTCACACATACACACACACACACACACACACGCACATATGCACACACATACACATATGCACACACATACACATATGCACACACATGAACTGTGTTCATCTATAACACATTACCATAAACTGAGCAGTTTAAAACAGCAGAGATTTCTTTCTTTTAAAAACAATCCTTTTTAAGTATATTTATTTATTTTCAGAGAGACAGTGAGAGCGAGCAGGGGAAGGAGGCAGAGTGAGGGGGAGAGAATCCCAAGTGGGCTCTGCACTGTCAGCGTAGGGCCCGACACAGGGCATGAACCCATGAACTGTGAGATCCTGACCTGAGCTGAAATCAAGAGCTGGGTGCTTAAGTGACTGAGCTACCCAGGCGCCCCTCTTTTTTTTTTTCAAGTTTATTTATTTTGAGAGAGAAAGAGAGAGAGAGAGAGTGACAGTGCGAGAGCATGTGCTCGAGCAGGGGAGGGGCAGACAGAGGGAGACAGAGGACTCCAAGCAGGCTCTGTGCTGTCAGCACAGACCCTGACATGGGGCTCAATCTCACGAACTGAGAGATCATGACCTGAACTGAAATCAAGAGTCAGACGCCTGGCCGACTGAGCCACCCAGATGCCCCAAGATTTATTTCTTGTTATTTATTTTTCCTTAGCGGATAGGACGTCCAAGATGGAGGCACCAGCGAATTTGGCGTCTGGTGGGGGTCTGCCTCTGGAGGGGGGGTCGCTTGCTGCGTCCTCATGTGGAAGATGACTGAGGGAGCTCTGTGGGGCCTCTCTTACAAGGGCACTGACCCCATTCATGAGGGCTCCATCCTCCTGACCTAAGCACCCCCAAAGGGCCCACCTCCAAATACCCTCACCCTGGGGGTTAGGATCTCAACACAGGGATTCGGGAAGGACACCAGTCTGCAGCAAGAGCACACATGTGCACGTATGCACACGCACAGACAAGCACACACTCCCGGTGGCTCCAGGACAGGCAAAGCTATGTACTCCCTGCTGCAGAGACCAAGAAGCTAAAATGGAGAAGGGAAAAGGCCCGCGCAAGTTCATCCCATCGGTTGGCGTTAAGCGAGGACGGACCCAGGCTCCACCCTCCTGGGTTCCGCAGTGCTGATCAGGAGGTGCCTCCTATTCTTCTTGCCCCTGCTGCCCCCCACCCCCTCCTGACTGGACAGGAGCAGAACCGTGAGCAGAACGCGAGCGTGAGCAGAACGTGAGCGTGAGCAGAACCGTGTTCATAATGGTGCCAACTGGATCTGATTTCGAGAGCTGGGACTAGGTTGTTTTGCTTCTTGTCATTCTTCTCTTGGCATAATTTTGGGGGGCTGGGGTCAGGCTTCTTATTCCCCCTCCTTAAAGATGCTACCTGAGGGGGCGCCTGGGTGGTTCAGCCGGGCATCTGACTTTGGCTCAGGTCATGATCTCGCGGTTCATGGGTTTGAGCCCCGTGAAGGGCTCTGTGCTGACAGCTCGGAGCCTGGAGCCTGCTGTGGATTCTGTGTCTCCCTCTCTCTCTCTGTTCTTCCCCTGCCCACACTCTGTCTTTGTCTCTCAAAAATGAATAAACATTAAAAAAAAAAAAAGAAAGAAAGAAAAGCTGTTACCTGAGGCCCCATGATGTGCTTAGAGCTACCGGGAGCGAGAGGAGGGCAGATACAGCTGGTGTCTAGTAGGACCTTCACATCTGGGTGACAGCCTGGGCCCTGGAGGTGCCAGAGCCCCTGGGGTACGGTGGGGGGTATCGGTGAGTGGAGGGGGCTAGGCAGCCGCTGGGGCTGGAAGGGACCTCTCAGCGTAGCAGCCGGGCCCCAGGCCATTTCCATCCATGCTTTCCTAGTCTCGTGTTGCTCTGATTAAACAAGAAAAGGGAAAATTTATCAGTGTTAGTTTCAGGGGACGGTCCGTGAGCAGCGTCGAACCACCTGGGTGGATCTGCTCAGAGGGCGGGGTCCTGGGCCCCACCTGCTGACTCAGAGCCCCGGGGTGCAGGGCTTGTGCTTCTCAGGCTCAAGCGTGAGCCCCGCGGGGGTGAGGAGAGGCGAAAACAAAGCCCGCAGAGGGCAAAGGGGGGGCAGCGGGGCCCCTGCTCTCCGCTTGGCCCCTAGAGGACCTCCTGGCCGCTGGTCGGGCGTTCCGGTCACGATCACGGTGCCAGGGAGCAGGTCTGAGCCTCAGGAAGCCTGCCCTGCAGGGAGGATTCTCTGACCGAGGTGATATCAGCATTTCCCAGCCTGACTCACCGAAGGGAGTGACTTGACCGTTAAGAGCCCAAGGGGGCAGAGATGAGGAACTTGCACCAGAGTTTCATTTTTATTTTTAAACTCACAGCTCAACCTTCAGCAATGTGTCCATGCCCCCCCGAGGAAAGCTGTGTGTGAAAGAAAGTCTGGCTTCGGAACCACCAGGCCTGATCCTCTGGGACCCGAGACCGCGGCCCCTGCCCCCTGCCCCCTGCCCCCTGCTCCCCAGGCAGCTGTGCCAGCTGACGTCGGGGCACGCTGGCTGCGGGGTGGGGGAGGGGGGGCGTCAGGGTGAGGGCTGCAAGGTGCAGACACCAGGCCCAAGACTCCCCGAGGGGCTCCCCCTCTGTGCGGTGGGGGTGGTGCTGTGGGGGAGACCGAGAAACCCTTCCAGGGGCCAGAAGGGTTTCCTCTCGAAAGGAGAGCAAAAGAACACTTTCTTTTGGTTTCAAATGTTGGTAAAGTTCTTTTTGGCCCAAGAAGCTGAGAGACACTCCTGTCGGCCCCTGAGGAAATAAGAATAAAAAGCAGGGGCGCCTCGGTGGCTCGGTCAGTTGAGCGCCTCACTTTGGCTCAGGTCATGATCTTGAGGTTCGTGGATCTCGTGCTTGGCGAGTTCAAGCCCTGCATGGGGCTCTGTGCTGACAGCTAAGAGCCTGCTTCGGATCCTCTGTCCCCCTCTCTCTTTGCCCCTCCCCTGCTTGCATTCTCTGTCTCTCTCTCTCAAAAATAAACAAACAAACAAACAAAAAGAATGATCTGAAAGTAGAGGGTTGAGGGAGCTGTGACAGGCTCTTTGGGGTAAATATCGGGGAGAGAGGAATTATCATTTATGGGTCCAATAATTTATGCCAGACCAGATGCAGGTCTTATATTAAAAAATATATTTATCAAAGTGGCATGTATAGACACATTATTCAGGAGGGCTTATCGTGAAGTGCTCCAAGTTGTCTGTCCTCTGTCCATTTTGTGAGGGTGGTGGGGGTGTTCCCGCTTCAGGGACAAGCAAACTAAGGGCTGAGGGGCAGGCTGACTGGCCCACGTTTGCTCAGCTGTGAGGGAGGCACGCAGCCTCAAACCCAGGGCCAGAGACTCCAAAGCCCGTAGCTCTGCTTCTAGAGGCTGTAGAAATACTTAGTTTAGTCTGGACAACAGTATTACCAGAGAAATCCCAAAGATCACCTCACATATTTAGGTTATTTTCCCGGCTTTGAAGGCTTCAGAGTTTGTGATTCCTGAAAGTTCCATCTTCTTGAAGACACGTTCACGTCCAAGAGTGGGAGGAAAAGACCACCCACAGAAGGAAAGAAAAGTTTTGTGAATCATATCTTTGATAAGGGATTTGTATGTAGTATATATAAAGAACTCCCGTAGGGGCGCCTGGGTGGCTCAGTTGGTTGAGCGTCTGACTCTGGATTTCAGCTCAGGTCATGATCTCATGGTTCGTGGGATCGAGCCCGAGTCTGGCTCTGTGCTGATGGAGGGCTACCTGCTTGGGATTCTCTCTCTCTGTCCCTTTGCCCCTCCCCTGCTCACTCTCTTTCTCTCTCAAACAAATAAACCTCCTACAAGTCAGTAAGGAAAAGACAATCCCCATTTTAACCCGGGGAAAGGTTACTATGTAGCCTTCTCTGTAGCAGACTTGCACGTGGCCGGGAAGCACATGAAAGGACAATCCATGGCGTTAGTCATCAGGGGAACGCAGATCAAAACCACAATGAGGCACCACTCCAACCCCACGTGGCAGGCTCTCATAAAAAAGACAGATAATAAACAGTGTTGTCGAGGTCGTGGAGAAACAGGAAGTCCTCACGAACCGCTGGTGGGGGTGTAACACAGGGCGCCGCCGTGGAAATCAGTCCGAAGCTCCTCACATGGTCACACACAGTGATACTCATGACCCAACATGTCCACTCTTAGGGATGAGAAATGAAAACATACGCCCACACAAGACCTGACACACAAATGTTCACAGCAGCGTTATTCAAAACGGTCCAAACAGGGGACGCAATCCAAAGGCTCATCAACGGATAAACAAAGCAAAGTACATCCATAGGGTGGAATATTACCTGGCAATGAAAAGAAATGAAATACTGATATATTCGACAACATGGATGACCCTTGAAAACATCATGCTAAGTAGAAGAAGCCAGAGAGGACCATATATTTTATGAGTCCATTTATATGAAATGTGTAAAGGAGACTAACCTATATAGACCGGAAGTAAATTACCAGTTGTCAAGAGCTGAAGGGAAATGGGGAGTGACTAATGGATACGGGGTTTCTTCTTGGGGTGATGAAATGTTCTAAAGTTAAGTGTGGTGACGGTTGTACAATTCTGGGAATACACTAAACACCATCGAAATGTACATTTTTTTTTTCAACGTTTATTTATTTTGGGGACAGAGAGAGACAGAGCATGAACGGGGGAGGGGCAGAGAGAGAGGGAGACACAGAATCGGAAACAGGCTCCAGGCTCCGAGCCATCAGCCCAGAGCCTGACGCGGTGCTCGAACTCACGGACTGCGAGATCGTGACCCGGCTGAAGTCGGACGCTTAACAGACTGTGCCACCCAGGCGCCCCGAAATGTACATTTTAAATGGGCAAACTGTATGGTCTGTGAATTATATTGCAATGAAGCTGTTATATGTTTGAGTTTTATTTAAGTAATCTCTACACCCAACACGGGGCTCAAACTCACGACCCCAAGATCGAGAGTCACATGCTCTACCAACTGAGCCAGCCAGGCGCCCCAAGCTGTTGTATGTTTAAAAAAGAAGAGAGGTGGGGAGGTAGGTGACAGATGTTAAGCAGGTAGCGAGGTCATCAAGGGCTCACCTTCGCATTCGAGCAGACTTACTTAGCTTTTAATTTTAATTATTGTTATTATTTTAATTAAAAATTTTTTAATGTTTATTTTTGAGAGGAGGAGGAGAGAGAGGGAGAGAGAGAGAGAGGGAAAGAGAGAAAGCGTGAGCAGGGGAAGGGCAGAGAGAGAGGGAGACACAGAATCCGAAGCAGGCTCCAGGCTCCGAGCTGTCAGCACAGAGCCCGACGCGGAGCTCAAACCCACAAACTGTGAGATCATGACCTGAGCTGAAATCAAGAGTCAGACACTTAACCAAGGGAGCCACCCAGGTGCCCCTTTATTATTATTTTTAACCTTTATTTTAAGTGGGCTCCATGCCCATTGTGGGGATTGAACTCACAACCCCGAGATCAAGAGTCACAGGCTTTACCGACCAGCCAGGCGCCCCAGGCTTCCTTTAAAACAAAACAAAACAAAACAAAGCAAAGCAAAGCAAAGCAAAGCAAAACAAAAAACTTTTGTTGAAGTACAACCAGCAGACCCCTGGAGCTGGCTCAACCCAATTTGCAAGGATGGACTAGACAACCTGTGCCTCTTTTCCCGACCTGGCATTCAGGGGCATCACATTAGCAGTTTGTAATCAGCCGTGCTAGAGATACTCACACCACCAGAATTGGGAGATGCTACAGATAAGGGCTTCTAAATATTTTACTTTTTTGAGAGCTGGCTACACATTTATCAGCATGCCCCTGAGAATAACACATGAAGAAAGCGCACATATCAGAAGTGAACAGCTCAGTGAATTTTCACAAAGTGAAGAAGCGTGTGAGCTGCACCCAGAGGAACAAATAGAATAGGATCTGTACCCCGAAGTCGGTCCCCCAGCGTCTCCTGCAGGATTCCCTTTGGGCAACCCCGATTCCGACCTGTAACCACATAGATACGTTGTTTCTTTTTGTTACGTAGAATCGAAGGTGAACTCTAATTTAGAGTCTGGCGTCCTGCACTCGACCCTGGGACGTTCATCTCTATTGTCTGTATAATGATCATCCTCATCACATGGTGCAATGAGTCCCCAGGTTACACGGCCGTTGCACTGTTGATGGACATTGGGGCGGTTTCTAGGTTTCTACCGTTATAATAGTCCTGCTAAGGACACTCTTATTCTTTCAGCCAGCACGAGCACACATTTTTCCCGGGGAGTCTACGGGTCCAGGGGCAAGTTCAGCTTCGGTAGACAGATTCTCAGCCGATCTCACTTTCACTCTGTTCCTATTTTCTGCCTCCTGCCTTATCTTCCCTCTCCTTGCAAGCTGGCCCGCCACCCCAGCACCTTCCACTTTGGCACGGACCAGACCAGGCCTTGGCTTCAGGTGGGAAAGTGAACCCCAGGCCGCCGACACTAGCCTGGAAGGGAAAGCAGGAAAGGCGGCATATACACCTGTTGCTCTGTCACCTCTAGAGCTTTCTCTCTGGAGCCGCGAAACGAGATCCCTGCTGGTACAGGCGGCAGGGCAGGCCAGGGGAGTCCTGGTGTCTGAGTTTTCTAAGTGGTTCCAGCTGAGCAGGAACGAAGCTTGCACATTTGGACAATGCATTCTTGTGAATCTTTGTTCTGAGGCTTAGTGCGCCATAAAAAGAGGTCCATTGTCAAGCCGCCTGTTTACTGGGTGGGAGTCAGCAATATGCAGTGCAAGTGGGCAGAGCAAATGTGGATCAGAGGCTCCCTGGCCTTGGCCCTCGCTGGGGTGGGTGCTCCCCACGCCCTTGAAAGCACGATGCTTCCCCTGCTAACGTGACCCTCCCCCGCCCCCAACGGCCGGTGCCTTTGCCGGGTTCCTGCGTTCACTCACTCAAGGGATGCCTGGCAAGGACCAACTGCGTGTCGAGCTTTGCGTACATTTGTGGTTCTGATCTCTCACCTGTCCCTGGGGAAAGTGAGGTTTCAAGTTCTTGTCGTTTTTGAGGATGACGGGACCGTGCCCCCGGTTGGTGCGTGGGAATCACCTGTGGATGCGGCTAGATGCAGGCTCAGAACGACCCCGAATCTCCAGGCACAGGGCCCCGGAGTCTGACTTGAATACTGAAGCCCTCCCCCCCACACCCGCCCCGATGATGCTAGCCACCCAGCCTGAGAACCTGGCCCTAACATATTTTCAGCGTGCAGACGGCTTATTCTGAGATCCACTTGGACCTATGAAGCAACATGCAAAATTCTGCCCACAGAAGCTTGCCCACCGGCAAGCTTTCTCCCCAGGCGGTTTTGCAGGTCAGAGTTTTGGCCTCCTGAGCCTCTGCCTAGGGTTTGCTGTGGGGTAAGGTTTTTGCAAAACAGCTGTGTTTATCTGAGCTTTAATTCCTGTTTTCAGGAGCTTAAGTGTTTCAATGTTTGCACACGGGGCTGCTGTGCTCACAGATGCACACTGGCTCGCTCACTGTTGCCTCCCCGGTCACTTTTACGCGCACCAGGCCCCCTGCGTGCCGGCCCGACCCCTGGCTCCCGCTGCAGAGCAGATCTAAGGAATACTCCCCCGCAGGGCCCTCGGATCCGCCTACTTCATTGCACTTCATGGTTCACCCCTGCCTGTGGGGCTAACCTGTCCATAGAAGGCTGGGGGTGGGGTGGCATTGACCCGAGTTCCCTTCAGAAATGGCAGCCAGCGAGCGTACTAGCAGCACACAGGCAGCGCGGGGTCATGGCTGGCGGCCACACGGGCCCTGACCTCAGGGTTCAAGTCTGGTCCCGCCCTGTGGTAGCAACTTGACTCTTGGCCAGTTACGACTTGACCTCCCTAAGCTGCAGCCTGCTCGTCTTTAAAGAGGGGAGGAGACCAGTCCAGGTTCCTGGTGCTACAGAGATGAGTCTGGCCGTGCCCCAGGGCCTCGGTGCAGGTGAGCGGTCACTGGGGCAGGCGGCTGCACCTGTTACTTGGGGGGGGGGGGCACTGCTCCAGCCGTTGTAGGGGAGCATCGCTCTCCCGCCAGCCTCCGTGCGAGCTCTCTGCCTTTCACCCTCTCGGTCAGTGCGGGCCTGTAGCAGGAGCGCAGACTGAGGGCCCCAGGACGCCCCCCACCGGGTGGGCCCCACGGTCATCAGTGCTTCTCTGTCCCCCTCCCCCTGAGGGCTTCTCAGGGACAGAGCTTTGGGGTTCGTCTTTGCAACTACAGGTCTGGCGTCTTCTCGACACACAGAGAATATCTGGGGAATGTACGAGCTCGGATATTTAAGGTAGCCTCCCCTCCAGCCCAGGCTGCTGCTGGACAGGCCGGACTCAACGTGTCCCCTCCGTGGGGCTGTGCGAGTGAGCACATGGTCAGCTGCAGAGAGAGGAGCCCCTCGGCCCTGAGTTACCTACATGCTGAGACCTGGAAAGGTCAGATACCAGCCCGGGTGGGTGAGGACACACGCAGTGGGGAGGGGGCAAAGTAGGAGAGGTTGAATTAGAATTTCCGTCTCCACTACCCACGCAGGCCACATTCTGGAAGGAAGATCTAGGATTGGGAAAGAGGAGAAACAAGTAGAGCAGGGAGTGGGGGTGGGAGGAGGCTGTTGCCGAGGCCACAAGGACTTGGGTTCGCCCTGCTGCCATCAGTGACCTTGAGCAAGTCCCTTCAGCCCCATGAGCGGATTTCCTCATCTGAAGATGTGCCTCGAGAGGATTTTCGCTGCACAGGAGACTGAATGCGCATACGGGAAACACAGGCTCATCAACCGTCTAGTGTTCAAAGGGCCGAAGGCAGGGAGATCAGAGTTCCTCTGGTTTCTGGCGTCACTGGGGGAGGAATGTCCGAGGCAGCTCACAGCATCCTGGAGGGGCTGCCTCCGAGGGGGGCAAGTCCGTTCATTTCAGACAGACACCTACCGGGTTTAAAACAATATGGAACCGATGTAACCACTGCAGCGCTGATTCGAGAGAAAGCCGGCCTCCCCTTTGCCTGAACTATCCGGATAAGTACATTAGCCTGTCCCAGAAATAGCCTGATAGTCACTGGTGTCCACACCAAAGCCCATCTTCCCCGTCAGCACCGTCTGTAGGCTTTATCTGGTCTAGGTGTGTAATAGGCACTAACCTCCACCAACGAGGAAACCGAAGGAATGCCAGGCCAACACTCGAGAGTGTTTAGTGCTGTCCCTCCAGCCGTTTTCCACCTCTGCTTCCAGGCTGGAACGCTGCAACGGATCCTAGGACGGCACCGGGGCCAGAACCACTCACTTGGACCCAGACTCGGTTGTTTACCAGCCGCGGCATGTCCTGCAGGGCAGTGAGGCTTTCTGGGCCTCCTTTTTAATTTTTTTTTTTAATGTTTTATTTATTTTTGAGACAGAAAGACACAGAGCATGAGCAGGGGAGGGGCAGAGAGACAGGGAGACACAGAATCCGAAGCAGGCTCCAGGCTGTTGGCACAGAGCCCGACGCGGGGCTCGAACCCACAAACCATGAGATCATGACCTGAGCTGAAGTCGGACGCTCAACCGACCGAGCCACCCAGGCGCCCCCCTCCTTTTTAAACTCTGTAAAGCTGAGAGGTGTGTGCCTCTTGCTGGGTGGGGCAGGGCTCTCCCCTCTTCACATAAAAAGGAGAAGTGGGTGCATGGAGGTGGGAGTGGGAATGGGGGGGGGGGGCGGACAAAATGCAGAGGAATTGTTTTGTAAGCCCAGGAAAGTGATGGACATCTTTCTGTCTCCAGAGCTTTGACACGGGAGCTGGAACGGCCGTGTTATCGACCCACCCACCCGCCGCCCCAAAGCACAGCCAAGCAAGAGCCCTGATTCTCTCCGAATGGAACAGAGTGGACGACTCACAAAATGGCCTGATTTCAGATGTTTGGGATCAACTGAGAATATGTTTATTTAAAAGCAATTTTAAATATTAAAAAAAGTAGAAATTAACACATACAGTACTGAAAAACGGTCACATTAACTCCATGTGAGATGACAAGTGTACTGATGCCTCGTGGTAACACCCAGACGAGAGTCTGGAATTTATCTAGCGGCACTACGGGGTTCCTATACAACGTGGAGAAGTTCTAGGCAATAAAAAAATAAATAGCAATTGCTGTTCAACAGTAAAATAAGACACAGGCTATTTGCAGAACGTAACTTTCCCCTCTGGGGGAAAAAAGAACTAATTAACTATTTTTTTCCCCCATAAGGTTCCATACCTTCAAAATACTATATCATGTACGAAATTGCAGATAGTGGCTCGCTGAGTTTCAGAACAAAGGTTCAAACTCGACCAAGATCACCAAAGGTACTTGTCCCTAGCTTTCCTATGTCTCGCCGTAAGCTGGATTAGACAGAACGCAAATTCCTCACGGAAATCAAAAAACCAGAAAGAAAAACACAGAAGGTGTTGGAAAAAAACCCAAAGAAACAACCGCATCTGTGGAAGGAGGAGAAAGAACAGACAAGGACTCCGTGTAATTTTAGACATCTAGGTTTTGAGTTTTTTAGAAAACCAGTTTATTTTGAGATCGGCTGAAAATACCGTAGGCCACAGAGACGAACGGTTCTTCAATGCAACTCGGAACGCGTACTTGAATGAACCAGGACGCTCCGTGACTTGGGACGGCGCCTTCCTGGGCCGACGGCCCCGTGCACCGCCTGGCTCCGGACGCTGGCGGGCTGCGCGTGGCTCGCGGGGGCCGCCGGGCCAGCAACTGCTCAAAACCACTTTCCAGGAACAGCTGGGAAGTCGCGGTGCAGGTGCGTTCACGCAAGGTTTCTTTGTGAGGTGGGTGTTCGGAGTTTTCGCGGCGACCCCTTCAGCAGAGCCGGGCTCCCTACCACTCACTGAGCGCTGTGGCTGTGGTCGAGGGGGCTTTTCCCACGGGCGCGGGCGGGAGCGCGCGTCTGTGAGACGAGCGTTTCTAAACCACGCGCTGCCGAGGTTCCCTGCTTAAGAACACCAGCTTTCTATGCTGTTGCCAACAAAGCGGTTTAAGCAAACGCGATGCCACAAGGACACACGGGCCTCGGAATCCAGAGGGCGGCTCCGCCGACTGGGGAACGCTGAAAAGAACGTGTTCTTTTCAGAATCCAGACCGGCGGACAAGACCGAGCGCGCAGGGCGCCCTCAGCGGCCTGATGGCCACGACTGGGACGGAGAGAACACGGAGGGAGCCTCGCTGCGGGAAGAGCGCCGGTTCACGGCGGCGTTCGAGCACTTGGCTGCGACCTGCCTTGAAGGGAACGGGTTTACTGAAGTCAGCTTAAGGCTGGAAGCCTCACCTACGCCTCGGGTGTCATCAAAAGCACGGAGGAACAGGAGGCTGGCTTCAGCACCCGGATCCTATGGGGGGGGTGGGGGGGAAGCCGTGTGAAGGGCCGACTGTTAAATTCTTCTTGAATCCTCTTTTACAGGTTTAAATTGATCAAGGACAAAACTGACAAAATAATGAATTTAAACTGGTGTATCAGGTGCTTTAACACATCGGGAGGATGCTAATTCATAACGTGATATGCAGCTTCACGCTCTGAGAAGGCCAAATGACTGACTAGAAACGGGTATTGTCGCAACCTTATAATTTCTGCTTTAATGGCGATCAAGTTTAAAAAATGTACAGTTCAACTTGTCCGTACTGTTCCTTTATAAAAGGCAGATTTCAGGTAAGCTTCTAAATGCATGCATAATGTAGAGGCTAATGTTTCCTGGCGGTCCTCGGTTCCTGAAAGTTGAACTTCACCAGATGTGTTTTAAGCTTTTGTCAAAATAGTCGTGAAGGATATGTTATTTCTGCATAATGAGGTAATATCTCAGGGGCGGGCACTCGTCACCGTAAGACAGGATAAACCGCCCGCGCCTAGCCTGCCCGAGGCGGTGGGGACGGTCAACTGCCACCAAAGGGTTTGGGCCGGTGAGTATTTTATTTTGCTGAAGGAGCAACACTTAGGTTTAACCGAGCACTTCTCTGTAATAAATACCCAAGTAGGTTTTTGTGGCTGTGAACCGTGCACACAGACCGCTACAGGCCGTTCTGTCATGGAGCTAATTTCACCTGGAGAACAGAGCCCACCTCTCTGCTAACGTTGCATTTTCAGTAACACAATGGAGAATACTGTTTTGTTAGGAACACGAGTCAATTCTACGCCTTTCGACGGCTGCTGGAGACCACTTCTCCTTGCGAAGCCAGCAGTTGCTATATTCCTGTTTTTGTCTGTTTGCTCGGAGAACAGCATAGAGATGTGAAGTGCTAGACGCCAAGGATGGCTTTGGCAAACCAGTAAGGCGCGCCGGGTCCCAGGGCTACCCTAATACTGGCGAAGGCGGAAGACCACGGACTATTTACAACACACACTACGTTCCCCTCCTGAGGTGGCCCTGGAGTGAGTCCCTTGTTCTGTAACAGCAGCTATATACACGTGTGCACGGGAGTACGTGGAGGCGGCAGTCTTGCGTGAAGATGTGGACAATCTCAAGGTCCTGCTCTTTGCTAGTCAGACAGGATGTGAACAAAGGACACTGGAAAGACCCCCTTCCTCTCAGGCTGTCCTTCGATATGCCCGATCTGCGGGGAGAAAAGAGTCGTCAGTCTGCAGGCGGCCCACGGGCCTGGGGTGCCCCCCAACCTGGTGAGCTATAGGGCGCTAATGACAATAAACTACGTGCAGCAATAACAGAAGAAGGTAGGACATGCTCAGCGCTTCTCCGGGACCTCACGGCGCCCGCACGCCAGCCCCAAGGAGGGGAGCGTCCACGCGCGCGGGCGGGAGGACCTGCCCGCGGTCCCACACGGGCTGCAGACTCCACAGTCCACGCTCTTAACCGGGGCGCTCAACCCGCTCTCCCGCTGAGCCTCCTCGCACAAGCCTTGCTAAGCCTTGTCTGAAAAATGGGGCTGAAGGACCCTTTCTCCTCAGGACTCTCGCGACGTTACACGAAAACCCACACAGATGCGAAGGGCTGGCTTGCGGGCCAGACCTGCACGTTCTGGCTGCTGTGGGGGAAGGAGACCGATAAGGTCTGAGATGGACGGTGGCCTGGGGTCACTTTACGGTCAGCTGCCCGAGCCTGTGAGCCGCAGTGCCCAGCAAGAACCTCCTCATTAGCTCAGTTAGGCCCCCATTAATTGCATGAAGGAGAATCCTGTCACGAGCCTTCAGAACAAAGAGGACACACGCACACTGGCTTTAAAGGACAAAAGCAGAGAGTGGACGGATGGTGGCCTTAGGGACCAGGTCAGCTCTCATTTTCATCTACGAAACACCCGCAATGTGGACGGCGGCTGAGGCAGGAGCTGTGGGGGGAGCCCAGGGCTGGTTCCTTTATTCACCGGCTCTTTGACCTGGGGCAGCCCCCGGGGCCCCCCTGGGCCGTGGGGCATGGGCTTCTCATCTTGGAGGTGGAGCTAACGTAAGACCTGACCTGCTCACCTCGGGCGTCTTGCTCAGCTGGCGTCAGGCACGTGAGAGGGTTCTGTCCATCAGAAATCACTGGTGCCACGCACGGCATTATTTTTATGTCTGCTCTGGCAGATGTGCTGACACTAAAAACTTTCCACTTACTCCCTCTGGATCCTCTGCTGTCGTCACCACTTTCTTAGCAAGGGATCTGGTCGCCGCTTGCTTGTAATAACATCACCGTATCAGCAAAGGGCATCCTTGTGGGGAGGGGTTACTCACGGCCCATTTCTGAGCAGGAAACGGGCCGCCAGAAGGGACATGCCTCATCCGAGGCCACAGAGCGTTGTGAGTGACTCCCACGGGGTCTTCAGAGCCCATCTCCTTGTCATGACTCTCTAGCAGGCTCCACCCCAGGAGGAGGCCCGATCCTAACAGAGGCAGGAGGGGCCCGGGGCTATCCCCACTTGTCCCTCTGGAGCAGGGGGGAGGCACCTCATCCCTCCAGCCGGGGCTTCCCAGCTTCAGCACTCCTGACACTCAGGCCAGCAGCTCTGTTCTCCCAGCACCCTGGCTTCTACTTGCCAGAGGCCCAGAGCGTCCCCACTTCCCAGGTCCCCAGCGTCGCTGCTTCAGTCCCAGCAAAATCTCTGCCGCTGTGATCGAGAATCTGCAGTCACTCTCCAGGCCCAAAGGCAGAAGAGCCAAAGGTACACACCTGTGTGTGTGTGTGTGTGTGTGTGTGCGCGCATACGTGCACGTGTGCTCTGGGCCCCAGCAGGCTCTGCTGGCAACTGTGAACCACAGGTCCCTTCCCAGCAGACAGAACAGGGTCCCTCTGGGCAGGTGGGGTGCAGGCTGCCAAGGAAGCAGAACCTCCAGGCTGATGCTGGGAACGATCAGAGGACACCATCCCCGATGCCTCCGGCCAGTTGTCACGGGAGGCCCACTCCCGTGGCAGCCAGGACAGCATAGACCTGTCGGCTGCCCTTACAGCCACCGAGAATCTCCAAATAGCCGCTGTGTGAGGGTGACGGTGCCTTTCCGTTCTGACACCTGGGCAGCAGTTTTAATGAAAAAGGGATTTTTATAGATATTCTCACTTAATCCTCTAAAATCAAGTGAGGAAGGTCTGATGGCCCACTTTACAAAGACAGGCCTGCAGGGTGGATTAAGGACCGAGCCTGGGGACAGGGCAGTGGTAAACAGGGACGCAGGCCTCCGAGCCTGAGCCCGGGACGGTGTGTTTTGGGGAGCAGGGCATCGGGCTTCGGGGTCAGAGACGCTCCCGAATCCAGCTGCCTACCATGCTGAACGGTCCTGAGCTCTTCCAGTGAAACGGCAGCAAATACCTGCGGCTCACGGGGGGCATGATAACAAGGGTAAAGCACACGCGTGCGGTAATTCTCCTGACCCAGTTTCGAAGCCCCACGGCTCTGTTCCTAGCACGACAGCGGTGACAGAAGACACCCAGCGACCACAGCAGAGGGTAAGCGAGGCGGCCGGCAGGATGCTGGCGCCGGGCGCTGCTCCTCATCGCGGGGTGGGCTCCCCCCGCCCCCTCCCCCCCGCCCCCTGGTACGTACCCACCACTCCTGGTCTTCCTCCCCCGTGACCACAATCACTTCCCCCTCCATGAAGGTGAGCTCATCGTCATTGTCCGCCTGGCAGTCGTAGATGGTCTTCACTCGCCTCACCTTGTTTTTGCCCTTCAATAAAGAAACTGGGTTTTAGCTGAAAAAAGGACACGCAGATCTCGGCGTGGGCTTTAACCTCCCCGAGCCTCGACTTCTCCCCTGTGGGAGGGGAGGCCGGTCTGCCAGGCGCCCAGGTGCTGTGCGCCCCCTCCCTCTTCCCCGAGCTCTGGGACGGAGCGAATTATGGGCGGGGATCAAAATGCAGCTCCACCGAAAGCCATGAGGCACCCTGCCCTCCCCCCACCCACAACAGCAGCTTGCAGAGATGACAGCAGAGGGTAAAAATGGTGCCGGGAAACATGATGTAAAGAAGAATGTGCATCCTCTGCAGACTGAACGCACGACATGAACACATTTCTCAGTCCCCTCACGCAAAGTACCAAGTCAGCACATGCTGGGGAACCAGGATGCAGCAGCCTGGGTGGGAGGCTTCCAGGCAGTTCCCAACAATGTATTAACGTCTGATCACTTTTCCCTTGGGCTTTTATCTGTTCTGGTTTTTTGCAAACAGAAAGATGGAAATAGAGAAATCATCTTCGAAAGGAGGTTTCTGGTGCCCTGCTCATTAAATAATTAGTATTACAAAAGGCGAGGTGTGGGGCGCCTGGGTGGCTCAGTCGGTTAGGCGTCCCACTTCGGCTCAGGTCATGATCTCACGGTTCGTGGGTTCGAACCCCCCGTCGGGCTCTGTGCTGACAGCTCAGAGCCTGGAGCCTGCTTCAGGTTCTGTGTCCCCCCCCCCCCCCCCCCCCGCCCACCCGTCCCCTGCTTGTGCTGTGTCTCTCTCTCTCTCATTTAAAAACCCCACAAAACCGAGCAGTGTCTCTCAGTGTTTTGGGTCAGCTGACTCCTCCTCTGCATGCTCTGGGCTGTCCCTCAGCCACCCCCCTCCTCTCTGCAGCCCCTCCCGGGGCCGGTGACGCTGGAGGAGCGGCGGCCAAGGCGTCTCAGCTCTAAGGCCCGTAGGCGAGAATTTACAACGGGGAGGATGAAACGACAGCGTCAGACAACCGTGCAAGCGCGTGGTGTGGGCCGGAAACTGCACTCGGCAAGGCCAGCAGCGGCGCCCGGGGTCTCGGGAGGTTGCCTTCGGGGAGAGTGAGCATACGTGCCACACCGCCCAGGGCGGCCTCCGAGCCGTGGACAGCGGGCTGTGTTCGTCCCTCCTCTCCTGCGGGGCGGAAGGGACACACTTCTGCTGCAACGCTGTTCTTACAGAGGGCGAGGGCAGAACCGCGCGCAGCGGGCGGCCCTTCTGCTCCCTCGGGGACTGAGCTCCTTGGCCTGGGCCGCCAGTGCCCCCCACCAACGGCACGCTGAATCTTCCTGGAGCCCTGCCCCAAAGAAGGGGTTTTTGGGCAAAAAGCATTTTTATATTAGAATAAAACCGACATATTACAGAGTAGGAAGCGTTTCATGAAAACGAGGGAGTGTGAGATTTCAACCAAGTTCTGCACGTGCAAGTCCCCTGGGCTTTGCCTCCACCTCCTCCAGGAAGATGCGGCGAGAAGCAGAGAGCAGATCTGCAGAATCCCGAGACGGAACCTGCTCTCCTGTGACTCTAGGAGAGGAGGACTCTGGTCCTCCAGGCTCTTAGAGCTGAGTGTCTGCAAGGTGCCAGCTTGGTGCCACTGTCACTACACTTAACTGCCTGTGAGCTGGCTCGGTGACTGCACTGGCTCCTTTCTGTGTACGGGGAAACTGAGGCTCCGAGAGGGTAAGTAACGGGCCCAGGTCACGCAGTCGGAGCGTGCGCCAAAGGCAGGTCCTGAGGCCCGCCCGCTGGAGTGCAACGCCCGTGTCCCTGACCGCCGGGCTCCGCTCTGGCTCGATGCCAGGGGAGGCGAGCAGGCCTGTGCTGCTTCTGGGCCCGCTGGAGCACGTGCCCTCCCGCGGGGCCCCGGAGCGCAGCAGCGGGCTCATGAAAGCCTCAAACGCGGCGCCTACCCACCGTATTGATTTTCCTGGGCAGCGGGACGGGCGTCTCTGGCAGAGTGGGCGTGAGGTCGTTGGAGTCTTCGGATGCTTGCTTTTGGATGGCGTCTCGGGACTGCACGTTCGGGGAGAGATCCACCGGGTGTGACTTCTGGGTGACGTCTGGGGGCTGCTGGGCCTTGGGCGACACGTCCCCAGCCTGGGACTTCGTCAGCAGGTCTCCCAGCTGCGGTTTGGGAGGGAGGTCCTTCATCTGTGGCTTGGGGGGTAAGTCTGCCAGCTGGGGCTTGGGGGGCAGGTCTCCCAGCTGGGGCTTGGGGGGCAGGTCTCCCGGCTTAGGAGGCAAATCTCCAATTTGGGGTTTGGGACCCAGTTCTGTGGGCTTCGGGGGCAGGTCTCCGGGTGGTGGCTTCTGTGGTAAGTCTGCCAACTGTGAGGACTTCTGAAAGATCTCGGGCGGGATGTTGGCTTTGTCCAGGGAGAGGTGATGGCTGGTTTCTGTTTTCCTTAGTGCCACTGTGGGAAGCAACCACAGAGAGGGAGGTCACTGGAGGGCACCACGAGGCGGGGAAGCGCTGCCCCCTCCATCCATCAGTCCCCAGGAGGACTGAGGGACAGTGAGTGCTTGCTCCGGGGCCGGACCCAGGCACACACTGCCCGTCCTTAGAAGATAAAAGTTGGGGGCCTGGAAGGCGTCCACATTACAGTGTGTTATTTCACACCTCAGTTATGTAGAAACGGGATGTGCAAACTAATCCAGAATTTAAAAAACATAACTGTTTAAATTAAAAAAAAAAACAGCAACCATAATACAAACAGGTTATAAAGTTTTCCACAAGCCTACCACCTAAATGTAGCCATTTAAAGTAAGGGGACAGGGTGTCTGGGTGGCTCAGTCGGTTAAGCATCTGACTTTGGCTTGGGTCATGATCTTGAGGTTTGGGAGTCTGAGCCCCATGTTAAGCTCTCTGCTGTCGGCATGGAGCCCACTTGAGATCCTCTGTCCCCCTCTCTCTGCCCCTTCCTTCCCAAATAAATAAACAAAAAAATACAGTACTGGGTCATATTTCCTCCTGGACTTTTCTATATGTTTTTCACAGATAAAATGTTTATCTGCCTTTATCTATATGCTGCTTTAGGAAGAGTATTTGCCAGTTCAATAAAGTTCCTTTGGCAACAGTATGTACTTTTTAATGTTGCGTTCTGTTCCGTGGCTGTCTCATAATTTATGATGAATTCCTCACGTTCACACGTTTCACATGCTACATAAGGTAAGAGATGAAAAGGCTTCTCTCCTCACCCACCCCAATCCTTTGAGGTAACCTCTGCTACGTTTTGGTGACACAGGTCCTTGTACTTACGAATGTATCTTTTAAAAACCCTACGTGGCATTTTCACGTACTTTGCAACTTTGTTTTCTGCCTATTTAATGTGTTTGGGAGGATTTCCTAGGCAGGTCCCCCCCACTCCCTGTGTGGCTGCGGCCGGAATACCGCACCGCCTGGGGATTCCAGTTTGTCAAACCATACCCACAGCTCTACTGGTAGGACCCAAGATCCTACGGACATGTCCAAGGCCACTCCACCCGGTACTTACCTGCTGTGTGATCTTGGGCAGATTACACAACCTCCCTGTGCCTCACCTTCCTTATTTCTAAAACATGAGTCAGTACAGGTCAAGAGTTTGCCAACAGGACCTGGCAGGCTCTAAGCATTATATAAGAGCATTATCACACTGTCAGGGTTGCTGGAGGCGAGGGTTCGCATTTTCACTTATTCTTATAACTCGGGCTCCTGGTACAGAGCCAAGTACACAGTAGACATTCATTCAGCAAGGAAGTAGCTGACTAAGGCACATGGAGAAAGTCAAACTAAGGACGCTACTCTAAAAGTACAACATATTCCCAAAGATATTCTCAAAATTTATTTAAAAAAAAAAAGAAATAAAAGATGAACGCTGGTGTTGTAAACTGTCACAGGCTGTACCGTAGCTGTTTCTGCTCATGGCCTGCTCAGCCATGTCCCTTCCTAAGGAAATCAAATTCAAGGGCACGCTGCTCGCGGGCTGGCCCTTGAGCTCCAGCTGGTGTGGCTGAGCTCAAAGAGTTAAAGCAAGCCAGATTCCTCTCTAGCAAGTCACAAAGGGGGTAGGCGCAAGGCAGAGGCTGGCAATGACGGGGCAAAGCTGGGGGATCCCCCGAGGCGGTGGGCGTGGCAAGCCTCTCTGTGAGCCACTCCTGGGAGAACAGACACTAAGTCCTGGGCAGAGAGAACCCCAAACCATGCAGCTCCAGTGCAAGGAATCTATCCTAGAAAAAGGATCAAAGCCAGGCCATGAGATGCTTGCACTTGAATGCTCAGCACCGCACCGGTCACAGCGCTGTCATGATCCCAGGGTTGTGGGATGGAGCCCTGTGTGGGGCTCTGCACTGAGAGTGGAGCCTGCTTGGGATTCTCTCTCTCTCTCTCTCTCTCTCTGCCCCCCACCCCATTTCCCTCTCTTCCCCACTCGAGCTCTAAAATTAAAAAAAAAAAGACAGGCATTTATGAGATAATTAGAAATGTAAACTGGGTATTTGAAAGTACTAAGAAATTTTTTATTTTTATTTTTCGAGAGAGAGAGAGCACGAGCATGGAACGCCGTTCCAGAGTTGGGGGGGGGTGGGGCTAGTGCATAAGCATGGGGTCCACCTGAGGACACAGCCTGCTGCTTCCTGGGTGCCAAGTGCAGGCAGCCGGGGACATGTGGTGGTGAGCGTGGGGCGGAGTGGGCTTATGTCCTGTTCATGGAGAAAGCAGAAGCGAAGTTGTTTCGGGGAGAACAGGAGGTGTGAAGGATGGAGGGCTAAGGTGGTGGCGAGTCAGTAGATCCCGCGGATGGAGGGCACCAGGTCGCACCCGAGGCCCGCGTGAGCTCAGCGGTCTTGACCGCTTCTCGGACCGCTCTACGGTCCTGACTGTGCCTCTCCAGCATGTCCAAGTGCGTGGAGTCAGCCCAGAGCTGGTCAAGGGCAGAGCCAGCACAGGAGGGGCGTGGAAGGTGAGGGAGAGCACTCGGGGAGACTCTGGCTCCGGAGGGGATGTGGGACAGCGAGAAGGTGGCAGTGGCCAGGGTGGGGGTGTCACAGAAGGGGCTAAGAATCGCCAGGGTTTGGGTGCAGGAGGAAGGGAGCCGGACAGGCGGGTGGAAGGAATCAGTGGTGAGGCGTGATGGGCAGAGAAGAGTGTAGGGCTGAATGTGGGGCCGGTCGCGGAGGAGTGGCGGCAGGGCCGGGGAAACACCTCAAACTTCTCTGGGATCAGGACAGCCCTCTGGGCCGAGGTTAAAAAACAACAACAATTAAACAATGACTTGAGATAAAGACTTCGTAAATCCAGGGGACGCTTCCTCTGTGTTCCATGGAGAATGAACTGGCAGCCACCTGGGACTCCCTGGTACTACACAGGAGCCTGGGCAGCCCGCCTCCAAATATGTCACTTTACTAAAGACCTCTGGAGCGGGGTGGATCCCAGCTCTCCGCCACGAATCCCTCACTTTGACTTCTGGGGTCAAAGGTCTTGCCGTGGCCACCGAAACCCACGGAGCGGCCACGAGTCCTCTGAGCCTCCTCCGGCACCTAACGTGGGTCCTCTGGCCTGTGGGCCTAGGTGAGGACGGGCAGAATGAACCAAGCACGTCTGGGGGTGTTCTCCCAGCTCCCAGGCAGGAGCTGGCAACAAAGAAGAGGGAGCAGATAAGGTGATGGACGTGCTGGTCTTACGGATGAAAAGCTCCATCAGGATTAAAGAAGATTTGGTCAAAGGACCGAGTGTCTTTGCTTGGAGAGGAGGCAGCACTTAGAGACACTGCTTTCTTGTCCTTCTCAGAGCATGCATCCCTCTGCTTTGCATGAGGGGTACCATCCCAGGGAAGAATTTCTGTGCCCCCCAGCAGCGAGGTGCTTTCTGAAGCATGATCTCATTTCGTCCCCACGAAGCCTCACGAAGCAGGCATTCTTGCCCACATTCACAAGTGAGGACTTGGAGGCTTCGGGAAGCTTCCGGGTCCACCATCCAGGCTGCATGGTGAGTGAACGGTAGAGCTGGTGCTGGTTCCCAGGTCTCTGACCGTGTGTGCAAGGGAAGGAATGGCATGTCCATCCCTGGGATGATCGCGTGCCTTCTGGAGAAGGACTGTGGTTTTTAGGAAAAGTATGGTGTTTTGCTAACCACAGAATCGGAGTTAATAAATATCCTTCTTCATTGAACAAACATTAACTGGGCACCTGCCAGGTGCTGCTTCAGGCGTCTGGGACCAAGCCATGAACTAAAGAGACAGAGACACCTGTCCCCTGGAGGGCATGGTGATACTCCAGTTAGGTGAACACGAGAGAGAGGAGTCTTACCTTTCTGAGGTAGTTTAGGAAGAACTCTTGGGCCAAGGGCAGTCTTTGCAGAGCTGGTGCTGATTAATAAATAAGAATCATTTAGGATCTCAAAATGCTAGAATATCATTAATGATATAATATTCAAGGAAATCACAGGAGTTTGGTGAATTCTCTAAAAACCCTTCCAAAATTTCTTTAACGAAAGATTACAGTCTATTTCCCACAATTCAAGATTTGCCTGGCCGGGGAGGACCCAGGACAGGATGAAAAGGCCAAGCCTGTGAAAGTGAAAACTGCCTGCTCTTCCCCCTGGACACCTGTCCGCAGAAGTACCAACTGAGAGCATCTGTCCCCACAAAACCTCAGTCAGTCCTCTCATGGGATACAGTCTCTCAACCTAAGTCTTTGGCCACGACGTCCAGGTGAGGAAAAACTGAATTCTGTGGAGTTTCAGTGACCAGCAGAGGGTCCCAAGGCAGGCCAGGGTGGGGGAGGGGGGACATAAATTCAGACCCCTCTCCGTCCATCGCCAGAGCCCTGATATCCTCCATGGCCCCAGAGCAGATCGTTTGGGTTCTCAGACCCCCAGGCTCTCCCTGAGCTGTCCTTCCTCTTGGAGCACTTACACAACGAGTGGGGAAAAACACCCAAGTCTCGGGAACAGAAGCCCACTCCAGGTGGTCCAAATAATCGAATGTTCCTCCACACGCCCCTGCCGCCGCTGAAATGCCCGGGCCGCAGGTGGCACCTGTTGGCTTCAGCGAGAGGCGGTAGCTACTCTCAGGACACCAGAGCACTGCAGACTCCCAGAGCAACAGTGGCCGAGCGCCCAAGTCCTCTGTGCCAAGGGCCCCTTTCAAGCTCTCGTTTGTCTTTTTCTGTCCTATGATGTCCTAAGAATTGGCTTGTTCCTCTTTCTCTCCTAACTGCATTTAAAGGAAGAGGGAAAGCCAAGCCAAGCCAACCAAACACAGAGTCAAAGATGATGAAGTGCACGTGTTCTCAGCCGCTGGCCTCCAACCACCCTCGGTCCTAACTGCTCTCTCCTCAGCTCCTGGATCCCCTGGCCCCAGGCCAGGGAGGGCCGTGAAGTCCCCGTGAATCTGGAAACAGTGAACACACAGGGCTTCGCCTCAAACACCTCTGGAGCGTGTGTTCCCGGCCTTGGCATCTTCTCAGGGAAGCACCTGCCGGCTACTGACGTGAGCACGATGGTTACTCCTGACCCAGGCCCCGGGCCCCCACTGAACGCCTGTGGGCCTGGGCTTCTTCTCATGGAAACGAACACGAGGCCGTCGCTGTGTGCACGTGTGTGCGTGTGTGCGAGCAGCCCGATTCCGTTCAAAAAGCACTCTGTACGTGTCAGACGCTCTGCCCCTCGAAGAAGACCCCAGAGCTGAAGTTTGCGTCCCCCAGAGGGGGGCGGACGGGCGATGGAATGGGAATGACAGGCGGGACACGAGGGAAGGGGACGATGGGATGCAGAGTCTGGAGGACAGCTGTTTGAGTCCAGCTCTGACATTGCCACCACTTAACCTCTCAACCTTTCGGGGCTGTTTCCTCATCTGTAAAACCGAGGAAATAGTAATCGGCCTATCTTGCGGAGCTGGAAAGACCAAACAGGGCAGTGGTGCTAAAATAAATGAGGACTTTGTTTTTGTCTCATTTGATAAAACTCTGGAAAGCTACCCCGGCACGCCAGCTGACTCTCTCCTCGAGGTTTTGGGGCTGGAAGTGTCTTTGTGTCTTTATCTCAGACCGGGCCTCTAGAGAAAACCCTTTGTGTCGGGTTGGGTGAATGTTGCCCACAGAAGATCTTCCAAAATATCCCGTTTCAGTGAAATGAGGGAAGGAAGGAACGCTGCTTTCAGCATAGCCAAAGAAAACCTCACAAACGGGGCCCTTGGAGAGAGTCCTACTGTTAGGTTTGAAAACCTCTGGGCTGTCGGGCTTCCCTGAGGACTGCCTTCATTCCCAAGTCTGCAAAAAGGAGTCAAGAGGGAAAGTAACAAAACAGAGCTACTTGTTAAAATACTAAAATTAAAATCTCCTCCTGGTAAGACTCTGTGACATCAGGGAAGTGGGGTCTGTCCCCCCCAGGGACCCTGGATGGAGGAGAGCCGTGCCGCTCACAGACATACTCGGCGAGAGCGGCTCGCACGACTGGCCACGAGACACGTGAGCGTGCCCACCACTGTGAACACTGAGCTCCTCACGACCAGCCCCGGCTGGTGGGCCACACTTTGGGTAGACTGCCACTAAAACCCATTCCTAGGATTCACAACAGTCACCCGTGATCCCCACCGGGGGAGAAAGCAGGAGGGTGGCTTACCTCGATTGCTGAGATAGTCCCTCAAACTTATTTGCAGTCTTACTCGACGATGATGGACCCACATCGTTCCCTGCAGGGAAAACCAGAGGCAGAGTCACATCTTCAGACAGGGAAACGGAACAGAGGGATGTAGGACTTCGCAGACAGGCACCCCTTTGGTTCCAGAAGGGAATTAAAAAAACCCAAGCTAGAACGGTATGCACTTCTAACTTTAAAACAAAACATAACGAAACAAAACCAAAGCATCGGCTTGGGTTCTGACGATGTTTTCCTTGCTATTAAAGGAGTATGTTGCAAAGATGGCGCAGCCTGCTCCCAGGCGAGGCCTCTAAGGTCACAGGGCTTTGGGGATGTCCTACTGCCTCAGGATCTTGTCCTCAGCTTGGGGGCAGGGAGAGAAGAGTCAAACCTCAAACTCACCTGGAGGTTCCTGTGTCAGGAGACTAGCCCTGGGAGCCAGACTCAGAAGAAATACACAACCCACAAACTCTGTGTGTGTGTGTGTGCATGCACGTGGATGTGGCCACTGTTCAGCAGGGCGGTGATAACTGGCCAGGAATCTGATCGTTCACTCAAACATAGCACTTATTAAGTGTCTACTGTGTGCAAGGCATGAATGTGGAGCAGGAGGCACAAAAGCAAATGAGATGTCACTGCTCTTGCAGAGTCTGTGATCTGGCCTGGGAGACGTACACACACCAAATATACTGACCACGCGGGATGAGAGGAGTGTTGCACAGGGTTGGGTGCTATGAAAGAAAAACGTGTCTAACTGGTAAGAGGAACACAGAGAGTCCTTTCGGGGGACATGCACCTGAACGCTGATGCATTTTCTCATGGCGGAGCGGCAGAACCAGATACGTGTTCTGCGTCCAGAAGGCAGAAAGCCTGGCTAGAATAAAGGGGGCTCTTTTGTGATCCGTCCCATGGTGGGAGGAGCACAGAGCCCCAAGCTGCCAGGCTCTCCTGGAGGAATCCCGGCGAACCTGCAGGGGGGCGGTCGTCTCTGTGCTCTAGCTCATTTCCTTGCCTGCCTTTCCCAAGGTCCCTTTCGTCCCCTAGACACCCACAGTATCTCCCAGGTGCCACCGGGAAGGGGCTTCGCTGAGGAGGCTCAGAAACAGGAGGGCGGCTGCAGAGGACAGCACTGGGCAAAGCACTGAGCTCTGCGTCCTACGTGGTGGGTCTGCTCCATAGCACCTACGGCTGCCCAAATGCTTCTCCTCCTCACAACGACATGAACAGCTGGTGTCATTATCCTCATTCTGAAGATGAGGAAACGAGGGTAAGTGAACAATGGCTGTAAGTCACATGGCTACATGACGTACCTGGAAGTCTCCACCGTGAGTCTACAGACTTTTCACTGCCCACCATGATGGCCCGATAGCAATCACCAATAATAGCGACTACCGTTTATTGGGCACTTACTGTGAGGTAAGGTATACGCACATCACGGGAATCACGTCTACGGCACGCGTAATACGGTTCCCCTCCATTTTGTTCATGAAGAAACACGAAGCAGTAAAGCCGAGCCCAAGGTCAAGTAGCTGGCAGGGGTGAGAGCTGTGATACAGAGCGGAGCAGCCTGCTACCAGGATGTGTACTAAACTCCCATCTTCTATCAGTGCCTGTCCTGGATGGGGGGAGGCTGGCACAGGGCGAAGACGAGGAGAACTTCCTGTAACTCTAGGACACTGATGCAAGGAGAAAGCTAAACTGGCGTTACCAGGACCCAAGACTTTCAAATACAGCTTTATTTCGGTAGGATGCTCCTTCTAACCATCAGTGTATTTCCACGAGCCAGCACTGATACCGAAGGACTCCTCTGGCAGCCTCTCACAAAATCCTCTGAGCTGTGAATGATGTTCAGGTAGGCATTTCTTTCCGGCCTGGTGCTCAATGTGAGTCCTTAGGACTGGCTGGCAAATCTCACACTTTCAGACTTACAGGAGCCATAATAATCAAAATGGCAGAGAAAGCTCTACGTTAGGGCAAACTACTGTATCTGGTAATTCCCTTTTCGGGTAGAAAACATTCCAAACCGGTGATTCTTCACCCTGTTATGTGCAAAACTGACCACGAGACCATTAGGGTTGCAGAAAGCCCCTCGCGCTGCTTGTGGTCACCTACTCTGCTGTCACACAGATGAGCCATCACACCAGGGGCTGTGGCCTGACACCTGCAGCTCCAGTGTCCAGGGTCCTCATTTAATCCTGCTCTCTCTGGCCACTCGAGGGGGCTCTCCGTCTCCAAAGACACTGTGTTTTTATGCCTCAGTAACTTTGCCCGTCTCTTCTCTCTGCAACACCCAACCCCTCCCACCCGTGCCGAACTCCTGGAACTCCTGCACACCCTGCAAAGAGTATCTCCAAAGTCAACTTCTGGGAATTCTTCCCTAGCCAGGCTTGACCACTCCCTCCTTCCTTTTAGCCTACAACCACTACTCACAGAGCAGTGGTTAAAGGTGCAAATTTCGGAGCCAGCCAAGCCATCACCCAGTGGGTAGGGGTTTGGACCACTCTGCTTTTTCTACTAAGCGTCAGTCCCCTCATTTATATAATGGGAACCAAACAGTATCTACCCCACTAGATGGGTAAGAGCATCACAAGAGATAAATTATGGAGCGCAGGGCACAGTGCAGGGCCACAGGGAACGCGACACAAATGGTAACGATTATTCATAGCTCTCTCTGATGGAATGTAACAGAACGATGAGGATTTACTCATTGGGCGAACATTGGTCGTCTTTGTGACCCCACTGGCCAGCCCAGTCTCTGGCATGGAGCAGTCACCAGGCTCTTGCTGAAGGAAGTCAGCAGGACTCACGTGCTTCTCTGCCCACAGCTGCATTCCCCCCGCACCTGGTGGGAAGGCCTCTGTGGTCTGGCAGCCAGGAATCCCATCAATCTCGTGGCCAGACAAAGGCCACGAGCCACGTCTGGGAAGAAAAGTGTGGCTTAGACATATTTCTGGAGAAAGGACAGTATTCAAGGAAGGACCAAAAACACGGAAGCAGTTTTATCCCTTTTCCTCTCTTCATGCAACTTGGAAAAGGACTCTCGCGTACAAAAGTTGGGTGTAAGAGAGAGCTGGAGACAGATGCTGGGCCAGCAGTTGAAGGAGTTGTGGCAGACTCGGGGCTACCTACTTTAGCTCTGAAACTTCGGGCCAAGAATTTATGGAGAGAGAGGAGGGCACTGGCCCAGGAGTGAATGACCCACAGGCTCCAGGAATCTTCCGGAAAAGTGGATAAATACATGAGCCTCGATACCACAGCTCTGAAGTTAGTGGATTTGTGATCTTCTACAAGCACTTGACCACTCTGTGCTTCAACTTCCTCACTGATAGAATGGAGACAGTGATGGTGTCCATCTTATAGGATGGCTATGATGGCTAAATAGGACGACGACTGAACCAGTGCACGGCCCCAGGACAGGGGAAACAATTTACAGACGGTAGCCACCATTATTAATTTCTAGAGCTGCATGCACAGTGGGGTTGGGGGGTGGGGGGCAGGGAGCTGACATAAAAATATGTTGGGGAACCGAAGAAAGGGAAATTTCTGTCCAGAGGCTCTTTTACAAACCAATACTGCTCCAGTAAGTAGACATTTCAAATACTGAGGCTTTCACCCAAAGTTCTGGCCTTGAAATAAGAGAAGTGAATTGATTTGTGGTATGGTTTTTCTTCTAGTATATGCTCTACAATAAAAGAAAAAAAAAAAAGCTTATACAATTTTAAATCCCAGTGAACAAAGACAAGGAACCTAATGGTTTCCAGAGATCACTTAGCTTGGGATTGGTAGAACCTAGATTGGAACCCAGGCTTCCAGAATGTTCTTTTAGTACGTATTATGGTTTCCTGTGATGTGTGCTATACAGACTTCTCTGAACACCTGCCAAAGGACGGAGGTCTTGGGGCAAGTTGCTCTCAGGTATTAATTACAAGACTCTTAAGTATGAGAAGTGGGTTAAATTTACGGCCGCCATAAACTGGATAATTGGAGGTTTTTTTGTTTTTGTTTTTGTTTTTTGCTCTTGCTGGTAAGAAGCTCAGTGTCAAATCTGTGGTCTATTTCCAGCCATTGTATGTGAACCTCTACTACACATTTTGTGAAGAGATCAAACTCCTGGACTATGTGTTAGTTACCTTTGTTCTTCCTTTGTTCTCATTTCTTCAGTAAGTTACTTAAATTGTATTAAAATATGTGTTGGCCTGTTATAGAATAGGTTATAAACAAATTACTTATCTCCAAAGGTGAGGTTTAATGACATCCACTTGAAAAACTGAACTCCCCATAAAACCCAAATCTGCCTATAAGCCACCTTGTTTTGTAAACAAAAGCCTGCCTTAGCAGTCTCCCGAGACAGATGGCTGAATTCATCACAAGAGCGGGACTTCAGTAATGTGATGCCTGGGCTATTTTGGGTGCTGCGGCCACTGTGGTTCTGGCAGGGAGAAGGCCTGAGTGGCCCTCCCCGCACACCAGGGCTCCATGCTACAGATGGACGAGGAGGCATACAGCCAGGCGGAGGTGGGGAACGGTCCCAGAATCACTGTGCTACTATGTGCAGAGCACAACAGAGCACGGCGAGGGGAGGACTGCAGCTCTCCCAGCCACACAGGCTGGTGAGGGATCCTGGCTCCCCGAGTACCGGCCGTGGGAACTTGGGCAGATGATTTAATCTTTCTGTGTCTCAGTGTCCTGAAAGTCAGGGTCCCAGCATTTTCTACTTTCTGGAACTGTGGTTAAGATTAGATAAGTACTGGGGTGCCTGGCTGGCTCAGTTGGGGAAGCGTGAGACTCTTGATCTTGGGGTTGTGAGTTCGAGCCCTACACTGGGTGTAGAGATTACTTAAATAAAACTTAAGACAAAAACCAATTAGATAATTACTATTAACTAGCCCCATTTCACAGCCAGAGAAACTGAGGGATGAAGAATGAAAAAATAACTGCTGAAAGCCACAGGGCTAGCAAGTGGTAGAGACTGATTAGGATCTGGGTATGGCACAGGGTCCACACTGGAGCACTCTGCTCTGAGACACAGCACATGCCCTTGCAAATTCACAGTGGTCTGGGGAAGAGAGGTGCACACAGCACTGTGGCAACCCCTGTGCCCGAGGGGCCAGAATGGGGGTAAGGTGGTGGCTAGCCTGGGAAGGCCCCTCAGGCGCGTCCCTGGAGAGCAGATCTGGAAGGATGACTAAGCATCAGCACACACGAGTTGAATATTACAGTTTGAGGCGCATTATGAGCAAAGGCTCAGATCTTAGAGAAAAGAATGTAGCCTGGGAAGCTGGCATACCTCAATAGGGCAGGCACGTTGTGTTTCAGGGGGTGGGTACACGAGGCCTGGGGGAGCCAGGAGGCTGTGACTATACTACCTCCTCGTGCTGGTATCCCCCCACTTCCTACCAGACCCGGATCCTGGTCTCAGATAGTCCCCAAAGGCCTCCAGCTCGGCAGGGGAGAGATGGGAGGATTAGGGGAACAAGAGAGGCACTGGAAAGATGATCCATGGATGGAAGCTGGAGGCATCGTAGCAGGTCTAGGGGTCTGATACTCCATGTGTTTTACCAATGATCAGTCTGGGGGCACCTGGGTGGCTCAGTAGGTTAAGTGCCTGACTCTTGATTTCAGCTCAGATCATGATCTCATGGTTGTGAGATCGAGCCCCAAGTAGGGCTCTGGACTATCAGTGTGGAGCCTGCTTGGGATTCGCTCTTTCCCTCTCACTCTCTGCCCCTCCCCACCGAGTGCTTGCTCTCTAAATAAATCAACATTAAAAAAAAAAAAAAACTTGCTAAAAAAAAAAAATAATAATCAATCTGGATCCTGCCTCTAGCTTCTGGAACATGATGTCAGTGGGAGAGAGCTAGGGAGGGACCAAGCACTTACCATACCTGTGTCCATAGGTGCCTTTAAGTAGATCCCACATATGTGCACACACACCGATGTAGAAAGAATGACCCTGAGAGTCCCAGAATTACTATTTGGGGTTGTTTGTGAGTGATGACCAAGGCCTGTGACATGGAGAACTGTCTCTATGCCACAGACAGATTCTGATGTTTGTCCCTCATGGCTGGCTGTAGGTGGGAGGCTCTAGCTGGCGAGAGCGGCCAGCAGACCGCTCAGCGCCCATCTTCGAAAGGCTCCCTTTTGGTGGCACTAACTCGCCTAAAGTGGTGACTTTGCTTCTTAATGAAAAATGCCCCTTGTCCACAAAAGCAAAGAACAAAACATGCATAAGACCAGCAGCTACTAGCCTGCTGCTGAGTGATATGAAAGTTATCTAAGAAAGTAAGGATTCCTAAGCCAAAAAACAGATTTTGTACAATTAATTATAGGCCGACTGCGCCTATGAGGTGAATAAGGCACTATAAACTTTACACAGAAATAAAACCGATTCAACAACAGGATCAAAGTTTATGATCTGTGGTCTGAACATCTGCACGGGCGTGCCCTTCGAAGGCATGTCATCTGGGTCTGCAAAGTCCTCTTGGGTGAGATCTGGGGATGGCTGAAGGCCCTGGAAGGCGACCATGGACAGGTCAAGGGCACACTCGATATACCAGTGTGTGGCTGTGCGAATCCCCCACTGCTCCTCCCTGGCCTGTCTCACCGGGGGACCGACTCTTCAGGGCCCTCCACAAAGCTTTCCCTGCAGTTTGACACGATTTCTCAGCATGTCCACAGGATGCAGTGGACACGTGAGTCCTAAAGAGTACAGAGAACTCACTCATTTGTCTGCCTGTCTCCCTCACGAGGCCAGGGGCTCCCTGAGCAGATGGGCTGAGAGGCCCTGACGACAGGCACGTACACATGCGAGCCGAACGGCCAAAGGCACAGACATACTCGCACACACACTGTGGCACCGTGGCCAGATGACAGACGTGTGCTAACCTGCAAATGGGGAAGTATGGCTTTTTCCAGAAGCTCCCCAGGTTCATGACACCTTAGTACAGACTTTTGAAGAGGCCTCATAATGCATTCAGCTGAATTACCTATCAGTTACGCTCTCAAACCGAAGGAAAGAGAAGCCACAGTGAAACTCAATGGCAGAAGGAGGTGACCCAGGCAAACGAACGTGCTCCTTCAGTACAGCTGCTCTTTCTCGGCATGCCTGTCGTGGGCCTGACCCCCTGGGCACTGGGGAGACTCCTGCTTCCCGATTTAAATTGCTGTGGGCTAGTGAAGAGTTCTGGGGAACTAAAAAGGTAGGCGGGGTGGAAATTACGTGCCTTGTGGATGTAAATTTGTTGTCCCCTGTCAACGTCACTAACGGACTCTGTGAACATTTATCTATTCTCAAGTGATTACCAAGGACCTACTGTACACAGGCTAGATTCTAGGCCACGTAAACGCTAAAGAGAAGACAGACAAAATCCCTGCTCTCATGGAGCTCACATTCTAGAGAGACCAAGGAGCCAAATGCAGAGTACTTCTCCACGGTGATCAGGTGCTCTAAAGGAAACGGGTGGGGAGGCAGCTCCTGTAGGGAGGCGAGCTGGAAACAGAAACGTTCAAGCCCAGAAGCACAAAGGGGAGCCAGCCTCTCAAAGCACACGACACGGATGCAGGCAGCGGACCGGCCTCGGGAGGGAGAGCCTGGCGTGCCTGACATGCTGTGAAGACGCAGGGTGGGCCGTGCGCAGAGGGGAGGTGCTGAGAGGTGAGCCCTCTAGGTCCCGGGGCAAGGAGCTGGCGTTCACCCTGAAGCACAGCAGGAAAGCTTTAAAGGTGAGAAGTGACTAGGTCTGGTTTGTATTTTGAGAAAAATTTCTGGTTTATATTCTGGCTGCTGTGAGAATGGATTACGCGGCTTTCCTGGGCCTCCGTCTCCTCATTCGTAAACGAGGTTGGCGATACCCACTGCTCAGCGTTGCTACAGTGACTGCAAGAGATTCTGTGACAGGTGCACCGGAAATGCTCAGCACTTCACGTATCGCTCTGGCTTTTAAATGAGCCTAAGTGTTTTCCCAGATGTTTCTTGGCCTTAAACGCAATCACACCCGTGTGTATCCGAGCCCTCATCCGGCCTGTGTGCAGTCTGGTCCGTTTGCTGGATGCGCTAAGTGTCCACACTGCCCACTGCACCCCACGCACTGCCTGGCCCGGGCAGCACGGGCCCTGACTTCAGGATGACTTACCCCAAGGAACTGCGCCTTTGTTTGGGGGCCCGTGAGGTAGTGGGCTGGGAGGGTCGGATAGGGTTCTCTTGTGTCCGGGTGGTGGGGGAGGAGGCCTCTTCTTGGACAGGGTGGAGCTGCCACTAGAGGTCTGGGTGCTTAGAGGGAGTGTTGAAGGTGGGCCAGTTGGACCTAGAAAGGAATCGAATGGGGCAGGAAGGTTAATCCCAGGCTCACAGACAGAACAGCCAGTATGCAGTCACTTCCAGACACCAAATGTGGCATATGGTGCTCAAAGCTCAAAGCTGGGTACGGCCAACCCCATCAGCTCAGTCACTCACAAACAGGGGTTTCCAAATTGCTGGTTAAAAAAAAAAATCACAAGAAAAGAAAGGGAAGCGTGTGCTTTTAAGGAAACGCCAATCCCATGGACTGCTAATGGGGTTAGGTCATTTAGGTACCGTGGGAAAAATCAAACATAACATTTTTAAATGGACAACTTAGTGGGACCATCATAAAATCTACTGAGGAAGAAGGAACAAAGCACCACCAGCAGAATCAACGGAGAAAGAACAAAGGATAGGCTAACACTTCAGGGGGCCGCACGGCGAAACATGAAAATATTCACAGCATAGGATTTTTCTCTCTACAACTTTTTCTTTTAGTCATCAAACTTGGCATAAAAAAAGTTCTTAATGACTTTTATCAAGAAGGAAGGATCTAATGCAGAGAATTACTTGGGAAAATGAGAAATCCAAAAACTCTTTTTTCCTCCAATTCTGAACTGTTCTAGAAGTCATAAACCACGTACTATATTGAAAGCCTGAAAAAGTTATATAAATTAGACACTGGTTTCTATAGATTTAAAAAAAAGACTCAACTTTCTCCAGAGATGAAGACAGGATGGCACTAAAAATATTAATATTACACACACGCACACACACACACACACACACACACTACGGTAAAACTTGACTTTATGGACTAACGTTTCAAGGAAAAACTGGAGTTGTTTTTGAGAGATGTTATGGGATTAGTATTATGGTATTTTTTGTTTCTTCGCACTGAAGTGGCTGGTGCGTGCCAGGCACTGTGTGTTGCACACTTTGACAAACATCTCTTTACAGAGAATTACCAGGTTTATGGTTTAACTGTGTTCACGGACAACTATTTCTGCAAGCATTAAAAAACAAAAAACAGGGGCGCCTGGGTGGCGCAGTCGGTTAAGCGTCCGACTTCAGCCAGGTCACGATCTCGCGGTCCGTGAGTTCGAGCCCCGCGTCGGGCTCTGGGCTGATGGCTCGGAGCCTGGAGCCTGCTTCCGATTCTGTGTCTCCCTCTCTCTCTGCTCCTCCCCCGTTCATGCTCTGTCTCTCTCTGTCCCACAAATAAATAAACGTTGAAAAACAAAAAACAAAAAACAAAAAACAAAGAAAGGAAAGACATCAAAGAAAGCTAAGAACGACTGCCATACCAAATTTTTAACGAGGACAGTAGATACCTGGTGATCCAGAAAGGCTCCAAAAGAGCTTTTTAAATTCTGTGTATTTTTTTTTTTTTTTTTTTACATTCTGTGTATTAAAAGAAAAGCTCAACTACTTCTGGCTTCCTTCTTTGGTAAAATAAGCCTCGCTAGTTCCCGATGTCGATCCCTGGTCAGTACCAGCAATGACTTGCACCAGTGACTCTCAAAGACAGTCTCGCCTTGGAAGTCAGTACTGGCAATCCCAGTAAAATGATCATCTGCTTGGGGCTCAGTCGGTTAAGCGTCCAACTCTGGGTTTTGGTTCAGGTCAGGATCTCGAGGTTCGGGAGTTTGAGCCCCGCATCGGGCTCCATGCTGACAGCGTGGAGTCTGCTTGGGATTCTGTGTCTCCCTCTCTCTCTGCCCCTTCCCTGCTCGTTCTCTCTCTCTCTCTCGCTCTATCAAAAATAAACTTTAAAAAATTTTTAAAAAAAAACCTGCCTTAGGATACAATGAATGGCCCACGCTATACAATTTAGCCTCTCTGTCCTGCTGATGTGATATGTGACAGAAGCCCTGCTGTTCCTCCAAATTAGCACCCGAGTATGGCACCGGTCACTGCAGTTGTGGGAACTATTTTGTCAACAAAAAAAGACTGTTACTACAGCCTTCCATTTGTGTAAAGATTTGTAACTTCTCAAAATGTGTTCGTATTTGCTCTTGCCGTTGAGTTTTCATTGTTGCCCCCGCTCCCCAGTCAGGAAAGCAGGAGTGTGGCGTGTGGAAGGTTCCAGCACCATGAGGTGTGAGGCTGTGGAGTGCAGGTCTCTGGGCCTGGTGCAGTGCTCGCCCGCCTCACGCCGCTGTTCCCGAAAGCCAGGACTGCGCTTCGTGCGCTGCTCACGGGAGGAAAACAACACTGGTAACAACAGCAAGGGCTCCGTATTAGGAAGTGAACTTTCCTCTTGGAAATAAATGGAGAATAGAGAATAGACAATGAGGAAATTCTCTCTAGTACTTTTCTCTTTATCGCCACCTAGGGATTTTCTGCTGCAGTGCAGCTAAAAGTCATTCCATCAGCTCCAAACCCTGTCTGAGAAACAAAAATTGCCAAAGACAAGGCACTAATGGGGCTCTGTCTCTGCAAAGTTGTGGGTGTACCTGATTTCAGGAGGCATCAGACCACAGAGTCGTCCTGTAACCACAAACCAAGCAAAATCCAGCCTCCTGAGCCAGCATTTCAGAGATGAAGGGATTAGTGTTCCACACAGGATTACATACTTCTGTCTTACTTTCTTTCAACTGTAATCACTTATCTTTTGTCTATTTGTCTAGTGCCTGTCTCCCCCACCAGACTGTAATTCTATCTGGGCCAGGCTGTTTTTCTGGCCTGGTGTACAGTAAGTTGAATTTAGTTAATATAGTATTGGATACATGGACGAATGAACTGCTACTTCTATCTTTTTAAGGCTGGCGATTAAAAAAAAAATTTTTTTTAATGTTTATTTTTTGGAAAGAGAGACAGAGCGTAAGCGGGGGAGGGGCAGAGAGGAAGGGAGACACAGAATCCGAAGCAGGCTGCAGGCTCTGAGCTGTCAGCACAGAGCCCGATGCGCGGCCCAAACTCATGAACCATGAAATCATGGCCTGAGCCGAAGTCGGCCGCTAAACTGACTGAGCCACTCAGGCGCCCCGAGGCTGGTGATTCTTAAGAAAGACAGAAGGGTTTCACTTGGAGTGACCAACCAAACACTAGAAATAGGGGGAAACAGCAGGGACATGTTAAGTTTGAAAAGAAATATTCAATACAGTAATCTAATTTCATGGCCAGAAAACACACACGCAGATACACCTGTTGTTTTGTAATAGAAGCTACAGAAAAGGGGGGAGGGGTCATAAAATCTGCTTGGCTGGTAGGGCACGGGTTCAAAAAAGGCTGAAGGGGCACCTGGGTGGCTCAGTTGGTTGAGCATCCGACACTTGATTTCGGCTCAGGTCATGATCTCACAGTTCTTGGGTTTGAGCCCCGTGTCAGGCTCTGCGCTGACAGCACAGAGGCCCCAGAAAAACAGACTTAAACTTTTTTTTTTTTCATACTTTTAAGATTTAAAAAGCTCAGAAGACTTTTAAAATTAGCAACTAGTCTCTAAATGCTAAAGGGGATGTTTTATGCAAAATAATCTGAGTCCTGGTTTAGGAAGGAAGCAATTCTGGCAGGATAAAGAGAGCTAAAAGAAAACAAAATAGAAAGAATAAACACAGCATCGAACAAACACAAAAAAGGCTGAGAGGCAAGATTAACAGGTGTGGGGGACGCTTGGAGGTGACACGGACAGCTTGTTAGGGCCTGGGGAAGGAAGGAGAAAACACCCCAGTCGTCATTTGCCACTAGTATCGGCTATCATGTCAAATTATCGTTTCTTTTTTCTTAAAAATATGGCTCTAAAAAGCTTCCAAAACTGCTCTAAATAACTGTGAGGTTAGTGAAGTTATTGGAAGGTCTTTCTCAGAGGAGACAACTCACTCAGCTCTTTCTGAGAGTTTGCACGGCAGGGGCTCTGCTCCACAAGCCACGAGCCCTCTGGGCCTCTCTGCTCGGACGCTGTGCTGTGCCTTCAGCTCCAGTGGCGCCTGCTGGACTCCTGGGGGCTGCGCTGTCACGAGTACCTCAATGTCATCAGTTCGGGGAGGCCCTAAATGGGGTCTGTACCTCGGATGTGTGGCCGGCACACGGCCAGAGCTCAGGAAGCTCGCACGTGAGGTCCCTATCCATCTCGAAGCCGCTATGCTCACTCTGGGCAGTTTGCAAAGCCCTTGTTCTAGGTCGAGGGTCCAACCACTCACACTCCCAAAAGCCTGCAGCTATTTCCTGAGATCCGCCCACGAACTGGTATTTCCTCTGTTCGCCAAACCCCCTAACGGGAAAATAGTACATCCACGGACTACAGAGACGGTTTAAATGAAACCTCACCAGACAGGACTCTTATCTTCAACAACAAGGAAATGAATCCACTTAGCCTCTGAAAAGCCATTCATGTACACCTAAAATCTGTTTCTTAAAAAAAACCCATTCCTAAATTCACCGTTGGCATGCTTTTCAAACCTCCTTCTCCATTTCCTAAATTCTCTAGAGCCACCGTTTCCTGAGTGTTGTGTGTCTGACCTAACACTCAGGAGAGATTTATACACATTATCTAGAACTCGCCTTATAAAGTGGCAGAGACCAGGGGCACCTGGGTCGCTCAGTCGGTTAAGCGTGTCTGACTTCGGCTCAGGTCATGATCTCACGGTTCAGGCTCTCTGCTGTCAGCATGGAGCCTGGAGCCTGCTTCGGCTTGGGTCTCCTACTCTCTGCCCCTCCTCTGCTCTCTCTCAAAAATAAACATTAAAAAAAAACCAAAAAAGTGGCAGAGACCCAAGGCTCAGAGAGTTTGGGAAACTGGCCAGGCACAGCACACGAATGTGTCTGGCTGTATGTGATTGGAGGCGGGATGCTCATCCTTGATGGTACCCTGCTCTCCTCCTGTGAACGACCCCACGTCTTCCCTGGCCAGAACCTTGGGCTGACTGTGTTCCCTCCTCACCTCTGCACCCCATCTGTGAAGGGTCTGCTCAAATGGAACCTCATCCAGAGCCTTCTCTAACCCCTCCCCTTTGCCCTGGGGCAGCTGCTTCTACCTGTGACCTTCCACAAAGCTAAATGGCACTTAATATCTACGCTTCATTACAGCTCGATTTTCTCTTCTTTCTCAGGCTGGAAGGTCCCTCAGGGCAAGATTCATGCTGTCTTCATGTCTCTCAGTGCCTGGCCCATTCTGAACAGTCAGTACAACTGTATGAAAATAATTCATGGCACAAATTAGGAGGATGCTTTTTCATTGTCCTACATGGACATTTGGTTTTTAGTAAAACAAGACATACAGAGGTCTGCCGTGCTGGAAGGCCAAATGCAAGCACAGCCTTGAAATTTCAAGTAAGAAAACAAGACCCAGAAGACAGCTTTAAAAATTGTCTTGACAATTTCTGAGAACACTGTCTACAGAAGTATAAGGTACACATTCTAAACATGCCATGCCAGACACAGTAAGTGCTAACAGCAGAAATTCTATCTACACAACTCTGGACAAGACAAATGCTTTTCACGGTATAGAGCTGAAAAGTTAACAGTTGCTACTTTCAAAAGTAGACAGGGGTGCCTGGCTGGCTCAGTTGGCGGAGCATGTGACTCTTAATCTTGGGGCTGTGAGTTCGAGTTCCACGTTGGGTGTCACTACTTAAAAATGAATAAAATCTTAAAAAAAAAAAAGATGGAGACACATGTATTTATATCAAGAAGGACCCTGTGTGCATAAGGAGGGCACTATTATCCTCACACTCAAATGGGGAAACAGAGGCACGGCAAGGTGCAGGGGAGTATGTGGGGAGGCCGCGCAGTCAGCGACAGGGCTGGGCGGGACCCCGGCACAGCAGTACAAGTCAGCCATGATACTGCGCTACATACAACACGGCATTAGCTATTCTCCATCCTTCAATCTCCTTCCAGAACACCAATAAAAACAGGATAGTACCTGGATTCAAGGGCCTGAGGGTGGTTCTTTAACAATCACTCGTACATCTCCTTACGTAAGAAGCACAACAAAGATTCCCTCTGCTTCCCTTTCCACACCTGGCGGTCAGGTGACTTTAGTCAGTGAGCCTGTGCCAGTGGCCACTGCTGAGGGCAAAAAATCCCGGACACGCTCGTGGCCTGCAACGTGGCCAGTGGCAGGGGACAGATAGATGTGCCACGCTTTCAAAAGGATCAGGGGAGACTGATAAAACAGGCCAAAAAATTTAAAAAATCCAACATGGATGAAGGATGACAGCCCATGGAAAGGTTCAATATGGAGCCACTCAAATGGTTATCTTCCCATGAGATTAAAAAAAAAAAAACACTGAGGAAACTGTAAAGTCATCAATATATGAATAATGCTGCTACTAGGAAAATAATTCCTAGGCAAGCTGGAGTCACCCTGCAATGCACTTTGATGACAACAGGCCACCTTCACGTCCTGAGGACACCTCCTCTCTGCCCTGATTATTGCTCCAGACCTCAAATGAAAAGTCGCAGGAATGTGGTCTAAGACGCTCACACACCATGTTGGGGCCTAATGCCACATACGTTCTGTAGACTTTCAGCAAGTCAACCACACACGCCCAAGATATCTGGTGTCATGTTAGTGGCCTGTCCCCTCCTGACTCTGGCCACACATTTCTGGGACAGCTTTTCACTGATCCTGCTGTTTATTCGCTCAAAAGTATTGACTCAGCACACCTGCTCCGTGCCAGGGGCAAGGACAGCTCACTCGCAGCCCCTGTGTTGCAGCACAGCGACCGAAGACTTCCCTGGCCTTCCTCCTCCAACGCGGCACAGGCCACATCTCGCGGCCTTCTCTCCCTTCTTTGCTGAATTCCCAGGGCCCAGAACATGTGTTGAACCGAACGCATGTAGGACGATCAAAAGCATCCCGGTCCGACGGGCACCTGCTATGTGCTCGTCGTTATGAACGTTATTTCGTGTCTCCAAGCAGTGAGCCAACAAGGAGCCAACAAGGCAGGCACCCAATCCTGTTTCTCATGTGAAGAATCTGGAGCCCAGCAAGATCAGCTAAATATTAAAAAGAGCCCAGGGCTGGGAGAGGATTACACGTTCGCGGAAGGGGCCCCGTCTCTTGGGTGGCCCAAGGGAAAGAGGCTTCTTGGAGGAGGAGGAAGTGAGGTTTGCCCCCCAGGGGCTCACGGCTGCCCAGGACCCCGCAGTGCGGCTCTACAGGCTGATGTGCCTTAGACAGTGCGTGACTCTCAAGCTCTGCTCTGGGATTCGCGAGGGTGCTGAGTGTCCTCACCTGAGCTGACGGCAGAGGGGGCACCTGGCCCGCCACTCTGACGTGAGCACCCAGGAGCGAGTGCCCACTGGGACCCTCGGCCTGCCAGCCCCATGCTCCGTGTTGTGCTGGCCGCCTGCTGGGTCCGTGCATCAGTGCAATGGCACGAAGTCGTACAGGTGTTCACCCGACATTCACAGGGGCTACGGAATGCCGGGTTCTAGGGTCCCGACTCCGCGAGCAGACGGGAGAAAGCCGTGATTAACATCAGCGGTACGTGTTTCTCAAACTTTGGAAAGTTAGTTCTTTTAAGTAATTCAAACATGCTTCCTGAGGTCAGACTTAGCATTCACTGATCATTTACTTGACAAAGCCTCTCCTTGAGCACAAGGCACCTGCGCTGTACCAGGTTCGCGTCAGAACACCTGCTCACTTATGGGACTTGGGTGACGTCACCCTGGCTTCCTTCTCCCCAGAGGAGTCTTTTTAGAGCCGAGGAGCTGGGGTGGCTGTGGTGTAAGCAGCAGTGTCCTCACGGGGCACTCACTCTGTGCCAGACGCTTGGCCAGATGCTTCCCATACCTCTCATTAGCCTGCATAACGCCTCGCGTCAGCTCCGGTTTGTGTCCCTGTTACGTAAAAGATGCGGAACTGTACAATGCAAGAAAACCGCGGTTCTACAGCTTAAGACCACTTAGAAACAGAGTTAAATCCAACCGACCAACCAACCAGCCAAGCACAAGCACGGCACCATGCTGCTCACCACGTCCTCTGTGCCCCAGAGAGGTCTGTGGTCACGGCCGGACAGTCCCAGGGGCGCCTCTCATGGGACTTCACAGCTTTGCCTTTTACCAAATGCTTTCCCTACACACTGTCTCACTGGATTCTCAGGGCAAGTCCACGAGACACGCAAGGCAGTGACTGACGGCCTGCCTCAGTGTGGAAAAGAAGACACTAGAAGGTCTGGTTTGATGAGGCTTAAGGCCCATTTTTTACTTTCTATCCTCTAACAGCCACTGTGTGGATCTCAGATCAGCTCCTCACCCTTCCCAGGGCTCAGTTTTCTCAGCTATACGATGGGCTGCGGACTGCGATCACCTTTCAGCTCCCTCTGGCTCTCAGAAATCCAGGTTCTAGGACATTAATTTTAGCTGAAAGATGAAAGACCTAACTTTGGCAAGCTGGAAGAATTTCCAGTCTTAATAGACCTAACTGTAAAGTGGGGGGCAGGTGTAGATCACAAGGGAGTGCCTTCTGCATAAATCAATTTTTGCAGCTTTGACTTAAACTTGCTGGGTTTCACAGGTCTGAAGAGGTTAGGCAGCAAAATATGTCTGTCTAAGGCTTAAGAGTGGTGACTTTGGGGTTCTGAACTGCTGAGCCTTCCCACTCCAACTGCAGCCCTGCTCGAGCACAAGGAGACTTTGCTGGACGGCAACTGAGGTCACACTGCCTCGCGTTCTGATGAGGCAGCTGCAGATTCTGGAAAATATTCCTGCGCGGACTCAGAATAACTCTCTCCCCTCTTCCCCTCTGTACTCCTCTTATTAGCAGGGACTGGATCATGAGTGTCCACTAGGCCTCACCGGAAGCCTCCATCCACCAGAGCCCTAAATTCACGGTGTGGAAATGGCCGCTGCCACAAGCAGAGACATCGACATCACTTCCGTGGAAAATGAGCAACCAAACGACAGATTCAAGACATCCTTGTTTTCATGCAAATGGTTCTACCAGTTCAACAGAATGAACTGAAAAAAAAAAAAAAAAAAAAAAAAAAAAGTAAGGGCCATAAAACAGAGGAGAATTCTCTCTGCACAGAGCGTCAGCTGACCTTCAACAATGTCTTCTAAGATCTCCATTCTAAACATGGTCACTTTTCCAAATGTGGGGGCCCATGAGCCAGGCTGGCTGCGGGGCACAGCTCCCCTGCGTAAAGTCCAGGGGAGCCCCTGCTGCCTGGCTCTCTCTGCATCCGACGTCCCACTATGAGCAGCCTGGAGGAACACTCAGGTTCCAGCAGAGAGGGATTTCTGCTCTCAGTGTTGGGAGTTCTGGGGCGGGGCCGTGAGGGAAGTGAAGCTGGTCCGGAGCTGACCATGGTGGCTACGGCCAAGTCTCCGAGCCCTTGCTTTACCAGCTGGATCACTTAACACATTTGGTCTTTGTCTTCCGGGCCTTTGGTAAAGAGCTAGATAGAATTTATTCCAGGCAGGAGACAGATGCTTGGCGTCAAGTCAGATAGTGTTATTTTGTGGGTTTCTGTGTCCCCTTGAGATGAGATTACAGGAAGGGGTGATGGGAGGTGAGGTGGTCTCTTGGCCCCCAGGACTCTGATGTCCTCTCCTTTAGACTTTTTTCAAGATTCTCCATTACTTGGAGGTTCCCTCAACAGGTGCAGGCCTGTCCTATCTATCTAGATAGGTCAACACTACCACATGGGTAACCACAATCAGGGATATGAACACGTTCAGAGTAATTTCTCTGATTATTTTAGAATGGTCTGGAGGTTTTTTCGTGGTCTCCTTTGGGTACAGAAATCTTAGGAGATTGCTACTCTGATGGGGAAATCTCATTACCCAGAGGTGGGCAGCAACATAGTACTCTCACAGTGAAGAACAGATCCGCAACTTGAGATGTCAGTGTTTCAATATGGATTCCGATGCCTTATTTGCATACCTTCTCGTACAACGTATGGAATGGTAAAAGAACACTGGCGGGTTAAACCACTGGCTCATGCATGCTGTTACTCTTACGTTATGATCACTAGTTATCTTTGATGGGTCCTGTTCATGCCAAAACCTTATTTTAACTTTTCTCCACTATTTTATGATCTATGAGGCCATTTGGGGTCTAAGAACACAGCTCCCATTTATAACACTATTTCAATGGAGAATGAGCTCTGAAAAAATGCTGTTCTGAATAAAGCTCACATTTCTCAGAAAATAGCCCCAGTGTGATTCAAAGAGGCATGGCATTGTGTACGGAGAGGCCCTTTGGAACCTGTGTTAGCATGAGCTGAGCACACAGGGAGAATCGTGCACTTGGATTTATTGGCTGAGACCAAACCCAAAGCTATACTATAGCGCTCAATTTGTCCCTGGCTGGGGTGACCCTTTAATGTTGCCATTTCTGTGTCTCAGTGTGTCCTCGCACAGGTGGGAACGCACGGACATTCAGAACAGAGCACTCTCTGTGGATTCAACATACAGGACATGTGCTTTGTTGCTATGGAACAGGGCAGTGGACCCTTAGCCCTCGGTGATAGCCCGGTGGAGACATCTGACAACGCTCTCTACGCAGCAACCCTCTTCTGGGTAAGATTCGTCCCAGGTAGGGTCTCGTGGAAAAACAATCCTCATCAGAAATCATAGGAGTGTGGGCTCAGGTCATATACGACCCGGGCAAGAATCACAGATATCTGAGAACGGGAGGCCCATTACCCCACATCTCTGCACCACAGTCCCCTTGTCTGCTGGATGCCAGCAACCGTAGCACCCACCTCATTTTTGTGAGCACAGAACGAGATGGGCTTCGTAACTACCAACATCTTCAGAAGAGAGACATCTTAGTGCAGAGAAAAGTAACTGTTCAGAGAAGAATCCCACCCCACAGCAGACAGGAAAGGGCCCAGGTTTTGGTGCCAGGTGGGCCTTGGACTGAATCTCCACTCTACTACTTACCGGCTGTGTGACCTTGGGCAAGCCACTCTCCCTCTGCAAGCCTCAGTTTCCTCATCTATAAAACGGGCACAAGAGCACATACCCCACAGGACTGTTGTGAGACGAGTACAGCACAACACATGAGGCATGCCCACAACACTATTTTACTGTTGGTGCTTATAGCAAATGGCAAGGTCCCTATTTCGAGCTGTCCTTGACGTCACGTTCCATACTCTGCCACACAGATGCACCCTGCGATTTTTACCTCGAGGCTGCACTAGCTTTGAGGATGGAGTCACAAAGCCCTTCTCAAAGTCCGTACCTTTCCCGGCGTTTCGCGGAGGCAGCGGGGGTGCCTCTGTGGTTGGTGACGTGGGTGAGTCTGTGCTTACGGAGGTGAAGATCTGGTTGGTGAAGGCGCTGTAGGACAGCCGCTGCTTGTCCCTCGGGGTGCTGAACCCTGGCAGTGACAGCTTGTCCTGGGGGGAGATGCTGGAGGAGTGGCAGAAGCTCTGAGGCCTCGGCGAGCGCTCTTTCTTGATGGGGCTCGGCTGAGGAGGACAGAACAGCGCAGTGGGCAAGGACTCACCGAGCACGACACTCCAGGCTCCGCTGTGCCTGGTGCACAGGTGCACAGGGTCCTGTGCCTCTCTGTGTGCTCCGAGGTCAGCCGCCACCCAGCAACAAGAGAAGGATGCAGACCTCGCACCCCTGATTCCCTGCTCACCATCAGCAGGGTCACATCAGGGAGGCACTGGTTAGCGACCGCAAGCGTTCAGAAGCCTAAGGTCACAGTCGGACGCAACCTTTAATGAACAGATGCCTGCCTGTGCAGGTTACTCTTGCCAGCACGGCACTGCTTCCCACCTGAGTGTTGTCTCTACACCGTGTTCCTTCCCCGGTCAACCCTCTCAAGTCGAAGTCCTCCGTGCTTGCCTCCCTGTTCATTTTACGTCCCCTTAGAAAGCAGCCTCCACGCCGTGGCCCGGAGTGACGCCTGATACTGACGATTCAGACCTGTGGGTCCAAGCCCGGCCTCTCCAATTCAAAACTGTCTTCAGTTGCCTATAAGGGTGTCCCCTGTGTTTGCACTCCTGGTGACAGCAGTGGCATCCATGTAACTTCCCAAGGCAGAAGCCTCAAGGTTACCCAGAGCCACCAGGACCCGTGTGGAGAGCTCAGAAGTGCCCTACGCCGGGTGCAGGCGCCCACCAGCCCCCAAGGACACAGGCCTCCCGAAGAGCCCTCGGGTCCGTGTTGCAGCTGCTTTCAGCTCCAGCCTATTTCCCACACGGCGGCCAGGGCCGGTGGGGAAGCTGGCTCCTCTGACAGGTAATCTCTGTGGATAAGGCCCAAAGGCCAAATGTGGCCCGTAATGTGCTTCCTGACCTGGGCCACCAGACCCCTCTCCCCCCAAACCTACTCCAAGGCGCCTTCCACACTGGGCTTCCAACCCTTCCCCAGACTTCCAGCTCTACCAGGACCCCTTGGCCTTTGCACGTGCTGCTCTCCCTCCCTGGAAAGATGTGTTCCTCCCCACTTCTTTGCTTGGCAAGCTCCTCCCTACTCTCAGAAACCCGTCTCCAGTGCTTCTTCCTTGGTAGGGTCTTCACCGCTTGCCAAGCTGAGGCGGTTGCCACGTCCTCTGAACACGTCTCAGGGATTTCCCCCAAGCTCTCGTAACGGTCATCCGTTACAATTTATCTCTCCTCAAAGTGAAGAATGTCTTTAGGACATCTTTGTGTAACCACTCCTTAAATGCTGCCCAGGAAAGAGGAAACGCTCAATGCAGAGCTGATGAAAACTGCACAAACGAACCTTCAGAGGCAGCTAGGATCTCTGAGAGTCAGAACCGGGTGTAGTCCCGAGACGGTATGTACAAGCTTTGAGACCTTAGGCGGCAAAATCTCCGGGTCGGTTCTCCCTTCTGTAGAATGGGGGCTTTGCAATGCTGCAGTGGGCTTTTGGTAACAACGACGTGAGGTAGCACAGGCAACGTGCTTCCCACGGCCTAGTTCATACTTAAGTCCTCAACACGTAACACCTTTTTATGTACTAATTAGCTGTTTTGATGGCTAATTTTATGTGTCCACTCGGCTGGGCTATGGTACCCAGGTGTCTGGTTGAACACCAGTCTAGATGCTGCAGGGAAGGGATTTTCTTTAGATGAGATTAACATTTGAATTACAGTTTGACTAAAAGGGACTACCCTCCATAATGTGGTGGGCCTCATCCAGTAAGTTGAAGGGCTTTTGGGAAGAGATGGGGACGTCTGCACTTAAGACCACACCATCGAATCCTGCTGGGATCTCCGGCCTGCCCGCCTGCCCTATACATTGTGAACTGGCCGGCTCCCACAATCATGTGAGTCAATTCCTAAAAATAAATTCCATTCTCTCTCCCTCTCCCTTCAACCACATCCTACTGGGCCTGGTTTTTGAGGAGTCCTGACTGACACAGTTGTGGCACCCAGCAAGGATCGGAGAGTAAGCCAAGACGCTGGCCTCAGGGCACAAGACCAGACAGTCTCGGGAAGGGGTCTCGCCCGTGTGGTGCAGAAAACCTGGGAGCGGCAGCAGGCATCCGGGTGGCACTGTTGGCACTCACTTTGTCATCCAGGTCGTCGTCACTCTCATCCATCTCCTCCTGACGCAGGTTCCACTCATATTCCACGTGGACGTGTGGGTTGAACTTCCCAGATTTAGCCTGGGACAGCTGAAAGTAACAGCAGGTGTAACCACGGGAACGTAAAGGTTAAACATCCCGTTGTGACGTGACCACGGAGCAAACCCCACCTTATTCCTGTCTTCAAATTAATCACCAGTCGCTGCTTAAAGGGGCAAAACTCTGACTTTACAGGCCGGGCTATGGCGGGACAGCCTAAGAGGAGTTGCCAAGGATTCTAGGCAGAGCCTTTCTTATTTTGATAACGGAACTTCTCTCTGAAATTAAAAGCTTTCTCAAATATTATAATGAGCCTCACGAGTGCAAATTCCTGGCTGGAAGGCAACATCAGAGTTAGTGAAGTGTGAGGCAGGCCTTTCATGTCAGACATCCTGCTTCAATCGTGGCCCACTGTTCTCATCCGTAAAACGGGGGCAGGGAGAGCTATAGCCTTCTCCGAGGTCTCTCACGAGGATACAAACACAGAGCGGCTGGCCTGGAGTCCACACTTGGCAGAAAGCACGGGGATGGAGCCTACCCTTCCCGGGTCGTCCTTCCCCGTGGGCCCAGGGGGAGGAGCAAAAACCACCGGGATCAGAAAGGGTGGGGCCGGTGGGGCAAGCCATGCATTTCACCTTTTGAAAACCATTATACGCTGAACTTTACCTGCCCAATTTCTGGAATTCTTTGGCTGCTGAGGAATTCTTTACTACTGAGCTACGGACAACGCCTAGGGGTCTGGCATATAAAAAGCGGGACCTCAAGCCACAAGCCTGTCTGGTAACAATACCTCTCAAATGCCTTTTAGCTCCTGTGTCCCTAACTGCACTGAAAAGACAGATGGGGGTGACAAATTTATCATTTGACCACTTTTTCAAATGTAGCCATAGTGCTCGTCTGAATGTCTTTAGCCAATGTTCACAAAGACGATCTATTTCGTCCCCAGGCTCTGAGAATGACACTTCCAGGCGGCTGCTGTCTGATGGACGCCGCACCCCCCCGGCCCCGCCCCCCACCCCCAACCCCCCCCCCCCCAGCCCCCTGCCCCCAGCTCCGTTCGGCTTACCAGATCTTCACACTGGGTGGCTTTCAACCTCTTTGCTATGTCCAGGGCAGTCTCCCCAGCCTGGTTCACTGAAACGGGGGGCAAAGGCACGTGCATAATTACCCAAGGTGTATCTTGAAGAGACCACGGACAATAATCAAATTACAAGGGAACATGCGAGTCTCGGTTTAGCCGGCCGGACGCTGGGACTGGTTACGGAGACGCTTGGTCACACTCTTACCGACACTCACGGTGGGCTTGCTCCTCAGAAGAAGCTTCAAACACTCGGGTTTACCATACATACTGCAGTAGTGTAGAGCCGTGTTGCCCAGGGCTGTCTGCTTATCCAGGTTCCCACTGAAAAATGAAGTATTATCGGGAAAGAGTCTGATTTCAAATATAATTTAAATGCGACATAAATAATGGCATTCGAAGCCACAGATTAACCACTTCTCTCGGTGCTAACAGCCGAGTCAAGTTGGAGACCTACTCGTAAGCCCAGGAAACACCACGATGTCGCTACCATCACGCCCACATGTCTAAGTCACATGACAGGAACAGCCAGCGTGTCTTCAGTGCCTCCTGTGGGACAGGTGCTGCCTCTCAGCTTTTCCGCACCTTCCTTCACTAACTCTCCACGACCACCCAGCGGGGCGGGCCATCACCACCTTGGTTTCACAGATGAAAATGCTGGGGCACAGACAGGATGAAGGGCTTGCTCTCAAGACTGTCGAGGCACGGGGGTGACAAGCAGGGATCTGAAAAAAGGCAGTCTGTCCCAGAGCCAAGGCTCTTAAAGACTACACCGTCCTACATTTGAGGAAGAGGTGTGGGCATTTACATACACAACGGGGCTCGCGTCCAGGCACCATTCTTCATATGTGAGTTCAAATCCCCTCGCTATTTTGACCACTCGCCTCTGGATGAGCTCAGTTCCTCCTCGTATCCCGTGGCTTACAGAACCACCCACTAAAGAATACAGCAAGTCCAAACTGCCTGTGTTCAATATTATACTCCCATGAGCATGTCCCAAATGTGAATTAGCTATTGAGTCAGATACACATGTGGTAGCATTTAAAAAAAAAAAATTTTTTTTTTTACATTTATTTATTTTTGACAGACTGAGTGAGACGGTGTGCGAGTTGGGGAGGGGCAGAGAGAGAAGGAGACACAGAATCCAAAGCAGGCTCTGGGCTCTGAGCAAGCTGTCTGCACAGAGCCCAACATGGGGCTCAAACCCACGAACTGTGAGATCATAACCTGAGCTGAAGTTGGATGCTCAACTGACTGAGCCACCCAGGTGCCCCTGTAGCACTTTTTAAAAAATGTTTATTTATTGAGAGAGAGAGAGACAGAGAGTGAGAGAGAGAGAGAGAGAGCGAATGAATGGGGGAAGGGCAGAACTAGAGAGAGAATTCTAAGCAGGCCCTGTGCTGTCAACGCAGAGCCTAACATGGGGCTTGGTCCCATGAACAGTGAGATCATGACCTGAGCTGAGATGAAGAGTTGGACACTTAACCAATTCAGCCAAACAGGTGCCCCCCACACTGTAGTTTTTTTTTTTTTTTTTTTAAATTTTTTTTTAACATTTATTTTTGAGACAGAGAGAGACACAGCATGAACGGGGGAGGGGCAGAGAGAGAGGGAGACACAGAATCGGAAGCAGGCTCCAGGCTCTGAGCCATCAGCCCAGAGCCCGACGCGGGGCTCGAACTCATGGACCGTGAGATCGTGACCTGAGCCGAAGTCGGACGCTTAACCGACTGAGCCACCCAGGCCTCCCCACACTGTAGTTTTTTAATGAACTTATGAACAACGAAACTCACAGATCCTGTTGACCCGTGTTGTTAAGTCTTCCCTCTTTCAACCTTTCCTAATGCAGCAGGTTTTGGACACAGACAGGATTTTACATCTTTCTAGGCCGAGGGTTGGCAAACTATAGCCTACTGTTGGCCATATCTGGCCCTCCATTTGTTTTTATAAATAAAGCTTTATTGGGACATGGCCATGCTCACTCATTTACACATACTCTATGACTGTTCTCACACTAGGTAGAGTTGAATAGCTGCGACAGAGACCTCATGGCCTGCAAAGCCTTTACTGAATGCTTGTCCATATCTGATCTGGGCCACTGAGAAGACTGGTTGGTGTGAACGATAAGGCATATTCAGAGAAAACAAAAAGCATACCAGTTTTGCACAAGGAAGTCAACCAAATGGAGAGAGGTCTGGTCTGCAGTTCGGACTGCAAGATGTAGGGCCGTCTCCCCAAGCTCCTGAAAAGGACACGATGAGTATAAGTAAGGTGATCGCATGTCCTACTTTGCCCACAGCAGCTTTGTTCACATCAGTCACCCTGAAGTAATTATTAACAGCGCCCCTTCCACTCTCAAATTGTCCTGACTTAGACATGGTCACTCGATGTATCAGAATCTCACTCTGCAGGGTTCTAATAAAAGGAGTCAGCTTTTAAAGTCATTTTCTACCTTCCCTTTCATCTTACGATTTTAGTGGAGCCTTACCTGTCCGTGTTCCAGCAGTGGTTCCATTAGCTCTACCCCCTCTGCATAGACTTGAATTAGTGCAAGTAAATCCCGAGATTTGATGGCCTCGAGCAATTCATTCAGTTTAGCTGATGAAGACGAACAGGCCTTCCTTGAAAACCTATGATCTACATACTTTGCAGTGATATATTCTTTCCGTACAGTCCTAAAGTAGAGCAAAGGAACATATAAACATTTTTTATTTTCTACGAGCTAAGAAAACTCTACATTTTTCTGAAAAACAGTTCTCTTTAAGTGAAATATACTCCCCAATACTCCTTTTTAGCATTTAAACCAACCAGGTTTCAGACCAACTTATCCCATTATCCCATCACAGAATGAAGAAACTGATATATAGTTACTAGTGTTTGTGCAGGCAATCTATAGTTACAAAATTCATGGGCACGAAGATCACAGTGGATTTTTTTCCACCTCGACAACACCTAGAGAAACCTGCTCTTTACTACTTAAAATCAGATACACCTAATTGTACAAAGAAAACAGAAATTTTAAAAGAACAATTCTAAAAGACCAGTGAAGTTTCCAGAGCTTCAATGAAAAAATCATACTCTTCTGACACAACTCCTTATGTGAACAGTTAAGAACACGGAGGCTCACTAAGGCCCTCCTTACGGTCACCCCCAGGCCAAGCATTGAGTGCCAGAATAAAGACCAATAAAGATGGCTTGTCTTTCCTGCAGGTGCAGTTGTGAACAGGAGACTGTCAGGGGTAACACACCCGAAGTCTGACTGGGTGTGTGCATTTCCTTCTTGAGGACTCATCCTTTCTCCGCTTTTAAGGTCTGTCCCAAGCTCTGGGACTGAGCCCCTCTCCCAGCTGCAGGGCTATCTGACCTAAGTGGCCCCATTTGCAGAAAGGCGGAATGGAAGTCTGCTCAGAGTAAGGGAGGGGAGAATCAGGTGAGCCAGCTAGGGTCCAGAGGATACCGTTTGACATCCTGGAACCAACCATACCTGAACTCACCCCGTGACTTTCCTAGTTACATGAGCCACTTAATAAAAAAGCAGTAGATGGATTTTGGGTTCAAATCCTAGTTCTATAGCACAACAGTCGCACGATCTGGGGGCAAACTACTAAATCTTCATGAGCTTTGCTTTTTTTTCACCTGAAAATGGGGAGAATAACTCATTGGCATCTTTTGAATGAAGGAATGCACAGCACCTACAAGACGCTTTCTTCTTTCTGAGAGAGCTCCAACTCCCCGGACTTAAGAGTTCTTGCTCACAAAAAGCCTCTCCGTGTGTGGAGCCTGCTACCGCCCCATCTCACAGCCATAGCCATCACTGTTTAAAAGCGAGGTGATGCCTGTTCCTTTCATTCTGGGTCGGCAGTGAAGGGGCGAGCTGGCTGACGGCAGACTTTGGTAGATTCTGCTTGGTAACCAAGATCTGACTTTCATGGGTGTTCTTTACCCTCAGGTCAAAGTCCTTTTAAGATAAGACAGCCGTGGGGCGCCTGGGTGGCTCAGTCGGTTAAGCGTCCGACTTTGGCTCAGGTCATGATCTTGCGGTTTGTGAGTTCAAGCCCCGGGTCAGGATCCGCGCTGACAGCTCAGAGCCTGGAGCCTGCTTCGGATTCTGTGTCTCCCTCTCTCTCTGCCCCTCCCCCACTCATGCTCTGTCTCTCAAAAATAAATACGTGTTAATGTTTTCACAACAGGCCATGATTTGGAATGAACTGTCGATGTGAAGACACTTTCTCCACAGAGCAGCTGCAACTACCTAGGGGAAGGGGCCAGGGAACATAATCTGTGCACTCCAGCACTCCAGAAATGCACTCACTCCACAATACTTTTCTGTGCTCTGAGCTTTCCTCATAATGGGATTTCCTCTGGGGAAAAAAATACTATAACCTTTAAGACGATTCTTGGGAGTGCAGAAGAACAATTACAGAATAGTAAAGAATTCAGTCTATTAGAAGTACTTACATATCACTTGAAGGGGTGGGTTTTGGTGAGGGGCTGGGTAAATTTGCTTCCATAATATCATTAAAACTATTGTTTCCTACATTCTTGGCCAGCTGTAACATACAAAACACAATACAGTCACTCTTTATACTAGCTTAAGAGTTTCCTATTATTACTTTTGAGATTTCTAAATACGTATCTTTTCTCTCACTGACTCAGAATACAAACCATCCATCCATCTGGTCAGCAAATACTCAATGAGCACCTACTATGTGCAAGGTATGGAACTTTAGGGCACTGAAAATAAAGAGATGGATAAACCATGTTCCTTTCTGCAAGAGCCAAAAGACTAGAAGGGTCATTAATAAGAAAACCAGTAATTTTTACAAATACAACATGATAAATGCTAGAATAGAATAGGATATGGTCCTATTCACACACACACACACACACACACACACACACACACTGAGATTGGACAGCAGGTTCCACATACGAATCTAGGTTAAATGACAGCAATAATTTTTCAAGCTCCATCACACCGCAATTTTAGGCTGAGCAGATTTATTCTTACTGGACAGAGAAGGATGTGGGATTCTCCTTTACATTTGGGGTACACATCAGGATGCTGCAGGAAGCATTTCGCTTCTGGGCTCAAGACCCTTCCAGGAGAATTTGTCCTGAAGGTCTTTTGGTCGTTTGGATAATTCGGGGGACGACGTATAGCTTAAGAAACACTCATGCTATCAGGTCTCTGGAGGGAAAATCTTGGGCTTATCACCTGGCAAGTATTTCAGACTTGGACTCTCCCTGTTTCTGGTTGTCAACTGGTTTAACTACCTTAAGTCAAGGTGGGAGTGACACCACCTCCACGCTAAAGAAGAATGTGTCAAGTATTAGATCGGAGCCTTTCTTCTCTAATCCTGAAGTGAGTCAGGAAGCTGAGCATTAGTATGATACTTCCTCAATCAGGGGCTCACACAACACAGACGTACCGCCATTGCTTAGCGGATGCTCAGAAAGGAAATGCTGCTGGCTGGGTGGCTAAGTGCCTCGACTTCTGGGTCCTTTTCTCCAGACAAGGCTAGTGATAAGCTAGGCTTTCAGATTTTTGAGCCCCAGGCTCACTCAGGTTCTGCCCAAGAGCATTCTGTATGAAGGGCCCTGTTTTGCTTCAAGCACCTTTACCCTTAGTAAAAAGACTCCCTCACAGTGCAGCCATGTTCAAATCATGCAAGACAGGGCTTCTGACCAGAAGGCATTATGGGAGACCCCAAGCGGGCCTCCCTTCCTTTACTTGGTGTACTTACTGCAGGGACCAGCAGAGCCTGGACCCAATGAGGGCTCCTGATCTGGGTGACTCGTGACGGGAAGGACAGATTCATTCCACGTAATGAATCTCAGCACCGTCCCTTCGCATCCTATTTCTCCTCACTAGCTGAACAAGTTCGGGGTTAAGGAGCGATGGGCTTTATGGCTGTAGCTAACAGGCCACTCTCACTTCACAGGGACTTACACAAGCTTATAAGCAGTAAAAACAGAAAGACTCTTTAGTCTTTATTTTTATGCACACAGGCCACTGGGTAAAGTGATCATGTGAGTTTAACACCTAATTCCCTTTACTGCTCTTCTAGTGAGTGAATCATATAAAAACTAATTCTGAAAGAAGGCAGCTTTGAAAAAAGCCCATCCCAGAAAAAAAGAGTCAGTTTAGTTGAAGTAATTATAGAAATGCATGATTCACCAGTTCTTCAAAAAGGAAACAGAAACAGTCAACGTTACATACCACAAGATTTACATTTTAAATATCCACGCAAATTCACTAAATGCAGGAATTGGAATTCTCTGTACTCGGCAGAAACAAAAAAAACCTCCAAAGCCACGTATTAAATATATTTACGGCAATATATATTTCCAGGCACAGGTCACTACTTACCAAGAGTTCAGAAGTTCCTAATTTGTCTAGTTCCAAAGACTGAATGCGGGAAATATGAACCCCCATTTCCCTATGGATGCCGGAACATTCTATACAGGTCAAAATGCCCAAGTTTGTTGAAAGCCAGGTGGGTTCTGTGTGGAAAGAACATTTTGAAGACAATGAAACAAACACGATACCTACTTTTAGTGTGCCAACTACAAAGGAAGCTAGAGTAAGAGTAGTGAAACTTGTGAAGAGTTAAAAGGGAAAGATTTAAAGGGAAGAAATGGATGCTTGTGGTTTAGCCTAGGGGCTAACATGAAGCTTACCAGCCTGTCAGAGAGCAAAACGGCTAAGAGACATTCTAAAGAATTTTCTTTCAACCCTAAATTGAAAACAAAATTAAGTTCTTTATTCTCGTGAAAATGTGAGGAGGCCTTGTCCTGTGAGGCACACGAAACATCCTGGGGAGAGGCACTCCCGCACCACCCGCGTCATCCTCGCCAGTGACGGACGCGGTTCCACAGGTGTGGTTAACCTCCCAGTTACGACACGCATTAACCCATCCTCCTGGTGATAAGACGACCGTAAATACTGAACGTCAGAGGCTGCTTTCACAGACCTCAGCTGTTCCTGTGATCCCTAAGGGCCCCACAACAGGGGGAATACGGATTTCCACGTTACTAAAACTTACAGGGTTTGTGCTCTGTGGTAAGCTTCCTTCTGAGTGGTCAGTACCCGGGTACTTATGACTCCTCTGCCATATCCTCGCACACACAGCGTGAGTCACTATCACACATGCACATGAACACAGCAGAAACTGGGAGACTGGTCTCTGAGGTGCTCATGGCGTGTTGTGTAGAGGCCATTTTCATATGGAAAACAATGAGAAAGCGTATCATACGCTTGGGCGCGTCACACATGTTTGCAACCATGTTCTGATCCCTACTAGATGGGCAAGCCTGGGAGGTAGGTCACTTAACTTCTTGGAGTCCCCTCGTGTTCCCATCTGTAAGACGGTGATGATGCTAGTATCCTGCTCACAGAGCAGCTGTGAGCATTCAGCAAGAGAATATAAGCTAAAACACAACCAGCAGAGTCCTTATCACAATGTAAGCACTGAAGTCAGGTCAGCTACCGTCAATAACTACAGAATATAGATGGTCCTTGAAAACGGAAGTTTGGAGGAAGGTGACACCCATGTGACACAGAGGTTGGGGAGGTTTCCCGGAGCGCAGAAAGGAAGGAAAGAAAGGTATAATGTGTCGGACGATTTCATTAAGTCCTCATAACAACTGAGGTTTACTGTCCCATCTTGGGACGAGGAAACTGAAGATCAGAACAGTAAAGGCACTCGGCATGAGGATGTCCACACTGTTAAGTGGCAGGCTGGTGATTCAAAACCAGGATGACGGACTCCATGTCTGGTGCTCTCTCCATAGTTCCACAGTGCTCATTTAACCAGTAGCATTGGGGCAGGTGACCATTTGGGGAGAGCAGGTGGGAGTTTTCCAGGCTAAGCAAATGGCATGCATCAAAGCGGCTCAGAATTGGGACCACTCAAGTTGGAAATACATGGTGGGCGTGTGTCTGTGCCCATGAGGAGACAAGGACTTAAATAACGAGCTCATTTTTATTCTACAGGGGGAGAAAGACTGTGTAACAAGCCGGCTCAAGTTTGGGGGCAAATACCTGACGAGCCACAATCGCAGCAGACGTCATTCCCGGGGAGCCGCTGGACGTCCTCAATGATGGCTTTCGTCAGGTCTTCCAGGCTGTTCTCTCCCGTGCTCTGCTCTCCACGGAAGGCCATGGTCAGGGCCTCTTCTTTGCTATTTGTCAATACGGAGATCCATCTGTTGTCGAAAGAAAGAGGAAGGAGACTTAAGAGCGTGGCCGCCGTCTCCTCCTTCCACTGGAAAAAATTTATTTCCGTCCAGAGCTTCCAAAAGAGAATCCGCCCACCCCCCACAGCAATACAGTGAGGAAAAATGAAAGAAATTAAACCCAAAGGGAAGAGAAAGTTAAGAGAACGCAAAGCAACATGCTGGAGAAACCGAGAGACACGAGAGGAGTGGATGGAATGTAAGATCAACACAACGGAGGGCTTGCACGGACGACACGGTACGTGCGTTTCCATCTGGACAGAATGAAGAGGGCCCTGTGTGGGGCCAACCCAATGCGAGGATGAGAAAGAACTGGTGACAAGTGGACACGAGGCAAGAAAAGAGTTTTGCAAAAGGCACCTGTGCTCTGGAAGTCCACTGTCGGGGAGGAAACTTAGAAGTGAAAACGAAGGGCTATTTCATTAGCGAGAGAGGAGAGAGAGAGAGTGTGTGCACGAGCAGGGGAGGGGCAGAGACATGGACACAGAATCTGAGGCAGGCTCCAGGCTCTGGGCTGTCAGCACAGAGCCCGGCACGGGGTTCGAACCCACGAACCATGAGATCATGACCTGAGCCGAAGTTGGACGCTTAACCGACTGAGACACCCAGGTGCCCCCCCAAGGGTTCATTATTAAAGCACGAAATAGCCACAGAGTGGAACAGTTAATCAGATATTAAATTTAAAATTTTCAACTAACTTCTTAAAATTGATTTTTTTTAATGTTTATTATTTATTTTTGAGAGAGAGAAGGAAAGCATGAGCTGGGAAGGACAGACAGAGGGGGACAGAGGATCCGAAGCAGGCTCCGCACTGACAGCAGAGAGCCCAACTCAGAGTTCAAATCCACAAACTGTGAGATCATGACCTAAGCCTAAGTCAGATGCTCGACCGATTGAGAGACCCAGGCAACCCTGAAATTAATTGATTTTTATTTTATTTTTTTAGAGAGAGAGCGAGCAAAAGCCGGGGAGAGGGGCAGAGACAGAGAGATAAAGAGAGACAGAATCCCAGGCAGGCTCCACACTCAGCGCGGAAACTGCTATGGAGCTCAATCCCATGACCCCGGGATCATGACCTGAGCTGAAATCAAGAGTTGGACACTCAACCGACTGAGTCGCCTAGGTGCCCCCAATACCTTTTAAATTAAAGGATATTTTCTCTATCGTTTAGTTTCAAGTTAAAGGCTAGACATCGTTTTCTGAAAAACAATTCAAAACACTGGGCTCAACAACGTGTTAATCAGCGGCACTGGGTGACTGGAGTTTGCACCGTGTCTGCAGAATCTCTGTTTTGCTTTCCTTAAGCGTCGTGATGTTCCGGTTATCTGAAATGCCAGTGTCTACTGTGTGCCGAGGACTGAGGATTTCTGAGATGTAGTCCTCCAGCAAACCTCTGCGTTGAGGGTGACAATATCTTAGAGATGAGGACGCAGAAGCCCGGAGAGGTTTAGGGGCTCACGAGGTCCTCCAGCAGAGACATGCCTGCTGACCCCCCTCCTTCCCAGGGTTCCTTCGTCACGCCACGTGTGCCTCCTCACTCAAGAGATCAGGACAAGTAAAGAAACAGAGGAGGTGGTAGTGACAAGTAGAAAATACGTATTTTAAGAGCAATGCATTTTCTGGAAGGATAATTCAAATTTGGTGGAACACACTATGTCTCAAAGGGTCAAGAACCAAAGCAGCTATTTCCGACAATTAAAAAAATAAACTTTTTAAATTATTGTAAAGTAACAGGCATACCAAAAAGTGCAAGACAGAAAATAATGCACAGTTGTGTTCTAAGACTCTAAAGTTGCTTTGAGTTTACAGGATTAATAATGTTGGCGCTATACCAGAAGCTTTACACATTTTATCTGGAGTCTCAAAGCCTCTGAGCAAAGTCTGTGATCCCCGTCTTTACTGACAAGAAGACTGAGGTGGGTCACACCCGTGAGAATGGCTAAAATGAACAACTCAGGCAACAACGGATGCTGGTGAGGATGTGGAGAAACAGGAACCCTTTTGCACTGCTGGCGGGAACGCAAACCAGTGCAGCCACTCTGGAAAACAGTGTGGAGGTTCCTCAAAAAATTAAAAAGAGAACCACCCTACGACCCAGCAATGGCACTACTAGGTATTTACCCAAAGGATACAAAAACGCTGATTCGAAGGGCACGCCCATCCCGATGTTTACAACAGCGCTGTCAACAGTAGCCAAAGTATGGAAAGAGCCCAAATATCCATCGACTGATGAATGGATGAGGAAGATGTGGTGTATATATACATACAAGGGGATGCTACTCGGCAACTTAAAAGAATGAAATCTTGCCATTTGCAGCAATGTGGAGGGAACCAGAGTGTTTCATGCTAAGCGAAATAAGTCAATCAGAGAAATTCAGATATCATAGGATTTCACTCATATGTGGAATTTGAGAAACTCAACAGATGAACACAGGGAAAGGGAAGGCAAAATAAGATGAAAACAGAGAGGGGGGAAAACCAGAAGAGACAGTTAAATATAGAGAACAAACTGAGGGCTGCTGGAGGGGAGGTGGGGGGGGATGGGCTAGATGGGTGATGGGCATTACGGAGGGCGCTTGTTGGGATGAGCACTGGGTTTCCTATGTAGGAGATGAATCACTGGGTTCTACTCCTGAAGCCAAGACTACACTGTCTGTTAATTAACTTGAATTTAAACAAACAAACAAACAATAAACAATCCTTGTAAAAAAAAAGAAAGAAAGAAAGAAGACTGAGGGGCTGATCAGGCTCAAGGTCAAACGGCCACTAGGGGGCGAAGGCTGGACCAGAAGTCCTCAGCCTGACTTGAAACAGACGGGGAGCTGCTTTCTCTGGTGCCCACCTCCTCCCTCGGTGAGAATGCAGCTCTACGTTTAATTTCCCCGGACACTTCCCATGAGAAAGAAACTCGAGGGTGCAGTCAAACTGTTTCTATGCAGCTTGCAGGTAAATGAGGACCCAAGCCCGGGGGTGTACGCTCCCTCCGCCGTTACCTCCCTCGTCACTCAAAGCAAAGCCCCCTTCTGCCACCTCCAGCCCCAGGGAAGGCCAAGTGTGGCACCTGCCCGATGGGCTCAGCAAGCCTTTCACTGAAGGGCGTTCGGTCTCACGGGTAAGAAGCCTATACACCTCTTTGCCCAAACTGGGGACTGAATTCTCTGGAAGTCACAGAAAAAAATACGATAGTAATGGCTTGGGTTTGAGAACAAAGAAGCAGCAGATGCGTTCCCTGCCTCACATAAATCTCCCATTTGGGGGTTTGGAGAAGGGAAAAAAGGAGGAAAGAGTGAAACATGAGAAGGGGAAATAATGTTCCAAGGTGGTTTTGGAATTCTGGCTAGGAAATTCTTAGTGGCACACGTGTCAGGAGTGCCCATACATGTGACCGCCTGCTGTACCTTTTCCAGCAGGAACCAGTGACACCTGTCACAGCCAGCGATGCTCACCTGCTCGCACCACCTTTCACTGCTACCTTCCAACAAAGGCCTTAACCAGGCACCTACTGTTGGTCCCATGTCTTAATAAAGGAGGGGGATGAAGTTCCCAGAAGTAAACCAAGCGATGCCACCCAAGTCAAGGCAAATGTGATGGTCTGGATTCCTTGACGCTCTCACCTTTGAATGACCTGTAACCCGTGACCTCTCATCACACAGTGTGGTGAACTGGAAACTGCACGGGCCAGCAGGGCCAGCACTGCAATCACATTTCTACCATTTGTTTTGAGCCCTTAAACAAGTCACTTAACCTCACTTGATTTGTTAAATCATCTGCAAAACGGGCATAATTAAGCCAACCTTGTGACTGAAAAGATGAGCGATACCGTAGGCGAGCCCCCGCTCGCCCACAGTGAGCACCTATGCTGCGGGCAAGGAGACACCCGTGGTAGGCCGAAGGACTCCCTTCCCCAACTTGCCCAGAAGACCCCTGGGCTACTGGGACTGTGACCATGGGTGCGCTGCCTTTTAGTGCCCTCGTTTTCAAAGGAGGGAGAGCAGTGTCTGCCTCCCGGGGCTGTGAGGAGTAACAGAGCCCGACACGCACGACGTGCGGGGCGATCTCAATAAATACGACCTCCGTGAGTCTGAGGGTGGAAGGCCTCCCTCCCGGCCTCTCCTGGTGTTACTTCTCGTCTAGCCGCTCTCAGCTAGCCAACCCCATGATCAGCCACATCCCTTGCTTCCTTTCTATTCCTTCCCATCGCTTCCAGGCCAGGGGAGCGTGCATCTGGAGCGCAGAGTGTCTATAACCCTCTGGCGCCGTCATGAGCTGCTCACACAGCTTTCCTCCTAGGAGGACATTGTCTCGGAGCCACACTCCCAAGAACCCAAGGGGGCGCGTGCTCCCATGTGTGCCACAGCACGCCGCCCTTCTCTTCCAGCAGAGGTCGAGTTTCTTCAGGGCAGGGGGCTCTGCCTAACTTAGTGCTATATTCTCTGTGCTTTACACAGTTTTTGGCCTGGAGCTGGCATTCAGTGAATCTTCAGATGAACGAACGGGATAAAGACTTTTCTCCTCTTCCTTAATCTTTCCTACCTTCTCTCTCAGTGCCCGCCCACCCTCCCGCCCCTTTTTGCTCTGTTTCTTCCAACTGTACATCTTTTCGACCCATTCTTTATTCTTTCTGATCCTTTATCATTTCTCCTGAAATGGGGAAAGAGTGGAATTCTTCATAGGAGGAGGGGAGCAAGGAAGGTAGAGGGAGAGAGAAAAGGAGTAAGTGTAAGGAGAAATGGGGGTGAACAGAATTCTGTGGCTCTCCAGAAATCACTAAGGAAGGAAAATAGCATTTACTGTGTGTTCCAATGGGACGGGGCTTTGAAAATGTGAATGCTACCAAAAGGTTTAACTGCCAGCTTTAACGCAAACATCCTCTCTCCCAAGCAGCTGAAGATATAATGGCCCCACACTGCTTTTTTCAGCCCTGGCAGGTGGCAGGCTACAGGAAGGAAGAGGGAATGAGGTAGCCTGGGACCAGGGAGAACATGACGAAAGGGGGTGGGGACCTGGCCGGCTGCATCCCTGGGTCAGGTGAGGCAGGAGCCCAACCCAGGGGCGTGTGACACCAAAGCCCGTTCCCCTCACGACACGAGGCTCCTGAGCCACGCTCACCCCCGGGAGCCACCTGCCTGTCCTGTTCCCGCAGGGCCAGGCTCTCCTGCTCCCCTCAGGTAACAGCCAAGCACCCGGCAGACTGGTTCAGCACCGGGCGACGTGCAGGCGATGTGATTAAAGGTGAGTAAGGCACGGTCCTTGCCCTGGGGAGCTCTCAGTCCGTAAAGGGCTCAGACCGAACCCGAGGCTCATCAAGGAGTGTGAGCAGGCCCAGGGGTGACGGAAGGAACAGAGCCCCTGAGTGGTGAGGCCTGAGCTGAATCCTGAAGGGAGCGTGGGAGTCCACTGAGCTCCCGGACAGAGAGCTGAGTGACAGGTGGAGAGCCACGGGTGAGACGCGAGCGTGCGGAGCCACGAGGAGAGGTTCTCGGTAATAAAAAGGAGACTTCAAGGTGCGTGGTACAGGAGAGAGGTGCCTGTTCGGTTCAGGACCCCGGGCCATTATATCAGAACTACTTACGCTACATAATCCTGCTCATCCTCTGCCTGAAAGTGATACGTCCTATTATCTACAACACAAAACAGAAAAAGAGCCAGACTTTAGAAAGCAGAACACCTGCAGGTATAATGTAAATTATGAAAAGTTTCTGGAGAAAAAAACAACACCGTAAAAGTAAAATCTTAGTATAATTTGTTTTTACACCATTTTGATTTAGCAGTTACACAATCACTTTGTCGGTACTGTTTTTCTGAAGTGCAAGAGTAATACAATAAAATAACTGCAAATACCTGGTATCGGGCACTTTTTGTGAAAAAGAAAAATGGGCAGGGGGAGAGATCCCATGTGATCAAAGTGGATTTCAGTGACCAGCTGGTCAACTGGAGACTGCTGGCTGCCAGTTCAATATTTTACTTGTCATTTTAAATTTGCCTTTTACTGTTTCTTTTTTTAAAAAAAAAATCGTTTTCTTCAATGATCCATAACTCACAGGGCAGCCCTTACAAGTAGGCATACATTGACCCAGGTTGCTCTCTGGCTGAATCAGGCTTCAGGGAGGTAGGGCTTCAACCCTGCTCGAGAGGCACCTTCAAGCTGCTACCCGGGTAAGGAGGGAACAGCCTAACCTGGACAGTTTGGGCAGGCGTATGCAATGGACACTCTTTCTTAAAATGCAGGATTTGCTAGACTGCTTCAACATAGGTCCAACTAACCTTTCTGTACTAACCAGTCACTTGCTTCGTGACTGCTCCAGGTCAAGTACTCACACCCTGTATCTCCTTCCAGGTCAAGTACTCACACCCTGTATCTCCTTGAGAGAGAGACAGAGAATGTGTTTGTCCAAGAACACGCCATGCGTAGTTGAGCCCAAGAACCCTGGCTGAGAAATCTTGCTTTACTGCTGTGTGACCTTGGGTAAATCACTGAATGTCTCTGAGCCTCAGTTTTCTCTTCTATAAAACAGGAAATTAATAGAGCTTTTGTGAGGATCAGCCATAATGTTTATAAAGCCCCTGGCACATACCAGATGTTCGGTAATGGATGACTATTATTAATAAGCTACAGGCTCTCAAGTCTAGGATTTCTTGGCTTTTTGGGGTCATAACTCCCACTTTTCATATTTCTTTCTCCTCAATAGTCTGAGAAATTTCTTGGTCCTAAAAATCATGGGGACTCTGAACTTTAATAGATGCTGCATAATCCAGCTTGGATCTAAAGGGTCTCACGACGGATTGAGCCTTTTGGGTTGAAACTGTTTTGGGGCTTCTATTCACACAACTCCATCAGAGGATTTCAAGGGGGCAGATAAGTATTTCTGTGCTGTGCACACAGATTGTGCACTTGAGCTGGTGGACAGCCCCACAGGGCTCTAGAGAGAAGGGAGAATACTGAAGGTTAATATGTACGATTTCATAATACTGGTGAGTCACTATCGGTCCTACTGTCCTCTTCCCTTATAAAGAGGTGTCCCTTCAGTGACCACGGGGGTCCGTCAGTGCAACCATGGGACCAGGGTTAAGCACAGGGAGCTGGTCTAGAGGAAAACAATCTTACCCCACTCTCTGCAAACCATGAAGATACAGGCCATAGCTTGGGGGATGGGAGGGTCTTTATGAGCCCTCATCACTGGGAAAAGCATACTTCGACCCATGGAGTGAGAGAGTGATGGCATGCAGTGTCGTCCATTTGGGAGGTTGAAAGGCAATTTTTCTTGGAAGCAAGATGATTTTTAAGAGTCCTGTTTTGCAGGGACAGAACTCTGGGCAGGTCTGCTGTAGGGTTATAGGGGCACACCTGCACTCCCAAGCCTATGCCAGAGATTTTTCTGTTTTTTTTTTTTTTTTTTAACGTTTATTTATTTTGAGACAGAGAGAGAGAGTGAGAGCAAAGGGAGAGGCAGAGAGAGAGAGGAGAGAAAATCCCAAGCAGGCTCTGTGCCGTCAGCACATCAGTGCACAGTCCAACTCAGGGCTCGATCTCACGCACCGTGAGATCATGACCTGAGCTGAGATCAAGAGTTGGACGCTTAACCAACCGAGCCACCCAGGCGCCCCATGCCAGAGATTCTTAACCACAGGTACACATCAGAATCACCTGGGACTTCTTAAAAATATTTATGTCTGGGCTTCATAGCAAAGACTGTGATTCAGCAGATCTAGGAGAGAAATAGGAATGCACTTAGAAGAATCTCTCCAAGCGCATAAAACTGTGGGCTCATGGTCAAGAACTGGTCTAGTTTAACGTACAGATCTCGATATGAATCCACTGGGGGTCAGATCTGACCCTGTTATGCCTCCCCCCGCCACCACCCCCCCCCGCCCCCCCGCGGGTGGGCTCAGTGTCAATGTAGCAACGTGCCCGTGCAGGAGCACCAGGGGCCCTGCCTGGGAAAGATGCTGTTTGCACGCCCGGAGATGGAGATGTATGTCAGAAGCCACACACACCGACCCGGAGAGAAAAAGGACTCACGTGATATCAGGTCAAAAGACTTCTTGTCCTCGGCGTTTGGTTTCACTTGGCAGGTGAGGAGGTTCAGCTTAGCGGGTTGCCTGTTAGACTAGAACAAGAAGTGAGGAAGTTACACGTTGCATTATCTTCCCACCTGCAGGGTCCACGGCCTGCGGGGCAGACGGGCAGCTTCATGCAGCGCGTGTGGTGAAGTTTTATTTACCCCGTTAGAATTGTGAGTCTCGTTAAAGAAGGACAAAGATCTTAGGTGGCCTGACAAATGTCTTTGCAATGTACATGCATATCCTGGTGATTAATCAGAATGGAACCAGGATCATCCGCCTCCCTTTCAATGAAGAGTGGGCACGCTCCATGGAAATGCACCTTTCTGAACTTACACGTACCCGAGCACGAACAGTCGGCACTCTCCGTACTGTATCTTACTGTGAAATGCAGAGGACTCCAAATGACCCCAGGAATCAGTCATCCCAAACCTGATGTCTCAGGTACCCACACATTTTGGTTGCAATGCAAAATTCAGTACTTCTCTCAAAAGCGCAAAGACAATTGACCTGTGAGACACTGCTTAACGAGACATTGTTTAATGAGCTCCAAAATCTTGGAGAGAGGGAAAATATAGTAAGGATTTCATATCATTTGTCAGCAAATCTCTTGGTCACACACATCATTCATTCAGGCCCTGCAGTATTTAGAGAGTCATGCTAATTTAGGCTTTGCCTACATGGAGTCTTGTTACAGAATCACCCTGGTCAAAACTCATTCTTGCCCTCCTGTATTTGTCCAAGGTCACATGTTGGCCAACGGCTGATGCCAGATGTCTGCTTCCTGCAGGAGCTGACCAAGGAGGGAAGTGTCTGAGAGCCCCCAGGTTGGGCTTTGCTCGAACACAAGCCTGCTGAAGTAAACAATGGAACTCTAGTCCTGTATACCTGCCTCCATTCTTGTGATCTGAAATCCCCACACCAGGACCATTTACACCCAAGGAACTTGAGTTTTTGGGGAAAACGGAGCGGGAGAGGATAGGAAAAGGTCACACGTCAGTGACCCAATCGAAGCCCCGAACAACAGAGATGGCACATGATTAAGACAATTTCAATGACACATTACCTCTCTCATTCTTGACAGTGGACACTGGACAAGTAATTTGTTTACCTTCCTGAGCTCACTGAACAATTTGTGAGATTCTCCTTCCTCTGTGATTTCAATGAGTTTAGACACAGAAATTAATGCTACTTGTCCTAAAAGATCTGTTCCAAAAGGAAGCTGTCTGGGGGAGGAAGTGACAGACCCCGAGGGACTTCATGTTGCCTGCATGTAAATCTGACTCAGGCGTGGAAACCAGCAGTGAAGTCCTTCGCAGGATGGTTCTGCCTAAGAGGAAACAGCACTTGGGAAAGGGTTCCCGCACTACAGAACTGGTTGCCAAACTCAGGATGGGGAGGCGGGGGTTTGTAGGCCTGCAAATTTTTCTTAGAATGCACCTGGCTTGTGGGTTGCTCAAGGCCTCAGCCTCCAAATCCTCGGCTGCAGCCACGCCCAGGCCCAGCCCAACTGCGGAGGGAACTGTCGGTCCCACATCTCATCCTTCTGGATGTTGGCGAGATGGCTGGAGTCCCACATGAATGACGATCACATGTGACAGCCTGAACAGGTAGCGATCCCAGTTCACTGTGAGAGTCTCCATAGAATACTGGGTTCCAATTTGGCATCCACATTTAAAGGATGGAGAAAAGCTTAGGAAAGACCAGGAGATGATTAAAGGAGTGGAAAATGGGCACTTTGAAGATCGGTTAAAGGCACTATTTAGTCCCAAGGAAAGAAGGCTGGGGAGAGATTTAATAACCATCCTCAAGAACATGAAAGCTTGTTATGGGGGAAGGCTGAACAGCTGTTTTCCATTTGCACGAACGAAGAAGAAATATACTCAAATTGTAGAAGATCTGAGCCAGACATAAGGAAGAACTTCCCAAGCTTAAGATGATTATGTATAATAAGAGGTTTCAGGTTTCTTACCCTAAAGTTGAGAAATCTCTTGGAAAAATTTAAGATTTTTTAAAGCTTCTGTTTTCTGTTTTTGAGACAGAGAGAGCGACAGAGCGAGAGGGAGCACGTGCAAGTGCTCACAAGCAGGGGCAGAGAGAAGGAGAGACAGAATACCAAGCAGGCTCCACACCATCAGCACACAGCCCGATGTGGGGCTCGAACTCACAAACCAGGAGATCATGGCCTGAGCTGAGGTCAAGAGCTGGACGCTTAAATGACTGTGCCACCCAGGCACCCCCAAAATTTAAAACTTTTTAAGACACCATTCACATATGAATGTAGCAGAGAATTCTCTGTAGCAGACAGTGTAGATGATTTTCTCTCCCCAAATTTATGTTACTCCAGTATTTCTGAACAACCTGACCAACAAATACAATCAAGTAACAGATACATTTTCAGAAGGAAAAAAAGTAACATTAACTGGATTCAGAAAAGTTAAACATGCCATTCACCTCTCATTTCTAAGCATGGACCACCTCCAAGTTCACTACCAGAAAGCTCCTGATGATAAGCGTTCTATACAGTGTAAGTCCTTCCATGGTTGGCCCACAACTCCAGTGATGATGGCGTATGGTATTTATTCCCTCGGAATTCTGTCAAGTCTACTGCACTGACACTTGTCACATCAGCACGCACTTCATTTGACACAGGTCCATCTTGCTCACATAAAGGGTTCTTCCCCTAAATGCCAGTGAGACATCTGACAAATGACCTATTACTCCAAATGTGAGTTTGAGGATCAAAGAACACAATTTTTCACTGGTGAAGCAGTCAACATAGCCAGTACTGAGCCCCCAAATACCAGAGCAGAGTGGTATGCTCAGCCAAAGTCCACAGACCAAGGCCCTAGAAGGCTCAGGAATCAGTAGGGTAATCCACATTTGTATAACTTTCCACAGTAGAAATCCACATTTGTATAACTTTCCAAAATTTCAAAGCACTTTCTCGACATTAGTACTAATTTATAGGTATATTGATTAAAGAAGGTATAATCTTGCTGGCATTTTGGCAGACTAAAATCAAAGACTAAATGACTTGCCCTGGGCTACATCACTGGGTACAGTTTAGGAAATGCTTTCATATTGTTTAAGGAAAGAAAAACTCAGAGCGAAGAAAGCATGTACTTATCGAGTCCTTACTGGTGAGGATTCCTACCAACCTCAGAATAAACACCACAGTCTGTACCTCAACTCCAATACTGCCTCCTGGCTCCTTTGGACCAGCTCCTGCCACCTTGCCTGCGGCTCCCTCTGCTGGGCGGTGAGGGCACTGGCCTCCCTCCCGTGATGCACACACCCTGTGGCCCTCCCAGATCTCCAGGCTCTGTCCTTCCCTCCAGGGCTCTCAAAATCAGCACTTCCTCAGAGGCCGCTTTCCTGGCCTGACAACCCTCCAGCGACTTTCCATCCCCTTTACACCTGCTCTATCATCTTCCTGTCTCTGATTACTCCTTATTTCCTTCTTTCTTCCCACTGAGGGCACACATGTTTCTATTTTGTTCACTAAAATGTGCCTGGCATACAGCAGGCACTCAATAAGCGTTTACGAAATGAATGAAAGCATTCCAGTTGCCTTACCTACACTATCTCGTGTACTCCCACCTGTGAGGGAAGCCACTAGTTTCTTATACTAAGTAACATGAAGAAACGGAGGCACAGAGACGTTAACTCATGTTCCTAAAATCTCCCGGTAAGGAGACAGCAGAGCCTGGAGCTGAACCCCGGTCTGAGGGGACTAAAGCCCCGCTCTTCCTCCCGGCTACACCAAGCAGCACAGGCCTGGGAAGACGTGACGCGGAATCGCTCAGGAAAGGGTAGAAGCCCCAGTGCACGACAGAACGTCTCCTTCTAAGAAGCGTAAGGGCTAGAAACAAACATGAGCGAGGGTGCCCAAGGTTCACTTTTACTTTGGTATCTTCTCAGGTCATCGGATTCTCCCCCGGTTACTTTCATAACTGAGGAGAAATTTTAGAAGCCTATTTGATACACCTGTTCACTTACTTGGCCCAACAGTTATTAAGCCTCTGCAACATCCCAAGCACCGGAGAACACTCGGTCTGCGCCATCAAGCAGCTACGGGAAACGGACCGAGGCACGGATCTGGAATGTGTGAGGAGCCTGGGAGCGCGGGTGGGGTGGGAGGGCTGAGTGGGGAGTCCTCCAGAGAGGCAGCCTCAGCCCTGGCGAGGGCCCAGAGAGGCAATCTGAACAGGGGTGGGGTGGGGGAGGGGGGACAGTGAGGAGCAAGTGCAGGCAGTGGGGGATTAAGAGGAGACCAAGGCAGAAGTGATGCCCCCTGGGGAGGTCGGGGGGAGAACTGCATTGGCACTAAGGAGCTCACATCCGCGCCTCTGTGGCTCGGACAGTCTCCGGAAGGGAGTCATTCCAACAGTGGGCACTTAAGTTTGTATGCAGGGGCGTGGCTGGAGGAGGAAGCCGAGAAGGTAAGATGGACGAGTGATGATGGGGGCTGGAAGCAAAGCTACAGTCGTGGTACTAAGGGCTGGGGACTCAACATACAGCTGAAGAGAGAGGCTTTTAACTAATTATTCTAGAAGTTACCTCTATAGGGTATGTGTTCTCACTCAGCCCAGGCATCTGGGTGGTGAGTGGAGGGCAGGACGCACTGTCCCTGCGGGGGGGAAGGGGGAGGGTCTGCTGCTGAGCAGGGACTTTGAAAAGCTACACGTGCTTCTGTTCCAAACATCGGCCTGACATGTGTCAAAACTGAAGACTTTGTGGCTCTGTTCCCTGAGACTCTGAGGCTTGTCCTGCAGATTTCACTTTTCATTACAAGAATGACATAAACTGGGGACACAGTGCGAAGAAGAAACCGAATGTTACCTGTTAATCTCACTTTCACACCCAGAGATGATCGTTGTTAATACACTGACTTTAACAAAACGTGTGGGTGTGTGTGTGAGAGAGAGAGAGCTAGAGAGAGAGGTGTCTGTTTTTAAAAAATCATGGGTTCGTTCAAGTTGTGGATACCGTTTTTGCAAAGTGCTTTTTTCCCCAATTAACAGTTTACACAGATGTGTTCGTTTTATACATACACGCGGACCGGCAAACCCACCCTTGAATGTTTCCCTTTTGGAAATACTCCAAACTGGGGAAGCTCTGCACATGTTCCATGAGCAGAAGTGATGAAGATATCCTCCCCGTGACAGAATGCACTGCCACTCAAAGCGGAAAATGGCTGCTCAGCCAGGAAGCCTGTCAGCAACGTAAGCAGAAAGGGAAGGAGTCGATTCCCATGAACGTTTCTGCGTCTCCGGGAAGAAAACAAACACCACACGTTGGTCCTTAGCTTCGTGTGCGCCACGGGGAAATGTTTGCGCTGGAAGTGTGAAGCTGTTCGCGCAGGCATCCTTCTCGGCTAGCAGCCAACAGCTGCTGCTGGAATCAGTATCCAGAAACGAACTTCTTTCCCTCCATCATCCTGTTGACTTGCTCTGCTTTGCAAACCAGAACTGAGTATCAGCCACTCCTTGGGAGGAATAAGCCTGACCCCACCAGGCTGAGGCTGTTGCGTGAAAAGAGGTAAAATAAGAGAGCTCTCTTCACTTTCTGTGCCTGGTAACGGAGCTGTTCCGACCATTATGGCCATTGCCAACTTTTTGCTCCATAAACATTTAGACACCTACTCTGCCCTAGAGGGACACATATACTTGGCACGCAATGAATAACCACAATAACCTCTGGCAAGACATTAGGTACACAATGAACACCTACACTGCAGAGAGATCTGATGTCTAAAATTTTAGTACATCAAAACTGCTTTTTTGAAAGTATTTTGGCTCACTTGGGGCAAGGTGACAGCATTCATTCACTGGGCACCTACACTGCTAGGTATTTTTAGAAATTGTGTTATTTAATTCTTGCGATAACCCTAATAACTAGGCCCTGCTACTGTACTCATTTTACAGATGAGGAAACAGACGGTCAGGAAGGCAAAAAATAAAATATTTCAGAGAAAGGAAAAAGCAAAGCTGAGATTTGAGCAAATTCCTTCCCAGAGCTTTTTTCATTTATCACACGGTTTCCTTGTCAAGCCAAGCCCTTGGGACGTTTGCAGAGTAAATGAGAACACATTTCCTGCTTTTTCTTTTCTGGTTCTTCCTACCCTGGAACGGTCAGTTCCCTCATTTCCCTCAAAACCACTTAGTGTATCTGTTGAGAAATCCCACCCATTCCTGACGTGTTCCATGTTCCAAAATTACCATCTTGTGGCTACAATGAAAGCTCTCCACCCCTTTAGTGGTCCTTCTGATAGACAGCTTAGGGAAGGAGGAGGTGATCATCTCACTGAAGTAATTCCTCCTAGAATCTGTATCGACTACGGATTCCTTCAACCCTCCCAACCACTTAAACCTTGGTGCTCACTTCCGGCTGGCAGAATGTTATGTGTGAGGAAGATATGTTTGAATATGAAGATGTTCTTGAAAATCTCTTACTGCAGTGAGGAACCTGATGGTCTATTGTGCTGTTAGGGCTGAGAATCCCTGGATTCAGTGGGCCAAAAGCTGCTGCCTCTTCCAATCACCTCCAACAGCTCATTCAGATGCAAGCCACAGGAATTTGCATCTGAAATAAACTCCATGCTGTCGCCGCTAACCTATAACCTTGGCATTGAAATACAGTAAAAATTCCTATTCAGTGTATTAGAAGCATAAACGACCTGCAAAACATAACCAGACAGACTTCTAAACATATGTTTCATGCAACTTGAACTTGGGAAGTCCTCGGATAAACATCTTCGGTTCTGCATTTGCAACGTGGCGGAAGCCCTGAAAGATATTCCACAGACACCCCGAGTTTCAGAGATGGTGCTGCTATTTTATACGTCCACATACCACTATCTGCACTGGAACAGCTGTTTCTTCTGCGGGTGACCATGACTATTAAGATTCAGCACCAGGGGTGCCTGGGTGGCTCAGTCGGTTAAGCTTCTGAGTCTTGGTTTCGGCTCAGGTTGTGATCTCGCGTTTCGTGGGATCGAGCCCCGTGTCAGGCTCTGTGCTGACAGTGTGAAGCGTGCTTGGGATTCTCTCTTCTCCCTTTCTCTGGCCCTCCTCCTCTCACACGCTCGCTCTGTCTCTCAAAATAAATAACTAAATTTAAAAAGAATTCAACAGTGCTGGTGGAATGAGAGGCTACATTTTGAACTTAATTTATGAGAGTCAGCTCTGGTCTGTAAAGAAAAGGGAAGGGGTTGAGGGTGCCAGGTCACAAGGGCAGTGGGGTGAGAGCGGGCTGCTCAGGGGAAGAAAAATGGCACCACCTGAAGCGGATGGAGGGGACACAGAATCATCAGTCAAAAGGGGGAGAGAAAAAGTCCAAAAGAGGATTAAAATAGTGAGTGGTTCAAGATGTTGTTACACATTTTTTAATGGCTCAACCGACTGAGCCACCCAAGTGCTGCCACCCCCCACCCCTTCTAAAGAGTTCAGCTTACCGAGCACCTTCTCAAGAGGCTCAGCCTGGTCCAGTCCCACTGGTTTCTCAGGCTCTTTGAGTAAAACGCCAAACCTTCTTACTGAACATCTGTGTGATATTTTATGAAAATACTTTTAGTGTTGGCTGATTGAGAAAAAGTGACGATAAACTTAGTGACTTGTTAGGGTGTTAATCGTAAGAGCATCTGCAGGCATTTGAAAAATTGAGATTTAAAAGAAATCAGTTTTCAGATCCAGACAAATTCACAGACGCTTTGTCGTATCTTTAATATCAGGACTCCCCATTTCCTCCTTCCAGGAAACCCGGACTTGTCTACTCTAAGACCCTATGATGATTCGATGAGGGGTTTCTTTCTCCAAAGAACTATTACTGAAGCCAGTTTCAAAGGCCTAACAACAAGCTGGCATCTGAGAAAAGGCCGATTCATATAGTAGGAAGAGCAGAGGCTTCAGGGTTTGAAAACTGGTCCAGCTGTTCACAAATGGCTAATTCTAGGCATGGGATTTAATCTTCCAGAGTCTTTGTGTCTTCTTCTATAAACTGCAGTTTCACCCAAAAGTATTCAGTGAACACTACCTGTATGTCAGGCAGTGTGCTGGGTACTGGGAGATCAAAGGTAAGACACAGTTTCCACCTCCTAAGAACTTTCCAGACCAAAGAAAAGTGAAGATGGTGGCATGTATGTTGTATAGCTAGCCTGGCATGCTCTAAGTGATCAATAAACGGCAATCACCTTTCTTGTTTCAACCCAGGATCTGAGCTGTATGTGACACTGAGGTTAATAAATCCACCACGTAAGGACTTTTGAGAAGTCAAACTTCTTATACTTTTGCAATTAATTTTTTAGGATTATTACAATAAAGTAATACTCCAACTATAATTCTTACATATTCTTTGATAGCTTTTCAAATTATATACTAAAATGCTTAAAGTAAAAAGGATAAGGAAACAACTCAAAGATATGGAAGTTTATGTATAATAGTTTTGTGGCTGGATATAAAGTCCTTTATCCTTAAGCTTTGAGGCTGACTGAAATGTTTGCGATAGATTTCTTAGAATTGGTATTTTTGAAACACCACAAGCATTTTATACTTTGCTCAAAACATACTAGATGGCCCATAAATGGAAGCCACTACCCATATTACTGTAATAACAAATTCAAAGATTCTCAGTGAATCTGATTCCCATAGTGATGTACTACTTGGAGTAGTAAATTTAAAAAAAGTATGTCTTTGAACAGATACAAGAAAAGCAATGAATTTGCAGATGAGCTCCTGTAGGGCTGGCTGCCCCCTTTGCAGGCACCCCCCAAAATGCATTTCTTCCTTAATAGTAAGCTAGGGAGATGACTGGCCCCCAGAACAGATCATTCTCGAATGGTCAATCCAACAGTCCATGGCTCATCAATCTAAGTGCATACGCGACCCTCTGCTGGGTCATGTGGGTAAGTGACACCGACTGGGGGCCTTCAAGCAGTGAAATTCCCACGTGCTCAGAGGTCCCAAACAAAGCCTCCACGTTTTCTAACAAAGGTTGCTCTGTCCACTTTTCCAAAGATGACTCAATCCCACATGTTTCCCCAAGGAAACTGCTGGCCTTCGTTTTCAACTGGATTGTAAGTCATCGGCAGTGTTTGCAAAGTCAGGAGAAGTGGCCTTTCTGTAGGAGCAGGGATGGGACTACAAGTGATGTAACTGGCAGCAAAAACGTGTGGCCCAAAGCCAGTGAAAAGCAGGCAAGAGAGTAACACCAATCGGTGGGAGGGAATCTGAAGTGAGGTGGAGGAACCCACTCCCCTGCCGCCCCCCCCCCCCCCCGGCTGCTCTGGGCACAGGAGAGGTGGACCCACAATTTCCAATGCTCGCGGCAGGAGAGCCTGCCTGCCGACAGACAGAATTGCCAGGACACCCGGCGAGGTGATGCTGACAGGAACGATTCCTGCTAACTGAATGCCCCCACGGAGCACATTATCACATTTAATCTTCACTATCATTTTAGGAGTTGAATACTTTCCTCAAGGTCACACAGTAAAGGACTCAGATCTGACAGATGCCACAGTGCTTTCTCACGGCCACTACTCAATGTAGCTGATGTGATATTTGCTGTTGATTAGAGCCTTAAGAAAGCACTGACACAGTTGGCTCGGCCACAGCTATGTGTCTGGCAGGAACAAAAAAGGGAGGGTGGAAGAGAAGTGATTTTTATTTTTAGCAAACTGTCCGAGGTCACAGGACCACCAGTGAGCAGTGCCACGGACTCACTCCATCAACTGCTCAGTTTCCTCACACTGCGCTGCCTCCCACAGCAGGCTCTTAAGAAAGCCCAGTAGGTGGGGCACCATAAGGTCATAACATCACTTGTCAAAAGGCTTTCTGAGGCTGTCAGATAGCCAGATGAACCCAAGGGAGGAGGAGGGTAAAGAGAGGGTACACGTAGCACATCCCTAACTAAAAACTCCTGATTCACATAAGGTCAAGTGGTCAGAAACTTTCACTGTAGTGCAGTTCCCCTGAAGAATATTCTTCTGGTTTTTGTTTCTGCTCACAAACCAGATCCATCTCAGAGTCTCACCACTCGGACCCACCTCAGCTCATAAAATCAGACAATAATCAGCCACAACCCGGCTCGGGAAAGCAGAGGGAAGAGCAGGCACAATCCCATCCAGGCAACTGCTGCCCTCAGCCTCCAACCCTACGGCACAGAGCTGCACTCAAACACCTCCCCGGTCAGAAGCTTCTAGCTGCTGTTACAGCTGCTGCAGGTGGTAAGATCTGAAAAGACCACCCTGGATACCTTTGGAACTCGCCCAGAGACAGGTCAACCCTGTGGCTCCCCAAGAGTCAGGGTACTGGCCCAGGAGACGCCAAACCTTATCACAAAAGTGAAGGGCCGACTGTGTTGACTGTCCTTACGAATGAATCGCTTCTCAGGATTCGTGCCATGCTTCGGGCCATCGAAGAATACCGGCCTGCACGAACAGGCAACGTGCTTCTCCCACACACGGACTCCCAGGCACTCCTGGTTCAGGCCTGACTATGTCTGTGATGGCCCAACCTGGGATCCCATGCTGGGGAGGAAGTGGGGTTGCAGGTGAGGGGAATTCACATTTTGAGGCGTGTGGGAATGTGTACGAGCAGAGTTCCAACCTATACCAGATCCCAGCTGTGCCATGTGTGAGCTATGTGACCTGTAAGTGAACTTTTCTGAGCCCCAGCTCCCCCATCTGAATAGTGAAGGTGACATCATCCATAACTTAGGTTGTGAGGGTTAAATGTTACAACGCGTTAAGGTGCTGGTGAATGCCTAGCAAATGGTGAACATTCGAAACGTTAGCCACCATGATGGTGATGGTGGTGGTGACAGAAATGCTTTTGAAAAGTCAGATGGTGGCGATCTTCGCTTTCACAGAGAGAAACATAGGCCTAGAACGGAGACTGTTTCGTTGTCTATCAAACAGGAGCAACAGAAGCTACATAAAAGAGGTTCTGGTAATGTGCTCAGAACAGTGAATGCACAAGCCACAGAGAATACTCAATAAATGTCATCTATTCCCATCAGTGTTTCTGATCTTGGATCATTCTTCTGACACATAGCCCCCCAAGTATTTTAATCACCAACATAATGAGTAGAGTGGGCCCCTGTGTGGCCAGCAAACACCATTAAGCACTCACAGAGGCTTCAAGACTGAAATCCCAGCATTCACCAGGTGTGACACGGGCTCATTTCTTAACCCCTTAATGACAGCATCTATCTGGTGGGTTGTGGCAACAATCACATATGGCGACACAGGGAAAGCACTTTCTACAACTTGGCTCATGGTAAGTGCTTACTTGGTGGTAACTAACATTCTCGTGAGCATCAGAACTGTTTCATAAAGCAACTGCATGGGATTAAATATGAACAGGTCAAAGTTATCTCATCTGAGGCCTACTCCAGCACCTGGAGTAGAGTAGAAGCTTCATGAAACGTTGCCAAAGAAATGAACTGTTAGACAGCTTTAGCGATAACTAACTGATCTAAGTCCACCTGTAGGATTTCCCGTGTCAGATGGATGGCTTGTCACAGCTGGCATGATAGGTCAAAAATCTCAGTTGGACTGAGGGAAGCTGAGGGCCTCTGAAGAAGCACCCTGCAAGGGTTCTGCAAGGGACAAAGGACAGAGATGATAGAATTGCTCAAGTTCCATAAAGGCCAATAATCATTAAGACGTATGGAATCTTCTAGCAGGAAGGGTTTGGCCACAGGTTTGTAGTGACTACCTTGTGTGTACCAAGGTCTGAGGAGGGGGTGGGGCTGAAGAAAGATGACTAGGACCTGGTAAGTGCCCCGGGGAAGTGAGGAGTCTAGTAGGATGATGGGCTTCTGCAGGAAGAGAGGCAGAGTGGAAGGGGCATCATTTCTAACTGCCTGCTACTAGCCAAGTCACTGGGCTTCTCTGTACTTTAGTTTCTTCATCTGCAAAAACGAAGGGCACGTAACCACATGGGTCGTAGAAGGGATTGAGTGAAATAAATTTTATGAAGTGTCTGGCAGGAAGAAATGCTTATTAAGTGGTACTTCTTGCTCATCAGAGGACAATCTAATCTCAACTGTGAATAACGGAAACTTGCCAACGTAACAAATGGCTCATCCCTCATTTTTACCATCCTGTTACCAATTCACGGCTTATCATAAACTCGAAGGCCTCATTGGCACAGGATACTGAAATTTACCCGAGCTTCTCTCCAAGCTGGGGTTGCTAGGTGTGACTGCACGTGCCTTCGTAAAGACTCTTGGTCTACTGTGCGGTTTCCAGTTTCACTTGACCCATTTGCCACTATAACCTTTGCATCTTTAAGGGTAAGAAGCCATTTCTTGCTAGTTTTAAAAGGGCCAAACAGTAATTACTTGTTTTCTGGTGCATGTCCTGACTAGCGCTAAGACTGAACCTTTTTTGACAGTATTAATTCTGCCAATACAAGACTTTCAGTTGAAAACGGGTGATACCAAACAAAAGTTCTAGCTAGAATGTAAGTATCAACTGTAAGTATGCAATATATATGCATATATAACTGCCAACAATCTGGAGAGAAAACAGAATAGAAGCGTTAATAGCTTAGTTACTTTCTACTTTCCACTGAATTGCCTTTATTCCTAAAGAAAGGGGAGCCACAGCAAGGCAATCTTATGATTTCAGTTTTATTTATATACATTTTAGCCCTCTACCATAATGGGGGCTTTCTGAGTGATTTAAATAGTAACAACAAAAAGACTGAACATATTGTATGCATGTTATTTCATTTCCTAATTATTATTTCATGCAAAGAACACCCTCTGTCATCTTTATAATTCAGAAAACTTTAGGTTTTTTAGAACCACCAATAAGATTTCCCCGAAGATAAGATTATGAAATGAGAGAATATTGTGGGAAACGGCATGGGATGTTCTAGAGGGGCAGGAGAACGAGGCAGGTCACCACAGGACAAGACGAGACCAATTTCTGCGGTAAAGGAGCATCTCACACTGTCTGATCCTAATCCACACATTACGCAGAGCGGGTGGGGGTGGGTGGATTTCAATGCTGGGTCCATCATGTTTTTGCTTCCTAGTCCACATGGCTGAAAGGCCTCGCAGGTGCAACACGGTAAATCACCAGGTGCACTTACCGTGGCGTGTGAGATGGTCAGGATTCCGTTCTTGACTGCACACTTCCTCCTCTGCCACACTTTCCGGAGCCTGAAGAGCAAGTCAGACACAACCTGATATGGTAGCTGGTTCACTCTGTGACATGCAATTATGTCGTGTTATGTATGACGATTGTTAAAAATCGTAACCACAAAACCACCCCAAATCAAAACCCACGAAACCCAGAAAACATTATTATCCCTTTTATTATCCCAGGTGGAAGGTAATTCAGACTAGGAGGCGTATATAAGGATGCTCATTATAGCACTGTTTTTTAAAAAATTTTTTTCCAGTGTTTATTTGTTTTTGAGAGAGAGAGAGAGAGAGAGAGAGAGAGAGAGCGCATGAGCATGGAGGGGCAGAGAACCTCAGGCAGGCTCCAGGCTCTGAGCTGTCAGCACAGCTGGGACTTGAACTCATGAATCATGAGATCATGACCTGAGTTGAAGTCGGACATTCAACCGGCTGAGCCACCCAGGTGTCCCTACAGGACTGTTTTTGATGGCAAAGTGGGAAATAACAGAAATCTAACAGAAGAGTGAATAAATGCATTATAGGTACTTTCATATTATAGAGTATTATGCAGGAGTTTAAGAGGATCAAGTAACTATGTCTGTGCTGACATACATTTCTAAAGCATACTATTGATTGAAAAAACCCAGCTGTTTTAAAGTAATTCAGGTATCATCTAGTAATGTTAACATTTTTAAAAATATCACATATAAAATGGGACCCTAAGTTTTCTCAGGATACATAAATACATGTACAAACATACAGAAGAGGGCCTGGAAAGAGGCACATGATACTGACACAAGTATTCCTGTCTGGGAAGGAGGCCCAGGACTGTACTAGGGGTTGTGCTAAAGAGTTTTTAACTGTATCTGTGAATCTTCCACAAGAAGCCTGTTTTAATCTATTGCTTCTGTAATTAAAATGAAATCTATGGGGTGCCTGGGTGGTGCAGTCGGTTGAGCGTCCGACTTCAGCCAGGTCACGATCTCGCGGTCCGTGAGTTCGAGCCCCGCGTCAGGTTCTGGGCTGATGGCTCGGAGCCTGGAGCCTGTTTCCGATTCTGTGTCTCCCTCTCTCTCTGCCCCTCCCCCGTTCATGCTCTGTCTCTCTCTGTCCCCCCCCCAAAAAAAAGTTGAAAAAAAAATTAAAAAAAAAAAAATGAAATCTAAAGAAACTAAGAGAAGTAACTGAAGACATCTGCCAGGTAAGGAGGAGCGGGGGCGGGGCCACCTCAGGATCTAGAGAAAGGAACTCAGGGTCATGGAGGAACATTTTTGGTAACCTGTATGCCTCTCCTTTGGGAAGGCGGACACCTCTCCTCAGAAAGAGCCAAACAGAACTCATTCCATGTTGGAAGTTTTTGTTTTCGGTGATGCTCCAGGTATCGGTGAGGCTCTGGGTGGCGATGTGCACATGTGCGGGCAGGTACGGACGCACTAGTGAAAAGCAGTCCCATGAGGAAACAGAAACCTACAGGGAACCGGGATTCTCCGGGGAAGACGAGGCTTCTCTGGCCTTCGGTTGTCATGGAAACAGACAACATCAGAGGAGGGAACTGTAGCTTCTCCTGGCATTTAAAATAATATCATCATGTGTTTCCTCTTCCTTCTTACATGAGGCCTCTTAAGAACCCTGCCACAATAGGAATTTAAAGCCAGCTCCGAAGACAGATAATGTTGTCTTGTCGTGTGTGTAACTACTAGAGAGGCATGGTTTAGTCTGAAGCCTGCTTCACAGAGGGAAATCATCTGACACCATCTGACCACAAGTAAATTGAACACACTGTGCTCAGAGTGCCAGTATCTTCAGGGGGTGAATGCAGAACTCCTGACTGAGAAACTGCCCTCAGATTATGGCTACGTCACCGACTAGGGGAAGGGCCAACGAGAGGTGACATCTGTCACACGGTCATACCTGCATTCGGTCAAGGTAGTCAATGCTGTCACTAGTCTGGCATCCCAACCTGACCCTCGTAAAAGCCTGCTGAGTCAGGCGACGTATTCCCTGGACTCACTAAGCCCAAACAGGCATCATCCTTCTTTATCAAAACGTTTTAAAATATCAACCAACCAACCTAACAAATAGTCAACTGTGAAGAAACTGTCCTGCCTCGGTTTACTCATTTTATTTAGTAAAATCTTTATTCATTAGTTTTTCTTAATGTATATTAAGGAAATACAAAACCAAACACAAAATTGAATTTTTTTGTATTAGTAATAAAGCCAGGGAAAGTGACACAAAAGCATTCATCTTTCTGGCTAAAAGAAATTGACCAGGCGGTGCTCCAGGTCACCAAAGGGGGGCAAAATCAAGTCAACCCCTTGTCCATCTCTGTGAACACTGTGAGAGCTTTTATTCCTGAGATTTCTATGGAATGGCCTCTATGCCCATGCTTTCCCCTTCCTGTATGGAAAGCTTTAAGGATGCTTGTCTGCGAAGCTCATGAATGGACATACCATGGACTTTTACCATCTCTCCAGACAGCACCATACAGAATACCAGTTACACCATGCCCAAAGCTCAGAATTCCAGAAAAGGAATTTTCTATTAGAAGGTGGTCTAGTATCACTGAACAAGCTTCAATTCTGAGGCTCAGTTACTTGGGCTTCCATGTCAGCACCATCATCCACCAGCCACGGGACTCCGCTCACATTACTGTCCTCTCGGGGATTTACCTTAATCTGTGTCATGAATATGATAATGCCCATCCTCTAGGGCTATTTTGACAAAATATACGTAGAACAGCTATTCCTTTGCCTCTCAATAAATGCCTTTGGATCATAAACTTTTTAAATTACTTAAAAAAAAATTAAAGTGTTTTTTAAATTGTATAACAATCTTGTAAGTAACAAGGAGTGTTCCAGAACTGGAGTCAGAAATTACTAAAGCAAATGATCCTTTGGAAAAAATCACATGACCCATCAGTAGTCACTGTTAGCAAGTGAGTCTGCCTTCATGTACAAGCACTACAGTTCTTTCCTCTTCCACAGACAGCACTGACAGGCCACTCTGGGTTACCATTATTTACCCCTGCAGCCTGTGCAATTATGGGAAGCCGGCCCACCTCTTGTGTACTGTTTACCTTCTGGCACCTAGCCGACTGCCCGAGGCACCAGAGTGCTTAATAGATATGTGTGAAATGAGCGGGTGAAGGAAGAACAGACCGGAAGAATGGAGGAGCCAGGTGTGCGAGTGGATGACAGCTGACACCCTGTGTATCCCAAGGGCGATCAACAGCGGCGATGCCCCCTCTGAAAGATGAAGGGGTATATACCCCAGCATTAACTCAGACAACCCATGTTAGAAGTTGGCTCCTGTACTTACTGGCTGTAGGATCTCAGTCAAATTACTTCACCTCTCTGAAGGAGCTGCCTTACTTACAGGTGTCAAATGAGGTGAATGACAGGCACCTGGTCGTGTCCGACAGGCACACAGCACACACTCACACACTCACGTTGAACATTTCGGGGTTTGAACCAAATGATACCTACGCAAAGACTCTGTTGACCTTTCTCAACAGGTAGAAATTAACTATCTCACTTAGAAACAGGCAATTCTAATGTCAAGAAAACCCTCGTGCCTTTAGGCAAGTAGTGTTAAAACTACAGGATTAATTAATTTATGTCCACTAGATACCATGGGCATTGGGGCTACAATGTGATCACTGTGTCTGTTAAGAAGAGCCCAGCTTAAAACTGTGATTTGAGTAACTAGTGTGTCTTTTCTTCTTCTAAGTTTTGCAAGATTTAATAGTCAACATTCGCTGACTTTCTACAAAGGGCCAGGTGTTGCGCTACGTGCTGGGATGTTTTTCTTTCTTTACAGCCGTATCCGCAAATCCTGGTGGCCCTACCCTCACCATCCAGACTTTGGCCCCTTCTTCCCCCTCTGCGGCTGTTCCCTTGATTCCCGTCATCTCTGACCTGGCCTCCTGCTTCCGCTCTTACATCCTACACAGCCGTGCTCAGCCCGGCAGCCAGAGAGCCTTTCAAACGAGTCAGAGTTTGGCATTCCTCTGCTTAAAACCCTCCAAATGACTCCCATTTTCACTCAGTGGCTTCCACAGCCCTCCTGGCTTGGTATCCTGCCCCCTCTAACCTTGTCTGCTGTGACCCCCAGCTCCTCTGTCCTTGCTATGCCGAACTCCTGTGTGTATCACAACAGGAAGCATGCTTCCTCCCCCCAGATCTCTGCAGAGATGATCCCCTCACTTCCTTCAAGTCTTTGCTCAAACATCTCTTCACGAAGTCTTCCCTGACCACCCTGTATGACTGCAAGGCCACCCCTACACACGTCCAGGCCCTGCCTTGCTTTATCTTTCTCCATAGCACTTGTTACCATCTGACCTTCCATATGCTTCCTTCTTTATCGTCTGTCTCCCAACTTAGAATGTAAGCTCTAGGAGGCTAAAGACTTTGTTACCTTTTTAATGTCTATTTTTGAAACAGAGAGAGAGAGAGAGAGAGAGAGAGAGTGTGTGTGTGTGTGTGTGTGTGTGTGAGCAGGGTAGGGGCAGGGAGAGAAGAGGGCTCTGTGTTGACAACAGAGAGCCCAATGCGGGGCTCACACTTGAACTGTGAGATCATGACCTGAGCCGAAGTCAGATGCCTTACTGCCCAGGTGCCCCCTTTCTTACTTTTCTTATTCAATGTTATATTCCCAAACGTCTCTAACAGTGCTTGACATATATATACTAGAACTCCCAAAAGACATTCGTTGGATGCCTGAGTAGAACAATAAGCAAAAGTGACAGTGATCAGAAACTTAGGATTATAATTTACAGAAGGAATGGTTGAAATTTCAACAAACAAATAAAAAAATGTGATTGTCTTAGATAAAAATCAAGGAGTGCATATCCACAAGCAATCAGAAAAGAAGAACCTTTCTTTCAAAAAGAAAAGCAGTTAGTATAAGCGAATAATTACGGTTCTACTTATGTACTTATTGTGAAGAAGAATCGCCATTCAAGCGATGGAAAGGAGGCCAGTGTGGCCGGGCGTGGGGAGAGAATGGCACCAGACTGGGCTGGAGACAAAGGCAGAGGTGAGACCCTCCATGCATTTCAAGCATGGAAGTGACTTGATGATGTGCTTTGTTTTTTAAAGGCTACGCTAAGTGCTGTGCAGAGACGCAGTGGAGAAGAGGGAGGGGCCACAGGCCGGTTAGCCAGGGACTAAAATAGCTCAGGAGACAGTAGTGGCTCCTCCAAGGGCAGGGCAGCAGAGATGGCAAGAAACGCATGAGGTCTTGATACGAACAGAAGAGCTCGTAGTTATAGTTACACTGGCTGTGATGTAAGAGAAGGAGAGGGGTCAGGGGTGACTCTCAGGGTCGGGGTTTGGGCGGCCAGGTGGGCACTCCAGGAGAGAAAAGGGCGATGGATAAAAGCAGAGAGGTGGGCGAGCATGAAGTCCGCAAGCCACTCGGTACCTGCCTTCCTAAAATGGCAATGTCACGAGGCGCAGGTGACACTTAGGGACCACGGGACAATGAATGCTTCTTCTAAAGACAGTAGGCTCTATCAGCTGAGGAAGACGGGTGGGCTAAAGGTCTAGAACGAGTGCATTAGGAGAGTCTGAAGTGTGCTTTCCTAGTTGGGGGGTGGGAAAGAGTTCCTGGGTTACTAGCACCCAGGAAGGGTGCTTGGGCCTCTAGGAGGGCTTCCACGTACCCGTCGCTTTTCTTCAGCAGGTAGCCCTTCTTCTCGCTGCCATATTCCTTGTTGCCCTGGAGCTGATGCATGCTGTACCCTCCTTGCCGGCTCTGGGAATCCTAGAAAGGAGAAGCCACAGATCAGACCAGTGCCAGGCACACTTCTCAGATCCCTGACTCTATTCTGCCACTGGGCCTCTGTGCCCTGGTCAGGGGCGAAGAGAATTCCAGAATTCCAGAACTTTAAGAGCTGTCAGGTCCTTGCCTTTATTTCAGAGGAAACCGGGCAGGGAAACAGTCAGCAGAGTCACAGGCAAGTCTAAGGCAGAGCCGGAGGCTGGGTCCAGGACTCCTATTTCTAGTTCAGAACCCTGCTCCGTTTCCAACACACTGAGGGGCAGACCGTCCTGGGACTAGACCAGTTTACACGGGCAGCAAAGGCCAGCACAGGAAGGTAGGGAAAACTGAGGTGGCTCACACAGTGCATGCAAGCTGAATGAGTTCTTCCCTCGTGTACACTTTTTCTCTTTCACGTATTCTGCTGAAATGCCCACCATAAAAAGGACCTTCTCAGTCAGGTATCGGGAACTGTTACAAATCCTGGTTTTGTAACTAACAAGGTTCTGTAAAATAAGCTGTCAAGCATGCTTTTAACTAAAAAGAGGATTCTCTGGCCATGGAAAGTGGATGATGTGGAAAGACGGGGACCAGGACCAGCAGAACAAGACAGAGGCAAACCAGCTTGATCTAATATCAGGACTCTGCTGTTACTTCCCCCTCGTTTGTAAAGACCGCATGACCAGACACAGCCATTCCACTCTGAAAATGGAAGAAATAAACCAACAACCTTGAGCTGCAGAATGAGCACATGGGGTTTGGACACAGAAGTAGGACAATACATTCTCACAGAAAGTGTTGACTTACTCTCCTAGACTTCGATCAGGAAGGGCAAAGGCAACAGAGAAAAAAGGCAGAACAGTTGAAAACATAGTTAATTTCATTGATAGTCATCGCTCATGATTTAAGCACTTTTCATCACATGTAGAGACAACACCATCGTAAAGACAATTAACACCAGAACACATACCACCTTCAGAATCATGATAAACTTCAGGTGGTGGGACAATAAAACGTCCTATATCTGTCCTGTATCTGTTTTACTTCAGGTTATTTGAGTCAGAAAAAACCTGCATGAAAGGACACGAGGCACACATCTCACCAAGATAAAATGGCCGACAAACTTCAAAGTGTGCATATGGGGAACCAACACCTCAGTGAATCCCAAATTACTTTAGAAAACCTAAAAAGAACCAAAAATTGTAGGAGGATTCTCTTTTAGTTTTCCAAGCAAAGAGAACATAATAAAAATCCCCAGTTCAGAAGTAACGCTTGAAGAACTATCTGTGTACGAGGTACCATGAGGATCAGGATGGCCTCTCTCTGGCATTTGGGATCCTTTGGACCAAACAGTACGTGCTCTGTGGATGCAAATTAGTAACAGCTGAGGAACATCTCTAGGGCGTAGGGCGGCGCACCTCTGTGAGGCTACTCCTCACGGGATGAGCTCCGTGTTCAAAAGCATGTCCTGAATACCTAAACGGGAAGGCACTGAGGACAGGGAGTGGGGCACAACCCCTGTCCCTCAGGTGGGTGTTTATACACTACCCACATGCTGTACCGCTCCCTCCTGAAGGTAACTGGGTGCTGAATGCATGCTTTACTGGGCGAACAGACTCACCCTGAAGAGGTTACAAACTCGAGTCATTTTCTTAATGTGAGTCATTGCTTGGTCTTTCCGGGGCCAGACTCCCTCTGGCTGAAAGATCTTAATCGGACAATTTCAATCACCTACAGGAGGGGTGGAGAGTGGGCCGGGGTCTAGGACCCTCTTCTGAAATCCTTCTATATGTTTATTTTTAATCAGGGCCCACAGCCTTGCACTCATAGTAACTTGGCTCCCGGGTCCTCTCTGACAGGTGCTTTCAGGCTTTCTGGACGGATGATGTGACTACGGGACTGAACTACAGATCAGACGGGCCACGAGTGCGGCCTTCCTCCACCAGCACCTCCACAACGGCCTCCAACAGCAGTGACACGGTTTCTTGAAGGAGGCTGCAATGTGTCCGTAATAAAAAGAACAATCAGGATGGGAAATTAGATGGGGTGGTAGAGAATGGAGGCATGGGCGAAAACAAGGGCAGGCTGATAAATGAAATCCTAGGATCTCTCTGCTTCTACCCAATGACATCATGTGAAAACCACTTAACTGTGGATCTGGAGTCAGGGATCTTTGTCACATCTATACCTCCCCAGAACATTTAAAACAAAACGTGAAATCTCCCTGGATAAAAATTCTTATTAAAAGAATAACTCTCTTCCTCAGAACGCTTTCCACTGAACTAAACTGCTGTGTGTCTGCCCACGGAATTCCTAGGTCTGTCCGAACGCTTTAAAACTATGCATCTCTGACAGCCAGTTTGCTAATCCTTAAAATAAAACAAGCTTTAAAAATAAGAGTACTTCTCTTTTTTTAAGCAAGGATCTGTATGCTAATAACTTATGAAAATTATTATATTCTAAATTTGCCTCTAAGACGTTCCTTACATACATTTATGACTAGCCTAAATAAACTTTACAGTCTGAATAACGAGCTGAATGGGCTTTGCTCTACATCGGGCAAATATGCTTTTATAGGTGAATAAAGTGGCTGATCTCCAGGCTCTGACCTCGGAAGCCTATTCCATTAAGCTGAGCAGGAAGGAAGCCATTCATTTCAGAAGTCTAGCATGGACAACCCTACATTAACTACTAATGAGTTCTAAGGCTTAAGGTAGTTCCACAAATGATTATTTCTGCACTCTGACAAATGATGGCCATTTAGCTTGCTTTTGCAGGGTGTCTAGATAAATGAAAAGAGGTTTTTCTTTTTTACGAAAATAAATCGTGGAGCATTAACACCCATAATAATTAACAAAGCAAGACGCGACGGAAGGAATGAATCAGGTCCTGAATCCTTTGACAGCATAATAAAAATCAACGTGTATTCAGGAAAGAGAAATACGAGTGAGAAATCCATTCGGACAAAAAATACAAAACTAAACTTTACACGATGAACTTAAAACCATGGGGAAATTTCACAATGGGAGCCAAGAAATGGAAACTATGGTGATTTTTTTTTTTTTTAGTTCAATTACCTACTCTCTATTAGCAGTACAGACAAATCACCTTACTTTCTTATTAGAAAACTGTATTAACATATAAAATGCATTATTAAGGAGTAAAATCTCAAATCTTTTTAAACTGGAAGCGGTTACTCATTGATTTAAACTGGAAGCGGTTATAGATGTTTGTGGTATCCAACGTAAAACTAACCTCTACTACGAGGCTTCGTATCTCTCATGGAAGGGATACATGGAGTGGGCCAAGGTTCCCTTCTGTTTCACCTTAGTAAAGACTTACTGAGTAGCTTTTGGGTGCCAGACAGTGTGGAGGGAGAGATGAGCCAAACACAGAATCTGTCAAACACCTTGCAAACCACACTATCATGGGCTAGCGAGAGAGACTCAAAACGCTGGAATTTGGAGAAAGATTTATGGGTATCATTATTAAAAATAAGATATTTTCAACCCTAAAGATAGTTGTGGAGCAAGCAGTTCTCTTGGGAAGTTAGGCTACTATCAAAACTTAAGATAACTAATTTCATAGAACATCTGCCAGAAGTCAATGAAGAATTTCCCTTTTGACAAGAAAAAACAAGTCCGCCAAAAATCTGGGGATCCTATTTACAGCTCAGATTCTTGGAGCTTCCTTTAAAAGAGTCAAGTTAGAACCTGGTGGGGGCAAAGAGGTGAAATAATTTGCTGGGTGCTTTTAATTTCTCAGGTCCTTTATCAGATCAGTTTACACTCTTCTCGAATAGTAGTGCTATGGAAAGAACTCGATGGTAGATGGTCCTCCTTTCTTATTTGAGTCATTAAAAATCATTACCTTCTAAAGTTATTTTTGCAGTGAGAGACAATAACAGCATGAGAATAGGATAGGCATGCTGTGAAAGATCAATCTGACTTGTAAAATACTCTGGACATGGGGCTAATGAACACTCATCATTTATTCATTTGGAGTGGCGTTAAATCAAATCACGTGCATTTCGTCACGTACACACTCCTTTGGCTTATATGAACTTTGTTCTTTAGCCGCCGTGAGCAGAATACATCAATCTCTATGCGAGACAAAAAGGGACTGAGATAGTTCTTTGTCTCCCACCCCCGAAAGCTCCCACATACAGGAAGGAAGTAATCCTATACAACAAAGCAAAGTTAGGAAGAGGTTAAGTGCATTTCGGAAAGTACAAACACTTGCAGTTTTCTCCCTAAATAGCAATCTACCTCCTACCCCTCCTCCATTTACGTCTTTCTGTTGCTTTAACATGGAGAAATCATTCAAGGAGACGTGTCTCCTAGGATTTGTATGCCAGTAAGAAGCACCTTCAAAAGAGGCCAGGAAACACAGGTACAGGTGCTAGCTGAGGACAACACAGGTACATGGAACACACACACGCCTTCCTGGCCACTGATGCCCATTTCCACGGGGTGGCAGGTGCCCAGGGTCACAGGCTGTGGACTTCTCTCACCTGATGAAACCCCAGAGGACTATATTCTCTCAGTAAAGAGAATCTTCCTTTGGGGTTGCTTTCACGGGTTAGTGTTGCTTCCACGTTTGAGGGGGGCTGCCTTGTTTTTGTTTTGGACTCATGAACCCCTTCAGAAATTTTAGGAATGTACAGTTTGCTGTTGTGAGGTGATATCACGAGGAAATGACAATATAAAAAATGCTATATATTACATGATTATTATTAAATATTGCATTGAGAAACTGCACTTAAATTCAATGCATGGTCATTTCATAATATAAACAGGCACATTTTAACCCTCCCCTAGGTAACAAACGGTGCTCACTATTTAGCTTACCCTTAGCATGAAGTCCACACCCTGTTGCGTGCGTCCAAGGTCGTCCGTAATTAGGCCTGAGTTTCCACCTTGGAAACCCCCTCTCTCAATTTTCCGCCCTCCTTGCCCCAAACTGTCTGTAGCCTGCCGACTACGCCAGGCAGTTTTCAACTCGGAGTCCCCTCTCTGCTGACAGCCACTCCCTGGAAGGTCTCTTGTGGCATTAACACTGCTTGCTCTCTACTATGGGATTCTGCGTCCGCCTCCCTCTGGCTGCCCAGGAAAGACAGAGGCGATCTACAGAGCATGGGGGTGTGCACTTCACCCGGAGACGATGCACCACTTCTGAATTACACGTCTGCAAAGCCAGAATGGCAAACCCAGGGGCCATGGAACTGCAGCCTGGGCGTTAAGAACATCTTCTGTCTGAGGAGGGCAAGGAGATAAAGCACAGCTGTTACATGGGCGATGCGGTAGGGCTACACTTGTATCTTCTATCTCATGTGTCCCCACAACCATGGTGGCAGGAGGCTGCCGACATGCCTGTTTTGCAGATCAGGAAACCCGAAAAGGCCATCCCAGGCTACCTCACTTACACTGGAAACCCTGCTGGAAACATCTAGACCACCTACTTCTTTCTGATCAAGTTGAAGAGAGGATTTTATTAAGTCTCGGAGTGCAGTTAGCTGTTTCTTTTCTTCATCCTGGGTCTGTTTTATCTGTGACAGAAAAACATGACTTTTATCACGTATCTTTATACATTTATGAGCAGGGTTTAATTCATCCAAATATACACCAGTCATTAAACAGTTCAATTACGGAGTTGATTTCCTCATTAAACTTTTTGACACGAACTCATTTTTTTTCTTTTTTTACGAACTCATTTTTTATATGAAAGGCAGAATCTTCTCATCTTATGAAAGTATCAGTGAGTTTTAAAATTAGTGAATATGCACCATGCTTTCTCATTAAATAATACATCTAGGCAAGACAATTAAATCTGAAGTACCATTTCAAACAAAGTTAAGAAATAACATTGAGTCACTTGCTTCTGGTTTTTCAAAGGGTGGTAGCAGGAATACCAGGACGTGATTAAATGGGTCAGAAGAACATGTTAAAAAGGACCAGAACCTAATGGACTAATGTATATATGAAAGTTTACCCTTTGCCCTCGGGTAAGGAACTGGTGGTACTTTTTTTAATCAGCTGGAACTTACTGCAACCTGAACCATGTTAACTATTAAAAGACAATCGGAGGGGTGCCTGGGTGGCTCAGCCAGTTACGCGTCTCACTTCGGCTCAAGTCATGTCATGGTTCGTGGATTCGAGCCCTGCATCGGGCTATGTGCTGACAGCTCAGAGCCTGGACCCTGCTTTTTGCATTGTGTGTCTCCCTCTCTCTCTACCCCTTCCCAGCTCGTGCTGTCTCCCTCTCTCTCAAAAATAAGTAAACATAAAAAAAAAAAAAAAAAAAAAAGACAATTGGAAAAAATACACAGCTTTGTGTAAAGTTACATACAAATCTAAGGTATTATTTGTAACTCTGAAACCTTACTTCAACAGACGTGGGTTGTACTCATAAAAAAATACACTTTTCATATTATTTAGTGCCAAGTGGTTTATGGGGAACACACTGGCCATTTCTACTCCTGCACTTAGTTTTTTCTCAAAGAGGTTTTTGTGATTTTATTACAAAAGTGAAACCTAGGTATCAGACAAAAGAGAGAAAATACGGAACAAGCAAATAAAAAAAAATCATAAATGTGCCTACTGTGAGACAGTCTTAAGTTCTGTCCTTCTGGAGGCAAAACATCTGCAACACTGACTGCAGGGCACTCACGTGGGATGATGCTACAGGCCCCCAAAGGGAGAGCCTTCTAGAACCACTGGTTACATATCCCTGCTTTTCCTATGCCTCAAAAACATACTCTAGGATATCTGACCACTAACAACTTTGTGGTTAAACTGTTAGGTTTACACAGACACATCACTTACTCTTGCTTCTTTAAAGTTCTTCTACTACAGATTTCAAATTTCCTGATGTTTAGCTACAAAAGCAACTTAAAATGCATGTATTTTATAAAATACTTACATTATATAAATCAGCAGCCAGTTTTTCAATGTACTGTTTCAATTTATCAGCCGTTTTCAAGCCATCTTGAAAGAAACTATGATGGAGAACACCACAAATTTACCAGAAGTAGAAAAAAGAAATAAACCCTAGTCACCTGAAAAACCTAAATATATTTACTCTCTGCCCACATAAGTTACACAAAACACTGTTTTTAAAGTTTATTTATTCTTTGAGAGAGAGAAGGAGAAAGAGAGAGCACGTGCGCACAAGCTGGGGAGGGGCAGAGAGAGAGGGAGAGACAGATTCCCAAGCAGGCTTGTACTGTCAGTGCAGAGCCTGATGTGGGGCTCGATCTCATGAACCGTGAGATCATGACCTGAGCCAAAATCAAGAGTCAGATGCTTAGCCAACTGAGCCATCCAGGCGCCCCTACAGAAAACACTTATAAATGAATTTCAGTATTTTACAAAGATGCACCGACAAACAGGTCATGGGCACCATCTGACATGTGCTCGCAGCTATCACATAGACCTTGTGAATTATAGCTGTGGTCCCAACACAGTGATTTCGTGTGCATTCCCATCTATTCATAGAACCATTCTTCCTGGTTGTGCCATATTTGAATTCAAAAGAGAGAGAGACACACACATTAACCAGTGGAATATCATGAGGATGAATTAGATGTTGTAAGGAGAAGAGGGACTTTTCTAGAAACAAAGGTCTCAGGAAAGCTGGACATCTTTCAGTTCCCCAAAGACCCCTGGGTGCATGCTTGAAATCCAGGAAGTTGGATTGATGGCATCCTGCCCTGGGCACAACCAGACTGGCACCACCACACCCTGAATAATAATCAGCATTGACATGTTACGCGCATTCACGAGCTCAGCATGCCGTGCGTTTCGGGTGTTATTTCGACAACTCCCTACAACAACCCCAAGGAGTTCACAAGCACTTCAATCTCATCTCCATTTCAGAGGATAAATGGAGGCACAGGCTGAGTCCCTGACTTGCTCACACAACTAGTTAAGTGGCCAAACGGGGATTCGGGGCCAGGTTCTGATCCTGACGCCCTTGCTCATGACTACCAAGCGAAGAGATTTCTTGTCTGACGCCTCCACTGAGGAGCCCCACTTGTTTCAGTGTTTAGAATTTTCTTTCCCTTCTTGGAGGCTTCTCTAACCCTGCCCCACAGCAGGTTATTTCTCCCTACGCTTCATCTGTTGCTGTCTCCCCACCAAAGAATGAGGTCCTTGAGGATGAGGACTGTCTCATCTCTGGAACGCAGTGGGCCCAACACCAAGCAGATGCTCAGTGAGTGACTAAGAATAAGCACGACCAAGAAGTTTTAGGGCACATCTTGGGATGTATATATATCGGTACCAGAACTGGCCCTCCAACAGCGATTACCGAAATCCTACATGTTCCAAAAAATTTTAAGGTTGACATATTCAGCTGAGAACCCTTACTAAAATAAGGAAGGGAAATATGATCTTCAGAAAGCCTTTGGCAACAGGGATGGGAGAAAGGAGAGCGTTCTGGTTAACCATGCAACTGGAGACCTACATGTAAATTCTCCTCTTCTGCCATTTGACTGTTCACCACTGCTTGTCGGGATGAAAGTTAAACTTCTCGGTAGAGAACTGAATAACATTTATATACTGGCCCCTGAACATCTTGTCAGTTTTATCTCCTACCACTTTCCTTTACAAAATATGAACTCTAGCCATGTTACATTTTTTTCCAGCAACTCCCCCGGCCTTTGTGTATGCTGTTTCCCTGCTGAAATGCCCTTCCCCACTCCACTTCTACTGTGGCTCAGCTCAGTTGCTGCCTCCCTTGTCTTGCCTGCCCAGGGGATGGCATTTTCCAATACTGGCTATGCCCAGGCCGAATGCTAGCTTTAGAGGAGCCGGGCATGTTGTCCAGAGAAGGCTATTCATGAACATCAACCTGAACCAGCATCATCTACATTCAGGAAAAAGTGTTTGTCAAGGAGGCATTAACTTTGTACGGCTACAAAGTTAATCACAGCAAAACCAGTTCTGACCTCTGATACTTAGATAATTTCTGGAGAAAGTGTGTGAAGGCAGAACACATCAGTGTAAGGTGGATGCTGTCAGAACTCCCTACAACAGAAAAAGCAAGAGCCTTACGGTCAGAGGATTAGCGCCCAAAATCGGCTCAAGGATTTACTTGGGGTGGGACCCTGGTGAGTCACTTAACTTCTCCTCGTGTTACCTGTATTCAGTGGGTAGATAACACATATGAAATCCTTCCACAAAGCGCTGCAAAGTTAGGATGTGCTCAGCACATGTTAGCTTTCTTTCCTGGAGCTGCGTGGGTTTATCATGAGTCATGTCCTTCCCAGAAGGATACAGACTGGTCACAGATATGTTTGTAAAAGTGTCTCATTTTCACTCAACGTGAAAGGAATTTAATTACCATCTTTTTTTAAAGGCGAGTTTAAATGACAATGCTGTAGAGTGGGTTTTGCAATGGGATAGTCACTAGCAGCTAATTTAATGAAAGTTCAATAAATTTAAAATTCAGTTCCTGAAGTCTCAGTAGCCACACTTCAAGTGTGCAGCAGCCACACGTGGCCAGTGGGTACTATGTTAGACAGTAAAGAGTATCACCATTTTCATCATGGCAGAAAGTTCTTCTGGACAAACTGAAAAAACAAACTCAGATTTGAACAGCACATGGGAAAATTATAAAACACACACATTTTAAGAAGAGGGAGGACACTGTTTTAGTCTGAGATGGCGCTGATAAAAATGAAATGATAAAGTTATTTATCAGCAGTGAAAGCAAGCTGGAAGGGGGACAAATCCCTACTACTTCTAAGGCTGCAGGAACACCCCAAAAAGTCTGCTTTTTGAACTTGGATTCTTCAGAACATTATGAACAAAGACTCAGAAAAGTCAATATAATGAGAAATCATTTTAATCTATAATAGGATCCAATTTTTGTAAGTAAGTCATATACACAAACCCAGTAATCTGAGATTTTAGGTTTTCTTTTTTGTTAACTTCATTTGCTAATTATTTTCTAAAAAAGATGAGATCTTAGGCAAAAAAAAAAAAAAAAAAAAAAAAATTATAGAAAAACCCCCTGACATTTAGTCTGGAAGGCTGAGCTGAGCCCCTCGCAGAAAGTTATTTTAGCGCTGACTTCTGGTTTTTGGTGAGAAACCGGAGCAGGATGCAGGGGACAGGTGGCAGGGAGGACAAAATGGTCCTGATGTTAGACACACAGTCATGAGTAAGCAATGGCCAACGTGCTGTCAACTGTCCCCTCTCTGGTGACCCCTCCCCTCTGTGTCTCAGCTGTGAGCTGGGTGGGCTCCGTGTCACAGTCCCACGTCACCTGCCACAACATCTCACTGGGGGCAGCTGGCTTCTGTGTCCCATTTCCTTCCTCCACTTCAGCTGGCTCTGGTTCCTGGAAATGCGTGAACTTCAGAGTCAAAAGCAGATCATATTCTGGCTCTAAGTCTCGCGGTATGTGGAACCCTGGGCAGGTTACTGACCCTGTCTGAAAATGAGTCTGATCGTCTCCAAAGGCGGGACGTTTTCTGGCTTCCAGGAGTACCGGATGAACTACTACACATAAAAGTGTTTTGTTAATTGGAAAATGAAGCACAAGTGTCAGTTCTGATTACCTGTCACTCAACTTAAACATGTGAGCCTTCCTGGTAGAAGGCGAAATTACCTCTCTGACATCCCACTAGTCCCTTGGCCACTTTCTCTGTAAATTACTGAAATATAATGAGATCTCTGGAAAACACGATGATTAACAGTAATAATAATAATGGCAGTTGGCACATAATTGAGTATTTACTCTGTGTCAGTCACTCACTATTAGGACAATTAAGTATCCCCTTTCAAGTCTCATTAGAGGCCAACAAAGTAGATAATTATTATTATTAACCTGTAACAGACAAAATAACTGAGGCCAAGAGAGGTCAAGCTGCTTAACAAGGGTCATCTGGTCATTAAGTGCAGAGTTGGGATTTGAGTGTAAATTTTCCTATCTTTGGAGCACAGGTAGTTAAACAAATCAGGCTGATCCGGGTCTAAATCCACTGAGTAACAGCATAATCTCTGAATCCCTGCATCTCTGTGTCCTCATACAGGAAATGGAGATAATCATATGTACCTTGGGAGAGTTCTTGTGAGCACCGCAATAATGTTCTTAAAACGCCAGGCACAGAGAAACAGTTCAATACACGATGGCCACAGGCCAGCAAAATGAGCCTCATCACTTCTCTGACCTTAGGGACACAGCTGCATTGGCTTCACTTTTTAAATAAGCAGCTTGAAAGAAACAGGACCATAGTTTAATGACACAGAGTGCTAGAAAAATATAAGATGCCAAAGGAAAGTCAGAAGGACCCCCCCATTTATCCTGACAGGCTGTCACACACCCATCGCTGCAGAGTGCCAGCTCATGAACACTGAACACAGTCCCCCATCCACCGGGCAGAACACACCCTCCTGTGAGCGAGGCAGAGACTTCTCTAGCCTGAGAAAGTTGCTACCAACTTCACTTCTTACTCTGCTTATTTTGTCCAAACAATGATGGGAAAGGGAGACACTATGTTCTCTCTGCTTTTAACTTAATTAAAAAAAATTTTTTTTTAACATTTATTTATTTTTGAGACAGAAAGAGAGCATGAACAGGGGAGGGTCAGAGAAAGAGGGAGACACAGAATCGGAAACAGGCTCCAGGCTCCGAGCCATCAGCACAGAGCCCGACGCGGGGCTCGAACCCACGGACCGCGAGATCGTGACCTGAGCTGAAGTCGGACGCTTAACCTACTGAGCCACCCAGGCGCCCCTAACTTAATTTAAAAGAAATAGAGATAGGAGTGTCTGCTACCCCCATCACACATTCTGCTCGGCTTAGAAAGCATTTGGCCAAAGGCTGAAATGCTCAGAGACAGTAATATTATTTTCAAAAGAAGTCAGGATGTCCTGTAGTATCATAGAGCATATGGTTCTTTAAAACAAATCAAATTATAAAACAAACAAAACAAAAATAAGCGACTTCTTAAACACATCAACCATCAATCCCTCCTGAAAGCTTATTTCCAAGCTTTAGGTACTCATTTCCAGCTACCCAGGGTGACATTTTCTCCTAGATACATTCCTTGTGTGTCCTGTGGTACTGAAGAAACTTAAATTAGTGTAAGTACTAATTAACTACAAATACATCTTGACAGTTCAAAGAGTGAGCCAAGAGTGATATGTTGGTATCTCATAAAAAGATTCTTTGGAATAGAGATGTCTAGGCCCGAGTCCAGGCTTACCAGATTCGGATTTCTGACAACTGAGAGCATGCACTCTGGAGTTACAGAGACCTGGGTTCAAGACTTGGTTCTGTCACCTGATTATAAGTTCCATGAGGTCATGGATCTTTGTTTTTGCTTTGTTGCTGTTTTCTGTGTTAAAAAAAAGTGAGTTAAATTCATGCAACATGAAATTTACCATTTCAAAGTGTACAATGCAGTAGTTTTGAGTATATTCACAATGTGGTGCAACTGTCACCCTACCCGAGTCCAGAACATGTCTATCACCCCAAAAAGGAAACCTGCTCCTGTTAGCAGTGATTCTCAATTCTTCCCTTCCCCAGCAAACAATAACCTGCTTTCTGTCTCAGTGGACTTGTCTTTTTGGACATTTCATTTAAATGGAATCATATGATGTGTGGCCTTCCATGCCTGGCTTCTTTCCCTTAGAATAATGCTGGAGATGTTCATCCATGTTGTACCACGTATGTGGATTTGTAACCCTCCTGGGAGCTTCCTGGGTATGGTCTGAAAGTGGCCCCTGTCATCAGAGGGCAGGGAGAGACCCGAGAAAGCATCAGGCCACTCCAGGTTGGTAGGCGGCAGTTTTAGTGACAGTGAAGGGAGCTTATCATCGCATATTGTCTTGGGAGGCAGCAAGGTGCCCGGATCCCTGTACCTGCCTCCAAATCTCGGAAGTTTACAAGGAGGCCCTACCTGTGCTCAGTCATGTATACACCATGCAGGTATTTGCAACAGCACATCACCATCTCGAGGCTATGTCCTTGGGGCAGCCTTTGGGAGTGGTAAAGGCATGTGGGGAGGCCACATTCCACGGACTGGGGAGGGTGAGGAGCCTCTGAGTGCCCAGGTCCATCTTGCTGGTCAGTCAGCAGTCGTGTTTCTTTGGTGACATCTCCCTACGTGGTCTGAATACTTCATTCTCTTTTATGGCCGAATAATACTCCATTGCGCTGCTACACAGTATTTTGTTTGTCGGTTCATCAGTTGATGGATATTTGGGTGTTTCCACGTTTGGGCTATTGTGAATAATGATGCCATAAACATGTATGAACCCATTTTTGCTTAAATATTTGTTTTTAATTCTCCTGGGTACATGCCTAGGAGTGGGACGGCGACACCAAACAATCCTCCGCTTTCTGTTCTCAGGCGCTGTCGAGCTGTCTTCTGAAGCAGCTGCACCAGTTTAGAGAGATGGAAATCTCTCCGCAGTGTCCTGAAGCCTCCAACTTCTCCACAGTCTCACCAAGACCTATTTTCCACTTTGTCGTCGCTATCGTTTTTTAAATACTGCCACCCTAGTGCGTACGAAGTGGTATCTCATTGTGGTTTTAATGTGCATTTTCCCCAGTGACTGATGATGTTGAGACTTTTTTCTTGTGCTTTTGGCCACTGTGTCTCTTTTCTGGAGAAATGGCTATTCAAATTGTGTGCCCATTTTTAAACTGGGTTATATTTTTGTTGTTGAGCTGTAAGAGTTCTTTATATATTATGGATACTCAACCCTTATCGGAGAAATGACTTGCAACTATTTTCTTCCCATTCCGTGGGTTGTCTTTTTGTTTTCTTAATAGTGTCCGTTCCCTCACTAAACCTTTCACTTTTGAAGTCCAATTTACTTATGTTTTTGCTTTGGTTTCTTTTCTATTGCGCATTTTGACACACGTTTACTGAGCATCTACTGAATGAGTGAACGTGCCTCTGTGCAAGTTACTCATCCTTCCTGAGCGACACTTTCCCTACTGCTTTCGACGAAGGTTAGCTGTTATGATTTTTAAATTAAGGGTAATAGAAGAATGTTTGTAAGTGCTTGTGATCCTACAGACAGATCATAACGATACTTGCTAGGGAAAAGGAGTGAGCAGCAGGATAATGCATTTGTCCCGAAACCAGGATGTTCCCCACAATGTTCGTGTCTGAAAGTGAGGAGCGAATGGTGCAGGTGAGCTGAAATGGCTAGCAAAGAGTCACAAGCTCTTCTTTTCTGCTCCCTTTGTTTTTCCATTACAGCAGCTGCATATTCCCACTGGGGTGCTGGACTATCCAAGGTGCTACAAAAGCAAATTCGCTTTGGGGCACCACCTGACTTTGCACTGAACATCATTTGGGGAACTGGAATAGGTACTTTGAATATGAAATCATGGTCTCTGAGTTAAGTAGAGATGCTTTACAAGTCTATTATATGTCTATTAAGGGTTTTTGAGGGATTGCCTGAAGGAAGAAAAAGAGTCTCTTCTAAGAACACTACCCTTGGGACTCCTCGGTGGCTCAGCCGGTTGATTCCAACTGATTCCGACCTCGGCTCGGGTCATGATCTCCGGTCCGGTCCGTTGGTTCAAGCCCCGCACCGGGCTCTGTGAAGACCGCTCAGAGCCTGGAGCCTGCTTTGGATTCTGTGTCTCTCTTTCTCTCTGTCCCTCCCCCACTTGCGCTCTGTCTTTAAAATAAACGTTAAAATTTTTTTTTTTTTTTTTTTTTTTTTTTAAATAAAGAATACTACCCTGGCTTTTCGCTGTGTGGGCATTCTTGAGGTTCAACCATGAGGCAGCTAGGGCTGAATCCCATTCTAACTCACTTTACTCCTTGATGTTTTTGGATACCTCTCCCCACAAAGGTTTTACTGTGTAGGGTTTCCTCCTGCTGATCTTTCTCTGCCCCCGGTGGGAGGTGGGGGGGGAGGGGGGGAACTCTTCTCCCAGATTTCAACGGCCGGATGCTAGCCATCCCCCAACTCTAATCCCGACCGCGACCACCCCTTCAAGGAGCTCTCCTCAGTGCCCCTGGATGAAAGTCTCCGCTTTTCCTAATGCCCATGTCATCTGTTCCTTCCTGGGCCCACTGTGATAACGATGTCCCAACTTACTTCCTGTATCAGACAATTAACTCCTAAGGGTACAGTCTTGTTTCGTCTTTGTACCCCAGAACCTACAAAGCTCCTGGCCTTTGTCAGGAGATTGATAAATAGCTCTGGAAAGGGAAACAGCCGGGAATGGCCGAATAAAGGGAGGATGTGTTAGCTCTATAGGTCAGAAGTGCTCTTCTTTCTACCTTTACCGACTACTTGTAAAAGTAGTTTGCAAAACATCTTACAGTTTGGAAAACTCATGTTAGTGGAGGTTAAACCCTTCTGCACAGACTAAGAGAATGTGAGATCAAATGAGACTTCTGGGGCGCCTGGCTGGCTCAGTTGGTAGAGCATGTGACTCTGGATCTCAGGGTCATGAGTTCGAACCCCATGCTGGGTGTAGAGCTTACTAAAAAAAAAAAAGGAAAGAGAGAGAGATTTCTAAAATCAGATGCCCAGATTTGCTGCCCAAGTACTGTCACTGAGAAGCTCACTTATTTCTTAAGGTTGCAAAGCAATGGTATGTTTCTAGGAAAACAAGTTGTTGAAAGGTGAAAATTCGACCCTAGACTCAAATAAGGGGCCACCACAACGCATTTCAAAGTTTCCTATGTGCCCCACTGAGCTACAAAGCCAAAGGTTAAATCAGTTCTTTTGTGTGAGGCTTCCACAAGCAAACTTTATCTTATAAACATGAAATTGTTTCCACGTCGATGGATTATTTTTATATGTGAAACCCATTCATTATACAAGGTAGAGTTTGCTTTGAAGGGCAGGAAAAAGTTAGCAAGGGAAATTTATGTAAATAACGATTTGATCATTAAAATTTTTCCTGAAGAGAAACAATTCTGTACAATATGTGCACACAGACATGGTTTCAGGAGCCCTTGGGCTCCTGAGAGCAGCCAGCACATACACTGTGGCCAGCACCAGGCTAGGCGCCCCACATGCACTATTCTCATTTAATTCTCACATCTACGAACCTCAGTCCCACCTGACAGACGAGGATCCTGAGGTGTAGAGAAGCACCTGATGAAGGTCACATGGTCATCAGGCTGTGGAGCCAGGGTCTGAACTCATCTTTCTGTCTGACTCACGCCTTGTGTGTGTCCCACAGTATTAACGCTGACTTCCCCACATGTCTCAGTTGAATGCAAAGATGTTCTTAGAACATTAAAAAGTGGGGGGCACCTGGGTGGCTCAGTAGGTTAAGTGTCTGACTTTGGTGCCAATCATAATCACACAGTTTGTGAGTTCGAGCCCCGCATCAGGCTCTGTGTTGACATCTTGGAGCCTGGAGCCTGCTTCCGATTCTGTGTCTCCCTTTCTCTCTGCCCCTCCCCTGCTCATGCTCTGTCTCCCTCTCTCGCAAGAATAAATAACTATTAAAAAAAAAATTAAAAAATGGGCATGTTTTCACATAAAACTCTATGAGAAAACCATGAAAGCTAATCCAGTAAGTCAACAAGAAGTAAATAAGCAAATGAAATGCCAGAGAATCTCAAAGAGAATAAAAATGCAATGTTCATAAACAAAAATGGTGCTGGTGTAGAACAATGGATCGTTCTCAAAGCATACCTCTAATTACACAGGAATTCAAGGAGGCTAAGTATTCTTTTTAAAAAAAGCTTTTTTAAAAAAATGTTTATATTTGAGAGAGAGCGAGAGAGAGAGAGAGAGAGAGAGAAGAGAGAGCGCACGCATGCACACATCAGTGGGGGAGGGGCAGAGAGAGAGGGAGACACAGAATCTGAAGCAGCCTCCAGGCTCTGAGCTGTCAGCACAGAGCCTGATGCGGGGCTCGAACTCATGGACCGTGAGATCATGACCTGGGCCGAAGTTGGATGCTTAACTGACCGAGCCACCCAGGTGCCCCATAGAGGCAAAGTATTCTTAATGTCCAAGGTATAAATTTCGTCTAATTCGGATGATGAAAAAAAAATCCAAGTAGGTATATGTGGTACAAATGAGCCAGTAATAGGTAAGACGCCAAGTACGGGAGGAGCGGGAGGGGGTCACCGAGAAGGCCTCTGCAGTGACAGGGATATACAGATCTGTGGCCAGAGCAGGGCCAATGTTAGGATTTGTAAGTAAGACAGCATTTTTGAGTAACCAAACAGTTGCACTGATAGGAGTTACTGATTTACAGAAAACAACGAAGATGGAAAGATCATACGAGTTCCTACCATGTGGCTGTGGAAGGTTATGTGGATACATACAGCGACCAAATGAAAAGCAGAAAGAGAGGAACATAAGAAAGGCAAAGAAGTAAAGGGGGTCCTTCCTGGGGCTAACAATCACGACTGCCGTGTTCCACTTACTTGCACTGAGCGTGGTAATACTTTATAAGATTCTGCAGCAGGTCCACACCCTTTTTGGTCTTGATTTCATTAACTTTAATGAGATACTGTGGAAATAAAACAGAATTGTATGTTGACTGTTACAGACAGGGTTTCCCAGTCCTGGGTCTGGGGAGCAGAATACCGATCGTGAATCTGCACAAGTTACTGAACCTTGGCTGCCTTCAGACAGGGGGAGTTTCATTTGGGGAATGACGATCAGGCACAGTCACGAGTGTACAAACGACCTCATTAGAGTGTTAATGGTTTACAAACACTCCAGATTAGTTTACTATACAAGCAGAAATCAAACACAGCAAAACATTCTAGAATGTTTGATTATATCCCCCTGGTGCAGTGGATCTCAAACTTAGAGTTCACATGATCAAAACCTGAAAGACAGGTCGTTCTTGGCAGAAAATCAGTAAAATTGCACTCTCTTTATGGAATATGTGGTGAGGTACTGAAACTTTTAGGAAGAGTTTCTGGTACTCAAGAATGAAAGAATAAGAAAAATTAACGTTACAATAACCTGTTATTAATCAAGCAGTTAATGAACACTACTAGCTCTGATTTTTACCAGTATCCAAGACTTTCTGTTGATATTGTTTGCTTTTTTTTACTTGTTTTATTATAAAGAAGTGCTTACGAGCAGACAGGTTCAAGAAACTAAAAGGTTGAAGAGGAGGAAAAAAAGACTATTTTCTTAAAAAAAAAAGAAACACTTAAAATTGAGAAAATTCTATCCGTTTTAGTATTTTTGGAAAACTGATAAAGGAACTGTTACACGTTAGCGTCAGAATGGCAGGACGCCAGGTCAAGTTGGACCAGCGCTCGCTGGGAACCCAGTTTGAGAACCACTGCTCAAAGTTTAAGGGAACATGCTTTCATTACATTTCTTTCATGAACTCAGACTTTCTTCATGACTACTTTATTTCAGCTTTCATTCCAACTGGACACATGGTTAAAAAAGACGCATGCTCTTAACCTGGATCAGTAAGACTTCATGTTCACCAGTGTTACTCCTCACCGGATGTTTTTTTCCACACTCACTCACAAGCAACATTAAAGTTCTCACCAAAGAATCCTGTTTTGGCATAAACAGCCCCACAGGACCAAGGCTCAAAATACGAGACAACAGTGAAATGGCGGATCCCAAAAGGCTTGGAGAAAAACGGAGATGAGAACCCTTAAGAAACAGTCCCCTCCTCTAATAACCAAACAGCCTGCATTTAAGCAGAAAAACTGCTGAGTAGCAGGAAAGATCACAGTTAACCAAACGCCAGGCAAATGCTCGCGAAAGCTGTTCTTACTTCGCACATTTGGAGCTGGAAGAGGCGTCTCTCCTTCTCCATTTCTTCTGCGATCTCGGCTCCCGTGATCTCCGTGCGGATCATTCCATGCTGCTTTGCGTGCTCTCTCTTCTCCTTCTCAATTTTTGTACTGTAATTAAAGATGCAATCATTTAAAAACAAAAACAAACATTCCTGTCTTTCCTTTTTGTCTTCCCTTTAACGAGAGTCACTGATTGTTTCTTACTAAAGGTTAAGCAGCAGGAACTCTTAAGGCGGTAACGTTGATGGAAAGTAACATTCAAAGAGAACACACATCGTATAAATTTTCACCTAGGAAACCTTGCCTTTTAAGTCTGATCTTACACATGGATGAATTCTTATACATTCTCTCACATTTTGGTCTGCGTGAAAAAATTCTGACAGTTGATTTTTCTCTTGGGTAAAGTACTTTACTCATCGATGAAAAAGTATCAGAAAGTTGGAGACCTCAGGTGTATCCTGATTGCCAACAGATTAAGAGTCTGAGAATTATTTCAGGACAATCAAAGCGCATGGTGGGCATGCACAAAAAGTAGTCAAAGGCGGGGCGCCTGGGTGGCGCAGTCGGTTAAGCGTCCGACTTCAGCCAGGTCACGATCTCGCGGTCCGGGAGTTCGAGCCCCGCGTCAGGCTCTGGGCTGATGGCTCAGAGCCTGGAGCCTGTTTCCGATTCTGTGTCTTCCTCTCTCTCTGCCCCTCCCCCGTTCATGCTCTGTCTCTCTCTGTCCCAAAAATAAAAAAAATAAAAAAACAAAAAAAAAACAAAAAAACAAAACAAAAAAAACGTTGAAAAAAGTAGTTAAAGGTAATTTCCAATATTCTTCTAAACCTGGGCCATTTCCATATCCCCATAACACACTTTAATCATTCCATCATCTGGCAGTGGCCTGTACAAAATAAGGATGGGAGAGGTCCTAATCTACAATTTGGAATCCCTCTCTGGCCTTTGTTGCTTCCAGACTGCCGTCATATACATCACTGGACACGGGGCTCAGGGAGCCGAATGGTACCAGAAGACACAGTTCTGACGTTGACATTTAGAAGGCTCCTGAAAAAAAAAAGCTGTCTTGACATCCTAACACCTGAAACCCAAGGAGGCAGCTCACTGCATTCTTGACAAGCCCTGTTGAGGTACAGGAGCCTTCTATCAACTTTTGGGTGCTTTACTCTGAAATATGAATGGGTGGTGAAAGATGATAAGGTAACTGAGGAAAGGCTCCAAAATGAAAGCAGGGGTTCAAAATAACAAGTCAGGGAGTGGGTACGCAGTGGTGAGAGAACCAGGGGCAGTAAGAGAGAAACTTTTTTTTTTTTTTAATTTTTTTTCAACGTTTATTTATTTTTGGGACAGAGAGAGACAGAGCATGAACTGGGGGAGGGGCAGAGAGAGAGGGAGACACAGAATCGGAAACAGGCTCCAGGCTCTGAGCCATCAGCCCAGAGCCTGACGCGGGGCTCGAACTCACAGACCGCGAGATCATGACCTGGCTGAAGTCAGACGCTTAACCGACTGCGCCACCCAGGCGCCCCGAGAGAAACTATTTATAAAATATAATCAAATCCTCAGAAAGGCAAAATAGTGTATCTATGAAACAAGAAGAAGAAACTATACAAAGGCCACCAAAAACTCCCAATGAACTTAGAGAAAGGGCTTTGGAAATTTAAAATATGATAGCCAAATTAAAAAAGTCAACTGAGGGGTGCCTGGATGGCTCAGTTGGCTAAGTGTCGGACTTGGGCTCGGGTCATGATCTCATAGTTTGTGAGTTCGAGCCCTGCATCTGCGGTCAGTGCAAGGCCCACTTTGGGCCAGAGCCTGCTTTGGATCCTCTGTCTCTCTCTCTTTCTGCCCCATCACCTGCTCTCTCTCTCTCTCTCTCAAAAATAAATAAAACATTAAAAAAAAAAAGATGACTGTGGGATGCCTGGGTGGCATCTGACTTCAGCTCAGGTCATGATCTCACGGTCCATGAGTTCAAGCCCCACGTCGGGCTCTGTGCTGACAGCTCAGAGCCTGGAGCCCGCCTCGGATTCTGTGTCTCCCCCTCTCTCCGCCCCTCCCCCACTCATCCTCTTTAAAAACTTGAAAAAAAAGGTTTAAAAAAGTCGACTGAAACAGTGAGAATAAAAGGTTGAAAATAATCTAAAACAGAACATAGACAAATAGAACAGAAAAGAGAGAAAAATTATAAGAACAACCTAGAGAATCCAACATTATATGGCGAAGCCTTTTAGGAGAATAAACAGAAAAGAAACCAGATGGGAGGAATGATAAGGAACATTTTAGGAACTACAGAGCTAAAAACTGCAAAGAGAAGGTCAATGAAGAAACTTTGTAGAACATTAAAAAAAAAAAAAAAAGACTTTCACATTTTCTAACTGGAAATAAATGAACCCCTTCCCCAAACCCCACACAAAGAAATGGGAGCAAATATGATTATAAAATGAGAGGGTTCATATTCAGCCCAACTCTCATTCTGTGTGATGCAGAATGAAGATATTTCTGGACATGGAAAAATCTGAGAATTTTCCCTCCTTGAGAGCCGTTCCCTGGAAACGAGTGGAAGCGGTGTGCCAGCCAAATATGGGCCCATGCCAGGAAGGAGGGAGGAGGAGAGCTACCACGAAGGGGCAGCCCAGGACGGCAGCTGTGCTGCTGAGCGCAAGGGCTCTGGAGGGAATCTCCAGGACAGAACAGACGGGACTGCCAGAGAACCTAACGATAACAGATCTATAACCGTTGTTACAACATACATAGTGTATGTTCTAAACAGAAACACTATTATTTTGTTTTAAACAGAAACATTCGAAGGTGTCGGTCGTCAGTTCTAACAGATAACAAAAGATCACAAACGTTTCCAGCAGCAGGAGGCAGATGAAATGAGGCAATTATTTCCCTAAGGGAAACCAGAAAATGGAACGATGAGAACAGAAAGTCCACTATGACACCATTTGATGGGCACTGGATATTTACAGTCACAGAAGTTGTTCACACTGACAACTGGTTTATCCATAAACTGTTGTATTAACCACACTGGATGAACAGGGATGGGGGTGGGAAAGCCACGGGGGGGTGGTTGTGCGAGGGAGCTGAGCCCTCATCTGCTGTGGCTGCACAGCAGGTGCACCAGGAGGAAACAGCAAGAGAACACAGAGGAACAGAGACGAACCAGCCAGGGAACAGGAGAGGGACTCAGAGGACAGGAGGGGTGGGACTGAGGGCCGCTGTGTCTTTCCACGAAAGCACGTCCGTTGCCTACGTAAGATCCCTTCCTCCCATTCCTCGTTAGGAAAAGAATCCTCATTATCAGGTGCAGCACAGACTTGGGAAGGCAGCACGGACATTCTTACAGTGCTGTGACACAGAAATGCTGTGAACGGTGCCTGGTCTGCCCTAGACGCTCTACTCAGATAGACTCTTGTCGAAGCCATTATTATCGGAGTTTCTATTCTATGCAGAGTCCGTCTTAACCGTTGCAAGCACTGTTTAATGCTTTCTTTTATGTATGGGTGTTATTTTGACCAAGTATTATTTGATGGTTTAAAAAACTTGCTAGAAACAACTGACTGGCTAACTGTATGTCTGTCAACAGGCAATTACTTCAACATGTTATCTTGTCTTCACAGAAGCCTTGAGAAGTGGTTAACGCTTCTATGGTTTTACAGGTGAGGATCATCAAAGTTAAGTATCTTGGCTCAAAGTCACAAAGCCGGTAAGTGGCACCACTGAGATTCTCCCATGGTTTCTGACTCCCCAGTGTGTGGTCTAAACTATTATGCCTCACTGCCTCCCGGGTTCTAAATGGAAGACCACAGCCCAGCCTCCTGGTTATCAAAGCTAATAAATTAACTTCTTTTATTTTTTTGTATGTTGTTTTGTTTTCTGTAATTCATAATCAAATGAGCCCTATCACATCAAATAATGAAACATTTGGGTTTTTTTTTCTTCTTATACCACTATACATCGTGAGGAAGAAGCATATCTTAGGAAAATCATTTGTTGATAGAGGTTTATTTATTTATTTTTTAATTTTTATTAATTTATTTCTTAATGTTTATTTATTTTTGAGAGGGAGAGAGAGACAGAGTGTGAGTCAGGGGAGGGGCAGCGAGAGAGGGAGACACAGAATCCGAAGCAGGCTCCAGGCTCTGAGCTGTCAGCACAGAGCCCGATGCGGGGCTCGAACTCGCAAACTGCGAGATCACGACCTGAGCCGAAGTCGGACGCTCAACCGACTGAGCCACCCAGGTGCTCCGACAGAGGTTTATTAAAAAAGAAAAATAAAACAACAATCTTTTGGTGAAATCCTAAAATCAGGACCCACTTAAATGATGAATCCTGACACACATTTCCAGGTCTGGATAATTCTTTCATTCCTGCAGCAACTACTCCCTATGCACGAGCTATGTGCCCAAGGTTCTGCTAGGGGTAGGCACGGGGAGATTAACACCAAACGCGAGGACGATATGGTCACTGCACTCACCGGGGTCAGAAGTCAGAGGACAATACAGACTAGTGAGCAACCAGACAAGTCTGAATACAGTTGAGCAAAGCGCCAGGAAGGGCACCTAGATCGTTCTAGAATGGCTTCTGCTCCAGGACATTCATAATACTGACCACCAGGTCTTGTGCCAACTGTATTTTTATAAAATACCAAAAATACAGTTCCACTACCCAACACTGGTAGGATTTCAGCTGACAAAGCACATACTGTACCTTGTTTTATTCCCGTGTCCTACAAAAGAGATCTATTCCACAAGTGTAGAGCAAAGGTGTTTTGTTTTGTTTTTTCTCCCTTCTGTGGACTCCGGCCCCTTTTGTATGTACTTAGTTCTATTCCAAGCCCGGGGCGTGAAGCTGCCTCTGGGCAGGGCAGCACTTAGCTCACAAGAGTGAGCACTGATGATCTGTTTTCATACAGAAAGACAGGACGGCCTATACTGTTCACTCCATCACTGACCATTTGAAGAGCCCTTTTGTTCTCAGCTGCATTTATAACCATCAATGCGTAAAAGCATTCCTAAGGCAGCAAGTCTCCAACAGTGCATTTATTACATAAGCATTTGTAGAAGTCGTCCGGCAAAAACAAATTTAACCCCGGATTTGTTTTTCTTTTGTTGGTGTTTTCATTCTGCTGTTACTGCTGTCTCCAGAAATGCTTTTATTCTCTCACGGTGACAGCTATCCGAGTTTACAGCCAACCTTTTTTATTAAGTGCTTTTAAATATACTTCTCCTCCCACCACACCTCCCGGTAACACAAATGTCTTCGAGTAGCAATAACGAGGGAAGGTGGTCTGACTCGTACGGCAGGAAGCTGAGCCAGGCCCACACCGTGCATTTCGTGTGCGTTATTTCCACAGTCCCTGCAACAGCCTGCCAGGCGGGCCTGCCGTGCCCGTGACGTGTTGCTCCGGCTCAGGGGCCACACAGACCCTGGGGAAGGCAGCGTGGCACCGCCCAGCTCCATGACCTCCTGTAATCCCTTCAGTCTCTCCAGGCTTCAGTTCCCCAATCCACAACCAGACGGTGAGGTCACGGTGTGGGGGTCACGCAGGTAGAACACGGCACACAGGCCCCGGCGGGCAGAAGGAGGTCACAAACGCTAGCTATGAATTTTTATCATTTCCTAATTGCTATGCAGGAATGTAAACAGCCTACAGTTATATGCTAGCTGTAATTAAAGAAAAGTTGCAACGGTCAGATGGACAACTTGATAGTCAGCGTCAGCAGCCACGGGCTCACAAATTTTTGGGAGTTAACAGCGCACCTCCCTCCTCCTATGACGAGGAGGAGGGGAATAAACACCTCCGGTCAGGTCAGCACACCCGGGCTCTTAGCCTCTACAAGGAGGTACTCAACGAGTTCTTGTCCAAAAGAGATCAGGTAAGAGCTCTGTCCTTCTTCTAGTTAACTTTTTCTTAAGAAATGAACAACTATAGAAAACAAACAAACAAAAATGACTTACAACTTTGTCTCATAGTCTTTCCAAGCTTTGTCAAACGGCTTCTTGAGATCCTTAGGAAAGAGAAAACGAACTTGAGACTGGATTCACTTTTGCTCAAAGGCAAGTAAACAGTGCAGAAATAACACGGCAGCAAAAATGCTTTCCTTTCAAGGACGCGTGAAACCGGACACACCCTCGCGCACGTCACGGCGTGTGTCGTAGACGAGGAGCCTGAGCGAGCGGGAAGGGCGGCCTTCGCTGCGATGCCTGCGCTCAGCACAGACTCCCCGCAGCCCCGTGGGCTCCCACCGATAATCCGGAAAGGGCCTCATCTTATTCCTCAGTCAATAACACTGTGTGAAGCGGCACATCTTTTCCAATGATCATTTTCCAAGTAGTTTTTATGCTAGAAATGTTCAGAGTGCCCTTCAAATGCAAGTAACGCTATGATCTTTAAAGAGGGGGGAAAAATCAATCCTTTCCAGTTAAAGTGAAAATCAAATTTCTGGACACTTACTCCTTTGACTCCCTTCAGGTCTCCTTTCAACAAGGAGTCCAAGGTGAAGATCACATTGTGGCTCAGACCCTGGAGCTGGAAAGTAAAGCAAACACGGAAGATGGTTAAAAAAGGGAGTGCGTGCAGAATAACAAAATCAGCTACTGTGGACTGGACACTTTGCACACACCAGACTCTGCGTAAGGGCTTTCACGCACCATCTTGCTGACCCTGTGCACCGCCCCGAGGTTAGGCGGCAAGACCAGCCCCCCCCACCCCCCACAGCAGGTGGGAGCCACACAACTGGCTTCTATTACTCCTTTTCGTACGCTTCTTCGGCATTTGTCACTATCTGAAATGACCCGGTGTGTTTATACGTGCACTCTGTCCCCCACCAGAACGTAAGCTCAGTGAGGGCCGGGACCACGACTGTCCCACTCACTGTGTCCTCTCTGTGCCCAGATCCATTAGAAACACAAGATACAAGTGCGGGTTTCTCACTGTTCTGAGGCAGTGGCCTGAGTCTCCTTGATTTTAAGTTGGAACAAAAAGGGGTCTACAGAGGAGAGGGAGACGGAGCTGGCACCCAGCTGGAGACAGCGGGGCAGGGAAACCAAGGGAGGGAAAGGCAAGCAGGGAAAGAGTGGGCCGAACAAGGACCGGGAACAGTGAATGACACGGACCCGTAGCACTGTGGGGAAACCGGGTCTAGTCGTGTGGAACCAACACTACAGGGACCTGCCGAACCAGGTCATAGCCGGCGAGGTCGGTGGGCTCCCTCACTCAGGAAATAATTTCACTCCCGTGCAAGAGTGTTCTCATCTGTCACTGCAGCCAGCCAGTCACCCTTCCATCAATCACTTACCATGTCCTTGTTCTGTGACACCCACCACGCTAGCGGCTGGCCAGGTGGAGGTGAATAAAACACTGTTCCTGCCTCGAGCGAGCTCACACCCCAGGGACAGAGGTGGTCGCCGTATGCAAACCCACTCTGCCACATCGCGGGATTGCAAGTGCCGTACAGAGGCGGAGGGAGAGAGCGGAGCGAGAAGGACCCACGTGGACACCTGCAGGCTTGGTGCGGGACCCTGGGCGCCCCCTAGATAACTGGGGGACGTGACAACCTGCCGCAGACAGCTGCAGTGAAGGGGTTAATACACCTCACAGTGCTAGCTTGCTCCCACACACTCAGCAAGTGAATACATATCTGTTTTCAAAATCCAAAGGGACGTTAGAGAAGAAATAAGAGCAAGGCAATA